>NC_089845.1:113957283-115202283 GCF_035609145.1 Eleutherodactylus coqui | reverse complement strand
TTTTGGTGTGTATGTACGTTTTGCACACACGCGAAAACAAAAACAAAAAAAAACCCTAAAAAATGCCCGAAGGGCCAAGCCATGTCAACTTGGTCACAACACACAGAAAACAAGGTGCACAGAGAACAAAAAAGAACCAAAACAAAGACACACGGTTGCTAATGTATGTTTGCTGCTCCCCCCCCTCTTTTTACGCATCCGTAGACTTTAACAGGCGATTTTGGTCTGTGTATAGTCCAATATAGGACACGCTGCGATTTGTCTTACATCAGTCCTGAGTAAAAAATGCACATCCGAATACATCAATTTAATTCAATAGGTCCGTGTACTTTCTGTATGGAGTCAGTAAAACATACGGACTGAATACGGCCCGAAAATATGCCCAATTGAATGAGCCCCACATTCGTAGAAACCACTGCACATCACCCAATAAGTGTCGGACCGCATGGAATCAGCATGTTTGCTACAGGATAAAAGGACATGGCATTAACAAAACCATCTGCAGTGAGCTCCCTCTAGTGGTGGCTGCAGGTAGGCTGCATCTTATCTTTTCAAGACAGGTCTATGCAGGGGATATGGAGCTCTGTATTCAAAAAACAGCTCGGACCATTATATAAAAGATATGTTAAGAAATAAATCTTTAGCTCTATAAGTGAGAAAATATAAAAAGGTGGAGATTAATTTTATGGAAAATGGAGTTTTCTTCTCAAGTTGATTGCATACAATTAGTTTTCTATGCAATATTAAAAGCAAGAAGGGTAAAGGAGGAGATGTTACACAGAAGTGGGGTGGCTTACCGTCTAGATACATGGGTCATGGTCCCTGCCTTGAGCGAAAAAAAAAAGATAAAACGCAGAAGATGCCGCTGCCTCCTCCCAGAGCCCGCATGTGACAACTACACTCAGAGCAAAAAGAAGAAAGCGACATTAAACATTGGTAAGATCACACTATATGGTAAAACAAGTTGCATCGAGGAGTGGAGCATCAGCAGTAATCAGTCAGTGAAAGGCAGAGAGAAGAAAAACGGTCAAAAAGAAGCAGCGCATCACAGAAAGTTTTGCGGTCAGAGACCTTACTGACCCTCTCGGCCGTGCAGCGTGGGGGCCGCTGCTGGGGGGGATTGGAAGCCTATGGTCAGTGGTTACACATTACAGTAGGATCCAGGGGGAGAATGGCAAGAAAGGTGAATGGTTGGAAATTCACAGTCACTTCGGATCCTCCTAGGAATCACAAGAGAGCCTGATCTTGCTAATAACCCGCCTGTCCTTGTGCCTTCTTCATGCTCTGTGAATGGATGGACCCTAGTACATGGAGATTAGCAGCACCAGGTTCGGCCCCCAGACCTGTGTTAAGGCTCGTCTTCAGCCCTACGGTTATTTCTTTCCAACGCCATTGGTGACTTTTCCCCTGCGGTTCTTTCTCCTGGATGTCGCCGTACCTTCATTGTGTTTCACAGGAACATCTGTTTAATACAAAAAAAAATTAAAAATTGTGGATTTTAGTACCAAGAATCAAACATCCATCTTTGTTAAAAGGCAACAATGTGAAGCAGGGCCTAACGTGATCATTTGCACCTATCAAGTGAATGGTTAAAGCAGCAAGTACGCCATAATCAGTAAGGCAAGTGTGTAATGGTAATACAATGTATGGTACTAGAGCGCCATCTACTGGCAAGCACGCAAACTAACACGAAGGCTGCATGACAAAAAGCGAATGAAAGGGTATTAGGGTGTAAGGTAATACAGAATCGGGTTTTAAAGTGGCTTCAAGGCCTTAGGTCGTCATCGGCCGAGCTCGGACAGCCGGGACCTGCGCTGATGTGAAATTGAGGACCTATTTGGAAGGTAGATTATCAAAAAGGCCTGGAAAACCCCTTCCAAACACTCATTTGGGTTGGAAGGGGTAAAGTTTCTCCTCCGGTCACTCTCACATAAGAGTTTGCAAAAATATGTGGTAAAACGCTGCGTTTTTACACAGTAACAATGCAGGCAAGCAAGCTGGTGATGACTCAACTTTTTTCCCCCTCCCGGGGCAGAATACCCTGCGTAATAAATGCAGTATTACAGATACGATTGTGTATTTACTGCACTTTTTACGTAACCTATTAATTTAATGGTCAATGTAGTGCGTGAAATACGCGCTACAACGCCGAAAATAGAACATGCAGCTTGCAATTTTGAGCGTGTTAAATACGCTGCGCAAAAACGCTAGTGTGAGAGGTCCCATTGAGATAAATGGAAGTTTAGTGCTGCGTAGTTAGTTAAAAACTAGCGTAATACGCAGCAAAAAAACAAAAAACCCCCACTTGTGTACGAGAGTGGCCTTAGGGAGAGCACCTAGTAGGTGTGAGGGGACTTCTAAAGCCATGCATGCTCCATTTTTTAGCAGGAATGCATATATTTCCCAGAGCAGCATAGATGGCCTTTATAAAGGCTCATTTAGACACAAAGACAATCTTTCAAAAGGATTGAAAGATTGACAGTTTCACGGATCATTTTGTAAAAAGTACTAACGGACACTAATGCCAATTAACACTTTATTAGCTTCATTTCCATGTAAGGGAGCCTCCAGGAACTGCTTGCAGAATGCAGCAGGTGGTCTGAGCTCTGCAGTCAAGCTCCTTTCTTCTCGCAGGGGCTGTCAGCTGAATACAATGTAATCAGCTGTTCCCGTGGAGAACACAGCATCCGGTCTCTGCTATCTCTTTCCAGCTGAAGGACGAATTTTATGCTAACCTAAAAATCATTGTTCAGCCGAAGAGTGAATGACCGTAGCATTTACACGCAACGACTTTCACTCAAAAGCCATCGTTTGAACGAATTTTGAGCGATAATCGTTGCGTGTAAATGGGGCTTTAGTCTCCTCACTCACCTTCCAGGTGCTCTCCTTAAGGAGGGATTTCCTGTGGGAAATTTATGCAAAATGAAAGATGGAACAATGCCTCTACAGCGCCACCTATTGCTTTGGCTTATATTCCCAGTCATTGTTACAAGACCAGTAAAAAGCTCTGACATTGACTTGCAGGAATGAGGCCTTCTAATAGGTGGCGCTGTAGAGGCATTGTTCCATCTTACCATTTGCATAAAGACCCCTTTGCATATCTTTGAATAATTTGGGGACTGGTTCCTTCTGATAAGACGCCGTATTTTCAATAGCTGTTTGTCCGCATTTTTAAATACCAGATTGGAGTGGATCCTATTCAAGAAAAAGTTGAAAAACCAAATAGAAAGTTTCTTTTCTCTCCTTTCTTCTACAACAGTTTTGGCCAAAACATGCCTGCATTAACTCCTCCTATGGGCTCAGGCACATACTGGGTTACTGCAGTATACAGTAATATACAGCCGTAATAGCACATCTATATGGGGCCCCAGTATTAGGATTCCGCACGGAATCCATGCAGATTCACGGAATCCATGCAGATTCTGTATCAAACAAAGAGCGGCCCATTAATGTGAATGGGAATCTGCACCATGATTCACGGCAGAAATCCATCCCAAATAAGTGGATCTCTGCCATGAATTCCTACTGAAATCCATCTCATTTCATGGTCTAGACATACGGCGGCACACTAGCGTAACGGCGATTTGTTCCCGACGCGTGTTACACAGCACACAGGCACCAGTCCGCATGCGATCGATCCAATATACACGGCCACAGCACTTTCATACGCATTGGCATTACCCGCTTCTCATCCGTGCAACAAAAACAGAAGTAAAAGGACATTTATTCATGTAGGACGAGGGGTCTGCATGAACGACATCCATGTATAAAGCACCATAAATTATAGTGGGGCCGTGTGCAGTCCGAGAAATGACATTGAAAACGCACAGCCTGAAAAAACGTTAGGATGCCCCTAGCCTTAGGCCGCGCTCATGTGAACATGTAGGACTCTGCATGCAGGAGGACCGCAGTGAATTCCAGTCGTGGTGACACTACGAACCTGAATAAACTGTACTTCCTGCGCCGTTGCTTAGCGATGATGCGGGTACCCCCAAGCCAATATGCAATGTTAATTGCATAAAGGTTTCGGGTCGGACACTTCTATTGATGTAAGTGGAGGCCATCTGCGCGGAGTCTGCGGCAAAATAGAGCATGCTGAGAGTTTTCTTCCGCTCCCAGAATACGCAATTCGTATCTGCTAGTCTGGAGGAAAAATAAAAAAACTACATGCCTTTTAATGTCTGCGTTTTGCCATTGAAAGTCTGCGTGGACGGCGATTGCGGATTCCGCAATTAGTATCCGTTCGTGTAAGACCCCCACCTTACAGCGATATACTGCTCTAAAAACACTGGTTCTACAGAAGACCATCTCCGCATTACAGCTTGTACGACTCAGTGGGGCATCGGCCCCGTGTGCAGAGCCCATGAACGCGCTCTGCCGTAAGTAAACCGGCAGTAGACATATTGGGGAACTATATAAAGTCCATTTCCCTGTTCTGTATCCATTATCGGATTCATCCCAGGACGGCGGCCCTGTATAGATCGGGGCTTGTCATTTAATTGCTGCATAACATTGTCCATAGTTGTATAAGGTGCATTCAGGTTCCGAGGTCTACAAATTTATTTATTCTCGGGAATATAATGCACATGAAAATGAGGATTTGCACCCCAAAATGGGTACCCCTGTTTCTCCCGTGTTCAGAGACATACCCATTGTGGCCCTAATATTATGTCTCTATGCACAACAGGGCCAAACTGAAAGGAGCAGCCATGGCTTTCATAGCAGACATTTTGCATGAAGGTGATTTAGGCCCCATTGCCCACTTGTAGAGCCCTTCAGCAACCAAAAGGACAGAGAAACCCCGCAAATGACTCTATTTTGAAAACTAGACCCCTTAACGCATTCATCTAGGGGTGTAATGTGTGTTTTGACCCCACAGTTTATGAATGAATCCAAGCAAAATAGAAGGAAAAAATATATGATTTTCATTATTTTGGCAATTATGTTTTGCACAGCACATACATAAATGAAGATTTAGTAGTTTCAGCACACCTCAAGGATGCGATCAGTGAGGGGAGCTGAAATGCTAACTTTTTTCCACTTTTTATTTACTTTCATAAGATCGGCGCAATCCGTTGGATAGTGCCGATCGCATGACCGGGGATCAGCTGTATCTGCCCCCCCCCCCACGACAGCTTCAGGTTATTGGCTACCTCTGGCAGCATGGAGCTGGCATGCCTACAGCTCTTATGGCTTTAATCTTCAGAGGAAACGTGTTTTTACGTCCCTGAGGATTAAAGCCTACTTAGCTGGGATGTAAAAAGGCAATGGGGCCATCACTAAGAGGTTAAACTAATTGTCCATTCCAATAGTTGAGCGCATAGGTGCGTTTTTTTGTACTTGCAAAAAGTTCAGTAAAAAACGCTGTTGCGCACAGTTATCTAACATGCGATGCTCAAAAATGCGGCGCAGATGCGCATGAAAATATGCGTACACTTGGGTGAATCCGGCCTTGTTCAGGGGTTCCTTCATGACAACAACCCTAAAGTCGAGTTCGCAGCGGTCATGCAATCACGGCGTCGACGTTGTATGCCAAGATGGAGATCATGTTGACAATACTTTTAGTTTTCTCTGGCAAGTTGGGAGACCTGAGAAGTTGAATGCACCTCGCATGAATAGTACGTGAGCACTTACCTGTCTTCTCTGTATGGTGCCAGGGGACATCAGTGTTGTAAGTGCTGTCCTCACACTCTGAAAAGCTCTGGAAATAATCACACTAACATCACACACTGTGCTGGTAAAAGGTTATAAAGAAGTACCAGTAGACTATAAACAAAGGGAAAGGGACTTGTTATTTGTGTAAAAAAAAAAAAAAAAAAATATATATATATATATATATATATATATATATTTTTTTTTATATATATATATTTTTTTTTAATAATTATAAAATATAATGATTATATATATAATTATTACCCTCCAGCATTACCGAGAAGGATGGAAGGCTGAGTCAACCTTGAGCCGGCTACCTGAACCAAGCGGGGATTGAACCTGCAAGCTTCAGGTCGTGAGAGACAGTTTAGGACTGCATACTGCTGCCTTAACACTCTACACCACAGGACATTCACGAGATGCTTATAGACATGTCCCCCATGTCTAGTTCTCCTCTCCAGAGCACTAATGAACGTCATCATAGAGCTAATATGAGGTAGGAGTACATGCTCGGTGGGTTTCTGACCTCCATCGATGATAAAATGAAGAGGCTGTGGTGCTCTTCCTAACAAGATGCCCCTTCCGTCCCCATCGTTCCCTCTGGACTTCACTCGATAGACAACAGGATGGCCCATTGAATAGAATAATCTAATAGGTCTATCAGTAGCAGCCAAGTGCGCTCAATGGGAACCTAAGAGGCATCCAGTTTAGAAGAGCGCCGAATGGGGGTCCCAACTTATGGCATATGCTATCCGTGTACAATAAAGGTGGTTAAAATCCCTCCAGGATAAGGATTTGCTTTTACGGCTTGTTAGTCTTTGCGGGGGTATATATTAGTCGTATGTCTTACATTATAATTTAACGTTTTTAAAAAGGAACTCCAGCTAAAGGCCCATTTACACGTAACGATTATCGCTCAAACTTTATCCTACTAATGAATTTGAGTGATAATTGTTCAGTATGAATGCAAAAAATAAAGAAAAAAAAAGAAAAATCGCTACTTGTCGTCAGCGGTTGTTTAAACTGACTGATAAGTCAGCTTATAGAACCTCGTTCGCTCACTGGCTTGTCATTCTGTGTAAACGGTTCCTGCTGACCGAGAGGCTAACGAGAACCCCGCGAGCCGGCGGCAAGTCTTTTAGTTTGAATGCTCTGCATGAGCGCTGACGACCTAAGCGGCGACGACAGCGCTTGTGCAATTTTCCAAACAACTGTCGGCCCGTGTAAAAGGGCCTTTAAACGATCTTCTGCCATGCCATAGACACATCGTAAGGACACGCTGATCGGTATTCATGATCTCTACCTTCTGGCGTTGTCCGCAGTGATCGGCATACCACACCATTCCATACAGGCAGAGGAAAGTTGTAATTGCCTACAATGAATGTGAAGAACGTATAGTTAATGCTACATCTAATAACAACATCTACATGACAATGGTTTTTAGAGATCTAAAGAGCAAATATTAATTCATCCAATATCATACATTCAAAACAGAACTGAAAAGGTTAAAAAAAAAAACTCACAGGTCACTGTGCAGGGAGAGCGAGGAGGTAAGCTGTGGCAATCATCTATTGTGTATTGTGGATCCTGCGTTATCCATATATATAGGTGTTACCTTTCATTGCAATTCTGCCTGTGATGCTAGCTGACAACTGCTGAAAAGGCCTCTTTACAGAACACAAAGGGGGTCGTCCGACAGAACACAAAGGGGGGGGTCGTCCGACAGAACACAAAGGGGGGGGGGGTCGTCCGACAGAACACAAAGGGGGGGGTCGTCCGACAGAACACAAAGGGGGGGGGGTCGTCCGACAGAACACAAAGGGGGGGGGGTCGTCCGACAGAACACAAAGGGGGGGGGGGGTCGTCCGACAGAACACAAGGGGGGGGGGGGGGGTCGTCCGACAGAACACAAAGGGGGGGGGGGGGTCGTCCGACAGAACACAAAGGGGGGGGGGGGGTCGTCCGACAGAACACAAAGGGGGGGGGGGTCGTCCGACAGAACACAAAGGGGGGGGGGGGGGGTCGTCCGACAGAACACAAAGGGGGGGGGGGTCGTCCGACAGAACACAAAGGGGGGGGGGGGGGGGTCGTCCGACAGAACACAAAGGGGGGGGGGTCGTCTGACAGAACACAAAGGGGGGGGGGTCGTCTGACAGAACACAAAGGGGGGGTCGTCCGACAGAACACAAAGGGGGGGGGGGTCGTCCGACAGAACACAAAGGGGGGGGGGGGGTCGTCCGACAGAACACAAAGGGGGGGGGGGTCGTCCGACAGAACACAAAGGGGGGGGGGTCGTCCGACAGAACACAAAGGGGGGGGGGTCGTCCGACAGAACACAAAGGGGGGGGTCGTCCGACAGAACACAAAGGGGGGTCGTCCGACAGAACACAAAGGGGGGTCGTCCGACAGAACACAAAGGGGGGTCGTCCGACAGAACACAAAGGGGGGTCGTCCGACAGAACACAAAGGGGGGTCGTCCGACAGAACACAAAGGGGGGTCGTCCGACAGAACACAAAGGGAGGGGGCGTCCGACAGAACACAAAGGGAGGGGGCGTCCGACAGAACACAAAGGGAGGGGGCGTCCGACAGAACACAAAGGGAGGGGGCGTCCGACAGAACACAAAGGGAGGGGGCGTCCGACAGAACACAAAGGGAGGGGGCGTCCGACAGAACACAAAGGGAGGGGGCGTCCGACAGAACACAAAGGGAGGGGGCGTCCGACAGAACACAAAGGGAGGGGGCGTCCGACAGAACACAAAGGGAGGGGGCGTCCGACAGAACACAAAGGGAGGGGGCGTCCGACAGAACACAAAGGGAGGGGGCGTCCGACAGAACACAAAGGGAGGGGGCGTCCGACAGAACACAAAGGGAGGGGGCGTCCGACAGAACACAAAGGGAGGGGGCGTCCGACAGAACACAAAGGGAGGGGGCGTCCGACAGAACACAAAGGGGGGGGGGTCGGCCTACAGAACACGAAGGGGGTCGGCCTACAGAACACGAAGGGGGTCGGCCTACAGAACACGAAGGGGGTCGGCCTACAGAACACGAAGGGGGTCGGCCTACAAAACACAAAGGGGGTCGGCCTACAGAACACAAAGTGAGTCAGTGTGAAAACTGCAAAATGTTATGATTTTTTTTGATGTACAAGAATGTTAAATATCTCATTGTAAAGAGGAAGGACCATCGTAAGCTGCAACAAGACTGTGACCTCGGCGAGTTCCAGAAGTATACAAAAAAGCAAATGGTGAAAATTTTAGAAAATTGTGCAAAGTAATACAAAAAATTAATTTCAAAAAAGGTCGCAACTCACCTCATGACACTTGGCCAACTACACATTTTTTTGTCAATAAATTTTTATTCAAGAACCATGGTATATGTCATAAAACTACAAAAATTGCACAAATTAAAAAGCTTAGTCACGATTTAGTTGGAATTTGTGCACATAAAATCTTCAAGTTTTCAACATTTGAAATATTAACGCTTGTTAGGAAAACAAGGATTCTTGAGACTTTAACAGTTTTATGAAACAGGGGAAGTAGGGTGATGATAATAGGGACAGGAAGTTGTAGGAGGAAAGAAGGGGGGGTGGGGGGGGGTACAAGGCTGGGAATGGGGTGGGAGGAGCAATAGGACAGGGTCGCCACATAATGGTTATTCAGTATGACCCTGTGTGTTTGTTTTGCCTAGGGATCTGCTAAAGATTTGTTCTTAATAACTATAAAACCCGTTAACTTCTAGCCTCTACAGGCAGTTCTCATACTTTATGTAGATTAGCCAAGGGCTCCAAGAATTTTTGAATGCACTCCACCTATCGTTCTTCATTGCAAATAATTTTTTATAGGAACTATGCTCAGTCACTATTTTTATGATCGTACCAAGACAGGGAACTTCCTGCAATCTCCAACTTCTGGTTAGAGACAACTTGACTGATAGCAGGATGTGTGAAGTAAGTTTTCTAAAGTCTGCTGGGACTTCATCAATTCCCAACAGTAGTAGAGCTAGTTGAGGTGAGGGTATCAGGTGTGACCCTATTACCCTAGATGTCATGGAGAAGGCTAAACTCAACAATGAGTGGACATGGGGGCACTCCCACCAAATATGAAGTAGGGAGCCCGACCCTCCACAATTCCTCCAACACAATGGGGATACCTCTGGGTTTATTTTATCTATTCTGGTTGGGGGGGTGGGGGGGGGGGGTGGAAGAGCACCAACATGTCAGAGCCTTGTAGTGGGACTCCGGGTTTAGTAGGTGAACTTTTTTAAGTGTTTCTCCTCCTGTTCACTTTTCCCTATAAAAATTTTGTAAAAGAAGTGCGTTCCCATTTTGAGAGGGGTGGTTTGAATCGAAATTTATTGAGATACGCTAGTCATGAAAGCGTTAGTGGGCAATGGATTTTAGCATATTTTCTGATCTAGAGATAGTTCAAGAAGTTCAGACCTGGGAAGTCATATTTCTACTTTATTGTTTTTAGGGGGATTAGTTTATTTTTTTTAGCATCAGGTCTTTGACTCCTCTTCCTCCACCCCAATCTACCACAGACACTGAGAGCTCTGGAATTAAAAAGCCCAGAGTTTCTAATGGGATGGGGAATTCTTTCCTTGGTGCGTGCGCTTTAGAAAGCTGGATGAGGTGGAGCCATACGGAAACTGTTGCTTCTATGGTGGGGCATTTCGGTGCTGGTCAAATGCAGAAACTATGAGAAGGTGACGCAGGGATCTGCCCCTCAGCAACTGGCTCTCTACGTATGGCCAGCTTGTTGGCTGAGAGTGGAAGCACCAGGCACGGGCCTGGCTGATCAGATTTGCTCTACAGTAGGCCATGATGTTAGGTACTTCCATTCCTCCCCTCTCTCTCGTGGACTACAGGATAGAGGCCGTCGCCCTAAGTAGTTTCCCGTTCCAAATAAATGTTATCATTTGTCGCTGAAGGGATAACAGGAATTTCTTTGGATATGGCAATGTCAAAGTTCGAAACACACAGAGGATCTTTGGTAAAATTATAATTTTATAAATTATCATTCTTCCGAGCCATGACGGGTCAGAATGGGCAAACTCGATCAAATTCTCCTTAAGGTTGGAAATCATATTCCCGATGCACAAAATTTCAGACGTGCCTTAAAAACGCACCTCTTCAGGGAAGCATACCAAATCTCCTGACCTAGTCCCTCGCCCCTCCCTATGGTGCTCCACCCTGTTTGCCTTCTGATAAATGATCTGTACATAAAATTTCCTATTGCCTGTGTTCCCCAACCCCTGCACCTCCTGTACCACCCCCAACCCATTTGTGTCTAACCCAATGTATCTCACATTGTATTTGTTGTATTGTTTTGCATTTATCCATGCCTGAAAGCGCTGCGGAATAAGTTGGTGCTATACAAATAAAGATTATTATTATTATTATTATATGTTCCAGGCTAAGAGAGGGGGAATTCTCAAGGGTGATGGAGATATTAATCCTTAGGTAGAGGATAGAGGTCTCTACCCACATGTAGGAAAATGCATTTTTAACTGCCACTTCTAGTTGATGGGGGATATTAATGCTCAATATTTGAGATTTGGAAAAGTTGACCGCCTTAACTTTGAGACGCTCCCGATAAGCCTCTTGACATTAGTGATTTTAGACTCTGTAATTCTCATGAGCCACTCTATCCTCTCAAATGCATTTTCTACAATCCCGAAGCCATTTATTAGCCGTAGGTCATGACATTTTACAAAAGAAAGACATCTTTCATACTTCTTTGCACCATACTTTTCTCAAATGTTCACCATTTGCTTTTTTATACCTGAAGACCTCAGCGAGACGAATCCAACGACACCTCACACGATGTGCGAGTCCAGAGCAACACTAACTTTTAGCGACTTTAGTAGCTCAAGAAGGCGGCGCTATTGTCTCACCCGATAACGTCATATAGAGGTCAGACTCTTGCTGCTCCTTCCGCTTTACAATATATTTAATGAGATATTTAATGCCGACGTCGCACATATTGTCTAGAAATGTATTTTGATTTAAAAACTCATGGTTTTGTAATGCTCACTGGCCCCAGTGCAATTCCAAAACTATAGACGTATTCTACGTCAAAAACGGTCCTTGTCCCAGCGAAAATGTACTAGATACAGAAATAAATTATATTTTCCCATTGTGTCTGCAATTTCCTCATCAAATACCGTGTTTCCCCCCAAATAAGACCCTGCCTTATATTAATGTTTGCTCCAAAAAATGCACAAGAGTCTAGGGGGTGTCTTATATTCATCTAGCAGGCGCTGTCTGGGTCCCTCCTGCTGGACTGCGGCACTCTGGCAGGCTTCAGTACAGTTCTCAATGCCAGCGGAGAATCTCTTGCAGGTCACGGGGCTTGAATATCCCGCCTCCAGGAAGCAAATGCTCTGATTGGTTCAGGAGCACTGCCTCAGGCAATCAAAGTTGGCGCTCGATGAACCAATCACAACCATTCAATGATGCCATTCAATCAATGGCTGTCATTGGTTCATCGTCCGCTGGCTCTGATTGGCTCAGGCAGAGCTCCTGAACCAATCAGCGCAATCGCTTGCTGGAGTTGGGGTATTTAAGCCCCGTCACCAAGAAGAGATGCTCCGCCTGCATTGAAGACTGCACGGAAGCCTGCCAGAGTGCCGCAGCCCAGCAGAAGGGACCCAGACGACGACTGCCAGGTGAGTATTGCTTTTTTTCATGTAGTGAAGCTAGGGCTTATTATTGGGGTAGGTCTTATTATCAGAAAACACGGTAGTAAAACAGGAATTCGGTAAAAATAATAATCTACTTACCACACAGAGAAGCCACAGAACCACATACAGCAGATGGGTCTTCGAAAATAGATCCTGCCCAAACTTAATACACACGATTGCTTCGAGAAAGGCGATGGCTCTGTAAGACACCACAACACCAAATTACACACTTCCTATAAAAGTTCCTTCATTAAAGGGATTCTGTCATCAGGTTCATGCAGTCCTAACAACAGGCAGTGGGATCCCAGGACAGGGAAAAGATAAGGATTTTCAGACTGAATGCGAACTTCTGAAAATCCACAAAAGTTCCGAATAAAAACACCCAAAGAGGTAACCATCATCCCCATCCTGGTATCATATCGCCTGTCATTCGGGCAGCATGAACCTGATGACAGAATCCCTTTTAATGGGTATAGCCATGATAATAACCTCACAATGACGAAAAAGTCAGATTGCGCCCGATTTAGGACCCTGCCCAGGAAAACTAAGACAAGTCCGAAGCAATTGTTAATTGGTTCTGCTTTCTGAATCCCACTTACTGGAGGACAATTAGTATCTGGACAGCTCATCATAGACAAGATCATTCAATCTGAGTGCAAGCAGCTGTCTTCCCCTTCAGCAGCCATTAGTATTACACAGCAGACATACACAAATACTCTCTACGCAAGGGCTTCTCCAATTGCACGTATTTGCGAGCGAAAAATATACGCGCAATACGCAGAGAATAGAACTCATTGAGGTCAGTGGGTTCGTTCTCATTATTGATTTGATTGCGCGCATTTTGTGTACAAACAAAAAACATTAAAAATAGGACCTCCTTTATCTTTCTGCACATTTCTGCAGCAAATGGCTACATGGGAGTCTATGGGAGGTGCCCAATTCGCTGCACAAAACTGCAGGAAAAAGGACACATCTGGACCCCATTAGGCTAAATAGTCTTTTGAATCAGAGTGGAGTTAGTTCATGCGCCCATGTGAACAGGGCCTGCCTGCGCAAAAACGTATAGTACTATGCCCAGACATGCACATAAAACAACCTAGCTGACTCCGCAAATATATTGCACTGAGGCAAACATTTTAAGGCTGGGGTCACATGGGTCGTATTCCCGGCAGAAATCTTGCAGTTTTGCGGCAGCAAAAAAACACGAAATTTTCACCGGGAAAGCGCAGCTTCAAAACCCGCAGGACTTAGCTGTGGGTTTTGGAGCGGCTTGGCGGCATGCTTTTCCGTTGCGGCTGGAGCTCCCATAGGCGAGGCCGCAACGAGAAAAAAAATAGGCATGCTGCAGCCAGGGAATCCGCGACGCTGCGCCGGCTTTGCTGTGACGGATTAGCCATCCCGTGTGGACGAGATTTTTGACAAATCTTGTCTACATGGCTGGCTAATAGCAGGATTAGCGACCGCAGGCGGATTTGCCGAAGCGAAATTCTGCACGGAATTTCAGTGGCAAATCCGCCTTGTGTGAACCCAGCCAAAAAGAATTTGAGTAGTTTATGGGGCCTTCAATAGCAACAAGTATTTTGTGTTCTTGAAGCAGAACATTCTCTCAGCATCGTACTGCTACATTTAACAGTGTTTTCTGGGACTTAAAAGAGGTTTTCCGACTAATTGGTGTCAGTGGGGGCTGCACTGTCTATAATTAGAAGCCCACGTGACAGGTTTAGGAGAAGTCATCAGGTCTTCTGGCCAGGCAACATCACCTGACAAATGCCATAGTGCTGAAGAGGCGGTCCAGCGCCATGGTGAGTAGATTACTTTTATAGAGTTTTAGGAATGGTGGGCCCTAAACTATATAAAAGAAATAATTCGGACAACCCCTTTAAGATATTGATGGTCTACCCTTAGGGTAGATCAATACCAAATTGGTGCATATCCTGGCACTCCCACCGATCAGCAATATGAAAGGGGCTCTTCATTGCATACCGGACACAGTCACATATTTTGTAGTAGAAGCCCCTGATACTGCAGCTCAATTACATTCATTTGAGCTGCAAAAAGTCCATGGAACCTATGAACTTGTTGCCACAGGCCAGAAAAGAGGCCACAGCCTCTTCACTTAGCCGAGCGGTTCCGATGACAGGCCCCCCCCACTAACATGATACTGGTGACTTATCCTAAGCACTTGACCTGCTAGCGTTATGTTCTTATTGTAGGTTTGTTCAAAGAGTTTCCATTATCCCAGAACATTATTCGGAATGGTTTAAGGATCATTCAGGTGCTGATGCAGTTTGTCCATTCTTCTTTGCTACTCTAGTTTATCAAAGTCTCTTCCAAACCTTTTACTGTTGTCAAGATCTGCTCGTATTGTTCAATATTGTTTCACAGCCTTAGAAATCACTTTGTAATGTTTGATTCCGTTTAACCCTTTCTATGCCCAGGACGTATCTCCTACATCCCTGCTGAGAGATAATTCAGTAGCCAAGAATATATGAGATACTTTATTGCTTCCAATGGCTATAGCTCAGGCTGTATTGCAGACAGAGCTTTAACCTTGGCCTTGTTTTAAAGCCAAGAATTGTGCCTTTAAAATAAAAGCAAAAATGGTCTCTCTGACAGTGGGGTATCTTTCTACACATAGATACAATCAGCACTGAATAGACGGTGTCAGTTTAAGGAGGAGTCACCGAGGGGGGTGAGCGGGTCAGGGGAAGATATAGTTTCTCCCCAAGGAGAGCACCCAAAAGGGATATGGGGACACCTAAAAGATGAGTAAGGAGACTTATAAGGCCATGCTAGCTCCTCTGGGAAATGTATGCAAATAAGAAAGATGTAAAAATACCTCTACAGAGCCATCTATTGGATGGCAGCATTCTTTCAAATCAAAGTGACTTTATAACAAGTCTCATTAATGATTGGTAATAGGAAACCAAGCCAGAAAACCATGCACAAACAGACTGTTTCTGGGCGATTGCCCCTCATCAGTGTGCAGCAGGCTTCTAGCTTAGTCTGTGAGGGGCCTATGATGTGGGTCAGAAATGGCGTTGGGTCTTCTTAAGAAAAGTACCCAAAAGGTGTGTGTAGACACCTAAGGAGTGAGTGTGTCAGGTGATGGTATGGTCTCTCCCCAAGATGAGTAAGGGGACTTATAAGGCCATGCTAGCTCCTCTTGGAAATTTATGCAAACGGCACTGTAGAGATATTTTTCCCTCTTACTTATCTGCATACATTTCCTAGAGGAGCTAGCATGGCCATATAAGTCTCCTTACTCATCTTTTAGGTGTCCCCACACCCCTTCTGGGTGCTCTCCTTGGGGAGAGACTATACCATCCCCTGCTCGACTAACCCCCTAGGTGTCTACACATACTTTAATAGGTGCTCTCTTTAAGGAGACACGACACCACTTCTGACCCACATCATAGGCATCTCACAGACTAAGCCAGAAGCCTGCTGCACCCTGATGAGGGGCAAACACCCTGAAACAACTGTCTATATATGGTTTTCTGGCTTGGTTTCCTACTCCCAATCATTGGTAAGGCTTGTTATAAAGTCACTTTGATTTGAAGGAATGCTGCCTTCCAAGAGATGGCGCTGTAGAGGTATTTTTCCATTTTTCTTATTTGCAGTTTATGGAGGGACACACCCTACCGACAAGAGCTCTGTTAACGTCCAATTGTTAAGTATGCATACATTTCCGGATGGTATAACAGAGGATCCGTGCTATGCAGAGGTTTTTAAACAAAAAGTATTAGAATTGTTATTTTCTGTGGAGTATAATCATTTACAGGAGAGCCATCATTTAATCTGAAATCAAGGCTTTTACTTGAAGTATACATAAGTACAATGTGCAACAAATACTCACCCAAACACCCAGCACTGCGTGCCAACTCTCTTACACTGCGTGTCTGTAAGATATGCGTAGTATTGCCTGCAAAATATAAAATGATGGAAAGTGAAGTGCAGCCCAGAGTTGTATGTGGTGTCAAAAGGGGTTTCCAGGAGTACAAAAAAAAAAAGTTACAAGGAGGGATGCTTCCCCCTAGTATGAGTAGCCAAGAGCAGGGAACCGTCCCCGGGAGCCGCTGTATGCTGTTCCCGCTCAGATGATCATGTAAAAGTTAAAAAATCGTTTAATCTCCCCTCATGCATCATAACCATGAGGGCAGATGAAATTACGCACCTAAGGCCCCCGGATTTATCTGTGGACCCTGACCCCGGCTTCTGCGTACGTCGTAAAATCTCCCTGCTCCAGGCTACCAAAATGTAGCCAAGTGCCTCGAGATATCATTGGGTCACTAAAAGTAAAAAAAAAGTTAAAGTTTTACCTTCTGCCATGGATCTGATCCATGAGGGAAGGTGAAATTACTTACCTAAGGCGTCCAGCAATGTCCCTCAATGGGATTTTTATCCGTTGACCTTTGCCCAGCTTGGTGGACACAAGAGCAGAAGCTGGGGAGGGAAATTTAAAATCTCCTTGCGGGGGGCGGGACCAACCACCAATGGAGTAGGTCGCAAGAGCTCTCTGCTCCCACCTGAACCGCCGCCTGTAAGGACGATCTAGCCGCCGCAGACACCAGGACTTACCCGGAATGGGGAGGAAAAAAGCAGCAGACACCAAGGAGCAGCACTGGAGGCCGACCGCAGCAGTAATGGAGCGCTTTCTCCGCTCCCCGGCGGGACCGCAGCCACAGCGAGACGCAGCCAAGATGGCGCCGCGCATAGCAGCACACGAGGAGGAGAGGAGTCAAGCAGCCGCGGGACGCGGCGAGAGCGAGCAGTCGGACGCTCACAGCAGTGGAGGGCCGGCGGAACGAGGGACCGACCAGCAGGGGAGACAAGTAAGGAGGCCAGACACCCCTCAGGTCCCGGAGGGAAGCAGCGGGAGCCGCTGAGGGGGGGAGGGGAAACAGCCAGGCACTAACCAGAAAGCTGATTCCCCACACCCAGCAGAAGATATGGAGCTGGCAGGGGCTATTAACCCTGTGATACAGGGGACCATAGGGGAGACAGAGCCCACAGAGGGCTACCCACCGACCCCCAAGCAAAGGCTGAGAGACAGCCCAAGAGACCCACAGTCCCCCCTCTTTTCAAGGGGAAACACAGCAGAAGGGCAGACGAGCCCCATTGCTAGCACAAGTAAGCAAGCCGAGACAGACCCACCTGCCTCCCCCCTCCCCCAAAGACCCGCACAAAGCCAGCAGAACCCCTCACTAGCAAGAGATGATGCACAAATGAAAAGAACTACAACCCCCAGCATGAGCAGCGCCCTAACAAGCAAAAAAAGTACTGCCCAAGCAGCAGCCCAGGAGGAGACCCCCACCTCAAAAAGACAAACAGACCCATGTACCAGCTCTCCGGGCAGCCGAGGACATAACCCCACAGATGACGATTGGGACTGGAAAGCTCACCTGAAGGCGATCCCTACGAAAACTGAGATGAACTCACTTCTACAAAAACTAGACGCAGCCCACAAACAAGATATCGCAGCCCTACAAGGAGATATCAAACATATCGGACAAAGGGTGGAAGAAGTTGAAGAGAATCAAGACACGATCCAGAACTCCCTAAAAGAACATGCGCAATTATTGGAAATGCAAGCGCACCAGATCGCGGAACTGACTAACCACATTGACGACATTGAAAACCGTCACAGACGGAATAATCTCCGCATAAGAGGCCTCCCTGAAGAGGTTGACAATAGCCAACTGGAAGAATGGACCATCGAATTCTTCAACCATATTTTAGGTAGACCCTTGGAGAGTCATCTGGAACTTGACAGAGTTCACTGTGCCCTGGGCCCGAAACCGACCGACCCAACCAGACCCAGAGACGTCATTTGCCGGGTACACTTCTTCAGGGAAAAAGACCAAATCCTCCAAAAAACTCGAACAGCAGAAGATCTTAAGTTCAAAGGTCACACGGTCGAGGTGTTCCCGGACTTATCTAGGCGCACGCTGCAACTACGGCGAACCTTGAAACCTTTACTCAACACTATGCGAGAAAGAAACATCCCGTATAGGTGGGAATTCCCGCTTCAACTACAAGCTAGGAGAGGAGGGAAGATGGCGCCCTTCAAGAACCTGGGAGACCTGCCGGGGTTCCTGGGGACCCTGGAACTGCCACATATCGCGATTCCAGACTGGCCCTCTTTCAGAGGCCCCCCAGTCCCTCCACCAAGGTCAGAATGGCTAAAGGTGGGAAAAGGTGGACGCAAAACACAAAGCAACGGAACAAAAGACAAGGACAGCAACAGAATTTAAAGAGCTATCCTTCCTAAGGTCTCGAGCCTCATGGACACATGAAAATCCGGAGTTAAAATGGAACCTCCTCCTTCCTCATTACACACCGACTGGACATGGTCACCTAGTTAATGAGATGGCCCTGCGGCGGGCTGGAATTACGTCTCCAGAAAAGCAACTTCCTTCTATTCTCCTCTGTTCTCCACCTTCCTGTTTCTCTTTTCTTTTATATCATTCCCCCTCTACCTCTCTCTTCTATTCCCCACCCCTTCACTCTCCTCCCTCTCCTTAACCCTTCTCTCTTTCACTCCTAACTTCTTCGGTCTCTCGCCAATCCTATAGCTCTTCTCCCCCCTCTAAGATGGAGCCACGGCGATGGTGAAGGTGAGGGCAGACCTCCGTTCTTGGTCTCCCCTTCCCCCCGACATAGGACAAGCAGCCCCGAGCTGCATTAAAAGTTAAATTTACATTCCCAAGTTGTACTCTGATGGGCAATCATACCCTGCCCATTAATGTTTTTCTTTGTTTTGGTTTGTGTTTTTATCTCCCCCCTTTTTTTTGTGTGTGCCTTATTTCCATTACTATTTCCAGGTTTTTGCCATAAAAAAAGGCATGGTCCTGCTCCTTCTAGGTTTCCTCCCCCCTCTGACTTCCCTAACACCAAGACCCACTCCCCCACCTCACTCCCGGGGCCAGATGTACATGTGCGTAGAAGGACACCCCCTTATAGAACAACATGGCTAGTCTAAAGATTTGCACCTATAACACTAAGGGGCTGAATATCCCAACTAAAAGAGGCCAAATCTTATACCATATGCAGAAGAAGGGGGTAAAGGTGCTCTTGCTCCAAGAGACACATTTCAAGGCGGGAGAGATCCCAGCATGTTCCACCAAACTATTCCCCACATGGTATCATAGCCCTGACCCTAGCCGCAAAGCAGGAGGCGTATCTATTGCCTTCCATAGCACCTTACAAATTCAGCCCCTTGATGTGTTAAATGACCCGGAGGGACGCTTCCTGTTTATCAAAGCAGAAGTACTGGGCAAGATTATCTCATTTGCCAACGTTTATTTTCCAAACCAGGGACAGACATCCTTCGGATTAGCCACGCTGGAGAAACTGACGAGGTTCGCAGAGGACTCAACCATCATATTGGGAGGGGACTTCAATCTCGCATTCGATCCAGAACACGACACTTCCTCGGGTAAGTCCTCTGTCTCGCGGGTGGCTACACGTGCCCTCCTCAAGGAATTGGGAAGGTTGCGTCTGGTAGACCTATGGCGGGTTATACACCCGGGTGTCAGGGATTACACCCACCACTCGTCTGCGCACAACAGCTACGGTAGAATAGACTACGTATGGGTCTCCCACTCGCTCCTAGACACACAACCCTCGAGTTCGATAGGGCCTCTCATCTGGTCAGACCACGCGCCAGTTTACGCAGAATTTACAGACACGCAGGGCGACACACGACTTAAAAACTGGGGACTGAATAACAACTTATTAAAAGACCCCATATGCGTTCAGGAGGTTAGAACCACCATAACGAACTTCATAAAAGACCACCAAAATGACGAGACCCGAGCCCCGCTGAAGTGGGAAGCGCTAAAATGTGTCAACAGAGGGATACTAATATCACATGGGGCAAGGCTGAAAAAAGAGCGGGCGCGCGAACTGGGAGACCTACTGTCAGCTTTACAGAAACAAGAAACGGCGAATAAAAGAACACCAAACAACGGGTCGCAGGCAGATATATCGGCCCTCCGTCAGCGAATTAGGTCAATTCTGGACCAGAGGACCTTAGCTTACAGGGATAGGATGAGGGGCATAGACTTCGAATCTGGGGATAAATGCGGTAAAAGGTTAGCACAATCCCTACACCCTAGAACACCCCAGACATTTATAACAAAACTGCATAAAATTGGGGGGGAACTGGCCTTCTCTACGCGGGACATACTAGAGGAATTTCACAGATACTATGACAGGTTATACAACATAGAAAAGGAGAGCAGGCCAAACGAAGCAAGCATAAAGGAAGAAGAGGACTATCTAAAAGAGTTCGGACCGGGCCCAGTAGAGCAGGAGGCAGCCGAGATCTTAGATCAAGATTTCACCCAAGAGGAAATCTTGGAGTGCATTGGTGAGTTAAAATTAGGCAAGAGCCCAGGCCCAGATGGGTACTCAGCACGCTTCTACAAAATGTTCAAAGACGAATTGCCCCCCTCTTAGTAAAAACCTTCAACGAGATATCCCAAGAGAGCCCCTTCCCACCCCAAGCTCTCCAGGCGCACATAGCAGTGGTCCCGAAACCGGGGAAAGACCCAACATATTGCTCCAATTTCAGACCAATATCCCTGATCAATATCGATGTTAAAATGTTCGCTAAGCTAATTGCCAATAGGCTCAGCGAGCATATTCCGGGCCTGATCCACAAAGAACAGGTGGGCTTTGTCCCTGGAAGAGAAGCCAGGGACAACACCATTAAATCTATCCCCCTGATTAACCTGGCCAGAACACGAGATGGACCACTGTGCTTACTCATGGTGGACGCAGAAAAGGCATTGGACAGGGTCAGGTGGAGGTTCCTGGAGGGGACCCTACAGCGAATAGGACTCAGACAGAAGACAAGGGAGCGGATTATGGCACTATACAGCAGCCCATCAGCCAAGATTAAAATTAACGGTGCCCTCTCGGACACTATAACGATCCGTAATGGCACTAGACAAGGCTGCCCGCTATCGCCCCTACTTTACATCCTATCAATGGAGTCCCTAGCCAATGCCATCCGGAGCAA
Organism: Eleutherodactylus coqui; assembly: GCF_035609145.1. Taxonomy (NCBI): domain Eukaryota; kingdom Metazoa; phylum Chordata; class Amphibia; order Anura; family Eleutherodactylidae; genus Eleutherodactylus; species Eleutherodactylus coqui. Next base: position 115,180,912 of record NC_089845.1, on the reverse strand, counting down.
TGCTTCAATCAGGGGCATTTTAGACGTGACCTCTGAGCATAAAATGGTATTGTTTGTGGACGACCTCCTCCTGTTCCTGTCAAACCCCAGAGTCGGACTGCCAGTGGTGATGAGAGAATTTGCGAGATATGGGCGAGCAAGCAATTTTAAAGTAAACTTACAAAAGTCAGAGATATTAAACGTAACGATCCCCCAGAGGGAGGCCCTGGATCTTGCAGAGGCCTTCCCCTTCAAGTGGAGATCTTCATCTATCAAATATCTGGGGGTCCAACTTCCCGCAAACCCCGCCCATATCTTTGAGCTAAATTTCCAGCCCTTCCTCTCTAAACTCAAGGAGGACTTAGAAAAATGGAACCCACTCTATGTGTCCTGGACGGGCAGGAACAATGCAGTAAAAATGGATACCCTGCCGAAATTTTTATATCTATGCCAGACACTACCTGTCCAACTAGACCGACGGTATCTGCTAAATATTCGCACAATAATCACCTACTTTGTATGGAAGGAACGCAGACCTCGACTCAGCTTTGCGCTCCTCACATGCCCTAAGGAACAGGGAGGGCTGGGACTCCCAGACTTCACCTTATATTATAGAGCGAGCCTAGCTAACTACGTGCTAGCTCTCCTACATGACAAGAGATCGAAGCTATGGGTAGAGATAGAACACAACTTAACATCTACGGCGGTCCAGGGGGCCCCATGGATACCAAGACAGTTAATGAGGGAGATGCACACTCTATCACCACTCCTTAGGGGGGTATTAAGAGCCTAGGGCACATTTGCCCCGAAAATGGGCCTGATCTCCGTTCCGGGACCACTAACACCACTGACAACTAATTCCCAGTTCCGGGCCTTTGAAGGAGGAGACCCTGTCCTGTCCTTGCCTAGCTCTCCTATACCACGAGTAAGAGACATAGTCACACAAACGGGAGTGAGACCCCTAAGAGACTTCTATGGGGAAACTAGACCTCCACCGGGGACTTGGCTGAAATATTTCCAGGTAAGGGGGTGTGTGGAGTCCCTGACACCCAGAGGATGTGGCACTTTGCCACTGACACAGTTTGAAACGGCCTGTATGTCGACGTCCCCCGTGGAACACGGGATCTCGATGGCATATAGAATGTTGGTGACCCGCGAGACAGAGGATGATCCCCCCGGATACATGGCACAATGGGAGCGGTAATTGGGGGTAACATTTACCTGTGCTGATTGGAAAAGGGCCTTTCTCATGTGTCACAAGAGTACCAAGTTTGGTAGAATACAAGAACAAAACTTTAAAATTCTATCACGCTGGTATAGGACACCGTCGAGACTGCATCAAATGGACCGCCAGGTCTCCCCTACGTGCTGGAGATGCCAGGGCAGCATAGGAACGATGCATCACATCTGGTGGGAATGCCCCCCAGTAGCCGAACTGTGGAAAAGTGTAGAACTTCTCTACAATAATATGACCAGATCGGCGGTGTCCATAACAGCGAAAATGGCCCTTCTACTAATGACACCAGGCTCCATGGCAAAGATTAAGTTAGGGCTATTGAGACTGGTTATTCTGGCGGTTAGGATGTCTGTCCCTGGCCTTTGGCGCTCTGCGGTCCCTCCCACAAGGATTGCATGGACAGAAAAATTTAATACACTTATGAGATATGAAGTGGATGGAGCGGAGGAGGAGAAGGAACGCATAAAGTCCTGCAACCTTTGGAGGCCGTGGATCGCCATGAGAGCATCAAAACCTTTCGAGAACTGGCTGAACACAGGTATGCTGGACCGATAGGGACCCGCGGAACCAAGTAAGCAAGAGCCCCCCCCCCCCACTTTCCTACCCCATATGCCCCCCCCCCCTAGCTGATTGCAAGCCCTATTGCCCCTCCCCCCGTTTTTTTTTTAAATTTTTCTCTTTCTCTACCCCTTAGGTATATTGTTACATATTTTTTGTTCATTTTTACTGTTTTATAAAGAAAAGCAAAAGTGAGTGTATTCTGCAAAAAATGCAAATTTATCCAGGAAGTTTCGGGGTCATTATACTACGACCAAACAGCAAAAGCAGATCATTACGGTACACTACTGTTACATTGTTTATTGAAAATGTTTAATAAAAAATGATTGAAACTAAAATCTCCTTGCTACTAAAGGTAGCCGAGAGCCTGGAGCAGTGACAGAGGGCCGCGGTGATGGGGCTTTAAAGATTGCGTTTGTCTATAATTGCGACTTGGATAAAGAGCAGACACCTTTTTTTTCTAGTAATCAATGCAGAAATCTAGGTAATTCCAAGGGGTTCACTTACTTTTTTTCTTGTAAGTGTATATTTATCAAAAAACGTATCTCATAACTGTAAGGCCTCCGGGTGGGCACAAAGTAAAGAGATCCTTCCGATAGCTCCAGTACATTACCTGACTGTTGGCGCTGTGATGATACCAATAAACAGGATGCGGCACCAGCTCAGCGGGTGACTGGCTTGGAATACAAAGATATGCTTCAAGAAGAATGTATTCAGCTCCGTCAGCTGGAGAGAAAGAAAGCAAACACTTTATTAAAGTGCATGTCAACTTTGGAGTAACTTCTCCAGTAAAAAGGACATTGTAATACAGTGCATTCTTATAATCCAGAATTCAGTAGTCCAGCAAACAACCCTGCCATAATCCACCAGCCTCTGCAGTTCTGAATGGTTTGCCATCCGTTTGCCCACACATCGTGGCATTACCAGCACTGTCCTCCCCAACACAACTGTCTCTCAGTGTAGCCCACCCCATGTCTGTGACCACTCACATGATTGGACGACTACTGGATGTCCTTTTCTGTGATAGAACAGGAAAACGAAAAATGCCAACGCGGGTGTGAGACAAGCCTTAACCCTTTCAGTACCAGAGTTTTGTAATCCCCCCCCCCCCCCCCCATTTTTATCATTTAATTTTTCCCATCAATTTAGCCATATGAGGGCTTGTTTTTTTTGTGGGAGGAGTTGTATTTTTTTAATGCTACTACTTAAATGTACTGTATCATATATTGAAAAAAAGCTTTAAAATAAGGTCTACATTAAAGGAGATGTCCCGCGCCGAAACGGGTTTTTTTTTTTTTTAACCCCCCCCCCGTTCGGCGCGAGACAACCCCGATGCAGGGGTTAAAAAAACCACCCGCACAGCGCTTACCTGAATCCCGGCGGTCCGGCGTCTTCATACTCACCTGCTGAAGATGGCCGCCGGGATCTTCTACCTTCGTGGACCGCAGCTCTTCTGTGCGGTCCACTGCCGATTCCAGCCTCCTGATTGGCTGGAATCGGCACGTGACGGGGCGGAGCTACACGGAGCCGCTCTCTGGCACGAGCGGCTCCATAGAAGACTGCTGAAGACCCGGACTGCGCAAGCGCGGCTAATTTGGCCATCGGAGGCCAAAAATTAGTCGGCTCCATGGAGACGAGGACGCCAGCAACGGAGCAGGTAAGTATAAAACTTTTTATAACTTCTGTATGGCTCATAATTAATGCACAATGTACATTACAAAGTGCATTATTATGGCCATGCAGAAGTGTATAGACCCACTTGCTGCCTCGGGACATCTCCTTTAAGGGCAGCAGTTGTGTTTCCGACATACACAGTGCAGTAAAAATTACGTTAAGTTTATTCTGTGGATCAGTACAATTACGGCAATACCAAATATACCTATATGTATAGCAACATTGTCTTCTTTGAGCCTAACATACTATGTCCATCCAGTTCAGCCTGTTTCCATCCCCCTTGTTTAGCCAGAGGAAGGAAAAAAAAAAACAAGAGGCAGAAGCCAATTTAGCCCATTCGTGGGAAAAAAAAGTCCTTCTTGACTCCATAATGGCAGTCAGAATAATTCCTGAATCAACGTTAGAAAGTTCCTACCTGACTCCAAGACCCGGATCAACAACCCGCTGGTTATTTAATGTCTGTAGCCGTACATTGTCCTCCTTTGTATTAATTGTATAATTTTGTATCATTTGCAAATATTGATATTTTGCTGTGCAGCCCCTCTATCAGGTCATTGATAAATATATTGAACAGAATGGGGCCTAATACTGAGCCCTGTGGCACCCCGCTAGCAACGGTGGCCCAATCAGAGTACGAACCATCAACTACCACCCTCTGCTTTCTATCTCTGAGCCAATTCTTTACCCAACTACACACGTTTTCACCCAATCGAGCTGCCTCATTTTATATATCAGCTTCTTATGCGGCACGGTGTCAAATGCTTTAGAGAAGTCCGGATATATGGGATCAATAGACTCTCCCCAGTCCAGCCTAGAACTTACTTCATCGTAGAAGCTGATCAGATTTGTCTGACATAATTGCCCCCTCCTGAACCCATGCTTATGAGGGGTTATACCATTGTTGTCCGTGAGGTATTCCAAGATGGCGTCTTTCAGAAATCCCTTGAATATTTTTCCAGTTATTGAAGTGAGACTTACCGGCCTGTAGTTACCAGGCTGTCTTTTAGACCCCTTTTTGTATATTGGGAATGCGCCAATCCAGTGGTACAACCCCGGTCTCAGTAGTGTCCCTAAATATAAAAAATAGCGGTCTGTCTATCATGTCACTTAGTTCCCTCAGAACCCTTGGTTGTATTCCATCTAGGCCCGGAGATTTGTTGATTCTAATCTTTTTTATCCAGCTCTGCACTTCTTGCTGCGTTATGTTCGTTCGTTCGTTCGATCGTACACACACACACACTTCCATGTACTACATTAATCTTTTTAAAATTTAAATAAGGAAAAAGAAACAAACACTCGTCATATTTTCCCCCATTCCCCTATAAGATAGCAGAGTGCCATTTAGGTGTTATCTTTGCCCGTAGCACGTATTAATAGAATGCCTGTCACAATACAGTATAATGCAATACTATAGTAGTGCAGAATAACAATATAGTATTAAAGTACTAAAGTATTAGTATTATAATACTATAGTATTGCAATACACTATATAAGCGATCAAAGGAGTTCACGCCCCCCTATGAAGGCTAGAGGAGTAACCCCTGAACACTCCTTTCACAGTCATTGCATCCAAAAAATAAATTAAAAAAAACAAAAAAAAAAAAAAAACTTAAAAAAATTGGTATCACGGCATCCGTAGAAGTCCAATTTATAATAATATCACATGATTAATCCTGTATGGTGAACGCAGTCTGTGAAAAAAAATTAAATATGCAATGCCACAATCGTGCTTTTATGGTCAACGTCTTCAAGAAAAAAAGTGGAATAAAACGTGATCGAAAAGTTATTTGTACACCAAAAAATGTAAGCAATAAAAAAAAACAAAAAACACGAGACCCCATACAGCTGCATCAATGGAAAAACTAAAAGTTAGGCTCTCTTCAAATCTGTGTCAGAGGCTTAGCAGATCCAGCATGAGATGCCGGACAGAACAGTCATGCATGGAGGACAACTAGAGGAACCGAATGGACGCCATTATAGTCAAAGGGGTCATTGTGGCACAGTTTGGTTCTGTTAGGAGATGGGGCCGCTCACCCAGGGGATTAAGTTTTTTTGGCTGTCACAATGCAGCAGCAGGAAAACTGAATCCTAAGCGCAGAAGTGAATTCAGCCTTATGGGGGTTAAAAGATGGCAGCAGAAAGTAATTTTTTGTTTTTTAAATCATACTACATTAGAAAAAAAAAAAACACTCTATACATTTGCTACCACCATAGCCTTACTAACCCACAAAATACAGAGAAGATGTAATTTTTACTGCACTGTGAATGCTCTAAAAACAATTTTTTTTTTTTTACATTTTGCCACTATTAGAAATTTTTAAAGGTGTTGTAACACATTATATGGGATGTTAAATGGTACTATTACATACAATTCATCACCCCCCAAAAAACAAGCTCTTATGTAGCTATTAGAGCTGAGCGAGCGTACTCTACCGAGCTTGATGTTCGTTCGAGTATTAGCGTACTCGATGGTGCTAGTTACAAGAGAGAGACCCCGAGACCGAGAGAGAGAGACCCCGAGACCGAGAGAGAGAGACCCCGAGACCGAGAGAGAGAGACCCCGAGAGAGAGAGACCCCGAGAGAGAGAGACCCCGAGACCGAGAGAGAGACCCCGAGAGAGAGAGACCCCGAGAGAGAGAGACCCCGAGAGACCCCGAGACCGAGAGACCCCGAGACCGAGAGACCCCGAGACCGAGAGACCCCGAGACCGAGAGACCCCGAGACCGAGAGACCCCGAGACCGAGAGAGAGAGACCCCGAGACCGAGAGAGAGAGACCCCGAGACCGAGAGAGAGAGACCCCGAGACCGAGAGAGAGAGAGACCGAGACCGAGAGAGAGACCGAGACCGAGAGAGAGACCGAGACTGAGAGAGAGACCGAGACTGAGAGAGAGACCGAGACTGAGAGAGAGACCGAGACTGAGAGAGAGACCGAGACTGAGAGAGAGACCGAGACTGAGAGAGAGACCGAGACTGAGAGAGAGACCGAGACTGAGAGAGAGACCGAGACTGAGAGAGAGACCGAGACTGAGAGAGAGACCGAGACTGAGAGAGAGACCGAGACTGAGAGAGAGACCGAGAGAGACCAAGAGAGAGAGAGAGAGAGACCGAGAGAGAGACCCAAAAAAACAAAAAGAAAAGCTTAGGACCCGGTGGCACTCATACAAAATGCTCGAGTCTCCCATTGTAGTAAATGGCGTTTGTTACTAGAGTAGGGCTCTCGAATTTTACGAAAGGCTCGACTCGAATAATGCGGACCCGAGCATTTGGGTGCTCGCTCATCTCTAGTAGCTATGCCACGTCAAAAATAAAAAGCAAGAAAGGTTAAAAAAAAGGGGGGGGGGGGCAGGAAGGGGTTAATATGAAACAAAGCTGCAACAGTTACACTTCAGCCACATTCTGCTGTGAGTTGCTTACCCCGCCATCATCATTGGGACAGACTAGTGTTCTTACCTGCCAGATGATCATGAACAGATAAACTCCAGTCACTCTCTGAAATGAGGATTTGGGGTCAAACCAACGCACGTAGATCCAGCTGGCCGGGGTAAATTGTAGCACGGCCCTCTTTATTTTCCCGGTGGTTGTGTGAATGTCCCTAAATGAGAAAGATAGGCAGTTTATGTGAGAAGAACTAGATTAGTGGTCATCAATAGTGTTGCGCGATTATTGAAATGATCAGATTGGAAGAGACCGACCAGACTTTAAAAAAAAAATAAAAAAATTGTGAATCGGGACTCCTGATTCCGACTTCCATTAAAATCAATAGGAGTAAAACTCAGGTTCTTTCATTTGTCCTCCTTGAACAACAATGGAGGTGATGGTGGCCCAGTGGTTACAATGGTTGCCTTACCGTTGTGGGGTTCCAAGTTCAAATCCCCATCAGTCAGATTCAAACCCGGAACTCAAATACTGCAAGGCAACAGTGCTAAGCCAACATATCCATCGTTTGAGAACTAATATTGTGGCGATTTCTGCTTAAAAAGAAAAAGATTGAACAGGGATGATCGATCTGCTGTAGCAAAAATCGTCCTGATTCTATCGCCTGGCTGATCACAACTAGCAAGCTTTCTGAGACAGCCATATAACCAAGAAATAACTGAACAGCGCTTTAGCAAAATGCAACTGGAATATATTATGCACCTCGTAATGGTCTGTGGAGATCACTTTCAGCAGTCATCTCATCCTCATCCCAGACAGGATAGGTAACACTAATATATAGGTTACACAGGGTCCATCACTCACAACAGGTGATGGCCACAGCTTACCTCCTCCCCTCCCTACACAATAACCTCTGCACAGAGAATGCCCACAACACCCTCCCATAAAAGTCACTGAGCATTTCCAGACTACAGATTCCCATGGTTCATGTGGCTGCTGTAAAACAAAAGATAACAGCAATTCAGCTAAGGTGGCCACTCCCAAAGTAATGTAGAGAACAGAAGACGTAAAAAAAACTATATTATATATATATATATATATATATATATAAAAATCAAAAAATAAAAACAAATCAGAAAAAAAGCATATGTATCATTATTTGGTTATAATAAGTGAGAATAGATGATACAAAAAGGCTGCATAGAAGGTCAGACCTACTTGAAACTTGCCCAGTGATAAGATCTCATCTCCAAGAAGCGGCAGACCACCATGCCCAGTAAGATGCCACCTCCGTTACACAGGAGGATATCCAGAATAACTTGGTCCCACCAGCACTCAGCAAAATTAGGAAGGAGGTGCATAAAGAACAGCTGAATGAACAGGAAAGAGGGAACAGGTTACAAGAGGTAAGTCAAAGAACATTTTGCACAGGTCCGCAACATGTGTCTACATCTTCTGGGATGTCACCCATCAGCATAACGGGGTCATCCGACTTACTGTCAAGAACTTATGGCTGACCGCAGGAACAAGAGGAGCTTGTGGCCCTGTCTAAAGTCCCAGTGTAAAAGTTCTTTTACACCTGAACATTCCTCCGAACAGTTGTTCACCCGCCAATTGGGCCCTGTAAAAAGGACCAATGATTTGCCAACAAACCAGCGGACACGGCTCATTGGTGAATGGTTCGGTTTCAGAAAGCATCAGACTGCTCGCTGATTGGCTATACATCTCCCAATGTAAACAGGGAAGGCGTACAGCCAGCCTATAGGGGACGACCGATCGCACCGATTCTCGGCCTACGTAATAGACTTTTATAAAAGAGTGCCAATCAACATGTATGTCAATCAGCGCTTGTTAGAATGGGTCCAGTCTAAAAGGGCCTCAGATCCGGATTCATGCCCATGTCACCATGAAATACAAATCACCATACGGTTTCATTGCAATATAACTTTGGCTCCGTAGAATGGTGGGAGCTTTAAAACAGTCCTAGTACTCATCACATACCCAGAGAGACGAGCGGGAGTGTAAAGCATACTAGAGAAACATGCCAGGCTGTACTAATCTGTCACATCGTCTGCCCGACAAACAAATGTTGTTGTCAAAGTGCAATGACTCAATCACAGGTCTTTTACCTCGATCTCTGATCTTAAAATGAGTATTCCTGTTATAGGTCATTTGTCACTTATCCGCTCCATTCATTTCTATGGGGCAGGTAGACATAGCCGAGCACAACCCTCTGCTATGTGTTTGCACCATTGAAAGGAATGGAGCTGCTGCGGTGCATGTGTGATCAGAGGCTCCATTCCCCCACTACAGTACAGAAATGGGCTACTGCATCTTCAGCTGTGAAATGAAGGGGGAAGTGGGGGTCCCAGCAGTCAGACCCTAACCGATCTATCAATTTTCACCCACCCCACAATGTGTAAGTGCTGCAGAATTCTGTACATGAAATCTCACAGATATAGAAGTGCTGCAGACTGTTAAAAGGGGAAGGCCAGGAAACCTTCTAATAATGTCGTCCCCATTAAGTAACTGGAGCGATGCAAACGGGAAGATTCTGCGGTTTAATCGCCAAGCACTTACTTCTGTCAGCTCCCAAGTGATGCTAATAGTCCAGCATAGGCCATAGCTGCGGATCAGTAAGGCCTTCATGGCCCAGCCCCAGAAGTGGCCAAAAGCAAAGATATCAAAGTGACTAAGTATTCGTTCCCAGGTGATTACATGGCAATTAATGGCATACTCCTGTACAAAGGAGAAGAGAAAAAAACGTTATAAAGAGAACTTAAAAAAACAAATCAAACTTTTTTCATGAAAATATTTCAGCAATAGAGATGAGCGAGCGTACTCGGAAAAGCACTACTCGCTCGAGTAATTTGCTTTATCCGAGTATCGCTGTGCTCGGGTCTGAAGATTCGGGTGCCGGCACGGAGCGGGGAGCTGCAGGGGAGAGCGGGGAGGAACGGAGGGGAGATCTTTCTCTCCCTCTCTCCCGCCCGCTCTCCCCTGCTCCCCGCTGCGACTCACCTGTCAGCCGCAGCGGCACCCGAATCTTCAGGGACGAGCACAGCGATACTCGGATAAAGCAAATTACTCGAGCGAGTAGTGCTTTTCCGAGTACGCTCGCTCATCTCTATTCAGCAACCAAAGTAGTCTGTGATCTCCGAGATCCTCGGTCATCTCTACAACCAAATAGAATTCCTCTACCAACAAGACATGCGCTTCTGCCACGTGGAAACGGATGAGCCTTTGCCCCCTTATCCCAGAGTTTCCTAACTAGCCACCATATTCAGCATTATGCCTCGTTCTAGGAGGGCGGCATAAACTAGTGTCAGAGACCCCGACGGCAGAAAATGGGGTTTCTAAACCAGACACTATGTTTAAAAGTGTAACTGTGCGGTCCCAAGATTTGAGACATGTCATAGGTATATGTCAAAAGTATAGATTACTGGGGGTCCAGCTGCAGAGACCCCCCCCCCCACCCATTGCTAGAAAAAGTCTGCTTAAAGGGGTTGTCTGACCTCTTTCCTACTGATGACCTATCCTCTTCATAGGCCATCAGTAGTTGATAGACGGGGGTCTGCTCCATCGGATTCTTGTTCATCAGCTGATTGTCCGGCCTGCTGTAGGTGCAACGGGATGGATGTTGTCATTAGCCATCAGCACAGAAATTGCGTGTGCCGGCTTCACTCCCATTGGAATCAATGGGAGAACCGCGCTGCTCCCCCATTGCAGGGCGGCTCCCCCATTGCTTGCAATGTTAGTGAAGCCGGCACACGCAATATGTGTCTGGACAGCTAATGATGTCTGGCCTGCTGCACTAGACTGCAGGATGGATTATCAGTTTATGGAAAGGGGTCCCAAGCGGCGGACCCCCAGCCATCAACTACTAGTGATCTATCCAAGATATAGGTCATCATTAAAAACAGAGGGGAGTCAACCCCTTTAAGTACTTGGAAAAGCACTGTCACTGCTTACCAGCTGAAGATGGGCTCAATACAAAGTTTATGGGCCTGACTTCAGCAGTGACAACTCAGGGACAATCGCTTCAGCGGCCTCATTTTAGTGATTGGGGGAAGTGCTGGTTCTGATTGGTTCTCGAGCGCCGCGGCTCAACCAATCATAGCCATCGCATTGAATGGCTGTGATTGGTTCATCGAGAGCTGCAATGATTGGCTCTTGAGCGCCACGGCTCAGCCAATCAGAGCCAGCGCTTCCTGAAGGCAGGATTTTTGACCAAGAACTGCTGGCTGAAGACTACAAACAAGTGCAGCGGAACTGCTGGAGGAGAGGTGCAGCGGAGCGGACAGCACCTGTTAGGTAATGTATGGTTTGTATTTTTGGATGCAGCTAGGGCTTATTTTTAGGGACAAACAGTAGGACTTCCTATTGTAAAACTTGCATCGCACCGCATGAAAAACACGATTTCATGCAATGCAACACAAAGGAAGGCTCCATAGTTAAACATGGGCTACAAAGATAGATAATGTAAGGGAACCCATTGGAAAGCAAGGGCTTCAAATACATGCGATCTGTAGCGCTGTCACATCGTGAGAAAAATGCATGATTTTGTGGCTCATGTGAAAGCGGCCTAAGATGTCAAAGGTTTTCAGAAAGCACAGTTACAATAAAAAGGGAATCAGTCAGTAGCATAAAATAAACTCATAGGGCAGGACCGGAGGAGGTCGGGGATGTGCTTTTTATACTCCTCTGGCTCACTAGATTCCTTTCTGCATTGTTGTCTATAGGAGACTGTGCACACAGCCTGCAGAGATATGTCCGCTGCACGATTACTTTCAGGGGTGACAGCACAGAAACAGAGGACCCAGGTAAGAATGAAGTATATCCCCGGACTCCTCCGGACCTACCCTATGAGCATCATAACCAGGGGGTGACAGGTTCCTCTTAAGAGGCAAGAGTCATAGACACATCATTTAAGCATTATTACCAGAAGCTACAGTGTGGCCAGATTCATACAGGCCTTTATTACCTACGATTGATGCATTCATAACTAGAGATGAGCGAACGTACTCGGATAAGCACTACTCATCCGAGTAATGTGCCTTATCCGAGTATCGCTGTGCTCGTCCCTGAAGATTCGGGTGCCGCTGCGGCTGACAGGTGAGTCGCAGCGGGGAGCGGGGCAGAGCGGGCGGGAGAGAAGGAGAGAAAGATCTCCCCTCCGTTCCTCCCCGCTCTCCCCTGCAGCTCCCCACTCTGCAGCGCGTCCCGAATCTTTCAGGACGAGCGGGGAGGTACTCGGATAAAGCACATTACTCGGACGAGTAGTGCTTATCCGAGTACGTTCGCTCATCTCTATTCATAACACATTACTATGAATGACACATATAGAACGAGGATTTCCTACCATAATATCAGCTTCTCTCGTTGCGTAACGCAGGTTTGGATCCAGCCAGTACATTACAGATTTCACCTGCTCAAAGTTCAGGAAGAGCAGAAATACTAAAAACAGGAAATAAAGGACGCTGAGGCCTAGAAGGCAAAATGAGAAAAAAAACTATTAAAATTGTGGTCTTCCAAAAGTTAAAATATATTCACTATTTAAAAGAGTAATTGCATTTTTGCTAAACTTATTTGACATATCATAGCGGCATGTCAGAAGTTTTGATCAGTGGGGCTCTCGGTGTCGAGATCGCTGAAATGAAGGGGCAGAAGTACTGAGGAGTGTTTTACCCTATGGGCTGCTGAAGATGGGCTCATAGAAATCTATGAGCCCCTTCTCAGCTGCCGCAGAATGACAATCACAGCCGAAGGGGAACAGCGCTTGAGTGAGTGCTTCTGCCAGAGCCTTTCAGTGATCAGTGGGGGTCTCAGCACCTGGACTCCATTGATCAAAACCTCTGACGGGTCATTATGACTTGTCAAAAGTTTAGTAAAAGTGCCGTTACACTTAGTGAATCTCTGAAACCCCTTATAGACGTTTACTAGAGATGACCGAGCATACTCGCTAAGGGCAATTACTCGAGCGAGCATTGCCCTTAGCGAGTACCTGCCCGCTCGGAAGAAAAGATTCGGCTGACGGCGGCGGGGGAGAGTGGGGAGGAACAGAGAGGTGATCTCTCTCTCCCCCCGCTCCCCCTTGCTCACTGCCGCAACTCACCTCTCACCCGTGCCGGCACCAGAACCTTTGCTCCCGAGCGGGCAGGTACTCGCTAAGGACAATGCTCGATCGAGCAATTGTCCTTAGCGAGTATGCTTGCTCATCTCTAACGTTTAGCCATTAAAAGAACATTTATTCACTATCCTGTGGATCCTATATAATGATTGCTGGATGACTGATCGCTGGGACACCCGCTGATCCAAAAACAACATACACAAAATTTCTGTTCCATTCACTTCCATGGGAGCAGAGGGAGAATGATGTGCTCAGTAGTCTCTCACCATCTCATAATGGTATAATGCTAAAAAAAAATGATATATATTTTTTTAAACACTTATAGTTGCTTTTTTTTTTTAATTAGTTAATGTACGCTAAAATAAAGTACAGGAACGGGTTCCTCATTTTGTTTCAGACGTTTTGATATACAATATGTATGGTTTTGGATTACAGGGCGCATACGGCGATGGTTTTGTTTGGCGTTGGCTTTGGGTTCTTTTCTTTTTTTGTGTGTAAATTTTTATTTTATTCTGTAAGTTGTTTTTTTTAACTTATTTATGTAACTATTTTTTTACCATATATGTCCCCCATACAAGACCTCTGGTGGACATTCACATGATTTTTTTTCTTTTATTACACATTTTTCCACTGTAGCTGAGGCATCCATAGCAGTCCCCTGTAGTGACAATAGTCAGTAACAAAGCTAATCAGGGTCTGCTAGGACCCTGCAGTTCTGCTTGTAACAGGGGGCTCCCGGTGACTACGTGATCGCCAGCTCATGCAGTGGAAGAAACACTTCAACTTTTACTTCTCAGTACATAGCACTCATTAAACGCTATGTATCCGGGAAAGAAGATGGCAGAGGCAGATTCTCCCTTCTCCTCCAGGTCCTCAGCTGTGACTAACAATCAGAGATTGGAGCTGCAGGAAGATAATTTGCATATTCCCTGTGCATTCTGGGAAGATCAAAGAATCACTGTAAGCAGGAAGATTGCCAGGATTAGCCTGGTCTAGCTGCTCGGAAGACATCGTCAGACCGTGCACCTAACGGCGCTAAGGTTGTATACTTAGTGATTTCTTATAGGTTATATATCTTCACTACAATTCTTGACTTTTAGAAGTTTGGAAGTGGACATCAACTGACAACATGGAAAAGGAGAGAAGCCATGTGGTGAGCTGCAACGTATGCAATATGTTTACAGACCTACCAGAGGAAAACGCAAACTTCACCTGCCAGAAATGCAAGCTTGTGTCTCTACTGGAGGAAAAGGTGCAGAGTCTTCAGGAGAGAATAGCTACATTGAAACTCATTAAGGAAGGTGAGGATTTCCTTGACAGAGCAGAAGAAAGTCTTCAAAATGTTGAAGGAAAAGAAATGTCCAGTGTACCTGCAGAAGCCGAGGAATGGAAGCATGTGACCCAAAGAAGCAGGAGGATCAGGAGTCAGTCAGCACCCATACTGCTCGGGGACCAGTACAAGGTTCTCATGCGGGGGGGGCTGCTACTGGTTCCTGAGCAGAAGCAGAAAGAGGTACAGCAAGAAATGACTCTACCGACAAAGAACAGAACAGAGGAAAAAGGGATACTGCAAGAAATGACTCTACCCACAAAGAACAGAGCAGAGGAGAAAGAGGTACATCTAGAAATGACTCTACCCACAAAGAACAGAACAGAGGAAAAAGGGATACTGCAAGAAATGACTCTACCCACAAAGAACAGAACAGAGGAAAAAGAGATACAGCAAGAAATGACTCTACCCACAAAGAACAGAGCAGAGGAAAAAGAGGTACATCTAGAAATGACTCTACCCACAAAGAACAGAGCAGAGGAAAAAGAGGTACAACAAGAAATGACTCTACCCACAAAGAACAGAGCAGAGGAAAAAGAGGTACAACAAGAAATGACTCTACCCACAAAGAACAGAGCAGAGGAAAAAGAGGTACAACAAGAAATGACTCTACCCACAAAGAACAGAGCAGAGGAAAAAGAGGTACAACAAGAAATGACTCTACCCACAAAGAACAGAGCAGAGGAAAAAGAGGTACAACAAGAAATGACTCTACCCACAAAGAACAGAGCAGAGGAAAAAGAGGTACAACAAGAAATGACTCTACCCACAAAGAACAGAGCAGAGGAAAAAGAGGTACAACAAGAAATGACTCTACCCACAAAGAACAGAGCAGAGGAAAAAGAGGTACAACAAGAAATGACTCTACCCACAAAGAACAGAGCAGAGGAAAAAGAGGTACAACAAGAAATGACTCTACCCACAAAGAACAGAGCAGAGGAAAAAGAGGTACAACAAGAAATGACTCTACCCACAAAGAACAGAGCAGAGGAGAAAGAGGTACAGCAAGAAATGACTCTACCCACAAAGTATTGAGAAGTAAGCGCACAGAGTCCTCTTGAATAGAGAAAACGATGTGCTGCTGTGAAGAAAAGGAGAGTGGTGGCTGTGGGGGATTCCCTATTGAGAGGAACAGAGGCCACTGTCTGCAGACCTGATACCTCATGAGAGGTGTGCTGCCTTCCTGGTGCACACATCAAAGATGTGTCTGATAGGCTGTCAAAACTCTTCAGTCCTACAGATCACCACCTATTCCTACTAATACATGCAGGGACCAATGACACTGCAAAAAAGGACCTTGCAACTATCTGCAGAGACTTTGAAGACCTCGGAAAGAAGATGAAGGAACTAGGAGTACAAGTAGTCCTCTCATCCATCCTCCCAGTGGATGGCCATAGAATAAGAAGATGGAACAGGATTCTAGAGGTGAACAACTGGCTATGTCAATGGTGCTGTCAGCAAAAAAATTGGATTTCTAGACCATGGAGTGAATTACCTATATGATGGACTGCTCGCTAGAGACAGGCTGCACCTTACAAACACAGGTAAGCATATATTTGGTGGGCGCCTTGCTTCACTCATTAGGAGAGCTTTACACTAAAACAATAAGGGAAGGGAAGTGAAAGGCCAGGTAAAAATATACAGCTAATTAATACATTTGAGAACCTTGCTATTAGAAGTGCAAAGAAAGAACAAAGACAAATAATTCAGTAGGCAAGTAGAGGAGCAAGAGACACCGATCACAAACTAAAATGTTTTTATACAAATGCAAAGAGCATGGGAAATAAACAAGGAGAATCACGGAAACTTGGTGGAATGATACACATGTTTGGAATACAAGGCTTGAAGGATACGACTTATTTATAAGAAACAGACCTAAAAAAAGTGAAGGAGGTGTTGTGTTGTTTGTTAGGAAAAGATTAATCTCCGCAGAGATTCAAGCTTCAGAGCATGGTAGTTCTGTAGAAACTGGGTAAGAATACAAGGAGAGAACATAAGAAAGGACACTTTTGTAGGCATTTACTATAGGTCACCTGTACAAGCAGAAGATATTGATGAACTCTTTCTACATCAGATGGCCAAGCTCTTAAAAAAGCATGACATAGTGATTAAGGGAGATTTTAACTATCCAGACATTTGTTTGGAATCTCTCTCAGGTAAAAGTAATGGATCCAACAAATTCTTATCCGCTCTTGCTGACAACTTTATCTTCCAAAAGGTAGAAAAGAAAACAAGGGGATCTGCTATCTTGGACCTAATTCTTACCAACAGGGAGGAAATGGTTAAGGAAGTAAGGGGGGCTGGGACCTTAGGAGGCAGTGATCATGTGATCCTTGAATTTTGGATAAAAAGGGGAGGAAGACCTGAGAAAACTCAGACCTCAAGGTTGGATTTTAGAAAGGCAGATTTTAATGAACTCAGAAAGAGGATAAGAAGAATCCAATGGCTGGATGTTCTTAGAGACAGAAATGTCCAAGAAGGTTGGAAATATTACGAAATGAGATTCTCAAAGCACAATCGTTAACAATCCCTAAAAGAAGGAAGAATGGGAAGCATTTAAAGAGACCAGGATGGATGAACGCAGAACTTGCTCACATGTTAAAAAGGAAGAAAAATATGTTTATCTAACGGAAAGAGGGGGGAATATCTAAAGAAGAATATAATGCGATCTGCAGAAACTGTAGGGCAAGTGTCGGAAAGGCTAAAGCTGATAATGAATTACGGCTTGCAACAGAGGCCAAAAGCAATAAAAAGGATTTGGAGGGGGGGGGGGGGTATGTCAAAAGCAAAAAGAAAAGTCAAAGATGCTATTGCATGCTATTTACAAGATGAAAATGGTGAATTGGTTAAGAATGATGTTCAAAAGGCCAAACGTTTAAATTTCTATTTTGGATCTGTTTTCTCTCAGAAAGTAGATGGAACATGAACTGATCTTCCCTGTGCTATTGGGGGAATAAAAGAATGCAGACAATCTATAAGCAGAGAGATGGTGAGGGAACACTTAGCTGACTTAAATGAATTCAAGTTTCAAGGTCCAGATGAATTACATCCTAGGATACTAAAAGAAGCAGTGGAGGTAATTGCTGAACCACTTTCCATAATCTTTGAAAATTTCTGGAGAACAGGAAAAGTCCCGGAAGATTGGAAAGGGGTAAATGTTGTCCCTATCTCCAAAAAAGGGAAGAAGGTGGATCCAGGAAACTACAGGCCTGTGAGCCTAACTTCTTCACAGGGAAACATATTTGAAAAAAATATTAAACAGCATATATGCAAGTACTTGGATGAAAATAGAGTAATTAACCAGAGCCAGCATGGGTTTGTAACAAACACGTTATCCCAGACGAATCTAATTTCTTTCTATGACAGAATCACCGACTGGGTTGATCAGGGAAATGCAGTGGATATAGTATATCTTGACTTTAGTAAAGCATTTGACAAAGTATCTCATACTATCCTTCTTGAAAAAAAATAACCGAATATGGGACTGACAAGGCAACTGTAAGGTGGATTCACAACTGGCTGAGTGATCGTACTCGAAGAGTGGTCATAATTGCTGCACATCCAAGTGAAAGAATGTCTCAAGTGGGGTACCACAAGGCTTTGTCCTAGGCCCAGTGTTATTCAACATTTTTATAAATGATCTGGAGAAGGGAATTGATGGGAAACTGATCAAATTTGCTGACGACACAAAGCTATGAGGGATAGCTAACACTATAGAAGAGAGGGAGAGTATTAAAAAAAAATCTAGAAAAGCTTGCACAGTGGGCAGCGACTAACAGAATGGTATTTAACAAGGAGAAATGCAAAGTCCTACATCTGGGCAAGAAAAATGCACAAACAGAATGGGAAGAATTGGGCATATGTGAAAAAGACTTGAGTATACTAATGGATCATAGACTGAACATGAGTCAACAATGTGATGCAGCATCCAAAAAGGCAAACACAATGCTGAGATGTATTAAGAGAAGCATAGAGTCTACATCATGTGAGGTAATTATCTCCCTCTACTCTTCCTTAGTTAGACCTCATCTTCAATACTGTGTCCAGTTCTGGGAACCCCACTTTAAAAAAAGACATAGACAAACTGGAGCCAGTTCAGAGAAGAGTTACCAAGATGGTGAGCGGTGTGCAAATCATGTCCTATGAGGAATGGTTAAAGGATCTGGGAATGTTTAGCTTGCAGAAAATAAGACTGAGAGGAGACTAAATAGCTGTCTACAAATATCTGAAGGGCTGTCACACTGCAGAGGGATCAGCCCTATTCTCATTTGTACAAGGAAAGACTAGAAGCAATGGGAGGAAACTGAAAGGGAGGAGACACAGAATAGATATTAGAAAAAAACTTTCTGACAGTGAGGGTGATCAATGAGTGGAACAGGTTACCATGGGAGGTGGCGAGTTCTCCTTCAATGGAAGTGTTCAAACAAAGGCTGGACAAATATGTGTCTGGGATGATTCAGTGAATCCTGCACTGAGCAGGGGGTTGGCCCCGATGACCCTGGAGGTCCCTTTCAACTCTACCATTCTATAATATATTTCTATGAACCGAGAACCCGACCTGCTCCTGCTTGATTGCATGAGCAGAGGTTTTAAATCCGCGCCCATACATCTACTATTGGCTTAAAGTCTATTGGGATTAAAGTCCTTAAAGGGTTATATTGAATGGGATGGCTGCATTTCCCTTGCAGTGTCTGTTGGACCCGCGCAGATTATAAATTCCTGGCATATCACATCACCAATCTAGATTAAACATTGCACCAGGTATTTCAAGTATGCATTATTACGCATTATCATGTTTATTGTAAACCTGAGGCCTGCTTTAACCAAACTTACTAAACACCTATTGAATTTCGGGCCAGGCAAAGTCTTTCATGGAGCGGAAACTTCCAGGCTGACTCAGGCTTCACTTCATACATAATCACTCCTGTGGTTAAGGTTAAACATGTTGTTGAGTGGTTGGTGGGATACTGTAACGCTACGACAACGTTCAATAAAGGAGTTCTTCATCTTGGGAGATGCCACAGTTCATCTAGAACAGCTGTGTGAATTATCCGTGGACTGTAGGGTCAGTCGGAGAGACGTCCTTTATTAAAGCAAATATGTGCTCATGGGTAAATAGTCCTGAGAAGTAACTTACCAAACACCATCCTCCATAGTGCAGGGTGCGGCCGGGTGAAGGGACCTGCAAAAAGGGCAGGAAAAACTCTTGAGAATACACATCATAGACCGCTCTGCAAGCTTCAAGGGCCGTCAAAGGTTCAACGCCCAGTCTATATAGCAAAGCTGAGAAGCGAGCTGCAGAAAGAAAGAAACATCCAGCCTATTGTCCGAACTAAGCTTTGTTAACTTCACATTTTTTGACTCTATTTAATGTATATACTCGAGTATAAGCCTAGCTTTTCTGTAGATTTTTTTGTGCTGAAAAAGCCCCCCTCAGCTTATACTCGAGTCAGGGAAGGCTTAAAAAGAAAAAACTCCATACTCACCTCCCAGCCGGCGTCTGTGTCTCTGGCGGTGGTACGGCAGGCTGCTTGAATTCTCTCCGCTGTCATCCCCCCCATCCTCTTTGCTCGGCTGTGTCATCCCCCGCCGTGAGCGCTGTGTAAGTAAGAGCTGTGATTGGATCGAGCGCTGGCCAATCACAGCCGGTACTTGATCATTCACAGCCAATCCAGCTGTTTTAGAATTCTCCCTGCTCGGCTTTCAAATCCCCTGATGCCAGTGCTGTGTAAGTAAGCTCTGTGATTGGATTGAGCGCCAGCTGTGATTGGCTGGCGCTGAATCCAATCGCAGCGCTTACTTACACAGCACTGACAGAGCCAAGCAAAGTGGACGGCGGGGGATGACAGCAGGGAGGATTCAAGCAGCTTGTCGCACAGACACAGACGCCGGCTGGGAGGTGAGCATGGATTTTTTTTTTTTTACCTAGTATATACTCGAGTATAGCTCGGCTTATACTCGAGTCGATAAGTTTCCCCAGTTTTTTGTGGGGAAACTTATTGTCTCGGCTTATACTCGGGTCGGCTAATACTCGAGTATATACGGTACATAAAAAGGTGTGCTGCGGGTCCCACAGGAAAGCAGAAGATTTGAAAAAAAAAAAAAATTCTCTATGTAATGTCCTCATGCCGAGGCGGGGCTCCCGCCCATGGAACCTGACCCGCATATGGATATGAGGCCTTAATCTCACCTTCTTACATGCAAGATGTGGCAGAAGAGTAGGACAGAATGAAGGATACATTACCATTGGGGAAGGCCAAGACACTAATGATTAGGAAGAAGAAGACGACGGACAGCATTCCCCTCCATATATTGTCTTCTGGGCTTGTGTCTTCCCTAGAACACAAACAAAAGTTAGAGCGACCGCTGACATTCCATCTTAATGGAGAATTCATCAGCTCTCCAGTGCAGGAAAGAACCATTTGGGGCATATTTTTTTAATCGAGCCATTATTCCTCCTAGAAATGGATGAATAAATTTGCCGTTTTTGCCTCCCCTGCTAATACACTCCTATGATAGAAGTGGTCTGGGACTGGGGGGCATCTCAAGAAGTTATTTTCAGATTCCAAAAGTCAGTCAGAAATTTGGGCTTTTTGATCTTTGTATTTTTTAGTTGAATAATACGAACATCCCAAGGCTTCAAGATTTTTGACTATTTTTTTCACAATTTTATACTTTTAAAAAGTGCTTCCAAACTTTTGTTTGGTGCTGTAGGTGGTTTGAAAAATTGCTGCCTAAAGGAGTCTTTCCAAGATTGTCTTATCTGTGTCTGATCAGTGGTGGGGTGGAGGGGTGGCCTCACTGCAGAAACTTTCACCAGTCCCGAGAGTGGGGGGGGGGGGGGGGGGTCCTCATGACCTCGTCCCCTCCTCCCTGTACTCCTTGCAACCTGATATCCAGATATAGTGACAGCAGCTCAAATCCAGGTGCAATAAAAGAATTTTCTTTATTCCATCAGTAAAATCTGCAACGTTTCGGCCATTGCAATGGCCTTTCTCAAGCATACATTCTTATCAACTAACCCCCCTTATATACTAAAAACATGGGTCATGCTGAACTGGTCAACGCGAAACGTTGCAGATTTTACTGATGGAATAAAGGAAATTCTTTTATTGCACCTGGATTGGAGCTGCTGTCACCATATCTGGATATCACGTTGCATCTGGGAAGATAGTGGTCCATCTTCTGTTCGTGACTGTGCAGCCCCAAAGCCTCCCCTTGAGAGGGTATTTTCCCCCTTTTAGTGCTGTTGGTTATCTACTACAACATACGGTTACGCAATATGTACTCCTTGCAGTGAGGAGACTGAATGGAGCATCAGCCGAGAATGCATGGTGCTGCTTCATTATTCTTGATTGAGACAACCAAGTGCTTGTACTCGGCCATTTCTGTCAGTCCCATTGAAGATGAATGGAACGCGTCACCGCGCACGCGAAATTGCTGATCCATTTAATCTCCTCCTCACTGGAGGAGAGGTGGGCACGAGACCCCCGCTCTCAGGATTGGTGGTGGTCTCTACAGTGAGGACCCCACTGATCAGACTATTATCACCTATCATATGGATGGGCAATAAAAGTCAGTCTTGGGAAGACCACCCTAAAGGAGTATTCCCATCTTGACTTCTATGGTACATCCGCAGGATAACTGCTTGCGCCCGCATATTCTACCCAGTTTTGCGGGTTTCTGTGCGAGCAAATACACCGATTTCCTGTGCATTCCCGCTGGCCCGTTCTTTTTAATGGCCTATTGCGGTGCGTAATATGCACCAAGTATCTCACGCCGTGTATTTTTTCCACACATTGATAGAACATTGCGAGAAAAAATATGTACGAACCCATGGGTTGTATTCACTGTACACTGCACGTGCAATACGTGTGAACGAGCCTGTACCATTCTGCTCATCACGTGTCCCTACACCGTCTGATCCTGGCAATGTGACACCCCCGACTGGTAACGCCCACTTGTCAATTTATGTATACATTTCTTGAAGGAATAACAGAGTGGTAAGACATGTTGCTCCAGAATTGTTATTTCATGAAGGATACAATTATTTACTAAAGCCGACATGTCCGGAGGGGCCGGTCCTCTTTAAGTGACAGTATGAAAGTCTCTACTGTAAAGTCTACTTATTAGTCCGTTACATACTTGCATGGATTACAGCGTTCCTGGTCAGTTACAAGCCAAATCAAGCAGTGTAAGCCTATCAACGGAATCAGGAAAAAGGTCATTCGGGCTCTATAATAACATAATGCTGCTATTACTAACTTGCGTCATTACCAGTACAGCCGTACAATATATGGCTAAAAGTATGTGCACCCCTGAGCTCACACCTTGTTGGGCATCCCATTCTAAAATCCTGGGGCAGGAAGAGTATCATCCCTCCTTAAGGAGAGCACCTAGGAGGTGAGGGAGGAGACTTAGAAGGCCATGCATGCTCCTCTGGGTAATATGCAAATAAGGGAGATGGAACAATACCTCGGCAGCGCCACCTATTGGATGGTAGCATTGCTGCAAATTAAAGTCATATGCTTTATACAAGTCTTTATAACAATGATTGGGAATTGACCAAAAGCCAGAAAACCATACACAGACAGCTGTTTTGGGGGTTTTGCCCGCGGTGTGGCTTTCAGGCGCGTTAGAGGATCGGCAAGCATTGCACATCGTGCAATAGGTTCTACCGTCCCACTGAAAACAACAGGTGATGCGTTCCGAGGAAGGCGATACAATTTTTTTCCTGCACCGCTCATGTATACGACTTACTTCAAAAGAATACGGTTCATATTCGCACGGGTTTTGTGAGTCTCGCAACGCACCAAACTCGCGCGAGATACTCAACTGTGTGAAACCGGCCTAAAACTCTATTCACAAAGGTGAATTTTCCACACAAATTCTGTCAAATTCCGAGCTGGACAGAAAAAACATTAAACGAAATCTACTCATTTGAAAAAAGTTAATTTATACGAGTGGTTTTTCTCTCAGACTGATCGTTAGAGACTTCAAAAACCGCACAGCAATCGCATAATATGAGATTTGATGCAAGTGTGATGCATTTTTGATGCATCTTGCTACGGAGACAACACAGAGAAAAAAAAGGAGGTGCAGAGCAGTGAAAAAGAAGGGTGCCTACCCACTAGTGATTTTTTTCCGCTGCAAATTCGCTGCCTTTTTTCCCCCAACTGTCAATGGGACTTTCTAATGTTAAAAACGCAACACACCGCAACTTGCGTTTTTGGTGCGTTGCGTTTTTAACATTAGAAAGTCCCATTGACAATTGGAAAAAAAATACAGCGAATTCGCAGCGGGAAAAAAAACGCTAGTGGGTAGGCACCCTTAGTGTGTAAAAAGGATGCAAAAAAAATCAGGCATGAAAGAGCATATCATAAACACAAAAAAAATTGCACAGAACATGTTCAGTTTTCACTGACCGAAATTTGACTTGCCCGTGTCTGAATACAGCCTTATTTGCATATTACTCAGAGGAGCATGAATGACCTTATAAGTCTCCTCACTCACCGTCTAGCTGCTCTCCCTAAGATAAAAAGATAGCATTCCTGACCCACATCACAGGCCTCTCGCTAGCCGAGCCAAAAACCTATTGCACACGGATGAGGGGCAAACACCCCGAAACAGCTGTCTGTGTATGGATTTTGGATTTTTCAGTGAAAAACAGCCCTGTTATGAAAGAAGAAAGATAAAATCAAAAATAATTTTGGCAGCCCAAAGAAAAAAAAAAGGGGGGGGGGGGGGCAAAAATCCCCCTCATGCATGAAAATCACCATAAAGTGTCTGCTTTAATACAGCTGAAAAGGTTAAAATAATAAACTGGAACATACTTAGGCCCAATGTCCACAGCGGAATCCGACCCTGCCCGCGGCCGAGGACCCTGCCTACCCGTCTGGGTCTTCTATTTTTTTCACTGCGGATCTGTGCGAAAGCGTCGGTATTTCAATTGCGGACGGGCCGCGGATCAGACAACTTTCATGGACTTCAATAGAAGCCATCCGTGCAGGAACCGCACTGAAATGCAGCATGTCAGCAAAACAAATCCGCATGCTTTAATCCAGCTGCGGACACCTGTGTCTCTCCATGGGCGGCTTGAACTGCAAGGGACACCCGCGTGGATTCCACAATTCAAGTCCGCTTGTGGACATTGGGCCTTACACCTCCACAACTGCTGGAATCCAAAAGCTACAGCTCCGCTGTGGTCCCAGTGGTTGTTGTCATCGCTGACATCACAGGACCTCAGGTGACTGCTGTAGTCAATGAGAGGCTGCAGTGTCACCGCTTTTCCCCCTAACATTGGCGCTCCCATCCTGAACGCCATGATGCCAGGAGTTCAGGAACGCGATACTGCAGCTTATCATTGGGTGTAGCAGTCACCCGAGTCAGCAATCACAACAACCATCAGGACCGGAGCAAGCTGCTGGGCTGGATCCCCGGTGGCCATGCAGCACCTTTACTTCCGGCAAAAAGCCAGGCAGCTGAGTGGAAACTAAACGGCTCCCATTACAGTCAGGGGGGTCCGTGTCACTGTTTAATTCCATCATAAAACAGAGCCATTTGCCAGAAGATTCCCCTTTCCTGATCCCCGAATGGGCTGTTGCCCGCTTCACGCAGGTGGACATTGTTTCAATAGTTTAACCCCTTCCAATCCAATTTGTATCCTGGTTTTCCTAGGGGGCTTACTCTTTTTCTGCTGTTATACAACTGCGCTGTCTGCTGACTAAAGCCAGTACTGCATGAGGTGACATGTTGGATAGGCTTCGACAGCAGAGAGGCTGGCAATATACAGTAAGAGAACCCCGACGGACGCCTTCCAACATCGGAGCTGTACAGCCTTAAATCATAATGTCTTCAGAGGTCAGACAGTGGATTGGAAATGGTTAATTCAGTTTCAGACTTGGCAGACTTGAGTCTGTCTCACTAGGTGTCTGGATATGTTTTATGGGTTACCGATGTATTAACCCCTTTCAATCCACTGTCTGACCTCTGAAGACATTATGATTTAAGGCTGTACGGCTGCGATGTTGGAAGACGTCCGTCGGGGTTCTCTTACTGTATATTGTCAGCCTCTCTGCTGTTGGAGCCTATCCAACATGTCACCTCATGCAGTACTGGCTTTAGCATTTGTATAACAGCAGAAAAAGTGTAAGCCCCCTAGGAAAACCAGGATACAAACTGGATTGGAAAGGGTTAAATATATATTTATTGAATCCTAATTGAAGTTGGGTAACCCTTTAAATAAGGATCATGGCACATAGGATCCCATGTGGTGGAAGTTAAGGCCCATTTACACACATATCTTTCATAAGATTGAAAGATCAGTGATCATTTTGCATAAAATACTTATAGGCACTAATTGCTATTAGTACTTTATTAGCTTCATTTGCATGCAAATGAGCTTCTGGGAGCTGTTGCTGAGCTCAGCAGGAGGTCTGAGCTCTATAATTAGCTCCATTGTTCAGCCACAGGCTTCCCATTGAGAATTCAGCACCATGGACAGCAGAGTGCAGTCCTGCTTATCAGCCATTCTGCCAGGGGTGCTGAGAGCTGAAAACAGCTGTAACAATGTTATCAGCTGTAATCACCTCTCCGCGGGCAGAACACAGCGTGCGGTCCTGCGTTCAGCGGAGACGGTTTTCAAGCAGAACTGAAAACCTTCGTCCGAACAATGAAAGACGGGAACATTTACACACAACGATTATCGTTCAAAAGACGGCTTTTGAGTGAATTTTATGCGACAGTCGTTGTGTGTAAATGGGCCTTCAAAGTGCAGATCTACAACACCTCCTAGCTGCAGCAGATCTGTGCCTGAGGCGCACAAAGAGGTATCAAACTTATTAACCCCTTCAAGACCAGGGTGTTTCGATCCTAAAGGACCAGACACTTTTGAACAATTTTAACCCATATGGTGGTTTTATGTCCCTATTTTTTTCCTATTAATTATTCTTGCTGCATTTTTTGTCACATAACAGCCTATTTTAGTGCCTTTTTTGACTGAACATTTTTTTCCGTTTTTTAATTTTATTAGGGGTAATGTGTACAAGAAAAATAATGTAGTTCTTTATTTTTAAAATGATGATATTCATGTTATAATTGAGTAGAGGAACGGGTTTGTTTCGATAACGGATTTGTATATCTCGGATTACGGAGCGGACGCGGCGGTTTTTGTTGGCGGTGGGGCACATTCTATTCTTCAGATAGATTTTTTATTGTATTCTGTGATGATTATTATTTTTTTAACTTATTTATATATCTATTTTTACCATCTATGTCCCCCGTGACGTCATATAAGACCTCTGGGGGTCATTCACACTGTGTTGCTGTTTTTTTTACATTTTGCACTTTTCCACTGTCAATAGAGCAGCCGTAGGAGCCCCAGTTAGAGCGGACACTAATTAGACTGCAGACTTGGCGTCTGCGGGTCACCAACCTCATACGGCTGTAAGGGGTGTAAAGTTCTTCTATCTT
Organism: Eleutherodactylus coqui; assembly: GCF_035609145.1. Lineage (NCBI taxonomy): Eukaryota > Metazoa > Chordata > Amphibia > Anura > Eleutherodactylidae > Eleutherodactylus > Eleutherodactylus coqui. The sequence continues at coordinate 115,154,156 of NC_089845.1, read as the reverse complement.
CTCATGTCCTTCTGGCTGTAGGGATAAACCAGCCTGCCTTTTGCGCCCTTCCTGTGTATTCGCCCTCGCTCACGGAGGAGGTTCTCCTATGGAATGAAGTTCCTGACCATGACCTGTGTAAACCCCACCGTTACCAAGAATTAGGGGCGCCAGAACAGTTTCCTGCACTCCCTATTGAAATGAACAGGAGCTTCAAAACACATACAGCTGCTCCTGTTCCCGTCTATGGACCACAACGGGAGTACCGCGGTACTGCCCCCTACAGTATGGACCCTTGGAGGGCACGTAGGTCACAATAAAAGGGGTTGCACCCAGATTACAAGTTATCCCTATCCACAGACGTGACCCCCGCAGTGAGGCCGAGGGTACCCCGTTCTGTAGATTGGTGGGGTTCTCAGCCGTGAACCCCCCACCGATCATCAAGTTGCCCCTGTTCTATGGATACTCGAAATCTTAGTACAACTCTTTAAAGGGGTATTCTCCTCTCTGCTTTTCATAGCCAAGATGGCAAACCGTTACTATGGAGAGCAGCCAGTGAAGTGAGCGACAGATATAGAAACGGCGCTCTTTCCGACGAGTGGTTGCACCAGCGTGCCGGGAAACCCTCAGCGCCGCCATTAAATGCCAGGTCGGAATACCGCTGTAAAGAATTAGGTGCTCCCATCAGTGCCAAGTTAGTGAGTGCTCTAATGCCTACTGGAGTATCGGAGGAGGCGACAATCGTGTCTGGGCCCTCTGATAGTTCTGACTGGCCAAGACTCACATGACAGCGCAGATACGTAGGAGAAATCTGCTGGAACAATCAATTTTTTCAAACCTAAAGTGATCAAACATTAGATTTTTTTCTGCATGCAAAATTAAAAAATGTTGCAACAGGAAAGATTTCTGTCCTGGGGGTTGTATTCTAGTGCGGGGACGGACGACCCCTCTGGCCCATCGCGGCGACGGACGACCCCCCTGGCCCATCGCGGCGACGGACGACCCCCCTGGCCCATCGCGGCGACGGACGACCCCCCTGGCCCATCGCGGCGACGGACGACCCCCCTGGCCCATCGCGGCGACGGACGACCCCCCTGGCCCATCGCGGCGACGGACGACCCCCCTGGCCCATCGCGGCGACGGACGACCCCCCTGGCCCATCGCGGCGACGGACGACCCCCCTGGCCCATCGCGGCGACGGACGACCCCCCTGGCCCATCGCGGCGACGGACGACCCCCCTGGCCCATCGCGGCGACGGACGACCCCCCTGGCCCATCGCGGCGACGGACGACCCCCCTGGCCCATCGCGGCGACGGACGACCCCCCTGGTCCATCGCGGCGACGGACGACCCCCCTGGTCCATCGCGGCGACGGACGACCCCCCTGGTCCATCGCGGCGACGGACGACCCCCCTGGTCCATCGCGGCGACGGACGACCCCCCTGGTCCATCGCGGCGACGGACGACCCCCCTGGTCCATCGCGGCGACGGACGACCCCCCTGGTCCATCGCGGCGACGGACGACCCCCCTGGTCCATCGCGGCGACGGACGACCCCCCTGGTCCATCGCTGCGACGGACGACCCCCCTGGTCCATCGCTGCGACGGACGACCCCCCTGGTCCATCGCGGCGACGGACGACCCCCCTGGTCCATCGCGGCGACGGACGACCCCCCTGGTCCATCGCGGCGACGGACGACCCCGCTGGTCCATCGCGGCGACGGACGACCCCGCTGGTCCATCGCGGCGACGGACGACCCCGCTGGTCCATCGCGGCGACGGACGACCCCGCTGGTCCATCGCGGCGACGGACGACCCCGCTGGTCCATCGCGGCGACGGACGACCCCGCTGGTCCATCGCGGCGACGGACGACCCCGCTGGTCCATCGCGGCGACGGACGACCCCGCTGGTCCATCGCGGCGACGGACAGACGACCCCTCTGGTCCATCGCGGCGACGGACAGACGACCCCTCTGGTCCATCGCGGCGACGGACGACCCGCTGGGCCCTCATGGGGAGTCCCTATAGTCACATGCAGGTTCACATGGATTACATTGGTAGCGGACTACAGTGCGGCACTACAAGTGCCAGCAGGCCAGGCTGCAGATGCTGGGAGTTGTAGTGCCACCCTGCAGGGCATACAATAGTGGCAGCACCTTACCTTGTGAAGGCGAAGTACATAAGACTGATGATGGTGAAGGTGAGCAGGGTGATGGTGTGCGGCTTGTAGAAGAAGTCGATGGTGATGTCCTCCACTTGCTGCTCGTTGATCATCCTGAAATGCAGTTTATAGTTGACATCATCTTTGCTGAGAGTCCTGGAGCGCAGACAGGACGCCATGTCCCTGCCCAGGAAGCCGGAGCCCGGCCTGTACCACGGCGACAAGGGCGGGGGGCGGCGGCACACAAGGCCTGCACGGCTGCTCCTCCCCGTGTGCTGCTGCTGTGTATCATCTGTGTACCGGCTCTGACATCTGTCATCACCCTGCGAGCTGTAGCTCAAGGGCGTATGGGCACGGAAAGTGAGTGCATCCTCCCCCCCGTGTGTACAGAGTGGTACAGGCCGAGGAGGAAGTGAAGCGCTGGACCCACGTGGGGAGATGTGCGGACCCTGAGCTGTAGGGACTGGCAGTGCTGCGGTGGGTATATGTGGGCACCGGCTGGGTGATCTAGCACAGCGCCTATGGGCATAGGGAAGTACTTGTGTATAAACCGTGCAACAACATAACAGGTCACATGACAGATGAAACCGTTAACCCATCAGTCTCTGGATTATCAGATTACAGAACGCAGTACAGTCCGGATTAGCAGGTGCCGCAGTCCTGGGCATCCTTTTTTGGTACATTAGTGGCATAGTGCAAACTGCACCCCTTTCTTCCCCACCACTTTGCAAGTGACGCGGTTCTCGGGAAGTACAGCGCTCAGTGGGACGGGAATTGGCACAACTGCGTTGATAAATATATGCAGGAGTCTCAGCGTTAACCCCTTCGGCTGCGCTCACACCGCCGCATGCAGAAAACGATGACTTTTTTTTTTTTTTGTTTAAATTTCCCATGCTGTCGCTTTGCGAAGGCGAATATATATGCCATGGAGTTGGGTATGGGTGGAGCTGATGATGTGCCAATGGAGAACAACGGGCGCTCTTGCATGTAACATGCGACAAAATAAAGCATGCCATGTTCTTTTGGTTTTTTTTTTTGCGCTCTCATATTACGCAATTCTTACATGTAAGTGTGAGCGGACAGGGGTAAGGCAATGGATTTGATCGCCTTCCAATTATTGCGAAGGACACGGCTTGTTGTGAACCTAAGGATATGATTGTCTTTTGGATTTTCACCTTCACCATTAATAAGCAGTAACTTTTTTCTTTTCCGTGTCCGTGCGAGGCCTTGCTGGACCGTAGTCTTAATTGGTACCACTTTGAATTATATATCATGTATTATAAACTTTTTTTCTTTTATTCCCCCATTGGAGTTTTTTCTGGCGTTTAAAAATGACAGAATAACTTTTTCTGGTTGTGATTATGTTTCTACCAAGATTGTTATTTTGTGTTGCTTTTTCCACTCTTCTATAATAATAAAAAAGGTTTCTTTTGCATGGCCGTATTCACAGAGCCCGCGTTGGGAGGGCTTGTTGGTGGCAGAAAGAAGTGCAGTTTTTTTTTTGTACCATTTTTGATCACCTTTATTTCATTTTTTGAAAGATTAAAAAAGCAAAACCCCCAAAACCCATCACGGCTCCTCTTTGCTTGTTTTAGATAAAGTTTACGGTACAGGATAAAAAGTGCTTTCTGTTCCTTCTCCGGATCGTTACAGATGCAGCAAAACCAAACAAAATGGGGCTTATTTACTAATACTGTCTAAAAGTTAAAACTTATGGCCCCCTTTAGGCCGCCTGCACACGGGCGGATTTGTATAGCAGAATCCGGAATGGACGTCCGCCTCCAGATTCCGCAGCAAATACCGCCCATAGCACGCTAATGAAAAATGCTTTTACCTCCACGCAAGCGGAAATCAATTGCAATATTTTCCCCCCCCCCCCACTCGCGGAGGAAAAATCGCAGCGTGCTGTATGTTTGCACGGATGGCTTCCATTGAAGTCAATGTAAGCCATCTGATCCGTGGCCGATCCGTAATGACATTGCAGAAAGGTCACGGATTCTGTATCATCGCTAGACAATCGTCGTGCGGGCCATCTGCAGTACAGAGAAGATACAGAAAAGGCAGGCACGTGTGGATGCCAACTGGGCACAAGGTCGGATTCCGCTGCGGACTCCTGCATGCAGAATCCTACCCGGTCGTGTGCAGTCGGCCTATACAGGATCAGAATCATTCAAAGTCCCACGTTCCTATGATCAACATTGGTCATGGCATGTAAGGGGTTAATAGCATGGATCGGTGTTGTCGCCGTCGCAGCGGGAGGCTATCTGTCAGTCTCGGTCGGCTGCCGCTGCAGATGGCACAGGCTCGATTCCTTGCTAGAAGCTGTCGATTAGTAAATGATTTACCTTTTAGAACTGCGCCCTTCTGGTGTATCATGTGACCCGTGATGTCACTGATTCATTTGACCCCAGCAATGCACCATATAAAAGTCAGATGGGCTAGGAGCTGATGATCCCAGCGCAGTATATATGATGTCACTGGCGGCATTTCAGGTCGGGCAGTTGGCAGCTGATTAGCTGCAGCTGTATACAGGCAGGTCAAATTTATAAAGGGTTAACCCTTTGCAATCCAATTTTGGATTCAGGGTTTCCTAGGGGGCTTTCTCTTTATGCCATTATACAATGGCACCATCTGCTGGCTAGAGCCAGTACTGCAGTATGTGACATGCCGGAGAGGCCCCCGACAACAGAGCGGCCAGTAATCTACAGTAAGAATACCCTGCCGGACGTCTTCCAACATCAGAGTTGTACAGCCCTCAATCAGAATGTCTTTAGACGTCAGACAGTGGATTGGAAAGGGTTAAAATAAAGATTAACCCCTTTAATTTTCTTTTTTAATTTTTCCACTGAAAATTGAGTTTGAAGTGGCTGCCACTAGGAGTCTCCCTTCCAGCAACTTTGCAATCCACTGCCTGTTGTTAGACATCTGGCTTTAATAGTAACAGAGACGTGGGGACACTGCTAGTTACTACATGCAACAGAGGGGTGGGCATTCAGATGCTGACTTGCAGCTGACTGAAGTGGGGGTATGCAAGGCAGGATGGGAAGCTCCAGCAGTTACCGTACAGGTAGAATGGCTGACTTCTGCAAAATTGCGATCCTCAGGCGTTTCTTTCACGCTCGTCAGGGGATCGCAAGTGTTTCCAGTGTGAAACATCCCATGGCACTTGCATGCGCAGCTCACCACATGCGATGTCTTTAAAGCCCCCATTGAAACTGCTGCTATTTCACGCTGCTTGTGATCACGGTAGCAGAAGTTTCGGAGAGGTGAACCTTAGAGGTCCGGTTGTTTCGGGCCTCAATGATGCAGGGCTTTTTCTTTAGGCACAAAGTTCTAGAGCCGTTAACGGGTTAATTCTTCCATGGATGCGGCCGCAGGAGGATTGTTTGTGGAGTTATGGGGCCGTGTTGGAGCAGAGGTGATATGCTGAATAACTTCATGATATGTTGGCTTCATTTTGTTAGTTTTCGTTGACTTTATTGTTCTACTTATCTACCTCTGTGGTGGGGGATAAAAAACGCAATTCAGACAACTTTTTTGTTTTACAGACTTCCTTCGCCCATGGCAGGCCTGGGGGTCTGATAGGCCCTCAACTGCCATGGCAGCCCACGGACAGCCTACACTTACGGCATTGGGGGCCCTGTGGGACCACATAGCGATGCAAAATTGGGTTAAAGGCATAGATTGGTTTGCCTAAAACCCCTTTTAGGCCTTGATCAGAAGAGCGTTTTATTTATTTATCTATTTATTTTTAAAGCGTATGAATTGGCGCACTTAAAAGGTGGCTCTATTAGAACCAATGCTTTCCAATGATATCAGTCTTTATCAAGCTTTATAAAGACTGACTGCGTTCAGTGAAATGTTGCTGTTGGTATGTAAGGCTGTGGCAATAAAGAGGAACTTTTTGAGAAGATAACGCTATCTGTGGAATTTCGTACCCCGGATGCTGCTTTATTATCGACTGATATTATATGGACAGTGGATGATGGGTCCTCATCCATCAAGCGTGCATCAGTGCCCGTAAGCGCTCCCTTGTGAATAGAAGGTAGAGTGTCAGTGTGCTGCATCCATATATTTTATTATACCATGAATGCTTTCCAATGAAGCGTTCACATATACGTTTTTTTAGAGACACTAAACAATCGCACCTGCAAAAGATAGGACATGCGAGTACAAATTTACCCGTTCACGTGATTTTTCTTCACGCGATGTGCGGTTTGTTTTTTTTTGTTTTTTTTTTGGGTGTGCGTATTTGTGCGCTAAATAATCGCTCATCCGACCAAGGCCTTAAACAAAGTAATTATCATTCAAAAATTTAAAGTGAACCATAACCGTTCAGTCTACACGTGCACCAACGACTGATTGACGGATGATAATCGTTTGATTTTATGTAGGCATGAAAATCGTTGGCTCGTTCATTTATCGTTCGGCTTAACCGGCGCTCGTTCAGTCGTTCGCATTCATAAATCGGTTTGTCAACCACAACAGCCGCATTAAAGGATTTCTACTGTCTTTTTCCTAGATTGGGGAAGGATGGCGCTGTGTATGTGTCAGCGGAGCGCCAGATGTCTACTGTCAGCTCTGCGGAACTCGCTCACGACGACCCCGCGGCAGCTGATGAAGGATCGTCCTGTTTCATCGCAGCAATTTTCCCGTCCGTTTTTTATCATACAAAATGCAGCAAGAAAAAGTATTTTTCACTCAAGTGCAGCCAGTACACAACCCGTCTCCGGGGGCGACGTCAGCACCCCTCATCCAGAAAGTAATCTGCCCACCGTCAGCCAGGAGGCCATTGTAATACCCACGGTGGAGATGGAGCCACTCGAAGAAGGTACGAATACTCTAATCGCACCCTGAAAGCCACGGGAATGGGGACATAAGGGGCACAGATGAGCATTAGGGGTTTTTTTTATTCATTAGGGGTCTTTTTAAATTCTTGGCGATACAGCTGTGTGAGGGCTTGTTCTTTTGCGAGAGGTCCTGTAGTTTCTTACTAGTACCATATTGGAAGGTGAGTGGTTTTTTTTTCGTTTTTTTTAATGCCTATTCAATTTTTTCTTGTAGAAGGGTGACCAAAAAAAAGCACAGTTTTGGCAAACTTTATATAATAATATTTATTTTTTTTGTTTTTTTGACAACAATCACCGTGCGGGATAAATAATGCATTACTTTGATAAATCAGACTTTGATAGACATGGCAATACCAAATTTGTTTTTGCTATATTGTTTTTGTATTATAAATATGGGAAAGCATCTTTTTTATTATTTAAAGCTGTTATTTATTTTTTTACAATAAAATTTTCTTTAAGTTTTTTTGTCCCCATAGGGGATTTGAACTTATGATTGGTTGATCGCTTATACCATATACTGTATAATTATATGGTATTTCTGCAGGCATTCTGTTAAGACAGGCCCTTCTTGATGGGCAGAAGTAAATGGTAGCCCTGGAGGCTTTAAGAAGGGTGGATCAGGCCAGTGAGCTGTTTTTGGTTTTTTTTCTCTTTATGCCCCGGCCTTCAGAAGGCTCTGTTGTGCCATAACAACTGGATGGCACCTTGCGATCTCATCACAGCTGAACCATTTGGGATCCCCTAACGCTGATTAGGGTATTTAAAGGCTTAACATCCGTGAATGCCTATCGTGGCTGGATGTCAGCTGTCAAATACAGCTTACACCCGCTGTAAATGGAGCGGGGTTGGCCCCTGTTCCCACTCAATACAAATCCTGCAAACCCAGGAGATATATATATATGTCCAGGGGCACTAAGCAGGTAAATATGATGTGAATACATGCTTAGCGTATTGGCCCCCCTCAGTGCAGTAGAATGGCTAATCCTGTTATGATGGCCGACAGCCATGGTTGTTTTTTTTTGCCGTGCATACAGTATATTAAAGGGGTTTTCCATTAAAAAATCCTATTGATAACCTATCCTCAAGAACAAGCGCTCACTGACGCTACCGGTATACCCTGCTGCTCCAACCTCTCTGTAGTGGCCGGTGCTTGTAACTACAGTTGTGGCTCTTATTGAAATCAATGGGAGCTATGCCTGCAATTACAAGCGCTGGCCACTACATGGGTCGGAGCAATGGCTTTCGCTCTGACCTCAGTGTAAACCGGCACTATCAGTAAGTGCCCAATCAGCTGATCGACAGCGGTCCCGTGTGGCCTATCGATGGCCTATCCTGAGGATAAGTCATCAATAGTATATTTGTGGAACACCCCTTCAGTATTACTGCTGCAGACGTTTGACTCTTGATTGTGTTTTATTTTTCTGGTTGCTAAGCGCTGGAGGATGTCGCTCCGGATTCTCCACTGGATGTGATCACAGAAGAAGAGGCAGCCATGATGGTTCTTCCTCCTCCAATCCCTCCACAATCTGTTACACTCCGATACTATGTGGATCATTCGGAAACTCTACAGAAGCTCGTCCAGCTCGGTGAGTGGGCCGATGGGATCCGCAGCGCATGTCAGGGGGTTAGCCGTGCGCTTCTTATGTATGGGCTTTTTTATTTTCGAAAACACATTGAAATTAACAGAGAAAAAAAAAATGTTTAATACCGTAAAAGTGTAAGGCTTCATGTCCACGGGCATGCAGGAGCCCACAGCGGAACCCGAAGCTGCCCGCGGCCGAGGATCGCGCTTATCTGTCCGGGTCTTCTTTTTTCAGTACTGCGGATGTGTGCGAAGTGCCGGCCGATGCATGTGCAGTATATATATATTTTTTCAAACTCCTGCTTTCCTGCGGAAGCCGTCTGTGTGGGGACGGCACTATAATGTAGCATGCTGCGATTTGTTTTCCGCATGCGAAATCCGGAAAACAAATCCATATGTGTAAATTAAAGTGCGGACGCCCATGGTTCCTTATGGGCAGCTTGAACTGTGAATATTCCGTGCGGGTGCCACAATTCAAATCCGCCCGTGGACATTGGGCCTCGTGCTGGTGTGAATGGGCCCCCAGCCTGATGCTACCACTTTATTACAGATAGTTTGTCATTACTCGTTATTATAAATGAGCCATTTATGAAAGCGTTGGAGACAAAATTTGGCTTAAGGGCTCGCACACATATGTGTCTTTTTAATGCTGGGTTAACACTGCATCCCAAGTTTGTGCTTTGCGATTTTTGTGCGATTCGGTTTTAACATTAGAAAGTCCCACTGACATTTGCGTTTAAAAAAAAACGCAAGTGGGTGTGAGCCCTAACCCCTCCAGAGCCTAGAAAACAACTATATAGAAAAAAGTCATATTTCACATTTTATGTTTTTGGGGTGTTTTTTGTTTTTTTTATGGCAGATATATACAACTGTATAGGCATCAGTTTGCATGTTTACCGACTTTAAGCACCAGATATTCATCATATTTGGTGTTCTTGCACCTGATTATTAAGCAATGTCCCACTGGTAAACAAGAAATTGCAAGTAAATGACAGTGCCTTAGTTTATACGTGAGCCGATAACGAATCGTTTGCTTCTCGCTCGTCGTTCATTTTATGGTTTCATTCCCATCTGCGATGTTTTCACTCATGTTGTGGAGTGAAAAAAAAAATCGCCCCATTCCCTATCTTACTGCGTTCTGCTTTTTTTAATCTCGCAGCTTTCCCTATGGAGCCTCCTTTTTTATCGTGGCGTGTCCTATCTTTCTGGCATAGAAATCATCGCTGACCGATTCTTGTTGAACGAGTCGACGATGAATCTGCCTGTCCAAACGAGCTGCGCGAGAGCGAAGGAGCTGGCGATGACATCATCAGCTTGGTCGTACGTGATAGAATGTTGTGCCACGTGGCACCCTTGGAAGTCCATGGGCAGCCATCAGTCCTCCGCCGCGAGGATATTGCTATACTGACGTATGTATGTTCTCCTCAGGTGTGGATTTATCTAAGCTAGAAAAGCGGCCACATGTGGGGACCTTCCTGCTGAAGCTGGACTTCCAAAAGGATATCAGTAAAGTACTGTTTTTCCTAAAAGATGTGGGTGTAGAAGACCACCAGCTGGGACCCTTCCTGACCAAGAATCCGTTCATCCTCAGCCAGGATCTGGACAATCTGCACAAAAGGTATTAGAGCCATTCAATGCCAATTACGGCTGCAGGCCTACGAACTCCAGATTTAGCTGTGCTCTAAATTAAGGATTTTTATTTATTTTTTTTTAAAGTTGTCCCCAGTAGCTTCCTACCCAGAGCTGTTAACCCCTTAAAGCAGGGTCTGTACCTTAATTTCACTATCTCATCCATTTGAATTGTTCAAGCCACTTCATTTTGGTCCTGGACGAGCAGCCGCGTCACTTCCGCTTCAGCCTTGCAAGGACACTACCCATGAAGATTAGCGAGGGGCTTGCGTTATGCATGCGCATACTTCTCTTCCCGATGTAGATGCCAAGCACAAACTAGGGAGAATGGTGCATACATGGCGCAAGTTAGGGTGCTATTGCAGACAATGCACCCACTGCTTCTGCACATCTGGCTAGGCAATGAACAACGTGCTGTGTTCTTTATAGCGGGGCAACCTCTTTAAAGGGAACTTGACACTTCCTTATAGCACCAAGTTTTATTATATATATATATATATACACAATGGTGCCTTGAAATACGAGTTTAATCCGTTCCCAGATGGAGCTTGTAAGCCAAAAAACTCATATGTCAAAGCACATTTTCCCATTGAAACGCCATTAATGCGTTCCAATGCATTTCAATGGGGAATCTAACTACAAAAAAAAAAAATCAAAACTTGCCTACGACCGACAAGGTACCTATCGCAATGACCTCATTGAATGGCTGTGATTGGTTAACCCAGTGCCAGCTTTCATTGGCTGACGCAGCGCCTAGTTAACCAATCAGAGCTTAGCTTGCTGGAGGCCGGGCATTCAAGCCCTACATCCAGAAAGCAATGCTCTGTGTCGGCGTGGAGGAGGGAGCGACAGCCTGCAGCAGCGACGCAGACCATCGCAAGGATGAAATGCCGGCGACAGGTGAGTATAGATCCCCCCTGAGCCTCAGCTTGCAAGTTCTTTGACTTGCAAACAGGCTTGTACCTAGAGCTTTTGTTCATAAATCAGAGCAAAAATTCGGCAGAGAGCCTGTTCGCAAGTCATAAAACTCGCAAGCTGAGGCACTCGCATCCCGAGGTACCACTGTATAAATGTTACACTCGTCCGCCCTGGTTCCAGCGTTGCCAGCCAGCGTATTCCAAACAGAGCATGGAACTCTGAAAAGAGTCAGATTTTTGGGCGCCGTGCGGACTTTGATTGTGGGCACCGTAGGAGCTAGTGAGTGTAAGAGTGGTTTCATATCTGCGTTTAGGGTTCTGCTTCCCTACTCCGTTTGACGGGAAGGAAAGGGGAATTCCCGCAATTGACAGACTCCTTTTCAGGATGGAACCGAACCACGCCGAATGGACTCCATTGACAATAATGGCGTCCGTTCGATTTCTGCCCAGCTGCCCGGCTTTTGAACAGAAGAAAAAGCGCTGCATGTAACCCATCCAGTATCTTGAGCCGTGACAGAACCTCCGGCCAAAAGGTTCCAAAGCAGATGTGGAACCAGCCTAAAAAATGCATAATCAAGCCCACTGTCACCTTCCCTAACAGCACCATATTTAGTTTATGGTGCTGTAGGTAGGGAACAGGTTACCTTTAAAGCCGAAGGGCTCCTTCACACTGGCGATCACGATTTCGCCGCAAGAAAATAGCAGCAAAATCACAACTTTGTTTATGAGAGGTCTGAGCGCCAGCAGGGCTTTTTCTTGCAAGAACATCGCTGCCGCTCGTGATTTTCTCGCAAGAAAGACAATGGGAGTCTCTAATGTTAAAACGGCTTCACATTGCATGAAAATTGCAAGTTTGTGCATTCTGATAAAAAGGAGGCTCCATAGGAAACATGGGAGATAAAAAAAAAACCGCAGTAATAAAGAACATGCTGCGATCTTTTTTTTTTTTCTAAATTTCTTTTTTTTTCACTCCGTATCACGAGTAAAAACATCGCTAACAGGAATGAAATCATTGAAAATCATTGGTTTCTTAACTCTGCATTTTCACTCGCATCGCGCGAAAATCGTGTGTTTTTTTTTTTTGTGTTTGTTTTTGTTTTTTTCTCACCAGTGTGAGACACCCTAACAGCTCATTACCTAAAAAGTCACATGGAACTGCCCATTCCCCAAGTAGCACTAAAGGCCCCATTACGCATTCTGGAAAAGCCGCCCGAGCCGGATGATTTATTGGGATTGGACGACCATTGAATATGTGTAGAGGGATCTACTGATTATTCCCCAGTTGACTTTCAAGCAACTGGCTTTTTACCCCTGATGACGCTGGTCAGGTGAAACCTATCAGGGGGCTCTTTTTAAGTAGTGTTTTTGCTCTTCATTCCTCTACTTACTTTATTACATACAGTAAAAGTTTTTCATGGGTTAAAAAGTCGCCTTATAAGCTGGAAAATATGGTAATTATTGAGGGGAGATGTTGGTAATCAAGGAGCTTTCGAGTGACAGCAAAGAGTTGGAGGAAGTTGCTGTAGAAGGCGGGTAGCAGACACCCAGACTTTATAGATGCAAAGACGTGTTCACCTAGAAAGACCGCCCAACATCTGACATGAGCATGCGTGAACCGGTCCATAGTAGCACAGCTCTCCGTTACAATATACAGTCGGCTTCCCGCTGCAGCAGCCAGGATCAGAGATGGCTCTGATCCCTGCCGTTTAGTCCTTTACCTCCTGTAGCGACTGCAGCATGTCAGTGACTTATAAACGGAAGGGGGCTCTGTGTCTGTCACCCATTGGTGCCCCGGCAAAGCATCGCTGGGTGCCAATGGTTTGCCATGACAGGCAGGGGCCTAATAAAGACTTTATGCATAGCAGGGCCTAACAGACTGCCTGTCAATGTTGCATATTGGGTAGATGCTCCTAAACAGCATTGACCCTTCGAGGCACGGACTCTACTTGGAAGGAGTCCTGTGGTATCTGGCAGCAGATCCTATGAGTCTTTTAGGTTTTGAGTTGCGGCCTCCGTGGATCCCACTTGTTTCTACAGTCATTTGATGGGATTGAGATCTGGGGAACTTGGAGGACAAGTCGTCTCCTTGAACTCTTTATGTTCCTCTACCCGTTCCTGAGCCGTGTTTGCAGCGTGCCGGGTCATGGCTGATGATTAGATTGGACTATAAATAATCTACATATTACACGGTAATAAATAGTGGGCATTCACTGGACAGAATGTTTCACTCTAAAACCAGCAGTAACCAGGGGTATTGTGATGCCGCCTGCAGCAGTCGGTAGGTGATGGCATGTTTGTGGTGTGCCATCCCCTCTAAATGTGGGGAAACTCAATCAAGGCTGCTATCTCAAAGATTTTTCTTACTCAAAAACAGTTTTATTTTTTTTTAATGTTGCAATTTTACCTTTTTTTCCCAAGTAAAAATGTCACGTGCAAAGGTTTAGCTCTAAGTGCATAGCAAGGAATGAAGAGCCCTACAAGCATCATTTTTGTCCTTTTTTTGCTTGCTGTGTTTTTGGGTCCACGATGTTGTTGTTGTTTTTTTTTAAAAAAAAATTTTCTCCTCCAAATCATATCATGCATTTGGTCTAGCGGTTTTTGTTTTTTTGTTTTTTTAGAGGGGGGAATGGGTTCTGCAGTTTTTCCATGGACTCCTCAATAGGAAGAACCAAATGCTAGTAATAAATGTAATGTTTGATCAAAAAACACCACCCACACAGAGAGACTGTAATGCAGGCATTATGCAAAAACTGCGTTTGATTTTTGTGATTTCACAAAAAAGCACCAGAAAATATTGTGTAAGGGGAGCCTAATAGTGTTTCTTCCTTGTAAGCCTGCAGCCACAGAACCGGTCACATGACTTACCTGCATTCAGTTGCTGCAGCATACATTCTGGTTTTGTGCTTCTGAGCAGTAATACATGGTTGTGTAGACGTAAACCCTCCCGGTTGTTGGCCATTATGCACGCCTTTATGCGCTACCTGTAATTTAAAGAGAACGTGTCATTAGCAAATGAAGTATTATGAATTTTTACGGTAAACATATATATATATATTTTTATTTATTTATTTTTATATACATTTTTAAAAACTTGCATTTTTCACACTGGCCACAGAGCGTAATCGTCTGTCACTTCCTGATCTATAGAGTAAAGGCCTGTTTAGACACACAGATGACTTTTGAGCGATCATTTTGCATAATCTATTAATTGGTACTAATGCCTATTAGTACCAATTAGCAGCGTGTTGACTGCCTGGAACTGAATTTATTCAGAAGACCGCCTGCTGTTCTCTCAATACATTCCTTTTGTTCTGCCAGAATGCAATCAGCTGTTATCAGCTCTCCCCAGCAGAGTACAGCATGCGGTCCTGCTTATCAGCTGTTCTGCCATACAACGGTTTTCAAGCCGTACTGCTGACTGTCGTTCGGCAGAAAACTGAAAGACGGGCACATTTAGACCCCAATTATCGCTCAAAAGATGGCTTTTTTTTTTTTGCTTTTTAACCCCTTACGCTACATGACGTACAGTTACGTTCTGCAGGTTCGGGGTATGTATGGAGGGGAATCGCAGGTTGATCCCGTTCCATAGGATGTGGGCTCTATCAAAGTAATGCATTATTTGCCCCGCCAGAATTGTGCTTTTTTTGGTCACTCCGTCACCAAGAAAAAATGTAATAAATTGTGATCAAAACGTTGTACGCACTCCAAAATGGTATCAACGGAACTACAGGACGTCCCGCAATAAATGACCCCCTGCATAACTATGCTGACGGAAAAATAAAAAAAGTTATGGCTGTCAAAAAATGGCGGCAGAAATTAATTAAAAAAAATTAATAATTAAAAAACCCAAAACTATATAAATTTGTAATTATAGCAATTGTACTGACCAATAGAATAAAGATATCACGTCGCTTTTGCTGCAGTAATATACACTGTAGAAACAAAACGCACCCAAAGATGGCGGAATTTTCTTCTCTTTTCATTTCACTCCACTTAGAATTTTTAAAACTTTTTCAGTACATTATGAGTACCATTGAAAAATACAACTGGTCCCACAAAAATCAAGCCCTCAGACAGTGACAGTGATGGTTAAAGGGGCTCTGACATGACAAAAAAAAAATTTTTTTACTTACCTTCCCTGGCCAGGACTGATCGTTAGGCATGTCCCCTCCATTGGGCATCTTCTTCTTTAGCTTCTTGAAGCAGAACTGGAGCGGTTAAAATGACCACTTGCTGCTCTGGTCCGTCCGTCAGCCACTTCCGAGGTGAACGAACGGGCGCCACGTCACAAGCAGTGCTGACTGTGGGCGGCATATCCGTCCTGGCTGAACTCAGAGTTCTGCGCATGCGCAGTGGAGAGGCGGCCCGTCCTGACTCCTGTCAGAGGGCATCACTCTTCTGCGCATGCTCGCAATCCCTGAGGGGGGCGGCCCGTCCTGGCTCGTCTGCAGAAGAAGAAGCCTGCTGGGAAATGACCCTGCTGCACAACCACAACACAACAAAAAGGTAAGTATTAGGTTTTTATGTTTTAACAAGCCATAAATTGTGGGTTCCCTGTGTCCATTAGGCAGACCAGGGAACAATGGCTGCTAAAACATAAAAACCTTTTTTGTGTCAGAACCCCTTTAAGTTAAAAAATTATGATTTTTTTTTAAAAGGCGGGAGGAAAAACCAAAAAAAAAAAAAAGATGCCGAAATTTTCCAATTCCTGACTAGAAGAGATGTCAGAAGACAACTGCCAGGGACTGGGAAGAACACATGGCGGAGCGGAGAGCGCTTTTTAGGTGATATGTGTTGTTTTTTTTTTAATGCAGCTAGGGCTTATTTTAGGGCTTTTACAGTAGGATTTTCTACTGTAAAAGTTGCATCGCACGAAAACTGCGTTTTCATATGGTGCAACACAAAGAAAGGCTCCATAGGGAAACATGGGCTACCTTGCAAATCGCGGCTGTAAAGAGCATGCCGCAATTTTGTATTCTCGTAATGTCGCGAGCTACAAAACATCGCTAATGTGAAAGAACCCATAGGAAAGCATCGGCTTCACATACATGTGAACTGTCACATTGTGACAACATTGCCTGTGGCCTACTGCTGTTAAATGTAGCTCAAGAACCATGGCCGCCCCCACAGCCGTGTGTAGACAGAATAATAAAAAAAAATCTACAATTAGAAAATAGAAACAGATTAGAAAACTGTAATGTTTCACGGTCTGGTATTGATGAATACAAAAAATATTGGCGATATATTCCCTTTTAAGCTTTAGGTTCTTTCACTGGAAATGACATAAAACATGCGATTTTTGGATTGAAGCTTTTTTTTTTTCCCCCTCATGATTAATTATAAAGTATTAAAGCCTCTTCCGTTGGTTACCAGAGCGCACCGCACTTCCTGTTTTGTACTTCTCTTTTCAGCTGTGTTACACAGACAGTTTCAGAAGGGTCACGCCATTGTCAGTACCGGGAAGTACACGGAACAATTATCGCTTGGATTCCCGCCATCCAGCGAGAACCTGAACAATTATCGTTCCGTGTAATTGCGCGCGCTGACCGAACGACGAGCAAGAAGTCTTCCACTCCTCGTTTATCGTCCAGTTTCTGCATGCAGAAAACTGAATGACATATCTGTAAATGGGCAGTTGGTCACTTATGAACGATCGCCTGCTTACTGTGAATGGAGGCGGGCGGGCCGGAATGGTATACGGCCCGCTCTGCCTGCATTCAGTCAGCGATGCTCAATCCTATGTAAAAGCACAAGAACCATTATTCCTGGGTTGAGCTGTTGGACATCATTTGCCTGACGGCTGAAAGTACCCTTAATCATTGCCAGCAAAAAAAACTGGTTCACCAGCGTAAAAAACACATGGAGCTCCAGACACAGTGATACAAAGTGTCGGCTCTTACCTGTGAAAATACTTTATTCTTTAAAACATCAGGCTTTGGTGAACGTTAAAAATTGACTGCAATACTGAAGTACTGTAGTGTATTGTAGAAGTGATCAAATGACCACACGTTCAAGTCCCTTTGAATGCACCAAAAACACACTCACCCCAATCCCCCCTCAAAAAATGGTCCAATTTAATTATTTTTTTCATTTTATCCCGCTTTTAAACCTTAAGAAGTTTTGCAATGTTTGCCAAACAAATTTATTTCACCTCCCTTGTCTCCTCACTATCCCACAACCCCTAACAACTTTTCGAGACCTTCCACTCTCTCCTCAGCCCCAAAGAACAGGCCCCTGTGACAGACCTGACTCCTGGAGAACTAGCTGTCTATTTCAAAGACAAAATCGAAAACATCAAAAAAGAAATCTCCAAAAACTGTACGGCTAGCCCCAATCCCAGTCTCCTTAGCACTGCATCCAGCACCCACTGACTTTCTATGTTAGAACCAACGGCAGAGGAAGAGGTCTCCAGGATGCTTTCCGCTGCCCGCCCCACCACCTGCGCTAGCAACCCTCTCACCTCCTCCGGTCCTTCTACCCAGCTCTCATTACTCACCTCACCACAATCTGCAACCTCTCCCCAACCTTTAGCACCTTCTGCTCCTCATTTAAACACTCCATCATATCCCCTCTGCTAAAAAAAACAACCCTTGACCTGATTGATGCCGCCAACTACCAACCCGTCTCAAACCTCCCCTTCATCCCCAAATTACTAGAACACCTGGTCTACACCTGCCTCACACGCTTTCTCTCTGACAACTCACTCCTCAACCCCCTTCAGTCTGGTTTCCGCTTTCTACACTCGACCGAAACTGCCCTCACAAAAGTATCAAATGACCTGATGACGGCAAAGTCAAGAGGTGATTACTCCCTACTAATCCTCCTTGACCTCTCTGCTGCAATTGACACTGTCAACCATGACCTCCTTCTCACTATCTCCGCTCTATTGGTCTAAAGGACACTGCTCTCTCCTGGTTCTTCTCCTACTTCTCTGACCGCTCCTTCAGTGTCTCCTTTGCTGGTTCTATCTCCTCTCCACTTCCTCTAGCTGTTGGGGTACCCCAGGGCTCGGTGCTTGGTCCCCTTCTTTTCTCTATCTATACAGCCCCAAATGGACAAACCATCCACAATTTCGGCCTCCAATACCATTTCTACGCTGACAACACCCAACTATACACCTCCTCTCGTAAAATCTCTGAACCATTCCTCCAAAAAAAATCACTGACTGTCTGTCCGCTGTCTCTAACACTATGTCCTCCCTTTTTCTCAAACTTAAACTGTCTAAAACTGACCTCCTTGTCTTTCTACCTTCCAAACGACCTCCTCTCAACATCTCCATTCCAGTGTCTGGTGCCATCATAACCCCCAGACAGCACGCCCGCTGCCTTGGGGTCACACTGGACTCTGACCTCTCCTTTACCCCCCATATCCAATCTCTGGCCCAAACATGCCACATGCACCTCAGAAATATTGCTAAAATACGGCCTTTCCTTATCACGGACACGCTAAAGACACTCGTGGTGAGACACTCGTGATCCCAACTCGACTACTGCAACTCCCTGCTCATTGACCTCCCCCGCACCAGACTCGCTGTGCTCCAATCCATATTAAACGCGGCAGGTAGGCCCATTTTTCTATCCAGTCGTTACTCAGATGCCTCTGCACTATGCCAGTCGCTGCAGAGCTAAATTTAAACTCCTCAACCTCACCCACAAAGCTCTGCATGGTGCTGCGCCGCCATACATCACCTCCCTCTTGTCCGTACACCACCAGCCCGCTCACTCCGATCTGCTAACACACTCGGACTAAACACCCCTCTAATACAAAGCTCACATGCTCGCCTACAGGACTTCACCAGAGCAGCACCGACCCTCTGGAACGCTCTACCCCAAAGGCATCAGGACAATTCCCGATGCACGAAATTTCAGACGCACCTTAAAAACGCACCTCTTCAGGGAGGCATACCAAATCCCGTGACCTAGTCCCCCGCCCCTCGCTATGGCTTCCCACACCTTCCACCCTGCTTTTCACATACGACGTCTACCCTTGCACCTCCTTACCGCCCCACCCCGTTTGCTTTCTAGTAACTGATTTCCACATGAAATCCCCTACTGTCTGTGTTCCCTATGCCTCGCTCCTCCCCACCCCTTGTACCTCCTGTACCACCCCCACCCCATTTGTTTCAAACTGCTTGTATATCACATGTAGTTGTTGTACCAATTGCATTTCTCCCATGCCTGAAAGCGCTGCAGAATAAGTTGGCGCTATACAAATAAAGATTATTACATGGTACACTAAAGGGATTCTGTCATCTGGTTCATATTGTCTGAACTCAGAACTGGAAAGCCTGTTGCCCCCATGGATATTTTACTCTGAAACGCTGCGGCCTTTCAGAATGAATGCACTTGGAAGTTTTGACTTGGAGCCAAGCTCGGAGTCATCTCTCCCTATACACAATTAGGGAAAGCAGCTGTCAGTCTGCATGAGGTGGGCGGGGAGTGGCCGGTATGGCCCGCCCCCATGACTCCGAGTTCAGCTTCAAGTCAGACTTTATAGTGCATTTAGTCTGAAACTGCATTATTTCAGAAACAAACACCCATGGGGACAGCAGGCTTTCCTGTCCCGGTTCAGGCTGCCCGTGGTTAGGCAACATGAACCTGATGACAAAATCCCTTTAAATGGTACCATTAAAAAAAAAAACAAAAAAAAACACAACTTGTCCTACAGAAAACAAGCCCTCATTCAGCTATGTTGACAGAAGAATAAAGAGTTATGGCTTTTGAAAAGAGAGAATAAAAAAAAAAAAAAAGGAAATCCCCAAAATGACTAGTAGTTAAAGGGTTAACAGTCTCCAGGAGGCGTTTGATGAGTACTGTACTAAAATACATGGGGTAATTTCCAGGCGGATTTACACTCTCTGAAGGACGCTGTCTCTTTAGCATGCGATGGCCTTGAACAATAGCTTGCAGCTGGTGAACTGTATGGAATTTGCGGAAGCCTGTCCATGCGGCTGTAAGTAGAGCCGACTGTGTTGACTTGTCCCTCGCTGATACTTTTCATGCACTCTGTTCTTTTCCTTCCGTGCCTATGAAAATGTCGACGGGCAAGTCAGAACAAATGTTTGTGTGCGTTTTTATCAGATTCGCTGCCAAACTTTACACAAAGCCGCGTGTTGTACAGAGCAATTATGACCTGGTACCTCCAGCGGTTGCACAACTATGTCAGGGTGTGTTCTGGCCGGCAGATCATGAACACACAAGTTTATCTCAGGTTGATTAGCATTCTCTTCTCACGGGGCAACGCTCTGGCTGCACGGCTCTGTGTGTCATTGAACACTCAGTGACTTTCTGGTGTTTTCTATTTATGTTCTTTCTTTGCTAGCCCATAGCATATAATGGGAGGGAGGATTCGACTGTCATTCTCATACATTTGGCAAAAGTGAATCTTAATTGATTTGCCAGTGTGGCCCGAAATACCTATATCTGACCCCTCCGTAATTGTCTTAAATGTCATGTCTTGACTGTGTATGTTCTTTGCAAATTGTCTTGTCACTAGTTATGTCTATTGCACAGCTGCAGCATGTAAGAGGTTAATGTCTGAGAATGTTTGGGTTATGTCTGGAAATGTAACAATTTGTAATGTCACGGAAGTATGATTGATATATGTGAATGGAAGGTGCAAGTGAAGAGAGAACCTGCTTGACTACGTCGGGGGGAGAAGGAGTGAGTGCCTGCCACGTGGGGGTACCTTCAACCCTCATGTGGGGAAGAATGGAAGCGGAAGAGAGATATCCTGGAGGTCTATTCCCAGGACCCCTACTCTAAGAGAGAGTGAGAGTAAGGAAGAAGGAGAAACAGGGAGTCCACTGTACAGTGTCTAGAATCCTACAGAAGTGAGTGTTCAGAGGAGTGTTCTTGTCCTCCTCCGGAGTGTGTTCAGGGGGGAGGGAGTCCTACAGATAACTAGATTGTAGGCCCGGTTTCGCCCTGTTTTTCCTGCCTAACCTTTTCAATTGTTTCCTGCACTGGTGTGTGAATTTGTCTACAACTTGTAAGCCCGTGTCAAGATATGTATTGCAAGTAAAGTTCCGGTTGTTGACCGTTCCTAGCAACTGAGTGTTGTCAAGTTAACCCGTGTGTGGACTTTCTTATTTCCCATCGGAGGTCCCGTGGAGTAGGGAACGGTGGCGTCACCCGTAACAAAACTCTACAAGTCCACGACACAACTTATTCAGGCAACCACTTCACTAGCGTTTCCTGGAGAGGCCTGTCAAGGCCTTGGACAAGGGTCACACGTGTCCCTCAGGGGAGGAGTTGGTAGTGACAACCCTAAATAGCTACTCTGCCATCCCCTCAGTGGTGTGCCTTCTGCCTTGGTTGCTGCACCAGTGCATCCTGTTGGCCTGATGAAATTGATGAAGCTGCCATATGTAATAAAACCCCGCCGGGAAAACATAGCGCAGTGGTGCTGGATCGAACGAGTATAGTGGCATATCCTAAAGTTAAAAAGTTTTAAAACTTGCATAATTTGAACAACTGCTTTAACTTCACAGCTGAATTATTGGGGAATCATTTTATCTGCATTTGACGACCGATTCGGAATTAGTTGAGTTAATAAAGAACACCACAACTGGTAATCAGTGTAATGGAGAACACCTATACATAAGGGCTCGTTCACACTTGCGTTACACCCCTTCTTTATTCGGCTTCATTCTAGGAGCTGAACAGTCACTAACGTGGAAGTCTTGGATCTGAGCCATGCTTGACCTGAACAGAACCTATAGCCTGCGGTAGCTCCATGCATTTTCAGGGATGAGATATGGCCGGACGCAGTGCTATTTTTTCTGGGATTTTCGTGGAGCCTCATACATGTAGGGTGTTCCTTACGTGTTGCAGAAGCAGTGACAGACTTGTTTGTCCTGCAACACTATTTTACCTTTTTAAATTCAATAGCTTCAACATTCTGTTTAGATTTTTCTTCTTTTTTACTTAAAATTTTTTTAAGGGTTGGAGCTATTTTTGCTGACGCAGAGCTCTAAATTGAAGATACGGGGTAGAGTGCATTGTAGTCCGTGTACCAAAATAGTTTATGTCACGGTGGTGCTAATTTATATATTTTTTTTTATTCTTCTGCACTTCTCTCTCCAGTTTTCTAAAGTGGGCGGGGCTTAGCAGGAAGCGCCTCTGAATGCTTGAAACATTTACTAATTTACACCAAAACCTTTGCGTGTACTACCGTTACTTCATAAACTTGGTGCCTCTTTGCTCACCTCACTGCTGCTAAAGACTGGCATAAGACCGTATTCAATAAGCTCCCTCTAGTGGCTGCCATGATTTTACCTTTTAAAGGTGTATTCCCTGCTAAACTTTTCATGGCCAAGATGGGAAAACCCAGCCGATCTGTTCCACCTACTTATTAGAAAGTGCCGAATAATTAGCGCAGCAATGTTTCCTTAACTCTCATTGAAGTACATGGGAGCTACAGAAATGGCGCCGCGCACTGTGTTCCGCTGTTTCCATAGCTCTCATTTACTTCAATGAGAGCTAAGGAAACATTGCTGCGCTAAGCACCCGACTCTTTCCAACAGGTTGGCGGAACAGAGCGGACGGATTTTCCCATCTCGGCCATGAAAAGCTTAGAAGGGAATCCCCCTTTAACCCCTTAGTGACCAGCCCATTGCCTTTTTGCGTCCTGCCCAAGTGGGCTTTATTCTCTGAGAACGTAAAAACATGTGTCCTGCAGAGAATAAAGCCCCGTGGGCACTGGACGTGACAGCTCCATGCTGTCGGTGCCCGCAGGTAGCCGACAGCATGGAGCTGTCATCCCGGGCTGCGTAGACCCCCCCCCCCCGACATTGCGATCGGCGCTATCCAATGGATAGCGCCGATCGCAATAAAGTGATAAAAAGTTTTTAAAAAGTTAAAGATTCAGCTGCCCTGATGAATCGGATTCAACAGGACAGCTGAAATTACTCACCCGCCTTCTCCGGGGTCATCTGCGGTGACGGAGTCCTCCCGGACCCGCCGCCGCTCTTCTGCGCATGCGCGCAGACGGATGATGTCATGCGCAGAAGCCCGGGAGCCCCCGGCAAATTCAAAATCTCCTAGTTCCCGGCTCCTGAAGGTAACTGGGAACCAGGAGATGTTACCGGGGACCGCAGATTTCCCCGGTGTTCCGGGACCCGAAGTCCCCGTCTGCACATGCGCGCCCGATGATTGACATCGGGCGCGTGCACAGAGGGGCTCGAGCCCCGGGAAATTCAAAATCCCTCTACTCCTGGCTGCCATGTGTAGCCAGGAGCAGAGAGATTTCACCAGGGACATGATCACTGTTATCCAATGGATAACAGTGATCATGTAAAGTAAAAAAAAAAAAAAGTATAAAAAAGTTTAAAAAAAAAAAAAAAAAAGTTCAAAAAGCTTCCGTCTCATCTCCCCCTCACGGATCATATCCGTGAGGGAGGATGAAAGTACGTACATAAGGCCCCCGGATTTATCTGCGGACCTTACCCCAGCTTCTGTGCACACGCCCGTCGCCAAAATGGCGGACGCATGCGCAAAAGCTGTGGATTGCCAGGGTAATTTAAATTCTCCCTGCTCCTGGCTACAAAACTTAGCCAAGAGCCTGGAGCTTTCCCCGGGGGCCGTGGTGAGCGGTTCCTGGTCACGTGTTGGCCGTTATACAATGGATAATGGCGGTCACGCAAAAGTTTTTAAAAAAAATGAAGTTTCATCTCCCCTCACCGATGCGATCAGTGAGGAGATGAAACTTTTTACCGGAGGCCTCCGTATTTGAACCCCGACGCGATCCTCCTTTGTGAACCTTGCTGGATTCTGCACATGCGACCGCCGGCAAAATGCCGGACACATGCGCAGGAGTTGGGGAGCCCAGGAAACCTAAAATCTCCTTGCTCTCAGCGACCACTGGTCGCCAAGAGCCTGGAGCAGTGACGGGTGGCCTCGTTGAGCAGTCCCCAGTCATGTAATAAAAAAGTAGCGATCTAACATAGGTCGGTCTCACATGACCGGATAGGAATTATGGATTCTGCATGCGTCTGATCCGCGGTAATACGCTGATCATTCGCATTGGATTACACAATTCCGCTCACATTAGTGGGTCGGAATTGCGTAATCCACTCGCAGAAAAGCAAACGCAGCAGGTTCTATTTCACTCTGGATATCCGCAACGTAGAGCCCATTGTGCTCCATGGTCATGAATATACCCGCTGCCCATACGCTACTACATTGTATACGGGCTGCGGGTATCTGTGTCATCGCTAAGCGACGGTGCGGGAAATGCAAACAAAAAATAAAATTTGTACTGCGAATGACCGCCTGTGTGAGTAGGCAGTTATGCGCAGTACATTACGCGGCCGTACGCAGGGTCACAGCTGGGATTCGCTGCGGGCCTCCACAAGCGGATTCCACCTACGGCTGCGTGAGCCCGGCATTATTCAGACCGCTACCTGTAATACGTATTTTACAAGAAGCCTCGGGAACGCTCGCCTTCCTGCAGTTCCAGGAGCAGCTTGTTGAGCGCCTTCTGTGCGAGACCATTGCATCTCCGCAAGCTTACGAGGACTCATGGAACGCCACTTTTTACACCCCATCCCCGCTACTGAGGTCACGAAATACCCCCCAAAAAGCATGAGAGGAGGGGGGGATACCCGGTTTTCTTGCCCCATGTGCCCATTCCAACCAGCCTCCGTAATTACCTCTGTCTTCGGAAATACCACACAGTTCACATTATTACTTTTATCTAAGATTTGGGGAATGCCGAAAAGGGCGCTGAGTGTGTGGGGGAGGGGGGATATTTTTAGGGAGTCAATTTTTATTCCGTACAAATGAACAATGGGGCCTGGGATTTATTCAGTTGTGCCCTGAAATCCAACGGATGTTCCCTGCATTATAGGCCTTGCCATGGGCCCTATAAGTAGATTAGGGCCACAATGGGTATGTTTCTGAACACGGGACAAACGGGGGTATCCATTTTGGGGTGAATGTCTTCATTCCTATGTACCCTGTGCAAAAAAAACAGTTTTTAAATTGAAAAAATTGCCAAAAAAATTGAAAATCGTAGTTTTTTCCTTCTGCTTTGCTTAGATTCATTCAAATACTGTGGGGTCAAAATACGCAGTATAACCCTAGATGAATTTGTTAAGGGGTCTAGTTTTCAAAATGGGGTCATTTGTGCGGGTTCCCTATCGTTTTGGCTGCCTAATGGCTCTATAAGTGGGCGATCGGACCTGGAATTTATTCAGTTGTACAGATACTCCCCGACTTGCGAACAGGTTCCGTTCCGGGAGCCCGTTCGCAAGTCCGTTTTGTTCGCAAGTCGAACAAGTAGTAGTATGGAGCGGGATCGCGGGTGGATCCCGCTCCATACAACGTCGGGTGCAGGCTGTTCTTACAGCGGGCACCCCGCGGCAGCAGTTCCGACGAGCCGTGGCGCTTGTCGGAACTGTTAACCCTTTAATACCGCTCTGACAGCGGTATTTAAAGTGTTAACAGTTCTGACGAGCGGCGCGGCTCGTCGGAACTGCTGCCGCCGGGTGCCCGCTGTAAGAAACAGCCTGCACCCGAAGTTCAGGGGGCCCGTACAGCGTCCCACGATGAGATCGCGGGACGCTGTGTGGTTGCTAGGCAGCCGGGGACCTCCTGAAAGGCCCCAGGGCTGTCTATGCAGAGTGCCCATCAAGCGCACGGCTTGCTAGGCGCTCTGCATAGACAGCCCTAGGGCCTTTCAGAAAGCCCCCGGCTGCCCAGCAACCGCGATGTGACCGGACAGGCTTCTATCAGGCTTGATAGAAGCCTGCCCGGTCCCTGCACAGTATGATGTAATGCCATAGCATTACATCATACTGTGCAAAACAGATAGTTCGTATCTAGCGAAATTCGCAAGTCGAATGTTCGCAAGTCGGGGACTATCTGTACCCTGAAATCCAACGGGTGTTCCTTTCATTATAGGCCTAGCCGTGTGTCCTTTAAGTAGATTAGGGCCACAAGGGGTATGGTTCTGAACACGGGACAAACAGGGGTATCCATTGTGGGGTTAAAGTCTTCATTCATTTGTGTGCTGTACGAAAAAAAATGTTCTTAAATTGACACAATTGCCCAAAAAATGAAAATCGTAATTTTTTCCTACTGCTTTGCTTAGATCTATTCAAAAATTGTACGGTTAAAATACACAGTACATCCCTAGATGAATGCGTTAAGGGGTCTAGTTTTTAAAATAAGGTCATTTGTGGGGGTCCTCTATTGTTTTGAGCGCTCAAGAACTCTACATGTGTGCTATGGGGCATAAGAGGCCTTCAAGCAAAATCTATGTTCTGAAAGCCACTGATTACTCCTTTCATTTTGGGCCCCGTTGTGCATCCAGACAGAGGATTAGGGCCACAATGGGTATGTCTCTGAGCACAAAACAAACAGGGGTATCCATTTTGGGGTGCAAGTTTTCGTTCATGTGTGTGCTGTACAAAAAAAGCTGTTTTTAAAATGACAGAATTGCCAAAAAAACGAAAATCACAATTTTTTGCTTTGCTTGAATTTATTCAAAAAGTGTGGGGTCAAAATGGACAGTAAACCCCTAGATAAATTTGTTAAGGGGTCTAGTTTTCAAAATTAAAAAAACAAATGGAATGTGCGCCACAAGGTCCTGTTGTTCCTTTCTGAAGTCACCGATCTCAAATCCCCTCAACTTAGGGAGAGCTGCAGGGTGAAAAGGGGTTCCCAGTAGAGAGCCCCCAAAAACAAGAAAACAATACACAGTTAAAAAAACTCTGCGCTGCCAGAGATGGTGAAAATAAAAAGATTCTATGTCTCTATTTTTTCATGTAAAAGATGGTAAACCGACACTTACTTTCTAGGAGGGGGGTATGTAATGCAGAATCCCCCTCCTTGTAGTGAAGACTCCAAATGATTAAACCAATCTTCATACGACCAATATATGAGAAAGATTCTTTCACCGGTTTATTAATCCTTCTTAAAACCTCACTGCCGTGAGTGTAAAACACACACGTGCAGAACAGACAAACACAAATGCCGTACGTGTGCCACACACACGTGTAGAGCGGACAACGCGTTTCAGTACCTCCACGGTACCTTTCTCAAGTCCAATAAACAATAAAAGCAACAAACACCGATATAAATACCTTTAGGAAAGGAGATGTCTTCACTCCGGTCGGTCCCTGGGTAGCGCCATATTGGTGGGCGGAGTTAATGACCTCATACATGGGTGGAGTTACTGACGTGGTTGAGGGGATCCTCCTTTGCTTTCACTCGCTTTTGTCCTATGTTCCACTTAGTAGATTCTGTCCCATGCATCCTCTGTAACGAGGTAAGGGAGTGAAAGCAAAAGAGGACTTCTTGCACTCCTAAGGAGAGGCTTCGGGTGTCGGAAACTTTATCTTTAGCTGACATAAACCCGTTCCATGTATTTGTGTGTCTCAAGCTCAGCCTCCCACTGACGTAGGTCTTAGTGTCTAGAACCCCGCCCCGTGCATTCCCTGTAACGTAGCGGGGAGTGAAAGCAAAGGACTGACATAATCCTGTTCCATTCATCTTTGTGCCACAAGTCCCGCCTCTCACTGACGTAGGTTTTATGTCTAAAACCCCGCCCCGTGCATTCCCTGTAACGGAGCGGGGAGTGAAAGCAAAGGAGGATCCCCTCAACCACGTCAGTAACTCCACCCATGTATGAGGTCATTAACTCCGCCCACCAATATGGCGCTACCCAGGGACCGACCGGAGTGAAGACATCTCCTTTCCTAAAGGTATTTATATCGGTGTTTGTTGCTTTTATTGTTTATTGGACTTGAGAAAGGTACCGTGGAGGTACTGAAACGCGTTGTCCGCTCTACACGTGTGTGTGGCACACGTACGGCATTTGTGTTTGTCTGTTCTGCACGTGTGTGTTTTACACTCACGGCAGTGAGGTTTTAAGAAGGATTAATAAACCGGTGAAAGAATCTTTCTCATATATTGGTCGTATGAAGATTGGTTTAATCATTTGGAGTCTTCACTACAAGGAGGGGGATTCTGCATTACATACCCCCCTCCTAGAAAGTAAGTGTCGGTTTACCATCTTTTACATGAAAAAATAGAGACATAGAATCTTTTTATTTTCACCATCTCTGGCAGCGCAGAGTTTTTTTAACTGTGTATTGTTTTCTAGTTTTCAAA
Organism: Eleutherodactylus coqui; assembly: GCF_035609145.1. Taxonomy (NCBI): domain Eukaryota; kingdom Metazoa; phylum Chordata; class Amphibia; order Anura; family Eleutherodactylidae; genus Eleutherodactylus; species Eleutherodactylus coqui. Next base: position 115,125,919 of record NC_089845.1, on the reverse strand, counting down.
ATTGGGTCATTTGTGGGGGTTTTAACCCCTTAATGACATGGCCTATTTTGGCGTTGAGGACCAAGCGATTTTTTGGTATTTTTCCATCTCCATTTTTCAAAAGACATAACTTTTTTATTTTTCCGTGGACGTGGCCGTGTAAGGGCTTGTTTTTTGCGTGGCGATCTGTAGTTTTTATCGGTGCCACTTTTGGGTATATAGACAATATCGTAAATTTTTTATTTTTTTTTTTTAATGATAACAGGGAGAGAAAACGCATCAATTCTGCCATAGATTTTTTTTTTTTTTTTTACAGCGTTAATCATGCAGCGTAAATGACACACTAAAATTTTTCTGCGGGTCGGTACGGTAACAACGATACCAAAATTGTTATATTTTTTTTTAGGTTTTTACACTTTTTTGCAATAAAACCCCCTTTTTTTGGAAATCTTTTTTTTTTCTCTATAGCTGCATTCAAAGTCCTGTAACTTTTTTATTTTTCTATGTACGGAGCTCTTTAAGGGCTTATTTTTTGCGAGACGAGCTGTAGTTTTTATTGGTACCATTTTGGGAAATGTACGGCTTTTTTGATCACTTTTATTGCATTTTTTGTGAGGCAAAATGCTAAAAATTAGCATTTTGCCTCTGTTTTTTAGCGTTTTTTTTTACGCTTTTTGTCGTACAAAATAAAAAGCGTGTTCAACTTTTTGTACACGTTGTTACGGACGCGTCAATACCCAATATGTGGGGTTTTCGTTTTTTTTCCCTTTTTTTATGCTAATATTAGAAAAAGCATAAAAAAGGGGTTTTTTACATTTTTTTTTTTTACATTTTTCTTTTTTTTACACTTTTCTTTTCTTTTTTTTTATACTATTTGAGTCCCTCTGAGGGACTTACATCACTGTGCCTATGATCGCTGTCATAAGGCATGGCAGAGCTACTGCTCTGCCATGCCTTATCGCTTGTACAGCGATTATAGGCACAGGCAATACAGGACGCCAGTGTCTGGCGTCCTGTTGCCATGGTGACAGGCCGGGCTCTCGCGATAACATCGCGAGTTCCGGCCGGAGACACACAGGGATCGCGATCCCTCTGTGAACTCTTTCCCTGCCGCGATCTACTTAGATCGCGGCAGGGAAGGGGTTACCAGCGGCGGGCGCATCTCCGATGTCCCCCCGCTGTTGGAGCGGGACGCCGGCTGTGACTGACAGCTGGCTCCCGCTGCGGGATACCGCGGGATCACATGTGATCCCGTGCTATCTCCAGGACGTACCAGGTACGTCATGTTGCGGGAAGTACCAGGCTGCCATGACGTACCAGGTACGTCCAGGAGCGGGAAGGAGTTAAATGGTTTTGGGCGCTCAAGAACTCTACATGTGTGCTATGGGGGCTAAAACGCCTTCAAGCAAAATTTCTGTTCTGAAAGACACTGACTGCTCCTTTCATTTTGGGCCCCGTTGTGCATTCAGATATAAGATTAGGGCCACATTGGGTATATTTTTAAACACAGCACAAACAGGGGGATCCATTTTGGGGTGTAAATCCTCATTTTCATGTAAACTATAGAAAAAAAATATGTCTTTAAAATGACATATTTGCAAAAATATAAAATTTTACTTTTTCTCCTCTAAATTGAATTAATTCCTGAAAAAAACTGTGGGGTCAAAATACTCATGACACCAGTCAGTGAATACATTAAGGGGTGTAGTTTTTAAAATAGGGTCATTTGTGGGTGTATCTATTATTCTGACACCTATGAGCCTTCGCTATCTTGGCTTGGTGCAGGAAAATAAAGTGTTCCTCAAAATGCTGAAAAGTAATGTTAAATTTGTATGTCCCCTAAATGGTTAAAAAAACATAAAAGTTTTTCAAATGTGCATTCAGAATAAAGTAAATAGATGGAAATATATATCTTAGCAAAAGTTTGTACAGTGTGTTTGCACATATTTGATATATTACAATTGAAAATGTGAAAAAAACGATAATCTTTTCAAAATTTTCCCAATATTGGCACTTTTAATAAATATACCCAAATTATATCGGACTATTTTCACCACCTAAATGAAGTACAACATGTGGCGAAAAAACAATGTCAGAATCACTTGGGTATGCAAAATCTTTACGGAGCTATTCTATGTTAAAGTACACATGTCAGATTTCTCAAAATTTGACCTGGTCATTAAGACACAAACAGGCTTGGTCAGTAAGGGGTTAAGTTTATAGTAACGCAGGGTACTTGGACTTTCTTATCAGATAAATCCAGATTGCTGTTACTCTGTGCTGATGGGAGGTCAGAATTTGGTACAAGCAGCATGAATTGATGACCCCTTCCTGTCAGCTGGTCAAAACATCTCAGTACCACTGTCTAATCTGCAGCAACTGCAAGAGAGCATCCTGTCCGTAGGGGCCGATATTCTTGCAGAAAGAGTTCAACACCTAGTGGGATCTATGCCATGATGAATCACTGCCATCCAGAAGATGGTCCAACTTGCTACTAGATGGGTGTCTCTAATAAAATGACCCTTTATAGAGCTCTTCTTCTTGAATAAGCCAATAGAGTTCATCTCGCTATTACCAATAATGCATCGGGGTATGGGATTTGACAACCTTTTTGTACATATCTGTAAATATTTGCCTCTTGTGAAAAAGACTGTTTGTATTTTAGGGTTGTGGCTCTTTAAATAGTCCCGCCCTTAAGTAAATGGAACAAAACATTGTAATTTCCACATAATTATTTTCTGCTGCGTTCATTCATATTATTTCTGCTAACCCCTGCTTGAAGCCCCATTCCTTTGCGGTGCTGTCCCACATGCCCGTTGGGTTTTAGGTTTTTTGATGCTGATTTCAAAGCCAAAATCAGATGTGAATCGTAAAAAGACAGAAAATATATATTTTTGGACAGATTCGGTTTCTCCTGCTCTTTTTTTTTTTTTTTTTTTTTTTTCAAATCCACTCCAAAGAAGTTTTTTAATGCAGTTTTTGAAGTGTGACAGCACCCAAAGGAGCAAGACGTCTTTACTGAAACTATAGCCGGCACCACCTCACACCTGTCTGGAGTTCCCTCGGTAATCCATGCCGTGTTCTTGTTGCAGGGTGTCTTACCTGAGCTCTAAAAAATTCAGCAGGCATGCGATCGCAAGAATGATCTCCCGCGCCCCTTATTTACTGAACTTTTCTGTGGAGAGGCTGGACAACCGCCTGGGCTTCTTCCAGACACAGCTGGGGCTCAGTGGCGAGAAGGTAAGAATGTGACGGCTTCAGACACTCGGAGGGTTTGCTTTTCCTGTGTTTAATCAGTCATACACTGTGGAGTACAGCGCCACCTACAGCAATCCTCACTTACTAATCTATTCAAGTAAGGAAGTTCTGCATCGCATTGTGTCCTGATGTCATGATTCATCCTAAGCACACGATAAATCTGTATCTCGCACACCATAACATTAAAAAGGGTCATTCTAGTTTTTAACAAAATGAGTCGTTGTACAATGAAAAGTTTTCCAATATACTTTCTGTATCCATTTCATGTGTTTAAGAACTTTGCTTGCTGTCATTTAAAAGTACTTTCATTGCTTACTTCCACGCAAAAAAAACCGCATCTTCTTGCATAATTGACACACGTACTGTCTTTATATGCTTATGACTGTGGACAGCCAAGTAAGTAAAGTGGCGATTAGAATGCAGGCGGTTATCATCCCGTGTGCACGCGGTTGCTGATAGGGCGCTGAGCGAGAAATCGCCCACATGATGCAATCGATTTGGTCTTTAGCAAAACTATAAACCGAGCGACTATCAGACCGTGTAAAAAGGAGCCCTCCTGTTTACTGTGAATGGAGGCAGGTGGGCCAGAATGATCTTGGGCCGCTCCAACTCCATTCACTTGAATGCTATTTGCTCCCGTGTGAGCAGTCCATGGGATGGCTACCTGGCACTTATACAGAACTTAAAGGGGTTTTCTGGGCACAAAATAGAAATTCTGAAAATGCTGGAATCTAGGAGGTACGGCTAAGTAGTGGCAACTTGTAGCTTTTATCCCGTACAGATACTGATTTGCAGCTGCGTTTAAAGACATCACTTCCGCAGTAAACACAGCAGCAGACTGTTATCTACAACTTCCATAGAGCTGGTTTACTGATCAGCGCTGTGGCTCCGCCCACAGCTCACAGGTCCTACAACTTCCATAGAGCTGGTTTACTGGCCAGCGCTGTAGCTCCGCCCACAGCTCACAGGTCCTACAACTTCCACAAAGCTGGTTTACTGGCCAGTGCTGTAGCTCCACCCACAGCGATCAAAGCATCACAAGTTCATGTTCCCTCTCAGGACTAAAAAAAAAAAGTAAAAATAAGTTTTAAAATTAAAAAAAAGAAAAGATAATAAAAGTTAAAAAAAATAACTTTTGCCATATTTATAATAAAAGAATCTAAGTAATAAAACAAAAGTACATATTTGGTATTGCTGCATCTGTAAAAGTCTGATCTATCAAAATAATCTATTATTTACCCCCACGGTGAGCATCGTCAGAAAAAAAAAAATAAAGAACTCCACAATTGTGCTTTTTTTTGGTCACCCGGTCTCCAAGAAAAATGTAATAAAAAGCAATCAAAAAGTCGTATGTACTATAGAATGGCATTAATGGAAACTACAGAGCGTCCCACATAAAAAGACGCCCTTGCACAGCTACGTCCACGAAAAAATAAAAAAGTTATTGTGGTCAGAAGATAGCAGCAGAAAATAATTTTAAAAAGTTAAAAATCCTTTAAAATAAATAAAAGTAGTGCAGCCAAAAAAAAACTACCGTATATATTCGAGTATAAGCCGACTTTTTCAGCACATTTTTTATGCTGAAAAAGCCTCCTCGGCTTATTCTTGATTGAGGAACTAGCCAAAAAAACCAAACTCAATACTCCCCTCCCAGCCGGTGTGTGTGTCCCCCGCGCGATGGTCTCCCTGGTGGTGCGGCAAGCTGCTCTCTAATCTTCCCCGCTGTCATCTCTCTCTGCAAATGGGGCTTTGAATTCCCCCAGCTTCAGCAAGTAAGCGCTGTGACTGGATCGAGCGCCAGCCAATCACAGCCGGAGCTCGATTAACCAATCACAGCCATTCAGTGATGTAATTCACTGAATGGCTGTGAATGACAAAATCTTGCTGAAAAGCGTCTGCACCTCATCATCCAGAGACAGGGGGGTCTATTAGATGCAGAGACCCCTCTCTGCTGACTTAATGATCTGGCAGTGCGCTGGTAGAGTGCGCTGCCCGATCTTCGGGAGATCGCTGCAGCCATGCATACTGTGGGTGCACGGACCTCCCTTTCTCTGCCTGTGTCCTCATACCATGACCAAGACTGTTTTCATTCACTACATGTAAACCATTAAGTTTCTTATTAAATTACAGCTAGCAGAGATTTTGAAAAATGTGAGGATGTAATACAGGAAATGTGACAAAACTGCGGAACTTTACATTTTATTATAACCTCTTATTTCCTGAAACAGTAACACTCCTATAATGTTTACCTCCTGCTTGTAGTTAACGTTAAATGAAATGATTTAGAAATACCATATATACTCGAGTATAAGCCTAGTTTTTCAGCACATTTTTTTATGCTGAAAAAGCCCTCCTCGGCTTATACTCGAGTGAGGTAAAAAAAAAAACAACAAAAACCTGCAATACTCACCTCCCAGCCTGCGTCTGTGTCCCCAGTGTGATTGTCTCCCACAGCTGGCGCTCAATCATTCACAGCCATTCAGTGGATGACATCACTGAATGGCTGTGATTGGTTTATCGAGCACCGGCTGTGATTGGCTGGCACTCGATCCAATCACAGCGCTTACTTACACAGCACTGACTGTGGGGGGAATTCAAAGCCGAGCAGGGAGATGACAGCGGGGAGAATTCTCAAGCAGCTTGCCGTACCGCCAGGGAGACCACTGCGCCGGGGACACAGACGCCTGCTGGGAGGTGAGTATTGCACTTTTTCTTTACCTACAATATACTCGAGTCTAGCTCGGCTTATACTCAAGTTAATAAGTTTTAACAGTTTTTTGTGGTAAAACTTATTGACTCGGCTTATAGTCGGGTCGGCTAATACTCGAGTATATACGGTACTCATATTTTGGATCCTCGCCACTGAAAAACTTGTATTTTTGCAAAAAAAAACAACAACACAATTGCTAGGTCGATTATAAAATAAAAAATGATGACTGCCGTACTGTGTAGAGAAGTAAAAAATAAAATCCTCAAGGCCAAAATTGGACCAATCCTCAAGGAATAAAATAAAGCCCTACTTCCAGAGCAATGGCCGTACACTCAGAAAAGTACAATCTAGAGTTTTCTCTCCATTATGCCTGCAGCCGTTTCCACTTGTTTCTCGGGTCATGCAGTGTAGAGATTGTGGGGCTTATTTACTGTTGAAAGTTTCACAGTCTACCGGAGCAAATTGTATCGGCAAACAGTCATACCTGCTATGTGCCACATTTGCTGTTTGTTTTAGACACTTTTTTTTAGCTGTGTCCAAGAAATGGGCGTTCCTTTTGTTTTTTTTGTTTTTTTAAATAATGCATGGGCTAAATTCCACCAAAATTTTGGCATAAGCAAAGCCAACTTGGCCTAGACAGTCTTAACATCTGACAGATGTATCATTCAGCGGAGCTGTGATAAATCTGGCACTTCTTAAGGCAGTCTAGGCCAAGCTTGCACTGTCTAACTTTTAGGGTCTGTTCACATCTAGTGAAATTGGTGTGGATTTAGATGCAATTTTTCAGCAGACGTCACCCCTTCAATTAATGGGGGGGAAATCGGCTGCGGATCGACAACAAACACCGCAGTGGAAAATATGCTGCAGATTTTAGTGTGGATAAGTACTAAAATCCATTCTGTGTAAATGTACCTTTAGACATTATTAGTCAATAAGCCCTATTGTAGAGTTGGGCTCAATGTCCACAGGCGGATCTGATTTGTGGAATCCGCGCAGAAGATCCGTAAATCAAGCTCGCCATAGGGAAGCATGGTCGCCCGCAGCTGAATTAAAGCATGTGGATTTGTATTGCGGACGTTTTGGTTCGGAAAACAAATCGCAGCATGCTCCATTTCAGTGCGGTTCCTGCATGGACGGCTTCCATTGAAGTCGATGGAAGCCGTCCGTTCCACGGCCCGCCCGCAATTGAATTGTGGCTGGGCTGCGGATATCGCTGGAAAGCAGGAGTTTAAAAACAAAACCTCCACTGTGCAAGTGCGGCGACCAGGGCTTCCCCACACATCCGCAGTGAAGAAAATAGAAGACCCGGACGGGCACGCAGAAGACCTGGATGGGTAAGCAGTGTCCTCGGCCGCGGGCAGGATCCAATCTGCCCGTGGACATGAGGCCTTACTCCCTGCAAACTGCTGTCGATGGGTCTTTTTTAGATGTGCCTCCACCCAGTAATTTGAGTGCAGAATGTTGTATTCATTTGACAGTTTGTATATTAATGTGTCAATCGGCTGAGCTTCCCTGGATGTTCACATGAGACCTAATTAGAATATAAACGAGTATGTAATGAGATCGTCGGCAGCGGATAGCCTGGAGGTACCAACTGATTTATTTTTCCCTGCACTGCACAGATGAAGAAGTTACCCATAAAATGAGTGAAACAAGAACCAAACCCGTCACATTACAGCGGTGCTGCGGCTTTAGGACTCTGTGGCTATTATTACTCAGAATGTGTATGAGGTGACATTGCTGTTTTACCTTCCCTGCAGACTCGAGAATTGGTGACGCGTCTTCCAAGGATGATAACTGGCAGTCTGGAACCTGTAAAAGAGAATCTAAAGGTTGTGGCGGCATCTTTCAGTTCTCTTTTCACTTCTACATAAGCTATTCAGTTTCTGGGTTTTTGTGTGTGGGGTGGGGGTGGGGGGTTAGGGGGTGGCCGGCACATTGGTTTAAATGTCCCATGTGTCAAGCAGCCAAAAAAAAAAAAGAAGGTTACAAGTTGCTGCAATGGGTACATTGTATCACCCTGGTTAGTACAGCAGCATAAAGTCTCTTTTTTTTCCCCTAACCTTTTCATGTAATGTTTTACTCATCTGGTCTCAGTATATTAATTGTTATAAAAAAAAAAGTTTTAAAATAAAGCCCCAATGCCCGCCGCATGGAACCGGAAAGAAGCGGCACCTCACATTAAACGGCACATGACCGCCCGCTGCATCTTCTGGGTTTCAGGCAGCAGGGCTGCAGCACTAGATGGGGAAACGCCAGGATAAGTAAGCATTCAAATACTTCTATTTGTTTTTATTTTGCCACTGAAAATTGAGTTTCGAGTGGCTGCCACTTGGTGTCTCTCTTCCAGCATCTTTGCAATCCACTGTCTGTTGTTAGGCATTTGGCTTCCCAAGTCACAGGGATGTGGGGACACTGCTAGTTACTACAGGCAACTGATGGCCATGTGGGCACAAAGGCTTTATGGAGTAGACTCTGAGGCCTATTCTGCTCTACAAGTGATCACAAGTTCAGATTCCATATGGCACTTTTTTGGGGTGGCATTTAAATTAAAAATTTTGCACAGTTTGTCTTCTGCAGCTTCTACATATCACTGTATATAGACACTGCAGTCTAAGGGTCCTTTTACATGGAATGATCATCACTGGATCGTGTGAAACTGAACAATAATCGTTCAGTGTAACTGCTGACAGAGACTAACAATAATTCGCTTGCTTATCGTTCATCATTCAGTTTATGCAGGCATAAAACTCAAATGACACTAGGCCCGTGTTAACATTCATTTATGAACGACTGCCTGTTTACAGTGAATGGAGGTGGGGGCAGGAAGAGACCTCCAGCTACTCTGTCTCTATTCATTGAATGACTGTTGCTTCTATTTGATAGCCTAGGAGCAATAATCATTAGGATGACTGTCGAGCGTTTAAGCTCCGGACAGTCATCCTGTGTAAAAGGATCCTAAGTCTCAATAGGAGACCCGTCAGTGAGGGTGGACCGAAGGCTTGGTTTCCCTCTGCTCTCTCCTCTCCTGCACCTCCTTGTCTTTGTTGTGATCATAAACTAGCTGATATAAAGTGCTGGAGAAGAAAAATAAGGACTGAAAACTAAGCCATCAGTCCAGCCTCACTGACCGATCTACTGTTGAGACTTGGGGTGGCTTTACATGGGACGACTCTCGGGTACATAGGTGCCCAACAATAGTGCCAAAACTTTTCGCTCCTGTGCTTTCACACAGGGCTGATTAGTCGTGCAGTGAATGGAGGCTGAGAAAGCTAGAGATCTCTTCCGGTCTCCCGTCTCCATTCACAGTGAACAGGCTGTAGCTAATAGATGAACGACTGCCTGTTTACACTCAACAAGAACTTGCTCATTAGTTGCTTCGTTTCTGTGAGCTGAAATGAAAGAACTAGTAGCCATTCGTCACTCTGTACCTTGTCGGGTGCCATGTAAATCGTAAATGGTTGTCCCGTGTAAAGCCATCCTGAGACTGTGGTGTCTATGTATAATAAGGATGTAGGAGCTGCAGAAGACAAACGGTACAACATTTTAACCAAACCATATTGCAAAAGTGATTTTAAGCCCAAACACATACAAGTGAGAAAAAGCACCCCCCTCCCCCTGCAGGTGTCCATAGCCTTTAATCTATCCATAGGTGGCACCATTGCGGTACTTTATGCAGAGTTTCGACAATAGCTGGATGGCCTACAGAAATGATACCCTCTCTGATCAGCCATGAATGTACTTCCTTGCCTTTTTGCCTTAATTATATTTCTGTGTATAACTCCCAGATTCTCTCCATTACAGATTTATCTTATTTCCGTTCATTCTATAGGTATTTGAACTAGAATTTGGATTTCGTAGAAATGAAATACAACAAATTGCGCTAAAGGTTCCTAAGATGTTAGCTGGCAGCAAGAAGAAACTTACAGAAGTCTTCGATTATGTGCACAATACAATGGGGATTCCCCACAACCTCATCACTAATTTCCCACAGGTAATCCTCTACTCGCGTCACATGACTGTATAAGTTGGTGAATTGCTTAAAGGGGTTATTCCATAATCAACTTTAACTGCTGAGTCCACTGATGCCAAGAACAGGGGTCTTGTGTCCCCTCTTATCACTGCAGGCAAACTGTACCCCCATAGCGAGGAGAAGACTGAATGGAGTTCTGGTCGCACATGCATGGCTCCACGCCATTGAAATGGTGCTAAGAGAAATAGCCAAAATGAAATAGACACTCCAATCTCCTCCTCACTGCAGGTGGGTGCCTGAGCCCACAGTGACAATAAGAGTGGGATACGGGACCCTCTGGATATGTGGAGGTCTTATGAATAGATAATAAAAGTAGATTTTGGGATATTCCCTTTAAATACACAGCTGTTTCTCTCTGTAGATGGGGAATCTTTAATTGTTACCCAAACAGTACTTGTCTTATGTGATAAACATGAGCTGATGTGCAAGGGATGATGGTGAAGTATAAAGAAAATGCAAAAGACACAGATGCTTCTATGTGCCGCCTTAACGCTATAGGATGTACAGTTACGTCCTGCAGCGTCAGGGTATGTATGAAGGGAGACCGCAGGGTGATCTTCCCCAATACAATGCAGGCGCTGGCTGTTTCTTACAGCTGACACCCGCCGGCAACAGCTCCAATAAGTCGCACGGCTCATCGGAGCTGTTAACTCTTTAAATGTCTCCATCAATTCTGACAGCGGCATTTAAACCCCCGGACGATTTTCAAGGGGTCCTGTACGGCCGCCCGCGATGAGATCGCAGGGAGCTGTGCGGGTGTCATGGCAGCCAAGGACCTTCTGAAAGGCCCCAGGGCTGTCATGGCAGAATGCCTATCAAGCCATCCCCGTGGGGTAGCTTGATGGAATGCCTGTCCGATATGGCATTACATCATACTGCAGGAGTGAGCAAAGCATCACAAATTGTTGTCCCCTCTGGGGACTAAGTAAAAAGACACCTTTGCCTGCACATTTGACTATGTCTTGATTGGGAACAGTATTCTTGTCCAATTTCTAATCAATAAAGTGAAGGGTTGTATGTCCAAAAAATGGAGGAAATGTATCCAACTACACTCCCGTATAAAAATAAAAAATCAAGCACCTACCGCGTTTCCCCAAAAATAGGTATCCCAATAGTAAGACATATCGGGTTTTCAGGGGAGGCTTGAAATATAAGGCCTCCCCTGAAAATAGGAGCTATTTCGGGTTTTCTTCCTCCCTCCCCACCCCCCCAAAAAAAAATCGATACTCACCTGCTCCGCGGCGTCCCAATGGTCTTCTGCGGCGCAGCATCCTCCTCCATCTTACAGATGCCTTCTGCTGGCGACAGGGCTTTGAATCCCCCGCCTTCAGCAGAAGCGAGCGCTGTGATTGGCTAATCGAGCGCTGACAGCCAATCATAGCCGGCGCTCGATGAGCCATTCAGAGCTGTGATTACTATAAAAGGCCCAGCGAGAATATATATATTATATATAATTTTTTTGTGTGTGTTTTTCAGGTTTTTAATACCAGCCTTTTGAAACTGAAGGAAAGACATGAATTTCTTACACTTCTGGGAAGAGCCATCTACGACCCAACACAACCCAACTATGTCTCCTTAGATAAGCTGGTGTCTAAGACTGATCAAAGCTTCTGTGAAGACGTTGCCAAGACATCCATGCAGGACTTCGAACAATTCCTAAAGAACATGTGATGAAACAACAGAACTGACAATATTATAGAATTCTCTAGCTTTTACGTGTATTTTGATTATTTATTAACTGCTGGTCTACAAATAAATGACCAAGCAATAATTTCCTTAATATTACGTTGGGGGCATACATAGATTTGATAAGGAAGGGGTGGGGGGGTTCTTTGTGACCATATTTACAAAGCAAATGCATATCTTCCCGAAAGAATACACAGATATATAGAGAGCCGTGTCACATACATGTGTCCATACATGTATGTAGGAGGTGGGCACAGCAGGGCATGACCGTTCCAGACCACAGCTTGGCTTCTACAAGCTCTTCTCTCCATCTCCACTGCTTGCTGTAATGTCTTATATCTCGTTTAATGCTCACCTTACAGCAGATCTCAGACAACATACATTTTAACCCCTTAGTGACGGAGCTTTTTTGCTTTTTTTCCATTTTTGTTTTTTCCTACTCCCTTTTAAAAAATCGTAGCTCCCTTATTTATCCATCGACATCGCTGTATGAGGGCTTGTTTTTTGCGGGATGAGTTGTTTTTTTCAATGGCACTATTTATTGTACCATATAATGTACTGAAAAACTTTTTAAAAATTCTTAACGGAGAGAAATGGAAAAAAAAAAATGACATTCCATCATCTTTCGGTGCGTCCTGTTTCTACAGTGCACAAACTGCAACAAAAACGACCTGATATTTTTATTCTATGGGTCAGTACGATTACTACGATACCAAACTTATATAGTATTGTTTTTGCTGTAGTACTTGTATTTTTTTTTTAAGATATTTAATTTTTTTCAATTATTTTCTGCGATCATTTTGTGCGCTCAATAACTTTTTTATTTTTTCGTCGACGTAGTTGAGCAAGGGCTCATTTTTTGCGGGATGTCCTGTAGTTTCCGATAGTATCAATTTGGAATACATACAACTTTTTGATCGCTTTTTATTGCATTTTTTCTGGGAGACAGGGTAATTAAAAAAGTGTATTTCTGGCATTCTTTATTTTTTTTTTTCACACGACGTTCACCGTGCAGAAAAAATAATGCACTACTTTGATAGATCGGACTTTTACGGACGCGGTGATACCAAATACAATTTTTTATTTTATGATTTAGATTTTTTAGTAATTGATATGGCAAAAGGGGGGTGATTTAAACTTTTATAACTTTTTTTTTTTTTTACAATTTAAAAAACTTTATTGATCTTTTTTCTTACTTTACTTTGAAGTCCCCCTGGGGGACTTTAACATGCGATGCTTTGATCGCTCCTGCAGTATGACGTAATGCTATAGCATTACGTTATACTGCTTTTTTACAGGTAGTCCATCAAGCCACCCTGTGTGGATGGCTTGATAGGTAGTCTGCTAAGGCAGCACTGGGGACCATTCATTAGGTCCCCGGCTGCCATGACACCTGCACGGCTCCCCCGATCTCACCCCGGGGGGGCCTTGCGGGACCCCCAAACAGCGTTCGGGGGATTTAAATGCCGCTGTCAGAATTGACAGCAGCATTTAAAGGGTTAATAGCCGCGAACGGTCGAGCGCGGCTATTGCCCGCGGGTGTCACGCTGTATGGAGGGAGATAGCGCCGCTACCTCCCTCCATACACGTCCTGCAACAGCAGGACGTAGTCTTACGATAGCGCCGTCACTAACGGGTTAAAGGGGGTTCCCGGCCTTTTATATTGATGATGGGTCATTGGTATCCGATCGGTGGGGATTTGATGCCCAGCACCCCTTCTGCTGCCTAACTGTTTGAAAGTCTCATGGGGTTTAGTCAAGCGCTGCGGCTTCTTGCTCAGCTGTCCCTGAGATACAATGAAGGGACCGCAGCGCTCTCCCAAGAACTGCCCATTCAAGCAGCGAGGGTGCCGGGAGTCGGACCCCCCAGATCCTTCAGGTGGGTCATCAGTATAATAATCGCAGATAAGCTATTTAACCCATTTATGACAGCAAAATGTAAATGTATGCCATGAGGTCGCCGGATGGGTACGGAGCAAGCTCAGGAGCCAACCCTGCTCCATACCTGGGTGGTGCCCACTCTGTTAAAGGTGGTGCTCCAACAAACATGTCCAAATGCACTACTCCTCGCTCCTTAGTAAGAATGGGCTCTAACAGCTGACAATTGAGTGCCTTGAGGAATAAGAAAAAAAAAAGGTGAGACTCCAGTGAGGAAAAGAGCACAAAAATTGGATCACCGAGCAGTGGAAAAACATCACCTGATCAGATGAATCCAGATTTCTCTTGTGCTGATGGGAGGGTGAGAATTTGGCTCAATCTGCATGATTCTGTGAACCCATCGGTCAGGTGTCATCAGATCAGGCTGATGGAGGTGCAGTATGAAGAATGTTTTCTTGGCAGTTCCTGGGTTCTATAATACATGTGGATGGGTGACGAGGAGGAGATCCAATGTTGTACTTGATGGGCATCATTGGATGAAAACCAAGTCACAATTAACCAATGTGGATTTTGGTGCAGATTTTAAAGGGGCAAATTCTGCCTATCCTCAGGATCGGTCATCAATAGTTAATTGCCAAGGATCGTTGGTGATCAACTGATTGTCTAGCCTGCTGTTAGAGTATCGGGGCCGGACGTAGTCATCGGGCTTGGGGCGAAAGCGTCATAGAGATCCCCACTCCTATTGAAATCAACGAGAGCTAGGACGCTTCTGGTTTTAACACTGGGGTCGAACATGGAAGGCTAATATGAGACAGTGCTCCCATTGATTTCTATGGGAGGGAAGTCATCTATGACACTTCCGCCTCTGATATTGATGATGATGTCTGGCCGTGTCTCACTGACAGTGGCCAGATGATCAACTGATCGCTGGGGATCCCAATTGGCAGATCCCCAGCAATTAACTCTAGGTGACCAGATTTGTCCAGAAGGCCTCTTAAGTTTTTTTTTTCTTTTTATAATATGGCGCATGAACTGTGTCTAATGGCTCAAACACACGGCAGCGCTGTGGCCATCGGTCTTAGACAGCAATGGGCGAAGACTGCAGTCCATAGTATAGCGTTACAAAGCTTCCGCTGATGCTGTACAGAAGGTATATAGATATTCTTGGTATCAAAACCACAATTGTTTTCTTCAAGAAGCTTCGTATGAAATATGAATTGTCATATTACATCTCTGTAGCGGCCTAAGATGTCTGCGCACACAAGCAATAAAGCTAATAGGATTAACCATTGCCAATGTCGAGGGGAGAAAAAGGAGTGCACTTAGAAAAATTTTGTATCTGAGTTCTTCAATGCAGTGCGGTGTCATCACAGTGACAGCCAGAGTGGGATATGGGGTTCCTGGACTGGAGGTCAGTGGTGAGACCCCCAGCAGTCAGCAAGTTATACCCTATCCTGTGACTATGGGATAACTTGCAATTTTGGGACAACCCCTTTAAGACAGTCCTGTGGCATGTCTTAATACAATGCCAGCAGAAATACCATATACTGCAATACTGAAGTAGTGCATTTTAAGTGATAAAACAATCGCAAGTTCAAGTCCCCTAATGGACTAAAAAAAGGTTAAAGTAGGTGAATTTTTTTTTTTATTATTGTAAAAAATAAAGGATATTTTAAGTTAAGAAAAAAACTTTTTGGGATTTCTTTTTAGAAATACAATCAACTAAAACATATTTGGTATTGCTGTGTCTGTAAAACTTTGATTTATTAAACCAATGTATTATTTATCTCACATGATGAACAGCGTCAGAAAAGAAATACACAACGGCAGAATTGCACTATTTTGGTCACCCTGTCTTCAAGACAAAAATGTCGTATGAGCTCTAAAATGGTATCAATAGAAACCGGAGGTCGTTCTGCAATAAATGAGCCTCACATGGCTATATCAATGGAAAAATATAAAAGTTATGGCGGCAGAAAATAATGTTTCCAAAGATATTTTGTATTTTTAAAAGTAGTACATCAGAAAAAAACTATATAAATTTGGTGTCGTCATCATAAAGTTATCAGGTCGTTTTTGCTGCAGGGATGGTGAATTGTGTTTTTCTCAACTTTCCGCCACTTAGCAATTTTTACTGGCCTCACTAATGGTCTTTTTAAGGTGGTGACTTAGCTGACTACTGACAGCCAGGCTCCTGCTCTAACTGCTAGATGTGGAGAAACCTCAGATCCTGGCAGTTTAACCCCTTACATGCCACAATCAATAGCAACTGCAGCAATGTAAGCAGATTACACCTCCAGCAGGGTCTAAGGCCTCATGCCCACGGCCGTGTTGGACTCCGCCAACGGAATATTACAGCGGAGTGCGACACGGCGCCCCACAAAGACCCCATACTCACATCTCCGGATCCACTGTGAGAGTTCCGCCTGGTGCACATGTGCAGTGCAGCGAATGACGCGCTGGCGGTGACAAGTAATCACACAATACTTCCGCTGTGCTCACAGCAGAAGTATCGCGTGACGCACGGCGTCCACTGACTACAATGGAAGCCGGACGAATGTTTTTCCGCAGTAAATAGAACATGGCGCGATTTCTTTCACGCTGCAGAATTCCACAGCGTGAACATTGTAGGTAGAAAAGCTATTAGGTTCAATAGAAGCTATTAGCTGCGGGATAACGTGAGCCGCGGCTGAAATCCGTCCGTGGGCACTTGCCCTAATAGGCTGCTGTAATAGAGTAGAATGCACTGTATAAGTAATGCAGTGTAATATCCTAGCGATCGAACATCACATCTTTAAGTCCCCAGGAGGGCTAATAAGTAGTGTAAAAAAGATTCAATAAAGTTATAATTTGCAGGGGAAAAAAAACAGTTTAAAAAAATACGCATTTTTTGCCATAAAATACCTTTTTAAATGGAAAAAATACCAAAGAAACATTTTAAAAAGCAGCATAAAAGGTATTACTGCGTTCGTAATGACCCAGACAATGGAAATATTTTGTTATTTATCGCACAGGGTAAACGCCATCAAAATAAGTTTAAAAGCTAACGCCAGAATTACTGCCCTGTTTCCCTGAAAATAAGACATAGCATGATTTTCCAGAATTTTTGAGGATGCAAAATGATTTTTCAGGCTTTTTGAGGATGCTTGAAATATAAGCCCTACTCCAAAATTAAGCCCTGCTAACAGTTAATGAAAAAAGTCAATTTAAATAGTGTCCAGGCAGCTATACATGTAAAAAAAGTTAATATAAGACACTGTCTTATTTTCGGGGAAACACGGTATTTGTCTTTTGTTTGCTTCCCCCAAAAAACCCAATCCAAAATTCATACGTACCTCAAATTGGTACTAATAAGAAAACTACAGCTGTTCACGCAAGAGAGCGCCGTTCCCCGAAAAATTAAAATGCCATCGATTTTAGACTAGTTTCACACGGGTGAGTGCGATATATCGGGGCGTGAAACTCCGCTCCATATCGCGCTCGCCAACATGTGATGTCGTTGTGGATGTGAGGAGTTTTTGTATCAAGACTACTTCGCTTCACTTCAAGGTCGTAGTGATCCTCCGCCGAGGCGGACGGTGCATGGCTGCCCATTGTTTTCAATGGGAAACCTCACAGGAAGTAACAACGAGGAAGCTGTGCGATGCCCCATTGGAAACAATAAGCGGTTCGGGGGGACGCCGAGGATCGGACGCGCCGCAACTTTTTTTTGTGCGATGCAGGGGGGAAAAAAATCACTCATGTGCATGACACAATTCAAAAGAATGGGGTTCGTATTCGTGCGAGATTTGTGTATCTCGTAGAAAGCGAGAATCTCGCCCGTACGAAATCGGACTTAGAACACGGCGATGCAGAGTCAATTGGTTTTCTTTAAAAATATGTTTTTAGCGTACAAAATTAGTTTTTAAAAAACTTGGTATCGCAGCAGTCATGTTATTTTTGACGAATGGTGAACGCTGTAAAAACGAAACCCAAAAACAATGGCGGCATTTCTATACATTTTTTTTCCATCTCCACCTGAAAAAAATGTAATAAAAGTTATACAATATATGTACCCCAAAGTGGGGCCATTAAAAAAAAAATACCAAGCCCTCCTACAGCTTTGTCAGCAGGCTCTTGCAAGGCGACGATGACAAGCGCTCGGTCCTTACAGTAAAAAATAGGCTGGTCACTAAGGGGTTAAGGCGTTCGGCACGGATGGGCCACTTCCGCCAGTAGTTCCCAGCAGCTTCCGCCCGTACACTGTTGATGACGTCACTGGCGTCGCGCTAGTAATTACGTCAGAGATCTAACCCTGGTCTTAGAAAGATGGCGGCGAGGGCATCGGGTAAGGACGAGTGAGTGCAATGTGCTGTAGCGGTCCCGGGTGATATGTGGAGCGGGGTGCTGGCACGGGCATTGTGCATCCCCATTAGTAATGCTAGAGGTGACTTCCGACTGTCCCGGGTCACTGATAACGGTGGAGGGGTCTTGAGAACATACAGGCTGGACCCTGGACACCTATACTTGATGATACTTTGGGGGCTGACTGCAAGCAGAGGTACAATCATGTACCGGTACTGAGTGTGTGATATAGCGCCCCCTGCAGGGAGTATTCTAGAATACACGTTGCTCCTTTATGTGGTAATCCTCTGCAGGCAGCCGCTACAATGAGGTGACCTGTAGGACGCCACCGAGCGCGGCCGGCTCGTTACTAACCCGTGGCCACCGTATAGTCCGAACCCATCTGTCATAATGGTCAGGGACTAACGAGGACTCCGCCACCCCCACCCCTCACACAGGCGAAGGTCGCGTTCACCTTGAGCCGACTTTCTTGCGTCACGCAGCGCTGCCATAAACTAATAAGGAAATCTACAAAAAGTGGATTTATTTAATAGCTGTTTTTTTGGGTTTTTTTAAACCATTTCCCTCCCCATAACACATGTACGTCACGGGAGGGCAAATGTCATGAAATGATGGCGCGGGCTCAGAGGCCATGCACGATCAATGCTGATTGCAGCTTGTAAGCGGTTGGCGGCAGGAGGGGGCTTTCCCTGTGATGTCATTGGCCCTCCGCCATTCAGTTGCAGAGAGGCTATGGGACGCCTGGCAATGGCCTCCGGGTCCGCCATGGCTTGGGTTTGCTAAGATAATAGGTAATATTCTGCAGTAGTAAAGTACTGCAGTGTATTATCTGAGCGGTCAGGCGATAATCGGTTCAAGGCCCCTACAGGGACATAGGGAAAAAAGTATAAAAATAGTAAAAAAAATTCAAAAAGAGGTTTTTTTGTGCTGACTTTTTTTTTGTTGTTATTCTTTCTCTCCTTTACAAAATATTGAATTACAAAAATGTGTTTGGTATCGCCACATCCTTAATCACCTGACTACAAGCTAAACACGCTTTGTATCCCACATGGCAAACGCCATCCTAAAAAAACAACCAAAAAAAAAGCCGACATTAATTTTTTTTTTTTTTTTTTTTTACACTTTGCATCCCAAGAATATAATGGTGATCAAACAAGTCCTATGTACAAAATGGTGCCAATAAAAACTGTCGCTCGTCACAAAAAAGGAAATCCACAGGAAAATACGAAGGTTACGGGTCTTTGCAGCGATGCCAAAAACTAATTATTTTAACAAAAAATGACTTATTGTGCAAAAGTAAAAAAAAACTAGAAATTCTACATAATTTTGGTATTGTCGTAATCGCACCCGCTCGCAGAAAACAATGATGACATTTGAATGCAGTTTAAAAAAAAAAGACAAAAAACAATGGCAAAATTAGTGTTTTTTTTCACCATCACCCCTAAAGAAAATTAATAAGTTATACAATTCATTATATCTACCCCAAAATGGTACCAATAAAATCTGGAGTTTGCTATGTTCATGGAAATATTAAAAAAAACCAAGTCACTAAATCCTCAAATGGGTTGTTCCACTTCCAGCTGTTTTGCTGCAGGAAGCAGGCAGCTCTGTACATGGTGCAGTGGCCAAGACTGGTATTGCCGGCTAAGTCCCATTCACTTCAATAGGACCAGGGCCACAGTACCATGTACAGAGCTGGCTTTCTTAAATGCGTAAATAAGTTGTACCAAGATAGACAATGCCTTTCAGAATACGGGACAAATCAGCTTATCTCCCTGAATCTTGCTCTTGGCACCCCAAGTAAATGGCTGATGCTGAGGAAAACTGCAGCCAAGTGGACACTTCCCCTGCAGCAGTTGCGCCCTCGTTTGCCTTGTTTTAGTTTAGTAACTGGGGACACAGAATCACTCAAGTGCAATTTTATGGTAAAAGCCTGCAGTAGGAAGCCCAGTTAAAGGGGGTGTTACCACCCTGGAATATCATGGCATGTTACTTGAGTATGCCGGTGGGCATTCAGCCTCTGGGACCCCCACTTATGTGATTCACAGTTGAGACAAGTTTGTTGGCTTTAATTTATGTGACTTGTGTTTCCTTACAGTTGCAACCACAGGCCGTTTCAAGGACGCCATATGCAGGTGGTACTACGGTATCGCTGGATTCAACAAACTAGGTAGATTACATTTTCAAATTCGTAAATCAAACTGCTAATGACGACTTGTCCGTGTGTGTGTGAGTGCTTCTCATGCTCCACCCTGATCACATGATGGTGACGTCATTGCAGGTCCTAAAGCATAAAACATGCAGAGCCTGACAGCAGCTGTGTGCTCACAGGACCTATGATGATGTCACCATCACATGATCAGTCACCTGGGCTCTGACCTCCGCCCCTGATCACAGCTTGCTAACGTCATCATTAGTGCTTCACTTTATTAAAAACCTCCAGAGCCCGACAGGAGCCGCCTGCTGACAGGACCTGTGATGATGTCACTGAGCCACTCCGTCACCTGTGTGGGAGGAGTCCGGGGTTCACATGACGGTGATGTCATCACAGAACCTAAATCAGCACAGGCCGACGAAATGTATGTAGTACAGCTGTATGTGTGACACGTGTATCTAGCAGAGCTGTGTGTGTCTGTGACATATGCATGTAATGTAGCAGAGCTGTGTGTGTGCAACGCATGTAATGTAGTAGAGCTGTGTGTGTGCAACGCATGTAATGTAGCAGAGCTGTGTGTGTGACACATGCATGTAGCAGAGCTGTGTGTGTGCAACGCATGTAATGTAGCAGAGCTGTGTGTGTGTGTCAGTGCATGTAGCAGAGCTGTGTGTGACACGTGCATGTAATGTAGCAGAGCTGTGTGTGTGACATGTAGCAGAGCTGTGTGTCTGTGACATGTGCATATAATGTAGTAGAGCTGTGTGTGTGCGCGCCGCATGTAATGTAGCAGAGCTGTGTGTGTCTGTGACATGCGCATGTAATGTAAGAAGCAAAAAAACAGTCAGCGGCACACCGTAAATGTCCACGCAGTGGGGGAGCGATTGATGCTAGGTGCCAGCACACGATGACCGTTGACCCACCGATCTTCAGTAAGCAGGTGTGCAGCACTCAGGGACTCATATCCACTGTGACTTGCGCATGTAATGTAGCAGACCCGTGTGTGCGTGGCGCTCGCATGTGGCAGAGCCTTGTGTGCGTGGCGCGCGCAGGCGGCGGAGCCGTGTGCGTATGTGGCGTGCGCAGGCGGCGGAGCCGTGTGCGTATGTGGCGCGCGCAGGCGGCGGAGCCGTGTGCGTATGTGGCGCGCGCAGGCGGGCGGAGCCGTGTGGCGCTTTGCCGCCAGAAACACTGCTGCTCTTAATTTCCTAATAATCACTAGTTACTGTAATCTAGATGTCTGATATGGCTTATATTAATATTGGTTGGTTTGATAGGTTTAATGCGCGATGACACTCTATACGAAACCAATGATGTGAAAGAGGCAATAAGCAGGCTGCCCGCCAGGTTGTACGATGACAGAATATTCCGCATCAAGAGGGCTCTGGACCTGGATATGAAGAAGTCCATCCTCCCTAAGGATCAGTGGACTAAATACGATGAGGTGAGAGCCATGGCCATGTGGGCAGTCATGTTGGCATCCACATAGACTCGGTCTGTTCGTATACATATCAGTGTCCAGCGCAGATATCTCATAGCAGCTTTGTGTTCCAGGAAATTACTTTTATTTCTCAGTTTTTGGGCTGTTTACATAAAGTATCATATGGCTGCAAATTCCTGATCAGCCATGAGTCTAATAAGTCTTAACCCCTTAAGGACCAAGCATGGTAAGTATTATGCACTTGGCGCTAGGTTTTAGGCCTCTTTCACATTGGCAACAGTGATATCGCTGCGTTTTCTCGTGGTGATATTGCGATTTTGTGTCACAACAAAGTTGTGCGACTTTGTAGCGCTCTTTTGCCAAGATTTTCGGGGGGGTTGGGGGGCTTAAAATAAAAGCCTGACCCCCGAAAATAAAAAAACCAAAGTACATCACCTAAGAGGCGCTGTCTGTCTCCTGTGCGCGTCTTATCTGCAGGTCCCCAGCACTTTTCTTCAGGCAAGGCTTCCTGGTCAAAAGTTTGAAAAACTCAGCCTTCAGAAAGCGCTGCCTCTCATTAGCTGAGCCGCGGTGCTCGATGAACCAATCACAGCCATACAATGAATGGCTGTGATTGGTTCTCGAGAGCTGCGACTCAGCCAGTCAGAGCCAGCGCTCAATAAACCATTGAGAGGCAGGGTTTTTCAAACTCCTGACCAGGAAGCCTTGTCTGAAGACAAGTGTTGCGGACATGCAGAGGAAACTTGGTCCACAGCCGGACAGCACCTCTTAGGTGATGTATTTGTTCGGGGTTTTTTATGCAGATAGGCCTTATTTTAGGGCTTTCATAGTAGGATTTCCTACTCTAAAAGTTGCATTGCACGAAAATGGTGTGATGCAAGAGAAAGGAAGGCACCATAGGAAAACGAGCTGCAAAAAAATCGTTACAGCCGAGGACCCAGTGGAGAAGGGAAAGGCAGTTTTGAAGAGCTTCTGCCTTCTCCTCTCCAGGCTACATAGCACTCAATGAGCGCTATGTACTAAAAAGCTGTTAGTAACTGATGTTTTTCCCTTTAGCTGGGGCTCCTATGGATGCCCCAACTACAGTGGAAGAGTATATGAAATTAAAAAAAAATACAGAAATATATATATTGAATAAAATGCCCCAAAGCGATCGCCATATGCGCCCTGTAATCTGAGACTATACAAATTATATATTAAAAAGTCTGAAACAACATGAGGAACCCATTCCCGTACTTTATTTTAGCAAAAATATACTAATTTTAGAAATAAACTATACATTTAAAAAAAAACACATTTTGTTTAGCGTTTTACACCAAACTAAACAAAAACAAGGGGGCAAAAAGTCAGTGAAAAAACATATAATAGCCCTATATTGTAAGGGGGTTGTCCAGACTAGATGTTGAAGTTTAGTCATTAAAGACTGTAGTTCTAGATCAACCCATCAAAAGCAAAGAAACTGTTTCTTGTTTTTCCTTCCCACGTGCTTTCTGGGTGTCGATCCGGATTAGCAAATTTCCCTTTTTTTCTTTCTGTATCCACACCAAAATTTTTAAATCTGTATTTTAAAAAAAATAGCCCTAGATGTCAAGGGGGGAAAAAAACACAACAAAAATTAATTTTGGTAGCTGTAGATAAAAGTAGAGCAGTAAAACCACCACATGGGTAAGATCCCTAAAAAGTGTCTGCTCCTTTAGGACCAAAACACCCTGGTCCTCAATGGGTCAACTAAGGGCATCATCAATTCCTATGATGCTGTTAGTTCGGGCCTTGAGACTTTCGGTACATGCACATGTCATATGCGGCAGACGATAGACCCCCATAAGGCTAAGCGCACACTAGTGTATTTTGGGGGCATGTACTGTCTGTGTAACGCCACGGACAGCGCGTTGCCCTATTACAGCCTATGCAGCTGTACATGTCACAGCATGTCCTAGTCCTAATGCCAGAGCATGAAAATGTGCTGTGATCAGTGATCGATGGCAATGAGCTGTGAAAACAGAGTGCACATGGATATCCTCCCTATGGGCTCCTTTTTTTTTTTTTGCCCCTGTTTAGGACCAAGTACTGTGAATATATGGTGCTTGGTTCTGGGCTTTAATCCCAGCCGGTAGTAAAAATATATGGCACGGGATTAAAACACCTGCAGTCTAGCAGGAGGAGGTCATGAGCTCGGCTGTCAGAGACAGCCAGGGACCCAGAGGAGAAGACAGAAGTGGTTTTTAACTGCTTCTTCCTTCTCCTTTGCAACCTGCGTAGATAATAACCTTATTTCTACAGCGCCAACATCTTCCACAACACATTACAAATTGGGGGAAACATACACAAAAAAGGTCTGTAACCTCCAGTAATAAACCAATGATCATCTTGATCAATAGGAGTGCTCACAAGACTATAAGGATGGATACACCTATCACAGATCCACAGATGGAGATATGTATCAGATATACATACATAAAGCTGTATATCATCTCCAACCATGTTTGTGAACAGATGAGAGGTGCAGTGGGAAGAAGGGGACAGGTTTCCAAGGAGGACTGCAGAAGTAGAGTAGATGTAGAAGAGTTTAGATTAGGGAATATGGTAGACCTCCCTAAAAAGTTGTGTTTTAGGGCTCACATAAGGCTATGGGCGTTCGGATTTAGCCTGATTGCCTGGGGTAGCGCATTCCAGAGAGCTAGTGCAGCTTGGGAAAATCTTAGAGGCTGGAGTGGGAGGTCCAGATGAAAGGAGAATTTAGTGTAAGGATATTAGCAAAGCACTATATAGAGAATAGAGGAAGCTGCGGGGCCTTTTCCTCAATTGGGCTCAGCAATCACGTGATCGCCAGTGAACCCTGGCATGTTACAGTAAATCCCAGCTCAGTTCGCACAGTGACTATTGAATGTCCCACAGTGTGAATGTTGCCCATTGGTCTTGCATGACATCATGGGGGACATAGATGTTAAAAAATAGTTAGCAAAACAAGTGAAAAAACTAAATTACAGAATAAAATACAAATATATTAAAAAAAGAAAATAACCCGTCGCCCACGGCAACCTCAACTGTCACGATATCTGCTCTGTAATCTGAGACTATACAAATGATATAAAAATGTCCGAAACAAAATGGAGAACCCATTCCTGTACTTTATTTTAGTGTAAATTTACTAATTTTAAAAATAAAGAACTATAAATTTCAAGGTTTTTTTATTTTTTTATTTTTTTTTTTTATTACTTTTTGTACACATTACCCCTAATAAAACAAAAGAAGTGGGGAAAAAAATCTGTGAAAATTGTATTAAAAAGAGCCCTATATGACAAAAAAATGCTGTAAAAATATTTTTGGTAACCTAAGAAGAAAAAAAAAAAACATAAGGGGGGGGGGGGGGGGGGGTGGCTGTATGTAAAATCACTAAAGTGTCTGGCCCTTTGGGGCCGAAACACTATGGTCCTAAAAAGGGGTTGTCCAGGATTAGAAAAACATGGCTGCTTTCTTCCAAACACAGCGCCATCTATGTCCATAAGATTGTGAGAGATATTGCAGCTCAGCACCCATTCACTTGAATAGAGCTGAGCTGCAATACCAGACACAACCCACGGACTAGAGTGGTGCTGCGTTTGGGGAACAAAGTCAGCCAGGCCTCAGTACAATAATGGTAGCTGCATGCAGCACAGCATAGATGCACCGTGAAACTAGGCGACAATTTGGTGCAGTTATAATGCAGTTGTCTTAGTCAAGGCCAGGTTTGGACTCCTACCAATCACTAGATCCAAAAGAGCAACCACCCACTCCCCACACTCTCTTTCCCCCGCCTTCCCCATTCCTCCTTATTGCAGCTGAGGAGGAGTTAGAATGGAGTGGCGCTAAAGCATGCACAGTGCTCTCAATTCAAAGTCTGTGGGACTTTTAGAGTGCTCTTCTCTTCCGCCAGTCCCATAGACCTTAAAGCGACCTTCTGGACCTGGACAGTCAGAGATGGCCACAGCGCTTCTCTGACTACCTGATGCACACTGCGCATTAGTATGCGTTTGTATTCGAAGGTTGGCTTTACACAGGTGCACAACTTGCAGAGATTACAACTCATTGCTTTCAGTGGGTTTGTTCACATTTCGGTTTTTTGTGCGTGGGAAAAAAAACTCAGCATGCTCTTATGTTTATACACCAAAGCTCCCCATAGAAGTCTATGCGGGGTGCGCGATTCCGCTGGAAAAAGGAAGCATCTGGAACTCGTTAGGCTAAATAGCCATTTATATCAAGGCATGGCCGTGTCCTGTGCGCCAAAAGTACAGTAAAATATGCCTGGAAGCACGAAAAAAAAGCCTTGTTTGTAGTGCCATTATGTTGTGCTGAGGTGTGTGCAATTGCGCCTATGCCAGTGTGAAGCCGCCTTGAGACATTACATGCTGATCTGACCGGCCAAAACTGCTCATGGGGTCCGCACTGGTCAATAAAAGCCAATGTAGTGTCTTAGAATAATGATGCATTCTACTGCATGGTGTGCATGGGGCAGAGAAGTGGTGTGGCCATCTTGATTTGTCCCAGACCCGGGGAGTCGCTTTAAATGAAGCACCTCTGTGCATGCTGAAATGCTACTCCATTCTAGCTTCTCCTCACTATGGTCATTTAGTGAGGAGGCCTTGGACCCCCGTTCTTGGGATCAGAGGGGCCCACAGCAGTCGGACACTTATCACCTATCCTATTGATACATTTGTTGCACAGCCATTCTCTTTATTATATGGCAGGTCTCTGTTAGGTCGTTGTAGCTTTATTTAACAGCGTCCTCTTTTTTTCCATAGGATGTCCGTTATCTGGAGCCGTACCTGAAAGAAGTAATCCGAGAGAGGAAAGAGAGGGAAGCGTGGAACAAGAAGTGATGCGGCCCGCCCCGCCCAGAGTTTTTTCTTTTAAAGTATTTATCACTCATACTCATCGGTGAATTGAACTTTCTGATCGCTCGTCCTGATCTCTCTTCTACAATAGAGCCAATAAAGAAACCTTTTCAGCCATCCTTTGTGTGTGTTCAGTTGATAAATTCCCATAGCTGTAACCAGTCTTGGAGCCTACAGCCCACTCTTCTGCTATAATGAACCATTGAAGAACTGCTGACAGTGCTTAACGTTTGGGAGTTGCTTCAGGCAGCTGCAATCTAGTTCTGTAAAGGAGCTGTATGTTTAGTGGGAAGAACAGGATTTGATCCCGCTTGGTTCTGATGGGTCCCAAACTAGTTTTTGTCGCCATACAGCTTCAATACAGGGCTATAGTACAGTTGTCTTAACCCCCCCCCCCTTCCCCAGCAGTTCAGGTTGAGATCTGTTAATTTTGCAAGAAAAGGACGTTATAGTTTAGGTCGAACAGAGCTCATTGTAGTTTAAACAGCTGTAGCTTCAGTTCCATCAGTGCTACTAACATACTTTTATGCCAACTGTAGCTTTAAAACTAAGATCTTGGCCTTATTTGTAGCCCTTACTAACTGGAATTAGCCATTTGAAGTGTGGCCGGGAATACTGAATTTAAAGCTGTCATTTTTTTTAGTTTTGTGCAGAGGAGAGCGGGATGGAAGAGGAGACCGGCAGCAGATTTGTGATTCTCCTGTATATCTCCCTGTCCCAGTGGAGGAGTGATACAAATTTTTGTTCATGTTATCTCCCCCACTCTCCTTTTTCCCAATCAATCAGAAAGCATATTTGCTCTCCGATTGTCACATATGGGGTTTTTCCCAAAAAAGGAGTGAAATGATGAGGACTTGCTCATCTAATTGTCTCAACACCTTTTAAACTCCATAGATACTGCAGAAATCTTGCAGCGGAATCAGACCCTTATTGGATAACAGTGATCATGTGACCAGGAACCACATTTGGTAGCCAAGAGCAGGGAAATTTTTAAATTACCCTGGCAATCCACGGCTTTTGCGCATGCATCCGCCGTTTTGGCGACGTGCACAGAAGCCGGGCTAAGGTTCGTGGATAAATCTGGTGGCCTCAGTTACGTAATTTCATCCTCCCTCATAGTTAGGAAACGTAAGCTGCTTAAACTTGTATACACTTTTTTTTTTTTAAACTTTAAATGATCACTGTTATCTATTGGATAACAGTGATTACGTCACCGGGAACCACATATAACGGTCCACGGTGACATCTCTCTGCTCCTAGCTAAAAATAGTAACCAGGAGCAGAGGGATTTTAAATTTCCCCGGGCGCCAGCCCCTCTGCGCACACGCCCGATGTATGATGTCGGGCGCACATGCGCTGAAGGGAACGTCAGGTCCTGGAAAACCTGGACATCGCGGAGGACGAGGGCTGGTATTTTCACCTCCCCTCATGGATCAGATCCATAAGGGGAGGTGAAACTTTAACTTTATTTTACTTTTTAAAACTTTTCCATGATCACCATTATTTATTGGATAGCGGCAATCATGGACTCGGGGACATCTCCTGGTTCCCGGCTACCTTCAGTAGCCGGGAACCAGGAAATTTCAAATGTCCCACGCCGATCATCTCCTCTGCGCATGCACCGCCATCAATCCTTGGCGCTCATGCGCAGAAGACACCAGAAGGTCCATTCCGGACCAGATCAGCGGGGGACATCGCGCAGGATGGGGATGAGTAGTTTCAGCCCCCCTTATGGATGCGATCTGCGAGGAGAGCTGAAACTCTTAACATTTTATTTACTTTAATGCGATCGGTACTATCCATTGGATAGCACCGATCACATTGCCTGTGGGGCTCTCCGCGGCCCCCCATGACAGCTCCATGTTGTCAGCTACCTCAGGGAACCGACAGCATGGAGCTGTCACCTCCTCAGCCCACGTGGCTTTAATCCTGAGACGATGCATGTTTTTACATTCTCTACGATTAAAGCCCACTTAGGCAGGCCATAAAAACACTATGGGGCCGTCACCAAGGGGTTAAAGAGGTAGGCCGAGCCGGCCTCCCCCGCCCTCAGCATGTTGATTAACAGCTCCTCTCTATGCATTGTGCATAGGGAGAGAGCTGTCGGTCAACTGCGGATGGGGAGTGACCATTGACTCATTGGCCCGCCTCTTTGACCCAGAGCTCCGTTTTAAGTCCAATTCTAAAATGTGCTTATTCTGCAATGCTGCAGTGGTTCAGAATAACACGGACACGGGGCAATGTGCCTACCTGTTCCCCACTGTGAATAAGCCCTACCAGTTATAAGGATTCATTGACAGTAAGCAAATCCCAAAGTGTCCACATGCTGGGAGCTCTGGCCATCAGCTGTTATATGTGAGGAAATGGCAGGAAGTATTCAATTTCCCTGGAACCTCACACACGGCCCATTGATCGAAAAGGGAACTGTGTAACCCCTATCATAACATTTTTTTTCTTTTACAGTGATATGAGGGCTTGTTTTTCTTTTGTGGGACAGCTTGTATTTTTTAATGGTATAATTTCACCTACCATGTAATGTATTGGAAAACTCTAAGTGGGACAAAATGGGAAAATAATGCAGTTACACCATTTTGGGGTGCGTGTATGATATTTTAATAACTTTGGACCTTCATTACTTCTGTAATGAAGTCTTTATTTTAGTTAGTTTTACTTTTAGGCCACATAGGGGACTTGAATTTGCGATCGTTGATACAGTATAATGCAATACTATGGTATTACATTATACTGGTTTTTAACAGGCTGCTTATAAAAGACGTGCAATAGGCAAAGATTCATGGCAGTCCTGAGGGTTTTCAGAAGGCCCCCGGCTGCCAGGACACCCAGACACAACTGCTGTCATCATGATGGGGGCGATCGTGACATTTAAATCCTGATTGATCGAGACCTTTAAATGCAGTTGTCAGAAGTGGCAACAGCATTTAAAGTGTTAACTCGGATTGCAAAACCTGCTGTTTATGGAGTGAGCTTGGCTCCTGATCCCGCTTCATCCGCAGCATGTACTGTGAATGTTTGGCTCAAAAATGTGATATTTTAATAAATTGGGCTTTTGCAGAGGAGTGATACTAATTTTTATTATTTTTTGATGCAATGACTGGGAAGTTTTTTTAAAAAACTTGTAATATTCTTTGTAACTAATAATAAAAAAAGTAACCTTTTTTTTTTCATTCCCGATGGAGACTTTATCTTATGATCTTTTAATTGCCTATATAGTATAATTGCATTTGGACAGGCATTCTTTTAAGATGTATCACAATATCTTAATAGGCAAACAATCATGGGAGCCCTGGGGACCTTCAGAAGGCCACGGCTGCCATGACACCCCAAAATCTCATCAGGATATCACAGTTCTAATTGGGACATTTAAATTCCACTCTCAGAATTGGCAGAAGCATTTAAAGGTTTAACAGGCACCATGGGAGCTATCTCCACTTGCAACTGTTGTGGGGTTAGCCCACCCCATACGACACCCAATGTGCGCTGTACATGAAGAGGAATTGGTTAAAGGGGATTCCAGTTGCAAATTTTTGGTGGCCAATACCTAGTATAGACCATCAATAATATATCAGCAGAGTCTTCCACCCAAGAACCTTGCCCCTCAGCTGTTCACCAGGGTGGTGCACTCATACATTTGAAGTAAATGAAGACTGCCTGTAGTACCAAGTCTGGGCACTGCAGTAGACATAGAGCTATCTGCTGCCTGCAGAAATCGACTCACTGCACTGGACCTGGTGAACAGTTGATCATGTGGGTCCTGGGTGGTGGTCTTCTTCCAATCTATCATTGATTTGATGGACTATTCCGAGGATAGGCGATCAATATTTTAGAATTGGGCAAGCTCTTTAACATCCCCAGCGATGGGCCTGAGGCTAAAATTAGTAAATGCTGACAGATTTTCTAACAGATTGCAGCTAATTGTTCAGGGTCCCTGCAGCAAAATGGAAATGGTTAAGTTTAGTTACATGGCTGTGATAGGAAGATGATACGCTCACGTGAGTGAGCCCTTATACTTCTTCCTACTGGATCCACTTCTGGGTTTGGCTCAAAAAGTTAAATGAAAAACTGCAGTGGCATTTTTTCAAAAAGCAGTGTGTGAAACCACCCTTAAATACTGGTCAGCCAGAAGACGAGAAAAAATACATTAGCGACAATGTGTAGAAATACTATTAGCATTTTCTACATTGGAAATCACAATTTTTGGTTAGATTTTTAAAAACTAAATATCACAAGGTACATGCTACTCAAACCACAGGCACCTTGGACAATTACGTACAGTGTACCCATTTATGTTTTATTCTGAAACACTGTAATTTTCCTGTCTGTCTTCCTGGCGCAGCTGTTCATATTATAACCGTTCCCTTCCCCTTATCAACCAAGAAAATTTTTTTTTTGCTCTCTGATTGTCACATATGGGGGTCTTTTTCCCAAGAAAAGGAGCTGATGTCAACAACATATAAACGTTTTTTAAAAGGATTATCTGATCTTTTCTTAACTGATGACTTATTCTCTGGATAGGTGATCAGTAGTTAATGGACAGGGTCAGTCGCTTGAGACCCCCTTCCATCAGCTGATGGAAATGACATGATAACTTTATTTTGTGGGTCCGCATGAATACTACGATACCAAACATATATGTTTGGTTTTTTTTGCTATACTACTTTTATTTTTTTTCAAAGATATTTAATTTTTAAAAAATTATCTGTCGCCATCTTCTTGCAATAACTTTTTTATTTTTCTATCGTCATTCTGTGCAAGGGCTAATTTTGTCTGGGACATTCTGTAGTTTCTGTTGGTACCATTTTGGAATACATATGACTTTTTGATTGCTTTTTATTAGATTTTTTCTTGGAGACAGGTTGACCAAAAAAAGACAATTCTAGCGTTTTTTGATTTATTTTTTTTTACGATGTTCACCGTGCGGGTAAATAATGCGTTACTTTGATAGAATGGACTTTTAGACTTGATAGGCATTCAGCTATGACAGCCCTGGGGCCTTTCAGAAGGCCCCCAGCTGCCATGACACCTGCATGGGTTAACAGCTTCGATGAACCACGCGGCTTATCCGATACATTATTTATTTATCCAGTACATTAAAGTCCGTAAAAGAAAATGGCAAAAGTTTTCAATCTGCAAAAAACAAACCTCGTACAGCCATGTCAATGGAAAAATAAAAATGCTGTGGTCCTGGAATGTAGTGACACACGAAAAGTGTTCATTTTGTGCAAAAGTTGTATAACATAGAAACAACCTTTAGGGATAAGATAAAATAATTTGTCAGGAAAAGATATCACACTCCTTAAACTTTTCTACATGTTTAATTAAGTTGACAGTTCTTATCTGGTCAATTGCCTGATGCTCCCCGACAGTACAATCCCCTGCACTATGCGCCACTTCTAGATACTCAACTAAAGTCCCGAAACAGTGATGTGCCACCTGGCAATTACCACTATTAACAATGCTAATTGCCGTGCGGCACCTGCACTTATGGGTGCTGCCCAGCATTTGCCGGGACAACATGAGCACTAGCAGCAACCTTATACCGAAGAATCTAAAAATGGCACCTTCTACATGTTACCCAAAATACAGGGTTTGTTCCAAGATGGTGGATTTCAAAATGGCTGCCGTGTTGGACACTGCCCTTCAGAAATTGTCCCTCTTAGCAACATGCCACACACAGGATGGCGTTCCCAAGCACTGTCTTCTATTTGTTCAGTTATCTCCATACCTTTGGACCACCCTATACATAAAGAGGACAATACGGGAAGGCCTATCATTTGTGGCCATGGAACCTTAATTGAGAATACTTCGGGCTGGGTGAAGCACACACCTACCTATGCTATGTCCGGCACACCACAGACATCCTCTGTAAACTGTCAACCCTGGGCCCACTACCAGAGGGCACTATACTGGCAACTATAGACATAGAATCCCTGTATTCCAACATGTATCCCACACAAGGATGGCATAGCTGCATGCCAGTACTTCATCCAAAAGAACAATCTAGCCATGGAGCCAAACAGACAACTGATCAGATTTGTACTCCCTCACAACTACTCATTTGGGAAAGACATATACCTGCAGTAGGTAGTGCCATGGGGGGCAAAATGTCACCACAATATGCTAACCTTTTCATGGCCAAACTAGAGGAAAGAATTTTTGTCTGCTTTTGTGGTTAAACCTCTAGCATACTTCCAGTACATTCTTGATCTACTAATCTGGAGAGGCTCTGAAGAAGTTCCATCCAACTATTAGGCTCATTCTCACAATCTCATATATATTTAATGGACATGACCATATACACGAACAATAGTACCGCACAAACATTAATCTACTATAAGCCTACAGGCCATCTAACATATCTAAGGAGGAACAGCTTCCATCCACGCGACATAAAGAAGTCCATCAGCTACAGTCAAGCTCTGCAATATATTGATCTGCTCAGACAGTGAAGATAAAAAAACATCTCTGAGGAATATTATCCCACAACAAGGATACCATCCACTGGTCATAGATGAGCAGATCCACAGGGAGCAGCTGGCTGGCTTGTTATGAAGGCTGCATTCCTTGCATTCTCTTCCGGCCGGGTCAGTGAAGGTTACGTCCCTGTGCTGTAGTGTTCACTGGCTAGAAAGCAATGCTAATCTATTTCAGAGAGCTCACATGAGCAATCAATGAAGTAGATCAGCACTCCCCCTGTTCACCTGTGAGCTGTAACCTAACGTACATTGACTGACAGGAAGAAGACTGCTGGCAATGTACATCACCTCCAGCTGCCTGACTCTTCTGCTTCCTGTGAGGTTAAGTGACCCTCCCACCACCAAACTGCAGGAGACAGGAGAAAATAGGGGAGGTAAAGATCTGGTAAGTAGACTGACAGGGGAGGAATAGGTAAATATAGAATTTTTCATTTTTAATGATAGAACCTCTTTAAATGTTTCCTTAGTTATACTGATTACAGCCTGATGAAGGGGTATTAAAGTAAGTCTGTCACCTAAATTTTGGAATAGTAATCGAATATACTTTTAAATATGCAGCATCATAAAGAAGGCAACATTACCTTTGTCTTTTCCAAATGCATCTCCCATACCAAGATGTCGCCCAAAAAGCTTTCTACGCGCCATATGCTAATTAGCCGAGGACCATCCGGTGGACTAAAAATCACCCACCGACTTTGTTTCCCAGTGATGCCCCTAGCCCTCTAATGTACTTGTGCTACACTGAGCGATTGGGCACATGCACAATGACTCGTACTTGGGCCAGATTGATGCACCACAGAGACGACGGTTCATGATATCGGTCCAGCCCGAGAACAAGTCACTGTGCATGCGTCCGATCGCTCAGGGAGAAGCAAGCGTATTAGAGAGCTGTAGGCATCATTTGGAAAGCAAGGGGGCAGTTTTTAGTACAAGGAGAAAGACAGCCCAGACCATTATTATGCCATCGCACATTTAACCCTTTCCAATCCCCTGTCTGACGTCTTTCTACATTCTGATTCAAGCTTGTACAACTCCAATGTCAGAAGACGTCCAATAGGGTATTCTTACCGTCTATTGCCAGCCACTCTGCAGTCTGAGCCTCTCTGGCGCACACACACTGGCTTTAGCCAGCAGATGGCACCGTTGTATAACAGCAAAAAGAGAAAGCCTTTTAGGAAACCCTGAATCCAAAATTGGATTGGAAAGGGTTAAAAGTGCATTCAGTTCCCCTTCCAAAATTTAGGTGACCGACTTCCTTTAAACAACTCCAAAAGCTTGCATATATAATTTTTCGAGTTAGCCAATCACCTCTATAATACTTTTGTCTTTTTATACAAGAGTATTTCGCATTACTCTGCTTCTAGGACAGAATCTCTCCACCATACAACTCCTCACTATATGGCGGTATGTGGAGCCCATAGTACGACGCCATAGGAGACTCTGTCTGCCACCGTACAGCTTTTTACCTAATTTATTATTGGCTATGTTTCTAGTTCTACAAAGTTAGCTGAAGATAATCGTCTGCGTCATTCGCACAGTGAGTCTAGGCCATTCGTTGGCCATAAATTAAGCGAATGATATTTTATTAAATGATTGCATTGAATAAAGTACCTGTTATTTTTGATTGCCTCATTTGCTGTACTTTATACCTCATTTCCTGTGGCTAAATTGTTCCTAAGGGATGGATGAGTGTTGTGAGCCCATAAGCCACACCAGATACATCTGCTAGTCATCCTTCTCCCTCACACATCTCCACCTACTCTATAGAAGACGAGGCCTGTGTAAACACTCTTTTACTCGGAGAATTATGTGTTCCTGCTATTCAGGCCGCCAGAAACTGATTATAAGTACTCCTCTCGAGAGTAAGAAAGATAGCTCAGGAAAAAAATGTGTTAATCGTACATCATTTGGTAGAAGCTCTGACAGCGTACACCTCATTTTAATGTTTAGATCATGGAACAAGACCTATTAAAAGTGACAGGTAGCTCTAAATATCTCAGATAGATTTCTCTCTGAAGATAACTCCGGCCCTCCTTTCCAGTATCCCGGTGAAAGTTGTTGAACTCAATTCTTGGAGCCCTAGCCAGGAATATCAAGAAAAAGCTTCCAAAACCTGAATTTATGACATAGAGTTTCCAGGATAAGCTTGGAGGTTTCCATCTACAGCACAGGTGTAAAATCCTCCACATCATTAGAACATGGGGCAAAAGGAAAAAGAAGCTGAGCTAACAACCATTTCGGACACATTTGCCGAATAATGCATGGCTATGGAGACAGCGCCCCACTTCTATGGTTCATTTAAAGCTACAGCTCTAAAACACTGCCGTTCCATTCCGATAAAAAGTTCATTATGGATTAGTATCTGGTTTATGCACCTTAGGACTTATTTAGAAGCCCGTATTTCCCAATTATAGTCTTTCGGACTTTACACTCAAGCACTTTTTCAAACTGATGGTCCGATATTTGATCATGTGGTGGCCACGATGACCGATCACAGCCACCTCATAAACTTTGTTTAAAATAAAATAGTTTTGCCTTCCCTTGTTCTCTTTGTCTCCTTTTGCTTGTTGCTTTGCACGAGGAGAGACAGAGACAAGTTCAGCTACTGCTGTTGTAAAAACTGAGAAAAATACCACAAAAATACATTTTGTATCAGTGCAGCATTTTTATTTTACATTAAAGTTAGGGTTAGGTTAGCGTTAAGCTGTTTTCATGTAGCATGTGTTGTCTATGTGTTTCGACTTTAAGGGCTCGTTCACACGGATGTATTTGCACATGTATTTGCGTGTACAATACACAGAGAATGGAACCCATTTATGTAAATGGTTTCATACATATTTCTCGATTTTGCGCAAGCACAAAAAAAATAGAGCAGGCTTTATCTTTCTGCGTATTTGTGCACCAAAGGTCCCCATAGACGTATATGAAGGTTGCACAAGTGCACATGCAATGGGGTGCACAACACTCTGCGCAATGCGGTGAGAAAAAGAACACACCAGGAACTCATAAAGCTTAATAGCCATTTAAATTGTATCACAGAGAGAAAGCTCTATTTGTGCCCAAAAAAAACTATGTGAAATTCACATTGGTGAAAAGGGGGCGCAAAAGGGGCATTTTAACCTTATGGGTCTCAAAAGGGGCATTTTAACCTTATGGGGGCACAAAAACAATGCTATTATCTTGTGGAAGCAAATGACTGTTCACACCAACAGACAAAGGAAATACATACACAATGGCTGAGACTGTTCAACCCTCATGTCTGGTCACCTACACAAACCCAGAACACATCATATGTCAGGACTTGAACCGGGAACCTCTTCTACTGCAAGCATTGACCCTTCTTATTGAGTTATCCAGTTTGTGAATACTTTCCCTGTATAACTCTCAGCCTTGTTCTCTGATCCCAGTTATCTAGCCCCTGCATCCTGCTCCTGACACTGCCTCTTGCCTTGATTTCATCTCCTATAGAATCCTGGCTCCCTCAATGCGTGATTATTGTGTTCCACCACCTTGATCAAGCTTCTGGTTCTCCTGCTCCTCTACTGCTTCCTGTAACTTCCTGCGGCTGACATTTGGCTTCCATTGACTATGCTTCCGTCTCATCCCATTTGTACTGCATACTGTGACTACCGGCTATTCTGACTACTCTCCAGCGACTAGCTTGGCTGCTCCACATTGGCTCCAACCCAGCATCGGTAAGATGCAACAAACATCGAGCCCATAGTAAACGCTCTGTGGAAGAAAGTTACAGAGCTCCAGGAATTTTGTGCCTCTTACCAAGAGAAGTTTGCTGGATCCACAGAGGGAAATCATCAGTTTACAGAAGCAACTTCAGAACTTGAATCACTCAGGCTCTGATGTCCGCATGGCACTGCCCACAAAGTTTAGTGGGGATCGCCGTCAGTATAGAGGCTTCCTTCATCAATGCCGATTTATTTTCGAATGCAGCCAACATTGTTTACCAGTGATCGGAAAAAGGTATTCTTTATCATTAACCTCCTCACTGATGAGGCACTTGCCTGGGCCTCGCCATACATAAAGACCAACAGTAATCTCCTCGACAGCATCAATGCCTTCACGACGGCTATGGAGCAAATCTTTGATAATCCGAACCACTGTGCCATGGCTGAAGGGAGGTTGCATAGCCTACAACAAGCGCGATGTTCGTTGCAGAATATACAACAGAGTTTTGTCGCTGGGCCAATGACACCATGTAGAATCCTGCTGCACAACAGAGCCAATTTAGCGGGGATTATCTGAGTGGTTGAAGGACAAACTTGCCAGAGTGAAGACTCCTGATAACCTGGAAGACTTCAACCAGTTACGCATCCGGATTGAGTAGACACTTTTCGAGCGGTGAAGGGAAAGATTGCAGGGTTCAGGCACCAGCACTCCATACTGTTTCAGTCAACCCACATTGGGTTTAGTCCCAAACAAGGACTGAAGCTGCCCCCGAACCCATACAGGTGGATGTCAACCGCAGACCTCTCTCTATCACAGAAAAAGAAAGGCACCGGACTGAAAATCTGTGCCTCTATTCTGGGAACTCGAGACATTATGCCCTAAACTGTCCAAGCAAGCTCCAAAGGACTCTTGCCTTGGCCCACACCAAGCTAATAGCCAATCCAGCCACCATGAAGCAAGGGCATGCCATCCCAAACACCTTTGTACCAGTAGTTCAGGACGGTGTGGAAACCCTTCCCACACTCAACCATTTTGTCCTCCCAATTGAGCTTGTAATGGGCAATCAGAAGACACAGTGCTCAGCGATGTTGGACTCAGGAGCAAGGGGGGGGGGGTAGGGAGACTTCATGGGCTTAACATTCACTAGTGACAAAGACATTGCAACCATACTCAAGTCCATACCGACAGATATGGAAACAGTGGATGGGTCACCCTTGTCTTCAGGCCCCATCACACAGGAGACAATGGAACTGGAGCTCCACATGAACCCTGACCACCAAGGGACAATCAGCTTACTGCTCATCTTATCCCCCAAGTTTCCAGTGACTCTCGGGATCCCCTGGTTTTCAACCCAATATCCCTCTATCAACTGGGAAACCAGGACCATTGCCTTCCCCTCAGAATATGTAAGGAAAACTGCCAGAAAGCACCATTCACCCCTAAACCAGTACAGGACCTCGCAGATGAGCAACAGGACGTAGAGAAATTACCAGTTCACTACCAGATGTTCCAGGATTTTTGCAGTAAGAAGACTGACCGTCTGCCACCTCACCGGCCGTATGACTGTCCTATTGAGCTACCCCCTAGTTCATCTATTCCATTTGGGCGTATCTTAAACTTCGCAGAACCAGAGTTAGGGGCCCTTCGGGGAACATCAGGATGAAAATCTACAGAAAGGCTTCAACCAGCCTCCTTCCTCTCCAACAAGAACACCCATTTTCTTTGTTAAAAAGAAGGATTCGACTCTTTGGCCGTGCATCGACTACCGGGAACTAAACAAGATCACCATTAAGAATCACTACCCTCTCTCATTAATCCCAAAACTGTTGGAGAGGCTTCGGGCAGCCAAGGTCTTTATGAAACTGTACCTCAGAGGAGCATAACTTAGTGCAGATCCAGCCCGGAGACGAGTGGAACACAGGCCTCAGGACAAGATATGAACACTTTGAATTCCTAGTAATGCCGTTCTATCTTTGCAATGCTCCCACTCCCTTCCAGCACATTATCAACGATGTGTTCCTGAGACCTACTGGATCAATTCATAGTGGCATATCTCAACGATATCCTCATATTCTCTCACAATTTGAAGGAACATCACGGACACGTTCGAGCGGTCTAGGAACGACTTCAAAGGAATAACCTCTACAAGTTAGAGAAATGTGAGTTCGAACAGACACTAATACAAAATCTGGGATACATTATCTCCCCATAGGACTTAAAGGGGTTGTCCCGCGCCGAAACGTTTTTTGTTTTTTTTAATAGCCCCCCCGTTCGGCGCGAGACAAACCCGATGCAGGCATAAAAAAACCAAACCGTCCAGTACTTACCCGAATCCCCGCGCTCCGGCGACTTCTGACTTACCTTGTGAAGATGGCCGCCGGGATCTTCACCCTCGGTGGACCGCAGGTCTTCTGTGCGGTCCATTGCCGATTCCAGCCTCCTGATTGGCTGGAATCGGCACGTGATGGGGCGGAGCTACGAGGAGCCGCTCTCCGGCTCGAGCGGCCCCATTCAGAAAAGAAGAAGACCGGACTGCGCAAGCGCGTCTAATCCGGCGATTAGACGCTGAAAATTAGACGGCACCATGGAGACGAGGACGCTAGCAACGGAACAGGTAAGTGAATAACTTCTGTATGGCTCATAATTAATGCACAATGTACATTACAAAGTGCATTAATATGGCCATACAGAAGTGTATACCCCCACTTTGTTTCGCGGGACAACCCCTTTAAGTATGGATCCCAGCAAGATTAAAGCCGTCCTGGATTCGCCAATTCCCAAAAATTTGAAGGAAGTACAGCGCCTCATTGGTTTCATGAATTTCTACAGAAAATTTACCATGGACTTCTCAAAAGTCATCTCTCTCATCACCTCTCACAAAGAAAGCGCACACGTCTTCCTGGTCCCCAGAGGCACAAACCGCATTTGAGAAACTAAAGACTCTTTTACTTCAGCACCAATACTGATCCACCCAAACCCAGAGTTGCCTATTTTCATGGAGGTGGACACCTCCAAATCCGTGGTGGAAGTTAGTTTGTCACAGTGAATGGGAGATAAGATGCAATTACACCCTTGCACATTTCTATCCTACACATTATCACCTGCATAAACCTGTTATCACCTGCTCCTGACCCCGCCTCTTGCCTTGATTGCATCTCCTATAAAAGCCTGGCTTTGCCGCTCCCTCAATGCGTGATTATTGTGTTCCACCACCTTGATCAAGCTCTTGTTGCTCCTGCTCCTCTACTGAATACCGTGACTTCCTGCTGCTGACCTTTGGCTTCCATTGACTACGCTTTTGTCTCATCCCATTTGTACTGCATACTATGACTTCCCAATAACGACTCCCAGCTGTTCTGACTACTCTCCAGCGACTGGCTTGCCTACTACATAGTGACTCCAATACAGCATGGGTAAGACGCAACATCACAGTTCACACCAAAAAACAGGGAATCTCACCTAGAACCTCATGCATGCTACTCCCATCAAGGCAGAACATGCACAACTCCAAATACCAGGCTTCTGTGAGGGAATGAGGAAAAAGCAGTAAATGACTAGTACCTTCTAGAAAGAGGGGCTGGTATGTATATGCAGCAGACCGGTGGTGATTGGCTGGCTGGAGAACTCCCCACTATCAGCCAGCCAAATCAACCACACCTGCAGCAATGTGCTCCTGGAAACCCATAGAACTACAGGTCCCAGGAGCATAATGTGATATCGCTGGAATAAACCTTTAAGTCCTGTACACATCATAATTATGATTTACGCTTAGCGTGTCAACCAAGAAAAGCTCTCAATATAGATACCAAGTGTAGCCATAGGGCTCCATTCAACCAAGGGCTGGTATACCTTTAGTTTGAATTAGTGTACTAGACTTGGCCATTCCATAGAAATTATCTCCTTTATATAAAGAATGGTATCTTAAAGATTAGACAGAGGACGGCTTCTTCTGTCAGTTCATTGGTGTCCCTGCAACATGAACGCTTAGTTCTGCTACTGTATTAATGTTATGAGCAATTAGCAGTGCATGAAGTAGTCAGAGAAATGGTGCAGCCATCTTTGTTTGTCCAGGACTGTAGGTTCCCTTTAGAGACTGTGTGGGTTTGGAGGTAAAATGTGATATTACCTGCAAAGTTGTGTATCCATTAACTATCAATTTGTATAAGTATTTCAGTTCCTATGGGCCTATATATTTAATTTATGGGACTAATAGGAGCTGATAGATTCCCTTTAAAAGCTTTGTGCCACTTCCAGCTGTTTTTCTGCAGGAAGCAGATGGCTCCGTACATTGCACAGTGGCCTGGTTTGGTACTGCAAGCTGAGTTCCATTCACCTTAATAGGACTCGGCCTGTAGTACCAACCCAGGCCACTGCGCAATGTACAGAGGTATCTGCTTCTTGAAGCAAAACAGCTAGAAGTGGAACAACACCTTTAACAATCAATTTGTAAACCGCATCTATTCCATGTGGATGTAGTTCTCACTGTGTGTCCTTACCCAAACTGTGAAACCATTTTTACGCCACCAGAAAGAAAGGTTGTCAAGATTTAAAACACATTCCCAGGTTCATTTAGGGACACAAGCTCTACGTACATCGATGATCATGATTTTCTACAGAGGTGGCATCCCACGATGATTCTACTAATTATATTTATTGCAATAATTGCTATGTCGAAATGGCCAAAGTGATTGACGCAACCAAACCAATTCGAATCTGAAAATAATTTCCTATCCAATCACCATTAGCTGTACATTGACGGCATAGAAACGGCCATTAGGGGAAAAACATCATTATGAGGAATAACAGGGTCTTAGGAGTATTTCTTCCTGTCAAATGTTTTCCATCTTAGAAAAGAAAGTTCAGTTGATCGTCCTAATTATAATTTATCTCTAATTCCATCTGATTGGGGTCAAGTACTGTATGTGCGAACCAAGACTTAAAGTTAAAGCATACCAGTCATTTCATCAATTAATGAAATAAATACATAAACTTGTAGCTCTTATGCCTCAGATTATGTAGTAACATGATTTGCGGTACAAGCCTTTGCTATTTTCTTGAAAAGTACCCCAGAGCTGCTGCACTCCTATAACCCATCCACTCAGTCAGCCGTGACCCTGCCTGACAGGTCTGCCAGTACTGCCAGTACTAGAGACCTGCTGCCACTTCATTTCCCTTAGTTCCATTCTGCACTGGCCAATGAAGTACCACCCTGATCTAAAGCCCCGCCTCTCTAATAATGGCAAAGCCATTCAAATGTCAGATGCTCCTTTGAACACTCTTGCATCCAGTAACAGTTCTGATTGTGCTTTTGCTGCTAACAGAGTTCTGCAATGTTCAGAGTGATTGGTAGAAGTTGTTTACAACCACTAATAAGTATCATTACTTTACTGGGCAATTAGTGGTAGCCAGCAGCTTCTACCAACTGATCTGAGTACTACAGAGCTGTCATCAGCAATGGTATAAAGGTATATGTTGTAGATTCAGGAGATCAGCAGCAATCACATGAAGATCTTCTGAGAGATACAGTATTGGCACTGGCATAACACAGCTGTTGGCAGTCATAGTTAGGGTCACCACTCTTGTCACAAAAAATACTGGCTAAGGTAAAAAAAGGAGGTGTAGCTAAGGGTGTGGTTTATCATGACATAGGTTTTTACCTTAGTTATTCTAGTGGCTGCAACTAGTAACTGGGTGTGCAGTAGCAACCTCAATAGTATTAGAGGCCCCAATAGTAATAGTGCTCACCATTGTGGCCCCTAGTAGTGACCTCAATAGTAATAGTGGCCCTAATAGTAATTTTGCACTCCTCAGTGGCCTCAATAGTAATATTGCCCCCAGTATTGACCTCAAAAGTAAGTGTCCCCAGTTGCTACCCCAATAGTAACAGTACCCTCAGTTGTAATAATGTCCCCAGTTGTTGCCTCATTAGTAATAGTGCCCTTAGTAGTGGACGCAATTATAATAGTGCTGCCAGTAGTGGCCTTAATAGTAATTGTGCCCCTAGTAGTGGCTGCAATACAGTAATAATGCCTGCAGTAGTGGCCCCAATAGTAATAATGGCCAAAGTAGTGGCCCCAATAGTAATAGTTCCCCCAGTAGTAATAATGCTTCCAGTTTTGACCCCAATAGTAGTGGTGACTCCGTTAGTGGCCTCAATAACAGTAGGGCTTTCTCTACACCCTGAACCTGCGGCCATGCAGCAACCTCACAGCATCTAGTATTTCACTCACCCTCTCTCTCTCGGTCTCTTTAGCTCTCGTCCAGCCACCATAATCAGAGGCTGTGACCCCTGACTTCTCCTCCTGGCGTCAGCGATGCTGCCTGGCCCTGCTCTCAGCCAACAATTATTTTTTTTACCACCCATTCTTGTATGTAACTTTCTCTGGGCATTCTCCAAACCCAGATTGCTTTATCCAGTAAAATGTCAGACTCCAGAGAACACGTTTCCACTGCTGCAGCATTGACATACTTACATCACTTGAGCCAAGTGCTTAGACTTTGGTCATGCCTCTTGTGGCCCAAAGTCCCACTCTTCTGTGAACTGAGTACTTTTATTTCATTTCATTTCAGCTAATTGATTGCTCTATATCCTTTATAAATAAGTTGCCTGTTCCTTTAAATGGACTACATATTAACTAAGAGACTGAAGGCTATCGGGCGGTGGTGGAGACCAAAGGTTGGGAGACATGAGGTGAGTCTTTGCAGAGCTGAGAATATCACCTGCAGAGAATAAGTGGTTCTTGCAAGGTAAGTACTTTGCCAAATAAAGCCTGGAGTGCAGACCTTTCCTGGAGGAAAGTAAAACTACCCAATATTGTTAAGTGGTTTATGAGTACATGCACATGGACAATATTTCTGTCTGATTATCGGACTGAAAAATCGGTCCAAAAATGAGACAGAAATAGCACCCATTCATTTGAATGGGTATATGCCCATGCGCTTTCTTATACTTGGGCAGAAAAGTCCATGTAAGTCTATTCTTGTCTGATTCTCGGACGAAAATAGCACATGTACATATCCATTTGCTGTCTCATTTGAGTTGCGCCCGAGTATCTCAGGCTCAATTTTTTTAAATGTCCGTGTGCATGTAGCCTATGGTTGAATAATTATTCAACCATACTATAATTTGGTGATTGGATTGCAGTACTACGTGCACAATTTAAGAGATTATTATGGTACTTATCACTAGTATTTGGCCATTATATGATCCTATTGTTCTGCCACCATATGGTAGTATTACAGTTTTATAGCAAACATATAAATGGTATAACAGAACACTAAAAACACCAAGAAATATGTCAACAATCAATACATTAATTTGAACTGCATAACTGCTAAACGTGCTATGTAAATAATTAAAGTTCTTAGTGCATATTATGATCAAACTG
Organism: Eleutherodactylus coqui; assembly: GCF_035609145.1. Taxonomy (NCBI): domain Eukaryota; kingdom Metazoa; phylum Chordata; class Amphibia; order Anura; family Eleutherodactylidae; genus Eleutherodactylus; species Eleutherodactylus coqui. Next base: position 115,081,999 of record NC_089845.1, on the reverse strand, counting down.
TAGGAATCTATCTACCAGAGACAAGGTGACCCCATTAGATGGGAATCTAAAACTTAGACTCACCTCCCTTTGGTCCTTCGCTTACAAATGAACTTGAGCATGTAGGTTTCAGGCTAAATAAAAAGACTGTGTTAGGTTGTGCGGCTGGGACCTGTGGTTCTACAGGTTTCCATGAGCACACCTACACAGATGTGAGTTAATTACTGGCTGGGTGTGGTAGTTTTTGGCCAGCCAATCCTCCTGGTCTGCTGCACATTATACCAACTCCTCTTGCCAGAGAATGCTGGTCATTTTATCATTTTTATGCATTCTGTGTTAACCCCACTCTGTGCTTGGTTTTATGCATGTCTAGTCTGTAGTATCTCTCTCACCTTTCCTGAGGATGGTCTGGACACCTGTAATCCCTGTCTGCATCATATGCCGACCCCCTCTCCCCTTCCCTTTTACAGGTGTGGCCTCCAGACGCCTGATGTGTTATGTGTGTGTCAGGTGGGTGATGCCTGACACTGTTCCTTGTATGATAGTACAGTGTCTGACTCTTTCCCCTTGGCATGAGGACACTTATGCTAGCAAAGGTTTATCTGTATGCATGTAATCTCTGAGTGGGATTTCTGTGTTGGGTTTCTCTAGGCCACCCTAGGGTTTTGCATTTATGCATGATGAGTGGCACATGTCTGTGCAGGTGGCCAAATGTGTGTGAACAGCGTGGTGTTCATTGGTTCTGTGCAAGTGCAAGACAAGGTGTATGAACAGTTCTTTTCTATCTTGTGTGCAAGTCCCTGGGGTGTTGGTGTGAACAGCGACATGTTCAGTGTCTATATAGGTTTCTAGAGATCAGGTGTGAACAGTCCTCTTCTGTGAGTTGGTGTGAGCTGTGTGCGATCCAGGAAAAGGTAGGTCCATAGGTTCCAATGCGGGGCCGTCCTTATTGGGACGATTGCCCTGCTTGCAGGCAGGTTTTCCTGTTAGAGAAGAGTGGGGATATATTATGTCTGCCCATGAAACAAGTTCGCAGTCTTACTTTGTGCTCAATATGCTTCTGGCGTTTGTGTGAATGCCGCCCTGCATCCATGCTGAGGTTTGGTGCTCTGGTGGTTCACGGATGTAACAGTTTGCTGTTTGCTTTCAGCCACTTTAATAAGTAATGTGTGCCTATATACATTTATTTTACTTTGGATTTTTTGTCTGATTCCCTTTAAATTTGTCTTATTTTATTATGCAAGTTCAAAATGAATAAACATGACAAGTTAGGGGTTCTACTTTACCAGTTGCTAGAGCCCTACTTTCCATAAAATTGAGCGTGTTCATGGGAATGTTGTTACATTATTATATAAGCATTCAATCATGATGTTGGCATTAAGATTTGTATTATTATATGCACAACATTGGTAATATTATATGCTTATTAACCTAGAAACTTACTATATGCTATTAACCTAGAATCTCCAAAAGCAAAATTCCACTTAAATGGAACCTATTACCTCTGAACAGGCCCATAAGCTAAGTTATGTGTGTAGTGACCTGGACTGGCACTACAGAATAGAAGTACTTTACCTGCAAGTTAAGAGCAACTGTTCTAACTATCAGTTTATTTAACAAAGGGTAGTTGTTTTAGACTTCATTTAATAAGAAGAGGGAGTCAGGATAGGGAACTAAATAGTTAATGGTGATTAGGAAGTTCACGGTCATAAAACATGTAGCTGGAGCCCCTGGATTGAGGAAAAAAGGAGGGTGTTTCCACCTCCTTTCACGTGGTGCAGCTAGAAATTATAACAATGTTAGGAGGTGGAAGTCAAGGGGGAGTATGGAGTGAGTCAGTGAAGAGTTCAGTCGGAGTGGAGATAGATGGAGATCAAGAAGGAAGGGTAGAGAATGGCCGCAGCCATGCTTTTCTCTCCTCTGTCCTGCTGCAATTAGAGATGTGTTATGTAAACTTTCAAGCAATCCTGTGTGTAGAAGCTAATAAATCACCCCTACGCTGAGAGAAACTGTTCTTCAAAACTTTCCAGCTCTGATTTCTACTGGACAGTAACACAGACACAAGCTTCAAAGAAGCAGCAAAGAATCTTCATAGGAATTTTGTAAGTACTGGAGAAAACATGAGCGCAGTGTTTCATGGTGGGCAATTTACTGTTCGTTTGAAGTAAGGGGTTTTCAGATTTGGTCAGTTCTCTCTCTAAAACTCCCCCTTACCTCAGATGCTGCCTCCCCAGAGCTTATTTATCCAGGTTGCTGTTTTTCCTGCGGCCATACAGGATATTTCATACAAGTGTGTCTTTTTCGGGGGTCTCAGTCGGGAAGACTTGCTGGCCTGGAGGTTAAGTGGAAGTTCCCTTTGGGCCCGTAAATCGCCTGGATATCATCCTCCAGGTTGGTCCTTCCTGTAGAGATTCTTTTTACTGGGCGTGGTTGTTCAGTGACGATTTTTGGGGGATTGTGGAGCCAGAGTCAATTTAATTCATGATGAGGTGGCCAAATGTCTGAAACTTTGGACTGCCCGATACCTATATCAACTATTGATCCCGCCCTAGTGTTCCAGAAGTATTTAAAATTTTTTGTTTCTGATGTTTGTTTAAAGATTGGGTTATTCCATACAGAGAGAATAATTTTATTTGTCATGGAGTCTCTTCCTACACAGGTGGTGTTGGGTTTGCCATGACTGAAGTGGCACAACCTGGTGGTGAAATGGGAAAAGAGAGACATTGTTCAGTGGGATCCTTCCTATAGACAGAATTGCATGTCAGTTAAAGTCTCTGTGGTACAAACTGAGGAATTACCTGAGTTCATCAAGGATTTTGCTGATGTCTTTCCTAAGGAGGGAGCAGATAAGCTACGACCTCATAGTAACATAGTATGTAAGGCCAAATTAATACAATGTTTATCTAGTTTGGCCTGTTTATCCTCCTATGTTGTTGATCCAGAGGAAGGCAAAAAACCCCAAGAGGCAGGAGCCAAAGGGAGCCCTTTTTGGGGAAAATTCTTTCCTGACTCCCTAATGGCAATCAGACTAATCCCTGGATCAACCTCTAATAGTTCCTACCTGCCTGTATACTCGGATTAACAATTATAGGGAGGGTAATTGCACTATTGATCTCATTCCAGGTTGCAAGCTACCCAAGAGTCACATGTATAGCATGTTGGGTCCAGAAAGGCAGGCCCTCAAGGAGTATATTGCTGACAGCTTGAGAAAGAGACATATATGTCCATCCAATTTACCAGTAGTTGCCGGTTTCTTTTTTGTTAAGAAGAAAGATGGGGGTCTGCGACCATGTTTGGACTTTAGCGACCTTAATAAGATCACTAAGCGCAAACCTTATCCATTACCTCTTATTCCTGATTTGTTTAGCCAGCTAGTGTGCACCCGCTGGTTTTCTAAGTTGGACTTGCGGGTGGCATACAACTTAATATGGATCAGAGACGAGGATGAATGGAAGACAGCCTTCAACACTCCTGAAGGTCATTTTGAAAATCTTGTTAAGCCTTTCAGTTTGACCAATGCCCCCGCAGTGTTCCAAGATTTCATAAATGAGGTACTTCAGAAATTCATTGAACGTTTTGTGTTGGTTTATTTGGATGATATTCTTATTTTTTCCCCCGAGTATAATTGCTATATTTTGCATGTTCGACAAGTGTTGCAAGCTCTCCGAGAAAACTATCTTTTTGGCAAGAGGGAGAAGTGTACTTTCACCGTACAGGAGATTACCTTTCTTGGCATATCATAACCCCAGATGGATTTAAGATGGACCCTGGGAAGGTCTGAGCTGTTTTGGACTAATATTGTCTCTGATCGAGGGGTTCAGCTTGTATCTGGGTTCTGACGTCTTTTCTAAGGAGGGAGCAGATGAGCTACCACATCATAGGGAGGGTGGTAGCACTATTGATTTCATTCCAGGTTGCAAGCTACCCAAGAGATGTCAGTTAGGTATACAGCTGTATTTTTCTTCTGCTTACCATCCTGAGAGAAATGGTAAGACGGAGAGGTGTAACCAGAGTCTTGAACAATACCTGCGATGCTTTGTTTCTGATAATCAAGTATGCTGGTTGGAGTATTTACCTTTAGCAGAATTTGCTCTGAACAATATCTTTAGAGTCTACGGGCACCTCTCCTTTTTTTTTGCAATTATGGTTTCCATCCGTGTTTTGGTTTATTCACTAAATCTATATCGGAGGTGCCCCAAGAGAATGAATTCTTATCCAGCCTCGAGGCAGTCTGGGAAGAAGTCCAGAGAACTCTTAAGAGACCGGTAAGAAGCTATAAGAGGGTATCAGATAACAGTTTGTCAGAGGGGGTTGGTTTTCAGGTGGATAATTTAGTCTGGTTGTCTACCAAGAACATCAAGCTTGAACAACCATCCTTTAAGCTGGGTCCACATTTTATTGGTCCTTTTAAGATCACTGAAAGCATCAACCCAATGTCCTTTAGATTGGAGATTGCTAGCTCGTTAAACATCACTAATGGGTTCCACAAGTCTTTACTTAAGAAAGTGGTGAGTCCGGTACTTGGGTCATCCCCTCCTTCACTGGTGTTGGGGGATGGGAATCTGCAATTTGAAGTCAGCCGTATCATTGACTCTCGGTGAGTCAGGAGCTCGCTACAGTATCTGGTGTATTGTCGAGGGTACGGTCCTGAGGAAAGGACATGGGTTCCAGCGGTGAACACGGACCGATTAATTAGGAACTTTCATAAAGGGAATCCTGGTAAACCAGGTCCTAAGGGAGGAGGTACTGTCATGGGTTGTCAGTTGCGACGGCGTCATGGCATGGTGGCCACGACACAGTGTCTGACCCATCACCCTGTTACTATGCAGCGCAACGGTTAATGCATGTTGTGCAGAGATTGTTAGCTGCTCTATCTATCAGCAGGTGTGGAGAGCTTTATATTCTTACCATGCCATCTTTCCCTTGTTGTTGATTTCAGTTCACTAGAGGAGAGGTTTGAGCTGGTGAGATCCTCTAGCCTGGGGGATCGCTCCCCTTACAGATAAGTACTGCTTTATTCCTTTCTGTTGTTTTTGGTTACCTTTATTGTTTTGTGTTGCAGTGTTGGTCCAGCTCTCCAGGGGTGCCTATAGGGATAGTCAGGGCCCAGAGGAAGACAGAGGGGCTGTCCTTAGCAGGACAATAACTCTGCTTGCAGACAGGGACTCCTCACTTCCCTGTTTAGTAGGGACAGGTTCTTTCCATCTGGAGTGGTGCTGACTGTCCCGCATTGCATGGTGTTTCATACTTGCAGTGAAGACTGTCATCAAGAAGTGGATTAAATTTGGCACAACAGTGACATTATCAAGAACTGGGCGTTCCTCAAAAATTGATGAAAAGACCAGGAGAAAAATGGTTTGCGAGGCTAAGAGGCCGACAGCAACATTAAAGGAGCTGCAGGGATTCCTGGCAAGTACTGGTTGTATAGTGCATGAATTCTTCATATGTTAGGGCTGTGGGGGAGGGTGGCAAGATGGAAGCCTTTTCTTGTAAAGAAAAACATCCAAGCCCAGCTATGTTTTTCCCACACCTACATCAAGTCTGTTAGAAGAATGTTGGAGAACATGTCATGGTCTGATGAGACAGAGGTTGAACTTTTTGGTCATAATTCCAAAAGGTATATTTAGTGCAAAACCAATACTACACATCACCAAAACAGCACCAGACCCACAGGGAACACTAACGGAGGCAGCATTATGCTCTGGGCTGTTTTTCTGCTGCTGGAACTGGGGCTTTAGTCAAGGTGGAAGGAATTATGAACAGTTCCAAATATCAGTCCATTTTAACACAAAACTTTCCGACTTCTACTAAAGAGCTGAAGATGAAGAAGAATTTCACCATTCAGCAGGACAACGAGTCAAAGCAGACCTCCAAATCAACAAGAGAATGGCTTCACCAGATAGGGATCAAAGTTTTGGAATGGCCCAATCCTTGCAATCTGACAGGTTTGGAGCACTTTTGCGAGGAATAATAGGCAAAAATTGAAAGTCAAGATGTGCGATGCTGATAGACACCATTTTTTAATATGACAATAACAAGGAATTTTAATAGGGACAGGTAGACCTTTTATATTTCACGGTATGTAAATAAATACTACTTTTGATTCTTGCTCAGGTGTTCGATTACTTTTCGCAGGATAGAGTATTCTGCCTACAGTCTTGCAGGACTTTTGATTTCCCTTCTCTATTATGGCATCTCTCCTACTCATAAACCAAACAACTTTGATCATTTTATGCTATAGATGCAATTCTCTAATATGCAAACAAACTACCCTTTTGGTACACTAAAAGTGAATCTACAATGAAATCAGCTTTCAATAGGAATCTGGGAAAACTGTTGTCAACAATTTGCAAGGAAATGAATAGCTGACAAATAAGATCTCTTAATTTCACGCTTGGGGCCTGTGCCTAAGGGGCTCAAAATGTGACAAAACAAAATATTGCAACAATCTCCTCCCGCTGTCTTCCTACAGTCTCAGGTATACAACCCTGACTGAAGGAAAAATCCAATCTAGGCAATATCTCCACAGCTCCGCGGGGGGTCTACAAATAATAAATCCCCTGCTGATCAGATTATAGGAGAATCCCTTCCTGAATGTGCTACACACTGTAATCCACAGAGCGGTGAGATGGGGCACTAGCTTCCCCATGAGTCATAAAGGAGGATAGGTCACACCTATTATTCCTTAATTAGTGAAATCAGCTTCACCCCTTACTATGGCACGCTGAATTAGACATCTGCGTGTGGGAACCAAGCTCCAACTTTTCTAATTCAGGCGAGCCATTTCTAGATATATCCTAAGGAAATGTATCACAGCTGCCAAACCGCAGGCCCAGGGTGGGAAACGGAACTAGACCTTTAAGAAAAACATATTCAGCAAATTAATGGGATTTTGCTTAATTTATATGCCGGCTTTGTAATGATAAGAGTAGCTACCGGATGGAAAAGGAGCAATGTGGATTAAAGAAATGAAACACCGGTTAAGCGATGAAAGTCCAAATGAAATAAATCTGGTTAAGGTGCTTTATAATTACTTTATCTCTTTATGTATCTCAAATATATTTATGGGTTCCCTGTTATTTTTGAAGGAACAGTAAGACTATTACATGGTTTCCATTGAAATCCCACTGCAGGTCCTCCTGTATGGAGAGCTATCCTTGGTGCAGCTATAGGCTCAGATTGATAGAGGGGGTCAACCAAGGGAGCCCCGTCTATTATCTTCCTTAATAAGGGGCACCTATGATATTAATGACATGTATCATACCTTACAAGTGTTCCTCCTTTGCAAGGACAGTCCTTATTTTTGACCCAAGTTCCTCTGTCTCTCTTTGCCCCTTAAAGGGGTTGTCCCTCGAAAGCAAGTGGGGTTAAGCACTTCTGTATGGCCATATAAATGCACTTTGTAATATACATCGTGCATTAAATATTGGCCATACAGAAGTTATATACTTACCCCTCCGGTACTGGCATCCTCGTCTCCATGGCGCCGACCGAAGCCTTCTTGTCCCTCGATTAGACGCGCTTGTGCAGTCTGCTCTTCTGTTCTGTTGAATGGGGCCGCTCCGGCCTGCTCGCGCCACACAGGTCTTCTGCGCACCCTGCTGTCCAGCATACATCTATGATGATGCACAAGTGCAGCCATTATTTCATATGGACTGTGGGTCTGTATGAAAAATCAATGGTCTAAATTGCCTCATAGGCTGTTATAGGGCCATAATAGGGCCATGTGCTTTAAGGGAAATAGACGGAAAACACACTGCCCAAATATACAGCCCTTAAAAACTTAATTTGTATAGTCTGGAGGAAAGAAGAGAAAGGGGGGCTTTGATTGATACCTTTACCCGCTTCCTGCCCATGACATTCATGTACAACATGGAAGGGATTCTCGTGAAATGTCGTACATTTATGGCATGTAGATGGCGCAGGCTCAGGAGTTGAATCTGTACCACCTGCAGACGGTGGTTGTGACAGAAGGGGAAATATAGAAACATAAAAACAATCACAGAAAACGGCCATATACTTACTGAGTAAGGAGCGCATATATCTTGGCCAAAATCCAACCAATGCCTTGCATTTATTATCTATCATTCACATGCAGTGTGGCTTTAGGACTCCAGGGGGAGCCCAGGGTGGCAGTACCAATGTGGTTCACTGTTTAAAGTGCAGGGCGTCATTAATAGGTTGCTGGTCTGCATGGTGAACTACATGTATCAGAATGGCCTGGCACCCTGTATCTACTCTGTGTGGGAGTATACACCAAGCAGCCATCCCCCTCTATATCAAGAGGCAGTGTGAGTGGCTGTCTCATCGGTGTCCTGCACAGGTGTTATTAGCTCCCTCATCTGGTAGTCTGCTGCCTGCATGGTGAGAGGATGCTTCTATATGCGCTCCTTAGTCAGTAAGTATATGGCCGTTTTCTGTGATTGTGGTTGTGACAGACATCAATTAATACTCCTAATTTCTTAGGCTGGATTCACATAAATCTAGTTGTGTAACGCAACATGCAGTGAATAGAACCCACTGATTTCACTGAAACGCAAATTTTCCTTATCGCACAAAAACCCTCACAGCATGCTCTATTTTCCAGCGCATTAAAAGTCAATGGGGATGCGCAAATGTGCACGCAATACACTTGGAGTTGTGTGAAACACTGCGTAATTACGCAGAAAAAAAGAACACATTTTGAACTCATTGGACTAATTAGCCATTTCAATGGCTGGGAGCATCAGTTTTTTTTTGGCACGCGCAAAACCTCTTTAGGCAGTTGAATATGTCACAGGTATAAATAAGACTCAAGGGGGAAGTATATTAGTAAATTACACCCTAGAACAAGGGGACACAATCTATATAGAGATATACAAGGGGGCACATAGGCGGTTTTCCTCTTGCGCTATTCGTGCAAGACGGAAAAACTGAAGCAGGTCGTATTTTCACACAAGAAGAGGACTTGCAATGTATGGTGTCTCTCACATCACACAACATACGGATTGGATGCGATCTTGGGTGCAACCCGCTGTTGGCCATGTAAGTATGGCCTTTGGGTAGGTTCACACGGCATATTTTGGAGAGTATTTTGGTGCATATTCTGTGCCAAAATACACTTACAATATGCTTCTCGTTGATTTGCAATAGGACACCGTGTCCCTGTCTTGATGATGTGTTTTTTCCTGATGTGTATAGCTGGGAGGGGTGAAGGCAAAAGTGGTTAAAAACCGCTTCTCCCTTCTCCTATGGGTCCTCACTTGTGTCTGACACCCAAAGAGCCAACCTGCTCCTGATTGATTGCAGGAGCAGGGGCTTTAAACCTGTGCCGGACTTCTGCTATCAGCCGGGATTAAAGCCCAGGACCAAGGACCGTATATATTTACCACACTCCGCCTTAAAGACATACTACTTCTAGTGTCAAAATGGGGTGCCCCGGGCCCACTAAAAAAATTCATTGTGGGGACCAAATATACAGCTACATCCAAATATTACCTGATCCTCATTCACAAGTTTCTCACCACTGCATTCTCCATATACTTCAGCAGAAAGGTGACTACATTTGCATGTGGCTCTTTTTCCACAAACATATTGTATATGGATAATGCAGTGAGCAGGAATTGGAAGAGTCCTATTCACCCAACTTGATGTCCCCAAGTTCAGCTATTAGTATGTTATTGGAGTGTGTGGGGATACCGGTGTATCTGGAGGAAACCCATGCAGAACATACAAACTCCATACAGATGTTGTCTTTGGTGGGATTTGATCCCAGAACCCCAGTGCTACAAGGCAGCAGTACTAACCACTGAGCCGCCGTGCTGCAAATTAAGAGGTCATAACATTTTCCAGTTTGAGAACATATTATTTGGTGAGAGATAAAGTTTAAAAGTCACTCCAGTGATTTTTCCCCCCCAGTCATTATGCAGCTATCTCCCAGTATAGATAAGTGAGCTAGTGTTACTTTGGTTAGTTATTCCTTTCCATCTGAAACTCCTGGTCTTCTTCTCTTCCTTAGATGGTCATGTGATCTCAATTCTGACTAGCTCAGATTTTCTCGGATGTTCAGTTTCTAGTCAGATTCTGAGTCTGTGTGATGCTGTTACGTGGATCTACCACTGTTATTGATGATGATCCCACAGCTCCTGTTACACAATTATAATAGAGGAAATCACAGCTCAACCTCCTAAATGTATACTTATGGTGTGCAGCTTATTTTGAAGAATTTAGAAGGTAATGACAGAAATAGTACAGCCTCTAGCTAATGCTGTGCTGATGCATCATGAGTAGAAAAAAAAATCATTATCAAGATGGTGCCAGATAGGCATCAGTCAGGGGGCTGCACTGCAGGGAAGTTACTGAATACACAGAGGAGACCTGCAGATTGTGACAGGCAATCAGGTGAGGGGGGCAGAGATGGAAAAAATAGCTGCAGTGGAACTTTAATATTTCATTTGATGATTTCACAAATCGCTTCAATTTGTATAGACTTACATTCTCGTGGTTACAGTGGTCATAAGCACAGATTTCTTCATAAACTGATTTTTAGAAGTGCATAGAAAAGTGAAATGTAGACTTTAGTTAGGGATCTTGAAGAGATATTCCCACCCCGACTTCTTTGGTCTATCCACAGGTTATGCTATAAACATCTGATGGGTGTGAGTTCCATTATTTCCTGCACAGGTTCCTGGGCTGCTCATGACTACGGCTGCTCTGGACCTCAACATGCAGCCACGATAGAGCAGCGATCCATCCAAAGACCTTGGAAACGTGGGATTTGGTAAGTATAACTTTAAGGCCTCATGTCCACGGGCTTTAAATCCGCAGCGTTTCTCCCGCACGCAGATCCGCGCGCCCATAGGGATGCATTGGACACCTGCAGGTAGTTAAATACCTGTGGATGTCATTTTTCCCGTCAGGGGCGGATCCGCGTGCGGGAAAAAAATGGACATGCTCCATTTTCGTGCGGGTCTATGGAAGCCGTCCAGATCCGCGGGAGACCCGTACCAGAATTAAACACACCTGCTCCGGACGATGCGGATCTTCCCTCCGTCGCGGCCGGATCTTCTTTCTTCGGGCCAGCGGATGTGCCCGGCGCATGCGCGTGGCATGCTGCCGGCGTGCCGAGCACATCCGCTGGGCCGAAGAAAGAAGATCCGTCGCGAAGGAAGGAAGACCTGCATCGTCCGGAGCAGGTGAGTTTATTCTGATTTTTAGGCCTCATGTCCGCGGGGCAGGAGGGACCCACTACGGATTCTCCATGAAGAATCCGCGGCGGGCCTGATTTTCCTCGTGGACATGAGGCCTAAGGCCAACTTCACCTTGGCATAAGATTTGCAATATGAACAATGCTTTTTTTGCATGTGCCTTGGCGTATTTTATTGTACTTTTTGCCCCAAAACGTATGTTCATTTGCATGTGGCAAACAAAGACATACTGATTGAAATGGCTAATTAGTTCCAGATGGGTTTTTTTCCCCAGCAGAATTACGTAGTTTTCACGAATCTCCTTGCATATTGCATGTGCATTTGCTCACCCCCCATTGACTCCTATGGGGAACTTTGGTGCTCAAGTACACAGAAAAATAGTTCAGTTTTTTTCCTTTTTTTTGCATGACCGAATTGCGTGTGCAAAATAACAACATGTGAATGAACCCATTGAAATCAATTAGTTCTATTCTCCGTGCATCGCGCGTATACACCCATGTGAAGTTGGCCTTGGGGTGGGTTGGATCATTATATTGCAATCATATCTACACCGAAGTCCACAAGAATATGAAGTATACCTCTTGTATGTATTATTGGCCTACATTTGGAGTACTTGGATTTCTATGTGAAACACTAAACGATCAGTGTTTAAAGCGCCAGAGTCGGCGCTGTTTTTTATGCCAGCGGAATCTGAACAACGAAGAGAAGTGATCGATTCACGTTCATCCTTCAGCTTCGCTCGTTTAAACGATTTTCTGAACGATAATCGCTCCGTGTAAACGTTGCTTCACTTTGGGCGATTCCGATATTTGACACTAGATGGCAGTAACCTCAAACTCTGAATCATGCCGCTAACAACCTTTGCCTTCCCTGATAGCAGCCCCCCCCCCCCCTCCAGCATTTTTCAGGATGACAACACCTCTGAGTTTTATGACTATCAAGAGAATTTACAACTAAGTCCTGTACTGATGTAATGAAATGCAATATATGCTGTGTAATGAATTATGAGATGTTATTTGGTTTCAGGATTTTATTACTCCAATCAGTTATGACCATATTTCCTTTTATATGAGAACTCACACTTTAAACATACCAGATGACCGTGTGATATTATAGAGAAACACCTAATGAAGTGGATTCCTGCAGCACAAAAACAAGTTAAAAATAAACATTTTCATTTCGTGATGTCAATATGCTGCGCGCTGCAGACAGGAGAGCCGTGATATCAAGGCGTCTTTAATTTGTAAAAGAAAATAAAAATTAAAAAACAAAACTAAATAAAAATTGGAATTTATATTCTTAACATTTCTTGGACCCTTTAGTGGTCATAGAAAGTACAAATAGGTTATTTAAAGGAGATGTCCCGAGGCAGCAAGTGGGTCTATACACTTCTGTATGGCCATAATAATGCACTTTGTAATGTACATTGTGCATTAATTATGAGCCATACAGAAGTTATAAAAAGTTTTATACTTACCTGCTCCGTTGCTGGCGTCCTCGTCTCCATGGAGCCGACTAATTTTTGGCCTCCGATGGCCAAATTAGCCGCGCTTGCGCAGTCCGGGTCTTCTGCAGTCTTCTATGGGGCTCCGTGTAGCTCCGTGTAGCTCCGCCCCGTCACGTGCCGATTCCAGCCAATCAGGAGGCTGGAATCGGCAGTGGACCGCACAGAAGAGCTGCGGTCCACGGAGGAAGAGGCCATCTTCAGCGGTGAGTAGAGAAGTCACCGGAGCGCGGGGATTAAGGTAAGCGCTCCGGTGAGCTTTCTTTACCTCCCTGCATCGGGGTTGTCTCGCGCCGAACGGGGGGGGGGTTGAAAAAAAAAAAAACCCGTTTCGGCGCGGGACAACCCCTTTAAGGGGTCTTTAACTTTGGCTGACTTTCGAAAAGTGGTAAGATGGTTTTGACCTACTCTTAATGATGTTCTGCTAGGCATCTGATATAGACTGTGCAGAATTGGAACATTAGGTTGATGCTTAAGGGCGACCCTACACATTAGATGTATTTCAGCCAAAGTTGTTGATTTTGCCTTGTCAAGGCGATCATCTAATGCAGGGGGCTCCAAACTTTTGAGCCGCATTGAACTTTGACTGGTGGTCAGGAGCAACATTCAATGCAAACTTGGAATGAGATTTTTAGGCTGGGGCTATATGGCATTTTTAGGCGTGACACTTGTCATGCAGCCGAAGATTGCACTATTGGTAGGGGGTATGTTGTTTTTCCTATGTGAGAGGCTTTGGAAATTTTTGATGGTTTATTAGAATGTCTCTCAAAGAGCAAAGTCTATTGGGTGAGAAATGTTAACGTCTGTTCTTATGTTGAATAATTAGTGCAAGGTATTTTTGTTTTCCCATTTGTTATCTAAGGTCATGTGGGCTGGCAGAGAGTCTGCAGCATGTACGTGTCTTATATAGACTCGCTGCCACCACGGTAGACGTAGCCCAACCCAAAGTTGTAGCGGAAGCATCATCTGCAAGTTGGGAGCTGCAACAGGCTCTCTGACACAATTCTCACCACAAAGCTAGGCCCACGGTCTGACGTATCTCTTGTTGCCAAAGAGGTTGGATGAAGATTCCAGGGTATTCCCAGCAACGTCAGACCAAAGGATAAAGGCCACCATCAGGATTAGATGCTCCACTACCTGAACTGCTGAGGATCTGTGTTGAGGCTTCTATTTGTTTGTTGCACAATTGCCACCTTCGTGAAAAACAGACTGAACTGAACTCTGACCAGGTCTGAATACGGCCTTTATTCCACCTGGAGAACTCGTGTTTAGAGATACACTCCACATGATCGAGGGTGAGTGAAACGATTACACTTGATATTAACCAAAAACTTTGTGTAGAACGGTTTGTAATGTTTAAGAGACTGAACGTTTGACTATTCGAAAGACATCTGTTCATAAGTTAGAATAAAACGTTTGCTGCAGCATGGCTGACCATTTCATGGCGACTTGGCATAGGCCACTCAATATCTATAACACACCAGGGCTCTACTTGGGAAAACTTCTATGCTTACAGCCAAGTAACCGAGACAAGGGCATTATCTATCATTCACATGCAGCGTGGCTTTAAGACTCCAGGGAGAGCCCAGGGTGGCAGTACCAATGTGGTTCACTGATGGAAGTGCAGGGCAACCCGCCGAATTATTATGGCGTCATTAATAGGTTGCTGGTCTGCATGGTGAACTACATATATCAGAATGGTCTGGCACTTTGTATCCACTGTGTGGGAGTATACGCCAAGCAGCCACCCCCTCTATATCAAGAGGCAGTGTGAGTGGCTGTCTCATCGGTGTCCTGCACAGGTGTAATTCACTCCTCCATTTGGTAGTCAGCTACCTGCATGGTGAGAGGATGCATCTATATGCACTCCTCACTCAGTAAGTAATGGCCATTTTCTGTGATTGTTTTATATTTTTTTTTATATTTCCCCTTCTGTGATGGAATAAAGGAATAGAATAAACCGTTTGCTGCAGAATGGCTGACCATTTCATGGCGACTTGGCATAGGCCACTCAATATCTATAACACACCAGGGCTCTACTTGGGAAAACTTCTATGCTTACAGCCAAGTAAGCTGAGACAAGGGCATAGATCCCAGAGCCCACTCCCTGGTAAAAAGAAAACACCCTTATAACATTAGCTTTGCCCGTAAGAACCCTTGAAATGGCCCAGGCTGAGATAAGATCCCTATGCTCCTAACCTGCTGACGATCCTGATATCACCCCGTGTTTCCCCATGGTCCTGCTACATTGGAACCTTATATATGTGAATGTGATCATGTCATAACTAGCAAGTTGCCGTGACCAGACAATCGCAAGAAATCCAAATGTGATGACCGGATTTACTTACATTTAGAAGCAATGTAGCCGGGCTATAGCGCAATCTGTGTGCACACATGTCGCCCTGAAAGCTGCCATGTAGACCTATTAGACATGTATAGAAAGTATTATGTTGAGTATTGTGCAACATTTGGTGCTTACCTATGTCAGCAATTTTTCCAACTGCCAGTGCATATAGGTACAACTCAGGACTCCCACAGCAAGTACTTGCGAGCCAAATGTGGCTTCCAAGCCACTGGTTGGAGACCACTGATCTAATGTGTGTGTGGACCTCGTGACTCTACCTTGACAGCACATGTCAGAGGTGATAAGCATCAGGCAGTTGGATTTCAACTACCTTATCCTTTTGGTCTCGGGGAGCTAAGCCGATTCCAGAGGAAACAAGCCAAGTGTGCATGACTATGTGTGTGTTACGCAAAATAAAGGTCAGCCGAATGAGCATGTGGCCAACCTAAGGGTGGCTTTACCTGGAGCGACTGTTGGGTGCATAAGCACACAACAGTCATTTGAAGACTTATCGCTTCTGTGCTTTCACACAGGAGCGATAGTCGTTCAGTGAATGGAAATGGAGCAGCCAGAGATCTCTTCCGGCCACCCACCTCCAAATCAAAGATGACCAACTGTCTGTTTATACTGAGCGAGGAATTGTTCACCAGTCGCTTCGTTTTAGGGAGCTGAAACAAAGCGACTACTGAGCAATTCTTCGCACATTTACACCGAACCACTATTGCTGAAAATCGCTAGTTTCAGTGATTTTTCAGCAGATAGTTGTCCTGTGTAAAGCCACCCTAACTCTTATAACAATATTTTTAAAAAGCTGGTGATATCCCAGTTAGCATGAATATTTTATTCCCCTTATATGAGTCCAGGAAGCTGAGATATGAAGAATGATGCTTTTAAGGGCAAAAAAAGGAAAAATGGTCAGCAGCTACTTTTGTTTGGCATCATCAACAACCAAAGTGTTCACAATCAGAGACAAGGACAGAAGGAGCTGATGTATGCAACTTCTCAGAGCTAGTTTATCGACTGGCCAGTGTTATATTGTCAACTGTCTGTACATCTTATTTGGGCACATTTTAGCAACGTATGGTATGGTTGTTTGTATGCTGTATTAATGTAATATTTGCCACTATATGGAAGACCATAAAGTGGAAGGGGTGTCAATAGAAGGTACTGCAGAGGGCACCACCCAACTAAAGGCCATGGCTCCATTACCATGAATGGCAAGAGACACTTGGGGTCCATGGGACAGACTTTGCATCAGTTCCAGAAACTTTAAGTTACTTATTTGCCTTCAATGACAGGGATATAAAGCGAACCAATGATTTGTATTTGTACACGTTTCTTTACTGTGAGAAAAAGTTTTGGTACCGTGTTAGCCAGTAGAGCAATCTGTGATTCTTTTCAGTGAGAGAAACCAAGTAATCTTGTAGATATGATACCTTTTAATGTCTAACAAAAATGCATGATGTTATAGCTAGCAAGCTGTCAGGCTATTGAATGAAACTAGTTTGGGTGGCGCACAATTATAACATACAGATGCAGAGGGGAGGAGAACAAATTGGTATTGATCTCAATAAATGTTCACACACAGAAATTTGAGACTGTTTTGAACTCAAAACTTAAAACAATAGACAAACACAACTAAGACATACATCGTAAATCAGTCCACAGAGCTCAGGACAGTTTTATGATGTGTCTTATCTCTCCTTCAACCTGCACATGGAAGGAGATGCAGCACCACCTAGTGGATGGCAACATTATTACAAGTAAAGTACTGAATTTTTATGAAGTTTTAAAGCAAAAAAAAATGTATAATTCGGAGGAGGACATCTCTCTTGACCTTCTTCAGACCTTTCATATTTTCCACTTATGCAAAAATCCCGGGCTGAGGTTCAATCCATTCTTGAGGGTATCAAACATGACCATAAACTTGTACTCCCAAATTCTTCTGTGATGAAGGGACTTGAAATTGCCCTTCAGTATAATAACTCTCATATGCTCTATACTGTGTCCCTGACCACAAAAATGTTTTGTCACAGGTAGTTCAGGCTTTCCCTCTGTAATTGAGTGGCGATGAGATCTCATTCTCGCTCTCAGTTTTTGTCCTGTTTCCATTTACTGCACAGGATCAGGTACACAACATCAGACGTGGAACATGTGAATGTCCCGGGGATCTTATAGTCCTGCTGTGTGTTGGGGATCCGTATCCTGTCCGCAGTCAGTACATGTGAGCAGGTCTTGCAGCTCCTTGCTTTACAGGGATAAGTTCCTTTTTGTGTGTCAGAGGGCAATGCACTCCTGATTATACAGTTCCTCAGATTTGGAGGTTGTCTGTAACACAGAAGCGGAGGGTCCGGGAATATGGTTTTCAGACGGTCATCCTTGTGTAGGGTATGATGGAGTTTCTTTGCAGTCTTCCTTAGTACTTCTAGTTGTGAGTTGTAGGTCACTACTAGAAGTACATGTCCGTTTTTTTCTTTCTCCTTGTATTGGAGTAGCTGATTTCTGGGTGTCCTGGTGGCTCTGGTGATTTGGTCATCAATTGAGGTGGGATGATAGCCCTGATTTGAAAATGTCTTTTTGAGATTGTGTAAATGTTCCTCTCTGTCTGTTGAGTTAAAGCAGATCTGGTTGTATCTGATGGCCTGGCTGTAGACGATGGACTTTTTGATGTGCTTAAGGTGGGAATTGTCCCATCTGAGGTATGTGGGCCGATCAATCGGTTTCCGGTACAGGGATGTCTGTATTGAGTCGTTCAAAATTTTTATGGTGGTGTCCAAAAAGTTGATTTCTGTATACAAGTAGCTTAATGTCAGGTTTATGGTGGGGTGGAATGCATTGAATCTCACATGGAATTTTATTAGTTTTTGTTCCGTGTTCTTCCAGATGATGATGATGTCATCAATGTAACAGAAGTAGGCCAATGGTTTGTTGGGGCAGGAGGCCAAAAAGTCACTCTCTCAATTTTTGCCATGAAAAGGTTGGCATATTGGGGTGCCATTTTACTGCCCATGGCGGTCCCTGTAAGTTGCAGGAATATCTCTTTGCCAAAGGAGAAATAGTTGTGTGTTGTGCAAGAGTCACTCTCGACGAATAAATGTGAACATGACCTGAAGTTCCCAATAGAGACATGGCAAGAGTTCTTGAACGTACACCTGGAAGGTGGTGAAAAGGCCATTGAAGGTTTCTTGGGCCATTCATCAACTGACCTGAGTCAGAGATATCAGCAGAAGCTAAATAGATTAAAAAGTGAGCTAGATTACGAATGAGGGAAGAGGACTGCACTTGGACGTTCCAATGCTGTTCTACGTGAACACAACACTAGACTTGAAATGTCTCTGGCAAAAAGAGAGGCAGATTTGGTTCAAGTGAACTTACAGGTTCAAGCAGTCTTGAAACTTGAGAAGGAGAAGATAGTCAAATGAGAGAGCTAGTAGGAAGTCTCTGAAAAAAACAGGAAGCGAAGGTCACCAGTTGGGCTGAAGCACGGTCCCAGTTAGAATTGGAAGAAAGGGCTCAGGAGGAAAATACTGAAGCCCCCGGAAAGTGGTGTCAAAAGAAAAGGTGTGGTTTCAAATGTTTGCCAAGAAGTCAAGTGCAAAGATGAAACTCATGGAGTCAAATAGTCATTTTGCTAGAAGGTTCAAAGACTAGAGAGGTCTAGGGCTCAGTTCAGACAAGTAAAAGAAAAGAAAATCCTGATGAAGAATTTTAACAAGGAAGTAAAAACTGTGAAAGTCATTGAGAAAGTGAGAGTTGAGCTACAGATGGAGGCTGAGCAACTCTCTGAGTCACAAGAGGTAGTAAAAATAAAGAGAGACTCCCCCCCCCCCCTTCAGCCCGAGCCTGGAGTTTTGACCCTGGAGGGCAACAAGAAAGTGTGATACGGCCTACGGCCTTTATCAAGGGGGAAGAGGGGGGGGAATGTAGTGGTGCATTACACAGAATGATCTGCAAAGTATGCTAGTCTGGCCTTCTGATACCTGCAAAAGGGAAAGAGAGGGTTAACACCCTGGGTGTAGCAAGAATTTGCTACAAAAGAGGCAGTTTCTACCAGAAGCAGGAGAGACATTGGCTGAGAGCCAGAGAGACAGCTCAGTGGAGCTGGAAGGGCTGCTAGCCCAAGGTCCAGTGCAGACCAAGAAAGGCGAGAGTTTAACAGGGAAGACAACCCTAAACTCAACACCCAGATGGGGTGCTTATTTGGACTGTGTATGGTTTGTGGTGTGCTGTGAAAAAAAGGCTGGCAGGAGCCAAATTTAAAGAAACTTCAGACTGCTGCAGCATATTTTCATGTCAGGTGCGCCACTTCCTAACCGTGTGAATGGCGATCCAGAGGTGAGTGGACCCTGACTTGTCACATTGTATAAATGCACCTTTACGTTGGTAAAATATCTGATGTCAATAGGGCCAAAGGAGCCCCAATAAGTATTAACATATATAAATAAATATTACTTTTGATTCCAAAGGAGCCCCAATAAGTATTAACATATATAAATAAATATTACTTTTGATTCTTGCTCAGGTGTCCAATTACTTTTGGTAGGATAGTGTAGTCAAGTTTATGGCCACGCAGTCTCCATAGACAAATGTTATCAGTAGAATGGATAATTTGGCTGGAGTCTGCCACATCCAAAATGCATTCTCTGACATTCAGGCTGCATGTCCATTGGCGATGATCCGGCAGCGGATCACGCTGTGTGGAGCTTTCCATAGCGTTGCTATGGAAAGTGCAGCACTGGCGTCCACGAGCGGAGAATTATAGCAATTCTCAGCTCGCGGGATCTAAATTGTGGCATGCCACAATTTGCCACGATTCTCCCCGGTGAGCCTATCTGTTAGATAGGCTCACCACTGAGACCTGTTAGCTCTCCCCTCTCCTACCCCGCAGCGGAATATCGCTAGCCATATTTTGTCATGGCCGTGGACAGAGGGCCTTAATGGATGTGTCTGGGTTTGGTGAAGTCATCAAGCACTGCAGAACATACTGTCTAAACTGCAGGCAGCAGGTTATAGAACAGGAAGGGCTGAGCAGATTGATGTGTAGTTTTATGGGGAAAGAATCAGTATAACTTGTGTTTTATTCAGTTATATCTTTGCGCATCCTAGACTTAATGGTCCAGTGGGTGGTCTTTTCAGTGATTGACAGTCTTCCCTATGTAACTGTACATACAGAGATAGCTGTCAATCACTGATCGCTCCACCCACTGGATCACTCTGATCACAATGAGCATAGGTATAAATGAATAAAATACCAGTTATACCCCCCCCCCCTATAAAACTATATATCAATCTGCTCAGGTACTCCTGTACTATAACATGTTCCCTGCAGTTTAGACAGCATGTTTGAGCTGACAGACTCCCTTTAAAGGGGTTCTCTGTTTTGTTCAACCCCTGTCATTAAATAGATCTGCAGATGATCACAGGTTATCCTGTTGCTATGGACTCCAGTAATCAGTTGTAATCTGTAAAAGCAACCTTGACAGTAAGTGTTCAATATCTCTGCAGGAAGAATAAAGCATTACACAATTCCCTTAAAAATCAATTTCCATATAATGTACGAACATGTTGAGTCCGCTATAGCAAGAGACAGTCTTTGTAGCCACTCTGGGTAACTGATAAGGGTTCTGAATAGGGGATGCCCGCCCTCTTTATTTAGAATATCCTACTAGGGAATGGGTTTTCTAAACCTGACATTCTTTTTATTATGTAGTATATGTTTCAATCCACAGTTTACATCTCTTGTCCCCGCTGGCGGTTGCAATGCGTGACCCCCTATGCATTGTGGTAGATGCCTTTGCTCCGACATCTGCTCTCTGTCAGTAGCCCAGATGTGGGGACATGGTTGTGTTCTTAAATGGCCAGTGAGTGCCTTAGTTTAGCTTACCGTGCCAACTGTGTGATATTCATGGCTATATCAGGCATCCTCCTTGTAAGACAGATGCTGAGTTTGTGGTCTTTCGGTCCTGCCTAATGGGCTATCCAAGTGTGTTCTGATTCTCTGGTTCCTGACTTCAGCTATTTCTAACTGTGTTGCGTTCTCCACTCCTGGCCTCGGCTTGTTAAATTGACCACATTTCTGTCTGCTGCCTGCCCAACCTCTGGCCTGTTGTACCATGCTGAACCTGCTCTGTGTATCATGACCTCTGTCTCGTTACTTATTCTGAAGTTATACTGCCCAGATTGTTCTACACTCTTCCCTCAGGTACTGCGCCTTGGTCTTAAAGGGTGGAGACTGGGGTTCCTCAGGTGTTGCCTCTGGATTTGGCCCTAAATCAAACCAGGGACCAGCATAGTGGATCTATATCCACTGATCCTAACAGTATGAAGTTTGTTGGTTTACGTATTAGGGACTGTAGCGGTTTCTAATTATTTAGGCTAGGCTAGGAAGGGCTATACAGTCTGTACAGGCTGCCATGTGTGGCATGCTAGTGCCGTTCTGTGTAGAAAGTGAAGATTAAAAGATGCCTAAATTAAAGTACACTGGGGGCACAGAGGGACCACTTTGACTCCCAAGAGGCTGCTGGAGGGAAACCATACACAGAGGGACCACTTCTACTCCTGGTGGGAGATGACACATAGAGAGACAGGGCCACTTTACTCTTAGAGGGACGGATGTACAGATAGACCACTTTTGCTTCTGGCGGGAGGATGACACATAAAGGAACCACTTTTACTCCTGGGTGGGGGAACGACAAACGGAGTACCCAGTATTACTTCGGGACCTTTCACACAAGCAAAATTCTTCAATCCCATATAAAATTCTGCACCAAATCTGCAAGGCTAATGTGCTGATGCCGAACTGAAAAATGACAACATTCTGCCTGCAATTCTGCATCAAAATTTGCATTAAGCCGTGCAGATTTTGCTGTGGATTTCTGCAGTGGTAAATTTTGCTGATTGTTGTAAAACAGTTCTGTTCCTGGAAACATCCCTTCGGGGGAGAGGAACGATGTGTAGAGGGACCACTATTTCCCCTGGGGGCCAAAGCCGAACTTTTGCACCTGGACCCCAGAGCTTTTAGCTACCCCTCTGCTACCAATGTACTACACTTGCTATGGGATTGGCTAGCCCTGTTCACATGATCAGAACTGGCCAATCAGAGAGCAGCATAAAGTGTCTCTGACTACAGATGCACAATATGCATTAGGTAGTCAAAAAAATTGTGATAGCTATCCTTCAAGACCAAAAACAGCAGATGGACAACAATGCAGAGGACAGATGGCAAGTGCCATAACTTCCCTTCTCCAATCCCTGGACAGGAGGATCGCTATAAGGGCTTAAAGAAACTAATGTATACATGAATGTGCTTGCCGCGTATTTGTGCATGAACAAGTTATGTCTTAGGTTTTTTTACTGTTCAAACCCAGTGATATTATGAGCACAAAAAAAAGTGCAAAGATAGGGACCTATCTTTTGTCGCAAGTAGTTTTTGCTCGCAAGAAACACGCTCGGGAAATTGAAACCATTGAAATCAATGGCTTCGCTTTGTCACGTTTTGCGTGATTTTCACGTGCGCAAAATCCTCCAGTACATTCAACTGTAAACCATATATAGAAGATAGACTTTATCCAAGTATCCCTTGAAGACTGAGGTTGCGGTACATGGCGTGTTGCCCACTGACAATGCCAGTTCTACGGGGCAGCGTTGTAACCAGCTCTGATACCGGTAACATTAGATAAACTATTACATTACATGACATTTTTATCTGGTGAAGAATGAAATCCCTGTCCATTCCCGTGCTAGTGCTGGGATATAAAATAACCTTTTGTTCCGCAGTACAGGAAGAACAAGCTGCTAATAGGGGTCAATTAGACATCTGGGATCTGAAGTCTAAATTCTACATCCAAATTGTCTGTCACTATCTGATTATCTGGCTTTTGGCGTTGATCTCAACCTGCAGGTGTTTGAGCTCTATCTACTCCTACATAATGTGCAATTTTCTGTATTGTATATGGGGTATACGCACTGATGCCGAGATACACACAATGGACAGTGGGGTCCGCTTTGCATCTGACGTCTTATTGATGTCAGTGTGAATTAACTATTCACTATGGTTAATGGGCTGTCTACCACCCACAATGCTTCTCTGGATGGCTCACTGACATGAGGTTGTGTAGTGGATTTGTGCTTGTTGCAATACAGAAGTGCCGGAGCTGGAGCCTGCAAGGTGTAGGCAAAGGCAGCAGATCACAGGGTCAACGGGAACGGAAAGGGGTTAACAAATAGGAGGGGTTGAGGGGAAGAAGGTGGTGGAGGGGGATAGAAAAGTGCAGGGAAAAAGAAAGGAGGAGCCACTTTTGAGGAGGAGGAAGAAGAAGCAGGACCAACAGAGAAAACAGCGTGGAAGTCCCACCCGCCCGCCCATATGGAACTGATCGTTTGATGGGGGGAGCAACAGGATGGTGAGATCGTGATTGTCATGGCAGCAGTTAAAGGGGAGTCCTTTGGAGTCAGCAGAAAAGTGGGGTAAGGGGGAGGGCAGGGGCTGGATAGCTACCTTCCCTGTTTTTATTGAGTATTTGGTGGGTCTGTCACCTCGTGCCTTTGGCAGGGTGGAGCCCCTGCAGAGATGTTGGGAGTGGCTAGCTTTGGAATGGCTACTGGGTCTCTGAGGGGGGAGGGAGGCAATTGGGCAAGTTTGGGTCCCCCAAGTCAGGTGGCTTGCAGCGGAAGGCGCTGGTTGGGAAATTGGGTCTCCCAGGTCGGTGGTGTGCAGCAGGAGGCACTACAAAAAGATTTCCCTAGTTGGTGAGGCGACAGAAGTGTTAGGGCTCTAACGACCTCCCCCTTTTCGGGGATGTTGTTTATAACGTTGAGTTTTTTATAGATTGTTAATTTTAAATAAAATGGCTCCTGTAGCCAATGTATCCAAAGCTAGACGTTTTGTGTGGTTATTGTCGTCGGGGAGTGGGAGGTTGTATAGGCTGCAGCAGGACTACTCTGTTATACTGCATTCCTACCGGCTCTAGAAGGCTCAGCTGCATGCATCTCCTCCACCAGCTATCGCCTCGTGCTGCCCACTGCCGTACCTCTCAAAGTGGCTTTGGCTATAGGCTTCATGACATGGCGCTCGGTAGGAAACAAAACTTGCACTTCCACATTTTTGCTGCAGAAATTGCTATTACTCACAACTCGGCAACAAGGGTAAACTTTCATGTCAGGTGGACACTAGTGAAGGATGCAGATAGGGCTGCCACCTTTGTCACAAAAAATGCTGGCCAGGTAAAAAGGTGGCGTGGCTTTGTGCATGGTTAGGACTAGGCTTATCATAAGGTGTGTTTTTAAAATTTTTTTTGTATAATTTTGTATTATTTATAAATTTCGGGGTAGGTACAGAAAGAAAAAAGAGAAATCCGCTTACCAGGATTAAAAACCTGGAAGCATATGGGAAAGAAAAACAAGAAACAGTTTCTCAGCGAACATGCAGAGCATTACTAGAATAACAAATTAAAAGTAGACGATTCTGTTTAATTATCCAACCTCTGTTATTCTAGTAGCAGCAACTACTAAGAGTGGCCCCAATAGTAACAGAACCCCCAGTATTGCCCCCAATAGTAACAGTGTTGTCAGTAGTGGCCCAAATAGTAACAGCATCCTCAATAGTGGCCCTAATGGAGACAGCGCTCCCAGTAGTGGCCGCTATAGTAGCAGTGTCCTCAGTAGTGGCCCCTATAGTAACAGCACTTGCAGTAGTGGCCCCAACAGTAACAGCGCCCCCATTAGTGGGCCCTATAGTAACAGCACTCCCAGTAGTGGCCCCAACACTAACAGCACCCCTAGTAGTGGCTCCAATAGTAAGAGCTCCTCCAGTAGTGGCCCCAACAGTAACAGCGCCCCCAGTAGTAATGGTGACCCAATACTAATAGTGCACCCAGTAATAATAGTCACAACAGTAATGGCCCCAATAGTAATAGTGCCCCCAATAGTAATAGTTTTCCCAGTAGAGGCCATAATATTAATAGTGCCATTCTGAACCTGCAGTCAGGCAGTATCAAGTATGTCTCTTGCTCTGTCTAGACCACAGTATCAAGTATGTCTCTTGCTCTGTCTAGACCACAGTATCAAGTATGTCTCTTGCTCTGTCTAGACCACAGTATCAAGTATGTCTTTTGCTCTGTCTAGCTTCCATCTGGCCACACTGCTGAAATCAGAGGCTGTGACAGCTCACCTCTCCTCCCGGCGTCTGTGCTGCATACAGCACATTCAGAACACAGACGCTGGGAGCAGAGATCAGGGGTCACAGCCTCTGATTCCAGCAGTGTGGCTGGGCGACAGCTAGACAGAGAGAGTTACATACTTGGTGCTGTGGGGTTGCTGTCCAACCATACTCACAAAGAGCAATTATTTTTTACTGGTCATTAATAGAGATGAGCGAACGTGTTCTTCCGAGCTTGATATTCGTGCGAATATTAGGGTGTTCGTGATGTTCGTTATTCGTAACGAACACCATGCGGTGTTCGGGTTACTTTCACTTCCTTCCCTGAGACGTTAGCGCGCTTTTCTGGCCAATAGAAAGACAGGGAAGGCATTACAACTTCCCCCTGCGTCGTTCAAGCCCTATACCACCCCCCTGCAGTGAGTGGCTGGGAAGATCAGGTGTCCGCCGAATATAAAAGTCGGCCCCTCCCGCGGCTCGCCTCAGATGCCGTGTGAGTTAGATGAGGGACACTGCTGTTTGTACCGGAGCTGCTGTAGGGAAAGAATTGGTAGTTAGTGTAGGCTTCAAGACCCCCCAAAGGTCCTTATTAGGGCCACTGATAGCTGTGTGTTGGCTGCTGTTAGCAGTGGCAATTTTTTTTTTCTCAAAATCGCCTCTGCAGAGCGTTGCACCCGGCATTAGGGACAGAAGTGCTGCATAGGCAGGGAGAGTGTTAGGAGTGAGTGTAGCCTTCAAGAACCTCAACGGTCCTTTCTAGGGCCATATTTAACCGTGTGCAGTACTGTGCTGGCTGCTGTTAGCTGTGCTGCATTTTTTTTTACTTCTCAAAATCGCCTCTGCAGAGCACTGCACCCTCCATTGATACTGCAGGGAAAGAATTGTGTAGGCAGGGCCACAACACAGTTATTATTCATTGAATATACGCAGTGCTGCCTTTTGGTGCAAAAAAACGGAAAATATTTCTATTTGTCCTGCCTCTGTCCGTCCTAAGGGCGGTGGACACGTGTCGGCTGCGTGTGCAACCTTTAAAAATCAGACGCACCCAGCTACGGTTTACTGCTGGCTTCGCCATTTGCTTTCCTTAATTGGGAAAAAAAATACCTGCTCTGCCAGAGTTAATAACTCTGCTACCCTCACGTTCTGTGACACATTAGCAGGAAAACAGCACAGTTATTAAACTTCTCATGTTCATTGAATATACGCAGTGCTGCCTTTTGGTGCAAAAAAACGGAAAATATTTCTATTTGTCCTGCCTCTGTCCGTCCTAAGGGTGGTGGACACGTGTCGGCTGCGTGTGCAACCTTTAAAAATCAGACGCACCCAGCTACGGTTTACTGCTGGCTTCGCCATTTGCTTTCCTTAATTGGGAAAAAAAATACCTGCTCTGCCAGAGTTAATAACTCTGCTACCCTCACGTTCTGTGACACATTAGCAGGAAAACAGCACAGTTATTAAACTTCTCATGTTCATTGAATATACGCAGTGCTGCCTTTTGGTGCAAAAAACCGGAAAATATTTCTATTTGTCCTGCCTCTGTCCGTCCTAAGGGCGGTGGACACGTGTCGGCTGCGTGTGCAACCTTTAAAAATCAGACGCACCCAGCTACGGTTTACTGCTGGCTTCGCCATTTGCTTTCCTTAATTGGGAAAAAAAATACCTGCTCTGCCAGAGTTAATAACTCTGCTACCCTCACGTTCTGTGACACATTAGCAGGAAAACAGCACAGTTATTAAACTTAGATTATACATTCACTAGAGGCAGTGGGGCCTTTCGTTTTCAAAAAAGGGAAAAAATTATATTTGGCCTGCAGTCTTGCGCCAATTTATTAGCTGCCTGTGAAATCAAATCACTGGTAATACAGCATGCTGAGGGGTAGGGGTAGGCCTAGAGGACGTGGACGCGGCCGAGGACGCGGAGGGCCAAGTCAGGGTGTGGGCACAGGCCGAGCTCCTGATCCAGGTGTGTCGCAGCCGACTGCTGCGCGATTAGGAGAGAGGCACGTTTCTGGTGTCCCCACATTCATCGCCCAATTAATGGGTCCACGCGGGAGACGGTTATTAGAAAATGAGCAGTGTGAGCAGGTCCTGTCCTGGATGGCAGAAAGTGCTTCGAGCAACCTATCGTCAACCCGCAGTTCTGCGCCGTCCACTGCTGCAAATCCGAATCCTCTGTCTGCTGCTCCTCCTTCCTCCCAGCCTCCTCACTCCACTACAATGACACCTGCTCAGGAGCGGGAACACTCCCAGGAACTGTTCTCGGGCCCCTGCTTAGATTGGGCAGCAGCGGTTCCTCTCCCACCAGAGGAGTTTATCGTCACTGATGCCCAACCATTCGAAAGTTCCCGGGGTCCGGGGGAAGAGGCTGGGGACTTCCGCCAACTGTCTCAACAACTTTCTGTGGGTGAGGAGGACGATGACGATCAGACACAGTTGTCTTGCAGTGAGGTAGTAGTAAGGGCAGTAAGTCCGAGGGAGCAGCGCACAGAGGATTCGGAGGAAGAGCAGCAGGACGATGAGGTGACTGACCCCACCTGGTGTGCAACGCTTACTCAGGAGGACAGGTCTTCAGAGGGGGAGTCAAGGGCATCAGCAGGGCAGGTTGCAAGAGGCAGTGCGGTGGCCAGGGGTAGAGGCAGGGCCAGACCGAATAATCCACCAAGTGTTTCCCAAAGCGCCCCCTCGCGCCATGCCACCCTGCAGAGGCCGAGGTGCTCTAAGGTCTGGCAGTTTTTCACAGAGACGCCTGACGACCGACGAACAGTGGTGTGCAACCTTTGTCGCGCAAAGCTCAGCCGGGGAGCCAACACCAACAGCCTCACCACCACCACCATGCGCAGACATATGATGGCCAAGCACCCCACAAGGTGGAACGAAGGCCGTTCAGCGCCTCCGGTTTGCACCCCTGCCTCTCCCCCTGTGTCCCAACCTGCCACTGAGATGCAACCCCCCTCTCAGGACACAGGCACTACCGTCTCCTGGCCTGCACCCACACCCTCACCTCCGCTGTCCTCGGCCCCATCCAGCAGTGTAGTTCAGCGCACCGTCCAGCCGTCGCTTGCGCAACTGTTGGAGCGCAAGCGCAAGTACGCCGCCACGCACCCGCACGCTCAAACGTTAACCGTCCGCATAGCAAAATTCATCAGCCTTGAGATGCTGCCGTATAGGGTTGTGGAAACGGAGTCCTTCAAAAGTATCATGGAGGCGGCGGCCCCGCGCTACTCAGTTCCCAGTCGCCACTACTTTTCCCGATGTGCCGTCCTAGCCCTGCACGACCACGTCTCCCGCAACATTGTACGCGCCCTCACCAACACGGTTACTGCCACGGTCCACTTAACTACGGACACGTGGACAAGCACAGGCGGGCAGGGCCACTACATCTCCCTGACGGCACATTGGGTGAATTTAGTGGAGGCTGGGACAGAGTCAGAGCCCGGGACCGCTCACGTCCTACCCACCCCCAGAATTGCGGGCCCCAGCTCGGTGGTGGTATCTGCGGAGGTGTATGCTTCCTCCACTAAAGCACCCTCCTCCTCCTCCTCCTCCTCCTCTGTCTCGCAATCAAGATGTGTTAGCAGCAGCATGTCGCCAGCAGTCGGTGTCGCGCGGTGTGGCAGCACAGCGGTGGGCAAGCGTCAGCAGGCCGTGCTGAAACTACTCAGCTTAGGCGATAAGAGGCACACGGCCCACGAACTGCTGCAGGGTCTGACACAGCAGACCGACCGCTGGCTTGCGCCGCTGAGCCTCCAACCGGGCATGGTCGTGTGTGACAACGGCCGTAACCTGGTGGCGGCTCTGCAGCTCGGCAGCCTCATGCACGTGCCATGCCTGGCCCACGTCTTTAATTTGGTGGTTCAGCGCTTTCTGAAAAGCTACCCACGCTTGTCAGACCTGCTCGTAAAGGCGCGCCGGCTCTGCGCACATTTCCGCAAGTCCCACATGGACGCTGCCACCCTGCGCACCCTGCAACATCACTTTAAGCTGCCAGTGCACCGACTGCTGTGCGACGTGCCCACACGGTGGAACTCTACGCTCCACATGTTGGCCAGGCTCTATGAACAGCGTAGAGCTATAGTCGAATACCAACTCCAACATGGGCGGCGCAGTGGGAGTCAGCCTCCTCAATTCCTTTCAGAAGAGTGGGCCTGGTTGGCAGACATCTGCCATGTCCTTGGTAATTTTGAGGAGTCTACCCAGGTGGTGAGCGGCGATGCTACAATCATTAGCGTCACCATTCCTCTGCTATGCATCTTTAGAAATTCCCTGCAAACCATAAAGGCAGTTGCTTTGCACTCGGAAACGGGGGCGGGGGAAGACAGTATGCCGCTGGATAGTCAGGGCACCCTCCTGTCTATTTCTCAGCGCATACAGGAGGAGGAGGAGGAGCATGAGGAGGATGAGGAGGAGGGGGAAGAGACAGCTTGGCCCGCTGCTG
This sequence comes from Eleutherodactylus coqui, assembly GCF_035609145.1. Taxonomy (NCBI): domain Eukaryota; kingdom Metazoa; phylum Chordata; class Amphibia; order Anura; family Eleutherodactylidae; genus Eleutherodactylus; species Eleutherodactylus coqui. Next base: position 115,052,396 of record NC_089845.1, on the reverse strand, counting down.
ACGGTACACCGGCTGATTGCCTGTCATCCTTTCAGCGTGTATGGCCTGAGGAGGAGGAGGAGGAGGATCCTGAAAGTGATCTTCCTAGTGAAGACAGCCATGTGTTGCGTACAGGTACCCTGGCACACATGGCTGACTTCATGTTAGGATGCCTTTCTCGTGACCCTCGCGTTGCACGCATTCTGGCCATGACGGATTACTGGGTGTACACACTGCTCGATCCACGGTATAAGGAGAACCTGCCCACTCTGATTCCCGAAGAGGAAAGGGGTTCGAGAGTGTTGCTATACCACAGGACCCTTGCGGACAAGCTGATGGTAAAATTCCCAGCCGACAGCGCTAGTGGCAGAAGGCGCAGTACCGAGGGCAAGGTAGCAGGGGAGGTGCGGAGATCGAGCAGCATGTACATCCCAGGCAGTGCAACAGTCTTTAAGGGCCTGGCCAGCTTTATGGCTCCCCACCAAGACTGTGTCACCGCTCCCCAGTCAAGGCTGAGTCGGCGGGAGCACTGTAAAAGGATGGTGAGGGAGTACGTAGCCGATCGCACGACCATCATTGGTGACGCCTCTGCCCCCTACAACTACTGGGTGTCGAAGCTGGACACGTGGCCTGAACTAGCGCTGTATGCCCTGGAGGTGCTTGCTTGTCCTGCGGCTAGCGTCTTGTCGGAGAGGGTGTTTAGTGCGGCTGGGGGAATCATCACAGATAAGCGTACCCGCCTGTCAACCGACAGTGCCGACAGGCTAACACTCATCAAGATGAACAAAGGCTGGATTTCCCCAGACTTCTGTTCTCCACCAGCAGACAGCAGCGATACGTAAGCAATACGTAGGCTGCACCCGCGGATGGAAGCTACGTTCTCTCTCACCATCCAAAACGGGGACATTTCTGCTTCATCAATCTGTGTCTAATATTCCTCCTCCTCCTCCTGCTCCTCCTCCTGAAACCTCACGTAATCACGCTGAACGGGCAATTTTTCTTAGGGCCACAAGGCTCACTCAAATAATTTTTCTGAACAATTTTTATAAGTTTCAATGCGCTTAAAAGCGTTGGAACTGTAACTTGAACCAATTTTTCGTTACACCGGGCTGCCTCCAGGCCTAGTTACCACTTAAGCCACATTAACCAAAGCGATTAATGGGTTTCACCTGCCCTCTTGGCTGGCCATGGCCAATTTTTCTGATGTACATTAGTACTGTTGATACAGCAATTTTTGTGGGCCCTCGCCTACAGTGTAATCAAATTAATTTTTAGCCCACCTGCATTAAGCGCAACATTACTACCTCAGCTGTGTTGGGCAATGCAATGGGATATTTCTATGTACCGCCGGTGGCTTCCTGGCACCCACCCATGCTGTGGGTCCACAGAGAATTATAAATGCATCTGTTTCCACTTATAAAGAAACCCAGTCTGACTGGGGCATGCAGTGTGGGCCGAAACCCACCTGCATTAACCCTTTCCAGTCCACTGTCTGACCTGTGAAGACATTAGGGTTTAAGGCTGTACAGCTCCGTTGTTGGTAGACGTCCGTCGGGGTTCTCTTACTGTATATTGCCAGCCTCTCTGCTGTCGGAGCCTATCCTACGTGTCAGCTCATGCAGTACTGGCTTTAGCCAGCATATAGCGCCGTTGTATAACGGCAGAAAAAGACTAAGCCCCCTAGGAAAACCATATACAAATTGGATTGGAAAGGGTTAAGCACGACATTACTACCTCAGCTGTGTTGGGCAATGCAATGGGATATTTCTGTGTACCGCCGGTGGCTTCCTGGCACCCACCCATGCTGTAGGTGCACACGGAGTTTTTACTACATCTGTACACTTATAAAGAACCCCAGTCAGACTGGGGCATGCAGTGTGGGCCGAAGCCCACCTGCATTAAGCACGACATTACTACCTCAGCTGTGTTGGGCAATGCAATGGGATATTTCTGTGTACCGCCGGTGGGTTCCAGGGAGCCACCCATGCTGTAGGTGCACACGGAGTTTTTACTACATCTGTACACTTGAAAAGAACCCCAGTCAGACTGGGGCATGCAGTGTGGGCCGAAGCCCACCTGCATTAAGCACGACATTACTACCTCAGCTGTGTTGGGCAATGCAATGGGATATTTCTGTGTACCGCCGGTGGGTTCCAGGGAGCCACCCATGCTGTAGGTGCACACTGAGTTTTTACTACATCTGTACACTTATAAAGAACCCCAGTCAGACTGGGGCATGCAGTGTGGGCCGAAGCCCACCTGCATTAAGCACGACATTACTACCTCAGCTGTGTTGGGCAATGCAATGGGATATTTCTGTGTACCGCCGGTGGCTTCCTGGCACCCACCCATGCTGTAGGTGCACACAGAGTTTTTACTACATCTGTACACTTATAAAGAACCCCAGTCAGACTGGGGCATGCAGTGTGGGCCGAAGCCCACCTGCATTAAGCACGACATTACTACCTCAGCTGTGTTGGGCAATGCAATGGGATATTTCTGTGTACCGCCGGTGGCTTCCTGGCACCCACCCATGCTGTAGGTGCACACGGAGTTTTTACTACATCTGTACACTTATAAAGAACCCCAGTCAGACTGGGGCATGCAGTGTGGGCCGAAGCCCACCTGCATTAAGCACAACATTACTACCTCAGCTGTGTTGGGCAATGCAATGGGATATTTCTGTGTACCGCCGGTGGGTTCCAGGGAGCCACCCATGCTGTAGGTGCACACGGAGTTTTTACTACATCTGTACACTTGAAAAGAACCCCAGTCAGACTGGGGCATGCAGTGTGGGCCGAAGCCCACCTGCATTAAGCACGACATTACTACCTCAGCTGTGTTGGGCAATGCAATGGGATATTTCTGTGTACCGCCGGTGGGTTCCAGGGAGCCACCCATGCTGTAGGTGCACACTGAGTTTTTACTACATCTGTACACTTATAAAGAACCCCAGTCAGACTGGGGCATGCAGAGTGGGCCGAAGCCCACCTGCATTAAGCACGACATTACTACCTCAGCTGTGTTGGGCAATGCAATGGGATATTTCTGTGTACCGCCGGTGGCTTCCTGGCACCCACCCATGCTGTAGGTGCACACAGAGTTTTTACTACATCTGTACACTTATAAAGAACCCCAGTCAGACTGGGGCATGCAGTGTGGGCCGAAGCCCACCTGCATTAAGCACGACATTACTACCTCAGCTGTGTTGGGCAATGAAATGGGATATTTCTGTGTACCGCCGGTGGGTTCCAGGGAGCCACCCATGCTGTGGGTCGACAGGGACTTCACAATAGGGAGTTGTACCTGCCTGTGTCTATGAATTAAAAAGCCCGGTCTGACTGAGGCATGCAGACACCTTGACAGAATGAATAGTGTGTGGCACATAGGTTCCCCATTGCTATGCCCACGTGTGCAGCTCCTGATGGCGGTGGCACAGGATTCTATTTCTCATTGCTTCTGTACAGCATTGTGGGCTATCGCTCCGCCACTTTTAAAGAGGGTCGCTGCCTAGCCGTGCCAACCTCTGCAGTGTGTGCCTGCGGTCCCTCCTCATGGCAGACGCACTTCTAAATAGACATGAGCATGGTGTGGCATGAGGGCAGCTGAAGGCTGCCCAGGGACACTTTGGTGTGCGCTGTGGGGGGGAGGGGGGGCGGTTGGGCAGCATGTAACCCAGGAGAAGTGTCAGTGGAGTGTCATGCAGGCAGTGATTGTGCTTTGTTGGAGGTAGTGTGGTGCTTAGCAAAGGTTTGCCATGCTAATGAGGGCTTTTCAGAAGTAAAAGTTGTTGGGAGGGGGGGGGGCCCACTGTTGCCGGTATTGTGGCTTAATAGTGGGACCTGTGAACTTGAGATGCAGCCCAACATGTAGCCCCTCGCCTGCCCTATCCGTTGCTGTGTCGTTCCCATCACTTTCTTGAATTGCCCAGATTTTCACACATGAAAACCTTAGCGAGCATCGGCGAAATACAAAAATGCTCTGGTCGCCCATTGACTTCAATGGGGTTCGTTGTTCGAAACGAACCCTCGAACATCGCGGGAAGTTCGTTCCGAATAACGAACACCCGAACATTTTGGTGTTCGCTCATCTCTAGTCATTAACATGGCCGGTAAAAAGAATATACCGGCACTGGTCTTACTGATTGCCCATATGACCGATGCTGCCCAGTGCCATACCTCTTAAAGTTGCGTAGACTACAGGCTTCATGTTGTGGTGCACGGTGGAAAACAAAATTTGGACTTTGACATTTTTGCTGTAGAACTTGCTATTACTCACAACTTGGCAATGAAGGAAACTTTCAGGCCAGGTGGACACTAGTGAAGGAAGCAGATCTGTGTCTTTGGTGTTCAGAGCAAGCGTTAGGGTGCTGTCCAGCACTTCTACCAGTAACCACTGTGTTCCAAAGAAAGTCAAAGTCTGTGAAACCAGGCGTTAATGACAAGTCCACGGAGTGGAGTCGTGTCATAGTAGTAGCGAGAAGATAGTGAGTCAGTGAGATTTCAGTCAGATCAGAACAGTAAAGTGGGCAGAGAGTTTGTCAGTAAGTCGGCTGTTAAACAAGTGAACCGCATAGTTAGTCAGTGTGACCATGTGTGTAGTTCAGAGGAGTTAGTCAGACAAGTAACAAAGTTAGATAGTGAAAGTCTTCGGGCGTCCATCAGAGTGTTAGTGTGTATAGAAAGTGAGTTAGGATTACTGGGAGAAGAAAGATCCTTGTGAGCATTGCAGCTAGGGAGCTGCTGGAAGCTACTGGAAGAGTTGTTGAATCCAGAGGCGAGTTGTGGCCTGTCACAGGAGAGTCCCTGCGAGTTGGCCGAGACATGAGAGTAAAAAAAAAGTATACATTTTACCATGAGGAGAGGGCTCCAAATGCAGAGCAGAGTTATAATTGCGGATACCAAAGCCACAGAATACCCTCATAGCCTGGACCACCCCATGTACATTATTACTGTTAATGATACTCCTAACATGTAAAGAAAATAACCCCTTTTAATGAAAGGCTTGTATGTGTACACTGATATATGATCACTACTGACATCAACAAAGAGATGGAAAAGAAAATTATTACGTTTTAAACCCTGGTTCTTGTGATTTCTTAATTGCATCACATTTAATATTCTTGTGTTAATGTAGCGCTGGCATCACAATTTACTAATAAAATAGAAAAAATCGCAATAACGCCATGAAGAAGTCATTGTGGCTCTGCCACAGATAACAGGGAGTCACTCCAGAGCACCTAAGCAGCCGCCTCTTACACCTGCACTCGCAAATGCCTCTTTGGCCCTTAAATGTCCCTCTTTTTGACCTTAGAAATAGATAAATAGATTTACATTAAAGAGGTTTTGTCATTAAAACAAAACTCTGCTCCCCAGCTGGACCCTGCCTAAAATAACAAATGACGGTATACTCACCTCTCCTGGGGCCCCGGGATGCAACTGACAACTTGCGCAGCCATTGGCGGTGACTTCTGTGGAGATGGGCAGGTTGGCAGCACATGACTGCTGTGGCCAATTAGAGGCTGAAGTGTCATGTCCCTAAACTCCTGTTTTCATGGCGGCCAGGATATAAACACTGATGCCAGGAGCACCTGCCTCCATTCATAGTAAATAGGCAGTCGTTCATAGATGAACAACTGCCTGTTTACACAGGCCAAGGATCATTCAGTTTTATGCATGCATGAGAATTCTTGTTTATCGTTCAGGTGGGACATGCATTTACACTAAAGAATAGGAATCTGAAAGATTTATTGGCAAGTGTGAAAGGACCCTATGAAAGACGATCACTAGTGGATTGTCAAGGGTCTGCCACATGGGACCATTGCCGGTTAGCTGTAAGCTGGGCTTTTGTGCTCATGCACTGAGCTGATTCCTGCAGGAAACAGACAGCTTCATTCTCACTGTAGTATTGCAGGCATTGAATGAGAACTTGGCCTGCAATACCAAGCCTGGCCACTAAAGTAAGAACAGCGCTATCTACTTCCTGCAGAAATCAGCTCAGTACATGAGCACAAAAGCCTTGCTTACAGCTGATTGGTGGGGGTCCCAGGTGGTGGAGCCTCGCAGGTCTACTGTTGATGACCTATTCCTCAATTGCTCCTCCAGAAGATTTGTGAACAAACAGACAGCTTGGCACTACCACTCCGCTTATGAACCCTTTACAATCTGACACTGTTCAATCAGTGATAATAGTATCAGACTGTGGGATCCCCAGTTGTCAAATAATTCATACATTTCCAGGAGGCATAATAGAGCATCATCACACCTCAGAGTACTAAAAAAAGATGCTCTGGCATTATTATTTTCTTAAGGATGAGGAATGCAACTATTTGTCAGGAGAGTTGATGGGTGTTCCTTAGATAATCCTATCTATCTATCTATCTATCTATCTATCTATCTCCCTATCTATCTCATATCTATCTATCTATCTATCTATCTATCCTATGCCCAATGATTTTGCCAACTACCCATTCCAACCTTTCCCAGCTCTGTCTTATTCTATGTGGATACATCTTATAATAAACTAGATTATGATAGGAGTTGTAGCTTCACTACAGTTGCAAAGTCATTGATTGTTGTTCAATGCCTTAAATACATAGAGAATGCATGGAATAATGTGGTGGAATCAGAACTTCATATAATTTGCATTAATTTTGGAGGAATAACATGGCAATAAAACAAATGTGCCCCTTCCCCTGTAAGTGGCGTATGTGAACCAGAAGACATACATATTGAAAAAAAGGGGAAAAGCTGGCGTATGATCTTTGCATGGAATCTAGAAAAGAAAATTGATATTCTGGGTTCTTCCATAATGCAGCCTGCAGTCTGAGCCGGGTGGCCGGTGTGCTTTGGATTTATTCCCAACCAAACAAAAATTGAGATTCATATCAGCTAAAGTGTAAGGAGGGAATAATGAGCTCAGAGGCTCGTGTTTATCATTAGATTCATGGCCAAGGTATCTGTCTTAAAAAAGAAAACTAGAGTTCAAACGAAATTCCACTTGGCCGTATCCTACGTGAATAAAGTAGAATGCCACCTTATTGAAGCAAACTGTCACCAGTTTAATATATAGCACTTACAGAGTAGCTGTTAGTGAATCCGAAGTCAGGGATATATTGCAAGCACATGTTGGGATTAGCACATGTTTCTTTGTGCTCGCAGTATGGCCCCCGTGCAGAGAGTGGACAGTACATTAACTTATACATTGCCAGCTGATAAATTAGATTTCTAATCTACTGTACCTCTAATCTCACAATCCTCTAGAACAGGCCCCATTTGGAAATAGCTGAGATTTCAAGGCTATTAAAAACAGCCAGGGTCTGAGGTGTGGTCCATTGAATAGAATAACAAGCTTGCTTGTAAAAGGTCAATGTACATATTAGAGGTATTGGAAAGAAAACTGATGTACTGATTTCAATAGAATAGGTCACATTCTTATTCAACTTGTGGCTGTTTAGGGGCACTGGGAGTCCTCATGCTCTGCACTACAGATCCCAATGCATGCCGATTGTCTCCACAGGGTCATGCCGACCTTAGGTTAGATGGCCTCCTGTGAGGAATGTATTCAAGTTTTTGCCTATGTTGGTAGGGATTCCCAGAGATATAATAAAGTTTTTATTTTTCCGTGGGTTGCAATGTAAGGGGCTTCCCCTGAAAGGAAAGTAGGTTGACATGGTGATGTGCAAAGATGTGCCAATTTGGTCATATGTGACAATTCAAACCAGGCATTCTCAGAAAGGCTTCCAGGGCTTGGCAACTTCCTGGCTGATAAAATAGAATTAGTTGCTGCACCACAAGGTGAAGGAGCTGAGGCGTAGCCAGTGAGAGAGAAGGACCCAAGAGAGGAGAAATGGTGGAACAGTGACAGAAAAGGGCACAGAGTGAAGATACATCCAGTAAAGAGAAGATAACCCTTCTGCATAAGCTATCTAAGATCTGGGTGTGTAGGCTGCAGAAGAGGACAGCAGGAATAATGACTTGGCATTAAGTGCAATGATCTGCTGGGCACCAAGAGACTATGGGAAGAGAGAGAGAGAGAGAAAAGTTGCTGTTGAAGGGTAATCATCTACAGTGACAAGAGAAAGAGCCAAAGGACTTAAGAGGAACTGAGAGAGCATTGGAATGCATTATTGGACACTCAGATCGGAACCAGGAGTATTCCTGCATTGAGATCGTAAGTGAGGGCAGCCTTATAAAACACCAGACAGCATGCAGGTTTAAAGCAAATCTATATAGACTGCTGTTAGGGATGCAGAACCAATGCTATTTCATCAGCCTCAAGTATCAGGCTCTGTGCTGTAGCTGTGATTATTAATTAGATCTAGCCTTGGACAACAAGATATTTGAATCAAAGATCCTTTGTTAAAAAACTTCCTTATGATTCCGCCAGTTGTGGAGCACATTCTATTATAGCTGACCTATTCTACAAGTAGTGGTTAACTGTATAATTCTCTAATACGACGTGTTAGACATCGATATTGTTCACATACGCATATGACTACTGTTGTTAAACTTAGCTAGACCCTAGTTAACAATTATTTACCATACCATAACGGCTTATTCATGCTTGAACTGTTCTCTATACCGCAGTATTGTCTTCTTTTTCATTTCACCAGTTTAACTTAAAATGTCCATTTTTGTGACTCTTTGGTCCACCTGTAACCTGTGTTACACAGTAACATGTGGCAACACCAAGGTGCTAAGAACCACTAATCACTGCTGTAGGGAGGGGGAATAGAACTTATATTATTGCAAGTTCCCTAGTATTAGTGAGCAAACATAAGTAAAGTAAGGAATTGTTGCCTATGCTGTTGTATACTGTAATTTGTATCATGTTGTATTGTTTCTCATGTGTATATATAAAGGTTAAATCTGTCCTATATATCCAGGACTGAGACATCTGAATGTGTGAAAGTTTAGAGTCTCTTCAGTAGAGGTCTGTGAACACGTGTGGAGGGATGTGATGTAATGGCAGTGGAGAGCGTGCTGTGAAGACACTGCGGTAAGTGTTAGGTGAGCAGTTCATTCAATTCCCACCAGTGTTTTATGTCAATTTTCACCAATGTCTTTTTTGATTGGAGCCCAGTTTACTCGCTAGTTATTTCTGAGTACATATGGGCTCACAAAAAAAATATTCCCTGCCCTTTAGCTCATTACAGGGGGTTGAGAAGTTTTGTATTAAAAGTATGGTACTAAAACTTTAGAAAATCCAGCTTGTAAAGCAGACGTCACCTGGAGATGATAAATATTAGACTCCCTATATGGCCATACTGACTCCTACTGATACAATATTTGACATCTAAACTAGTTGCTTTACATGAATGAATTCTCTTAGCACGCAGAAGTGCATTATGTACAGTATAGATTTATAAAAAGATTTATAAAAAGTATTATTTTCTGTGGTCAAAATACTAAAAGTTTTTTATGCCAATCTTTTTGTATTTTTAGTTTTTTATTTTAGGACTTTTAAAAAAATCATTTGGTTTAAATTTCTCTTTCAATAGTTTTTTTATTGTTTTATAATGAAGGTTACAGAAATAGAAATCACGCTCTGAGTATAGACAGTATACATAGGTCTTGTATAAGTGGTACTCATTAATGCATAACAGAAGTTAAAACGGTATTCATAACCATCGAGTAACCGCTCGATGTTAGTTGGTGAAAAATAAACAGTTTGAAACTGATTTGAAACATAATGTAAGCGTGTTTGTGAATGGGGGGGGGGGGATGAGGAGTGTGGGGGAAGGGAGGGTTGGGGTGCGTTGGTGGTTTAAGGAAGGTATAAAGCAAGGGATGTTTGATAGTGATAGAATCAAAAGTATAGATTCACCGAATTTTTTTTTTTGTTAGGGATGGAATGTGTTGGTCCAAGGCTTCCACATCATTTCAAATCTATTGATGTCATTGTTTCTGAGGGCTAAAATCTTTTCGTATAGGCTATGCTCCGACACTAGGTTGATGAGGTCTGTCAGCGTTGGAACTATCTCAGATTTCCAACGTCTGGCTATAAGGGATTTTGTTGCTAAAAGTATATGACCCACCAGTTTTTTATGGTGGGAGGGCATTTTGGCTGTGTTTAGGAGCAGCAAGGCAAGTTCTGGAGAAAAAGGGGGTCTGAAAGCTGTGAGTCTATATATGCGATTATATACTTCTTTCCATAATGGAGTTAGAAGAGGGCATGACCAAAAGATATGAATGAGAGAGCCTTTATTATTGCAGTTTCTCCAGCATCTGTCACTATCGGAAAGTCCCCTTCTGGCTAGGACCAGAGGGGTGTAATACCAACGTGTGAGGAGCTTCAGATGTGTCTCGATTAGATTTGTGCTCTGCGATGATTGTCTAGCCCATTCAAAGGCCCTGAGCCATTGGTCTAGGGGTGTTTCCTTCCCGAAATCCTTGCTCCAATTAATGAGATGGCATTTGCCTGGTGGTCTCAGGTTTCCTGAGAAGATATCATAGAATATTCGGGTGCTCATTTTGATTTGGGGTTCATCTAAGAATGAAGCAATTATTTTAGGGATTCTGATATTTTCTAGTTGGTGGTTATGTAAGAAGGAGGAAATTTGAATGTATTTATAAACGTCTGAGTTTGGGAGTTGGAAATTGTTGGTCAAGTCCCGAAACAGGAGGAGTTTATTTGAGAGGAAAAGGTCAGATATAGATTTAAGGCCCTGCCTGGACCATGACCCTATATTTAGGTTAGGAATCAGAAGTTCTAAGGTTTCCAAAGGTATTTTCAGGAGGGTAGGAGGAGTGGAGTTATCGAGGTTACGGATCAGATCAGTCCAGGCTTCTATCGATGCTCTCATTGGTGGAGAGAAGTGTGAGTTTATTAAAGGTTTCGATATTGTGGGGTGTATAATGCCTATGATAGATGTGATTAGAAGATGTTTTAAAGGTTTTTGATTATTAAAGTCCTTTTCCAAGGAGGGCCAGCTGATTTTTGAGTTATGTCCTGTCCAGGCTCTTAAGTTGTTGAGGATAGTGGATTTGCGGTATGAGTCTAGGTTGGGAAGACCCAAACCTCCTTGGCGCCTGTTTAAGGTTAAGATGGAGAGTGCGATTCTTGGTTTTTTATTTTGCCACACAAAGTTGGAAAGTTGTCTTTGAAATCTATTGAGAAGGGTTTTAGGTATTGGTATTGGTAGGGTGCGAAAATAGTGTAGGATTTTAGGTAAAGTCATCATTTTATATATGGTGACGCGGCCTAGCCACGAGAGAGGGTAGGACTGATATGTTTCTAGTTCTTTTTGAAGGTCTTCTAGGAGTGAGGGGAAATTTGCCGCTATTAGGCGCGATGTGGGGAAGCTTAAAGGGGTTCTGACATGAAAAAAAAAAATTGTACTCACCTTGCCTGGCCTGGCCCGATCGCCAGGCATGTCCCCTCCAGCCGGCATCTTCTTCTGTGCCTTTAAAGCAGAGCAGGAGCGGTCAAAAAGACCGCTTCTTGGCTCTGGTCCGTCCGTCAGGCACTTCCGAGGTCAACGGACGGGAGCTACGTCACAAGCAGTGCTTGCTGTGGGCGGCCCGTCCGTCCTGCTGAACTCCGGAGTGCTGCGCATGCGCAGTGGAGACGCGGCCCGTCCTGACTCCTGTCAGAGGGCACCTCTCCACTGCGCATGCGCGCGATCCCGGAGCGGCGCGGCTGCTGGAGGAAGAAGACTGCCTGCCGGGAGGCATATTAGCACTTTCTGCTTAGGTTAAGCAGCGCTGCTGATTAGAGCCACCTGATTGGCTCTTCGGCACCACGTGACTGCACAGCGTGCACCAATCAGGTGGCTCTAGTCAGGCTGCTTAACCTAAACAGATAGTGCTAATATGCTGCCGGGAGATGACCCCCCGATGTAAACAACAACAGGAGAACAGGTAAGTATAAGATTTTTATGCTTTAGCAGCCATTAAACCCATGGGTTCCCTTGGTCCATTAGGCACACCAGGGAACAATGGCTGCTAAAGCATAAAAAAATTATTTGTGTCAGAACCCCTTTAAGTTTATACCTAGGTATGGGATGGACTTGAGTTGCCATTGGAAGGGGAATTCTTTTTATATATCTTTTTTTAGACTTTCCTGTATGTTTATGCCTAAAATTTGTGATTTGGTAATATTCAATTTATAATAGGAGATTTCCGAGAATTTTTTTAGTATTTTTTGCGTTATTCTTAAGGATGAGATTGGGTTGGAGAGCGTAAGAAGAATATCATCGGCAAATAGGCTTATTTTGTGTTGTCTCGAGCCGGCTACTATTCCCTGAATGTCTGGGCAGGTTCTTATATATTCCGCTAGGGGTTCCATAACCAGGGTAAATATTAGGGGGGAAAGTGGACAGCCCTGGCGTGTGCCGTTAGTGATTGGGAGGGATGATGATAGCATACCGTCAGCAAAGATTTTTGCCGAAGGGGAAGTATACAGGGCTTGGATAGCTTTAAGTATGTTGCCAGAGAATCCGAATTTTTTTAGGGTGGCAAAGGCATAATTCCAATGGAGCCTATCAAAGGCTTTTTCAGCATCAAGGGCAAGTAAGACTGAGGGAGTGTGTGTGGTTTCGAGTTTGTATAAAAGGTTGAGTATCCTTCTAGTTCCGTCTGAGGCTTGTCTATCTTTTACGAAGCCGACTTGATCTGAATGGATTAAATTGGGTAATATGTTTAAAAGTCTTAGTGCTAATGTTTTGGCATATATTTTTATGTCACAGTTTAATAGGGATATTGGCCTAAAGTTGGAGGGAGAGGTGGGATCTTTCCCTGGTTTGGGGATTGTTATTATTGTGGCTTCTAACATTTCAGTTGGGAAGGAGCCTTCATTAATTCCTTGGTTGCATGCTTTAGTTAGGTGTGGAGTTAAGAGTGTTAGAAAGAGTTTATAGTAATCGTTGGAAAACCCGTCAGGGCCTGGGGCTTTATGGAGTTTTAAGGATTTGATATTATCTATGATTTCGTTGGGTGTTAAGGGGGCATTGAGGAGGTTGAGCTGAGTTTCGGAGAGTGAAGGAAGATTTATTCCTCTGAGAAATTGTTCAATGTTGGATGAGTGGGGTTGGGGGGTGGAGGGATCGTCTTTTACGTTATATAGGTCTTTGTAGCATTGGCGGAAGATTTCTATTATATGGTTGGGGTGGTATACTTTGTTGTTGTGATTATGTGGGTCATAGAGATATGGGATTTTGGTTCCGGAGATCTTTTTCTTGACTGAGTTTGCCATCATGCGTGTGGGTCTGTTATTTGATGAATAGTAAGTTGCTTTTGAGGATCTCAATTCTTTTTCATAATTATCCATCAGTAGATTTCTAAGATTTTGTCTAAGTTTGAATAGTTCGTTGTGGAGGGAATCAGAGGGGGATCTGGACAGTTGGCTTTCTTTTTCAGTGATTTGTGATAAGAGTTCGTTTAGTTGGTGGGTTTTTTCTTTTTTATATCTTGCACTAATTTTAATTAAAGTTCCTCTAATGTAGGCTTTATGGGCGTTCCAGATGGTGGTGGGGGAGATATCCGGGGTTGTGTTAATTTTAAAGTATTCTTCTATAGCGGAGGAGATATCTGCTTGGTTTTTTTGGTAGTTTCATGAGGAACACATTGTTTCTCCATGATCTTGGCATTTCGTTTGTTTGACCAAGGGAGATTGATATTGAGACGGGTGCGTGGTCGGACCACGTGGCCGTTCCTATTTGTGCTGATTTGATATGGGGTAAAGCAGATCTGTCTGTTAAGATTAGGTCGATCCTTGAGAATGACTTATGTCTTGAGGAGTAGAAAGTGAATTCTTTTGATGATGTATTGAGGCATCTGAAGGTGTCAAATAGGGCGTTGTTGTGTAGCTAGGGAAGTGGGGGGGGGGGAGGATTTCGCTAGTCCCTTTGTAGAATCGAGTAGGTTATCAGGTATAGAGTTGAAATCCCCACATATTAGTAGTGTGCCTTTCTCACATTTTCTTATTTTTTTCATTATCTTGTTTAGAAAACGAAGTTGGGCAAAGTTTGGGGTGTAGATGTTGGCGATTGTGAACGGCTTGCCGTTGATGTGGCCTGTCAGAATCAGATATCTGCCTTTGGTGTCCACTTCTTGATGAGTTACATCTATTTGCAGTGAGTCTTTAAAGGCTATCAAGACACCTGCTTGTTTTTTGGAGGAGCATGCATTGAAGATTTTTGGGAATTTTTTGTGTGATATAGTTGGGCATGCGTCAGAGGCAAAGTGTGTCTCTTGGGCGCATATAATTTCGGCTTTTGAATTGAGCGCCTCCTTCCAGAAGGATGACCTTTTAAATGGCGAGTTTAGCCCATTTACATTTAAGGATAATATTTTTGTGGACATTTTTCTTTATTTAGCATTGATTTGAGGGTCCGTGGAAGCCTTGTACATTTCGGTGAAGTGTGGAAAAAAGGGAGAACAGTAACATTCAAGGATGTAACATTTGTTTTGCATTTGTAGAAAATTACATTAGCATTTGCATAACTGTGTGGTTTCCTTAGCATTAATGTAAAAGTAGAAAAATCTTAAGCAACAAACAATTTTAGAATTAGTAATCTTGGTTGGGGTTGGGGTAGTAGACATGAAACACGTCGGTTCAGCCAAGTGCGTGAGCACGCTGAATAAGTGGGGGGACGGGAAAGTTCACCTGTTGAGGAGCTTTCCAAAGGCGCAACCACCTTAATGGTTGTTATGGATGAATGTCAGTTCCGCTTGAGAATTTAGGTCTGGATCCATTCTTGGGTTTGCTTTCCTTGTTTCATCGGAAGAGGTTGGGAGTGCTGTGGAGATGGTATCTTTACTCCCCAGGACTTTGGTAGTTGATGGACGTCCTCTGCTTTTTGAAGGACATGAGTGTAGTTATCCTTACATATTATTATTTTTGCTGGAAAACCCCAGCAGTATAGAACGTTGGCTTGACGTAGGGCTGCGGTGATTGGTAGGAATTTTTTTCTCTCACTCATGGTGACTTGTGAAAGATCTGCAAAGAGTCGGATGTTGGAGAAAGGAGCTGGAAGCTGATTCTTTTTGTGGGCCGAGGCCATCAGGGCTTCCTTTATATGATAAAAGTGAATTCTGGCTATAGTGTCTCTCGGGTTAGATTCAGGTACAAATTTTGGCCTGGGGAGCCTGTGGGCTCTGTCAATGGTTAAATCATATGGAGTGGCCTCCGGGAGGAGAGTTGACATGAATTTTTTTAAGTAGTTGGACAGTTCAGATGATGCAATAGACTCAGGAATACCGCGAAATTTTATATTATTGCGTCTATTTCTGTCTTCTATATCGGCGAGCTTAGTTTTAAGCTGGGATACTTCTTCTACTAATTCGTAGTGCGCGTCGATTAAGGCATTATGGGATTGTGTTATTTCTCCCATTTTATTTTCGGTATGCGACACTCTCTCTCCAATAGAATCGATTGTGTTTTTTTTATGGATGAGTTGAGTGATTTGAAGCTGGCTTGGAAAGAATCGCTGAGGGCTACTACCATGTTTTTGATGAAAGCCTCTGAGGCTGGCTGGGATGACGATGGTAGGGAAGTTATAAAATTACGTAGAGATTCTGGTTGGTTGTCTGGGGTGCTCCCTTCATCTGTTCTGGGGTGCTGTTTCAATGGGCTATCCGAGGGAGAGTTAATTAGAGGATGGGGACCATGCTTTGTAGGCTCAGTTATGGCTGCAGCCATTTTGATGTGAGCCTGTGAGGGGGATTTCTGTCTTTTCCCTCCCGTCTGATTGTGAGGTGAGATGTGTGGGCATTCACTCACCAGATCTCCAGATTCCCAGTCCAGCAGGGAGGTCTTAACACGCTCTGTCCGGGAACGCTGTTTGAGTGAGTTGTCTGAAGGGATTTCAGCCGGAGGAAGGGGACCATGCTTTGTGGAGGCTGAGATGGCCGCCGCCATTTTAGTGTGGGACTGTAATGGGGGGCTCTGTCTCTCCCTGCTATTCTGGCTGTGTGGTGAGGATGATGAAGTTTCACTCACCAGGTCCCGCGATTCCCGGTCCGGGGGGTAGCGCTCTGCGTGGTCTGAGTCGGTGTCGGCGTTCTCCTCCTCTCTGCACGCTGTTTGTGAGATGGGAGAAGTCGGGAGGCTGTCGGCTCTCAGGCGCGGGACCTCCGTCGGGAGGAAGAACTCCTCTAAGCGTCTCGGCTGAGACCTGGAGGGACGGCGTCGGGTCATTGTTGTAGTGAGGAGAGCCGGAGGCTGCACTGCGCTGTGACAGGTGAGCGGAGAGCTGCTTTTTTAGTTGTTTTTCGGTGGTATCAGCACAGAGCGTACGGACTATGCTGCCATCTTCAAGCTCGGCTAGGCCACGCCCCCATTTGGTTTAAATTTCTAAAAGTAACTCAAACAAGGCTTTTTTCATTAGGCTAGGGCGACAAGATGACTTCAATTGTGACATATGTCATTCAGCTAAAAAAAGTTAGTGCGAGTCATGTTACGACTCACAATTTCCCGTGACATTGCAAAAAAACAGGAAGGTTGGATTAATTTTGCGTTCTGCGCATCATGGTCACAGCAAGTCACAACTTTTCTTAGCTTAGGAGATTGCAGGGCTACATTACAATCTCTGCAAGGTAGCAGCAGATGAAAAAGAAGTTGAACACCCCTAATAATAGACGTGTAGTGCAGAGTTAGGGCTCCTTGGGGGTGGGAGTAAGAAATGTCATAATAGTGCAAAACTAGTCCTTGGTATAGAAGTTCAAGTGCAGCAAATCCAGTTGAATGCCTCTCCCACAAGGCTGCAGTAACCCTTCGATGCATGCTTTCCACCAAATTCTGATGTGTGGAGAAATTTGCCTCCATTCCTCTAGGAAAGCTTCAGATAGAGATGCGAGGTGTGTTGGGCGTGCAAGGATATGGTGTTTTAGTTCATCCTAAAGATGCTTGATGGGATTGATATCCAGACTTTTGACTGTCCAATGGAGTTAGCAGACATTTTGTTTCTTAAACCGAGCCTCAACATTGCTGGCTGTATGACATGGTGCTCGGTCATGTTGGTAGACACACAGTTGTACCAAAGTATTGCCCAAGAACAGCACCCCAAGCACCAACACATGTGCCTCTGTGCAATCACTGTTGTGATGTTGGGCTTGTGCACAGCCACTCATCCATGGTAAACCTTTGCATGCATTTGGTTCTGGTGCTAATTGATGTTCCAATGACCTGTGATACCTTCTGATCAGGTGTTTCAGCAGATGATACCTTCATAGCTTGTACAAGGCTTTGTTGTCTATGTTCTGTCACTTTACATGGACTCCCTGGATGTGGCTACACTGCACACACCGTATGTTTTCAATTTCCGAACAACAGTCAACAATGGACTATAGAAGGTCCAAACGTGATGCAATGTCCCATACTGATTGGTTGCTCAGGTGACATTCCACCACAATATCCCACTAGTAGTCTGTCAGCTCTTCACCTGGCAATATCCTGATGGTTGCTCTACTGCGATATGTCTGTGTGATACTCTCCTTCATACCCAATGCTCACACATCCGATTTACATTTGCAGTGTGTGTGTGTGTGTAATATATATATATATATATATATATATATATATATATATATATATATATATATATATACAGTATATATATATATATATATATATATATATATATATATATATATATATACATACACACACACACACACTCCTCAAAATTGAATTTGCAACAGCAAGAAGGATAAGTCATAGAATTATGGAAATTGCAGGATTGATAGACATGTTGATGATGTGCAAATTATGGATAAGTGGAAACAAAATATTACAAACATTTAAATTTATTCAGTATCAAGTATGAGCACCTCGTGCAGAAATAAATGCACTTACATGCCCTGGCATGCTATCACTGAGGTTATTAATGATTGCCTGAGGAATGTTCTGCTGTGCTGAATGCACTTGAGCAGACAAATCCTTAAGATGCGCTGCTAACAGGTCCTTTTGCAATTGGCGACCAATTATGTTCCATAAGTGCTCAATGGGAGACATGTCTGGAGATGCTGCAAGCCATAATAGCATGTTTAGGCCATGTGGACTGCTCACAGTTGCATGAGCCACATGTGGCTTGTCATTGACCTATTGTATAACGGCTCCTCGAACAGTTCGGAGAAATGGCTTTTCCAACAGGTTTCGCGACCAGATCAACATAATGCTGAGCAGTTAGTGTCCTTGGAATAGCAGGGTCCGGCTACTGTACATTATGCCGTCACACAACATAATCCCTGGAGCAGTACCTGTTAGATGTTCCCTCATGAAGGCCTATCCATGGTGTTGCCCACGTGGTCCTCAAATATGGCCAAATACATCTCCAAATGCCTTGTATTGGGAACTGGGTGAGAAATTTGCTTTTAGACAATTTGTTCAGCTAAGCAATTATAATGATTAATTTAATTAATGTCATGAATCCCCTTCTAACCTTTTGCTTGACCAATGATCTCACAGAGTTGTTGGGGAATCCTCATGTAAAATGCATGTGATTATCACCTGCACAGGGTTGGAATAAATTGAAATAGATTTACGTTACACACTATATATATATATATATATAAATAAAATTTGGCAGTTGTGCAAAAATGCTGCAAAGATTTTTTTCAAAAGTAGAAGGCATCTGATTGGCTCCAAATTTATTCTGCAGCAGGACAACCACCCTAAACATAAAGCCAATGTCATTAACAACTATCTTCAGTGTAAAGAACAACAAGGAGTCCTGGAAGTAGAGATGAGCGAGCATGCTCAGAGAAGTCAGTTACTCGAGCGAGCATCGCTCTTCTCAAGTAACTGCATTCTTGTCCGAGCAGGCTCGGGAGGGGGGGGGGGGGGGCGCGGCGGGGGTGAGCAGGGGACAGCGGGGGGTAGCAGGTGGGAGAGAGATTTCTCACTCTCTCCCCCGCTATCCCCCGCCGCCCCCCTCAGCCTGCTCAGACAAGTATGCAGTTATTCAAGAAGAGCAATGCTTGCTCGAGTAGCTGACTTATCTGAGCGTGCTCGCTCATCTCTACCTGGAAGTGATTACATGGCCCTACAGAGTCCTGATCTCAACATCATCGAGTCTGTATGAGATTATATATATTCATTATTTCTGCATTTTTTTCAGCTTTCTCACTGGAGTGGGTCGGTTCCAAAAAAAATAATGTTGACATTTTTTCCAATATTATTTTAATTTGTATTGGAATTACAGTGTTAGGAAAAATATGTTATAATGAAGAGAATGACACCTTGCACATCTTCCAAAACCCAATATTTTCCAAGATATGAATTATCAAAAATTATGGTCCTTGGTGACCTTCTGAAAATTGACCCCCTGTATTTGTTGAAGTCATGACCCGATGGGTCTGAGAACTGAGGTCTTTTTATACATTCTAGTAATGAACAAATGTGCAAAGTTTTTGAAAAATCAAAGATGGTTGGGTGTTACCCCTTTGGGTGATTTGTCCTATAATGCAAAGCTATCATTGCATCTGAAACAAAAGTTAGACTCATCGTTGAAGAGGATAGACCTGCACTGCAGCCTCAATTGCTGTCTTGCTCCGTACCATGCTAGCCTTTGAGAGCAGTGGCTTGAGATCAACGGAAGACCGGTTGCTGTAATGTTGCGCAAGTGCCTTCTGATGGTTTGTGTAGGCACTGTTTGACGCACTAGCCTTGGAATGGGATATCCAATTTCACTTGCAGTACAGAAGGAATAACTATGCGCCATTCTTCTAATCTGACAATCTGCCCATGTAGTGGTTCACCTCTGAGCACCTCTTGCTGCCATTTGAGTTTGTTGTTGTTCTCCCAACCACTGAGACATGCAACGTTGAGCAATGCTGAATAAAAAACCAAGGGCTCTCGGTTCAAGGATTTTGTCTCTCTCAGTTTGCAACAAGTGGCGATAACTTTCACGTCAACATAAGGGAGGCATCGCACAATCATACCCCAAGTTTTAGTCTCAATCTGGCACTAATACCATTGAAGCCACTACTCATGCCATAGATTGTCTGATGTAGGATTCTGTTTGCTCAACAGTTCTGTGTCGTCTTTGCTGGATTTTTAGTTTCATAATGCACCAAATGTTTTCTATTGGTGAAAGGTCCGGACTGCAGGCGGCCAGTTCAGCACCCGGACTCTTCTTCTGTGAAGCCATGCTTTTGTGATGGATGCAGTATGTGGTTTAGCATTGTCTTTCTGAAATATGCAAGGCATTCCTTGAAAGAGACGTGTGATTTCTGTTGATATGACTTCTCCTTTGCATGATACAGCTTTAACTTGCATTTGTGGATCGCACAGCGACCTGTGCTCACAGACAATGATTTTTCATGCAATGACACCAGTGCCGTGGATCACGAGCATCTTATATTGACCTTCAGCCTTGTCCCTTGTGCACATGAATTTCTCCAGATTCTTTGAATCTTCTGATGATATTATGTACTGTAGATGGCGGGATGTTCACAGTCTTCATAATTTTATGTTGAGGAACATTTTTCTGAAATTGTTCCACAATTTGCAAACACAGTTTTTAACAGATTTGTGAACCTCAGACCATTTTTGCTTCTGAGAGACTCTGCCTCTCTTACATTTCTTTTTTTATGCACAGTCATGTGACTTAAATTGACCCTACAGCTGTTTTTTGTTAGTACTAGAGATGAGCGAGCATACTCGCTAAGGCAAACTACTTGAGCGAGTAGTGCCTTATGCGAGTACCTGCCCGCTCGTCCTTAAAGATTCGGGTGCCGGCGGGGGGCGGGGAGGGGCGGGGAGTGGCGGGGGAGAGCAGGAAGAACGGGGGGAGATCTCTCTCTCTCACTTTCTCCCCCCTCTCCTCCCTGCTTACTGCCGCAACTCACTGCTCTTCGAGAAGAGCGGGCAGGTACTCACATAAGGCACTACTCGCTGGAGTAGTTTGTCTTAGCGAGTACGCTTGCTCATCTCTAGTTAGTACCACTTACTTTTTCAGCCTTTTGTTACAACCGGTCCCAACTTTTGTGAGATGTGTTGCTACCATCAATTTCTAAATGAGTTAATTTTTTAAAAAATGAAATGGAAAAACATCTCACTTTCAACTGTTGATATGTGTTCTATACTTTATTGCCAATAAAATATGGTTATACAAGAATTCCAAATTATTGCATTCTTTTTTTATATACACTTATTAATATTTTACATTGTACCAACTTTTTGGGAACCGGGGCTGTATATAACATAGATTATCTCAGAGGGGTTAAGATTAAAGAATAAAAAATGGTGGTATGTGGTGATATAAGGGGTCATATCCAAGTTGAGGGGATAACCAACATGCTGGCTATAGTGGTAAAAATTCAATTAAGATGACCTCCTTCTGAGAATAGGAGCACAGCTTGAGAGCTCACTGACTGTGACAATATTCCACATTGATCAATCACAATCACCAGTTTTTTTGGTGTTGTATCATGTCAGTGACATGTAAGAAGAATGACCTGACAATTGTAGCCTGGAGCCCTGAAAGACAAATGACTAATTAAGAGGGCCAAAATCTACCCCAGTGGGACAGTAAAGGATGAGATGGTTCTACTACTGTGCTAACATTTACTCTACAGAAGAAGCAGCAATGTGTTCTAGATAAACTCTGTGATGTTTTATGTAGTAGAATTTGGCTTGGTTAATGTTTTGGTACCATTCCAATGTTAATTTACAGAGTATGATGGGTTTCAGAGGACCATGATGTGACCACATTTTAGAATCAGATTACAGCCATAATAACTAGACCCTTAGGTTTGTGCTGAACTAAGCTTACATCACCATAGGGCCCACAGTGATCTACACTAGTGGCATTAGAAAAATGGAATACTGACTGCAGTACTGACCACATTAATTGTTAATTTAATAAGTAATGGCAGCATTTTTAAAGTGACTTTCTAGTTTGGGGACAAAATACTGTCCCAGGACTGGAGGAGGATGAGGTCATCTCTCCAGTCTGCTGCTTCCAGGTTCCATTGTCAGTTATTCAAAATGGCCGACACAATCATCAGATTACTTAATCCCCACAGTGCGTTGATAGTGTTAGACTACCAATGTACTATGCCTGCTTTCTGATTGGCCATTGCTAATCACATGAGCAGATCTACCCAATCAGTGAGCAGTGCACAGTATGCATTAGGTAGTTAGAAAACTGCTTCAGCCATCTTGGACAGCCAATAATGGGATTTATAACTGGCTGATCATAGGTGTGGCAGAGAAGAACAACTGCAGGTGATATACCTCCCTCCCCCTCATGTTCTGAGACAGAATTTTGCCCAGAAATCAGGAGGATCACTTTAACCCTTCCAGAATTAAGGGTCATTGATGTGTATTGGAGTAATGCATTCTAAAGATGAATAGTTTTTCCTATTTTTTTCTTTCGCAGGTCATGTGGGATTTTTTTTATAGGGAAAGTTAACAAAAATTGGAAGCCATGTTTTTCCAAATTGGAAACGTTGGATAAGTTTTCTATCATGGAATAAATGGACTCCAGGGGCTTCCACCTTGAAATAAAAGCAGAAGACATGAGACAAACATGCATGACATTTATGGATGGAACCAGGAATATGTGCTGGGCCACTTATACAGCCATCTAAGCAAGAACCTTACTGATTTTTCTAAGCAGTAGAATATATCTGTATCACATTTATAGTATAACACACCTAAAAAGTAGACAGTGCAAGCTTAGACTAGACAGTCTTAAGATGCAGCAGATTTATCAAATCGGCTCTGCTAAATGATAAATCTGTTGACTTTTAAGACTCTTTAGTCTAAGCTCAGACCACCTTCAGGGAACCAGATACGGGAATACTGGGATTCCCTGCACTGCCCGCAACCCCTGTCCCTGCCTACCTGCCCCCCTGGGCTAGGCCCCAAGGCGACAACTGGGCGATGTTCCCTGCACTAACTAGGGGAATGGGACAGGGAAATGACTGCGCAAACACTGGGAAGAAATGAACAAACACTAAGGCACGTCAGACTAACCAGGTCGGCAACAGGAGGGAACGCAGTACACAAAGGGTCAGGCAAAAGCAAGTTCAAGTCCAGAAGGCTAAGGGTCAAAGCCGGGATTCAATACAGGAGTTAATGCAGAAGCGTGCATGCAGCTGAAGGACCAAACTAACGCTGGCAAGGGGGTAAGCATCAGGGAAGTTTAAATGCTGTCAGAACTCCTGCCCCAGCAGCTGATTAGGGCAGGGAGTCTGACAGCAGCAGAGACTCCCAGCAGTGCTGGAGAATCCGCCCCCAGCACTGCAGAGCAGGAGGAGATCCAATTGTGCCTGGCTGCTATGGAGCCGAGGACGCGGTGCGGGGCGACACCCGCCATGTCCCTAGAAACCAGGTGCGGGGAGGAGTACGGTGGCTGGGGAAGGTAATAAGGGCTAGAGCTCCCCTGCGCCGCACAGCCCCAGCCTGGGGGACAGGACCAGCGATGTGGGCACCGTGGAGCCATGTGCCACCAGTCCCGACATCACCGGACCTGACACTACCTTTTAGTTGGTTAAGTTTATGCCAAAAATTACAGCAAAATTTTGGCACAATTGGCGGTAATTTGGTGCAGTATTTGGCATGACTTTGGCCAAACCTACTTTTTTAACATCTCCTAGCAAATAAGTATTCTAAAGTGTCTAAAATACACTGCAAATATAGTGCAAAGCATGTTTGACAGTTTTGGGTGCAGTTTTCTCCAGAAAACGATCAAATTTTCAGTAGTACATAAGCCCAATGTATGCTGCTCTTTTATTCCATTTCAGTTTGTTAAATGTCTGATTAGTAAAATGTTGGCGGCCGTGGGAGGGGCATGATAAAAAGAAACCCACAATTCTCTCCTCCAACACTGACCACCGCCTCTAACATCCTCTTGTGTTTATATTGGCTGCAGAGGTGAGGTTCTTGTTTATACATGTGACCACTGCAGCCAATAGCCTGCCCGAAACAGAACATCATCTGCTTAAATACAAGCCCACATGACCTGTTTATGGGACATCACTGGGGCAGAAGACTCGGTGACGTTACAGGTTACTTGGCACTGGCCTGTAAACAGGCCCTGCAAGTGCAAAAAGTACAGTACTAAGTGCCGATAAGTGCGCAAATCCGCCTCGTTCACTGTGCACATACGTTGTGCTGAAGCATACGCAAATGCGCATACGGTCATCTGTAGCTGCCCTTATCAAGAACAGGCAGGGCAAAGTCTACGAGAACATTATATATTATATAATAAACCAGAACAGGCTGCAGTAAAATGAACACGAATCCTAAACAACCAGTGAAATTGCGTATGAGAAAAAACGGATGGACAATCGCACATAACAAACACATAGACACGAGAGGAAGGGGGAATGAAAGGACAAATTATACAAAGCAGGTGAAAGAACTAAAAATCTGTTTTTAGAAATCTTGCCTATATAAAGGGGGGGGGGGGGTGTCTTCTCAAGAAATTGGCCTCACAGTTTTGCTACATCTGAGGTACAGGTTTTCCACCACGCCAGCAACGTCAGGTCTAATAAATCGCAAAATCTGAGAACTGCATTGCTTTTGTCTAAAAAGATACATTTATTAAAACCATTTACCTTTATTTACCTTTTTCTTATGTCACTTTGCTTCCATCTGGATAGTTTTTAACTTTTTTTCTCTTGGTGTGTGAGACGGAGTGTGAAACATCTGCCACGGTCCAAATTCCTGCCGGTGGAACTGATTGCACGCTCCAGGTTAATGTTTGCTTTTTTTCATCCATGTTTCATCACTTCATGGGCATGTACGGCGATCTTGGAAACATATGGTCATCCGCAGCAGACAAATACAGATTTCCAAACGTTCTATAGCTGATTAACACATCACTGCAAATGTTCCATTACAGATTTTCCATTATCCAGGGGTTTTTTTAGGTTTCTTTGCAGTTTATTGCAACTATTTTATTTTACTGGAAAGTGACTCCTGCCTGTTTACACCTGATTTAGTTTCCAAGTACTTGTTCATAAACTGGAGTTACAGACCTGTGAGTTTGTTCTTCTCCTATAAAGACTATATATAACGACACTCAATACACTCAAACGCCTTACTTGAAAACATATAGACCTGCAACATTTATTCCAAAGGGCAATAACATAGATTATTGTCAAAGAATGAAAATGTTGTCAATACATAAAAAAATAAGATTAAAAAAAAATAAGAAATTTAGATGGGGGACAGGGCAGGGGTGTGCTGTTAAAGGGATTGTCCGATTACAAACTATTGACTATTGATCATCTGTGGGACAGGCCACCAACAGTTGAGCCGTGGTGGTTTGTTACTCAGGGCCCCCTCTGATCAGCCATTTGCTGGGTCAGTGTGCTCAGGCACTGGGCTGATCTCTTCAGGAAGCAGACAGCTCCCTTCTCACTGTAGTGCAACAGCTTGGTATTGTACACAATGCTCATATTCACTTTAACCCCTTGAGTAGCGGGTTTCCTACCACCCTGTCGGACCCACCA
This sequence comes from Eleutherodactylus coqui, assembly GCF_035609145.1. Classification (NCBI taxonomy): domain Eukaryota; kingdom Metazoa; phylum Chordata; class Amphibia; order Anura; family Eleutherodactylidae; genus Eleutherodactylus; species Eleutherodactylus coqui. Next base: position 115,027,002 of record NC_089845.1, on the reverse strand, counting down.
GGGCAGGTTTTTTAAAATGGTCTAATCATTGAATTTCAACTAATTTTGCAGTTGCGTCTCAAGAGCCATAACTTTTTCATTTTTCCATTGACATGGCCATATAAGGGCTTGTTTTTTGCGGGACAAGTTGTGATTTTCTAAACAGGGGGGAGGAAAAAAAGAAATGGGGAAAAAAGAAAAAAAGGGGCCATGTCATTAAGGGGTTAAATAATGTATTAACTTCCTTCTCTGGGTCATTACGACACATGGATACCACATGTGTGATTTTATTTTTGATTTTTTACAAAGTAAAGGGAGACAAGCGTTTTTATTATTTTTTTAAATTATTTTTTTACTTTTGTTTTTTTTTTTACTTTTTTTTTTTTTGTCCCTTTAAGGGACTTCCACAGGGACCCATCAGGACCCCCTGATCACATTCCGGGGGTCCGATGGTAACAGCCCTTTACATGCTACAGTGAGAGCCCTTTACATGCTGCAGTCACATAGACTGCAGCATGTAAAGGGTTAAAACAGCAGAGATCGGAGGTTTTCTCTGATCTCTGCTGTAAGAGCTGGTACCTATCTGTCCTCTGACAGCCAAGCAGCAGCTCTCCCTGCCACAGAGACCATCGGCTTGCTTCAGACAAGCCGATGGTCTCTATGGCAAACTATAAACAAAGCAGGAGACTTAGAAGCAGGAGATTGCCGGCATATCGGCAATATCTTCCTGCTTCTCAATGTCCTGCTTTGTTCTCTGTGGGTCTGTGCAGGCAGAGCACAATGTCACAGCTTGTGGCATTGTGCTCTGCAGCTCCCATAGTGATACATAGCCCGGAAATCTTCCGGGCTATATCGCTATGAGCAGTGGAGCTCGTCCTGGAAAATTTCCGGGCGTGCCACTCAAGGGGTTAATGGGAACTTTGTGTGTAATACCAAGCATGGCCACTGCAGTGGGAACAGAGCTGCCTGCTTCCTGCAGAAATCAGCTCAGTGCACAAGTATACTGACCCAGTAAACAGATTATCAGAGTCGGTCTCAGGGAGGAGATCCCCTCCAATCTACTATTGATGTGGCTAGGCCATCAATAGTTTACAACTGGACAACCCCTTTAAATTTGAAGTATCCAATTAAGGAGTGCAAGGACCTCAGAATCCTTCTCTGACTGTAATGGTGGCTAGAAATACGCACTCCAGCACTAATACACAATAATTATCTCAATTAAGGTGATATTTGCACGGCGGAGTGTGATATTGGTCCGAGAAACTTCTAAACCTGAGATTTTTCTTCTCTGAGTGCCATGAATTTTGCAAGAAAAAGCACATTACATTGCTGCAGATGATTCATTCAGTAGTAAAAATATAAAAACACATTGCATTCACATGGAAATGGTATTTATTAGAGATGAGCGAACGTACTCGTCCGAGCTTGATACTCGTTCGAGTATTAGCGTGTTCGAGATGCTCGTTACTAGAGGCGAGTACCACGTGATGTTCGAGTTACTTTCACTTTCATCTCTGAGACGTTAGCGCGCTTTTCTGGCCAATAGAAAGACAGGGAAGGCATTACAACTTCCCCCTGCGACGTTCAAGCCCTATACCACCCCCCTGCAGTGAGTGGCTGGCGAGATCAGGTGTCACCCGAGTATATACATCGGTCCCTCCCGCGGCTCGCCACAGATGCATTCTGACAGAGATCAGGGACAGTGCTGCTGGTGCCGGAGCTGCTATAGGGAGAGCGTTAGGAGTTATCTTAGGCTTCAAGAACCCCAACGGTCCTTCTTAGGGCCACATCTAACCGTGTGCAGTAGTGTGGAGGCTGCTTTTTGCAGTGTTGCACATTTTTTTTTTTTGTATATCGGCCGTGCAGAGCATTGCGTCCTGCAGTAATTTTACATTGTCCAGGGCCAGTAGTGGTGAGGCAGGGACAGAAGACATATTTATTGAATATAGGCAGTGGGCCTTTCCAAAAACATTTGGGGAAAAAAATCTATTTGGGCTGCCTGTGACTGTCCTCAGTGTACTGGGTCTCTGCTGGGGGTAGTTGTCCTAATTCATACGTAGCCAGCTAAGTGTTACAGCAGGCTTGCGCAAAATTCTTTCCTGCCTCTGTGTTGCCTCTTACATCACCGCTGTATTCCTGTCCACAAGTGTACTGGGTCTCTGCTGGGGGTAGTTGTCCTAATTCATACGCAGCCAGCTAAGTGTTACAGCAGGCTTGCGCAAAATTCTTTCCTGCCTCTGTGTTGCCTCTTACATCACCGCTGATTTCCTGTCCACAAGTGTACTGGGTCTCTGCTGGGGGTAGTTGTCCTAATTCATGCGCAGCCAGCTAAGTGTTACAGCAGGCTTGCGCAAAATTCTTTCCTGCCTCTGTGTTGTCTCTTACATCACCGCTGTATTCCTGTCCACATGTGTACTGGGTCTCTGCTGGGGGTAGTTGTCCTAATTCATACGCAGCCAGCTAAGTGTTACAGCAGGCTTGCGCAAAATTCTTTCCTGCCTCTGCTGTGCGTTCCGTAAGCGAAGTCAGCCTCCAACCACAGGCCAATAAGCGGCACATTTAATTACAGCGTTCTGTTTCTGCACTACTGGTAAGACAGCATGCTGAGGGGTAGGGGTGGGCCTAGAGGACGTGGACGCGGGCGAGGACGCGGAGGCCCAAGTCAGGGTGTGGGCACAGGCCGAGCCAGTGCAGTGGCCAGGGATAGAGGCAGGGCCAGACCGAATAATCCACCAACTGTTTCCCAAAGCGCCCCCTCACGCCATGCCACCTTGCAGAGGCCAAGGTGCTCTAAGGTGTGGCAGTTTTTCACAGAGACACCTGACGACCGACGAACAGTGGTGTGCAACCCTTGTCGCGCCAAGATCAGCTGGGGAGCCACCACCACCAGCATGCGCAGGCATATGATGGCCAAGCACCCCACAAAGTGGGACGAAGGCCGTTCACCGCCTCCGGTTTGCACCACTGCCTCTCCCCCTGTGCCCCAACCTGCCACTGAGATCCAACCCCCCTCTGAGGACACAGGCACGAGTGCCTACCGGCCTGCACCCACACCCTCACCTCCGCTGTCCTCGGCCCCATCCAGCAATGTCTCTCAGCGCAGCGTCCAGACGTCGCTAGCGCAACTGTTTGAGCGCAAGCGCAAGTACGCCGCCACGCACCCGCACGCTCAAGCGTTAAACGTGCACATAGCCAAATTGATCAGCCTGGAGATGCTGCCGTATAGGCTTGTGGAAACGGAGGCTTTCAAAAGCATGATGGCGGCGGCGGCCCCGCGCTACTCAGTTCCCAGTCACCACTACTTTTCCCGATGTGCCATCCCAGCCCTGCACGACCACGTCTCCCGCAACATTGTACGCGCCCTCACCAACGCGGTTACTGCCAAGGTCCACTTAACAACGGACACGTGGACAAGCACAGGCGGGCAGGGCCACTATATCTCCCTGACGGCACATTGGGTGAATTTAGTGGAGGCTGGGACCGAGTCAGAGCCTGGGACCGCTCACGTCCTACCCCCCCCCCCAGAATTGCGGGCCCCAGCTCGGTGCTGGTATCTGCGGCGGTGTATGCTTCCTCCACTAAACCACCCTCCTCCTCCTCCTCCTCCTCCAACGCAACTTCTGTCTCGCAATCAAGACGTGTCAGCAGCAGCACGTCGCCAGCAGTCGGTGTCGCGCGGCGTGGCAGCACAGCGGTGGGCAAGCGTCAGCAGGCCGTGCTGAAACTACTCAGCTTAGGAGAGAAGAGGCACACGGCCCACGAACTGCTGCAGGGTCTGACAGAGCAGACCGACCGCTGGCTTTCGCCGCTGAGCCTCCAACCGGGCATGGTCGTGTGTGACAACGGCCGTAACCTGGTGGCGGCTCTGCAGCTCGGCAGCCTCACACATGTGCCATGCCTGGCCCATGTCTTTAATTTGATGGTTCAGCGCTTTCTGAAAAGCTACCCACACTTGTCATACCTGCTCGGAAAGGTGCGCCAGCTCTGCGCACATTTCCGCAAATCACACACGCACATTGCCACCCTGCGGACCCTGCAACATCGGTTTAATCTTCCAGTGCACCGACTGCTGTGCGACGTGCCCACATGGTGGAACTCTACGCTCCACATGTTGGCCAGACTCTATGAGCAGCGTAGAGCTATAGTGGAATACCAACTCCAACATGGGCGGCGCAGTGGGAGTCAGCCTCCTCAATTCTTTACAGAAGAGTGGGCCTGGTTGGCAGCCATCTGCCAAGTCCTTGGAAACTTTGAGGAGTCTACCCAGATGGTGAGCGGGGATGCTGCAATCATTAGCTTCACCATTCCTCTGCTATGCTTCTTGAGAAGTTCCCTGCAAAGCATAAAGGCAGATGCTTTGCGCTTGGAAACGGAGGCGGGGAAAGACAGTATGTCGCTGGATAGTCAGAGCACCCTCATGTCTATATCTCAGCGCGTTGAGGAGGAGGGGGAGGAGCATGAGGAGGAGGGGGAAGAGACAGCTTGGCCCACTGCTGAGGGTACCCATGCTGCTTGCCTGTCATCCTTTCAGCATGTATGGCCGGAGGAGGAGGAGGAGGATCCTGAAAGTGATCTTCCTACTGAGGACAGCCATGTGTTGCGTACAGGTACCCTGGCACACATGGCTGACTTCATGTTAGGATGCCTTTCTCGAGACCCTCGCGTTACACTCATTCTGGCCACTACGGATTACTGGGTGTACACACTGCTCGACCCACGGTATAAGGAGAACCTTTCCACTCTCGTACCCGAAGAAGAAAGGGGTTCGAGAGTGATGCTATACCACAGGACCCTGGCGGACAAACTGATGGTAACATTCCCATCCGACAGTGCTAGTGGCAGAAGGTGCAGTTCCGAGGGCCAGGTAGCAGGGGAGGCGCAGAGATCAGGCAGCATGTACAGCGCAGGCAGGGGAACATTCTCCAAGGCCTTTGCCAGCTTTATGGCTCCCCAGCAAGACTGTGTCACCGCTCCCCAGTCAAGGCTGAGTTGGCGGGAGCACTGTAAAAGGATGGTGAGGGAGTACGTAGCCGATCGCACGACCGTCCTCGGTGACGCCTCTGCCCCCTACAACTACTGGGTGTCGAAGCTGGACACGTGGCCTGAACTCGCGCTGCATGCCCTGGAGGTGCTTGCTTGTCCTGCGGCTAGCGTCTTGTCAGAGAGGGTGTTTAGTGCGGCTGGGGGAATCATCACGGATAAGCGTACCCGCCTGTCAACCGACAGTGCCGACAGGCTTACACTCATCAAGATGAACAAAGCCTGGATTTCCCCAGACTTCTCTTTTCCACCAGTGGACAGCAGCGATACCTAAGCAATACGTAGGCTGCACCCGCTGATGGAAGCATCGTTCTCTATCACCATCAAAAACGGGGACCTTTTTGATTCATCAATCTGTGTGTTCTATTCATCCTCCTCCTCCTGCTCCTCCTCCTGAAACCTCACGTAATCACGCCGAACGGGCAATTTTTCTTAGGCCCACAAGGCTCAGTCATATAATTTTTGTAAACAATTTTTATACGTTTCAATGCTCATTAAAGCGTTGAAACTTTCACCTGAACCAATTTTTATTTTAACTGGGCTGCCTCCAGGCCTAGTTACCAATTAAGCCACATTAACCAAAGCGATTAATGGGTTTCACCTGCCCTCTTGGTTGGGCATGGGCAATTTTTCTGAGGTACATTAGTACTGTTGGTACACCAATTTTTTGGGGCACTCGCCTACAGTGTAATCCAATTAATTTTTTGCCCACCTGCATATATTTATGTACCACCGGTGGCTTCCTGGCACCCACCCATGCTGTGGGTCCACAGGGAGTTGTAACTGCATGTGTCCACTTCTAAAGAACCCCAGTCTGACTGGGGCATGCAGTGTAGGCCGAAGCCCACCTGCATTAAATCGGACGTTACCTCAGCTGTGATGGGCACTGCAATGGGATACATTTATGTACAGCCGGTGGGTTCCAGGGAGCCACCCATGCTGTGGGTGCACACGGAATTCCCATTGCGGAGTTGTACCTGCCTGTGACTATTTATAAAAAAACACGGTCTGACTGGGGCATGCAGACACCTTGACAGAATGAATAGTGTGTGGCACATAGGTTCCCCATTGCTATGCCCACGTGTGCAGCTCCTGATGGCGGTGGCACAGGATTATATATCTCATGGCTTCTGAACAGCATTGTGGGCTATCGCCCCGCCCCTTTTAAAGAGGGTCGCTGCCTAGCCGTGTCAACCCTCTGCAGTGTGTGCCTGCGGTTCCTCCTCATGGCAGACGCACTTATAAATAGACATGAGGGTGGTGTGGCATGAGTGCAGCTGAAGGCTGCGCAGGGACACTTTGGTGTGCGCTGTGGACACTGGGTTGTGCGGGGGGGGGGGGGGGGGGCAACATGTAACCCAGGAGAAGTGGCAGCGGAGTGTCATGCAGGCAGTGATTGTGCTTTGTTGGAGGTAGTGTGGTGCTTAGCTAAGGTATGCATTGCTAATGAGGGCTTTTCAGAAGTAAAAGTTGTTGGGAGGGGGGGGGCACTCTTGCCGCTATTGTGGCTTAATAGTGGGACCTGAGAACTTTAGATGCAGCCCAACATGTAGCCCCTCGCCTGCCCTATCCGTTGCTGTGTCGTTCCCATCACTTTCTTGAATTGCCCAGATTTTCACAAATGAAAACCTTAGCGAGCATCGGCGATATACAAAAATGCTCGAGTCACCCATTGACTTCAATGGGGTTCGTTACTCGAAACGAACCCTCGAGCATCGCGATAATTTTGTCCCGAGTAACGAGCACCTGAGCCCTTTGGTGCTCGCTCATCTTTAGTATTTATCTGTCAGTGCGATGCAATTTTTTTGGCTACCTATAGGAAATAATGGGTGATTCCTGAACAGAGTCGCCCAAAAATAGGACATCCTGTTAATTTTGTTTTGTATCTTGCAGCATCCCTGTAAAAGAAGAATTGCCTATGTAAATACACCCATTTATAATAATGGGTTCTTTTGAAGTGAGATTTCTGTGCATTTCACAATACACAGAAATCACCCATGTAAATACACCCTGAGGCCTTAGTCAGACGGGCATTTTTAGCCGCGATTTGCGCATGCGCATGCGTCCGGCGATTTTATAAAACCATTGCTTTGCAATGGTATCGGACACATGAGCGCTTTTTATGCGCTCGTCCGATAAATTATAGAACAAAAAATCGCAGATCGCACCTATCCTGTTCTCTTCTGTATATGCGCTCAATGGGGCCGGCGGCAGCAGCGCCGACCCCATTGAGAACATATAGAAGACAAATCATTCTTCTCTGCCACAGCTGTAACAGCTGTGTCAGAGAAGAACGATGTTTTCCCATTGAATTCAATGGAGCGGCAATACAGCCGCTCCATTGAAAGCAATGGGCTGCCGGCGTGCGCGGGGTGAATTGTCGGGTAGGGGTTAAATATATAAGCCCTTCCCTGCAATTCATCCTAAAATGTGTTAAAATAAAAAAAAATTGTATACTCACCTTTCCGCTGCAGCCGAAGTCCATCCGCGGCCGCTGTCAGTTTTCCTGAACTGCTTCTCGGCACTATTCAGCCGGCGGGGCATTAAAATCCCCGCCTGCTGAATGATCTGCCTCTGATTGGTCACAGCCCTGACCAATTAGAGGCCGGTTTCACTCACACACCCATTCATGGATTCATGAATGGGGGAGTGACTGCTTCCTCTCAGCGCTGAGCCAATCAGGGGCAGGTCTGACTCACATCCATTCATGAATTCATGAATGGGTGTGAGTGAGGCATGCCTCTGATTGGCTCAGGGCTGAGCCAATCAGGGGGCAGGTCTGACTCACACCCCCTTCACACCCACTGCAGGACGGCCGCGCGGAGCTCCGGCTGCCGGGAGAAGGTGAGTATACAATTTTTTTTTATTTTAACACATTTTAGGATGGATTGCAGGGAAGGGCTTATATATTTAAGCCCTTACCGACAATTCATCCCGGGCTCGCCCGCAGCGCATTGCTTTAAATGGAGGCGGCTCTATTGCCGTCTCCATTGAATGCAATGCGCTGGACAGCTCCGGCCCGTTTCTAATGAAACGCGGCTAGAAGCAGATTTTCGGGCGATTTGCGGGCAACTTGCGCGCACCGGTCACGCGATTTGCGGATGCGCATCCGTCATGCGATCCGCAAATCGCGCAAAAAAAACGCCCGTCTGACTAAGGCCTTAGGCCGACTTCACACGGACGTCAAAATTGTGCCAGATTTGTGTGCTCTGAGATGCACAAATATATACTTCATTCTTTTGAATGGGGTCATACACGAGTAATGTTTTCCCGCATGGTACCGCGATGCAGAAAACACATCGCAGCACGTTCTATCTTCTGTGTGCTCTCGCATTGTATCGCCCAACGGGGCCGGCGGCAGCAATGGGAGAAACTCTGCAATCCTCTGCCAGAGCTGTGACAGCCGCAGCGGAGGGTCCCCCTTATTCCCGAAGTGATGCGATGCTGTTTTCACATAAAAACACCTCGCATCCTCGAGGAATTCACTTGATGGGGAGCGCGATATGGGGGTGGGATTCAGCCTTAGGCTAACTTACCTCAGGCCCAATATCGCACACCCCAACATGTGATTTCCCCATGGATGTGAGGCATTTTTATATCAAAACCGCCTCACATCACTTCGGGGAAATAGCGATCCTCCACCGTGGCTGACAACCATGGTGGAGGACCGCTGAGTGTCCCCCAGTGTTTCCAATGGGGAGACCTCGCATTGCACCGCCTGCAACTGGCACGTGGTGCAATGCTGCTGCTGGTGCCATTTAAAAGCAATGACTGATGTGAGAGCATGCCCAAAGATAGAACATGCGGCAATTTGTTTCCCACTTTACATTGTGGTGCAATGCAATGTGGGATAAAATCGCTTATGTATATGACCCCATTTAAAAGAATAGGATTTATATTCATGAGAGATTTTCTCGGCTGTGTGAAAACAGCCTTAAATTGCACAACTGTTGTTTATATTAGCCTCATAAAAATGTCAGTTTCTTTGCGCACATTTTAGGCCCACCCACCACATCCAAGCAAACCTTATTGGAAGGATTTGTGCCACGTTGTAATAGTTTGTGCTCCTGGGTCTTGTAGTTCTAAGCACTTTCAAGAGCACATCCCTGCAGGTGTGTAATGATTTGGTTGGCTACTTGTGGGGATTACTCCAGCCAACCAATCACTGGGGATCTGTGCATATAAATACCAAGCCCCACCTTGGTAGAGGATACTGGTTTATGTCTGTCCTCTGTCTGATGTAGTTGGACATCTGAAGTCTCCCCGTCTGTAGCTGTGCAGACGTCTCGTCAGTATGAACTAAGTCCTGCTTGGTTCGTGCCTAATTCCTCCCTGTCCATAGGTGTACAGATGTCTGTGTCTGCATCTTTCTTTATTTCCACCTAGGACTAGTCAGGTTTTACCCTTGGTTCCTGTGTGGGGTCATCCTTATCAAGACGATTGCCCCACTTTTAGGCAGGGTTGCAATACCCCTGCGGTGTAGGGTCAGACTTTTCCTTTTCCCTTACTTTGTTTATTGTTTGGTGATCTGTGTCCAGTCTTGTCGGTATATATTTATCATTTTAGCCCTACACAAATACATGAGTGTCTTGGCACGTGATTATTAATTAAAGGGGTTTTCCATAAAAATACTTTTGATGACCTATCCTCAGTCATCAATAGTTGATCGGCTAGTGTTCGCCGCCCAGAACCCCAGATGATTGGGCACCTGCTGTCAGCGCCACTATACACTGGGGTCAGACAGATGTTTACAGACTGGGGAGCGTCTCCCCATGGGGGATATAGTTTTGCTGCGACTGTCATTAATTGAGAGTTATAGGATGTTCACAGGATGAGAGTTATATATTGGGGGACAGAGTACTTTAGGATTGTGGCACTATGCGCAAACGTGAGACAGTAATGCTGTAATGTGAGACAAAAATGTATGGCGTGTGAGTCCGCAATGACGCAGACTTCCTAAATTTAATGACGTACACTAACACCTACGGTGCATTAGGCTGCGAGGGTGCCATGCCGTGGATCTTTGGTAATACGGGGTACAATGATTATTATGGAGCAATACTAGGATTATGGATAGTAATGATGTGTGTAAAGTGCCTTATCACCCCAAGGAAAGCAGATGTACCCACGGTGCACTGATCCCATCACGTATTACCGAGGAAGAAATGCGGAGATTATTTAGTTAGTGTGAAATTCCGTTTTACTACATGTAACGTTTAACTCACCAGCGCCCTCCTATGGAGTGATAGAAAACAAGTTCCATTAAGTAAAGTTATATTTTTAGAAAAAAGAATGTTGTCTCGGTCTGTCACCGCTGCGCCATCCTGAACCCGTGTCGCAACAACTTCTCACATCACTATCTTTTGCATCTTCTCTTGTCTGCAGCCTAACCATTACATGAGGCATCTCTATGGCCATAGACCCTGACCTCAAATGCCCCGTAGGAGCAGCATCCTTACACACATGTTGTAGACGTCCCTAATATACCCAGAGGTCGTCGCACACGTTATTTTACTGGAATCCGTATTGCTGCTCTGACATGTGCCTCACTGCGCCAATACACCACTTCATCATAAACACATCATACCCATTATTCATCACTATAAACACTCTATATAACCATCACACTGCCTCATAACCATATAACGTTACTACCACCTAGCCATTAACCCTTGCAAGGCCTTGCATTAAGCTAATAAACTATGGCACCATTACAACAGTCCCATGAGCCTATCACTCTCCACTATGGCCAGGGATTTACCCTTACGCAGTCCCAGGGGTAGCGGTATACTTAGGCTTGTTCAGAAAACATTTCTCACTTTTGCTTCTTTCTTTGTCTGTTTTATGCCAGTCTCACAGACCTTCTGCACCGTCACTGCGGTGTCTGACAATGCGGGAAGGAAGACTCCCTCTTCTTCCACGTGCTGTGGTCACTTCACCCCAGCAGTATGGCCCATCTTTCTTAGTTGTGTAGGTCATCGGGGCACTTTTGTCTCTTCCTGGGTAGCTCACCAGCACGGGGGAAACAACCCACAACCCGCTGTGAAACTCCTCTGCAATCGCCACTTTAAGACTTACTTGCTGGTGCTTGTCCCTGCCTCTCTGTTGCGGTCCTGCTGGAGCTACATCTGAAACTGTGACACAGCTCCTTTTCTTTATATGCATGGCGCCTTCTGCACCGAGATTCTTTTCACGGGTTTACGGAGGTAGGCAGGACATATCATAGATTATCCCCCAGGGGCAAAGATGCTCTAATTGCGTCCCCATTAGGACTACTTAGGGGGCAGAACCTCTCTCTGCTCACCAGCATTTCCAAGTGTTGGTTAAACTCCCAGGTCCCTGCTGCTGCTCTGGCAGGGGAATGGGGAAATCGAACCGGGGCTTCTCAGCACCTAGCAGCAGCACTCTCATAGAATCATAGAATGGTAGGGTTGTAAGGGACCTCCAGGGTCATCGGGTCCAACCCCCTGCTCAGTGCAGGATCACTAAATCATCCCAGACAGATATTTGTCCAGCCTTTGTTTGAGCACTTCCATTGACGGAGAACTCACCACCTCCCGTGGTAACCTGTTCCACTCATTGATCACCCTCACTGTCAGAAAGTTTTTTCTAATATCTAATCTGTGTCTCCTCCCTTTCAGTTTCATCCCATTGCTTCTAGTCTTTCCTTGTGCAAATGAGAATAGGGCTGATCCCTCTGCACTGTGACAGCCCTTCAGATATTTGTAGACAGCTATTAAGTCTCCTCTCAGCCTTCTCTTCTGCAAGCTAAACATTCCCAGATCCTTTAACCGTTCTTCATAGGACATGATTTGCAGACCGCTCGCCATCCTGGTAGCTCTTCTCTGCACTTCTTCCAGTTTGTCTATGTCTTTTTAAATTGGGTTGCCCAGAACTAGACACAGTATTTCAGTACAGGGGGATAATTTACTCAACTAGACTCAAGTGATGCTCCTTTAAATGGGAACGCTGAGGCTACTGGTTAATTTTGTGCAAGGAGTTGAAGGGTTAAGGAAAAGGGGCGTGACCTGAGGATATAAGAGTTGGAGAGAGAGAGGATTGGTCAGCTTCTGCCTTGGTGGTGTGAAGTTGCCTACCCGCCTGGCCCCTATTTGGTTGGCTGTTGTTTTTCCTTACAGATTCGAGTGTCAAGTCGTCACAGCTGTTATGTTGTGTAAGGCGGAGTTTTGGTACAGGTCTGGGAGATTTAAAGTAGAAGGTCCTCAAGCCCATGGTAAAAGGCGGGGCTTTTGGAAGACCTTTGCTGTGGATAAAATAGTTACAATTCAATTAGTGGAGGCGTGGATCAAGGATATGTTAACACATTTGTTTTACATAAAGTTAAAATAAGTGGCTTTCCCCACTTACTCACAAAGTTTGGTTTCTTTCATTATAGGTAAAAGCAGCTTTGGGAAAGTGTAACATTGGTTAATATACCGGCAGTGTAATACATCCAAGAATTGTGGTTGTCTTTTTTGCTACTGCATCACACTGTTGACTCATGTTCAGTCTGTGGTCTATTAGTATACTTAGGTCTTTTTCACATGTGCTGCTGCTTAGCTCAATTCCTCCTATTGTAAAAGTGCTTTTTTCATTTTTCTTGCCCAGATGTAGGACTTTGCATTTCTCCTGGTTAAATTTCATTCTGTTAGTCGCCACCCATGGTTCAAGTTTGTCTAGATCTTTTTGAATCTTCTACCCCTCTCCCTGTACTCTGGCAGGGAAGGGGACTCCTTCCTGCAGCAAGAGTCCCTGGTCAATGGGAGGAGCCTAACTCATCAGCTGTCATAGTTGCTACTCCGAGCCTGTGACCTTGACAGTGCTACCCCCTTACACAGTCAATCAGTGAGCATTTTTATGACTGTATGAATGAGCTGATCAGCCAACAAACAAGCTTTTGCATGGTTAGAGAGCCCGATGATTTGGCAAAAGTATGTTCTTGCCTGATTATAGTGTAAAAGACCCCTAAAGTGACCCTACAGTCTCGGACAAACAAAGATGGTTGCACTGCTTCTCTGACTACCTGTTGCACACACTGCATTAATATGCAACAGTAGCCTAAGTCATTACATGGTGTTTTGATTTGCCAGTGCTGCCCACATGTTCATTGCTGGGTAGTCAAAGCAGAATGTAGTGTCTTAGACTACAGATGTATACTAATTAGAGATGAGCAAACGTGCTCGTTTAGGACAATTACTCGATCGAGCATCGCTTTTTTCGAGTAACTGCCCGGGGTGCATGGATGGAAAAAAATGTGTTTTCGCCAGAGTGGCCCTTTAACCCATCCAATTGTTTTGAAACGTGTGTCAAATTAGCTCACTCATAGGCCAAATCCATATTTATACATGGAGTGCACTCACTTGCCATAATAGTCATTGGGTAACCATAGAATCCATAATGAAAACTTGAATCAGCACTTCCATGAAAAACTGTGTGGTTTGAAACACGGAAGCCTTTGCTCTACTCTAGTGATGGAGAAAATGTACCATTCAAAATAAACTGTATGTTTCGACGGAAGTGCTGGATTCAAGTTTTCTTAATCCAATAGTTTTTTCTCCTGGGAGGTAAGCAGAGTAAAAAGTGTCCAGCAGTTGCTTTTTTTACCCCCCTGAAAAACAACATGACTGCTGTGGTGAGCTCTTTGCACCAGATGCAAAGTTTATAACAGCTCTTGCAACTCACCATCACATATATAGAGTAATGTTGTCCTCTTTATCAGTCCTTGGGTATTTTTCAGTGACCTCTAGATGGTGCTATAAACCTTTGCATTCTATAGTCTTTGGCTTTTCACTCCATGCTCTATATTACAGAGTCGCTGTCAGGACTTATACCCACCCAGTCACTGCTATTTAGCCCTTGTCTTCTTTCAACATGTCTTTGCAGTACATAAAAAAGATTGCTGAGGTCATAGGTGTAACCAGAGACAGGTGTAATTGGTTATACAGGGCATCTGTCTCACTGCTAGTCGTCTGGACTGACATAAAGAAGTGTTTAAACATAGAATTATATGTCTTTTTCTTTGCTCGGGGTCTAATGTTAGAATTTTTTTATGTTTTGCAGCACTGGGTTAGGATTTAAGGATCCGCTGGGCAAAGGTCAAATTGAATGGTAGAATTCAATGTGGAGAACCATAGTCTATCTCTACAGAATGATATGTGTGAATCCTTATGACTATAATGCATAATAATACTACATGCTAATATTATGGTGTGTGCTATTTTAATTCCCAATTAGGGCTTGCTAAGATCATATAACGAGCTTCCTAGAACAAGACCTCCCACTGTTATACCAGGAAACTGTGCCTGAAGCACCCTCAGACGTACATCGCTATTACTGGGCAGCAATGAATTTCGATGTGCAATATGTATATGTAGGATAATATAGCAGGACCTCAAACAATCAACCTGTCCAGGGATAAGCTGCATTCTAACAAATGTGAAGAGTAATGTTGCTACTGCAGCAAAAAAAACAACTTACTTGTCTGCTTTGCTGTTTAGACTGGGACAGAGTCAGTACATGATCACTAAAGGCTGGAAGGTTAAAGAAGACCTGTCAGCTCTCTTTCGAGTAAAGTCTTGCATTCCCTATAACATACCGTCGTGCTTAGGGTATGTTCATGCTGTTTATTTGCTGATGATTTGTCTATGGACATGACCGAATTTGCATTGTGGAATCTGGAGCCGGCTATCGCCTCTAGATTCCGCAGCAAATACTGCCCATAAAATGCTATTGAAAAGCGCTTTTGCCTGCAAACGAACAGAAATCGAGGAAAAAGCAGAGATTACAAAAAAAATCTGTACTGTGCATGTCCGACAGCGAGCCATCCAGACTATATGAAGCACAGAAAAAAAAAAAGGCAGGTACGCGGGGTCACTGGCTGGGCACAGCAATCGACCCGGTTATGTGTAGCCCGCCTTACACTGTGTAAAAAATCTGCAACATTAATTGACCTGTGGGGCGGATATTAAAGGGGTTTTCCCCTAAAGTTGCTTCAATACCACTCTGTCCTTCCTGGTTGCTTCTTATCGCTATTGTAAGCGATAAGGCATTGCAGGACATAAATCCAGCAATGCATTATCATAAGGATTATATATTTTCTGATATAAATCCTCCACAGAGACATAAAAAATGTAAGAAAATAAAAATAGTGGTAAAAAACAAAATATAGACCCTTTTTTGCACACTTTGCCCTCCCCTGTTGGTATATAACGAATAAAAACATTCGTTTTCATGACATGTAAGCCTACTGTGTGCTCCAATAGCCAGTGTGACAACTGGAATATTTCTGAATATTCCTTTAAAAAATAGACCCCCAAAAATGTGTAAAAAATGTTTCTAATAAAAACCTAGATTAAATTATATGTCCATTCTTGATTGTACATTTTCTCTGAATATAAAAAGGAAATTATGCTGTGAGCCCTCTCTTCCATATATTGTTCAAAGACGTACGAACATTGGTGCTAGTCCACGAATGTGTTCTGCATATATGGTGATATACTGATGGGAGATGATAGAGGCATTACTCTTAGCAACTGGGCCATTATGCAAAATCTGTACCAGTATCCCACAAGTATTACTGTGTTTCCCCGAAAATAAGACCTGTCATATTAATTTTTGCCCCAAAAGAGGCACTAGGTCTTATTTTCAGGGAAAGTCTTATACTTAACTAGCAGGCTCGGAACAGGTCCCTTCTGCTGCTCTCCACAGCACCAACGTGCTTCCCGCAGTCCTCGGACGCTCGTACAATATCACTTCCTGGTTATGAGATTCATAAATTCCACCTCCAGGAAGCGATTGCTGTGATTGGTTCATCGAACGCTGCTCAGCCAATCAATGCAGCGCTGGATGAACCAATGCAATCGCTGTGATTGATTTATCCAGCGCTGCATTGATTGCCTGAGCAGCAATTGAAGAACCAATACACAGCCACCGTGTTGTAGAGGTGGGATTTATGAATTGGCTGAACCGTGGCCAATCACAGCCATCACATTGTTTCATTCAGCGCTGCATTGATTTGCTGAGCAGCGGTCGAAGAACCAATCACAGTCATCGCTTATTGGAGGTGGGATTTTTGAATCCCGTAACCAGGAATTGATTTTTTGTGCGAGCAGCGAAGGACTGCGGGAACCATGCTGCACCTCTAGAGAGCAGCAGGAGGGACCCGGACTGAGCCTGCTGTGTAATGTACTTTTTTTATTTATTGTAATTAGGGCTTATTTTCAGGGTAGGGCTTATATTTTAGGCCTCCTCAAAAATTAGGCTAGGGCTTTTTTTGGGGGTAGGTAAAATTTTCAGGGAAACAGGGTATGTTCCATCTATAGTAGTGGTATCTACTTATATTATAAAGGGGTAATTAAGCCGCATCAGGCACAAAAGTCAAAGTGTGACTGCATCCACTGTACCTGCCCATAGTTACGGCATTGGGAAATATTATTGTACTATTTGCATATCCAGTCCCACAAAAATGTTGATTATCCAGGGTGCCCCACTAGCTGTATAACTTCAACACTAGGGAACACATTTTAATGAAATTTGGTCAAAACATACCTTACTCACTCAGAATCGGAAAACCCTTATAACATGTGCTGAAAGTGTCCCTCATTTGCAGTCAAGCATGCCCGAAAACGACACTCCAAATTACTGAATGTTCTGGTATGCATGTCTGGTGACAGTTCATTTCTTGAGCAATGTTCCTTTTCAATTCCTGGATAGTTCACTCTTTATTCCAGTAAACTTTTCCCTTCAGGAAGCCATACAAGAAAAAGTCCAGTGGGGTCAAATTAGGTAACTATGGTTGCCAAGGTCCCTTACAAATAAATCAATTTCCAAGAAATGATTGGATCTCAGACATGGTCACATTGTAGGTGTGGCAGGTTGTCCTATCCTGTTGAAAGTAACCAGTGCTAAATCCTTCATCACCCCATTGATTTGTGAACAAGTGAAAAATCTCCTCATACACTGCACTGGTCATACAGTACTGTCAAAAAAGATGGGGCCAGTTATGCGTCACCATAAAGAATAATCCAAAAAAGTAGTACCAGCGGTGATATGGAAAACTTCCATGCATCACCATGATATTGCACACCAGATGCCAATTTTTTGGGGGGATTTTGTGACCATTTTCAGCTGCCCTCATCAGCATATTTTGAGAGTTTACATAGCCAGATAAGTAAAACCATGCCTTATCTGTAAACCACGTAGCATCAAGAAGATTCAGATCTGTGGGCGAAAAATGTTTCAAACCAATGGCAGTACACAAGGTGTTAGTTTTTATCAGGAGCTTTCAATTCATGATCTGCAGTTGCTCAGTATGCATGAAGACAAGCTCTCTTTGACACATGCTCTTGAATGTCCCCATCTACTGAGCCTATTTGCATAAAGACTTTCTTGGAGAAGCCAACAATTTGTCTTTGATGTTCCACAATATATCTTTCGGTATTTTTGGCCTGCCTCCACCACACTTGTCCAGCAATGTGTCAGGCAGACGGATGTTTGACTGTGGTCTAACTGAAGTAGCGGCACTTGGGGAACCCAGATTTTCACGCTTAACCCCTCCAAGCTGGATACAAGCTTGGAGGGGGTTAAGCGGATCCCTAAGCTGTTACACACACAGATAGTCCTGGTTGGGTGGCTGGTAATGTTACACTGGGCCAAGGTGCGGTACTTAAAGGTCGAACAGATGCTTAGTGGACTTGAGTCAGGACTGGCAGCACAGGTATGGTGCATAAACGAGGTCCAGGCTGTAGGTCAGGGCAGGCAGCAGACAAAAGCAAAGTCCAAAATACAAAGTCGTGATCATGGAGCACAGAAGTCAGGATAATCAAAACTAGCACAGGTCAGAACTAGGAACTGGGGCTTTATCACAATGGTAAGAGACTAATTGCTTAGGTATCCACCCTATGGGGGTGGATGCCTAATGTAGCAGGTGCAAGAATGGGATTGGAGGGGGCATGGTTTAGGGAATTCGCACTGACCCTTTAAGAGAGGGGGTGGAAGCTTAAGAGCTGAGGAGAAGAAGCAGCAGAAGCATGTCAGCAAACCCTTGTAGCAACAGGAGCAGGTGAGAGGCAACAGAAGCACACCATGATACAACGTTCCTGAAGCTATCAGGTGGCATGGTGTGCCGAGCAAGACAGCCAGGTTAGCCACCCAGACAAGCTGCTCCATCTCCTTTGTCAGTGACTGCCACCATGTGGACGATGGCAATCGGGTTAGGAGTGCTTGGCGAAGATGTTATGAGGGGTCCCTGATTCTCATTAATTAAGGTATTCTCATAAAAAATTCTAATCTAAAATGTGTTTATTAATAATGAGATTATAACAGATTTTGCTAGGCCTCCAGCGAGTGGGAAACCCTGTATTTTTGCCAGCCAAAACCAGAAGTAGATCCAAAAGAGAAGACAAATGAAAGACAAAAAATATCCCAAATCTCCACCATATAAATAAGGTTGTATACTGCAATAGCTAGGGGTGCCTTTTACTGAAAATGGACACAAACAAGGTTGATGTCTTTGAAGGAATAGCTATACTCTATTGGACTGAAAATAGTCATGGCGTAGTGTGAGAGATTTTTTTACTCATTGGGTCGTTGACAACACAAATGTAACATGAAACGATCCATATTATATTACATGAATTACTTTCTGCTATATTTAAGCTGTAGTAATACTATACACTGGACTGGGCTAATGATATTAAATTTGATCAATTTCAAGTTCTTTTGACAATATTTTCCTAGTGTGGGAAACTTTTACTTTCACACAATTTTTGAACATTTTCAATATCCATACCAGTCAGAATTCTCAGAGCTATAGTAAAATTCCTGGTCAGGTTTTTGGCATTCGGCACTTCTTACAAACCTTTTATTGAAGACCCTTTTCTCTTTTTTGCTCTTTCACAGAGATATTAAATTCCTGAGTTGCTGGAATGTCCTCCTCTTGTGACTGTGATGACCTCAATTTATACTAACATTTCTCATGTGAACTTAATCTATAGCTGTCTTCCATGAGTGAGAGTGGGGTGCCATGGGTTAGAAATTTCCTGGGGTGATTGAGTTTTTGTGCATGGGAACTCTTAAAATTAATTTTTTTGGCTTCTTGAGGTTGCAGTTTGAGTTGGATTGAAAATCTACAGTGCATATGTGATCTGTTCCCAAAATTGTATTCTTTGACCCTATGGTATAAACTTGTATAAAATTACTACATATGGTGGGATGATAAGAGGTAGATTACTAACGACTTGTGTAGGAAAACTGGAGGTGTTACCCATAGCAAACAATCACAAAAGTACTTTTATATTCTCATTTATAAATGAAAACAGCATTTTGATTGGTTGAATTTTTTTCTTTTCATTGAGCTAGCCTCTCAAGGATGTGGCTATTTTGAGCCTTAAAGGGAAGGTGTCATTAGAAACTGACCTATTATTCAAATCAACTTTTTTAAATAAAATATATTTTAAAAAATTTTTTGAACATTTTTTTCATTTTATATTTTCAAAAAATCTTAATGTCCTGACATTTTCACTGTGGCTGTTGTTGTTAGCCATTTAGTCATTCATGACCCTCGCTGACCCTAAAGATAAGGTCCCGACATATTTTTCGTTTTGCACTGCTTCTTTCAGTTGTGTGATATCCATACCAGTATCTGCTCTGACAGTATCAGCCATCGTGTCCTTTGCCGGCCAGGTCTTCTTTTGTCACTGATCTGTCCAAGCATTATAGATTTTTCTAGCGACTCTGCTCGCATTATATGGACAAAATCCGTGAGCCTGAGTCCGGTCATCTTCCCCTCCAGTGATATAACGGGTCTTATACGATTCAGGAATAGAGATGAGCGGGTATACTCGCTAAGGGCAATTGCTCGATCGAGCATTGCCCTTACCGAGTATCTGCCAGCTCGGGAGCAAAGATTCGGCTGCCGGCGGTGGGCGGGGAGCTGCTGGGGAGAGCGGGGAGGAACGGAGGGGAGATCTCTCTCTCCCTATCTCCCCCCCCCCCCCCGCTCCCTCCTGCTGACTGCCGCAACTCACCTGTCACCTGCGCCGGCAGCCGAACCTTTTCTCCCAAGCGGGGAGATACTCAGTAAGGGCAATGCTCGATCGAGCAATTGTCCTTAGCGAGTATGCTCATTCATCTCTATTCAAGACTTCTCTGTTTGTTATTCTCCCCGTCCAGGGCATACACAGCAGCTTTCGCCAGCACAACAGCTCCAATGCATCAATCCTCCTTCTATCAGCTTTTTTCGCCATCTATCTTTCACATCCATACATGGCTATGGGGAAAATGATGGTCTGCACTATCCTGTGTTTAGTTGCTATACCGATATCCCTACTTTTCCAGATTTTGGCCATGTTTAGCATTGTGTTTTGCCCCAATGCTATCCTATGTTTTATCTCTGGCATAGATTCTCCAGCCTGGTCAATTTTTGAGCCAAGGAAGATGAAGCCTAGCATGAATTCTTTGACATTGTCAATTTTGATTAGAATTTGGCCATTTTTGCAGTTGTCATAATTTTAGTCATTAAATTGAGGTGGAGGCCCATTTTTCACTTTCAGCTTTAGTCTTCCATATCAGCCGCTTCAGACCGGCTTCTGTTTCTGCTAGTAGAGTTGTGTCATCCGTATAACGGAAATTGTTGATGTTTCTGCCAGGTATTTTCATCTTGATTTCCAATTCGTCTATATTCCACATGATTACTTCCACATATAGGTTAAACAAGAAGGGTGAGAGGATGCAGACCTGTCGGACACCTTTGCTGATCCCAAATGAATCTGTGTCCCCATACTGTGTTCTCACAGTGGCTTCTTGATTGGTATAAAGTAAAGATCACTATGGCTATTAAGCCTAAACATATTCTGAGACTTCCTGTTTTTTACAGCTGCCTCAAGGGCCATAGACATAATTGATGGAAAGGCCCGACATCACTGTGCAGGTAGTTGAGCTGTGATCATCACCTATAGTGATAGTGGATTCTGGGCTGTCAGTATATAGGTGTTACCTTTCATTGTAATCCTGCCTGTGATGATAATGAGATGACTTTTTCTCTACAGAATAAGAAGAGTCAGGCTGTTGTTAGGCTTTACTGATCAGAATGAAAGGTGCAAGATATCAGAATTTTTAAAATATACATAGTGCCATGGAAAAGTCATAAAAAATTAACAAGATGTATTTAAAATGACTTGATTTAAATATTAGGTCATTTTCTGATGACACGTTTCCCTTTAAAGGTGACCTGTCATGAATCCTAACATGTCTGTTTTAGTAAATAATTGTATTCTTCATTACAAAAAAAAACTATTCTGGAACATCTTTTCTTAGAATTCAGTGTTGTGCCATCCTTCTATTTTTTCTTCTAAAAATGCATGAATAAATTGACAACTAGGTGTTACCATTTCCCTTGTCAAAAGTTTATATCTCTACACAGTCTAACATTGATTGAACAAGCATAGATTGTGTAATGATACCCCCAAATGTTTACACCAAGTTATCAATTTAGGGCTCAGTCACACGGGCGCATCGGCACCCGTACACCGGCGCCGATGCGCCCATGTGACTGACAGTTAGAAGACGGGCGTGCCTGAAGACGGCCATCTCTCTCTAGCGCTGATGAAAGAACACATGACCGGCAATGAAGCCGGTCACATGTTCTTCCTCCCGGCGCTGCAGAGAGACGTCCGTCTTCAGGTACGGCCGTCTGCTACCTGCAGTAACACGGGTGCCAATGCGCCCGTGTGACTGAGCCCTTAGTCATAAATTGGAAGGGGAAGTGTTGAAAGCTGGAAAATGGACAAGTGCGAGTACCTGGGCAACTTTGGCAGCCCATTGTGGTGCATAGATGCTTGGGTCAGAGCATCGCAAAAGGGCAGTTCTTCAGGGGGGTTTCCAGTATACAAGGATTATGAAGCAGGAGGTGGTGTTATGTATGACATGGCGGTAACAGATGGAGATGGCATATTTTATAAAAATGAAACTTTACTAAACAAACTGAATTTATGCATCACTCCATAGGACGGCAAGCGACATGACACCCTCGCAACCTAATGCACCACAGGTCCCAAAGTATTACTAAATATCAGAAGCACCACATCACCTCCCCTTGCAGCATCACTGCCTGTTGTATAAGCACGTAGCGCTGTTATTCCCCAAGTGTCCTGTACCCATTACATCACAGCACTTTACATATTATATCAATGAACATTATATAACTCTCATTGTGTTAACATACTATAGCTCTTATTATGTCAGTTACTACATTGTCAACCCGATACATAACTACTGCCCAGGGACTATCACAATCCCTGTTGTCACAGTCCCTGGGGAAATACTCCCTTAGTCTGATCTTGTCCGTCATAGTCACTGTCCCTAGTGTGCGCACGCTAAAGTTGCTGGAATGTTCTTACATTTCTTGTAGCTTACCTCGATTACAAATCTACAATGTCGTTATCTTCTTCAGGAACAACATCCACTGCGGGAAGTAAGACTCCGTCTCCTTCCAAGTGGTCTGTAATCTTTTGGCCCCTAGATCATCGGGCCCTCTTATTGACATCTCTGCTGGATCTGTGGTTATGGCTGCTATCACGACCTTCACAGTCCTGCATGCAGCTCTCACACTGCTGCTGCCCACAATCATGTGATCTCTGTCTTTGAAGGTCTTTCTATCCATGTATAGGCAGGCATATCAAAAAGGGATTTAACCCCTAAGGTTCCCCCCTTACAGTTACACCTACCAAGAGTGGTCCAAGAAATGATGACAGCTGAATCTGGGAGTAGATCATGGGTGTCCAATGTTCATTGATGTGTATGGGGAGGTCTGAATCCATACAAGAGCTGCTTCGACAAGTACCACCTGCCTAAACAATGTACAGGCCAAGTACACTCCTTCATAGCAGAGGTATTCCCTAATGGCAGGGGTCTCTTTTGGCAGGATGATGCACTTTGATACGCTACAAAAATTGTTCAGAAATGGTTTGAGGAACATAACAAGGAGTTCAAGGTGATGACTTGTCCTCCAAATTCTTCACATCTCAACTCAATCGAGTATTTGTTGGATATGGTGGAAAGACAAGTCTGATCCATGGAGGCTGCACCTCACAACTTACAAAACTTAAACAATCTGTTACTAACATCTTGGTTCCAGATACAGAACAACTTCAGAGATGGTAGCATCGCTATAGTGATTGCAGAAGTCACAGATCCCCCACACCACATTGGGAACCAAGGCTGATCCTTCTGTGCTTGCCTGGCCTGGAGACTTTGGACAAAGCAGAACAAACTCAAGTTTCCATCCTACTCATGTGCTCACTGAGAGCACACAACATGGCTCGCTCAAGTCATTCAGCTTATAAGATGGTCCGGCTCCTCAACCATCTCCAGCACTAACTGTACTGAGACGAGGGGCCAGGCTATGTTATGCACTGAGCATCCTGAGCGAGCCACATTGTGTGTGCTTGTAAGGGGAATTAGAGTTTTTCCCATGAGAACGAAGCGTAGGGGTAAATAGAAGGAACATTGCAAATACTATTAACACTTTAACTATTTAGCTGCTGCTTATACTTGCAGGGTGCCACATATTGCCCAGTCTAAGGGACTTAAAGGAGATGTCTCGAGGAAGCAGTTAAATTTTTTTTTTGCCCAGTCCCCCCCATTAAGTACACATTACTAAGCCCCCCTGTAAATGACATTTCTAGCTGGTTCGTACTTACCGTTCCAGCGTTTCAGCAACTTATAAAAGTTTCCTCAAGATGGCCGCCGGCTCTTTCCCCGTCGCTCGCTGCAGCCCGACGTGCGCGCTCCCGACACGCCGCCAGCTGTGTCTCCATGGCAACCGGACGCATCGCAGCCGCCGACCAGACGCCCACCGCCAGGCAGCAGGTAAGGCGCTAGCCCCCGGCTCCCCAGCGCTAGACCCTCAGCCCAGGTGAAGGCCCCGGAGCCCAGCGCTAGGTTCCGGAGCCCAGCGCTAGTTCCCCCGGCCTAGCGGCAGCCCCCCCCGGCCTAGCGACAGCCCCCCCCATCGCAGCGACAGCCCCCCCGGCCTAGCGACAGCCCCCCCATCGCAGCGGCAGCCCCCTCCCCGGCCTAGCGACAGCCCCCCCATCGCAGCGACAGCCCCCCCCGGCCTAGCGACAGCCCCCCCATCGCAGCGGCAGCCCCCCCCGGCCTAGCGACAGCCCCCCCATCGCAGCGACAGCCCCCCCGGCCTAGCGCTAGTTCCCCCATCACAGCGGCAGCCCCCCCCCGGCGCAGCGACAGCCCCCCCCGGCGCAGCGACAGCCCCCCCCGGCGCAGCGACAGCCCCCCCCCCCACACACAAATCACTTACCTGGGAGGCTTCTCGGGGCTGCTGGGCTGGGCTTCTCCGCTGGGCAGCTCCAGTTTCTGCACCTTCCTCTAACAGAGGAAGGTGCAGAATGGCCGCTGCAGCGCGCTCCCGAGCAGTGACAGCTCGTCTGCGCATGCGCAGAAGAGCTGTAGCGGGGAGCACACTGAAGCGGCTCGTGCTGAATGGAGAAGACCGGACTGCGCAAGCGCGTCTAAAAAAGCAAGCTGCCAGCGAATTTAGACGGAACCATGGAGACGAGGACGCTAGCAACGGAGCAGGTAAGTGGAATAACTTCTGTATGGCTCATATTTAATGCACAATGTACATTACAAAGTGCATTAATATGGCCATACGGAAGTGTATAACCCCACTTGGTTTCGCGAGACCACCCCTTTAATGTATTAAAACACCTTAACCCTCACAATGTTAACACTTGTCCTAGCACACTATAGGTATCTGCTATACGATTTCTGCACATGACAATTTTGCAGCAATCGCTACTTCTATACTACTGCTTGCACACACTGATGTTTCACTATACAGGAAGGATTTCCTCTTTCCGTCCCCCAAACATCTCTTCTTCCAGAACAGAGACTTTCTATTACAACTACATATGGACAGCCCTTTGCCTCCCTCTTGTGGGAACTGCTGGTTACAGAAGCACAGAGTGAGCCACACTAAGTGGCACAGAGAGGGCAACTATTAAAATGTGGGGACACAGAGGGGGCTTTTATTAAAATGTGAGGGCACAGAGAGGGAGAACCACAACTAAAATGTGAGGGCACAGAGGGAGCCCCTATGAAGATGTGTCCAGCCACATGAATTCTTCTCTAACAGATTACAATTCTTTACAATAACAAAGAAGTAATATTCATCTCCTGTGTGCTATATAGATAATAAATCATTGTCACCTTCCAATACAGTGTCAACTAGCGCAATAACACCCACACCTATGACCACCAGCCCACTCCCCACTAAGGGCCAAAAACAACAGTGACATGTAGTGCAAATGCAGCTACCAGAAACCTGGCAGAAGACAAATGTAAGGGGCTTCCATAAAGGATTAAAATGTGACTATGGAGATGGACTGAAAATGTACCACAAATTATGCCACAACTACTACGTGTGCCAAATTTTGCACCAAACATTGGCGCAGCAGAACTGAGCATGCTCACTAGGAACATTCTAGAACTAGGATGCCTTAATGTAAAAAAAGGACAATTTAAGCTGCATAGTAAGTTGTCTGTGAGCTGTGAAGAGGAACAGGACCAGTGCTGGACAGAAGAGAAGAAAATGCTGCTGCCAAGGGGCTGAGGGACCTGCTGCTCCCATTGCCTGGAGCCATGCTACTGCTCCAACCTGGAGGGGGTAGTTGAACTGTGATAAGGATTGAGGACAGCACGGCAGAGTCACCCTCCTGACTTCATACAAGCCGGAGTTGGCAGCAGCGATTCCTGCCCCATGGAACTGTAAGTCATGCCGGCCTCAGAAAAAAAAGCTAGGTGTGCACGCCAACCAATGGGTTAAATTCTGGTTAGTCAGCAGGCTTGCTGCAGAAGATAGATCTTATATTAAGGACACTATATTGCTAAGTTTCTGAGACCCAAATTCATGAACTGTGGTATTTACAGGGACATTACACATGTAGATGGAAACTACCTTTTCCATGTCACTGTATTTCAGTGTTCGCCATTAAAGGGAGAGCTGTGTATTCTATTCTATTAGTCGACTTTTATTGCTCACAAGGTATTCCTATTATTACGAATTTCTCACAAAGTGTTGTTATGCCTACATTTTAGCTAGCGATAGATAGTGCCTAGGTTTTTGAAGGTGAAAGTTCAACCACATACTCAATCCTGTTCCATTTATTGTTCAACCCTATTTTCGTGTTTTAAATAAAAATTCGACAACCTGGTTACTCCATCTGCTGCATCGTATCCTGAATCCTGTGTCGCTATACCAATACCTGCAACACAAGAGCAAGGGAAAATAATTGAGGAGGATATATATGTCCCAGCTTGCCCGCAACTTCTTCTCATGGCCTCATGACGTCATGACCCAACAGGCCACCGGAATATTCCCTTACAAAGCCCAATGTCCTGAGCGGGTGAAAGGTCCCTCTGCCATAAGACAGTAATGTGGTGCAGGAGTTGGGGGGACCCTGTTACAGATTTTGACACACCTCTGAATGTATATGCATGACAAGGCCTGGAGTCTACCTGTCATTATATGGCTGTTTTAATTTCTAATTTTTTATATTATGCTTGCACTTGACGATTTTTTTTTAACCTGCAAGGGTTAACCCGGTACAGCTGTACAGCGACTTTGTCCACATTACATCAGTGAATACAAGGACGTGCAAGTGATTAAGTTAAGCTAAACCCATCTGGTTGTGTAACACGTAGATTGTAAACATTTTGTCAGGCCGCACATTTTACAGACAGGGTTTAAGGAAACATTAGCTTGTTAACACGCCTTGTTAAGTAAGCTCTGCCCTCGCTATAGCAATATTTACAGTATTAAAGCCATACAAAGTTTAATCTGATGGCTTTAGTGATAACAAATTAATAAGAGCTTAAACCATTTACTAAGCAGCAAAAATCCTCCAGCCATGCCGAACACGCGCGCATACCAATACGCCCGGACGAGGCTATATCTGGCAGTGCGCTAGAAGGGCTTTCATGGGGAAATGTAAACACACACGTTCTGTAATGTCAGTGTTTGTATTCCGTATAACTGATAGTTTTTAAATGTGTTTCCAACATTAACATTTTGTAGGTGAACTTATAGCTCCAGTACTATTTATCTCTCCTGGTGACAATAGATGGGAAGTCCTCAAGGTACCCCTCGTAGGCCAAGCGTTTAATCTGGTGGATGACTTAATAGGTTGATCCCAGAATTTCCTCAATGCATTATTTAAACATTCGCAGTCTAGTTTTCAAATATCTGTAGGATTTATTTCAAAGGTAACTTCACCCAAAATACATAATCCCCCCTATTACTGTGTTATATTATCCTTGGGTTACATGAAAAGCCATTTTTTAATTTTAATCAGATGTTCAGGAGATCAACCTTGATCACGGACAAATACTAAAGTCTCAGATTTTACTGTGACAACAAAGATCACTTCAACACGAGAGCTAAAATTATACACACTTGGCTAAGTACTAGTTTTAAGCCGCCTGCAGATGGCCGGGTCGGATCCCCTGAGAGAATTCTCGCAGCGGGACCTGACCCGCGCCCCTGCAGGGCCAGTGTGGGTCTCACCTTCTCCCGCGGCTCCAGCTCTCTGATGTTCAGGCTGCCGGACAGCCAGCGCATGCGCGCAGTGGAGCCGGGGGCCGGGAGTGACATTTCTAGAAATAGAGCATGCTGCGATTTGTTTTCCGCGTGTGATTTCACGCAGACAAATAGCGGCCGTCTGCATCGGATTGCGTTTTTTAATGCAATCCTATGGCAACTTCCACGAGCGGAAATTCTGTGGGAAATCCCGCCACAGAATTCCTGTCCGTGTGCAGGGGTCCATAGACAGTTATATACTACTGCGTTTCTCCAAAAATAAGACCCTGTCCTATAAGACACAAGGTCTTATTTTCGGGGGATGTCTTTTAATACTTACCTAGCAGGCACTGCCCGGGTCCCTCCTGCTAGTCTCCGCTGTTACGGCAGGCTTCTGTGCAGTTCTCACCGCCAACAGAAATTGTGTGCTGGTAATGGCGTTTAAAAACCCCACCTCCAGCAAGCGATTGTTCTGATTGGCTGAGCCAAGGAGCTCGAGAACCAATCACTGCGGCGCTCGATGAACCAATCATAGCCATTCAATGCGATGGCTGTAATTAGTTCCTCGATCGCCGCAGTGATTACCAGCAAGTGATGTTCTGTATGTGGCTGAAGACTGCTTGGAAGTCTGCCGAGACCAGCGGGAGGGCCCCTGCTAGGTAAGTATTGCGTTTTGTAGTGCAGCTAGGGCTTATTTTCAGGATAGAGATTAAATTTCAACCCCATCCCCTGCAAATCAGGGTAGGGCTTATATTAGGGGTAGGTCTTATTTTCAGGAAACATTGTAGTTATATAGACAGAGTACTGACAAAACAAATTTTCAGGTCATACTCACATGGGCGTATACCATTTTGGGCTATAAAAAAAACACAATTTTCACTGAGTGTATGGGCAGTTTTTTTATGTTTGTATCACATCCATATTTACTGTGTTTTTCACACATGCAAAAAAAAACAGAAGAGGGCCCAAATGGAGTTGTTTTATGGCTCTTAAACAGTGTGATATGCCAATTTTGGGGATATTGGTGAACAGTGTTGCTCTTCTTGATCAGCCAGGCGATAAATCATCCGAATTTTCGCAAAATCAAATTGAATAATCCAAACTGATTTTTGGCAAATATCACAGGAAAATCGAATTTGCCATAATTATTGTTGCAGAGGTTGGCATGCAGCCAATCAAGCAGCCAGGGCGCCTTGTTGATGTCACCAAATGTGTCGTCCATATTGCAAATGGGCAGCAGCTTCATTGGATGCCTGCATCACATGGCCTAGCCATATAAAATACGCCCTGTGTAACCAGTGGCCATTATACAGCTGAGCACAGTACAGAAAAGCCACATCATGTTATATATGACTATATAACATGTGGTCTGTTGTTAATAAGGACAGATATTCTACAGATGATATATTGTTGCTTGTATACCAGCAGAGAACTTAAACTGGGTTCTATTGGAGGGATATTTCTGCTGCTGTCAATGTATATAGCAGAAAAGCAGACAGACAAACTATGCTTCGGTGTGGCAAATATTGACGTTCTCTGTTTGTGGCCTCAGATATTATTCAAAGGCACCACTCCAGCCCCTATGAATTATTTGCAGACCTTAGGCGGCTTAGCAGTGGAGTGAAGAGAGTTTAATGACTCTGCGCCAAACAGGAGCAGTGCACAAAGATGCTATATGCTGTGGCCCTCTGTTCTCACATATTGTGCCTCCCAGGGATTGCGATATTTTTTTGTTAATATAAACCAAAAATAAACCAAACAGAGAAACAGTAAATACACATAGTGCGTGTTGGCAGCCTCAGACAATGTTCAAAGTCGCCACAGTCCGGACACTTCAAATCATTTGCAGGACTCGCACTTTTGGTGTTCAAGTCTTTCATCTGGCAGAGGTGCAGCGACAGTTCGGACTGCTACCTAACCATCTCATCTTTGACATGACTACATGGTGGAATTCCACATTGCATATATTGCAGTGGCTAAGCCAGCAGCAGAGAACAATCATGGAGTACCAGATGTTGTATGCCATTAGCAGGCGCTGTGTCGAGGTTGGTCATTTGACACCTGTAGAATGGCTGCAGATCACAGATGTGTGTGCTGTTTTAGCCTGCTTTGAGGAAGCAACCAAAATGGTCAGTCATGATGATGCACTAATCAGTATGACCATCTCTGTTGTCTGCCTGCTGGAACACATATTACAGGGCCTCGTAGACAATGACGTGTTGTTGTAATAGGAAGAGGAAGAACTGATATCAATCTTCCAATTGTCTGACCTGTCTGCCATTATTCAACACTGCAGGGAGGGTGGCTTTGGGAAAGAAATAATGGTATCTTCTTCAACTGATTTCTCTACCCATAGAAGAAGTATAGAGGAAGAAGAAGAGGGGAATAATATAGGGCCAGAGTCAGGGTAGGGGGTTACGCAACATTCCTACCATCCATCACTAACTCCAGCTATTCTATGAGCTATTCTCGTACATGGATGGCAGGACTTGCTGGAGGACACTCTTAGGCCAGACCCTGAGGAATGTGGGCCATCACCCTTAGACACTTTGAGTCATATGACTGTTTTTATGCTGCAGTGTTTGCAGAAGGTCCGTCACATAGCCCACATAAAAACATCAGATCATTAATAGGTGGCCACCAT
Organism: Eleutherodactylus coqui; assembly: GCF_035609145.1. Lineage (NCBI taxonomy): Eukaryota > Metazoa > Chordata > Amphibia > Anura > Eleutherodactylidae > Eleutherodactylus > Eleutherodactylus coqui. The sequence continues at coordinate 114,996,742 of NC_089845.1, read as the reverse complement.
CCTTGATCCCCGCTGCAAGGCCAAAATGACAAATTTAATTCTGGCAAGGGAGATGGACCTCAAAGTCGCAGGGTCACAGAAGAATTTTGAAGTACAAATTTATGGATATGTTTGATACCCTCAAGAATGGAATGAACCTCAGCCCGGGATTCTTGCATAAGTGGAAAATATGAAAGGTCTGAAAGAGGTTAAGAGGCATGTCCTCTTCCCAATCATCCTTTTTTCTTAAACTTCATAAAAATTCAGAACTTGACTTGTAATAATGTTGCTATCTAATAGGTGGTGCTGCATCTCCTTCCATGTGCAGGTTGAAGGAGAGATAAGACACATCATAAAACTGTCACATTCCTGAACTCAATGGACTGATTAAGTATTTATGTCTCAGCTCTGTTTATTTGTTGTTTTAAGTTTTGAGTACAAAACAGTCTCAAATTTCTGTGTGTGAATAAAGAAATCCCGCAGCACCGCTCTTAATACCCAAACATGGGGAAGAATCCTCTGCACAGCCGATCAGTAAAGGTGGACCAACCTTTATATGTTGCAAACTTGTGATATAAGGAAGATCTGCAGCAGACAAGGAGATGATATAAAAAGACGATCTTTTATTCCAATTCCATAAAAATTGATGGTACAGGCAGCGACGTTTCGACCATTGCTGGTCTTTATCAAGCATCATGCGGATCTTCCTTATATCACAAATTTCTGTGTGTGAACATTTGTATTTCAATCAAGAGGGGTGTCCTCTCTGCATTTGTATATTATATATGTGCCCCATCCAAACCAGTTCCATTTTAGCCTGAGGAAGGATCAATAGAGGATCTGAAAGCTTGCTGTAACATTATGTATTTTTGTTAGCCATTAAAAGGTATCATAACTACAAGATTACTTGGTTTCTCTCACTGAGAACAATCACACTTTACTCTACTGGCTAAAACGGTACCAATCACGCAACCAACAGTGCACTGACTGACTGCAGTTGTGACTAAACATAACTGCAGTCTCTCAGTGGAAGGGAGGGTGGCGCACCGGGGGAGCCTGTAGCCTGTAACTGGCTGTGACTCCCCAGGTAACAGTCCCTCCCCTCACAGGGTGCCACCCACACCCGACCCACAGCCACGGCGTTAAAACAACATATGATGGGGGACCGTGGGCTCCCCTTCGCTAAGTGGCCGGGTTGCAATTGCGACCCCTAGCGGTATGCCAATGTATACACAAGTTGAAACCATAAATACATAATAGTAATAAATAACCATTTCAAAAATGTTCCATGGATAAGTAGTGATAAATAGAGATGAGCGAACGTACTCGGTAAAGCACTACTCGTCCGAGTAATGTGCTTTATCCGAGTACCTCCCCGCTCGTCCTGAAAGATTCGGGGAGCGCCGCTGCTGACAGGTGAGTTGCGGCGGGGAGCAGGGGAGAGCGGGCGGGAGAGAAGGAGAGAGAGATCTCCCCTCCGTTCCTCCCCGCTCTCCCCTGCAGCTCCCCGAATCTTTCAGGATGAGCGGCGAGGTACTCGAATAAAGCACATTACTCGGACGAGTAGTGCTTTACCGAGTACGTTCGCTCATCTCTAGTGATAAATATAGTTTTTCTTTAATTACTTCACTATTAAAGGATTTCTCAACATACCCTATGTGAGTATTAAGTATTAAGAACCTATGAAATCTAAGTTGGAAGTTATTAAGACGAGCGATTCACATGCTGCTATACCAGGCACTACTGCTACTAGTAATATACAGCACTGTGCCAGATATGCAGTAAGGAGTCAGAGGCCCTCATGCAGCCTCTTCCAACAGCTGATGTAATATTGCCGATTTATCCTAAGGGTGGGTCATCAATATTCTAGTCCTGGAAATCCCCTTTAAAGAATAATGATGATATATGGTGTAGCTGTGCAGCCAATGTAATGATGAGCTTGAATCACTAGAGGGCCATAGTATAGGATAAAGGTCAATATAGAAGAGTTGCCTGTTGTGGAGTGGCCTTATTATACTCCTCCTGGGAGGTCCCATTAAAAAAGACCTTGGAGGCTTCCACGCCAACTTCTAAGCTTCTGGGTTCCTGGCTCCATTTGGACAGTAGAGAGGCTCTCTATGCTGTGAATGGCAAGGCATAACAGGGGAGGAGATGCCCCTTGTGCTGAGATACAATGTATGGTATATGGTCTGCTGATGAGAAGTTTTGAGGTATTAGGCCTGTTAGGGAGGATCCAGCAGTATTCCCTCTGTAGTCCTGGCGGTGCATGAAATTTGGACTCTTTTGTTTTTTTCAGTCGCATGCCAACTTCAGAGGTGAACACTGCTGAATACAGGGAGTGGATGAGTATAAAAAACACATCACCCAATTCCCTGTCACGCCCCCTAAAAGTACCACAGCTTAGTTTATGGTGCTGTGGGGACATGACAGGTTCCCTTCAAAGAAAGTTGCTAGTGTTGGACTGACTTTCTGATCATGTGCCAATCATCTTATATGTAGTGGAAGATGGTAGTTCCAAATAAGTGACTAATCCCCCAAAGTCACAATGGGTTAAGAAATACCAATTTCCCTTCACAATCTTTGCCTTTTTCTTGTTTTATGTTTTAGTGATGAACACCTGTAGTGACTATTAGGTGTAGTGTATTGTGTTATGGGAAGTCTAGGTGAACCATAGACTACTCTGCATTAATAGTATTACAATGTATATAAGGTATTGTTTTACCCCAGGGAGAGCACAAAGAAGGTGTGAGGAAATGTATAAGGACATCCATGCTCCTCTGGGAAATATACAAATGAGAATATGGAGCAATGCCTCTACAGCACCACCTATTGGAAGGCAGCATTCCTGCAAGTCAATGTCATACCTTTTAACTAGTCTTATAATAAGGACTGGGAATTGTGAGCCAAAGCCAACCATGTGCAGACAGCTGTTTCGGAATAATTGCCCCTCATCAGTGTGTTGCAGGTTTTTGGCTTGGCTAGTGAGAGGTCCATAAACGTGGGTCGGTAGGGTATCGTTTCTCCTTAGGGAGAGTACCTAGAAGGTGTACATTGACAAGGGGCAATCAGCTGTCTGTGCATGACTGGCTTCAGCTCATAATTCCCAATCTTTGCTACAAAACTTGTTAAAAGGTCTGACATTGACTTGCAGGAATGCTGCCTTCCAATAGGTGGTGATGTAGAGGCATTGTTCCTTCTTCCATTTGCATCATTGTACATAAGAAATTATATCTAATACTACACAAGTAAATATATGTCAGAGTAACACCTTGTACTGCTGATGTCTTGTTTGGTATCTGTTTTATACTATAATATATATCCTTACTCAAAGTGAAATTTTATGGCTCATTTGCAACAGCGGATGGGAAAAGCACTTTCGGGGTTCTTATTGACCGCAAGTAGAAATAGCCACCGTGACATTGGTTTCGTGTGTTAGCTCTGGATGTGCAGATAAGGTGTCATTCCTTTTGCATCTGTGTTGTATTAATACATTCTCTTATGTCATCTAATATAGCTCATGTCATGCATCTGCATTGGGCATCCATTTCTAGTAGAGCTAGAAAACCTGTCTGCAGCATCTCATTAGAAACCTAAATAAATTGGCGTATGCAATGTGGGTGTTCCGGGTTCAGAAGTGTTAATTGGTAAGTTCAAGTGAATGTGGAGTAGCTCTGTTTTGACTTGCAAGGGTCTGAGGGTCTGGTCATTGAGTGTATAGATGTGTAAGTTTACACACTTGACAAAGAATAGAGCACAGTTTCCTTGAACTTAGGGTTCCGTTTTTTTCACGCGACTGTAAAAAAACGCAGCGATATCACGTGAAAAAACGTGCAGGAAAAACACAAGTGGGTATTCACCCAATAGGAAGACTTACTACCGCCATAGTTTGAAAAGAGTTTTCTAGCCTTTTTAAGAGTAAGGCAAACAATAAATGTAGCAGAGAGACGGAATTAAAATGGAATTGAACGATTTAGTTTTTACCACCATTGATTTCAATGGGGTTTTTTAAAATGTAAGCAAACAGAAAGTTGTCCATTAGCTTCCATTCATTAGGTTTCTGGTTTTTAGACAGAACAAATAATGCAGTCTGCAACGCTATTTTTTCCGTTAAAAAATCGGAACAGAAGGAAACGGAAAGCTTTCTGATTGCTTTGCTTTTTTAAAAATCCCATTGAAATTAATGGTGGTAAAAACAGAACTTTTTTTTATTCCATCTCTCTGCTCTAAAAAGGAAAATAGAGATGGAAAGCCAATATGCAGATTAAATGCTACGTAGTACAATGAGCCAGGGGCGTAACTAAAGTCTCAGGGGCCCGGATGCAAAAGGTGAGCTGGGGCCCCCCTCTATCTGTAACTGTACCCATACCCATACCTAAACCATGCTGCACAGAGGCATAACTTGAAGCTTCTGGGCCCCAATGCAAAACCTGTAACAGGGCCCCCAACTATAATGCTTTATTCATAGTACTGGGTTCCCTATATGGAGAAGAGAGGCCTTATGGGCCCCCTAAGGCTCCTGGGCCCGGGTGCAACCGCATCCCCTGCATCCTCTATAGTTACGCCCCTGCAATGAGCTCTAAGATGATCAAACTCCAATAGTTAGTGCTTAGAGTTTCTATTCATCTCCCACAATTAGGGTCTTTTTTATGTGGCTGGCATCCAGCCAAAAAGAAGATTTGAGCAAACCTCTGCTTCTCATCTGCTTTTAGCATCAGCATTAATGAAAACAATCCCAACAATGCTGATTGGCATCAGTTCACAATGCCCCTCCCACATGTCCCTTTTAGCTTAATTCTGGGCGCAATATAAACAACTCCCCAAATTCTGCTTATGGGAACTATGTATACGAAGCATTTTGCACCAGCTAAATCTTTAATGATCATTTAATTGATACCGTAGTTTAAACTATTATACAGAGATGAATGACGTTATAGAAAATGGAATGATTTAGTGATCCTGCACTGAGCAGGGGGTTGGACCCGATGACCCTGGAGGTCCCTTCCAACTCTACCATTCTATGATATAATTGTTTGACAATGTGAGCTCCAGAAAAAGCTAAGAGTTGCCAAAGAAGACCAAGTGGTTTGAAGTTTTCCTTGTGATTCTAAAAGTGTTTTTCTAGCAATTTTCAGGAGTCACAGTTGTGCAAACCCCAACTATGGGACATTGATTTCATATCACAACAATTTGACATCAATCTCCATCAACGTTGGGCAATCACTTTAACATGAAACCAACCTAAAGTCCTGAAAACAGTCATCCCAGTTTCCACTCTATCCCCATTATGGCCCTGTTACAACCCTTATAAACCTAGAATGGGGAATAAAGGTACAGGGACAGGCGGTGGAGCAAGGAGGAGCACAGCAATGCGACTACAACATGTGATATGCAGTTTTTTGGAATACAAACGGGGTAGGGGTAGTACAGGAGCTGTGGGGCAGGAAGTGTACATGATAGACAAAAGTGGAAAGTCGTAGGGAGGGGGATGGGGCATATTGTGGGGATGGAGGACTAGATCAGGTGGTTTGGTATGCCTCTATGAAGAGGTGCGTCTTTAAGGCATGTCTAAAGTTCCGTGCATTGGGGATGTTTTGAGGTAGAGTGGTCCAGAGGATTGGTGCTGTTCTAGAGAAGTCCTGGAGGCGAGCATGTGAGGTTCATATTAGAGAGATGTTTAGTCTGAGTTAGCAGAGCGGAGCGTGTAGGTTGGGTGATGTATTGACAGGAGGCAGGCAATGTATGGTGGTGCAGCGCCATGGAGAGCTTTGTGGGTGATGAGTTTGAATTGAGTGCTGTAGTGGATGGTTAGCCAGTACAGTGACTGGCACAGTGCATGGGCATTTAAGAAGTGACTGAATAGGAAGATGAGTCTAGCTGCCGCATTTAGTATGGATTGGAGAGGGGAGAGTCTGGTGCTGGGAAGACCAGTGAGCAGCGAGTTGCAGTAGTCAAGTCGGGAATGGATGAGGGGCGACAACGAGTTTCTTTAGCGTGTCCGTGGTGAGAAATGGACGGATTTTAGCATGGAGGATATCAAAGTGCAAATAATTAAGACTATCCTATATTATGTGTTATTAACTGAAATATGGCGGCAAATTGGTCAATGAACAGGATTGTATAGCATTTGTCTATTAGTAATGATGACAACACATACTTGTCTAATAAATAATTACATAATTAGCTATTGGCTTTCTATGCTGAGTTATATTTTGGTTTTGACTCTTTTGCTATTGGTTGAATTCTCCAGGATTTTTTCATTATTTACAAACCCTCATTGGGCATCTTTCTTTCCCTCACCTTGGCTATTCATATTTCATGCTAGGTTGAGTTACAGTTACAGGGAAGATTAGGAATAGGATATAGTTTGGGGTTGCTTATTTCAGGACGGGTGCCCAGTTTAGGTACAGTAATACTAGCGTGAGTTTAGTGTGTAGAGGTAGTTTTTAATGATGCAATAAAAGTTATGTTTTATTTTGGCCATGGGGTCTTTCTAGTGATTTATTATTTGGTGTTTTACCTCATATTAATATATGTAGAAGTGCAAATGATCAGCTGATGAATGAGCAAGTGCTTATTTGTCAGTTCATCATCTCGTTTACACAAGCATAAAAATGCTTGCAGATTGGTTTTACATTTTTCTGTGTAGACAGGGAGATGTGTAGCTTACTAATGGCAAGTCTATGGTAACATCCAATTGTAAGAATTATAATTCATGCAATTGGATAATTATTGTTTGTCCCTCTAATAAGGTGTGAATTGACTTATGTAAATGCTTAGTAGATAAGTGCCAATCTTGTCGGTATTGGAGAGAATTGTGTAAATGCACCTTTAGTATATAATTAAATGGCTTGTGCCAGGAAAACAAAGTTATCCCCTACCCACAGGATAATTCGCTGAGTGTGTGTGTGTGTGTGTGTGTGGGGGGGGGGGGGTCTCACTGCTGAGACCCCACAAATCTGGAGAATGGGAGTCCTGAGTACCCCTCTGCCTGTCCCTACTGGGTTGCTTCTCCCCCCACAATGACATCACAATGACAAGTATGCACGTTTGGTGCTCCATTCAATTCCACAGGGCTGACGGAAATACCTGAGTCCCATTGAAAGTGAGTGGAGCATCAGCGAGCTTGTGTAACCATCGCTCTATTTATTATCCTCCTCACTGCGCGGAGTGCAGTAAGCCCACAGTGAGGAGGAATGGGGAACACAGGACCCCCTCTCTCTCTCTCAAGATTCGCGGTGGTCTCACCGCTTAGACCCCCACTAATTAGCAAGTTATCCCTTATTCTGTGGATAGGCAATAACTTGGGATCCCGGTACAACCCCTTTAACTCCATCAGTGGCAGGTTTAGGTAGTCTTCAGCATGTTTCAGTGCAGCAAGCCCCAGAGATTTTCTGGGCGTGCCACTAAAGGGGTTAATGGATGTCCAACATCTTGACTTGTTGGTTCAGTCACTTTCTTTCAAACGGGCAAACACGTCTGGCTGCAGGGATATGTAAGGGAAATGTGTATCTGGAATTAAAGTCTGCTTTTTACTTGAAAAACTATATATTCTCATCCTAGTAAAAACTTGGCATTTCTTTTTATTTCATACAGATGCATGGCGATTGGAAATGAATTGATGAGCGGTGAATGGACTTTACAAGTATTAATCATAAGGCTTAGCATTCATTACTAGTAGAACGCATGACTTTGGAAGATTTTGTTGGATTATCATGTTGGCTTTAAAGTCAAAGCTGGATTTTATCCCTTTAAATAGACAGACCGCGTTCGTGTTTACAATCAGCATTTTTGTGGAAAACCAAGTATACAGAAAGATTATCTAAATTTCAATGTAATCTTAGTGTAAATTCAGCTACTTAAGACTTTCCATTAATATTCCTGTAAAAGTCGAAGGCTTTCCAGGTCAATGATTACCTCTTTATACTGTAGAATAGAAAGCCCTTTCCAATTGATATCGATGAATTAAAATCTAATACAAAGTGATGACTGCTGAAAACTTTTCCCTACAGAACAGGAAGTATCAAACAATTACTAGGCTTTAGTGATCAGTTAAAAAATTCAGAGTTTTAGGATTTTTTTTATAGTATAGATTGTGACTTCAACATAAAAAAATCACCAAAAGCTCTTAAAAATACGTTTTAAACAAAAACTTAATTTATATAATTTTGTGCAAAAGGTATAGTTATAGTTTATTTTTGTAACTTAACAAAATGCAAAGTGAATGAACAAAAGAGAAAAATAAACCAAATCAATATTTCGTGTGACCGCCCTTGATGTCTGGAAGATCAGAACGCCGTAGGATATCTTGGAGGATGGGGGTGAGTATTCTCAGCTCCCCTTATGGATCCGATCCTTGAGGGAAGGTGAAACGTTAACTTTTTTAAACTTTCTATTTACTTTAGTGTGATTGCTGTTATCCTTTGGATAACGGCGAACGCATGACCGGAAGTCGTTCCCCGCAGCCCCCCCCCCCCCCCGCAGGGCCCCCTGACAGCTTTAAGTCTCCAGGTTGTCAGCTACCTCCGGCAGTTGACAGCATGGAGCTGTCATGTCCACAACCCACGTGGCTTTAATCCCCATAGCGAGCGTGTTTTTACGGCTCACTTAGACAAGACATTAAAAAACTATGGGATGGTCACTATGCTTCACTGCTGCCTGCAGACACTCGTTATTGTACCACTCTCTACTATGCTTCCCTGCTGCCTGCAGGCACGCATTATTGTACCGCTCTTCAGCATACTTCACTGTTGCCTGCAGACACTCATTATTGTACCACTCTCCACCATGCTTCACTGTTGCCTGTAGACACTCATTATTGTACTGCTCTCCACCATGCTTCACTGTTGCCTGCAGACACTCATTATTGTACCACTCTCCACCATGCTTCACTGTTGCCTGTAGACACCCATTAGTGTACTGCTCTCCACCATGCTTCACTGCTGCCTGCAGACACTCATTATTGTACCGTTCCCCTCCATACTTCACTGCTGCCTGTAGACACTCGTTATTGTACCACTCTCACCATGCTTCACTGCTGCCTGCAGACACGCATTATTGTACCGCTCTCCATCATAATTCACTGCTGCCTGCAGACACTCATTATTGTACTGCTCTCCACCATGCTTCACTGATGCCTGCAGCCACTCATTATTGTACCGCTCTCCAGCATACTTCACTGCTGCCTGCAGACACTCGTTGTTGTACTACTCTCCACCATGCTTCACTGCTGCCTGCAGACACTTGTTATTGTACTGCTCTCCACCATACTTCACTGCTGCGTGCAGACATGCATTATTGTACCGCTCTCCACCATACTTCACTGTTGCCTGCAGACACTCATTATTGTACCGCTTTCCACCATGCTTCACTGTTGCCTGTAGACACTCATTATTGTACTGCTCTCCACCATGCTTCACTGCTGCCTGCAGACACTCATTATTGTACTGCTCTCCACCATGCTTCACTGCTACCTGCAGACACTCATTGCACCGCTCTCCACCATGCTTCATTGCTGCCTGCAGGCACTCATTATTGTACCGCTCTCTACCATGCTTCACTGCTGCCTGAGCACATTCATTATTGTACTGCTCTCCACCATGCTTCACTGTTGCCTGCAGACACTCTGTTAGGTTGTGGTGCTGGGACCTGTAGAACTATGGTTTCTAGCAGCACAGCCCCACAGCTGTGGCATGATTGAGCTGGCTGGGTGTGGTAATTTTCTGCTAGCCAATCCCCTGGGTCTTTGCTCACATATATACCACGCTCCTGTCAATGTCTGTTTGGTGTCCAGGGTGAGCAGTCATGTATCCTTGCCCGTTGCAGCTTGCTGTGTGTTTGGTGTCTTGATGGTTCATGTCCGTTCTTATGTTTATTTTCTGTCAGTTTTATGTCAGTTTGTTTCTGCGGTGTCCCGCTGAGTTTGTTTGCTAGGGTGGCCCTTAGGGTCCTCTGGTACATGTTGTCTTGCTAGTGTAGGGACACGCAAGACAACAAGGAGCTTGTGGGCTTAACTATTTTGGGCAATATACGAACCAATACCTTGTGCTTTTATAGCAATTTAATCTACTTATGTGTACAAGTATGCAAGGTGAGTGTTTTGGTCATTTGTCAGTCCCTATGTTATGTCTGTCTGTCTGTCCAGTTCACAGTATGCAGTGCTCTGTCCAGTTGGTGTTTCCATCAGCATGTCCAGTCTGAAATCAGTTTTAGGTCCCCCTAATTGTGGTTCCTAACCCCTGTTTGGGCACATTCGTGTGGGCCCTGTGCGTATTTGCCCACACGAACGTAACACACTCATTCTTGTATTGCTCTCCACCGTGCTTCACTGCTGCCTGCAGACACTCATTGTACCGCTCTCCAGCCCTTCAGTGAACCAAGTGCCTTCTGTTACAGCCAAATATTTTAAATTTCGACTCCATTATCTACACCCAGTTCCTATGTTTTCATGTACAGTTGATAAACTTGGCCTCATTTGTACATCAAAGATAAGGCTTTTTGGCCATAATTGTTTCATGAAGACCACTTCTGGCCAGACTTCTCTGAACAGTAGATGGGTGTACCTGGGTCCCACTGGTTTCTGCCAATTCTGAGCTGATGTGCTGGACATCTGATTTCAAATGGAAGTAAGCATGAAGTGTCTTTCACCTGTCTGTTGTCTGAATTTATTATCTGGCCTGATCTGAGGATCCACATTTATTTTGGCATCTAGTGGATTAATTTAAAAATCTGAATTGATTTGGGGGTCTGGAGTTTTTTGAAATTCATGCAGTAGTATAATGCATGCTGATTGCAGGCAAGCTGACATTGTGGCTAAATTAGCAGTTTACCAGCTGAAGTGCACTGCAAGTGCTGTGAATTTGGAGTCTGGTGTATTAATAAGCTGCAGACTCCACCCACTCACCTCTGCTGTTTAACAGATTTCTCCCTATTACTGTGCATAGGGAGGAAGCTGTCAATGAGCAGCAGAAGGGAAAGGATGGCTCTAGCTCATGGATACTCCAAACTCCAAGTTCCCAGCTGTTCACAGCACATTGCAACTAATAAACTGTTAGTTCAGCCAGAATATAACATGCTTCCATAGAAAAAACAGGCATGCCTGAGGCTACTGCATGCTGCTCTCATAGAGGTCACATAAATATGCAAACAGCTTTAATGGTTGTAAATTGAGATTTAGTTTACTTTAAGAGGTACAGTCATGTAATCCTTTTCTTGAACTCAATGAATGCACTAGTATAACACTAGAAGGCTGGAAGTAGCAGAAGTCTGTTAGTCAGTGTTTCTCGATAACGGAAATAAAAGGAAGGAACCAGCTACTCACATTCTACTTCTAGCAGGAATAGGCCTAGGAGAGGTGGTACCTTATCTGACACTGTCAGGGATTCCAGGCTCGGCGGCATTTCCCCACTTTGATGCAGGTTCCATATTCTAGGTAGCCAGGACTGGTATGCCGTAAGTATGAAATGCCTTCACCCCTGGCTTAGCGTGCTAGAAGAAAAAGACGGTATTGGCTCTGAGTTTCCCAGACACTGTCTAAGGCACCAGATCATCTACTGCATATTTTTAATTTTAACAGGCAAACCGTTTTTATGGACTCTACAGATGTATGAGCCAATGGATGCTGACGAGATTGGCACTGCCAGTATCTGGATGCAATTTTGGCCATCCCCCATAGTTTAACATGCAAACCTTTAGCCCTTACAGAAGGTAGCAACATGTAGATGTGGCACTATTTCAGTAGGAATGGAGTTATTTTATCATGATCTAAAATGTTGGGCAAAGCAGCCAACAAATATGGATGAGGATTTACTGTTGGTCAAACATCATAGAATGCCTTATTTCCCACTATAACAAGTATCTGTGGTATTATTGGAAGTAGGGGGTTCTCTGGGAGTAAAAAAAAGTTTTATGGATCACCCTATGGAAATAAGATTTGGAGTCACTGTTGTAAGAGATCGAACATGAATAGTCGTCAATGGAGCTAATTTAATTCTCGGATAGGTCAGAGATTATACTAAAGATTTCTTGAAACGGGGCGATTATTGCCTGAATAATTGCTAGAAACAGTAAATTCGGGCGATAGTCATCCTGTGTACATGCAGCCTCCAACAGGGGGACAGAAATCTTTCACTTGTCGGAGTTGCTTGGGTTTTAGCTTACCTAAAAAATAAGTGACTATTGGCTCGTGTAAACAGGCATTGGTTCATTTAGAGCCGACCTACTAGCCCTCCTTTTTCTAAATGATTCTTGCTCCTATGTAAAAGCATCAGAGTGTTAGTTTGTGCAACAGCTTTCGGACACTTATATGCCCAACAGTTGTCCCGTGTAATGGTACCTTTACTCTGGAGATTTTTTAGGCCAAGTCAATGATTGACTAGGCCAGTCAAACAACCAAAATGCTATTTACTACATGTTTGGGGTGCGTTCACACATAGTAGATTAGGTGCAGATTTTCCACAATGGAAAAATCTGCACCAAAATCCACACAATTACAAGAACTGTTAACATTTTATTGTAAAGCTTTATATTCCAAGGTACAGTTGGACTATAAACTGTCCACTTTCAGGCTGATAAGTACAAGGGTGGCTTCACAGCGCTTTCCTGCTCCATTCGGAGAGCAGGAAATAGAATCTCAGTGGCCGAACTGCTCTGTCTCTGGAAGGAACCGACCAGACGCCAAATTAACCTCACTGACGATATTGGGGTCCTTTTGGCTTCTGCTCATTAGCTTGGCTATTAGACAGAAGAAAAAACACTTTTTCCTCGGGTATTTCAAACCAGATCTTCGGCGGAACCTCCGACTAGAAGTTCCAATGCAGATGTGAAAACGCTCTAAGATATCTAAAATCATAATTTTATAACAGCAAATTGGGAAAAGGAAGATAAGAAATAGTTCCCGGTTACGTTGGACTTTGTGACCTCAAGAACATTACTTTCTCCTCTAATTTCTGAAAGATGGTGTGTTGAAGCAGCTGCGTTCTCCTGTGTCTACCGGCACGTGCCGAGGTCTGCAGATGTTTGCCTTGTATTTAGATTGCTGTATAATTGAATTTTTTTTCAAGGTTACATTTTTACTTCTTCTTTGTTTTCCTTACTTTATTTCATAAACATATTTGGACGTTGCTGCAAAGATTTAAAGGGGAATAAGCAGATGAGAATTACTGTAAATGTAGTAATGGAAACCACAACAGCTACACAGTTATTTAGGTTCAAAATAGACAGGTCCAAAAAGTTCAACATTTTTTCAGACCTAGCTGTAGAATTCACTGGAGGATAAAGCAAACCCTCCTGACCAACAAGCAATAGTAGTAGACCACCAAGAATTGAAACTGTTTTTTTTCCAGTTCAAGTGCTTTTGCTGTGGTGACTCGACTAAGGCCGGATTTACATAAGCGTAAACGTATTTGCGGCTCGTTTTTGCAGAGTGAGCTTTGCCGATATTTTACTATACTTTTGCATGAACAGAAAAAAACGCAATGATACTCTCAGCCATTGAAATGGTCAGTTAGTGTAATGAGTTCAATATGCTCTCTTTCAAGATGTATGTCACGGGTGGCTCTGCAATCTCTAACAACACTGGCGGCAAAGGTGCCCTACTCGGTTGCCGCACAGTGGCGCAAAAGATATATATATATATATATACTCTTATAATGAATGGTGGTTTGTAACGTGATGCCAGCACTTCATCCAGGATCTCAAGGGTCAATGGCGGAAATGATTTAACACAAGTCCTAGTAGCTTTTGATTTAGTAAACTGGAAGTGCACGGTTTTACTTAAGCTTACATTTGCAGTACAACAAAAACAATAACAGTCTTTTAGAAGCTTGGTGGAGCAAATAGTTATGCAGTAGTGCAACACTTTGCAGTACAGTTGAAATTAGATGAAACACAGTTTTCTTTTCAATGCTCTCTCTATTTGTATTTAAAGGTTAGATAGTAAAAATTCCCACAGGCCTAGTTATCTGTTGGGTTTACTGGAAGTTGATTTGGCAGTTATTAGACTTGAAGTTAAGATGGACTTCTTTACTACCCCTGGCTTTGACTTCACTTGGTTGTATGTAACTCATTGTTTTAGTAAAATGGGTCCAAGCTTCTCTCCTTCTCACTGCTGGTAGACTAGGGAACTGGTGAATCCTTTCTTCCCTGTTGGAATAGCGTGTTGTAGCTGCTCACTCTGCGGGCCTACTCTTGCACAACCTCCTCCTCTGACTTCCTACGCAGGCGGACTTACTGCTTCCCTTTCACTTCCTGTCTTGTTCCTGCACTTACTCCACTCCTTTCCCTCAGCATATTGGCTCATACTGGAGTTTCCCGCTCTGAATTTATCACCCCCCCCCTCTACCAATCAGTGAGGGCATGACATACAGAGAATAAGCAGCCAGCTGTTTCCAAACTTTAAGCTTGAAAAGAAAAGGGAAAACAGGGGTTTTCCAATGTATGGCACTCTCTATGTCTCCGGCTGTACTGAGCTGCAAGGGGTGGAGAGGTATGCCTACTGTGTTTATGTGTCAGCACACTAGTGTTAGAATTTTAGAGTACTTGCAAGTATTTTTAGAAATTGCGTTGGGCCAAGACAAAATCTTAGATCCCAGCTAGCTATGGGGCACTACATAGTTCTTCTCCCCAACATCAGACAGTATTTGCATAAACATTAATACAGTAAGTAAATTTTGGAAGTATGTACTGAATAGTAGGCAACCTGGAAGGGAAGGAATTTACTTTGCTAAGCAACAGTCACACATGATTACTTTTAAGTTCTGTGCAAAGTCCAGATGTATGTAATGACCTGCAAAAGAAACATTCAAAAAGACAGCAATTTTCAGCTTGGCAAACCTTTACTGGTGGCTACCTTGCCTCAAGGGTAAGGCATGAGTCCATGTGAATGATCAGGATGACCGAAGAGTCCAGAATGGTTTTGTGCAGTGCACTAAATTGAGTGTCTCTGAAAAAACAGGTTAAAGATGAGCATATAACCACAATATAAACAACAACAACAATAACTGGTAGAATCATCACGTAGTCTCTTGAGGCACATTACTTGAAAACATTGAATAACTTGTAGAACACACTGGGAAGTCTCTAAGGGCACAAATCTTGGTTACTGGAACTTTAATAAATTAAACAATCTTGCAGAATCCATAGGATGTAATATATATTTAATATATTTTGTAACAAAGTTAATCTTGCAGCCGCAAGGGCAGTTGTTCACGGTTACTCCTTGTGGATTTCCTTAGAATTGGGATTCCTGACAATCTTCTTCTTGGTGTTGGTGAAGTTGGCACTGGTGATGACTGAGGTGATGATGGTGGTGAGGAAGAAACTGGATTTGTTGGTGGGGAGGGTGATTAAGAAGTTGGAATTGCCGATGAAGATGCTGATAAGGAGGAAATGGGATTTGCTGGAAATGATACTGGTGAGGACGCAAGGGCTGAGATTTGGGATACACTTGATGTTGGTGGTACAGGTACTGGTTGTTGATATAGTAGTCTGGCAAAAGGATTTTTGTACCACATCATTTGATTCTTCCAGTCAAATGGTGAAGGGCATTCAGTATCTAACTCAGTCTCTGAATCAGTTTCACGCTCCTCTGTTCCAGAATCAGTTGATACAGAGAAAGACAATAACTGCACCTGTATCACATTCTAGAATTGCAGTTATGAGAAAACTAAAGTCAGGCTATGACTATGGTCAGCAAAACAGTGGAACAGATCGTTCTCGTATTCCTTCTCCAATTCTAAGCAGCTAACAAAAATGCTGTATTATGTAGGCTAGATTTTCTATGAATATTTAATATGCTATGTTTTGTTTTATAAACTGTTTTATTTTGAGATCCCCCTGTGTGGGGTAAACTTCTAGCTAATATACTGCTATATTTTGAAAAATTTAATAAAATTATTTAAAACTAAAAGTGCTGCATCATGGACCTTTCGCACTGGCCAGAATTAAGCTGCAGGATGCACGCTAATCTGCAGCTGCGGAATTCCACGCCTAAATCTGCAGGTATAACTGTGGATTATAATGCGGAATTGCAGGCATGTTTTAAAGGGAACCTTTAACCTGCCTAAAACACCATAAACTAACTTATGGCGCTATTAGGACCGGTGACAGGGAGCCGGGTCATGTATTTTTCAATTCTGCATCAAAATCTGCATGTAGACTGCGGATTTTGGTACGGAATTTATGGTGCGTTCTGTGTGCTAATTCCGTCCCGTGTGAAAGGTGCCTTAGACCCCCTTCTCACCCCACTCGGTATGAGTTTCAATTTTGAACTTTTTTATCTAAGAATATCCTCTACAGCATGACATCTCAATGAGTGGAACAGGTTACCACGGGAGGTGGTGAGTTCTCCTTCAATGGAAGTGTTCAAACAAAGGCTGGACAAATATCTGTCTGGGATGATTTAGTGATCCTGCACTGAGCAGGGGGTTGGACCCGATGACCCTGGAGGTCCCTTCCAACTCTACCATTCTATGATTCTATATGCCTTAAAAGAGATAAGTTAATAATATCTCTACTGACATTCTGTCCAAACTGCCACTAAAATTGTACTTCAATATTCAATCAACCTTTAGCAGGTGCTTTACCAGTAGTGCCCCGCTCACAGTTTGAAAAGCAATGCTTTACACCTCTCACATGCAGAAACATTAGCTCCATTAAGTAAATAGTGTTTGCAAAACATTTATTGATTTTCGCTCCTTTGTTAGGCTTATTCACTCGCAGTGCTCCAAGGAAATGCACCAATTTAAGGGAGACTTTATTATTCGCACTCACAATTACATCAAATATCACAAAATAGGATTCGCCTGAAACTCTAGTTGTTTTAAAACTTAAGGGCCATTTAGACTCAACGATTTTTGCTCAGAGACGTCTTTTAAGCGATGTTTGAGCGATAATCGTTGTGTCATTTACATCGCAAGATGATTGCCTAAACGTTGAGCGATCACCTTGCTCTCCAGAGGATGCAGAGAACAAGGGTCCACTTGTTCTCTGCATCCAGCTGTTCCCCGCTGGGTACGCCCGGCTGTCATACAGCCGAGCGCTCCCAGCGGAGGATGCAGAAGACAAGCGAGGTGTCCCCGCTTGCCTTCTGCATTCAGCTGTGGCCCTCTCAGAGCGTCTGGCTGTTATACAGCCGACTGCTTTGAGCGGAGGATGCAGTAGACAAGCGGGGTGGCCCCGCTTGCCTTCTGCATCCAGCTGTTCTCCACTCTGAGCGCCAGGCTGGTTTACAGCTAAGCGCTCTGAGCGGAGGATGCAAAAAACAAGCGGGGTCTCCCTGCTTGCCTTCTGCATCCAGCTGTTCTCCACTCTGAGCGCCAGGCTGGTTTACAGCTAAGCGCTCTGAGCGGAGGATGCAAAAAACAAGCGGGGTCTCCCTGCTTGTCTTCTGCATCCAGCTGTTCCCCGCTCCGAGCGCCCGGCTGATAGGCAATATCACTCATTAGGAATGCCTAAACTGAAAAATGGGACATTTTACCATTCAGTTATTATGAGTTGAGGCACTTACAAGTACGATTTGCTGGAAGTAATCAAATATTAATTTAGCATGCAGTTAATAAAGTGTAATTTTAGTTATTCCTATTATTTAGCTCAGCTCGTTCTTGTAACACGTATTTTCCTGATCCCTTCCAAACCTAATATGTCATATTTAATAATGTACAAGAAGTGCTCCTTAGCTACTGTACCGACATTCTTCTATGGGCTGAAATAATTTAAAGGTTAAACTGAATGGCACACTTTATGACAAAAAGTTCTCTTAACATGTGGAAATATAATACAGGCAACACTGTTTTCATTAGAAAATGTCTCCTGCAAAGAAGAACGAGCTTGGTGGCAAGAATGCGAAACACCATAAAACAATTAAATATGGTATGATATTTGTAACAGCTGGGATCCCGTGTCTGAGCAGAACGCTCCGTCTTTTCCAAATCGTTGTCTTTCTGAAAGAACACATTTGGTTGAATTGCCATGAGGTTGGCTACAGACCACATTTCCTCTGCCAGTCATAAAGTTGTGGGCAGTTTGTGGAGAACAGGACTATTGTTTTAGTCATCTTTACTATTATTTATTACTATATGTAATTAGTAGAGATGAGCGAACGTACTCGTCCGAGCTTGATGCTCGGGCGAATATTAGCGTGTTCGGGATGCTCGTTACTCGTAACGAGTACCACGCGATGTTCCGGTTACTTTCAGTTCCCTCTCTGAGACGTTAGCGCGCTTTTCTGGCCAATTGAAAGACAGGGAAGGCATTACAACTTCCCCCTGTGACGTTCAAGCCCTATACCACCCCCCTGCTGTGAGTGGCTGGGGAGATCAGATGTCACCCGAGTATAAAAGTCGGCCCCTCCCGCGGCTCGCCTCAGATGCCTTGTGACTGAGTTAGCTGAGGGAAAGTGCTGCTGCTGGTGCTGCTGTAGGGAGAGTGTTAGGAGTGAGTGTAGGCTTCAAGAACCCCAACGGTCCTTCTCAGGGCCACATCTATCCGTGTGCAGTACTGTGGAGGGTGCTGTTAGCAGTGTTGCACAATTATTTTTTTTTCAAAATCGGCTGTCTGCAGAGCATTGCGCCCTGCAGTAATAGTCCAGGGACAGAAGTGGTGGTTAGGCAGGGAGAGTGTTAGGAGTGAGTGTAGGCTTCAAGAACCCCAACGGTCCTTCTTAGGGCCACATTTAACCGTGTGCAGTACTGTGCAGGCTGCTGTTAGCAGTGTTGCATTTTTTATTTTTTTTAAATCGGCTGTGCAGAGCATTGCGCCCTGCAGTAATACTACAGGGACAGAATTGTGTAGGCAGGGCCAGAAGACATATATTATTGATTGAATATAGTCAGTGGGCCTTTTCTTTTTAAAAAAAGGGAAAAATTCTATGTGCCCTGCCTCTGTCAGTCCTCAGCGTTCTGTGTACGTGTGTGGTGGGTGGAGATAGTAAAAAATTCATACGCAGCCAGCTACGTTTAACAGCAGGCTTGCGCCAATTTATTTCCTGCCTGCCTGGGAAAAATCACCGCTCTGCTGCACTTCATATAACTGCATTTCTGTGGAACAGATTTCTTATCTGATTGAATATAGTCAGTGGGCCTTTTCTTTTTAAAAAAAGGGAAAAATTCTATGTGCCCTGCCTCTGTCAGTCCTCAGCGTTCTGTGTACGTGTGTGGTGGGTGGAGAACGTAAAGAAATCATACGCAGCCAGCTACGTTTAACAGCAGGCTTGCGCCAATTTATTTCCTGCCTTCCTGGGAAAAATCACCGCTCTGCTGCACTTCATATAACTGCATTTCTGTGGAACAGATTTCTTATCTGATTGAATATAGTCAGTGGGCCTTTTCTTTTTAAAAAAAGGGAAAAATTCTATGTGCCCTGCCTCTGTCAGACCTCAGCGTTCTGTGTACGTGTGTGGTGGGTGGAGATAGTAAACAAATCATACGCAGCCAGCTACGTTTAACAGCAGGCTTGCGCCAATTTATTTCCTGCCTGGGAAATCAAATCACTGGTAATACACCATGCTGAGGGGTAGGGGTAGGCCTATAGGACGTGGACGCGGGCGAGGACACGGAGGCCCAAGTCAGGGTGTGGGCACAGGCCGAGCCAGTGCGGTGGCCAGGGGTAGAGGCAGGGCCAGACCGAATAATCCACCAACTGTTTCCCAAAGCGCCCCCTCGCGCCATGCCACCCTGCACAGGTCAAGGTGCTCTACGGTGTGGCAGTTTTTCACAGAGACGCCTGACGACCGACGAACAGTGGTGTGCAACCTTTGTCGCGCCAAGATCAGCTGGGGAGGCACCACCAACAGCATGCGCAGGCATATGATGGCCAAGCACCCCACAAGGTGGGACGATGCCCGTTCACCGCCTCCGGTTTGCACCACTGCCTCTCCCCCTGTGCCCCAACCTGCCACTGAGATCCAACCCCCCTCTGAGGACACAGGCACTACCGTCTCCTGGCCTGCACCCACACCCTCACCTCCGCTGTCCTCGGCCCCATCCAGCAATGTCTCTCAGCGTAGCGTCCAGACGTCGCTAGCGCCACAGTTTGAGCGCAAGCGCAAGTACGACGCCACGCACACGCACGCTCAAGCGTTAAACGTGCACATTGCAAAATTGATCAGCCTAGAGATGCTGCCGTATAGGCTTGTGGAAACGGAGGCTTTCAAAAGCATGATGGCGATGGCGGCCCCGCGCTACTCGGTTCCCAGTCGCCACTACTTTTCCCGATGTGCCGTCCCAGGCCTGCACGACCACGTCTCCCGCAACATTGTACGCGCCCTCACCAACGCGGTTACTGCCAAGGTCCACTTAACAACAGACACGTGGACAAGCACAGGCGGGCAGGGCCACTATATCTCCCTGACGGCACATTGGGTGAATTTAGTGAAGGCTGGGACAGAGTCAGAGCCTGGGACCGCTCACATCCTACCCACCCCCCAAATTACGTGCCCCAGCTCGGTGGTGGTATCTGCGGGGGTGTATGCTTCCTCCACTAAACCACCCTCCTCCTCCTCCTCCTACGCAACCTCTGTCTCGCAATCAAGATGTGTCAGCAGCAGCACGTCGCCAGCAGTCGGTGTCACGCGGCGTGGCAGCAAAGCGGTGGGCAAGCGTCAGCAGGCCGTGCTGAAACTACTCAGCTTAGGAGAGAAGAGGCACACGGCCCACGAACTGCTGCAGGGTCTGACGGAGCAGACTGACCGCTGGCTTGCGCCGCTGAGCCTCCAACCGGGCATGGTCGTGTGTGACAACGGCCGTAAGCTGGTGGCGGCTCGGCAGCTTCACGCACGTGCCATGCCTGGCCCATGTGTTTAATTTGGTGGTTCAGCGCTTTCTGAAAAGCTACCCCCACTTGTCATACCTGCTCAGAAAGGTGCGCCGGATCTGCGCACATTTCCGCAAATCACACACGCACGCTGCCACCCTGCGGACCCTGCAACATCGGTTTAATCTGCCAGTGCACCGACTGCTGTGCGACGTGCCCACACAGTGGAACTCTACGCTCCACATGTTGGCCAGACTCTATGAGCAGCGTAGAGCTATAGTGGAATACCAACTCCAACTTGCGCGGCGCAGTGGGAGTCAGCCTCCTCAATTATTTACAGAAGAGTGGGCCTGGTTGGCAGCCATCTGCCAGGTCCTTGGAAAATTTGAGGAGTCTACCCAGGTGGTGAGCGGCGATGCTGCAATCATTAGCGTCACCATTCCTCTGCTATGCATCTTGAGAAGTTCCCTGCAAAGCATAAAGGCAGACGCTTTGCGCTCGGAAACAGAGCCGGGGGAAGACAGTATGTCGCTGGATAGTCAGAGCACCCTCCTGTCTATATCTCAGCGCGTTCAGGAGGAGGAGGAGGAGGAGCATGAGGAGGATGAGGAGGAGGGGGAAGAGACAGCTTGGCCCACTGCTGACGGTACCCATGCTGCTTGCCTGTCATCCTTTCAGCGTGTATGGCCTGAGGAGGAGGAAGAGGAGGAGGAGGAGGATCCTGAAAGTGATCTTCCTAGTGAAGACAGCCATGTGTTGCGTACAGGTACCCTGGCACACATGGCTGACTTCATGTTAGGATGCCTCTCTCGTGACCCTCGCGTTACACGCATTCTGGCCACTACGGATTACTGGGTGTACACACTGCTCGATCCACGGTATAAGGAGAGCCTTTGCACTCTCATTCCCGAAGAGGAAAGGGGTTCGAGAATGATGCTATACCACAGGGCGCTGGTGGACAAACTGATGGTAAACTTCCCATCCGACACCGCTAGTGGCAGAAGGCGCAGTTCCGAGGGCCAGGTAGCAGGGGAGGCGCAGAGATCAGGCAGCATGTACAGCGCAGGCAGGGGAACATTCTCCAAGGCCTTTGCCAGCTTTATGGCTCCCCAGCAAGACTGTGTCACCGCTCCCCAGTCAAGGCTGAGTCAGCGGGAGCACTGTAAAAGGATGGTGAGGGAGTACGTAGCCGATCGCACGACCGTCCTCCGTGACGCCTCTGCCACCTACAACTACTGGGTGTCGAAGCTGGACACGTGGCCTGAACTCGCGCTGTATGCCCTGGAGGTGCTTGCTTGTCCTGCGGCTAGCGTGTTGTCAGAGAGTGTGTTTAGTGTGGCTGGGGGAATCATCACGGATAAGCGTACCCACCTGTCAACCGACAGTGCCGACAGGCTTACACTCATCAAGATGAACAAAGCCTGGATTTCCCCAGACTTCTCTTCTCCACCAGCGGACAGCAGCGATACCTAAGCAATACGTAGGCTGCACCCGCGGATGGAAGCATCGTTCTCTCTCACCATCCAAAACGGGGACATTTCTGCTTCATCAATCTGTGTATAATATTCCTCCTCCTCCTCCTCCTGCTCCTCCTCCTGAAACCTCACGTAATCACGCCAAACGGGCAATTTTTCTTAGGGCCACACGGCTCACTCATATAATTTTTCTAAACAATTTTTATATGTTTCAATGCTTTTAAAAGCGTTGAAACTTTAACTTGAACCAATTTTTCGTTAAACTGGGCTGCCTCCAGGCCTAGTTACCACTTAAGCCACATTAACCAAAGCGATTAATGGGTTTCACCTGCCCTCTTGGTTGGCCATGGCCAATTTTTTGGATGTACATTAGTACTGTTGGTACACCAATTTTTGTGGGCCCTCCCCTACAGTGTAATCAAATGAATTTTTAGCCCACCTGCATTACAGCTGACGTTACATCCGCTGTGTTGGGCAATGCAATGGGATATATTTATGTACCGCCGGTGGCTTCCTGGCACCCACCCATGCTGTGGTTCCACAGAGAATTATAAATGCATCTGAAACCACATCTAAAGAACCCCAGTCAGACTGGGGCATGCAGTGTGGGCCGAAGCCCACCTGCATTAAGCACGACATTACTACCTCAGCTGTGTTGGGCAATGCAATGGGATATTTTTATGTACCGCCGGTGGGTTCCAGGGAGCCACCCATGCTGTGGGTCCACAGGGAATTATAAATGCATCTGTTTCCACTTCTAAAGAACCCCAGTCTGACTGGGGCATGCAGCATGGGCCGAAGCCCACCTGCATTAAGCACGACATTACTACCTCAGCTGTGTTGGGCAATGCAATGGGATATTTTTATGTACCGCCGGTGGGTTCCAGGGAGCCACCCATGCTGTCGGTCCACAGGGACTTCACAATAGGGAGTTGTACCTGCCTGTGTCTATGAATTAAAAACCGCGGTCTGACTGGGGCATGCAGACACCTTGACAGAATGAATAGTGTGTGGCACATAGGTTCCCCATTGCTATGCCCACGTGTGCAGCTCCTGATGGCGGTGGCACAGGATTATATTTCTCATTGCTTCTGTACAGCATTGTGGGCTATCGCCCCGCCCCTTTTAAAGAGGGTCGCTGCCTAGCCGTGCCAACCCTCTGCAGTGTGTGCCTGCGGTTCCTCGTCATGGCAGACGCACTTATAAATAGACATGAGGGTGGTGTGGCATGAGGGCAGCTGAAGGCTGTGCAGGGACACTTTTGTGTGCGCTGTGGACACTGGGTCGTGCAGGGGGGGTTGGGCAGCATGTAACCCAGGAGAAGTGGCAGCGGAGTGTCATGCAGGCAGTGATTGTGCTTTGTTGGAGGTAGTGTGGTGCTTAGCTAAGGTTTCCATTGCTAATGAGGGCTTTTCAGAAGCAAAAGTTGTTGGGGGGGGGCCCACTCTTGCCGCTATTGTGGCTTAATAGTGGGACCTGTGAACTTGAAATGCAGCCCAACATGTAGCCCCTCGCCTGCCCTATCCGTTGCTGTGTCGTTCCCATCACTTTCTTGAATTGCCCAGATTTTCACACATGAAAACCTTAGCGAGCATCGGCGAAATACAAAAATGCTCGGGTCGCCCATTGACTTCAATGGGGTTCGTTACTCGAAACGAACCCTCGAGCATCGCGATAATTTTGTCCCGAGTAACGAGCACTCGAGCATTTTGGTGCTCGCTCATCTCTAGTAATTAGAGATGAGCGAGCACCAAAATGCTCGGGTGCTCGTTACTCGGGACGAAGATTTCGCGATGCTCGAGGGTTCGTTTCGAATAACGAACCCCATTGAAGTCAATGAGCGATCCGAGCATTTTTGTATATCGCCGATGCTCGCTAAGGTTTTCATTTGTGAAAATCTGGGCAATTCAAGAGAGTGATGGGAACGACACAGCAACGGATAGGGCAGGCGAGGGGCTACATGTTGGGCTGCATCTCAAGTTCCCATGTCCTACTATTAAGCCACAATAGCGGCAAGAGTGGGCCCCCCCCCAACAACTTTTACTGCTGAAAAGCCCTCATTAGCAATGCATACCTTAGCTAAGCACCACACTACCTCCAACAAAGCACAATCACTGCCTGCATGACACTCCGCTGCCACTTCTCCTGGGTTACATGCTGCCCAACCCCCCCCCCCTGCACGACCCAGTGTCCACAGCGCACACCAAATTGTCCCTGCGCAGCCTTCAGCTGCCCTCATGCCACGCCACACTCATGTCTATTTATAAGTGTGTCTGCCATGAGGAGGAACCGCAGGCACACACTGCAGAGGGTTGGCACGGCTAGGCACGACCCTCTTTAAAAGGGGCGGGGCGATAGCCCACAATGCTGTACAGAAGCAATGAGAAATATAATCCTGTGCCACCGCCATCAGGAGCTGCACACGTGGGCATAGCAATGGGGAACCTATGTGCCACACACTATTCATTCTGTCAAGGTGTCTGCATGCCCCAGTCAGACCGCGGTTTTTTATAAATAGTCACAGGCAGGTACAACTGGGAATCCCCAACTCCGCAATGGGAATTCCGTGTGCACCCACAGCATGGGTGGCTCCCTGGAACCCACCGGCTGTACATAAATGTATCCCATTGCAGTGCCCTGGACAGCAGAGCTAAGGTCAGATTAAATGCAGGGGGGCTTCGGCCCACACTGCATGCCCCAACCTGACCGGGCTTTTTAATTCATAGACACAGGCAGGTACAACTCCCTATTGTGAAGTCCCTGTGGACCGACAGCATGGGTGGGTGCCAGGAAGCCACCGGCGGCACATGAATATATCCCATAGCATTGCCCATCACAGCTGAGGTAATGTCATGTTTAATGCAGGTGGGCTTCGGCCCACACTGCATGCCCCAGTCAGACTGGGGTTCTTTAGAAGTGGACACATGTAGTTACAACTCCGTGTGGACCGACAGCATGGGTGGCTCCCTGGAACCCACAGGCGGTACATAAATATATCCCATTGCAATGCCCAGCGCAGCTGATGTAACGTCAGCTGTAATGCAGGTGGGCAAAAAATTAATTGGATTACACTGTAGGCGAGGGCCCCAAAAAATTGGTGTACCAACAGTACTAATGTACCTCAGAAAAATTGCCCATGCCCAACCAAGAGGGCAGGTGAAACCCAGTAATCACTTTGGTTAATGTGGCTTAATTGGTAACTAGGCCTGGAGGCAGCCCAGTTAAAATAAAAATTGGTTCAGGTGCAAGTTTCAACGCTTTAATGAGCATTGAAACGTATAAAAATTGTTTAGAAAAATTATATGACTGAGCCGTGTGGGCCTAAGAAAAATTGCCCGTTCGGCGTGATTACGTGAGGTTTCAGGAGGAGGAGCAGGAGGATGAATATAATACACAGATTGATGAAGCAAAAAGGTCCCCGTTTTTGATGGTGATAGAGAACGATGCTTCCATCCGCGGGTGCAGCCTACGTATTGTTTAGGTATCGCTGCTGTCCGCTGGTGAAGAAGAGAAGTCTGGGGAAATCCAGCCTTTGTTCATCTTGATGAGTGTAAGCCTGTCGGCACTGTCGGTTGACAGGCGGGTACGCTTATCCGTGATGATTCCCCCAGCCGCACTAAACACACTCTCTGACAAGACGCTAGCCGCAGGACAAGCAAGCACCTCCAGGGCATACAGCGCGAGTTCAGGCCACGTGTCCAGCTTCGACACCCAGTAGTTGTAGGGGGCAGAGGCGTCACTGAGGACGGTCGTGCGATCGGCTACGTACTCCCTCACCATCCTTTTACAGTGCTCCCGCCGACTCAGCCTTGACTGGGGACCGGTGACACAGTCTTGCTGGGGAGCCATAAAGCTGGCAAAGGCCTTGGAGAATGTTCCCCTGCCTGCGCTGTACATGCTGCCTGATCTCTGCGCCTCCCCTGCTACCTGGCCCTCAGAACTGCACCTTCTGCCACTAGCGCTGTCGGATGGGAAATTTACCATCAGTTTGTCCACCAGGGCCCTGTTGTATAGCATCATTCTCGAACCCCTTTCCTCTTCGGGAATGCGAGTGGAAAGGTTCTCCTTATACCGTGGGTCGAGCAGTGTGTACACCCAGTAATCCGTAGTGGCCAGAATGCGTGTAACGCGAGGGTCTCAAGAAAGGCATCCTAACATGAAGTCAGCCATGTGTGCCAGGGTACCTGTACGCAACACATGGCTGTCCTCACTAGGAAGATCACTTTCAGAATCCTCCTCCTCCTCCTCCTCCTCAGGCCATACACGCTGAAAGGATGACAGGCAAGCAGCATGGGTACCGTCAGCAGTGGGCCAAGCTGTCTCTTCCCCCTCCTCCTCATCCTCCTCATGCTCCTCCTCCTCCTCCTCCTCCTGAACGCGCTGAGATATAGACAGGAGGGTGCTCTGACTATCCAGCGACATACTGTCTTCCCCCGCCTCCGTTTCCGAGTGCAAAGCGTCTGCCTTTATGCTTTGCAGGGAACTTCTCAAGAGGCATAGCAGAGGAATGGTGACGCTAATGATTGCAGCATCCCCGCTCACCATCTGGGTAGACTCCTCAAAATTTCCAAGGACCTGGCAGATGGCTACCAACCAGGCCCACTCTTCTGTAAAGAATTGAGGAGGCTGACTCCCACTACGCCGCCCATGTTGGAGTTGGTATTCCACTATAGCTCTACGCTGCTCATAGAGTCTGGCCAACATGTGGAGTGTAGAGTTCCACCATGTGGGCACGTCGCACAGCAGTCGGTGCACTGGCAGATTAAACCGATGTTGCAGGGTCCGCAGGGTGGCAGCGTCCGTCTTGGAGTTGCGGAAATGTGCGCTGACCCGGCGCACCTTTCCGAGCAGGTATGACAAGTGGGGGTAGCTTTTCAGAAAGCGCTGAACCACCAAATTAAAGACGTGGGCCAGGCATGGCACGTGCGTGAGGCTGCCGAGCTGCAGAGCCGCCACCAGGTTACGGCCGTTGTCACACACGACCATGCCCGGTTGGAGGCTCAGCGGCGAAAGCCAGCGGTCGGTCTGCTCTGTCAGACCCTGCAGCAGTTCGTGGGCCGTGTGCCTCTTCTCTCCTAAGCTGAGTAGTTTCAGCACGGCCTGCTGATGCTTGCCCACCGCTGTGCTGCCGCGCCGCACGACAGCGACTGCTGGCGACGTGCTGCTGCTGACACATCTTGATTGCGAGACAGAGGTTGCGTTGGAGGAGGAGCAGGGTGGTTTAGTGGAGGAAGCATACACCGCCGCAGATACCACCACCGAGCTGGGGCCCGCAATTCTGGGGGTGGGTAGGACGTGAGCGGTCCCAGGCTCTGACTCGGTCCCAGCCTCCACTAAATTCACCCAATGTGCCGTCAGGGAGATATAGTGGCCCTGCCCGCCTGTGCTTGTCCACGTGTCCGTTGTTAAGTGGACCTTGGCAGTAACCGCGTTGGTGAGGGCGCGTACAATGTTGCGGGAGACGTGGTCGTGCAGGGCTGGGACGGCACATCGGGAAAAGTAGTGGCAACTGGGAACCGAGTAGCGCGGGGCCGCCGCTGCCATCATGCTTTTCAAAGCCTCCGTTTCCACAAGCCTATACGGCAGCATCTCCAGGCTGATCAATTTGGCAATGTGCACGTTTAACGCTTGAGCGTGCGGGTGCGTGGCGGCGTACTTGCGCTTGCGCTCAAACAGTGGCGCTAGCGACATCTGGACGCTGCGCTGAGAGACATTGCTGGATGGGGCCGAGGACAGCGGAGGTGAGGGTGTGGGTGCAGGCCAGGAGACGGTAGTGCCTGTGTCCTCAGAGGGGGGTTGGTTCTCAGTGGCAGGTTGGGGCACAGGGGGAGAGGCAGTGGTGCAAACCGGAGGCGGTGAACGGCCTTCGTCCCACCTTGTGGGGTGCTTGGCCATCATATGCCTGCGCATGCTGGTGGTGGTGGCTCCCCAGCTGATCTTGGCGCGACAAAGGTTGCACACCACTGTTCGTCGGTCGTCAGGCGTCACTGTGAAAAACTGCCACACCGTAGAGCACCTTGGCCTCTGCAGGGTGGCATGGCGCAAGGGGGCGCTTTGGGAAACAGTTGGTGGATTATTCGGTCTGGCCCTGCCTCTACCCCTGGCCACCGCACTGGCTCGGCCTGTGCCCACACCCTGACTTGGGCCTCCGCGTCCTCGCCCGCGTCCACGTCCTCTAGGCCTACCTCTACCCCTCAGCATGCTGTATTACCAGTAGTGCAGAAACAGAATGCTGTAATTAAATGTGCCACAAATGGCCTGTGGTTGGAGGCTGACTTCGCTTACGGAACGCACAGCAGAGCCAGAAAATAGTTTTGCGCAAGCCTGCTGTAACACTTAGCTGGCTGCGTATGAATTAGGACAACTACCCCCAGCAGAGACCCAGTACACTGAGGACAGTCACAGGCAGCCCAAATAGATTTTTTTTCCCAAATGTTTTTGGAAAGGCCCACTGCCTATATACACTGTATATGTCTTCTCTCTCTGCGTCACCACTACTGGCCCTGGAGTATGTAAAATACCTGCAAACTGTTGCACTGTGGACTGGAATACAGCGGTGATGTAAGAGGCAACACAGAGCCAGGAAATAATTTTGCGCAAGCCTGCTGTAACACTTAGCTGGCTGCGTATGAATTAGGACAACTACCCCCAGCACAGACCCAATACACAGAGGACAGTCACAGGCAGCCCAAATAGATTTTTTTTCCCAAATGTTTTTGGAAAGGCCCACTGCCTATATTCAATAAATATGTCTTCTGTCCCTGCCTCACCACCACTACTGGCCCTGGACTATGTATAATTACTGCAGGGCGCAATGCTCTACACGGCTGATATACAAAAAAAAAAAAGTGCAACACTGCAAAAAGCAGCCTCCACACTACTGCACACGGTTAGATGTGGCCCTAAGAAGGACCGTTGGGGTTCTTGAAGCCTAAAATACTCCTAACACTCTCCCTATAGCAACTCCAGCAAGACAGCACTTTCCCTGATCTCTGTCAGAACGCATCTGTGGCGAGCCGCGGGAGGGGCCGATTTATATACTCGGGTGACACCTGATCTCGCCAGCCACTCACTGCAGGGGGGTGGTATAGGGCTTGAACATCGCAGGGGGAAGTTTTAATGCCTTCCCTGTCTTTCTATTGGCCAGAAAAGCGTGCTAACGTCTCAGAGATGAAAGTGAAAGTAACTCGAACATCGCGTGGTACTCGTTACGAGTAACGAGCATCTCGAACACGCTAATACTCGAACGAGTATCAAGCTCGGACGAGTACGTTCGCTCATCTCTATATGTAATGTATTCTAACAGTGTTTTTCAAGTATTTTTTTTATTTTCGAGCAGAAAATTATATTTGTATTAATTTGAAAGCTAGAACCCATTCACATGGCATAATTCCTCCATGGATTTGGATGCAGAGTCCACACCCAAATCTACAAGAAAATCCACAAAACTGTTCTCTAGTATTTTATTCAATGCTATGCCATAGTTCATACAGCATGGATTTTTTTTTTTTTGCATGTGGATTTTGAAATCAACGTTGTAGAAAAAAAGAATTAACCTGTCAATTCTTGACTGTTTCCATGTCAGCCAATAGCATATTGATTTGCTCCATTGACTGGGACTAAATCTGCATGCAGATCCTCATGAAATGCTTAAGTACAAAACAGTTTAAAATCTGCAGGGCATCATAAGTCATCGATCAGGGGTAGATAATGTCTATTTCATAAAACCCATAAATATAACAAAAAGTCCCTCCTATAATATATATCAAACAGAAGAAAAGTAAACTGAAGTGCAGGACTTATAAAAATATATATATTTAGTAAATATAGAAAAGTCATACATCCAAAGAGAAAATACACAGAACTACGCTCAAGTATAAAACCACATTAAATAAAAAAAAATCTCCATATAATATGAGTCCCCGAGAGCGTAATATATAAAATATAAATCTATATAGATATATATCACTAGATATGTCGAGGGCAATAGCAATCAATGCATCGCCAGTATAACCCCCATCCAGGAAGAAAGAGCAAAGTGATTATCAGATAATGCAAAGAGTTTTAGCCCTTTCCAATCCAATTTTAGATTCAGGGTTTCCTAAAAGACTTTCTCATTTTGCTGTATACTAGCTAAAGCCAGTGTGTGTGTGCGCCAGAGAGGCTTTGACAGTGGAGTGGTTGGCAATAGATGGTAAGAATACCCTGTCGGACGTCTTCTGACATTGGAGCTGTACAAGCTTCGATCAGAATGTAGGAATATGT
Organism: Eleutherodactylus coqui; assembly: GCF_035609145.1. NCBI lineage: Eukaryota > Metazoa > Chordata > Amphibia > Anura > Eleutherodactylidae > Eleutherodactylus > Eleutherodactylus coqui. Next base: position 114,966,278 of record NC_089845.1, on the reverse strand, counting down.
CAGACAGTGGATTGGAAAGGTTTAAATACCTATAAAGAAAAGTCTAAGGCTCCTCAGAGTTCAACCATAATGTGGGGAGTAGACCACTGATGCGCGTTTCCGACCAGCCTCCTTCAGAGGAGCACAAAGAACAATGCAGCCTGTTACCCATTTTGTTTTCAACTTTTTACAGGCCTTTTGTTAGAACCATCTCTGAAAAATAATCTGATCACAGGTTGTCCCACTACTGGGACCCACAAGGTTTAATTGTTATCTCTGGGGTAATCCAGCAAGTGTTCAATTTCCCTGCAGTGCCACCACCAGGAAAATGAAGTTGTCACAGCGCCGGCTGCAGAGTGAGGATCAGGTTCGGGGTGACATCATGCCATCAGTCTCGGCCCACGTTGTCCTCAAGCTGTCGCATGCTCACTGTCATTTCAGTGCTGGGTGTTGAAAGGGACATATCTCCCATTGTTTATGGGTGGATTGGTTGGTTGAGAGGTGGGACAGCCCAGTCAGCCAATTGCCATTTGTCTGTATATATGGTATATATTTAGCCCCCTCCTTTCTGAGGGTGATGGTTATACTTCTGCATCAGTTGGTCTGGTCTGACTTGTTGTCTAAGCTCGCCATTGAATACCTGTCTGACTCCCGTCTGTTACCTGGCTGTCTCCTGTCTGACTCCTGTCTGACTGTCATCTGACACCTTGCTGTCTGCTGTCTAAAGACTTTCTTACTGAAGTGGTATCTAGTTCAGTCCTCAGTTCCTGATCCTGACCTATATATTTATCAAGATAAACTTGTCTGGTGACTACTATGTCTGGGGTGTGGTTATATCTTTACCCTGTGCATTTGTGGTTTCATCTAACCTTTGTCACACTCCTTGTTACCTCGTAGTGAAAGCCAAGGTCAACCCATTTTACTGACATGGGGCCGTCCTCATCAGGGTCATCTCCATTCTTATAGGCAGGACTCTATTAAATTAGAGTTAATTTCCCTTTTCCCCACTTTTCACTTCATTATATATATCAATTAGATGGAGCATAGAGTGGCTGAAAAGTGTTATCTGCTTTTGTATATTGTGTGTATATCCATCCTGTTAAGACATTATATTTATGCCCATGTAGGCCAATTAGAATAATCCCTGCATGGCAGGTATGTAGCTAAAGGCTCATAGGCCTGGGTGCAAAAGTTTATCTTGGGGCCCCTCAATTTCTCTTAACGTCTTAACATAGAGGCGTAACTTGAAGCTCCTGGGCCCCTAAAAAAAACCTGTAACAGGGCCCCCAACTATAATGCTTTATTCATACTACAAGGCTTCCTGTATGGAGAAGAAAGGCCTTATGGGCCGCGGTGGAACTGCATCCCCAATAGTTACGCCAGTGCTGCACGTACATAACAGAAGGATTAGATGGTGGCAGTTAAAACCACTTACACCAATGTTTATCTATTGTATGAACATGATGGAAAAGATAAAGAAAGATGCCCTTTTCGGCTACTCTCTGCTCCGCCGAATTGATGAATGACACAGTAGGGTACTTGAAAATGGGGTTACCTGTTCACCCAAATTGTGGACAAATTACAGGCACCGAAACAAGTAAAAAACATTTCAAAACTTTCCCTAGATATTGCTACTATCACTTATCTTTTTACATCTGCTCTTGTTTTTGGATCCCAAGTTGGCATCATTATTGGTACTTGTGGCTCAATATATAATATTAAGTCGCTGGGTAATTCTATGAACATTGACTTTATTTTTTAGGGTCAACTTAAATTTACACATTAAAGGAAACACCAGTTCATATAATTACTGTGACTGTGAATGTGTCTTACCGCTGATGTGTAGGTAGCTGGGAGCTGTGGTCTATCAGATGTAAATATGTACTCATGATTTACTTCTAGCTTGTTGGATTTTGTAAGCAAGTAAGAACATAATCTTAGACAAACAACATTAAGCTTATAATGTCCTGAGGTCTCATAGATATCTGTGTGGATACTGACAATTCTATGTTGTTTGATCTTGACCGCAACTTTAAATAAAGCCATTCTTAGCACATTGTAGGGTTTGCTGAAATTGTATTAGAATTACCCCTCAGATGGGTTGTCCTACAACTAAAAATTGATGTAAATGGTGGCCAACTGTGAGAGGATTATTGCCGATGTACACACAATAACATTGTTTCATTGATCTTTTTGGAATCTAGTTTATTTTTTATGAACTTTAATGTATGAAGAGCCTTAGTAGGGCATGTGGTCAGGAGTTGTCTGGATGGAACAATCAATTTAACTCCTTGGCACCACCTGCAGCACATTTGCAGCACCGAAAGCCTGCTTTTAAGTATATGGGGCTATATTCACTAAACCTGGTATTTCCTGCGCTGGGTTAAGATTTTCCCTAGCGCATGGTGCACTGAGTAAATGAAGAAGCGCACACCTCATAGTGTATTCAGCGCATCCCAGCTCTTCTGTGCGCCTTCACTGAAATAAGCCTGGTTCTGACTGGCATACATGTACAGTATAATTTACATCAACTTCTGGCGTAAATTATACATGAATCTGTTGGTCTGGGTGGCCATGCCCCCTTCCGACAAGCTCCGGGCACATTTTGAAAAATGGCACAGAAGGGAGAAATGTCGCAAACTTTTTTTGCACAGGCAGGATATGCTCAAAATTGAATGACATTTCTAAACCAGTATTCTATCATAGAATACAAAGTAAATGTCCCCCATGATATACTGATGACGTGGGCATGAGAATTGTGCCTTCACCATCCCCTGCAGAAGGATTGCTCTGATAGTGTCATGTTGATATCATGGCACAATGGCAGCAACACGGATGCGGGTTCAGGCTACCATTGTGATGGCAGTGTGACAGTGGTGCTGGTGCATGCGCCTTGTTATTCGGGGGTGGGCGTCTGTGAGTCCACATCTATCTGGTGGTCTGATGGGTGGTCAGTGTGGAGGTGTTGTCCCCAGACAGCCAATCAGACACTGTTATACTGTATATATTCTGTCCCCTTTTCAGAGGGCACCAGTAATGTCTATGTGTTAGTGGAGCTCTGGTTTGGTTCATGTCCCCCTGGTCTCAGCCTTCACTCAGATAAGTCACTGGTGATCATTCTTAATATTGCGGTGTTGCATGTGCTTTCTATACTGTTGTGACTATTACTATTATCATCTGTCGATGGTCATCCTCTTTTCTATCTAGAGACAATTTTGGAAGCCCGCAGTTCCCGGACATGGGGCTGCCCTTGTCAGGGTTTTCCTGTTTTAGTATATTAGAGTTAGATTTCCCTTTTCCCCCCTTGTTTAGTTTTTTTATTGATTATTTTAAACTCCAAGTTATGTATATCCGCCCTTTTTGGACAATTATTATGTCCAGGGGAGGGTAACAGATAGGCAGCTGGCCTCCTGTGGCAACGGACAAGATAAAGAATAAAGGCCCCTTTACACGCAACAATTATCGCTCACAATTTGTTCAAACAATGATATTTGAGCGATAGTCATTGCGTGTAAATGCTACCATTGTGCACTTTTCGTCTGAATGATGATTTTTAGGTGAGCTTAAAAACTATCGTTCAAGCGCATGCTGTGTTTTCCACAGGAGCAGGAGATAACATTTTATTCTCTCTGCAGCTCCTCCGAGAAAACAGACCTCAGGCTGTTATCTGCAAGGGAGCTAAGATTACATTGTTTTCTCTTAGCAGCCCATGCCAGAACAATGGAGCTCAGACCACCTGCTGAGTTCTGCAAGCAGCTCCTGGAGGCTCATTTGCTTGCAAATGAATCTGATAAAGTACTAAAGGGCATTAGTGCCCATTAGTACTTTATGCAAAACAATCTCTAAAACTTTCAATCTTTCAATCATTTGAAAGATTATCTTTGCATGTAAATGGGCCTTAACTCTAATATTGGCTGTTTAAAATTTTAGATGCTGAGGTCAACAGTGATGCTTACAGCAAAGTGTTCTAAACAAATGGAGAGGACTTCTTTAGTTGTTCCATAACCAACCACGTGTGTCTGCCACGTGCAGTTGCCTATTGGTCTGTGCCATAGGTGGTGCTTGTGAGTTCTCCAAAACATTATGTGTTAACAGTTAAAATCATAAGGAAAAGTTCCTTAGGGGGATGAAAAAGTAAAATAAAATGTAATTAAGTTTTAAAAAATACTGGTAAAATAAAGAGGCTTTCCTTAAAAATGGCACAAACTTAAAAAACTGCATATTTAGTATCCAATAAATGTCACAACCCACATAATAGTTAACACATTATATATATGGGCAGTAAACATATTTAAAAAACAATGTCAGAATTTCTTTTTTTTAATTTACCCATCAAAAACATGTATAATGGTTTAATACTAAAATATATGCAACCCCCAAAAAGTGCTATTTAATAATGCAACTAGGCCAGCCGAAAGCAAGCCTCTATCTATGTATGGAAATGGAAAAAGAAAAAAGTTGTAACAGTTGAGGCAAAATAAAAGGAATCCTCAATGCCAATATTCTCCACCCCAAAATTGTCTCCATTCTTACAAAATAACCTATTTTTTTAGCTTTACAGAGGTGGAGAGAAAAGACAAAGAGACAATCATTGAGATCCCGTTAAAATATTTGCAGCTTTCAACCTTTTCTTTCATTCAGCATTTTGTTTAATTGTATGAAAATGCTGATGGTTGCCATAACCTTGAGGTCATGGAGGATACTCAGCGAGAATACGCCACCTCTAATAGACACTTCATTGTGAGCACATACTTTTATCGGCAGATTAACCTTTGTAAAGCTTCTACTAATATGAACCATATGCGTACAATATATATGTGATTCCCTCTGGGCACCTTCAGTTTTCAAAGTTTACATTTATTTACTGCCCATACGTTAATGACTAGCAGGATGAAAAATGTAAAGCATTTATAGACTATACTGTATCCAGGGCACTAGAGCTTTCCATGATCTATGACAAGGGCATTTTCCAACACTATAACATATTTGATTGGTAGGGATTTCACTTCTGTGACCCCAACCTGTCAGAATAGCATGAATTGAGCTAAACTGCAGTACCAGGCGCAGCCACACAGACGGATAACCATTTGTGAACATTGCCTGGATAAACATTAAAGGGGCCCAATGCTTAGCGGAGAACGATGGCTTCTTCACTCTTTTGACGGGCAGGGATCCTAAGGGTTGGTCCACCAACAATCACAATTTGACTAGTAAGACCAAAAAATCGCTTTAAATAGGGAGGAATTTCTAGTTTTTTGGATATGCAGCTGCAGTCAAATTATCACCCCCCAAATAACGTTTATTTCCAAAGTTTGCAAACTTCCAGTCAGCGATGGCTGCTTCTTTCCACCCCATTCAGGTAATGTAGCCAGTGATCCTTTAACTTGGAACTTGTGACCTATGCTTCAAACTTTTTTCCTTAGGAACATTCAGGAACTTTGATAACTTTTTTATACTTCTCCTTGTTTGTGCAAAGCAATGATCTGTTCTCTTACACTTTGGGCCGCTCTCTTGACTTTGCCATATTTCTAATATACTATCAGATGTCAGTCCAGGCATTTAAGGTGTTTTATCTGAAGCACACCTGATGCAACTAATGCAGCCCTTGATTAGTTGCACCAGGTGTACTTGAGACAACACCTGATTTGCAAATATGTGCTGCTATGGGATTGCAGTAGTCATTAAAACTGGCATTTTCTGTTGAATTTGGAGAAACCACTTGTTTATATTACTTGTGTTGAGTTGCTTAAATTGTTCTTGTTTGATTTTTTTTTGCAAACAGCTAAAAATCAATAAATTTGGCAAATAAACCTAATCTGCAATGGGAGATAAATAATTTTGATTGCAACCGTATTATAGAACTGAATTATGTAAATACCAAAAGTCCTAGCTAGGCTTTCATTTACCCAGGGGAATAACCTGTAAAAGCCAGAGTGGCTTATTGGTGCTCTCTACTGACAAACAGCACCCGGGGCATTTGTCCTGCCATCTCCCTAGCTACATCACTGAAATATCTCCTGTTTGAAGAATGCATTGTGTGTCTTTCATTATAACAAAAGAATAAGCCTGGGTTCACACCAGAATTAACTCCTTCCCGATATGTGCTGTATATCTACAGTGCATGTTGGGTGTCTCTGTATATAGCAGGCTTGGGACCCGAGCCCGCTATATACACAGCTGGTATCGCCCAACTTTGATATCCGACATTGGTCCGCAACGGCAGTGATCGGAGATGACTCAGATTGCAGCTGTTAACCCTTTAAATGCTGCTGTGAATTTTGACAGTGACATTTAAATGCAGCGATTAGTATTTGGAAGTCAAGGACGGTGCCCCAGCGATAATATTAGGGGAGGCCGCCTGGGTGCCATGGTAGCCTGAGGCCTTTTAGAGGCCCCCAGGGTTGTTATGAATGACCACTTTTTATTAGGCTCATCTTAATAGAATGCCAGTCAGAATGCAGTATAATGCGATATACTGTATAAGTGATCAGACAATTGTAAGTTCGAGCCCCTTATGGGGACTAAAAAAATGTAAAAATACGTGTAAAAAGTTTATATAAATTTTTGGAAACAATAAAAACTAGTAAACGTTTAACCCTTCTTTTCTGTCATATTAAAAAATAAAGCAAAATGTTAAATTAAAATTGGTATAGCCGCATCTGTAAAAGTACATTTTAGTAAAATATCACATTATTAATCCTGCATGGCAAACGCCTTCAGAAAAATCAATATGCAATGTTAGAATTATATTATATTAGTTGTATACACCCAAAAATCGTATCAATACAAACTACAGGTCACTTCGCGAAAAACAACCCCAACAATGGCAAAGTAAAAAAATATGGAGGTCAAAAGATGGTGACAGAAAGCAAAAAAACTAAACCGTCATGTAGCTACCCTGTTTCCCCAAAAATAAGACACAGTCCTATATTAATTTTTGCTCCTAGAGATTTTAATTTTTTACATGTATAGCTCCTTGGACACTATTTAAATGGACTTTTTTTTATTAACAGCAACTAGAGCTTTTGGAGTAGAGTTTATATTTCAAGCATCCTCAAAAAATCCTGAAAAATAATGCTGCATTCTCAAAAATCCTGAAAAGTTATGCTAGGGCTTATTTTTGAGGTAGGTCTTATTTTCAGGTAAACGGGTATGTTTTTGTAAAACTGTAAAAGTTAGGTTTTTTTTGAAAGTGGGGGGAAAAATGATAATGCAAAAAACAAAAAGGAATGCAGTGAGAATTTGTTAAGGGGGGCGGGGGTTAAGGAAAACAGAATTCCTGCCCAAACAGGTCCGTCCTATGACGGAGCTAAATGGCCCCCAAATAGACCCTGTTGACTATAATGGGCACCATCAGCATCCATTTAGCAGTCTAGCCTTCTCCTGCATGTAATAGAGTGGCATGCTGCACTATTTGATGGATTTGCAGCACGGGCCCCGAACGGAGCTTCCAGCGCAGATGTGAACAGAACAAAACAGATGCAATCTTTTGTCAGTAAGTAAAGCACTAATATCATTTTTCACTATTACATGATGTGCAGTTTATATACAATGTAATGAAGAGTCTGGCCCCCCCATACCTCAAGTAAATAGGAAACATCTCAGGAAACATATGTTTAGTATTATTCTAATGCCGTGCTTCATTGTGACAATTCACATCCTCATTACTTCTGTCCTACGGCTTGTAACGTTTTTAGTCATGATAGAACTGAACGCACATAAATAAATACAAAGAGTTGTTCTGTAACTATACGTAAGGGAAGTGGTTATAACGAGATGTGTCTGTTTACATCTGCTGACCCCATATTATTAACATTATTCAAAGACACAAAGAAGAATTCATTAACAGCGTTTATCACAATCAGATGTCTTTTCCATCCTGAAGCGCAGTAAACACATCCTGACAGTGTGTAAATGTGTGCAGTAAACATCCTACTGCCGAGCATCAGATGTTCTCGGCGCTATCATATTTGTGCTGTTCGTTAATGGGTCGAGGTCTCCAGGGTATATTTTGTAACATGCATGATGTAGTCAGGAGTTGTCTACCAGGGTGGGCATCCAGTTTCCCTGAACGTGAACATCTATAGAAATCTGGACTGTACTAGAAAGAACAAGCTAATATTTAACAATTCCAAAAACAAAAGATTAAAGAATTGAATCACAAGTAATGGTCACGGGACTTAAAATAAGCCCTACCCTGAAAATAAGCCCTAGCTGCATTGCATAAACAAAAAGGAGTACATTACCTAGCAGGCTTGGTCCCGCTTTTCCCAGGAGCTCTGGCAGACTTCCTGCTGTCCTCGGCCGCCCACAGAAGATCGCTTTCTGGTTAAGGGATTAATAAATTCCGCCTCCAGGAAGTGATGGCTCTGATTGGTTCTCGAGCACTGCTCAGCCAATCAATGCAGCGCTTTGATGAACCAATGTCTGTGATTGGTACATCCAGCGCTGCATTGATTGGCTCAAAAGCGCTTGAGAACCAATCACAGCCATCACGTTGTGCAGGCGGGATTTATGAATTGGCCAATAAATGCTGCGACTCAGCCGATTCAGAAATCCCACCTCTATAATGCGATGGCTATGATTGGTTCATTCAGTGCTGTATTGATTGGCTGAGCAGCGCTCGAGAACCAATCACAGCCATCGCATTGGTTCATTGAGTGCTGCATTGATTGGAAGCTTGCCAGAGAGAGCAGCGGGAGGGATGTGGACTGAGCCTGCTAGGTAAGTATAATAAGACATCCCCTAAAATAAGACCTAGTGCCTTTTTGTGGACAAAAGTTAATATAAGACAGGGTCTTATATTCAGGGAAACACACTGTATGTGCCTGGAGCAGATGTTGCGGGTGGTGGCGTGACACAGGACTCAGGATATGATGCAGCAGATGGAGTAACCAAAGTTTAAAATATTTATTGATAAATACAGAAATAGAAATGAACAATAATAGTATAGCAATAATGGTTGCGCAATAAACCCTTTTTTTCTTAGAATTACCCGTCATTAACTAGAACCTAAGGATAATACTTTGTGCACCATAGGAAATAATCCCGGAAGAACAATATCAGTAATACTTGACTATGGGATATATAGCACAGCGACGCAGCTTCCCTATAGGGGTTATGGGGAATTTGTATCTTGTATTTAATTATATGCTCATTCTAAGCTGAACAGTCCAATGGGCGGTCCTAACAGCTACCTCTGTATGTATTGTACAGTCATTCACAGATAGCTGTCAATCACTGATAACTCCGCCCATTTGACTGTTCAGCTCAAAATGAGCAGAGGTTTAAATAAGTAAAATACAATTTATACAGATTTATTCCCCATAAAACTATACGTCAATCCACTCAGCTTCTCCTACTCTATAACATGATGCCTTCAGTTTGGATAGCATATTCGAGTTGACCAATTCCCTTTAATACTCCAATACAGTCGCTTAGAAAAGCTGGTTCCCATATATAAGTATACTATCCCTTGAATAACACAGTCCATAACCGGGGTTCAAGTATCAGAAACTTGCATGATGTTTGGGACTGCAATCTGAGCACTATCTCCTGTAGCAGGCCTGCAAACATACTGTCTTTAACCCTTCCCTTGGTGGGCATGCTTATTGTCAAATTGAGGTTAGCCTCACTTGCAATATGTCGCATGGCTAGTCCAAGGTGGGGAGCGTTCCTCCACCATGATTTCTGTAAATTCTTGTTACTGTCCAGTTGTCCTGCTGGTCTGGAGGCACAACGCTGACTCTCTTTCTCTCTTGGCTCTAGACAACAGGCAGTCTCTGGTCCCTGATCTTTCTCAGCAGCTCCTCAGCTCTCTTAGGCCCAGCTTCAGCAGCACCTTCTGCTCGCTCTGCTCAGCACTGTCTCTCTACTTCAACACAGTACAAAAAGGTCCCTTTAATAAACAAGACTCCAGTCTCTAGACAGTACCTATTGATCATGCTCCGTTCCAATGTGCCAAATTTTTGGCACAAGTCACAGTTCAACTCCATTGCAACATTTTAACCAATTAAGGGTAGCCCCTTACACAGAGACTGATGGGGCGGGCACCATTCTGTTTTTTAAATTGCTCAGTCATGAATTACCCCCTCCATAATAAAGCACCATATAAAGGTTTTGGCAGGTTCAGGTCAGATGATCATCTAATGTGTATGTAGGCATTTTGCTTCTCCCCCAACAGAAGTTATCTGGGTGAATAAAGATTGGACAGTTGGATATTAACTGCTTGACCCTTTTGTTCTTGGGGAGGTGAGCTGCATTGGGAGTAGTTTACTTCTCTCTCTACATTCAGAACACATGCACGATCCTCCTGGCTGAGCATACCTGTGTATGCAGGTGTCGGGTGAAATAGTTTCCCAACTGCTATAGAATGTATATTGACATCCATTGGGATAACACAGTGCATCAGATTTGCCAACAAGTTTTTTTAAAGGAGCGTGTCACCTCCTGTTGGCACCACAATCTGAGTTATGATGCTTATAGGATAGAGCCCAAGGAGTCTGGGGGTGTAATTTTTATACTTACTGGACTCACGATTGCCACGCTGTCACCCCGGGAAATTGGCACACGGTCAGTCAGTATGACTTTTTTCATATAGTACATGCACAAGCACTGAATTAAGAGTCATATTGGTAAACGGAGAGCCAACTTTTAAGGGTGACAGTGTGGGAATGAAGAGCCCAGTAAGTAAAAAGATTACACACTCTATCTCAGTGGGCCCTATCCTTTAAGCACCATAACTTAGTTTTTGGTGCTTATAGAAGGTGACAGATTCGCTTAAAGAGTGACTTTTGGCATCACTTATGATGCATATTAAGTGTTGTAAATTGGGTAAATTCTTGTAAAAGTAAATTGGGAAAGTTCTAGGGAGGTGTAAAGCAATACATGGCAGAACATCATTAGACTCAGCACTGCTGTATTTAGGACTAATACTAGACTAAGGCTTAATGCACACTTAATGCATATTTGCACTGCGGGATCCGGAGCTCATTGAAATCAATGGAAGAGCTGCACTGCCAAGACACCTCTTACTCCCCTCCTGGTCAGCACTGGATGTGACATCCTGACCAGCAGAGAAGCAGAAAGTGCCATAGCTGTGCGCCACTTCCATTGATTTCAATGGAAGTGAAGCCTGTGCCCGCACTTCCTCCCTGTCTGCTTATGACATCTGTCCCACTGCACTGGATGGTCGGACCGACAATCAGCCGAAGGAAGGGGGTTCTGAACAACTGACTTGGTCAGTGCAGTGTCCAAGTGTGGGCCCAAAGCTGAGGCGATGGCAGGGTAGATGAGGGCCTTGTCATGGTGGCGCTACCATCTCCTCTCCTGAAGGTAGCTAAGGACCCATGCAAGTTACTGCTGGGTGAGGTCACAGGGAAAGTGTAACCAGACGTTACCTGAAATCTTCTTGTCACTCGTGACGCCACCGTTTTGTCCTCTGCAGTGAATCTCAGTAAAGGAAATAATATAGTCCGCACACCGAAATACTTTCTGGACAAACCAGGAAAATAGGTGATGTCTGTTTACTGTAACTTCAGCATGGTTTCAACGTGCAACAGTTGTCAGGCACAAAGTACACTTTCTAGAAGGTGGTGTGACAGGGAGGAAATTCGGACAATTCACAGTCCTAGTTATCTGTGTGATGCCACTCTTGGTGACTCTCTTTCTTCCTCCAACACTGTATTGGTCAACAATCACAATTCTGGTGCCTTTTTCTCTTAAGCAGCGATCCTTTTCTCTCTCTCTCTCTCACAGTGCTTAGTGGTAGTACTGGCACATCCTGGGTAGGGTAGGCCCAGGCCAAGCAGAAGGGAATCGCTCAGCTTCTTCCATTCTCCCCACACAGATGGACCAGTGTCTGTGGGGTTCACTCACTCGCAGACTGGTTAACTAACACTCTTTGCAAGCACTCCTTCAAGAAGATCATTATGAGGTCGACTTGCACCTCGCACACACATATATATCACAAGGTCACATGACTTACAACAAGATACATTTCCAGACATAACCCAGACATTAACCCATTTAGTGCTGCAGAAATGCAATTGACATACCAAATGCACACTACAATTAAGACACTGACCGGATAATGGCACGAGACAGATATATAGCATTATGGAGGGGTCCCACTTGTTCTGGGCCGCTACATCAGCAGTAAAAAAATGGCAGACAACGCCTTTAAACAGGCAGCCAATCAACTATAAATGACTGCCTGTTTGGAGGTGGGCAGCTAGAAGAGATCTTAATTATCGATGAAGTAGGATGGTTCTACTAATATGAGCTTGTTGCCTGTATATATCTTAAGATAATCTATAAGGCCAACTATGGTGACCAGAGTTCAGTTGCGGCACAAGGTCACCCTTCTCAGGATGACTACCCTGTTTAAGTATTTGAGTGAGCAGTTGGGCCTGTTTGTTGATAGCTTCAACAGCTGCCCAGCTGCCATCCCACATTTTTTAGCACTTATCAGACTTGGTCTATTTTTTTCCCCAAATGATATTTGTTAAAGGGGTTGTCCCGCGAAAGCAAGTGGGGTTATACACTTCTGTATGGCCATATTAATGCACTTTGTAATATACATCGTGCATTAAATATGAGCCAAACAGAAGTTATTCACTTACCTGCTCCGTTGCTAGCGTCCTCGTCTCCATGGAGCCGTCTAATTTCAGCGTCTAATCGCCCGATTAGACGCGCTTGCGCAGTCCGGTCTTCTCCCTTCTGAATGGGGCCGCTCGTGCCGGAGAGCTGCTCCTCGTAGCTCTGCCCCGTCACGTGTGCTGATTCCAGCCAATCAGGAGGCTGGAATCGGCAATGGAACGCACAGAGCCCACGGTGCACCATGGGAGAAGACCTGCGGTCCACCGTGGGTGAAGATCCCAGTGGCCATCTTCGCAAGGTAAGTAAGAAGTCACCGGAGTGCGGGGATTCGGGTAAGTACTATCCGGTTTTTTTTTTAAACCCCTGCATCGGGTTTGTCTCGCGCCGAACGGGGGGGCTATTGAAAAAAAAAAACCCGTTTCGGCGCGGGACAACCCCTTTAAGTATTTTAAGCAAATGGGATTTTAATAGATATCAGTAAAAGTTATATTTTATATTTCATCTTATCTCTTTTGAGCACCAGGGATCAGCCATGTTAAAATTCAATATGCCCAATCTTTCTTATACCTGACATCTGCTGTTAGAAGAGAGTCAAGTAAAGTCAACAGATTTGATCAGAGTAATGTATATCACATATAAATCATGAGCAACCAGGGTGAATCAGTGGTCTGCAATTCATCTTTATGAAGTGTGATTGTCCATATGTAGCCAACATACCTCCAAGAATAGGAATCTAACAGCCCTCATTTGCAGGACTAGTGGTGATCCAATAATTTTGTGGCATATTTAACTGGAGTATCAAAGATACTTTACCATATGCAGTCCTGTCTATCACTAACTAATAATGGTAACTGTTCTATACACCTAAATAATAATAATATTCCACACTCTTTATGGCATAATGTAACAATTCACAATATTTACATATCAACTGGTAGCTTACGATATGAACAAAGCAAGTTGAATCCGCACACTAGTCCATGGATAATAAAAATGGAAGGTTTCTGCACACAGTCCTTATTACCAGAACACTCTCCCATGTTTTTACGGTATCTGACAGCAATGTATTCAAACCTTATGTGTACTTAAGGGTCCAAGCTTTACCCTGGATCCAGTCCAAGTAACAGTTCAGTCCTATCTGGTAGGCCTGCTGGTTAGCTAACTAGTCCTTGCTGGTGTGCACACCAATGTTTACTGAGGTCAGCCTCACTTACGAAGCATTCCACAACCAAGAATTCTGGAAATCCAGAAAGTGATCTAGATGTTCTCCAGCAGCTAATTGATCCTTGCCGATGCTCTCTCTCACTCCCACAGTTCAACACACTCACCTAGGTCCCCTCTTACATAGGGACCCGGAAGATAGGGGGTCTAGACCAGGTTAACTGTATTCCTTATTTCAATGGGTGGTGAGAACCTATGCAGGGATCTCCCACCTGCAAGTGCCACAAAAAATGTGGGGATAATTAAACCCAGGTTCATGGAAAAATGGGGGCAGGAAAGCACCAAGTCACCCAGTCTTAGGTAGTTAGAAGTGTTGTAGTATTAACCAGCATCATGGTTAACTATGGGTCCTTCTCACCTCTGTGTAGTGATGCTATTTGCCAGTGAACTGAGGGCCTAACTGCCTATTTTATAGGTCTCAGATTCACATTCAGGTAATATCATCCAAGCATATAACACGTTATCCTTCATAGCAACTTTATAAGGAAAAAGCTTTAACATGGGAACATAACATGAATGGCATTTGGCACTTAAGCACCGGTTAGTACTTTTACTACAAATATGAATTATTACAGCAAATATACTGCGGTAATGTATAATAAAACCATTTTATGATGAGTAATTTCATGCTGTTCTTCTATAAGAGTGTTATTTGCTTTGGGAAGCAGTAAAACATGTCTTCGGATTCTTATAATTTCGCTTAGAACCTCATATGAATATCTGGGGATAAACAAAGACCACCTTCTGTAGATGAGCCGTATTCTATATAAGTGCAGTGTTATGCTTCCAATTGCTAACAGATGAGGCCACATCTTCTCACTGGCCACCCATAACATATGATGGAGCTTGAGTGCTTGCTTATGGCCTGGGGAATGTCTGTTTGATGAAACTGAAACATGAGTCTGCAGTTTGAATAGCTGAAATAAGCGACACACCTCGCAGGATACAAGAAAAGAACACATGGCCTGTCTGATCATGGAATCCCAAGATATCTCAAATCTCCGACTCACGCCAACTTCCAGAGAAACTGAGCTTTTCAATGCTTCACCTACATTTTAATAAAATACTAAGTAATATTATCAAACAGGGAGTAGCCAGTTTTCATAAATTTGTTCTTCCACATGGGACAAGAAGATAAAAAATAATCTGGAGTGCAATGATTGTTTTAAAATTAATGGCATGATTCCACTTTCTAGATCAAATCTGTTGCCAAAAATATGATCCCGTGAAGACATACGATGCCTTCCCCATCAAAACTACAAAAGGTCTTTGTAGCTGGTCTTAAGACTGCGGCACGCTCTGTGGATGTGTTCATACGTCTGAATGACAATATGGGACCTCTTTAAGGAACGACTTACAGTTTACTTCATGTGGGTACATTGCCAGTTGACTTTCTATAGGGTTTAGTTAGTTTTAGCCTTACACTACAAAGACCTAATTTCACATGAAGACAGAAGTGTTCTTCTTACCACTATACTGGCAGGCAATGTTTCCGCATGGTACAACATCCTGCATGTTGATTTGGGTGGCAAGAATAGGACGTCACCTATCATCAGGTGAATTAAAAAACTTGCTGCAGGCAGTATCCTACTAAATCAAATGTGGGTGGGACAAAATCACTCAGCTGTAAATGACTACCGGATTCCCAAGCGTAGGGAGCTGTGGGCCAGCGCATCGTATATGGAATATAATGCTGATCCTGCACTGGCAAATATAAGGGGGTTGGTGGCTAGCAAAGTGTAAGTGAGCACTGTAAGAAAAGGGATTGACCTGTACAAGGCTGGTCAATTTAAAAGGTGGAAAGGGAGTTACACCCCTTAAGGATGCGGGCCTTTTTAAATCCATTTTTGTTTTTTTCTCCCCACTTTTTAAAAAAAATCATACATTTTATTTATCCATCAACGTAGGTGTATGAGGGCTTCTTTTTTGCGGGACGACCTGTAGTTTTCAATGGTAATATTTAATGTACCATATAATATACTGAAAAATTTTTTAAAAATTCTAAGTGGAGTGAAATGGAAAAAAAAATGGAATTCCACTACATTTGGGGGGGGGGGGGGGTTCTTGTTTCTACGGTGTACACACTGAAGCAATAATGACATGATTCTATGAGTCAGTACGAATACTGCAATACCAAATTTATATAGTTTTTTTTTGTACCACTATACTACTTCTATTTTTTTCCAAATTCTTTCCTGCTGCCGTCTTCTGACAACCATAACTTTTTTTATTTTACCGTCAACATAATTATACGAGGGACGTCCTGTAGTTTCTATTGGTACCATTTTGGAGTACATACAACTTTTTGATCACTTTTTATTACATTTTTCTTGAAGACGGCGGTACTACAAAAGTGCAATTCTGGCGTTGCTTTGTATTCTGATGACGCTCACCGTGTGGGGTAAATTATGCATTACTATGATAGATAAGACGTTTATGGATGCAGCAATATTAAATATGTCTTTGGGTTTTTTGTATATAGATTTTTTTATTATAAGAATGGCAAAATGGATTTTTAAAAAACTTTTATTACCTTTAAATTTTTTTTATTAATCAAAACTTCCTAAAATTGATTCCTACATTTTTTTTCTAGTCCTCATAGGGGACACAAACTTACAATATTTTGATTGGTCGTGCAGTATGATGTAATGCTATAGCATTACATTATCATGCTATCTGACAGGGAATCCATCAAGGCATTCAACAGGTATTGCAGCAGTGTTTAAACTGAACGAGAAGTGAACGAGCCAACAATTATTTTTATGCTTGCATGGCTTGATAGGCAATCTGCGATGACAACACTGGGGGCTTTTAGAAGGCCCCTGGCTGCCATAGCAACCACAAGGGACCTCGCGATCTCATCACAGGGGACTGTTCAGTACCCCCAAGCATGGAGCGCGATTGACCCACTGATCCTCCTCCATACAAAGCACGAAGGAAACGGCGTATTGGTGCATGCTATGCTTTGCCAGGCCCATTGAAAACAATGGGCAATATGATGTGAGGGTACTCCCATAGATACAACATGCCAGGCTTTTTTTTCCCGCATCGCGTGGAAAGTGAGACAGAATGCCAAGAGGGGCAAACATGAAGGTTTTGTGGCATTCATCGTGTGGCGTAAATAATGCATTACTTTGATAGATCTGACTTTTAAGGAAGCAGTGATATCAAATATGTATTGTTGTTTTAAGATTTAGATTCTTTTATTATAAATATGGCAAAAAGTTTTCTTTTAACTTTTATAACTTTTTTAATAATTAGTACAATTTTATTGATCTTATTTTTACTTTTTTTTTTAGTCCCCAAAGAGGACAACAGCTTGCGATGCTTTGATCGCTCCTACAGTATGATGTAATGTCATAGCATTACATCATATTGCGATCGGACAGGCAGTCATCAAGCTGCCCTACAGGGATGGCTTGATAGAAATTCTGCTAAGACAACCCTGGGGCCTTTCAGAAGGCCTCCGTCTACCAGGACACCATATGGCTTTCTGCGATCTTGTAGTGGCCCAGTATACCATCCTGGTTCCCTCCATAAATTTCATTCATGTTTGTCTTATGCAGATGCACTGCGCAAAGCTTGTCTTGTCATATCCACTGTATGTGTTGCACAGCTGTGGCGCTTGAGAGGTTAACTCCAGTAAAAATCATTGCCTGCTTCTAAATGTATCAGTCTGTAATGTGGTATAAGTGAAGAGTATAAATAGGAGTGCTTGAGAGTGCTAACACAGAGCCACATGGAAGCACCTTCAGCTTTCTTGTGGTGAAGATGGAGGAGAAGGAGAGATATCCCATAGAGGCCTTAGTCAGACGGGCGTTTTTTCGCGCGATTTGCGCATGCGCATGCGTCCGGCGATTTTATAAAACCATTGCTTTGCAATGGTATCGGACACATGAGCGCTTTTTATGCGCTCGTCCGATAAATTATAGAACAGAAATCGCAGATCGCACCTATGTGCGATCTGCGATTCCTGTTCTCTTCTGTATATGCGCTCAATGGGGCCGGCGGCAGCAGCGCCGACCCCATTGAGAACATATAGAAGACAAATCATTCTTCTCTGCCACAGCTGTAACACTCGCCCGCAGCGCATTGCTTTAAATGGAGTCAGCTCTATTGCCGTCTCCATTGAATGCAATGCGCTGGACAGCTCCGGCCCGTTTCTAATGAAACGCGGCTAGGAGCAGATTTTCGGGCGATTTGCGCGCACCGGTCACGCGATTTGCGGATGCGCATCCGTCATGCGATCCGCAAATCGCGCGAAAAAACGCCCGTCTGACTAAGGCCAGAGACTGCATTTTGGAAGTGAGTGGAGTGACCCCCAAAACATGAGAGAGAGAGAGAGCATTCCTTAGTAATGCTGTTTAGAGAGACCCAGTACAGAGGTACTAATTCAAACACACAAGTTTTGCTTATGAGGCCGTCCAAAGCCAGGATCACTGTATAGAAGTACGCTAATAAGTCACACACACGCGTCTCCTGTTTGGGGTGCTAATCTGTAAACCAATCAAATACTACCAGCCCATCTGTGGAGTGACCCCTACCCCCTTTCCTCCTCCGGAGTGCTCCCTCTCCAGGAGCGGTGTTATACAGATAACTCAGACTGTAGGACCGGTTTCATCCTGTGTATCCCTCCTGACCTCTGATCTTCTTTCTACCTGCACTGAGAAGAATTGTACCAGAATTGCTGTAAATAATTGTTAGCAAAAGTCTTATCAAGTAAAGTTTATACCGGGCCCTAACTGTTCCTAGGGACCCGACGTACTATACACAAGTGTCTGTGTTTATTCTCCACTGTGTAGCATACCGATGTGTGAGAACGGTGATGACTACTACCCCCATCATTCTGTTTATTGGCATTCCCTATCCTAAGGGTGTCGAAGTTAACCAGAAAGCTAACACTTATCCCTCCCAGCTCTCCACAAGTGTCTGGATATCCCTATGGGGTGTTGCAATCTCATCACGAGGAGGGGGGTGTACAGGACACCCGAACATCATTTGGGGAATTTAAATGCATTTAAAGGGTTAACAGCTCCGATTAGCCGCGCAGTTTATCAGAGCTGTTGCTGCCAGGTGTCGGCTGTAAGAAACAGCCATCGTCTTCGTTGTATGAAGGGGAGATCGCCGAGCAATCTCTCTACATACATACCCCGACTCTGCAGGACGTAAATGTACGTCCTATAGCAGGAAGAGGTTAAAATGTTGGAGACTGATTTTCTAATGACTTTGATGAACTTATCAAAGTTTTGTGCCTTCATGTTATGGAAAACATGCACAATGCACATGTATACAGAACATTTTGGGCTGACATGATGCTGACTGTTCCTTCTGGAGCCCACACCGTTCTTTTCTAGACTGTATGCTTTGATTTGATATTTTTCTCCTTTTTTTATAATAAGGGCGGCTTGAGACAATCGTATGTACAGTGAACAAGTTTGATGAGGTAGATTCGAGCACATATCAGTACATAGTACTATACTTTTTTGTGCTTGTGAGGCCAATTCACAGCTGTGATTTAAAAGGCCATTTAGCCCAATAAGGTCCAGATGTGTTCTTTTTCTTGCGGAATTGTGCAGCGTATTGCACATTTGCGTGCATATTGACTGCATGAGAACAAACCCACTGACATCAATGGGTAGAATGCTCTCAGCATTGCATGTCTATATTGTACGAGTACAACAACATGCACAAATAGGGTTGTTTGAAGAAGCCCTAAATGAACATTGGCCTTTTTTTTCAAACCATATAGTGAAAGATGTGAAAACAAGCTGGTGGCGGCACAAGCCCAGTTTCACTGGGATTATACTTCACAGCCAGGTAGTGGTGCTGAAACTAAACCAAAAAGACCCTACAAATACTACAAGCTCTTGCTGTTTCTCAAAGCAGTCGTCGACATGGCCTTGTAAATGCTTTAAATATATTTTTTGCAGTCATATCTTTAGAGTAACATTTTTAAATGGACCTTAACACGGGATGACCTGATGACCAACAGCCCCTCCTAGTGTTGATTGGTGTTTTTTCACTAAAAATGTTTATTGCTCTGTGAATGTTAACAGAGCAGCCGATAGATTCCTCCAACCCGCCCGCCTGTACTCAGTGAACAGTCAGCAGTTCATAAAAGAACTACTGCCTGTTCACATGTTATGATTGTCATTCATTTTTGACAAACACATCAACTGAACAACAATCGTTGGTCTGTACATACAAATCAATTTTTGCTATGATTGTTCAGTTTCTCGATGGATGTGGTAATCTGAACAATTTTCTCGGCTTGTGTAAATGTGTTTCCCTCAGCAAGGACTTTTAGTGTGTTCTATGGGTTTGGACATTTTTTTTACAAAACTTAATATAAAGGTCATTATTTTTGAGAATTTTTAAGATTTGTTCCTACATTTTTCATGTTTCCAAGTTATTTAAGCTCGCACCCAACATCAAGGGTCCTTGTTGTCTTGCGAGTCCCTAACCATAAATAATAAAAAAAATGATCTAACTAAAAAAAGATGAAAAACACAACCGTTAAAAAAAGTACACTGTTTGTTCTAGGAACCTGATGATCTGATCTCCCCAGAGTCCATCTGCCATGAAACTGCTCCCTAAGGACTTGAAAAGGAGTCCAAAAAGATGTCTCTGACTCGGAAACCATATGATGCTAGTCTGCCATGCAGCATGGGGTCAGCCTCAACTTCCGAAGGGAAAGTTGCAGATTGAGTTTCTTCTGCATTCCAACTTGTCTTGTTGGCCCAGTAAAAATTGGACAGAACCATTGGACAGGTTCCATCTGAAGTGTGTTCTGGAAAACTCTTCGCTTGCTAGTGAGAATTTCAAAAGCACACTCAACACAATTCCGGGCATGCGTGAAAACAGTAAAGATGCAACTCCTGGTGTCCAACCCTCTGCAAACAAAGGCACATAGGCCACATCTTTTATTTGCCACGATAAAGAATGGAGAGAGACAGCACTGTTCTGTGGTTCTCGCAGGGACAGCTGTTCAGCAAGGAGTCGCTGACCCATCCTGGAAGCCCTGAAAATGCGAGCATCCATGGTGCTTTCATAGGACCCAATGTCAACAATTATAAATTGATACTTACTATCAGCGAGAGGCCACAGCACTACGAAGACGTACTGGTTATAGTTGTAATATTGGGACCCCGAGTGCGGCAGCTTCTTAACACAAATGTGTTTGCCATCTGTTGCCTCGATGCAATTCGAAAACTGCCACCCCCTGTTCAAGCTTGTCTAGATCTTTTTGAGTCCACTCTCTCTTCACTAGTGTTCGCTATCCCTCCTTGCTTTATGTCATCAACAAATTTTCCCCTCAATTCCCTCATGTAGATCATTTATAAAAATGTTAAACAATACTATTCATGTGGACATTTCTGCATCACAATGTTATCCCTATTGGGCTTGAATTCCGCACCTGTTACAATCCGCACGCCTTTACTTCAAAATCGCTAGATTAAATTCTGCAGCAGAAAAGCTTTCTACTGTGAAATTATGGACGTCTTGTGGAATTATTGTTGTGGATTACTAACATACAGGAAATGGAATTCTGCAATTAAAGTCTGCGGAATAAAATGCAATCAATTCCACAAGACTCTGCAGAACGCATTTCACAGTTAAAAATGCAACAAAATCCATACTAATTGACAAAATCCACATTTGCTCTGCGTCCTGCGGTCAATTCCATCCCATGTGGAAGGTCCCTCATACTACTGGTCACATAACCGGACAGGCAGTGTGAGTGAAACCATGCTGTTTGCTGAGTCTGGAAGGTTGTGTGTTTTTACTGCTCAGCTAGATAGAGGTTTGAAGGAGGTTTGGGAGGGACTCAGTTTTGGGGAGCCTTTTTTTAAATGAGGAGGTGCATAGTGGCATTTCTATTACTTTGAAGAAAGGCACGGGGGGGCTCTCTTTTACTGTAAATATTGCTCAAGTTCAATTTAAATAAAAATTGTCTACCCCTTGTAAAGTAAACAATGGTATACTCACCTCTCATGGCTCCATAATAGCTCCAGTTTTGGTCTTTTCTATGATGCTGCATTGAAAGCCTGCACAAACAATCACAGAAAGAAGATATCAATTCAAGAAAATCACTGCCAGTGGTCATATTTAGTGTTCCTTCACATGGACATACATCAGTAAGTATGGCCTCTAGCGGTAAAGTTCTTGTATTGACAGTCTACAGCAGCTTTTGTACGAGACATCACAGGCTGCTGCAGCCAATCAAAGACCTCCGCATTCAGGCACTGAAATCAGAGATTGGCTGCAGCAGCCTGTGACATACCATGAATAGACTGATGCAGCCTGTCAATGTAGACCCGCCCCCAAGAATGGAGCTGTGGGGAGCTGGGAGAGGTGAGTATATGATTGTTTATTATTTTTATACTTGGCATACAGGAATTTAAAAAAAACCCTCATACATCCCCTTTAAGGGGCATAAAGCAACCACTATTACTTTGTCAGCATAGAGGCACATTATTACTTTACTGGGGCATAAAGTGGGCATTATTACCTTGTAGGGTGACACAGAGTGGAATTACTACTTCGTGGAGCAAAAAAGGGTACTTATAATGCAGTGTGGGGGAACAAAACAGGCAACATTTCTGTTGTTGGTCACTACAGGGCAATTACTACTTTTTGCAAGCACTATTGCTTTATTGAGCACAAGAGAGGGCATTTTTACTGTGAGAGGCACTAAGAGGAGCATTGGGGGTAGCAGCAAAATGGAGATAGTGTTCAGTCGAGTCATGACCTTTAGAAATCTTCATGGCAGTCTGGGCTGTATGGAGAAGAAAAGAGAAAGTGGATGATACCAATCGGGGAAAATGTCACCTATGATCACTGGAGGTAACTGCTCTGTAATCTCTAGTACTGTGTAGATGTAGAACTTTGTTCTAACTATCATATGGTGACTGCATTATATAGAGGTTAATAGAGCTCAACAACCGTATCTAAACTCTTGTGTTATAAATGTTGTCTTAAGATATGCCATCTAATATAGCATGTGTGTTTGTATTTCTTGGGACTAACCATGGCCGGTGGCCATGCAGAATAGTTAGGAGGGGGCAAGCTAAACTTTTGTACTTAGGCCTGTGAGACTTCAGCTACACCCCTGGCGCAAACCACATGCAGTGTTAAGAGATCATAGAATCCATATAACCAATATATAACAAGTGAAAACACTGGCACACTGGCATCTTTCACTGCCACTTTCTTGTTCTCTGCAAGTAGATTTCAAACAATGTAAAAAAGATGAACAGAATATTCAATGTTACTATTACCCAGGCAGGGGCGTAACTATAGAGGATGCAGGGGATGTGGTTGCATCCGGGCCCAGGAGCCTTGGGGGGCCCATAAGGCCTCTATTCTCCATATAAGGAGCCCAGTACTATTAATAAAGCATTATAGTTGGGGGCCCCATTCCAGGTTTTGCATTGGGGCCCTGGAGCTTCAAGTTACGCTTCTGTACCCAGGGTATATGGAGCTTGAGGCATGAATCATGGCCAACTAAGCATGGAAGCAAAGAGAAGGTGCTGTTTAAAAGGGTTGTCCACTCACCTAAAATGTTGCTTTTAAAGCCGATATTGAGAATTTAGCCCCGGAGTGTTCCAAACTGTAGGCAAGAGAGGATCCACCTCTGATCCATTCACTTTAATGGACCCACCATAGATAGGCGTCTGAAGACTTGAACTCTATCCTCCACCGCCCACACTTTGGGACAGAGCAGGGCTGTATTCTCGAGATTGGCTTTGGTAAGGCAACTCATTTAAAGCTTCCAAAGACAGGACTACAGCCCATCATTTATAAGAAGCAGGTTTAAATGTTGTTAGTAGAGATGAGCGAGCTTACTCGTCCGAGCTTGATGCTCGTTCGAGTATTAGGGTGCTCGAGATGCTCGTTACTCGAGACGAGCACCACGCGGTACTCGTTTCGATTAAACGAGCACTGACCATTGAATTCAATGGAGCCGGCAATACAGCCGGCTCCATTGAAAGCGATGGGCTGCCGGCGATCGCGGGATGAATTGTTTGGAAGGGCTTAAATATATAAGCCCTTCCCTGCAATTCACCCAGAAATGTGTGAAAAAAATATATATATATACTCACCTTGTCCCGGCAGAACGATGTTAGCCCATTGAATTCAATGGAGCCGGCAATACAGCCGGTTCCATTGAAAGCAATGGGCTGCCGGCGATCGCGGGATGAATTGTCGGGAATGGGTGTGAGTGAGACCTGCCTCTGATTGGCTCAGCGCTGAGCCAATCAGGGGCATGTCTGACTCACACCCCCTTCACACCCACTGCAGGCCGGCTGCGCTGAACTCCGTCTGCCGGGACAAGGTGAGTATATATATATTTTTTATTTTTACACATTTCTGGATGAATTGCAGGGAAGGGCTTATATATTTAAGCCCTTCCCGACAATTCATCCCGCGATCGCCGGCAGCCCATTGCTTTCAATGTAGCCGGCTGTATTGCCGGCTCCATTGAATTAAATGGGCTAACATCGTTCTTCTCTGCCACAGCTGTTACAGCTGTGGCAGAGAAGAACGATCTTTATGCTGACAGTGCGGGGGGGGGGGGGGTCTCACTTTTGCCACTATTGTGGCTTAATAGTGAGATCTGGGAACCTGAGATGCAGCCCAACATGTAGCCCCTCGCCTGCCCTATCCGTTGCTGTGTCGTTCCCATCACTTTCTTGAATTGCCCAGATTTTCACAAATGAAAACCTTAGCGAGCATCGGCGATATACAAAAATGCTCGAGTCGCCCATTGACTTCAATGGGGTTCGTTACTCGAAACGAACTCTCGAGCATCACTGAAAGTTTGACTCGAGTAACCAGCACCAGAGCATTTTGGTGCTCGCTCATCTCTAGTTGTTAGTAATGCTGCTCAGACTCCAGACATCTGAGCAGTAACATCCAGTGCTGCTGCAGCGGCGTAACATTCCAGCGGCCAATCACATCTACTGTCTGAAGTGAGCTCAAATGGCTAAAGTATATATTGAGCGATTGAAGAAATGACTGTCCAACTCATTCCGACTTCTTACCTACATACTTACTTACTGTCCTTCTATTTAACATAAACCTAACATTATACAGTAAGATCCTTTTAAAGGCAGTTGCAAGTAGCCAGAAGTTTATCATTTAATTTTCTGTCTATGCAGGGGATTTGGATCTCTGTATCAGAAAAAATAGATTAGATGCAGATGATCGTAATCCTGTGCAACGTATTTGGGCAGTGAACAAGCCTTTTTTGCGCCGTATTCTTTTTCCTTTCACAATAATTTCGCATTTACACATGCATAAAAACATGCAAGCAATATGTCACGTTGTCATCATTGACCCAGCCCGCTGTAATCACCCATAAATATTCAGCATGTGCGGCGTGACGCTATCCTGCGGGACTTCTGGTACTTTCTGAGTTAGTGAGGGAGTAGCTGAGGTTGGAGAGATGAGGATTAGCCTGTGGTGTCGGAGACCTTTTTTGTCTGAATGGACGGCACATTTCAGGTTTTATGTAATCGAGAATGCTGATTTCAAAAATCAAGATGAAAACACCCTCCGAAAACGGAACACCTCTCTATTTACACTTGAAAACCCCAAAAACCATATTTGTATCAATTTTCATATTTTTTATATTTATTTATTTATTTATGTTGTTTATTATGCCCAAAATAAAAGACCTATTTATTTATTTATTTTTAATTAAAACCAAAATGCATGAAACATCATAATCATATTATTTGCTATATTTCTGTACGTACAGTACAAAAACAATTACAATCTTTACAACAGTCATATACTCATTAGCCTACTCAATTTACTCATATAGCATTTGGGAGAAGGATAGTTAAAGTCTTTTTTTTGTATCAAAACATGGCGGTAAATTTTTCGGGGTTTTCCGGTCATTTAGGGAGATGTTCCGGTTTTCGGAGAATTTATTTGTCTTGATTTTTGAAATCAGCAAACTGGATTACATAAGACCTTCCGTTCAGACAAAAAAGGTCTCCGACACTACAGGCTAATGACCATATATTACCCCCACATAGTGACTGCATTATACCACTATATTCTTACTGCATATAGACCACTACAAAGATCAGTATTACCAATAATAATAGTGTATAAGGGCTAAATGATACCCCCAGATCATGACAACATAATTCCAGTTTAGTTTTACAAAAAACATAACACAAAGGCCATTACTACCCCAATACAGCAACTATATTGCACTAGATACCAGCTCTACATGTTTGCTTAGCAGACTATAAGTGATTACAGTACCATTATATCCGGTGATCTCAAGTGAAGAACCCTCTGATGGGAGTCATTCAGTTTCCCTTTACTTTTCCATCCGGCCCAGATTGCCATAACGACTCCTCCTGGTCACGATTTGTCTTTGCAAAATTTGACACAGACATTTTTGACTCTTAAATTTCCCAACAGAGTGGCTTTGTTTTCCAAGCCTTTACATTTTCTTCCCTTCTATAGTACCCTAGATAGTAGTAATACCACCACTTTTGCCCCACATATCAATAGTATCCCCCTTTTTGTGCTCTATATAGGCCCCACACAGTAAGTTCCATTTTTAGTGTCGCTCAACAGTAAAAGTGCCCCCACTCAATAATAATCTACCCAGTAATAATGCCCCTCACAGGCGCCCATTCAGTATTAATGCCCCCCCATAGGACCCCACTCAGTAATAATACTCCTCATGGTCATGGCCCAAATTCTGTAATAATGCCCCTCAAAGGTCAATTGTCAGTAATAATGCCCTCATAGGCCCTTGCTCTGTAATAATGCCCTTCACTGGCCCTGTTCTGTAATAATGCCCTCATAGGCCCCTTCTATGTAATAATGTCCTTCGTAGGCTCCTGCTGTGTAATAATGCCCCTCATAGGCCGCTGCTGTGTAATAATGCCCCTCATAGGCTTCTGCTTCTTTCCTCCAAAAACGGAGCAGAGAGACGTTAACCCTGAACTGAGACCTAACGCGGGTATGAAAGCAGCCTTACTTGGGATTATGATACTAATTTTTCACAACAAAGTTTGAGTATAGTTTTGGAATAACTATAATAATAGCAATAATTGCCTTTATTACTGTAGTTGTTATAAGGATTATTTGTCCGTGAGATGAAATGTTATTCTTGGGTGAAAGGCTAGAAGTCTAGTGTAAGTAGTAAATATGTTTTATAGAGCAGACATCTCTATAACAGACATCTGACAAGACTCAATTATGCTCCATCCTGATACTTGAAATGTCTTATTTCCCATGTGGACAGTGGTTTAACTCCAAAGAATTTGTTTTGAAAGGTTCCTTCACTTAGAATCCATCTAGTGCTCATTTTAACCTAATGGTGGCTGTATATAAAGAAAACAATAGTGGCAGATCTTAAAGAAAACCAGAGCATGGTCTTCTGTGACAGATCAACTAATGGTGGTTAGAAAGAAGCCAAAACGGTGATTGGAGACATTGTAATCTATCTGTGGCAGGGCAGGATCACAGGAGAAAAAAAATCATTACCATCTGAAAGGTTTTCATCGACATAAGTCAATACAAAAGCCATTTGTGAACTTGTGTACTTGATGCAGTCACTTCTGCCAACCTGTTTTTCCATCAAAGTCCATCAGAACTCTCTGATGCCACCCATGGACGGCATGCAGATAGTCATTTACCTCACTTTACCTCTAGGTAGAGGCTGGCCATAAAGATTTACTGTAGAAGATAGTAATAATGATAGCTTTATTAATATGTGATGTAATACTGTAAAAAAAAAGAGTGTGCAGTTTTTTTTCTTCCAGTCAAGGGCCGGGCAGCTGGGCGAAAAATGGGTGGACCCCATTATAGTCAGTGAGGTCCGCCCAATGGAGCAGGAAAGCGGAATACTTGCTCAGATGTGAAACTACCCTTAGAAACAGAAAACTGACGGCAGAAGACCAAGCTTGACAAAGACCCGTTTGTTTTGAGGGTCGAAACGATGCTGCTATGCAGGAATTGTGTGCAATAAAGAATCTCTTCCTTATGGTAGAGATTTAATCTGCACTTGTCTGATGCTGCCTGGAATTCTTTTCTTGTTGGAATATTTGTGGATCGTGTTCCCGGTCCACCCAGAGGCGCGCATCACATTGATCCCCCCCCCCCCAGGAATCGGTTGAAGGTGTCCTGCCTGAATTGGTGTGTATATACATAATCGCCGCTCAGTGTAAATAGCAGCCATTCAGTAGTGAACACCTGCTATGTTAAGTCAATGGAGAGGGGCAGGGGAGCAAGAGGAGAGAAATCTCTGCAGCCTCCCCGCCCCCCTGCTGGCCACTCATACTGAACACTTGCAGTCATGTTGCTCAAAGCTACCTGGCCTATCAGAAGGCATAGTGGGGTGTTCTGTGTTGAACTGAGATCCTGTCTCAGCAATGATGATTGTTGAGCAAGGGTATGGAGGCTACATGGCAACTGGGCTGATTCTTTCACCACTTTGGAGTGCCAGCATACAGCTCGTCAATGTAGTCATGGTTTGGAGTGCCAACAGCATCAACAGCCGATCATCTCTAGTACTCATCAGGGGCGCATTATGTTGATGAGGTGCTGAAGCCTGTGCCACCAGCATATCTTCAGGGCATAGCAATGCCATTTTCTAGCAGGATAATGCACAGCCCCACACAGCAAGCACTAGTAGGTAGGATCTGTAATGTGTTCATGTGATTCCTTGGCAACTATGACCCTCAGATCTCTGGAATATGATTGGAGGTCGAGTAAATGCACTCCCACTGTCTCATAATGAGGATGAACTGTGGACTATGGTCAATATCACATCATCCACACCAATGCCATGTTAACTAGTGCATCGCCCAAAATGGTGGCCCTATACTTACTGATCAACTTTTTTCCTGGGCCACATAAGACGTGTAACTGCTTGAAATTAAAATCTGCTGTTCAGAACTAGTGGCGGGCAGGGAGCTGCGGGGGAGAGCGGGGAGGAACGGAGGGGAGATCTCTCTCTTCCTCCCCCCCCCCACTCCCCCTGCTCACTGCCGCAACTCACCTATCACCCGCACCAGCACCCGAACCTTTTCTCTCGAGCAGGCAGGACCTCGCTAAGGACAATGCTCACTCATCACTATTCAGAACGTATTTCTGTGTGTGTGTTGAGTTTTATCACACTTAGATCATTTCTTTGTGGTGTGACATTTTCTCTTTGGTCAGTGTACATTGTATCAAACTACCAGAAAGGTTTGTACAGCTGCTGGTGATGTACGTGGCTCACAGATCATTGCCTATACATGATACACTTGAAGAGCTCATTCCCAAAAACAGTCCAGTCCACTTTGTGAAGTTTTCAGAACAGCGAAAAAATGTATCAACAAATGTACTTGTGTTCTGTGCACTTGTCGTAGTTGTTCAATATATTATATAGGTCTCTGTAGACTGGAAATGCAAAATCTTGACTTGCACAGTAAAAGGAAACTTAAGTTATGGTGCTCATAGGGCAAGTTCCCATGAACCAAGGAGGTATTTTAAAAACATACCTGCCTCCGGATTCCTGCGCTGTCACTTCAAAAGTCAGCGTGTGGACCATGTATCAGACTCAAAGCTCCAGGCTGTACGTGCACACTTCCCTTGACCTCCACGAGAGTACGCATGAACAGCCTGCAGCTTTGAGACCGCTGCACTGTCCACGCGCCAACTTTCGGGGCTGACAGTGCAGGCACCGGGAGGTGCGTAAGTTTAAAAAAATTTACAGCCCCGGGCTCCTGCGAACTCGCCCTATGAGCACCGTTGCCAGTGACAGGTTTAATGACAGCTTTAATGACTTCTAAAAGTTTCCATCTTAACCAGAACAAGACAAGTTCAAGGTCTGAACTTGTTTTCAAACAGATTGTCCACTTTACATGGGGAGAAAATATGTAATCATTATTTAAGACCAAGAAATACATTTTCACTTACCAGCTGATCAATCGGTTGTTAGTGCTATGTACACTAAGCTGGTTTTATAACATGCAATTATTATTCAGAAGCAAGGAATATAGGACACATTTATGATGCTTTTTATGCTAGTACAGTGTAAAAAGTAGCACATTTTTGTGATTACGGGTATTAGGTGCCAGAATGTGCCAGATTGCGCCTAATACATGAAGAGGAGTGAGCCTCTTTATATATTAGTTACATTGTGCAGCGGGGCAAATTGTACTATGACCAGCATTAGAAATGGTCAGTGCAGCATTCTTTAGCTTTCACGGGATATGGGAGCAGAAAACCTACCAATGTGGCTCTGTTACACCACAACACTGGACACAATGCCTCACATGGGCTCATGAGGGTGCTAACTGGACTGTAGAGGACTGGCAACATTTGGTGTGGTCCTATGAGTCATGGTACCAATTGTTTCAGGCTGATTGTAGGGTTCCTGCGTGGCATTTCTAACATTGGGCTAAGTACAATTTCCCTGGTACATTGTGTGCTTAATATATAGAGAGACACAGGAGGCCTCTTCATGTATAATGTGCATCCCGGCACCGCCGTGTGCCATCTGTAAAATGTATGCCAGCTCCAACCTGGCATACATTTCTGGTATAATTTATGCTCGTTTCTAGAGTAAATCATACATAAATTTGTCAGTCCAGGATGGCCAGCGTAGACAGAAGAAAATTTGCAAATGTTTGTACAAATACTCACTTGCACAAAGAGTTGTGACTGGCATAAAAAGGTTTATAAATGTCCCCCTATAGATAATGTGGTCTTTTCTCTACCACAGGAAATTTATTTTTGAAATAACGTTTTCTCCCATTTGATAGAGGAGCCTATAAGCAAGGCATGTGACCAAGCATGTTTACGCCCTAATGACCAGGCCAAATTTTGGAAATCTGACATGTGTCACTTTAACATAGAATAACTCCGTAAATGTTTTGCATATCCAAGTAATTCTATGTTTGTGCAGCATGTTTGCAAGTGATTCTGACATTGTTTATAGGCACTTCATTTAGGTGGTGCAAATAGACTGATAGAATTTGTGTATATTTATTAAAAGCGCCAAAATTTGGAACATTTTGAAAAAAATGTCATTTTTTCACATTTTCAACTGCAATATGTCAAATATGTGCAAACATGCCGCAGAAATTTTAGATGAGATATATATTTCTATCGGGTTTATTATATTCTGGAATCACATTTGAAAAACTTTAGTTTTTGTTTAACCATTTAGGAGACATACAACTTTAACATTACATTAACATTTTGTTTTTCTACACCAAGCCAAGATTGCAAAGGCTTATAGGTGTCAGAATGATAGATACCCGCACAAATGATCCAATTTTGAAAAATACACCTCTTAATATATTCACTGGGGGGTGCATGAGTATTTTGACCCAATAGTTTTTTTTTCAGAAGTTAATACAATTTAGGGGAGAAAAAATGTAATTTCATATTTTTGCAAATATGGCATTTTTAGGACAGTTATTTTTTTTTCTATAGTGCACGTTAAAATAAGGAATTGCACCCCAAAATGGATACTCCTGCTTGTCGTGTGTTCACTAACATACCGATTGTGGCCCTAATATTATGTCTGTATGCACAACAGGGCCCAAATCGAAAGGAGCAGCTGGTGGCTTTTGGAACAGACATTTTGCTTGAAGGTGTTTTAGGCCCCATTGCCGACTTGTAGAGCCCTTGAGCGGCCAAGACGATAGAGAACTCCCACAAATGACCCCATTTTGAAACTTAGACCCCTGGACAAATTTATCTAGGGGTGTACTGCGTATTTTGACCCCACAGTTTTTGAATGAATCCAATCAAAGCAGAAGGAAAAGAATACTATTTACATTTTTTAGCAATTGTTTCATTTTAAAAAACGTTTTTTGTACAGCGCCTAAATAAATGAAGACTTGCACCCCAAAATGGATACCCCTGTTTGTCCTGTGTTCAGAAACATACTCATTATGGCCCTAATCTGCTTATTGGACACATGGCTAGGCCTATACTGAAGGGAGCACCCATTGTATTTAAGGGTACAACTGAATAAATTTCAGGCCCCATTGCTGTCTTGTAGAGCCATTAAGCTGCCAAAACAATAGAACGCCACCCACAAGTGACCCCATTGTGAAATATAGACCCCTTAGTCCATTTATCTTGGTGTGTACTGAGCATTCTGGCTCCACGTTTTTTTGCAAAATTATTATAAAGCAAATAAAAAATAAATAAAATTTCATTTTTTTCTCAAATTTGTCACTTTCATGACAGTTTTCCTTGTTTCAAGCAGGGAAAACTAGGGAGATGCACCCCAAATCTTATAGCACTAGTTCTTCTGTGTTCAGCAATACCCCCATTTTAGCCCCAATCTGCTTACAGGACACATAACTAGGTCTATAATGGAGAGAAAACCCTTTGGATTTTAGGGTACAACTAAATAAATTCCAGGCCTCATTGCACTCTTTGCTCCCTAAAAAGAGCCTCCCTTTTTTGGAATTCCCTAAATCTTAGATAAAATTGTAAAAGATGTAAATTGTGTGGTGTATCTCAAAACAGGGGTAATTACAGAGTAAAACAAAATAAAAAAGAGGAATAATAAAGAGGAAGTTTTGGTTGAAGAAGACGACTTGTTTTTGGATCTCTTTTCCTTATGTAATTACAGAGGCCAGGTTGGGATGGGCACATGTGGCAATAAAACCAGGGATCATTCCTCCTCCCATGCCAGCTGCAAACCCAACACTTTATTGGGGATAATATTTGCCCTCAGTGGCAGGGATAGGGTGTAAAAAGTGGCGCTCTATGAGTCTTTGCATCTCCTCAGACTCGTAAGCTTGCTGAGGTGCGGCAGTCTCAACCAAGATGAGTTCCCGGGGCTTCTTGTAGAGTACGTAGGCATTATAGGTAGTGATCTGAATAAGGTAGATCACTACCTTTTAGTATCAGGCCCTGTTCCTTCTCTTCACCAGGTATGGCTGAAGTATTTGGTCGGACAAGTCTACACCCCCCATAAATTTGTTGTGGAAGTTTTCTTTTTGCCCGTGGCAGCCCCTCTCTCCCTTACCATAGCTGTGTGTAGACCTCCTTTTTGTCGTGCCACTTGACTCCGAGCAGTGGGTCACTTGCAAGTGTGTATGATGCCCCCTTTTCACGTGCCTGGACACCAAGGGGTTGTGAGAATCTCACTCTATTTTTTCTGATTGTCCCACAGGCCCCTGTATTTACGTCATGGAGGGATTTGAATAGTGGGACACTAGTATATTCTTATACACATGGAACCCCTTGTGTAAAAACAGCCCCATGAGATCTCAAACTATTTTATCATTTATGCCAATGTTGTCTGGGCAATCTGGGGGATAAATGAAGAAATCACAGCTATAGCCTGTTCTGTCTCACACACTTTATATTACCTGACACATTTATATGGGATGAACTACCAGAAGGAGAGACGGCCCTTGAAGCTCATCAGGGACTTGTCAACTGACAGGTTTTTATCAGGGATACATATATTGTAACAATCCTTCAGGGGAGGGGCGGCAGCGACACACTGGACTCCAAACCAAACAACGAAATCGTGGCAAACTTTTATTTTTCAGCACAGCAAGCAACAGTGTCCTTCACCGTAGCATAAACACTGTGCAGGGTGCTCCAGTCCACACCAGCATGAAGGCCCCTGGCACCTCCAGCACCTCAAAGGCCCCAGCTTCCACTGCCTAGGAGACTGGTCGGGGCTATCTGAGCCTTTCAACTCCAATGAAGCCCTCTCTGGTGGCCCAACCTCCTTCCCGCCAGGACACTGCTTCCTTCCGGCAACCGGTGGTCTCTTACCCCCTGCAGGTCTCATACTTGTAACAGAGGTCTGGACAGAATGGACGTCCTGGAGGTAATTTTCCGTTGTGGTGTAGCGATTGACCAGTTCTACCAGCTGGTTCGCGTCCTTAGGCCGCCCATGGCCAACACAGCACTGCAGATCTGCTGGCAGAGCATGGGTATACTGGTCCACCACGACCTTGTGGGTGTGCAAATGTCCGGCTCTAGCCATTTTTTTTACTACCGTAGGTGATAAAGGTCAAACATCTGCGACCTGGCTGACTGATCGGCGTGTAGCTCCAATTATGCACCCTTAAGGCCCGACCGCCGCTCTAACACCCAGACAAGCCAGGATCTCTGCCTTTAATCGGGAGTAGTCGCTTACCTCGTGGGTACCGAGGTCATGGTATGCTTTCTGTGGTTCTGCCGGGAGGAATTGTGCCAGAACCTCAACCCACTCGGCCCTGGGGAGGTTGTCTCGTTCAGCGGTTCTTTCAAAAACGGTTAGATAGGCCTCAACATCGTCATCGGGAGTCATCTTCTGCAAGAACTTCTGCACCATCTCCCTGCACCTGCCTGTAGCTGGGGCACCATCCCACCTTAAGGCCGGGTGTTTGAGCAGGGGGTTAGCCAGTCCATTGGGGCCAACAGTTCCTTCATAGCTGGGGTTGGCAGTTGCATCATGGTCTCCGGCTTTATCCAGGACATCCAGGTGCCACGCCGTTGCCCTCAGCAGCCGGGGTTTGTGCCCGTATCCGAAACACCAATTGTAGCAGTGCTCCAGGGGAGGGGCGGCAGGGACACACTGGACTCCAAACCAAACAATGAAATCACGGCAAACTTTTATTTTTTTAGCACAGCAAGCAACAAACAGTGTTCTTCACCGTAGCATAAACACCGCGCAGGGTGCTCCAGTCCACACCAGCATAAAGGCAGTCACCATACTCTGTGTACAGAGGTTTCTCTCCTCAGGCTGTCAGGCCCTGACTTTCTGGAGCTGCAGTCCTTTATGCTTCAGTAATGAGGTCAGGGCCCACAGCTGCGCTTCCAGAGAACTAGGGCGAAGCTGTAGACAGGAGCGCCACCTTGTCCAGACTAAAAGCCTGGGAGGGAGGTATGCTCCATCCACAGCTTCACCCTTTGCATGTCTACAATATATATATATATATATATATATATATATATATAATTCTTTTAGCAGGGAGATTAGGGGGCCTGAATTTATATAATCAGTCGTCAGCAAGGTCATAGGTCATCTCTTGGGGGAATTATCAGAGAAATTGAGGAAGGGCATTAGCTTTTTAAAGCACTGTCGGAGCATGATGAATACAAATATAGGGGTTGCGTGCACAGCACTGGTGGACCAGTACGAGCAGATGGAAGATTTTTTTTACTAATCCGGTTAATAACATGATTTCCCCATTTTTTTTAATTTCTGGGACACTTGTGGGAGTCCACAGTCTGGAATATACAGGCGTGGGATGCTCTGTAATAAGTTGTCCAGCATAAATGTTGGTCTGCTGGACAAATAATTCTCATGACGTTATCGCTAATAAGTAAATTAAAAAATTAAAGGGGGCAAAATTAGCAACATCCACATTTACACCCGAAGTCCCTGCAAATTGGAATATTTGGGGGGGACTGAAACTGAGGAATCCCACATTGCGGGAGGCCTCACAGTACTCGGCCCTGACAGCCCAACAACTGCTTTGACCGCCATAGGGCTAGCAGGAGAAGCAGAGACGTCATTATCAAAATGTGTTTCTTTCTCTGATGCAGTTTTGGTATCACTACTAGAACTGCTGGAACCATTTCCAGGTACTTGGCTGAATGACATTTGGTCTCACACCACCCATTGCGTGAACTGTCTTTGACACCCACCCGCTGTCGCATCTATTAGTAGTGGTGTCATGAATGACAAAACTGGACTACTACAGAGTGGAACCAGGTTGTCTTTTTAAGTCTCGAGACCTAAGAGTGAGTTCCTCAATCTTGCCTTTGCTGTGAAGTGGCACACTGCCCCCTGCTGGTGTGATGGTCTGGGGAGGCCATTGTATACAACAGTTCATCCTCCCTAGTTGTGAAACAAGGGACAATGACAGCTCAGCGATATGTTCAGGACATCCTGCAGCCACATGTGTTGTCTCCACATGTGCTTCCAAGAGGCATTTTCTAGCAGGTTAATACTCAGCCGCACACAACAAGGGGGTCACAGGAATGTTCCCACAACATTGTCACACTTCCATGGCCTATCTGGTCACCAAAATTATCGGTAATAAAACATGCCTGGGATAATCTGAGATGCCAGCTTCAACAGCCTATGCGTTTGCATGATCTAGAGGCTCACTTACAGCAAATGTGCACCGATATGCCACAGGATACCATATGGAACCTGTATGCCTCCATGACCACCCATATCACATCATGTATCCAAGCAAGACGCAGTACAAGAGGGTACTAGAGCCTCCATACCCGCCCGTATCACATCTTGTATCCAAGCTAGAGGCAGTACAACAGGGTATTAGAGCCTCCATGACACCTGTATCACATCTTGTATCCAAGCTAGAGGAGGTACAACAGGGTACTAGAGCCTCCATGCCCGCCTGTATCACATCTTGTACTGCCTCTAGCTTGGATACAAGATGTGATACGGGCGGACATGGAGGCTCTAGTACCCTGTTGTACTGCCTCTACTGATCAGCTATAAGCTAGGCCTTTCTGCTCATGCGCTGATCTGATTTCTGCAGGAAGCAGGCACCTCTGTTCTCACTGCAGTGGCCAGGCTTAATATTGCTGGCTAAGTTCCCATTCATGTCAATATCTTTAGTGCCAGAGGTGCAAACTTTGGTCTCTGAAACTTTGGTGTCTGCTTATTTGTAGGACACTATAGTTGGCTATGCTAATTTATTCTCCAAAACACTGGAAAATGTTCTGTTTTACTAATAAAAGTCAATGGTTTCATTTGGGTTCTTTCTGAATTTTGTTTTTGACTATTCAGATGTAACCCCATGACAAGAAGGCACAGAGCAGTGATTAAAGCTGTGTTAATGCACCCTTCAGTAAAGTTAACTTGCTTTCCTCTTGTCTGAAATGTTGTACCTATCCTATAACAAAAGATATTTAAACTCAGACTGGTAAAAATGCTTCCAGCAAATAAAGGAACACTCCGAGCAAGACTGACATATTATACTTAGTTCAGGGCCTCAGGGGTGGAGCATAACAAAGGGATTTAAAAACATCAAATAGAGAATCTGTGTCATGCTCCACCCCTGAGGCCCAGAAGTAACCATAACAGCAATAAATGTTGCTTTAAAGGGTATTCCTAGCATCACAGCTTATTAACTATCCATATTATAGGTGATAAATGTCTAATCGGTAGGGATCCGATGGCTGAGACTCCCAGAAGAATGAAGGTCCTCTGTTCTCCATTTAAATGGAGCAGTGATCTAGCATGCATGCTGGCACTCTATACAAAATCTATGAGTCATGCTTGGCTACCTTCAGAGGTCTCATATAGTTTGAATGGAGCATCAGGGTTCATGCTCAACCAGTGCTGCATTCAGACATGGAACTTGGGACCTATGTTCTCATGACTAGTGAGGATCTCAGCCTTTGGATTTCCACCAATCAGAGACTTATCACCTTTCCTATAGAGAGGAGATAAGTAGAAATTCTGGGACTACCCCTTTAAAGGCAATCTGTCACCTACTTTTAGCCCTTTAACCCATTCCCACCACAGGACGTAAATGTATGTCCTGGCAGTGGGGTACTTAACGCAACAGGACGTACATTTACGTCTTGGGGATAGCGCGAGATCATAAAAGATCCCACGCTATCCATCAGCGGGAGCTGGCTGTCACCGATAGCTGGACTCGTTCTGCAACAGCGGGGGTCGCTGCTCCATTAACGGCTATCTAGCTGTGATTTTTGTAGATTGCTGCATGTAAAGGGCGCATGGAGGGAGTGCACTCCCTCTGTGACGTCATTGGACCCTCGCAATGAAATCGAGGAGAGCCTAACACATTGCCATGGCAACAGGACGCCAGCTACAGGCGTCCTGTATTGCCAGTGTCTGCGATCGCTAATTCAAGCAATAAGGCATTGCAAGACAGAAGTCTTGCAATGCCTTATGATAGCGATCATAGGTTGCTATGGTACAAGTCCCCTACAGGGACATAAAAAGTTTAAAAAGAAGATAAAAATAATGAGATAAAAATAAGAATGTAAAAATAAAATTTAAAAAAAAAACCTTTTTTGTGGTTTTTCCTATATTAGCATATATATACTTTTTTAAATTAAAATCCCACATATTTGGTACTGCAGTATCTGTAACAACGCGTGCAATAAATTGAACATGCTTTTTATCCTGCCTAGCAAAAAGCGTTAAAAAAAAAAACTAAAAAACTGAGGCAAAATGGTAATTGTTTTTTCATTTTGTCTCATAAAAAATGCAATAAAAGTGATCAAAAGAGCTATATGTATCCAAAAATGGTACCAATAGAAACTACAGCTTGTCTCGCAAAAAATAAGTCCTCACAGAAAAATAAAAACGTTATAGAACTTTAAATGCAGCGATATAGAAAAAAAATATTTCCAAAAAATGCGCTTTTTTTGCGAAAAAGTAGAAAAAAAACTAAAAAAAAATATAAGAATTTTGGTATCGTTGTAATCGTACCGACCCACAGGAAAAATGTATTGTGTCATTTATGCTGCGCAATTGACGCTGTAAAAAAAATCTATGGCAGAATTGATGCGTTTTCTCTTCCTGCTATTATAAAAAAATTAATAAAAGTTTTACAATATAGTCTATGCACCCAAAAATGGCTCCAATAAAAGCTACAGTTCACCACTCAAAAAAACAAGCCCTCATACCACTGCGTCAACGGAAAAAGAAAAAATATATAGTTTTTGAAAAATGGAGATGAAAATCCACCAAAAATATTTGCATCTTTATGCCCAAAATAGGCCCTGTCCTTAAGGGGTTAAAGCTAAGCTTATGGGCTAAAAGTAGGTGATTCATGGAGTTTGGGGATGTAAGTTTTAGGGTTTATTCAGACGTCCGTATATCGGCTGGGTTTTCACGTCTGGCCGATATACGGCGTCTCTCTCTGCAGAGGGAGGAAGCGGGACGGGAGCAGTGCACTGAGCTCCCCGACTCTTACTGCCCCCTCTCCACTATTTGCAATGGGAGGGGGCGGGACTTTGCTCCGCCCTGTCCCACCCCACCCATTGTAAACAATGTCGAGGGCCGGAAAGGAGGCGGAGAGGGAACTGGAGCTCATTGCACTGCTCCCGGCCCGGCCCACCTCGCCTCCTTCCCCTGCAGAGAGAGACAGCGTGTATCGGCCAGGCGTGAAAACCCTGCAGATTTACGGATGTCTGAATAAGCCTATACTTAGCTTCTCCTTTGTTCCCCCGGTGTCACTGCTGGAAGCTGCAGCTGAATGCATTGTAGTCCACCTGTTCTAATTTTATAATGGGCTACTTAGCAGTGCCACTCAATACATTCAGCAGCGCCTTTCAGTGTCATATTGGGGGGAGCAACAGGGTAGGTAAGTATAAAACCTACATCTCTGGACTCTATGGCTCACTTACTTTCAGCTGATAAGCTTAGTGGGTGGTTTCTACCACCCAGTGTCAATGAGAACCTTGATGCAGCTCTAATCCTTTCATATTATGCGCTTGAGGTGTCGAGAACATTTGGGGACCTTCTCGAGGGGGGCAGGCATTATCCCCATTTATTACCCTATCACGGGGCAGGTCTTTCCAGTGGAGACATACTGGCCGTGTCACTGCTGACATCACAGAGGGGGCAGGGCCTCCTCCACAGTGCTGCACAATGTTTTCTGCACTTTCCCCATCCCTACTGAGCCCCTGGCATGGGGCAGGCACTCAGCCGGGCCTCAACTGGTTCTGGAAGTTCCTGACTATCTCTCTCTCCCTACCCACTTTCCGACCACATAACTAGCTATAGGAGACGAGACTTGGCCTAGCTTTTACAGCCGCTGGACTGAGCAGCTGAGAGCCATTCCAAACTCTAACAGAGAGAAAAAAGAAAAGCACTGTTACCATAAGAACAAATAAAGTTATCTTAAAATAAAGCACAGAATTATTTTTTGGGGTGAAACTCTCTGCCAGTTTGGTATATCACACACCTACCTACCCATTGGAAGAATTAGAGTTGAATCCAAGATGGCAGCATTCAATATGGCTGTCAGATTGGTGACATGGCCTGTCACCACCGCAGCATGTATGAAAAATTGCATCACCGTCTGCCAAACTGTTTTCATTTTTTTATCGTTTTTTACACACTTTTAAACACCTGTATATCAACAGTCCTGGCACACTGCTTGTTTGCTACAATGTATCAGCTGGGAGAAGAGCTCACAGAGAATTTTCCAGATTGAATACAATTCAGCCAACTCTGTGCAAAGTGTTATCTTCACTTTAGATAATGATGGCAGTTCAGCAATGACATCTAGTCCCCCCATTCACTCATCCTGTGCATCAGCCTGCCCCTTTATCTTCCTGGTCACCTTGACTTGGGCAGTGCCCGCTGACCTCCCCAGCAGTGCTGATCACCAGAGCACAGGGCGTGCACTAGGGGGCGTGCCCGCGCCGGTCTGAGGGGCTCCTCGCCCTCCCTGCAGCAGAGCCCGGGTGAGAGTCACCGGAGCAGCACAGCGCTCAGCCGCACACCTCTGCTGGAGCCCCACTCTCCTGCCATGGATACACACAGCAACCCCCTGCCTGCAGCCCTCCTGCTCTGCTGCTTTATCTGGGATATACCAAGTACCCAGCAGGCATCCATCCCTGCCAACCAGCAAGAGAGGATACTGAGGAGACTGCACAGAGAGGGCAAACTATCCTCAGCAGTCACCCGGGAGCAGCCCCGGGCAGTGCCAGTCGTGCCCCACGAATACATGCTGTCCATTTACAAAACTTTCTCTACGGCTGAAAAGTTGGGGATCAATGCCAGCTTCTTTCAGTCTTCCAAGTCTGCCAACACCATCACCAGCTTTGTGGACAGATACTGGGGTAAGCTACTAGCTAAGCTGTGCCATCAGGTACCTACGTGCGGTAATACCATCTAATTGTTGGTGAATATGTGCATCCATTATAGTTAACGGATGGGTCCTTTTTTGGGGGGATACTACAAAAACCAGCAAGTCTTTCTATCTTTCTTTCTTTTTCTGTTTTTCTTTCTTTATTTTTTCTCTTTTTTTTTTCTTTCTTCTTCTATTTCTTTCCTTTTTCTTTCTTCTCATATCTATCTATCTATCTATCTATCTATCTATCTATCTATCTATCTATCTATCTATCTATCTATCTATCTATCTATCTACCTACCTACCTACCTACCAATTATCATCATCCATCCACTAGAATGATTCTCCTGCTTGTAGAGAAATAACTAATCACAGTTCAGCATCTCAGCATGTGTAGACCAGTTGCTTCTTTTGTAGAACAAGATCCTATATACTCATTACTATACATATATATATATATATATATATATATATATATATATATATATATATTTATATTTATATTTACACTCGGATTTTGGTTGTGCCCTATCTGCCCATTAGTTCAGCATTGCAGTGAAACCTTCCGTGCAGATAAGAGTACAATGAGTTTTGGGGAGGAGGCACTGACTATGTATTTAGTGTTTCTATCTTATCCCATTTTAGATTGATTTTTATCTAGTCCAGCTTTAAAGTCAATACAGAGTTCAAACTAAATATAGGCAAACATTTACCAAACTCACTGTATCTTATCTGTCCAAAAGTTAACCCTTTAACTTGATAAAGAATAGCATTCACCTACATTGTGTGCACCAAGCCTTGTATAGATACATGATCATGATGCTGTAGATACATTCTTAAGCCTTTGTGGATGAGTGATATATAACATTTAAGGATGAGCATGGATGTCACCACTATTGCCTAACACCCGAGCCCCGTTCACCCCAGGCTATTGCTTTATACATACGCAGGCTTTCTTTATTCTCCTGTGTGACTTAACTTCCCAAAGTGGTTGAGTATTGCAGTCTGGGGCTTATAGAGTATCAGAAATTAATTCTGCCAGTGATTCCATTTTATGATACCCTAATCCCAACCATAAAATGTGATACTGTAAGTTGATTTATAGGTATTTTCTTTTTCTTGTACCTCATTATAGACTGATTAATTAACAGAGTGTTGTAAATTCTTTCACTCCCCCTCTTTTTTCCAACTCCCCCCA
This sequence comes from Eleutherodactylus coqui, assembly GCF_035609145.1. Classification (NCBI taxonomy): domain Eukaryota; kingdom Metazoa; phylum Chordata; class Amphibia; order Anura; family Eleutherodactylidae; genus Eleutherodactylus; species Eleutherodactylus coqui. Next base: position 114,924,464 of record NC_089845.1, on the reverse strand, counting down.
TCACCAGCACCACCATGGGAGCTGCCCCTGTTCAACCTGACTGTAGAAGATGCAACAAGCTGAGCTGTGTCAGTGGGGTTCATTAGCTGTTGAAAGCTCTGGAGAGCAAATTAACTTACTATATTTTATGTTGATTTTAGGACAAAACTCTTCTCTGAAAAGCCCCATGTTCTCTTTGTAGTTATATGAGCTGTTATTTAGTCTCAGTTTCCATTAAAAAATCTATTTAAGACATTTGCCCATAGGGCTTGTTTTGTGATCTTGCTACAAGACAGCCATTATCTTGCTGAGGGAGTGTGAAATCAAAGGGATTGTGGAGTGAGCTTTTCTGCTGTCTCTTGGTCAGTATTCATACAGCACACGCTTCAGCACTCACTCATTTCTGCATAAAGTTGCACAACTTTTGTTTATACTAAGCGCATAAAAAATGCAAGATTCCATGTGCACACCCCACTCAGAACATGTAGGCACATCCGCTCAGGACTTCTAACAGATAAATTAAATATTAAGGTATTTATACAAGTTCACAAAAAGTTTGAGTAAAAATTACACTGAAAAAATTTTTAAAGTGAAGGTGCACGTAAGCCACGGCCGAAGCAAATACAATAACAAACACATGCTTCAGCACTCATGCACATTTAATATTGCACAACTGTTTATGATAACCGCTTAAAAAATGCAAGGTTCTTAGTGTAAATTTTGATCAAAATATGTGGACCCATCTGACGCATCCAGGCAAACCTTAATGGATAGGTTACTAGCACTATAGACTTTTAGCACTCTTTGTGCTAAAAAGCCTCTATATGAAGCACCTGCGCTAAATGGGTAAATGGAGGGCATGACATGCGTAGGCATCCACTCCTACACAAATGAAAATGCAGCAAAAACAAAAGTTAGAACTTCCAACAAATTAATTAAATGTGAAGGTGCACAAAAACTATGACTGCAACAAATATAGTAACAGAAACACATGCCTCAGCACTCATACACATTTAGGGCTCGGTCAGACGAGCGATTTCTTTTTTAGCGCATGTATAGCCGCGCTAAGAAAAATTGCACGACCAAGTGCATTTCCACTTGTGTGTCCTATCTTTTGCAGGTGGGATGATTTAGCGCCTCTAAAAAAAGGACATGTGACCGTTTTCCTTGGAAAACATTGGTTCTAATAGGGCCGATTTTTAAGCGCGCCTATTCATGGGTTAAAAAAATTGCTTGTCTGACCGTGGCCTTAATAGCTGCATGAAACTGCACAACTGTTGCTTATACTAGCAGCATAAAAAATGCAAGGTTCTTTGCGCACATTTGGATAAAAAAATGTGGGCCCATCTGCCACATCCATGCAAATTTTAATGGATGGGAAAGCTGGATTCCTGGCTATATAGTCTAACTGAAGCACCAGGGACAGATGGATAAATGGAGAACACAATAAGAGTAGGCAGCCACTCCTTGGTCAGTATTCAAATTGAGCAATGGATAGAGAAGCTTATTGTAGAACCTTCAAGACCCTGCTAAAATCTTGAGAATTGTTCTAGAACTGTTACGTTGCCAAGGAGCTACATTGATAGACATTCCATGCACTGCATGGCAGCTTTTGCTCTTAAGGAGTCCCCCTTGGACTTACTAGTGCCTTAAGCCAAGGCCTCACTTTCCAACTTGATTTTGATTTGATGTGTCACAGGCTGTGACCTCGTCCTGGACCTTCTGAGTTTTGCTTAGCATCAAGCCACTGATTGGACTATTTGAACTCATGATCTAATTGAGTGTACATGTCATAACATATCAAATATTGTCTAGTCTTCCATAATGAAAGGGGACCAGCCTATGGCACATCCCCAAGAACTTCAAGAGGACTTCCGCTCCTATGATGTCCTCCTACCTCCCAGCTAATTGGTGCCTCCTCTCTAGATGTGAGCTTCACAGAGAAAGGTTGCTGTCAATTCGTTCTGTAGACAGATTAGCTTCCAAAAACGACTCAATTAGATACGTTTCGTTTTTTCAGGAGGAGATAAAAGACTTTACTGCCTGAAAGAACATTCTTTTCTGTATGGATGGAAATGGGTTAGTTGAATGTGAAAGTTACCTAATTGACAAAAAACACAATGTATCACATAAGGTTCTTCTGAGCTCTTTGAAAGCCTTCTTCAGCCTTGGCCACACGTTTTGTCAACATGCTTGTATTTATTTATTTCACACAGTTATATAGAGCACACTTACTTCCACAGCGCTGTACACCCCTTAATGTCCCCATTGGGGCTCACAATCTGAGTTCAACTATTAGTATGTTTTTGGAGTGTGGGAATAAACCCATGAGGGGAGAACATACAAACTCCATACAGATGTTGGCCTTGATAGGATTTGAACCCAAGACTCCAGCAGTGCTAGCCACCATGCTGCCTGTAAGATAAACATCATAGTCGTCAGGATATGAACCTGCATGGAGAAAGCACCTATAGTGACTCCATCAATGAGAGGCATGAGACAACATGGGTAATATTATTCAATTGAGGCCATATTTACATAGTCAAGTGCGATACCGGTTGGCGAAACTTAGGCCGATATCACACTTGTAAACTTGTGATTTTTTTCCTGCGAGCGTAATGCCTTTTGCGAGAAAAACGATTTTTATGTGCATTTTTGATGTTTTAATAGTAAAAATGGAAAAACACATCGCACTCGCATAAAAATTGCATTTATATGCAAGTATGTTGTGATTTTTCTGCCTCCCATAGGAAATACTGGGCGATTTATGAACAGAATCGCCCCAAAAATAGAACACGCTGCAATTTATCTATCTTAGACCGTTGGTCCGAGAGAAAATCACTTGTGAGTAAAAAGATTGAAATTCATGTGTTCTTTTCACATGCAACTTCTGTTAGAACTTGTGTGAAGAAATTACCCATGCAGTTCACACAAGCATTTTCTTCTTCAGCCCTGAAAAATCAGACTGATTTTTTTGTGCAATTTTCACGCGACATTTTTGTGCTTCTGCGATTTTCTGCATTATTTTAATTTGTTTTGCATCTGATTTTTACGCATATAAAGAAAAAACACATGATGGGCCAAATCATGTAATTATGGGTTTATTTACACTGATGTCAAATGTATTAACCCATTGTTTTCAAGTTTCTACGCAAAATATCGCTACAAAATAGGACATGCTGCAATTTTGTTTTGTTCAGAATGTTGGTCTAAGAAAACACTGCACATGTGAATGTAACCATTTCAAATAATATGCTTTATTTCCTTATGATTTTGGTCTGATTTTTACACACAGAAAATCGCATGGAAAAATAGTTTGAGGGAATATATGGAAAAATTGTTCTAGTGAATATATCCTTAGCCCCCATAGCCTGGGAGATCAGCATCCACACCCAACCAGAGCTCACACTCAGCTTTGTGGAAATTGGGCACTTCTGAAGCCACTTCGTGTATATGTTAATGAGATCATTTTGGTGCATATTATAGAGGAAAATGTTGTGTTGTTGGTTCCTTGGTAATTTGAAGATCATAATACAAGAATGGAGGGGGAGGGGAGGTCAGTGATGTTTGTACATGAGTTTGTTTCTAGTTCTAGTCCCGAGATCAGACAGGACTTCGCTTATTGTAGGAAAATTACTGTTGGCACATGAAGTAACTCATTAAAACGCAGATGGTGCCTGCTGGCCCCAGGACCCCCAGCAATGGGACTGCTCTGCAGAAATGGACAATTAGGGGCTGGCGCAGGAGAAGGGGACACGCACACCCCTATAAAAGGGAGGGCTGCCCTACCCTAAAGACTATTCTAATAATCCATGCAATCTATATTCAGTGAAGATAAAAAAAACAGCCATAAACATGATATATTGTAATATAATATATCGATTATTATAATATATTCCGATCTTTGGCTACAAACGTTGATACATTATCGAACTATATCCATATCATTCTATTGGCCACAAACGAATAATTTATTTTACTTTCTTCTTTGTATTATTTACGTGCAGTTGATGATTTTAACATCGGAAAATACATATTTCTAGCGAATGAGAACGTAAAATGTTACAAATATGTTGACAATAGTCACAATATAGGTGAAGAATAATGGAGTACGGCAGGGGCAGCTCTGCTCTGTACATATACAGTAGTTGTGCCCCAGAATTGTTGTGGTTGGCAGAGAGAGAATGAAATATGTGAAGGAAGGATTTTAATGGGCAAGAAGGGAATAGTCTACTGTTAATTATTCGGTGACATTGTATTCGGTTTGTTTGAGCCTTTATAGAAACACTAATGCAGAACAGACGAGTGAAGGAGAAAAATACACAGGAGATTTCCTTCTTATGGAGCTCTTATATTCTGGAGCTGCGGAGGAAACAAGCGAGTTGTTTTCTCGGACTCTATATACATATGGACTGCAGTGTATAAATAGATTGGACCCCAATGCATCGTAGATTACAGACAGGTAGATAGATAGATAGATAGATAGATAGATAGATAGATAGATAGATAGATAGATAGATAGATAGATAGATAGATAGATAGATAGATAGATATTGACTTTTCTGCAAGAGTTCATATCATAGACAGACAGACAGAAAGTTTTCTTAAATGGACATATTAATCTAGAGTTCGTAGATAGATGATACATTTATTTCATAGATAGATGAATTAATTTAATAGATATATAGGTGAATTTCATAGATAGACAGACAGAGATACCTGTTAAACGATAAAGCGAAGTTGAGAATGTGGATCTGAATTGCTGCACTATTTTGTTAGTGCTCCTCAGTAGGACATTGCTATTATCTGCTGGTTATTCCGATGTACAAAACAGTTACATAAATGTTAAAATAAAAATATACATGAAAAAAACGCGAAATACCAAAACGGCTGATAAGATGTTTGCCCTGTAAAGAAATAACAATAGATATGAGAACATTTCGGCGCTGCTATATAGCCATTAAATATATGTAGAACAATTTAGCTTTCTGCTGCATTACCTGGGGAGCTCCCCGATTTTATGGACTCATTGAGTGCCAGTGTTATAAATGTGATTGACAGCTGTGAGTGACGGCGGTACAGTAGCTCCCCACAGGTAATTGCTTTCTTCTGCAGACCTGAAATAAGTGAGTATTGATGGACACTTGGAGCAAAGGGATTTGACTGAAGCATGTATTATCCATATTTCTTTACACTGCCAAGTACCAGCGCTGCCTGTGCCTGCCGTAGAGCTTTATGCGGCTATAAATCCAATTTCTTCCAACCTCGTTGCCAAAATATGTCACCCCTGCAGAGTAAAAACCTTGTGCTTCATTAGCCAGTCATTGCCTGATTATTCATATGTCCAGGAAATAAGAGGTTTACACCTAAGCTGCATATTTACCACCTGCGGCTTGTGGCACACTACAATGTCCAGCAGGGATCTCTAACTGCAGAACTACAACTCCTAGCATGCTCTGACAGCAGTTGGTTGGGGATTAATTGTTCTGAGACATGTGGTACCAGATTGATAAATTGTAAATGTTCTTTCTGATGTCTGATAAGTGTCCTTATATGCTCTGAAGTAGGAAAAGGCGATATCTTATATCCTCATAGTCTTGAGCATGTAGATAGTGATACTGATTTGCTTGTGGGTAAAAGGAGCTTGTGGGTATTTCATGAGTGCAGTGCTGCTCTCACTATTATTATAGGACTGTTCATAGGGTCTGTTAACACCAGTATTGCTGCTCAGCTTCTTTACATGTGGTTGGGAACAGCTTCCTCTCCTGGCACATTACTCCTCACAGTGCGGTTTTGGAATAATGTGAGTTTAAGATCTGAACACTGATGAGTTGGCTGAAAGCCCAGTACAGTACCTGATGTGCCTGCAGCTCCATCCACCCAACATCCCTGCAGAGTACAGCATTATACTGGATAGATAGATAGATAGATAGATAGATAGATAGATAGATAGATAGATAGATAGATAGATAGAATTTATTCAAATTAACTAAAACATAATAAAAATAATGCTTCTATATATATATTGTGGACCACGATTGTAAGAAAAGGACCTCTATATACGAGCAGAAATGGTTATCTTCTTATTATGCCTGTTATATTAGAGATATACAGCATACTTATACTATGTAACCTTATATTGTGTATCTGTTGTGAAACCACAACCCTCATCATGCCCTGCAAAGTTAACTATAATGCTACTCTCTATAATGTTAATATTTGTATTATTTTTAAACATATTGTATCCAAACAAGAGGAAACCTCCTATACAACAAATTCTTTTTTTCTCTCTCCTTGGATTAGGGCTTTCTATTCTTTGCCCTTTTCTCCAGCCTCAGTTTTACTAATGCTTTCAGAGTGAGCCTTCAGTGATGGTGGTTAGGTAGGTTCCTTCTATTAACTGTTAACATTAGGGAATATCTAGCTGAAGCATCCAGGGAAGGTTGCATTTAGGAAAACCTTCTTATTTTCTAGAATTATCTTCAAAGTTTTAGTTGAACACAGTCTAGAGATTGTTTATGAAGTGCTGCCTGAATGAAGGCTGTGAGGAGGTAGTTTCACCTCAAGCAGGTGCACTGAGAAGTTGTTGGCACAGTAGTAGAGATGGGACATTATATCTCCAGTTGTTCGTCTTTCTCATGATATGATGTAGAGAAGTCGTCTATTACTGGATGCACAAATCACATGCATGATTACTGGCATTGTAGGGACAAGAAAGGCTCCAGTGATGTGCTGCTCTTCAGGGTGGCAGCAGGGCAGGGGTCTGCTCACCACTATTCATCATGTTCTGCTGGACACGTCCGTGTTGCATAACACTCTCATGAACAGGCTGGAAATGAGGTGGCATTTGGCACCTGCAGCTGATAATTTAGCTGTCGTGACTGTGTCCTTGGGACACATAGGGGAAGTAATACAACACAAACAATAAAGAGCAATAATATTTAAAAAAATCGTAGAATTAGAATATCTTATTGCTGATGATAATACAAATAACAAACCAAGACTTTTATTAGATTTTCACCAATATCACCAACAATAGTAATATTTATATTAATATCTTGATGGTGATGATAATAGTAATAGACTATATTTCCACCACTGTCAAACGACAAAAATAATGATTAAAAAAAAAAATATATCTTGATGGTGACAACAATAAAAGACTAATTATATTTTCACCAGCAACAATAACAATAATAATTTAAGACTAATTATATCTTTACCAAGAACAGCAACTGCAAACAATAATTATAATAATATATTTATGGTGAAAATAATAAAAACCAACACACTAATATAAACATTATATTTTCAGCGCCACTAAAATAATAATAATAATAATAAGAGATAATAATAACCCACTGAGACTAGTTACAATTTCACTGCCAAGAACAATAATAAAATAATCTCAATGGTGATAATAATACAAATAACACACCAAGACTAATTATATTTTCATCAGCACCACCAATAATACTAGCAGGTGTTCTTCAGAGTAGGAGGAGTTCATACTGCAAGGTTTAATTCATTGTTCTAGGTGGAACTACAAGGCTCAGCATGCAGTCTCCACTACTCAGTCACAACAATCTTTATGAATGAACAGAATGAAAAGTTGGTTTTTTTTTAGGAATAATCGTAGCTATGGTTACAAATATACCCACTCAGGCATTCCTGATGACGGTGGTGAAAACTTTGCATCTGGATTTAGTTATAGAGAATCCCGTAGATTTGTCTGAAGATGACTGAACATGAAGTGCTGCTCTGAAGGCGCTGGTCGGCCGTCTTGGGCTCCCAGCGCTCGGGGAGGGATGTCAGCACTGAGCCGAGCCTCACAGCAGTAGTACGGGGACTTGTCAGAAGACGGGGATGGAGTTCTGTTACACACTTTTTAGGTTTTTTTTTGTTTAGTTATTTTATTAAACTATAGTTTTAACAGTTTTTGTCATTTAATTTTATGCTTTTATTTAGTTTTGTGTTTGTAAATGTATTTGCTTCTTTTTTATTTCATGTTTATGACGTCCTATACTTTGCAGATTTTCATGCGTTTATTCTCACGTATTTCAGTGACTCCTCATTGAGAATCTGGTTCTAACTAATAAAATACATTTAAATACAATTATTCTAGTGTGATTATTTATTAGCGGTTCCTGTGGCAAGAATAGGCTTATGTAAAGTCTCTCATTTTAAGAGTTCTCTTAGAAGATCTTATAGTTTATATAGACTATGTGGAAATTTAACGAGATTGAAGGAAGTAGAAGTAAAGCACTAAACATTTGTCGTAGGGTTTTTAGTTTTTGGACTTTTTTGTCACGTGCTTTCTTGTGCCGCTGCAGAAGTGGCCACAAAGGATTTGCAATCACATTCCATGTACAGTCTGGGGGGCTGAAGTGCTTGGAGCTCCCGGGGTGTGAGAAGAGTAATCTGACAAATCTGTTTTGAACAATAACAACAATAATAATAATTTGATAATTATTAATAATAAATAATAATTATTAATAATAATGACAACAATATAATAATTATAGAATTTTAAAACAATGCCAGTAATGTCAATTAAACATATTATTCTAATGATGTTAGAAGAACCTACCAGTAAAAATAAAAAAATATTGCTATTTTTAACATTATTTCAGTTTTTATGGCGCATTTGCAGGGGCAAGAAATTTGGACTGATATCACACTTGTATAATAATATGCGCTTTGCAAGAAAAAACATTGCATCACTGCACTTGCGATTTTCACACATGTGAAAAATGCACTTGCAAATAAATTACCCATTATTCCCTTTAGGCAAAAAAAAAGTTTCAGAACAAGTCGGCTTCACGTCGTCGGTAATCTTCTTTATTAACATCACAACCTCCAAAGTGCCATATTCCCTATGGGAGCAAAAGAAAATAGCATTTTTCATGGGTGTTTTAAAAGTTGCGCAGAATATTCTCAGGCGCAAATAACATCGGACAGCACTCGGACATCCTGTCCATGTGCTGTCCAATGTGTTATTCTCATCCAGAATTTGGAGTATAATAGGATAAGCTACGCACTAATCATTTGAGTTAAAAAAAAAACTTCAAACAAATGGGTGCTATCTACGTCCAAATTTCAGACTGATGGTTTGGTCTGAAAATCGGTTGAAAAAAGGCTGTATGCATGTACTCTAAGTGCGGCTCCACACGGGCGTATTTGCAAATTTTGCACGCGCAATATGCTGAGAATAGAATCCATCGACTTTTAGTGGGTTTGTTCTCCTTTTTTTCTGCGCAAAAAAGGAGCTGCTCTGTTTTTGTGTGCATGTACACACCAGGAGTCCTCATAGAAGTCTATGGGAGGTGAAAAATGCACGCTAAAGGCGCTTGCAAATGCACAATATGATGCGGAATTCCATGAAAAAAAGAACACATCTTGACCTCAATAGGTTAAATAGCCTTTTAAATCAGGGCAGGGAAGGGGGGTTGAGCATATGAACAGGCCCTGCGTGTGCAAAAACGTCCAATACAATGTTCAGATGTGCGCGCAAATCAACCTCATTCATAGTGCTAATACGTTGTGCAGAAGTGTGTACATTTGTGCATAAGCTCTATGAAGCCACTCTTAGGCAAAAACACACAGGCTTATATGCAACCGAGCATAGTCGCGGATTAACGTGTTTTTTTTTTCTTTCTTCTTGGACTTTTTAAGCTTTGCGCTAGAGTGTGCGAGTTTGAAAAAAACAGCAGGGAGAAAGCACCTGCCCTATCTTTTCGGCATATAGTTAGTACAATGTGTGGGAAAGATAGGGCAAGTCCTATCTTTTCTCGCCCGTACTATTGACAGACGAGAATCCCGCTAATGAAAATGAAACCATTGAAATCAGTGGTTTCATCTTGTCTCGTTATACAGCCATCATTTTCAAAATGCCCATGTGTTTAGGTGTTTAAGGTGCATTCGCATGACTGTAATATGGTCAGATATCGCAGGTGAAAATGACCAATTGATTTAAATGATGTAATATTGTATAACAGTGTTGCAGAATACGCCGTTTCGGAATTCTGCACCAAATTCTGCAATGCTAGCCGTGGATTTTGATGCAGAAATGTCATCAGGATTCTGCTGTTTTCAATTCCGCAGATTTTGGAGCTGAATATTGTGTAGGAGGGCATATTGAACCATGCTGTTGCAGAATATTCTGTCCTTTGTGAAAGTCCTATTTTTCATATCTTGCGTACGAATCACCCATTTTATCTTATGGCAGGCAAAAAAAAATCGCATCACACTGACATGTAAGCGCGAAGTTCATGTGATTGTGATTTTTAAATCTCTACTACTAAAAACCATGAAATTTTCACATATGAGTAAAAACGTGCATGGAAATCAAATTAGGAGCTTCTGCAGACGGGTGTAGGTGTAGATCCGCTCGTGATAGCGTGATGTTATATCGCTGTGAAGGGAGCGCTATTGCTGGCTATTGTGCGCAAATCTGCGCATTCTACTATACTTTTCTACGTTTCTGGGCCTGTTCACATTGGCGTGGTATACACTCACACTGTAATTGAACTATATAGCATTAATGGTAAGGGCTAATGTCCATGGCCGGATTTCCGCGGCGTTACACCACAGCTATTAGGTTCTAACCCAATAGTGCAATGTTCACGCTGCGGAATACGTGCGGCCGGCTTCCATTGTAGTCAATGGACGCTGGCTGTCATGCTATACTTCCGCTGTTTAAAATGATATGCCTTAGAGGTCATGTCCGTGGGCATTTTTTCACGATACGTGATACACGGTGAATGGAGTCACTGAAAGTCAATGGACTAGTTTGACTAGGAATAGATTGCAGCATGCTCCGTTTCTTGGCATACTATGCAGCGTGAACCCTATACATTCTTTTAGGTAACTTTGTCCATTCGCAATACATTGCTTATGGTCAGCAATTTCATACGCAACCCCGCTATGAAATAGACCAGGACATTTTAAAAAAGGGGTCACACTGCGCATGACTGAGTGCGGATAATACTCAGTACACTTGCAGCCATGCTCCTTCTCTGCCGGCAGACTCGGTATTTCCAAACACTGGTAAAGCGCTGCAGGGACACCCGCAGCATTTTGCTCGTACGGCCGTGGCCAAATTTACGTCCGATTTTGAACCAATTTTTTCAGTCTGTAAACTGGACTAAAAAATCGTTGATGTGAATATTCCATGCTAGTGGTAATGGTAACAATATGTATCGCAAGGTAAAGGAATAGATTAGTAGAGCTGGATTGCTGATTCAGGGGTTTATTCAGATATGGAGCTGGGAAGGAATTTTTCCACCTAAAATGTGGAAAATTGGGGCTTATTTACTAAAGCTATGTAAAAGTTAGAGAGGGCAAACTTAAACTAGACAGTCTTAAAATGCGCCAGTTTTAGAGCTGTCTAGTCTAACAGGGACATTTACTAATTGCGGAATGTCAAAATACTGGTGCAGAAAAGTCACAACATTTTGCAACTTTTCCTCTTTCTGTGTCGGCTTTGATTCTTCCGTGAAAAATGAATTGTTAGGAGATGCGTGCCGGCCCAGACCAACAGATTTATATTTTATGTCAGAAATTGTAGTAAACTGTGTGCCAAACTGTTACCCAGGTCGGACCTGCCATACATTTCCGTATAGGCGCACAGAGATGCCGGGATGCACCTAAGGACAGAGTCACACGGACATACTTGTGCATGCGGTACGCAGAGAATAGATCCCATTGTCCTGCAGACAAACATAGGTGTATATACGCGAGAGCTCTGGGAAGGGAGCGCTACCACATGCTTTCGTGTGCGGAGGAGGACTGTTTCTAGTGCTTTTTTTGGGCCTGTTCACATTATGATGTGCATTATTAAACGAGCTGAGCAGGCTAATTTGTCCCTGATGTTAAAAATGAACACTGCAAAATTGTGCAGTTCTGTGTGAGATTTTGTACAGTCCAAATGTACGAATGCGCACAAAAGAGCATGTCGCGTATATATTTTCGCAGGGCAAAAATATAGCACAAAAATGCTTAATGTGAAGGAAGCCATTGAAATCAATAGGTTCTATGTTATGCCGTTTGCACGAGCGAAAACACGTGTCAAATCATCCATGTGAAGAAAGAGTGCAATATCGGTCCAAGTTACTCTGACCAATTTCGCACTCGCCTGTGTAAATACAGCCTATGGGATTATTCAGTTGACCACATTTGCGCAGGTATTTCCACTCGTTCGAAAGTTTCAATTGCTTCATTGAGAGTAACATGCTCTATCCTTCTCCTAATGCGGCGTGTGAAAACATAAGTCTTGCCCTATCTTTCACCATGTTACGCAGCAAACTCCTATAGACTTCTATGGCAGCAGGAAAAAGGGAGGGGGAGGGAGTTACCCTGCGTACAATGCTGGGAAAAGAAGACCGCTCACCATAGATAGGCATTTTATTGCCATTCCCAGGGTTTATTCCGATTGTAGCTTGCCATCGTTTCAGCGTGTTTTCTTACATTTGCGCTGCAGCGCTGGGTTTGAATTACTTTAAAAACGCCAATCATGATTGGTGATCAGGACTCGAGCTTATTAAAACTTAATTCATATGAATATACGTTGGCGTACGGGCGAATATATGTGCATACGCCCGTCTGAAGGGGCCCTCAGGGTATATTCACACAAACAATGTTTTCTGTTCGATGTCGGACAGACAAAATAGGACCAAAATCGGTTGGAAATAAAGCATTTTATTACAAATGGTTTTATTCGCAAGTGCAATTTTTTGGATGAATAGTCTGATAAAAATGAGAATGTTCTATTTTGTTGTGATTTTGGGTTACAAATCACCGATTCAAGTCTATGGATTAATAAAACGGCCTGCACTTGTTTGTGTGTGAAAATCAAATGCAAGACGGATGAAAATTGCATAGAAAAATCTCAGAAAACTCCCCAAAAATCTTGTAAAAAAATCACAAGCGCCCATGTGTATGCACCCTCGCAGACTATGTTACCACACTATGCGATGATGTGTGTTATTTTTCACGTGTCGGACTTCCCTCCCCTGCGTCTTCCTCATTTTTGCTTCCAAATCCCCTTTCGCTCAGAAGTGACATTTGCTTACAACCTTTTGTGTTTCGGAAGGCGCTGTTGTGGCTCTTGCTACTACACGAATGGTTAAATCTCAGTTTTCTTCCGCACATTAATTAATCTTAGTTGACGTCCTGTAGACTCAGCCGCATTCTTGGAAGATGAATTGTGTGCTGTGTTTACTGTCTCTTCTTCCATAGACTTGGGTTATGTGGTAGAATTCTACTCTTCATTATATACTACAGTATGTTGTCATTTGTAGATTCTTGGATGTAGACATGTCACCAGTGGGAGATGTCCCCCTCCCGTTGACCCCCCCCATCAATAGATCCCCCAACGCTGGAGGATGCCCCCCTCCCATTGACCCCCCCATCCATAGATCCCCCATTTCCATTGGGAATAGTGTGTGCTTTTATGCTTTTCTCAGGCCAGACCTGAACTCTGTCCACACCGCAAAGTCCATTTTACGTGCCCTAAATATTTAATGGCACAAAGGGAATGTGTTGACAGAGGTTGACAATGTCAATAAAAGTGAAAATGCAGTGAAGGTTTATGGTGTGTACTGAGGAGAAGTTGCTTTTTTAAGGCTTTAGAAATGTCAACCATTAATAGCCAGAATTGGGATGTATACAGTTCTGCAGGACTACAACTACTAGCACAAACTCTTCTGCATTGAAGTGAGGAAGCCATAGCAGAATATTATGAAGTTCGTTACACGAAATTAGGTTTATTTACTAATACTGTCTAAAATTGAGTGCAAATTGAGGTCTTTTTACACGGGATGATTGTTGAGGAGCGATAATCGTTCAGTGGATGGCGGTGGAGCGGGCTGCATATCTCGTCCGCCCACCTCCTTTCAAAGAGCCGTCGTACATAGAGGAACGATTGCTTGTGTATACTAACTGATCATCATTTGATTTTTATACGTGCTTAAACTGAACGGCGAACGATAAGCGAACAAATTACCATTCACTGTTCAGTTCGATTACCGTTCACTTCAGCGATAAACTGAATAATACGTTCTGTGTAGAAGGGCTTTTAGACTAGACAGTCTTAAAATGTGCCGGATTTATCACAGTAGCTCTGCCGAATGATAAATCTGTTGAATCTTAAGTTTTAGTCCTAGTTTAGACCACCTATTAGTTGGTTGCCAAATATTGTGCCAAAATTTTGGTGCAATTTTACGAAATTTGGTGCACTTTTTGTTACAATGTAGACCTTGTCCCTTTATCAGATGAGGTGGTGGATAAAAACACAGTGAATGCAGTGAAAAGCCTGTACAGATCTGTCCTTGTATTATGATCCATGAAACGCACATGTTTTTACTCCCATAAATTGATGAAAACTTAGCATTTACTGGACCCTTAGGCTATAATGGTTAATCGTAGTCAAACAATGCATAGGTTTGACGATGTTCAGCCAGGTATACGTTTCTGTGTGTTTCTTTCTGGGATCAAAAAGCGTAGCCTACTACGGAAGCTTATGGAACGGCATACTCTTTTTAACATTGTAGTTAGAGATGAGCGAGCACCCAAATGCTCGGGTCTGCGTTATTCGAGTCAAGCTTTTCATAAAATTCAAGACCTCCACTCTAGTAACGAACCCCATTGACTACAATGGGAGACTCGAGCATTTTTGTATGTGGGACGCCGGGTGCCGAGCTTTTTTTTTTGCTAGATTCGCCTCTCTCTCTCTCTCTCTCTCCCTGCCAGACAAAAAATTTGCCATTGACGCGTGCTGCGTCGCGGTGGGGAGGGGACAAAACAGGCACGTCACAGCGGGGAGGAGCCAGAAACTGGGGCGGGGTCGAATACGGCTTGATGCTCGTTCAAGTAACGAGCACCATCGAGTACGCTAATACTCGAACGAGCATCAAGCTCGGCAGAGTATGTTCGCTCAACTCTAATTGTAGTCAATGGAAAGTGTATGTTTTTTGGCATATGTGAAACATGTGAGAATTTGTCAGTGCGGACGGGCCCTGCGACAGTTTTCTGGCACAATTTGTATCTCAAAGCTGTCGTATTTTAAATAGTAGATCTACCCCAATGTGCTTTTTGGGTTGTTTTTTTGCATTTTTGGTCACTGTGGTACTTACACAAAAAATTTTAGCTCCTTCTAAATATTTCCAAAATGACTTAATTAAAATTTTCATTTTAATTGATTTATTTGCTTAAAGGGGTAGTATATAACCTGCTGATCGGGAGACCCCCAGCAATTACAAGAACTTGTTTCCCACTCTGTCTGTCATTGTGGGGTTCGCTTACACAGTATTGTTACTGTAAATAAAACGTTGGCCAAATATGCGTGGTCAGCACTCCATTCATTTCAATGGGGCTGACAGAAATCGCCGAGCGGGTCTCCACAGTCCCATTGAAAGTGAGTGGAGCGCTACTGCACTTGTGGGACAAGCGCTCAGTTCAGTCTCCTCCTCACTGCGGGGGTGGAGTGGGAAACCCCCTTTGAGGAGGACAGAAGACATAGGACCACTGTTCCTGAGATAAGTGGGGGTCTCAGCTATCAGCAATGTATCCGCTATCCGCAGGAATAACTTGTAATTGTGGTGCAACCCTTATAAATGTACTTCTTGGAAGAAAGATTACATGACTGGTTTGATATGTGTGTCTGTAGTCACACCTGGAGGACAGCATATTTTCCAGTTGGCTACGGTAAAAGTGAAATTGACAGCAATTTTTGTTTTATCTTGCAGATGATCTCGCTCGCTCTCCCTCTAGAAGACAGAGGTATTTGTTTGATGTGTCCACCCTGTCTGACAAAGAAGAACTAGTGGGAGCTGAGCTTAGGATCTTTAGGAATTCTCATATGGAGTTATCGAAAGCCCCTTCAGGGTTGTACCATCTGCAGGTATTATCCTGCACATCCCAAACTCCACTGGATTCCAGGACTCTGGACTTGAGGGATACTGTAGTGCCAGGATGGGAAGTGTTTGATGTATGGAAAATTCTAAATGGAGTCAGTAAGTCCAGAAAGCAAGTTTGCTTGGAGTTAAGAGCCACCTCAACCACCTCTGGTTTGGAGGTAAGTCTAAGAAGTCTAGGTTTGTCCAGAAAACCCAAATCTCAACAGGAAAAGGCTCTCCTAGTGGCTTTTACCAAATCCAAGAGGAAGAACCTCTACAATGAGCTGAAAGAACAGGTTCATTCAGCCAAAGGGCTGGAGAAAGAAGCCAAGTTTCAGTTTAAAACTAAGAGAAAGAGAAGGACGACATTTAATAGTCGGCATGGCAAACGACATGGTAGGAAATCGCGTCTAAGGTGCAGCAAAAAGCCACTTCATGTGAACTTTAAAGAACTAGGATGGGATGACTGGATCATTGCTCCCTTAGAATATGAAGCTTATCATTGTGAGGGAGTATGTGACTTTCCTCTCCGGTCTCATCTAGAGCCAACCAATCATGCCATTATCCAGACCTTGATGAACTCTATGGATCCAGGGTCTACTCCTCCAAGCTGCTGTGTCCCTACAAAATTGACTCCTATCAGTATTTTGTACATTGATGCAGGTAATAACGTGGTATACAAACAGTATGAAGACATGGTGGTAGAGTCTTGCGGCTGCAGGTAGCAGTTGCTTTGGATGTTCTCAGTATCGTCATAGCTGATATGAAGGGAGATAAAAAAAAACAACTGATGGACAAGAGAGGGCTGGCCCAGGATGGAGTTCTTTCTATACAACTTCCATAAGTGAAGAGATTGCGGTTTTATGTGTCTGGTGTGCCCTTTATTCAGTCACCAAGTGCAGATCAGTGGTGGCTTTGTGTGGACATCATATAAGCAAAGCTGCCATAGCAAGGTGCCAACTGGGTTAGCAATAAAAACTACATTTGTCTTACGGTAGGTCATATCTTTAGACTTCCATTGAAAAGATTGTGGTATTAGGTGACTCTCCTCATTGAATTGGATTGGACAGAGGAGGCATCTTGGCAATATCAGACAGAAGTGAACAGGGCCAATACATCTAGTATAATTTGTCTGATTAGAGACAGATTTATGTGAGTACAATATTCTAGACCTGGTCATGAGGACTGCATAAGAGGAGAAGGTGGTGGAGGAAGGGTGTATTATGGTGGCACTTTGTTGACCCCCTTCCCCCTCCCTTCTTCTTCAAATCTGATGGAACTAGCGCCATCCAGACCCATGTAAGGGGAGTCACGTCTGGATAGCAGAGGATTATGTTGCTGTTGATTTTTGGAGTGTACACAAGTTGCTGTGACAGGCACCTGTTCAAACTGAGTCCATTTAAGATTACAGGAAAGCAATAGTCTGTCCTTTTCATGGGCTGGCATGCGAAGAGTAATAGAAGTAGGGGGCCCATAAAGTTCTTTTTTTCTTTAATTTTAACTACCTGTCTTATCACTAAGACCCATCTAAGGATCTGAATTGCTCCAATAACATTGCACAATAACAACACCCAAAGAAAAAAAAAAGAAAGGGAGAGGCGAAAAGAACGAGAGAGGATGGAGGGTGGTCAATGAAATACCCAAAGTGGAATATAAAGCTGAGAGAATAAGAAGATTTCAGGAGCAATTCCTATATTACAGGCTAATATATATATATATACACATACTGGTTAGCAATTACTTAGTAAAGTCACATTACATGAAAGTATAAATTTACAATTCCATAATATTGTACGTGGTTGTAATTCTACCCCATGGGGGAAAATTGCATGCAATTTGAGAAAATCACAAAAAATTCAACAGTTTCAGATTTTCTGAACAATTAAGATTTCATGGTTGTCAATATCACTTTCACAGAAGAGTAAATAAAAAAAAACAGCGCTCACAAGACAGGGATATGTATGGGTCAATGTGTCAAAGGTCCAATAAAACCAGGCACTTAAGGCCTTTGGACATGTTGTTCATCATTCATTTTACACAGGCATAAAAATCACTTTGGATATCTATGAATTAGCCAAATTGGAGATAAGCTACAAAGAGCATTTCTTGCTCTGGAGCACCTAGATACTCAGAAAGCAGGAAATCCAGCACCTCTGCACATAAAGTATTTCTTCTTTATTCCATAATTAAAATGGCATACATTTTATAGAGCACTGAATGGATTATTATATTTAAGCAAATTCTGATATTTGTTTGTTGATACTGCAATATTCCCTTTGATGTTACTTATTGCTTTCTCCCAATTTATGTTAAAAACATTATTTCCCCAGTTCCTCTTTACCATTTTATGTACCTCTACACTTGCAACACTTTAATAAAAATTACAGTTTATAAAAAATATCATATCAGGGTCCACAAAGACAGTGAAAACCCTACGCGTTTCAAGCAAGGATGACACTTAGAGCCATGCTGGCTCAAAGCACGAAGGAATTTTCACTGTCCTTGTGGACCTTGATCTAAGCCATTTATATTTTGGAACAAGGAAGAAGTACTTTATTTGCTGCTTTCTGAGTATTTCCCGTGCTGGTCACCGACAGCTGCTCCGTGTACTCCATTTATGATTAGCTGGACATACGTCTTCAGTGCTGTTGTGGTGAGCTCTCCCTCCAAGCTCTTCTGCATACAGTATCATATAGATTCAAAGATAGCTCACTGACTTCAATATGAAGCATGTAAGGCTTCATATTCCCTGTGGTGGTGTTGCAGGTCAATTGAACTGTTGTTGACAAGTTGCTACCCAGATTACAGGCAATCACTGAGGGTCCCAGCAGTGGAATGATTTGTGATAAGCTGAACAATGAGGAATCCATCTGATAAGAAGTGGAAGAACAACTGGCCAACCCCATTCAAAATTTCCGTAGATGCAATGAGTTTATAATTATCTGACTGTCAATGATATGTGTTACACATATGATACTAAACTGGTCTGGGGTGTTTCATCAGAATCCTGTTGTACTGTACGGGGCAAATGTTATTATCACGCAATAGTTATGGGTCTTTTGGAAATATTAATGATATTTCACTGTGAGGCACATTGAAGATATTGGAAGTTCAGAGTCCAGAGTCAAGTTTGGAATAATTCATATTCTTGGAATCAAAACAATATTAGATTTTTTAAAGGGCCACATTTTTCCATGTCTGCAAAGGTGTAACCTGAAGCTGCTGGGCCCCAGTGCAAAATCTGGAACTGGGCTCCTAAATATGAAGCTTCATTGATAGTATTGGTTTGTAATATCAGGAAGAAAAATTTTATGGGCCCCATAGGGCTCCTGGGCCCAAGTGCCACCATACCCCCTATATGTACACCCATGCATGTCTGCCCCTCTCACCTGATTGCCAGACACACTCTGGAGGTCTCTTCTGTGTTTTGCAGCAACTTCCATGCAATGTAGCTTCCTGTCTGATGTTTATCAGGCATCATCTTGACGGTGAATTTTTTTGACTTTCATTTTCAAATCAATCCCATGATGCATCAACACAGCATTAACTAGAGACTATAACATTTCTGCCTGCTGAGTGACCAGTTTAATTATCATTACCTTATATATTCACCCATATAAGCTACAGACCATAAGTATACAGTCACTATAACTTCCACTATAACTGTGTGACAGGAGTTGTGTGATCATCGGTAACTGTGATAGGAGTGCCTGTGTCTTTTTCTAGGCGGTTTCTGTGGTACGGTCCATGTAATAACATCACATACATAAGCCTAAGTAGATCTGATTTGTCAGAATTGAGATCCTATGACCCACTCGAGGAGAAGAAGTTTGGAAACACTCCATAAAATGAAAGATTGAGAAGAAATAGTAAAAAAAATCTCAATTTTTTGAGATGAACTTGTATATTAAACTAAAAAAAAAACACACAAATAGCGAAATCTTCCGACTGACTCTTAGAATCTGGAAATAGCTTCACATTCTGGACTCCTTGAAGTGTCCACCCTTTGCATGTATAACAGCCTTGTATGCTTTTGGTGTGCGGTGGATCAAGTTTTTTGGCTGGGATATGTTTCCATTCTTGGATGGAATATGTTTCTGACTAGTTATTTACTGTTTAAAACATGGTTGTGTTTCCAAACTTCTGGAAGGTACTCTACTAGAAGAACATGTCAAACTGCAATTTTAAGTAGTCATCTCAAAGAGGTTTCTTTGTAGATGTTGCAATAAACTTTCATCAACAATTGTAAATCATATCAAAAATTTAACATGATTCAACATTGGATTCCTATTAATTAAGGTGTTGGGTCCAAACAAGTCGAAGCGATAGATAATATATATAATATGTAATAATTGTCATTTGGATGATTCATTATCAAAATGGACTGTAAATTGCCTTATTTACAGCCAGTTTAAGGGTGTGTTCACACACAATGGTACAGACTTTGAAAGCTGCTGCCAAAAGTGTCTCCCGAAAACAAAAGTACTGGAAAGTTAAGATCCAACTGCTAAATCCTTATCTTCCCTGACATCTGCTGTTGGGGAAGAGTCAGGAGGCCCCGTACATATGAGATGATTGCCCAGTCCTGCTGAAGTCAACGTTTTCAGCCGATATCCATCTAATGCGTATGACCGGCCTTATCCTTCATTCAGATGAATGAAATTCACCAGTTATGGTACTATTGCATTATATGTGACCAAAATGAGTTAGGAGATACACTATAGAAATGAGAACTCTAGAAGGATGAGAAAGAACAATGGTGGAAGGTAGAAGATAGGCTTTCTTATGGATAATAAAATGAGTTGCTAGCTTTCAAAACATTCCTGTAAGATTATCAGTCAGAAACAGCCCCGGGCACAGAAAAGTCGATAATTGCCAGTTAGTTGGATCTTAAGTCTTAGTCTAAAAAAAAAATCTTCAAACAAAGCAATGTATCATATAGAGCAATCTAGCTGTAAATACCACTGACAATTTCTTTTCAAAGTGGTAACTACAGTATGTAAATTGAAGTAAAATGTGGTATCTCTACCGCTATTGACCCTTCAGCTGCCAGTATATTCAGCTACAGTGAAGCAGGTTTGTCCAGTTGAGGATAGAGAAGATGACGGTTGAGCATTCTACATATCCACTGATTTCTTACGATCAAAAATGGTGTTCTGATATAACTTTAAAGAGTTCTATTCAAACTTGCAATTTCAAATGTAGCAAATAAGAACTCATCAAAGAGCCCTCTCATCATGATTGGATAATTGGCGCCTGCCATGGTTATAGTGACACAATCAATTCATAGCACTTCAACTGAACTCAGCTCTTGCAGCATTGCATTTATTTTGAATCCCATATTTTTGATCTAGTCCTCCAGGTCATGAAAATGTTCACTATATGTGGATCGAAGGCTATGGTCATGAGCACCTATGGAACATTCCTTTATGTTTATCAGTTTTTAGACATGAAGGCCCCTTTCTTTTGAATGTGGTATGATCTTCTATGGTGGACAAACAGCAGCACTTCAGGTCTGCCATGCCAAATCCCTGCTGCGGCCTACCGGGATAACCCGGTGAGGTTGGATTGTTTGACCTCTTCACCCTTTTGTTACAAGTGACCTGTAAATATTTATCTAAATAAATTGGATCACTAGTCGTGCGACTACATCAGTAATGGGGCTTTGTGTTAAAGACATCACTTTTCCCTGGCTTAGACAATCTGAGTACACATGTCAAATGAGGACAGCTTTTACTCATTGGTTTCTTCTAATAAAATAGGACCGCAGGGTATGAACAGATCTGCCGACTTTGGAGACTTTCAATTAATCAATAGTCTTGTGTCTACACTGCTGAACTTTCAATTCTTCTCCATAGTGGTAAGACCCGGAATATATTTATTTGATATACTGTTTCCTTTTTAAGGCTGACTTCACACATGGCATATCTGCTGCATGCGAACTGCAGTGAAAAATTAGCAGTAAATGCCCTGTCCACTGGGCGCAAATCTGAACCTAAGTGGTGCCGATTGTGATGCAGGTTTTAACACTTGTATTTCAAGGGTTGAAATCCGAAGTACAAATAGGCATGCTGTTGATTTATAAATATAATCCGTAGCATTTTTCAAAAATGGTGCAGATTCATTGCGGAAAGTATTCCACTCCATGTGAAAGACATTTTTGAACTCTCCACATGGCCTGTACTGTAAATCCTGGGGAATCTTGGCAGCAAATATTCCGCAGCATATATGGCTTGTGTGAAGACGGCCTTAGTATGGACAGTGTAGCAAATTGATCTGGGGTTAGGGTCAGTTTATAAATTGATATAGGAGAAAGGAAAAAGTCAAAGGAGATCTGTTCTTTCCTGACATGCTTGTTTTAACCCTTTCCAATCCAATTTGTATTCTGGTTTTCCTAGGGGCCTTACTCTTTTTCTGCCATTATACAATGGCTCTATCTGCTGGCTAAAGCCAGTACTGCATGAAGTGACATGTTGGATAGGCTCCAACAGCAGAGCAGCTGGCAATATACAGTAAAAGAACCCTGATGGACGTCTTCCAACATCGAAGCTGTACAGCCTTAAATCATAATGTCTTCAGACGTCAGACAGTGGATTGAAAAGGGTTAATACTTGTATTCCTTCTAAAATAACAACTCTGGAGCATTTTTTAGCACTCTAGGTTGTACCATTCTTCTGTTACTGCTCCTAGAAATTTATGAATAAATTGACAAGTGGGTGTTACCACTTGTTTCATGTCCCTATATAGTCTAATATTATCCAATCAGTGCTGACAGTATAGAAATATACCACTTTGGCAAGGAAAATGGTAACATCCACTTGTCAATTTATTCATACTTTTCTAGGAGGAATAAGAGAAGAATGGTGCAACCTAGAATTCTAAGAAAAAATGCTCCAGAATTCTTATTTCATGGAGAATACTCCTATTTACTAAAACATATATTTTACTTACACTGTAGGCAAAACTGAGTATACCTAATGCAAGGCCTACTTTGAAGGGGTTGTCTGCTTAGAAATTCCCTTTTAAAATTTAGAACCATGTCATTTAAAACAATAAAACAAATGGGTACTTACCCTCCTAAGCCCTGGATATCCAACGCTGCAATTCCAAGATTCACCAAGTCAGGTGATCGCTGCCTGCCAATCAGAGGCCACAGCATCACTGTTACGAACTCCTGGGATCATGGCACCCAGGATGTTAGCGCTAATGCCAGGAGAATGAGCGGTGATGCCGCATCCTCTGTATGGCCAGTGACATTTACTTGACTTTCATTGTCAACAGAGACCGGGTGAATCACAGGTCCACAATGTTGGATTGCCAAGGCTGAGGATAAGTTTCAATTTGTCTTATTGTTTTAAGTGATGTAGCTCAAAACTTTAAAAGTTATTTTCTCCGGACAACCCCTTTACGTTTACATCAAAGCTAAGGTGATGAGCAGTAAAATATTGGTCAGATCAAACTTCATTCCCCTTGTCCCCCATGAAGTGCACTTGTGAACTGAGTGGGAGATAGAAATTAGAGCTTAGTTGGCCAAAACAATTTAGTCAGGCTCAGCTTAATAGTGGTTGAAATTCCCATGAAACTTTATCACAGATGTCCATTCCTAAGTCCAAGGGCTAAAATATGTCCATAAAAAATGGATCAGGAAGGATGGATTTGTGAGATCAAACATTGACCACTGTTGTCTGATAACGGTCTTGGCTCTCTGAGGATGAAAATGGTAATGGAACCATCTATGTACTGTATATTTAGCATATCAATAGCTGAGTCCCATCCTGGCCTCTTCCTGTTTTTGACAGCTGACTTCCCATATATCAGATTTCAGTGGGATTATTGGCCAAACGAATGGTCATCTGATCTCTAATGTCAACGGCCAGCTTCAACATATCTTAAAATCTCAATTACTATGTTTGTCAAATGTACATTGGCCAGTTCAAGGCTCGTTACAAATGTCAATATTTGGGTTGGCAAATCTGCTATAAAATAGAAATTCAATAAGATATGAATGGTAAAGGCAGTAATGTAAATGCACATATTTCTATTAATGCACTGTTGTTCTTTACAAAGCTGTAAATATTTGATTATTTAAATAAATCCTTTAGGCGAAGTGGAAAGAAACAATGACGTTACATGGTAAGGAAAACTTTAGCGATGGCCTCTGTACAACTTGTCGGGGGCTCCTGTCAGCTAAAGGGCTAATGTAAATGTATTATAGTTATAAATAATAATATTAATATGCACTCAAACGGTTAAAATTTGTAATATTTTTTTGAAAAATTATATTTGAACTGTACAGGGTTAAGCATTATTTCTTAGTGTTACATTTTCAGTAAATAATATAACTTTTATGTTTCCTTTGCCACTTTGGGATTCAAGTGTGAACTGTCTACCTCAATATACTGTATGTCAAGTATCTACAAAATGAAAGGTTTTCTGAGGTGAATTCATATTCAAAACCATTTAATGATACATTTTACTGGATGCTACTCAAATTATTACCATATTATTAAAGTCTTCTTTGATGTAAAAGAGCCTTTGTCTCTATTTTTCTCTTCTTGGGTATCTTGTACAATATTTAAAGGCAGACATATGTGTCTCCATGGCTGCAGACTACAAACAAATCCCATGTAGTCTGATTCTGCTGCCATGCTCCCTTCCATCCATGTCCTACTTCTTGCTAAGCTATTGAATGTATGTTAGTAAGATGTAGAGGACAAATGGAAAGGAGTTTGACTGCAGGATTACACTACACGGGGCTTGTAGTTACGAATGTTGGTCTGGTATATGCCAAAAGGTCCTAATGTTAAGAAGAGGGTTGCCTAAGATTGGTGCCATAATCTTGAATTAATCTTCAAGAGGTTAACACACCCCTAGCTGTTTTGCTGCAGGAAGTAGTCCTATTGAAGTGAATGGGACTCAAGCCTGCAGTACAAACCAAGGCCACTGCCCAATGCATGGAGCTGTCTGCTTCCTGAAGCAAAACAGAGAGAATTGGAACTATATCCTCTAACTTAGATGGAAAGTCTGAGTAAAAAAAAAATCGCAGCATGCCCTACTATTGTCTGATTCTCAGATGAAAATACTACTTGTACATGTGCAAGGTCCCATGCATTGGGATGGGATGACCATGTGTTGTCCGATGCGAGTTACACCTGAGAATATTGAGCGCAACTTTTCTATCGCCCCTGTGAAAGTAGCCTAATATGTGAATGTTTCTTGATATACACAGCTGTCAATGGCAACTTGAATTGAAACCATATGAAACTCTCCAGAGTGTTTATTTTTGCAGCTACTACGTATCTTTTACTCTCGTCTCTGTTTTGTACCATTGTCTTAGAAGTCTTTGGTGGAAAAAGAAGAAGAAAAAGAAAAGGTCTCTGGAATTTGTACAACATGGTTACCATTGTGACTTCCTGAAAAGGACTCTTTAGGATCTTCCTTGTAGTGTGTGTACAGATAAATGACATTATTGTGAGATTCATTGACACTAATTGACTCCATTCAAAGAGTCTAATCCTAAGTAACTGTTTGTATCACTATATTATCCAAGTGCTATAAACTACTCCATTCAGTGCTTGAATGCTTGGCCTCATAGAGGTCCTCGGCTTCAACAAGCAGCAGGAATCCTTCTGGTATCCAGAGTGCTGTAAACATTCTTAATAAACCACATAGCTAACAAAAAAGGTATCTCTAGGGGGTGATAAGCTTTGTAGCTTTAAGGACCATGACACATTTGTGGGGCAGCAATTAAAAGTTAGAAAAGGCCTTAAAAACTGTTGAAACGTCTCTACACTATTTACCTTTCATAATTCACATCATTGACTTTTACCATCAGCAGTGAGGTAATATGGCTATGTGGGCTATGTGGATAGGGAGTAGCTATTGTTTTGTAGCAGGGAGGTGAGGTAGTAGTAAATAGGATAAATAGTGCAAAAAAGGGGGTAAATTGTCCAGAAATTATGATATATTGAAGTTAGAAAGTTAAAAGTTAAAAATATCAGCAATTTTATTTCTAGATTCTAAACTTTTTGGAATATAAACAAAAAAAAGTTTTACTTATTTTAGGTTTATGGTCAATTTACCTAGATTTTACTATTTCACAAAAAAATGTTTCATTTCTCTACATTTAGATGCAAAAGTGGAACCAAAAATTCAGGGAAAACTTAGCATAAATTCAGATGGGACAGAATTACTGTAAATTTTGCCTGTGGATTCGTCTGGTAAAATCTGCAGTAGATTGCAGCAGCAAACATGTGGATGAGATATTATAAAATCCGAGTTCAATACTTTGGAACTATTTTGCATGGACAGTGGTCTGCAGTGCAGATTTTAAGTACCTCAGCATGTCGGTTTCTATTGTCTAATGTTCGGTGATTTTTCTTATTGATGTTAGTAGGGAAGTCAATACTAGAAATGTTTTGCTGGGGATTTTGCTGTAGATTACCAATGCATTTGCAAAATTAGTTTTTTTTTTAGCTTTTTGGAAATCTGAAGTCAAAGTTGCAGAGGCAAATACATATCAAATCCAAACAATTCAGTCTTGAAGATTTTTAAAATGGATTTCTCCAGATGCACTGTGAGAATAATCCACAGCAAATCCAAACCATGTGAATTTACCCTAAGGTTGATCATACAAGTTACACAAATGTCAGGTGAACTCACCAATTTAGGCGGGACGGGCTCTTCTCCAATGCTGGAGTAAAGAAGGATTAGGCATGTTGGATTTCAACATACTTTGATTTTAAATTATGGGAGATAAGTCACCACTAGAAGTTTGTAGCAGCAGCTTATTGCCCTCTCTCTATTGAGAACACAATACAGTATGTGTATATGGGGCAGTGATAGGAGTAGCCAATTTAGCTAACAGCTATTGAAAGTGTATGGCCACTTTAAGGGCTCATGTACACTATTCTACCAAAAGTCTTTGTACACCTCTATCAGTAGAATAGACTATGTCTTATTGGCATGTCACATGTCCTAAATCATGATACTCAAGATGTAGACCCTTTAGGTGTCAACCATAGTTTCTGTCAGGAACGGTACACTATTGAATATGCAGTACATGTTATGCCATTGCACACAAGCCATCCATCATGACGTGCAATGCATCCACCCATCTATAAAGGTGATAAGAGTATTGTCATCGGACAGTTGAACAATGGAAGAACGTTCAATGGAGTGACGAATCACACTATTCCATCTTCAAATCAGATGGATGTACCTGGGTGTGGAAGATGCCTGGGGAACACCTTTTGCCAGAGTGTGTTGTACCAACAGTTACCATATTTTTCGGACATACCCCAGGTTTACACAACAGAAAAAATATTACATACTAATTTAAGTGTTTCTGGGGTCTAAAAAAAGTGGATGGGCTACCGTCATTAACTTTGGTGTTCTAATATATATATGGATGTTAATAGATAACAGTCAGCTCCTATTAAACCATACAGATATAGCTCTGCTACATGCATACAGGGTTCTGCTACATGCACACACACACAACTCATACAGTTCTGCTACATGCGTGCGCAAATGCATACATGCAGCTGGGATGTTAAACATTGATTTTATTAGCACTAAATCCCCACATATAATGGTAGTCATATATGACCCCCCAGCTAGTTCCTGGTCACATGGTTATGACATTATCTATGGTGCTGCTGCTACTGCTGGACCTTTGATCCTTGCTGTTGTCTGTCCCTGTGTGTACAGATTTTAAAACAGGGGCAGCACTCCAAAAGTCCACAATAGGAATTAAAATAAAGGTAACTCATCTGGTGGGAACAGGCTATCGTCCCCAGGGATGGCTGTCACATCTTGATCCAAGATGACGCTGAGATCATTATAAATCCATTTTTGGTTGGAACCCCTCATCCTGCTTGGAACATCCAAGGATGAAGAACATCCATGGAACTCAAGCAAGCAAAATGAAAAAAGTTCCAGCGCTCTAGAGGTTGTGTAGATGACATACGTTTAAAAAAAGCGGCATGCAGAGAAAGGCAATGGCACTTATGTTTTGGGGGGTTTCGAAGAGCAAGAATTCCCCCCTAAATCCTAGATGTACTTCGAATCGATAACTGGAAAAATGAAGTCCATGATCCTAAATTCTGAATAAAGCACTATTTTATTGCTAGATTATAGATACAGGAATAAAAAGTTGTGCAGCAAGTCTCAAAGTAAGTCCCTTATTTATCAAGCACAGAGGAAAAGAAGGGGCCACTCAATTTTTAAAGTACATTGTTTACTGATTAGTGGATGTAAGGGGGGTTGTTATGATATGATCTCCCGCTAAAGCACTTAACTGGGCCTGCAATTGCCCACTGTCGGCATTTACCCACGCCCAGATTGGCGGGCAATTGCACGCCCAGTCGAGCGTTTTGGCAGAAGATCACACTCTGCTGGAGGGGACTAATCAGGTTGGAAGAGGGAGGACTGTGCAGCTGCAGTATGTGTGGCTGCAGTTCTCCCCATGATTGATCAACACACTGCAGGATCATTAAGGCAGCGGTCAGGGATCTCTGGATCTATCAGACACCCCTGCCTCTGAAAATGGCATCTTATAGTCAGAAACATATGGTAAGTACAGCAGAGATTCTGTTATGGTCTGGGGATGTTTCAGCAATGGTCCAATGTGGAATGGTCAGCAATACGTCCAACAAGACAACAGGCCTTGTCACAAATCCAAAGCTGTTTTACATTGGTTTGAGGATGTGGATGTTCCACGATTGGACTGGATGCAGAGTCCCAAACTGAACCTTACTGAACATCTTTGGGATGAACTGTAATGTTGGATCAGGAAATATGAACACCATCCATCTTCTTTGAGAGAACTCACCAGATGTTTGCAGGATGATTGGAGGGAACTAACAGCTGAAGTTTAAGCAAAGTATGCCACGTGAGTATCTGATATCATGAGGGCCAAAGGAGCCCACTAAGTATTAACATATGGAAATAAATAGTACTTTTGATTCTTTCTCAGGTGTCTAATTACTTTTTGTAGGATAGTGTATATGTGAAACCGATGTGCATGGAGCTTATATGGTTGCACGTAGAGGCTCTATGGCTTCATATTAAAATCTGTGGACACTCTTGTTATTGGGATGTTTATTGAGCCACACCATTATGTGAATATCTTCCTATACAATCAGTAAAAATAAAACTGAATATGTCAACACTGCTAGAAACCACAAGCAGACTATATGATCAGAGACTGTATTACATCATCGTATTTGTGTCCCAGACAACCAGCCTCGGAGAATGGAGATAATTACAAAGCATTGATACAATCAGTCACATATAGACATACTTACTTCCTCTGTTCTATATATGTTTAAATGTAGCAATTCAGCTGTCAGCTTTGTAGAAAACACTAATTAGAACGGTCTTTAATCAATGTGAAGAAACTTATTTAACAAGTTGACATTTCCAACAACTTTTCCCTCTAATTATATTTTTCACAAGGTTCCAGTTATTTATTGCAAAACCATCAGCAACATCATGCAGTCAATCATTAATCAACAAGTCAACCGGCCATTAGTAACGGTAGCGGCTCAATAGAACTCCGCTATGATCTCATAGGTATCACACTGATCACAGCTCACTATACTTATTTAATGATTTACCCAGAGGTGTAACTTGAAGCTCCTGGGCCCCAATGCAAAACCTGTAACAGGGCCCCCAACTATAACGCTTTATTCATAGTACTGGGCTCCCTATATGGAGAAGAGGGACCTTATGGGCCCCCTAAGGCTCCTGGGCCCGGGTGCAACCGCATCCCCTGCATCCTCTATAGTTACGCCCCTGGATCTACCGCTACTAGTATTGTGTCAATATATGCCACATGGATTTACACAGTTCTTTCTTAGATACAATTGCAAGGAAAAATAAGTGAACCCTTTGGGTCTACCTTGATTTTTTCATTTATTACTAAGTGGCTCATGTGCTCGTTATTGACCGGGTATACACCTATATAAATATTTTCTAATGCTATTTCTTACTTTGTAATTCACCTTGTTGTCTTTGGCCCAATTAGGAAGATAAAGAAAAACACGGAAAAAAGCATTAAAAAACGCTAAAAAACTTACCAAAATGCAAATTTTTAGCATTTTGCTTCACAAAAAAACGCAATAAAAGTGATCAAAAAAGCCTTATGTACCCCAAAATGGAACCAATAAAAGTACAGCTCGTCTTGCAAAAAACAAGCCCTCACGAAGCTTCATCCATTGTAAAATAAAAAGTTATAGGACTTTGAATGCAGCGATTTAGAAAAAAAATAAAAAAGGATTTTTATTGCAGAAAAGTGGAAAAACCTAAAAAAATTATAAGAATTTTAGTATCATTGTAATCGCACCACCCCGCAGAAAAAAAATGTATTGTGTCGTTTATGCTGCATAATTAACGCTGTAAAAAGAAAACCCCAAACCTATGGCAGAATTGATGCATTTTCTTTCCCTGCTATCATGAAAAAATTTATAAAAGTTGTACAATATAGTCTATGTAACCAAAAATGGCACCAATAAAAACTACAGTTTACCATGCAAAAAACAAGCCCTTATACGTCCGTGTTGACGGAAATATACAACAGTTATGGCTTTTGAAATAGGAGATGAGAATCTGCCAAAAATCATTGCGTCCTTAAGCCCAAAATAGGCTATGTCCTTAAGGGGTTAAAACCTCTGGAACGGCTAGTGTATAATTGTCCATGAAACAGCATGAAGACAGAAGGAAATAGTCTTTCTGGGCCACTATGCTTTATTGATGGTGATATGAAATGCCAACAATATTTTTGGTTTTTCCACCTGGAGCATAGATATTTGGTAAGCCTACTTTCGAGCCTGCTACATATAACTGCCAATGGGAAAAACAGCGTGACTCCAAGTTAATACCACAGCACTTGATTGACTGGTCTTGTGCCTTGCCGATGGTGATACCGAATGCCAGCTGTACCAAGAACTGCGATTGCTTAAAACTGAAAGTCAGATCGATTGGAACCAGCGGAATGCTGGGCATGAATACATGGTCTCCCTTTGAGTCACTAATGTTTCTTTTATAATGTTGAGTAATGTTCTTTTGACATAGAGTCTCGTACCGTTGCATAACCTAGGAGGGTCAAGATTCCAAAGCAGCATGATGAGTGAGCCAACTTTATGTCACCGGCGATGTGGTGTCATCCAAGGTGGGTCAAGAGAGTTGAGGAACTCCGTTGTCTAATGTACAGCCTTGTCAGTATCCACGACTGTATCAGTGGAATTCTATTCTGCTATGGAGCCTGGAATGTGGTTGTTGTTTTCCTCAACAGCATTGTTTTTAGCAGCGAGGATGTTGAAACTGTGTACAAAACTGTTTTTGTAGCACATAGCAACCAATCATCATTCCTTCAGCTGCTCGAATAAAATGAAAGCTGGGCTGTGATTAGTTTCTAGGAGCAACAAACAGTTTCAACACCTCCATTATTTTAACGCCTTAGTGACCAGGCTTGTTTACACCTTAATGACCAACTAATTTTTCAGGTTTTTTTTTTTTCATCACCGCATTCCAGGAGCCATGACTTTTTATTTTTTCTATCAACATAGCCATATGAGGGCTTGTTTTTTTTGTGTGACAAGTTGTAGTTTTTAAGGATAAGTCAGGAGTGCGCCAGATGTGCTTCGATACATATGCCAATTGGCTAGTAATGAGTGGCGACTCACCTGGTGCCCAGAGGGGTGTCCTTAGAAAAGGAACCCCACTGACACCTGTTGTCCAAGTAGGCGTATAGGCGAAACGCGTTGCTCATGACCTTTAAATATAAAAACATAAGAAGGCCCCCCCCCGCCTCCTCCATCTATACCTCTTCCACTTTTTTTTTATTTTTTTATATAATCTCTTTTCCTAGTCCTCCCTTCTCCCCCCCCCCCTCTCTCCATATTACCCAAAATGCCCATTCCCTATGTGTCTTGTAAGTCTGTTAGTTAACCCGGTTAATCTGGTTCAAAATAAGACAACCTGGCAGTATCTGATTGAAAGCACTTCAAATGGATACATAAGACGACTATTAGCCTGGTTTCACGTGTTTCAAAACAGTTTTATTACAGACCTGATATAGCTCAAAAAAGTTCTCAAATTCTCAGTTATTAAAAATTTATATGCAGCTGGACATATCCAGAATACAGAAAAGAATAACACAACTGTAAATGTATATGTAAATGCAATAAATAAAGAATTTATAAAAAAAAACCATAAGAAGAACCTCCGAGGAGACTGGACATTACTTTCTTATCCAGACGAGCGCAGAAACTTTTTTTCACTTTGCTTAACTAATTTGTATTTTTTAATGGCATCCTTTT
Source organism: Eleutherodactylus coqui (assembly GCF_035609145.1). Taxonomy (NCBI): domain Eukaryota; kingdom Metazoa; phylum Chordata; class Amphibia; order Anura; family Eleutherodactylidae; genus Eleutherodactylus; species Eleutherodactylus coqui. The sequence continues at coordinate 114,892,264 of NC_089845.1, read as the reverse complement.
TGGGTACATATAATGTATTCTAAAACTTTTAGGCTAGGGTCACACAGGGCGGATTTGTTGCGGTTTTGCTGCGTTTTTCCATTGCGGTTTTGACGCAGAAGAACTGCTTCTGCGGCAAAACCGCTTCAAAGGTTAATTTGGGCTTGCGGATTTTGCTGCGGATTTTCGTGCGGAAAAATCCGCAAGCGGTTTTTTCCGCAGTGCTTTTCTACTTTTGTCGCGTATTTGTCGCGTATTTGGTGCGGTTTTGGCTGCGTCCATAGAGGTCTATGGACAAAAAAGCGCTGCGGAAACGACCAAAGAATGAACATGCTGCATCTTTTAAAACCGCGCCGCAGTTGCATTTCCGCACTGCGGCTGTGCGGAAAAAATCCGTCCTGTGAGAACAGCTTTTTGCCAAATCTCATTTGTGCTGCATTGTACTGCAAACGCAGCGGTTTTGCCGCAGTGCGGATATGCAACGGCAATCCGCGGCAAAACCGCGGCAAATCCGCCCTGTGTGACCCCAGCCTATTGATTTTTTTAGGGGGATTGGGGAAAAAAAATAAATTCTGCCATTTGTTTTGGGGATTTTATTTTTATGGGAAATTTTTCTATGGTCAAATGAGACAAAAGTGGAATTTGTTAGCACAAAGGCACAAGGAAAAAACTACTATACACCAACAACACCAAAACCTCATCCCAACTTTGGAGCATGGTGAAGGGAGCATCATGGTTTGGGGCTACTTTGCTGTCTCAGGACCTAGACACCTTGCGATCATTGAGGGAACATTCAACTTGAAGGCTGGGGTCACACGGGGCGGAATTTCAGCCGAATTCTCGCGGAATTGCTGCACCAAAAAAAAGTGAGATTTCTGCGGGAAAAGTGCTGCTTCAAAACCTGCGGCCTTTAGCCATGGGTTCTGGAGTGGTTTCGGCATTCTGCAGCAGCTTTCTATCCCCATAGAGAGGAGAGAGGCCGCTGCGGAAACGAGAAAAGAATTGACATTCTGTGGAATTGAATTCCGCGGTGCATGTCAGTTTCCGTGCGGCTTGGCCACAATGGATTGGCCGCAGTGCAAAATCTCGTCCACTTTGCTGGCTAATCTCGGGATGAGGAGCCATGGGCAATTCCTCCCTGTGTGAACCCAGCCTAAACTATATCAAAACATATTACAGGAGAATGTAGGGCCAGTCATCGATAACCTCAAACTGAAGACGGGTTAAGAGATGCTGCAAGACAATAATCCAAAGCACACAAATAAATCAGCTAAAGTATAGATAAAAAAGATATGTTTTTTTTGTCCAGACTTTAATCCTATTGAGATACGGTGGCGTGTTCTGAAGAGAGGGCTGTATATGCAAGGGATCCCAGAAATATTGTTGAACTGAAAGACATGTGCATTGATGAATAGTCCAACTTTCTTCCATATATCTATGCAATTGAACATACTATGTTTTTTCCTGTTGCATATATACAATATTATGAAAAATGGTCAAAGACTTACCCGAAATCTATTCCTTGTACGCTCTGCATGGATATTTCTGTAGATGCTCCACTTTTTTCCCCGAATTTCTAAACCATACTGTTCACTGCCATGGGGTGTTACATAATTATGAATGATATATTATTGCATAGTATCTAAACACCAGAATAACATATAGCAACAGCAGTAATGGCTAAGACACAGATAGTTATATAATGAAGTGCTTTTTTTTTCAATATGGAGATACTTTAAACTTTTGAAAACCCCTTTATTGTTTGGGAGCAGAGCACTAAAAGGAAAGTCTCTAATAACACCATTACATGTTATTGCTATTTAAGCATTTCTCTAATTAAGGAATTAAACAATGAGTGTTCAGTACTTAACGAGACTATATCACGTTTTTTTTCAATGAATTAAAGGGGTTTCTAGCTGTAAAGTAGATGGGTGGAGTTCCACGACACCAGACCCCAATGATCAGCTGTCTGCTGAGTCGGTATAATCAAGCACTGACCTGATTTCTGCAAGAAGCAGACAGCTCTGTTTTCTTTTTAGGTCAGGTTTGGTATTACACACAGAATTCCCACTCACTTCAGTGAGAACTTTGCCAATAATACAAAGCCTCACCACTGCAGGGAGAACAGAAAACAACTGGAAAACCCCTTTAAAAGCAGATAGAGAAACATATTTCATTTTTCTAATCTGTTCTTATATTCTGATTGTAGAATTTTTTGTTCTGTTGTTTACACAGGACTACGAGGGCGGCCATCTTTCCTGAGCTTTATTTAATAGCATTTAGAGCATTCAGAGTTATGCCTTACAGCAGCTTCATAGATCATTCACACATTGGACAGGAGATGACCCATTGACTTGTATGGGAGACGGTTCTAGGTACGTTCTGTGAGCTGCAGAGGTTATTTTGCAGAAGGGGGAGTAGACAGTCACAGCTGATCACCTATTGTAAATGGTGGGTCCTGTGGTATCTACATAGAGCTCTTACCTATAAAAAAATATAGATTGTGACCAAAAGTTAAAAATCACCACAATTTCTTAAAAAACCTCTTTAACTTTAAATCAATGCTCATTTGTCAGCTGATGGCATCATTTAGAAGGCCAAAAAAACGCTCTCTCGTCAGCAGCAGTCCTTCCCATGTAAACAGGAAATGTACTGCCAACAAATCCAAACAGTATGGGGATGAACAATCATATTAGCAAATAATGACCTGCCGCATAAACTGCAGTAACGAGCTTTGACTAATAATGCTATATTATTGATTGACACTAGAGATGAGCGAGCACACTCGTCCGAGCTTGATGCTCATTCGAGTATTAGGGTACTCGAGATGCTCGTTACTCGAGACGAGCACCACGCGGTACTCGAGTCAATTGCATTTCCTTCCCCACATGTTTAGCACCATTTTCTAGCCAATAAACATGCGGGGAAGTCATTACCACTTCCTCCTGTGATGTGCCAGCCCTCTCCCCCCCCCCACAGTAGTGAGTGGCTGGGCTGATCAGGTGATCGCCGAGTACTTAAACTGGTCCTGCCCGCGGCTCGCCTCAGATGCATGCTGGCAGAGGTTAGGGATAGTGCTGCTGCTGATATAGGGACAGTGTTAAAGTAGGATCCTGTCGTCAAGAACCCCAACGGTCCTTCTTAGGGCTACTCTTCATAGTTTGCATTACTGTTGTGGCTGGCTGGGAGCAGTAGTGCACCAATTTTTTTTTTAAGCATCTCGGGCTGTGCAGGCCATTTCAGCTATAGCGTTCTCAGTCTGCAGTGCATAACGCAGAGTTTAGGGACAGAGCTGCTTCTATAGTAAAAGTTATACAGTCCTGATCCTCCGTACAAGAACTCCAACAGTCCTTCTTAGGGCTACATCTGACCGTGTGCTTTACAGTTGTGGCTGGCTGGGAGCACTAGTGCACCAACTTTTATATTACACTTCTAGGCCTGTTCCCAGCCTTTCCGTAATAGCGTTCTCAGCCTGCAGTGCCGTACAACCAGCTCTCACCGTGAAACTGCACTCAAATATTTCCTAGCCTACTGCGAATGACTTCATTTATACCGTTCTGTGTCAGAGGTCTCACCGCTAAACAGTACTGTAATATTTCCTGGGCCACGGCAAAGTATTTCAGCTCTGCCACTGTGCAGAGCGTCTCACAATACCCTTTCCTTGGTGGGGTTCAGATAGCCGCAGTTACCAGCACTATCCACTGGCTTTAGAGTTCTCTCCCACTCCATACAGCCTCTGTTATCTACAAGTCTTTGCGAGCGGTAAATTACCCCTAGGTATCAGCGCAAGACAGCGGGTTAGGTTTTCAAGTCACAGCATAGAGCAGGGGTGGGCAATTAATTTTCCCATGGGGCCACATGAGAAATTGGAATGGTTTTAGAGGGCCAGACCAACATACGAAGGCTCCATGCACATTGCCTTAATGGGGCCGTATTCCAGCCACACGATTTGCGGCCAGAATACGGCCGCCATTGAAAATGAATGGCGCTGTAATACGGCGCGGTGAACACCCGGTGTTTCACCCCGTTTTACGGCGCGGCCCCCGTGTCTGCCAATGGAGAGGGGAGCGGTAAGGAGCACTCCCATCTCCACTCAGAAGTTACAGTGGCATCACTTAGGGCTCATGTCCACGGGGAAAAGAAGAATTAAAATCCGCAGCGGATTTTAACTCTTCTCCCACGCGCGGATCCGCACCCCATAGGGATGCATTGACCACCCGCGGGTAGATAAATACCCACGGATCGTCAATAAAAGTGATTTAAAAAAAAATGGAGCATGAAAAAATCTGGACCATGCTCCATTTTCATGCGGGTCTCCCGCGGGGACGGCTCCCGCGGGCTTCTATTGAAGCCTATGGAAGCCATCCGGATCCGCGGGACACAAAAATCACATTTTACTTACCCGCTCCGGTTCTTCTCTTCGGCGCCGCGCCATCCTCTCTCAGCCGCGGCCGGATCATTTTGCTTCGGCCCGGCGCATGCGCGGGGCACGTCACCGACGTCATCGTGCACATCCGCCGAGCCGAAGAATGAAGATCCGGCCGCGACGAGAGAAGATGACGCCGCCGCGTAGAGAAGAAACGGAGCGGATGGGAGGTGAGTTTATTGTCATTTATTTGTATTTTCAGCGCTCATGTCCGCGGGGCAGGAGGGACCCGCTGCAGATTCTACATGTAGAATCCGTAGCGGGCCCGATTTTCCCCGTGGACATGAGGCCTTAGTTTCGCTGCTTCCCGTTGCTGACACCGGACTCATTGGTGAGTCACCAGGACACTCTTTGCGGGCCGGTCCGAGCTATTCAGCGGGCCGGATGTGGCCCGCGGGCCGTGCTTTGCCCAGGTCTGGCATAGAGCCTCTGCTATCTACAAGTCTCTGTGTGTGGTTTATTAGCCACAGTTGTCAGTGCTGTACAGTGGGGTAATTTATTTGGGCCCTGCTCTATTCTTAATCTGCCATGATGAGGAGTAAGAGTAAGGGTTGAGGACGCGGACGCAGGCGTGCAAGTGAGGGCGTCGTGAATCACAGTGGGCTGCTGAGGGATTAGGAGAGAGGCAAGTTTCTGGGCTCCCCAGCTTCATATCACAATTTATGGGTCCGCATGGTAGACCTTTATTACAAACAGAGCAGTGCGAGCAGGTCCTGTCGTGGATGGCAGAAAACACGGCCAGCAATGTATCGACCACTCAGTCTTCTACGCAGTCCACTACTCCCGGCCTAGGAACTGCAACTCTGAATCCTCTGGCTGCTCCTCCTTCCTCCCAGCCTCCTCACTCCATGAAAATGACATATTCTGAGCAGGCAGACTCCCAGGAACTGTTCTCAGGTCCCTGCCTTGAGTGGGAAAAAACAGTTCCTCTCTCACCTGAGGAGTTTGTCGTGACCGATGCCCAACCTTTGGAAAATTCCCGGAGTCCGGGTGATGAGGCTGGAGACTTCCGGCAACTGTCTCAAGAGCTTTTTGTGGATGAGGCTAATGAGACACAGTTGTCTGTCAGTGAGGTAGAAGTAAGGGCAGTAAGTCCGAAGGAGGAGCACACAGAGGATTCAGAGGAAGAGTAGCTGGACGATGAGGTGACTGACCCCACCTGGTTTGCTAAGCCTACTGAGGACAGGGCTTCAGAGGGGGATGCAAGTGCAGCAGCAGGACAGGTTGGAAGAGGCAGTGGGGTGGCCAGGGGTAGAAGCAGGGCCAGAGCGAAGACTCCCCCAACTGTTTCCCAAAGCACCCCCTCACGGGAAGCCTCCATGCAGAGAGCTAGGTGTTCAAAGGTGTGGATGTTTTTTAGTGAGAGCGCAGACAACCGACGAACAGTGGTGTGCAACCTGTGTTGCACCAAAATCAGCCGGAGAGCCACCACTACCAGCCTCACCACCACCAGCATGCGCAGGCATATGATGGCCAAGCACCCCACAAGGTGGGACAAAGGCCATTCACCGCCTCCGGGTCACACCACTGCCTCTTCCCCTGTGTCACAACCTGGCACACAGATCCAATCCCCCTCCCAGGACACAGGCACGAGCACCTCCCTGTCTGCACCCACACCCTCACCTCCACCGTTCTCCACTCCATCCAGCAATGTCTCTCAGCGCAGAGTTTAGCTGTAGCTAACACAAGCGTTAGAGCAAAAGCGCAAATACGTCGCCATCCACCCGAATGCACAAGCTTTAAACGTGCACATTGTCAAATTAATCAGCCTGGAGATGCTGCAGGCTTGTGGAAACAGAGGCTTTCAAAAACACTGGGAAGGTCCACTTAACCACGGACACGTGGACAAGTACTGGCAGGCAGGGCCACCATATCTCCATGGCGGCACATTGGGTGAACTTGGTGGAGGCTAGGACTGAGTCAGAGCCTGGGACCGCTCATGTCCTACCCACACCCAGAATAGTGGGTCCTACCTCGGTGCTGGTATCTGCAGCGCTTTATGCCACCTCCTCCAAACTCTCCCCCTCCTCCTCCTCCGCCACCTCTACCTCTCAATTAAGAAGTGTGAGCACGTCGCCAGCAGTCGGTAGCATGCGGCGCGGCAGGACAGCGGTGGGCAACCGTCAGCAAGCCTTGCTGAAACTAATCAGCATAGGTGACAAGAGGCACATGGCCCCCGAGCTGCTGCAGGGTCTGACAGAGCAGACCGACCTCTGGCTTTCGCCGCTGAGCTTCCAACCGGGCATGGTCGTGTGTGACAATGGCTGTAACCTAGTGGTGGCTCTGCAGCTCGGCAGCCTCACACATGTGCCATGCCTGGCCCACGTCTTCAATCTGATAGTTTAGTGGTTTCAGAAAAACTATCCCCACTTGTCTGACATGCTCGGCAAGGTGCGCCGCGTCTGCGCACATTTCCGCAAGTCCACCACAGACGCTGCCACGCTAAGGACCCTGCAACGTCGGTTTCAGCTGCCAGAGCACCGACTGCTGTGCGACGTGCCCACATGCTGGAATTCTATGCTGCACATGTTGGCTAGGCTGTATGAGCAGCGTAGAGCAATAGTGGAATACCAGCTGCAATATGGGCGGCCGAGTGGTAGTCAGCCTCCGCAATTCTTCACTGAGGAGTGGGCATGGATCGTAGATTAGCGTTACCATCCCTCTGCTTTGCCTGCTGAGAGGTCCGCTGCTAAGCATAAAGGCCATCGCTTTGCGGTTGGAACAGGAGACGGGGATGACAGTATGTCACTTGATAGCCAGACCAGCCTCATGTCCATATCGCGTTTTGGAGGAGGAGGATTAGGAGGGAGAATTGACAGCTGGCCACACTGCAGAGGGTACCCATGTTGCTTGCCTCTCATCTGCTCAGCATGTATGGGCTGAAGAAGAGGAGGAGGAGGATCCTGAAAGTCATCTTCCTAGTGAGGACAGCAGTGTGTTGCGTACTGGGACCCTGGCACACATGGCTTACTTCATGTTAGGCTGCTTTTCCCGTGACCCTCGTGTTAGACGCATTCTGGCCAACACGGATTACTGGGTTTACACCCTTCTCGACCCACGCTATAAGGAGAACCTTTCCACTCTCATTCCAGAAGAGGAAAGGGGTACGAGAGTGATGCAATACCACAGGGCCCCAGTGGAAAAAGTGATGCTAAAGTTCCCATCTGACAGTGCTAGTGGCAGAAGACGCACTTCAGAGGGCCAACTAGCAGGGGAGGTGCGAGGATCAGGCAGCATGTCCAGCGCAGGCAGGGGAACACTCTCCAAGGCCTATACTCCTGCTACAGAAATGTTACTGGGGTCCGCCTATACTCTTGCTACAGAAATGTTACAGGGGTTCGCCTATACTTTTGCTACAGAAATGTTACTAAGTTCGGCCTATACAGTTTCTACTGAATGGTTTGAGGGGTTCGCCTATACTCTTGCTACAGAAATGTTACTGGGGTCCGCCTATACTCCTGCTACAGAAATGTTACTGGGGTCTGCCTATACAGTTTCTACTGATTGGTTTGAGGGATTTGCCTATACTCTTGCTACAAAAATGTTACTGGGGTCCGCCTATACTCCTGCTACAGAAATGTTACTGGGGTCTGCGTATACTCTTGGTACAGAAATATTACAGGGGTTCGCCTATACTTTTGCTACGGAAAGTTACTGGGGTCCGCCTATACTTTGGCTTCAGAAATGTTACTGGGATCCGCCTATACAGTTTCTTCTGAATGGTTTGAGGGGTCCACCTATACTCTTGCTACAGAAATGTTACTGGGGTCTGCCTATACTTTTGCTACAGAAATGTTACTGCGGTCCGCCTATACTTTGGCTTCAGAAATCTTACTAGGGTCAGCCTATACTCTTGGTACAGAAATATTACAGGGGTTCGCCTATACTTTTGCTACAGAAATGTTACTGGGGTTCGCCTATACTTTGGCTGCAGAAATGTTACTGGGGTCCGCCTATACAGTTTCTACTGAATGGTTTGAAGGGTCCGCCTATACTCTTGCTACAGAAATGTTACTGGGGTCCGCCTATACTTTGGCTTCAGAAATGTTACTGGGGTCCGCCTATACAGTTTCTACTGAATGGTTTGAGGGGTTTGCCTATACTCTTGCTACAGAAATGTTACAGGGGTCTGCCTATGTAGTTGGTGCACAAAGACTTCCCATCGCAGTGTTTTACCTAGCTGACACAAATACACTGACTGACAAGGGCAGAAATGTGGGCCGAGGTCGACGTTCTTGGGGGGTGAAGCTCTGCCATGTTTGGGCACTCTGATTTCTTCCTGTGTAATACCATCCTTGTGCACCGACAGCATAGGCGAACCCAAGGAACTCAAAGACTTGCCATAGCAGTGTTGAGCTATCTGACACCTACACAGAATGAATTGTGTGGGGACACATAGATTTCCCATTGCTATGTAACTCGCGGCACCTTGGGTTACACAAGGTGGAGGCTGGGACCGAACCTGACCCTGGGCCCGCTCACGTGCTTCCCACACAGAGTATTGCTGCATTGTGGAGATGTGTAGAAGTGCTGGCACCTAAGTCCCGTTTACGCCCACGTTTGCGGCTCCTGACAATTTTGTGACGGAGGTGGCATGGGATTGGAATGATGATCGTACGTCAATTTATCATCAATTCTTAACAGCATTGTGGGCTATCGCCCACACTTTCAAAGAGGGTCACTGCCTAGCCCTGCCAACCCTCTGCAGTGTGTGCCTCTGGTTCCTCCTCATCCATTACGCACCTAGACATGAGGGTGGTGTGGCTATGAAGCGAGCGTGTGGCATGAGGCCAGCTGAACGCTGCACAGGGAAAATTTGGGGTACGCTGTGGATGCAGGGTCGTGCCGGGGTGTTGGACAGTAATGCCAGCATGTAACCCAGGAGAAGAGCCAGCGGTTAATAAATTACTTAAAAGCGCTGTGGAATAAGTTGGAGCTATGCAAATAACAAGATTTATGGATTGTAATGGATAATATGGAGATTTGATTAAGTACTGCGCTTTATTTCCTCCCTACTGAAATACAGAGTTAAAATAATATTAACCGTAGCCGGCCCTAGCTATGTACAAACCTTTCGGTCACAGGGTGCTATCCGCTAGCTGCAAGGCGGGGGCAACAATGCACTGGTTGGGTCCTACTGACCTTCTCCATTGCTCCCTGGCCGTTGACTTCCATGTTGTGTAATCATGTGACAAACACACATGATCGCTGCAGACATTTCTGCCCTTAGCATTAGTAAGGCCAGGAATTGACTGCAATGATCATGTGTTTGTCACTTGATTGCACAATGCGGAAGTCAGCAGGGGACAGCGGTGCTGACACAGAGATGGGGAAGTGTTTTTGTTTAATTACATGTAAGGGGATGTTGGGGGCATTACTAATCAAAAGCGGCAAATGTGGACATTATTTCTGAAATGGAGCAAATTGCGAATTATTTCTGAAATTGGGCAAAAGGCATTATTTCTTAATGGGGTCAATTGGGGCATTACTTCTAAATAGGGCATTATTTTTACAAGGGGGTATTATTAGTGCATAGGGGAAGTAATAATGAAAAGAGGCATTAGCGAGTGGGGACATATAGAAGTCTATATTGCTAAATTGGGGCACTTTTACTTTGTGGGAGTCAGTATGAGCTGCACTTACTGTGTGTGGCCTACAGGGGTCACAACAATCTGGATACTGCTACTATGTGGGACACCACCGGTGACATTATTACTATCTGGGGCACTATATAGGGGGGTATTGTGTAAAGGTATAAATAACGTAGGGAGGGTGTTCGAAAAGCAAAAAGTCAAAGACAACTGTGTGTCAAGTTTTGCAGAGAGATGTTGTAGCCTAGAGATATCATCACGGCGGTCTGGGCTGGATGTAGAATGAAAAGGAAACTGAATGACTCTAGTCAGTGATGACATCACCTGTGATCACTGAATATAACAGTACAGTAATTTCTTATACAGTCTGCAAAACACCTTCATAGAACTGATATCTACAGTTATATGCCCACTGTATGGGGGAAATATTGGGCTTTGTATAGCTTTTTTTTCTGTAACAGTGTGGTAGTATTATTAGAGAATGACTGAACCAGCGCTGTTTAAACCAAATGATAAGTGAACAGTCCAACGATGATTTTTTGCCTACATAAAATGAACAACAAGCGGAAAGTAAACAATATCGTTTGTCGTTCGGTCGTTGACTCACATTTAGACTGAACATTTATCGCTCACCTTCGCTCATTTCAACAATTTTTTGAATGATCATTGTTCTGCCTTAAAGTACCTTTAGGCCGGCCCGGAATGTGCATATCTTATCTTTACTAGATAATAAAGATACGGTCATGTGGATAAGGCTTTACAGCGAGGACCACGATAAGCTAAGAGCATTGAATCATTTTCGTTTTCAGTGGAAGTACATTTTAGATATTTTCAATTAAAAAGGTGAATATAGAAAGAGAAAAGAAATTAGATTTAGAGCATTTTGGATATTTTGGTATAATCACAATTAGAGATGAGCGAGTGTACTCACTAAGGCAAATTACTCGAGTGACTATTGCCATTTTCGAGTACATGCCCGCTCGTGCCAAAAGATTTGGGGGCCCACAGGGGTGAGCGGTGAGTTGCGGGAGTGAGCATGGGTGAGAGAGAGATCTCCCCCCCATTCCTCCCTGCTCTCCCCGCCACCACCCACCCCCTGCCGGCCCCCGAATATTTTTAGCAGGAGCGGGCATGTACTCGAAAATGGCAATACTCACTCGAGTACGCTCGGTTATCTCTAATCACAATGCTTTTATGATCGGTTTCAGACAGGCGAATGGAAACATGTCTGGAATACGGATCCGTATCACGGAAGTATTTCAGATGACAATACAAACGAATGCCATAAATATTTTCATTATTTTTTTGCCTTAACATATTTCATTTTCTACTGGAAAAAAATATTAATGAGTATTTGCCTGATAGAAAAGAATAACAATACGAAAACAAAGACGCAAAAAATATGAAAAAAATAAAATAAAATGCTGCATTTAAAAAAATACGGCAGTAAAAATAGCTCTGAATTACGGTCTGCAAAACACGGACCCAACACACAGTTAATGTATGCTCGTCTGAAAGCGGCTTATCATAGGGTATAAAATATTTCCAAATGAAAGTCCATGTACAAAGTCAATTTCATATCTGAAGGTATTTTTGCGCATCAGAATTTACCAAATTATCCAATGACAATTATTCTACATACAGGGACATTTCTGAATGCAGATTTAATTGTGGTCACATTGTAATATAATAAGACAAGGCAGTCAACAAATACTTACATTTACTAATTCACAAACAGTAATGATGATCCTTTAGTGGGAACTATCAATTTTAATCCACATCTATTTCGTAATTTGTTGTTGATAGAATTGGGCGCAAGTACTGGCAAATTATTTAATGATTCATAAATGTAAACAGCTTTTAGTGGGTAACAGGTCAGGCAACCCCGGCCAATAGTTGGAACGAAGGGATTGTGTCTCCAATTTACATTTCTTTAAAGTTTCCACCATTGGGCTGCCTTAAGAGGAATGTGCTTTAAAGTCCATATTCGGTCCTTGTTTTGCGAACCCTAATACGCAGCTAATGTAGAGCTATGTATCTAATTACATAAGCTCATTTTTGATATAAGGTTCCATATTTGCCAAGTAGAAAATGATACCAATGATGGAAAATGCAGATCAAATACTAAGGACATACGGTTGCAATATCATCTGTAACAATTGGTCCATAGTATGGATTTTTTACAATATGATTGTTTGAAACTGCCCTAAAGGTACCTTTATGAGGGGCGAATATCACCTGAATAATCGCTTGACACAGCAACTTTCGAGATAGTCGTGCTGTCTACGCACAGCTACTGAAAGGGCACTGAGCGGAAAATTACTCAGTAGCCGCTAGTCACTTCATTTAGGCTCACTAAAGAGTGAAGTGACTAGCAGGAGATTTCTCGCTCAGTGTAAACAGCAGTCATTTAGAGATGAGCGAGCACTCAAATGCTCGGGTCCGCGTTATTCGAGTCGATCTTTTAGTAAAATTCGAGAGCTCTACTCGAGTAAAGAACCCCATTGACTACAATGGGAGACTCGAGCATTTTTGTATGTGGGACGCCGGGTCCCGAGCTTTTTTTTCTCTCTCTCTCTTTCTCTTTCTTTCTCTCTCTCTCTCTCTCTCTCCCCCTCTCTCTCTCTCTCTCCCCCCCCCTCTCTCTCTCTCTCTCCCCCCCCCTCTCTCTCTCTCTCTCTCTCTCTCCCCCTCTCTCTCCCCCCCCCCTCTCTCTCTCCCCCCCTCTCTCTCTCTCTCCCCCCCCTCTCTCTCTCTCCCCCTCTCTCTCTCTCCCTCTCTCTCTCTCCCCCTCTCTCTCTCTCCCTCTCTCTCTCTCCCCCTCTCTCTCTCCCCCTCTCTCTCTCCCCCCCCTCTCTCTCTCTCTCTCTCTCTCTCTCTCTCTCTCTCCCCCTCTCCCCCTCTCCCCTGCCTGCCAGACAAAATTTTTTCCATTGATCCCAATGCGGCGGGGAGGGGCGAAAACAGGCACGTCACGGCAGGGAGCAGCAAAAAACTGGGGCGAGGTCGAACACGGCTTGATGCTCGTTCGAGTAACGAGCACCATTAAGTATGTTAATACTCGAACAAGCATCAAGCTTGGCAGAGTATGTTCGCTCAACTCTAGAGTCATTCAATCTTTGAACGGCTGCCTGTTCACTGTGAATGGAGGCAGCGGGTTGGAAAAGATCCCCGATGTGCTTCACCTCCATTCATTGAATGACTATCGCTGAAAGCACAGGAGCTATAGTCATTGGGACAGCTGTAAGGCATTTATGTGCCTGACAGTTGCCCCATGTGAAGATAACTTTAGGCTGGGTTCACACGGGTGGAAATCTCATGGAATTTCCGCAGCGGTACCACATGGAAATTTGGTGAGATTTCCTCAGCTAAAGTCCCAAGACATTTGACGTGGGTTTTGAAAGCAGCTTATTCCGCTGTGGCCATCTCTCCCCATAGAGAAGAAAGAGCCCACAGAGGAATTGACATGCCACGGATACAATTGACATGCCACGGCTTTGAATTCTGCATGGCATGTCAGTTTCAGCACAGCTTGGCCGCAACGGACTGTCCATAGCGTGTGGATGAGATTTTTGCAAATCTCGTCCACTCTGCTGCTTAGTCTCAAGCTTAAGATTGCAGGTGGAATTTCCGTGTGGCAAGTCTGCATGGAAATTCCCTGGCAATTCCACCCATGTGAACGCAGCCTTACACTGAGATTCTCATGGCTAGAGGTTGTTCTACCTTCACCCATTTAAAATCAATCCAGAGTCCAACAAAGGATAAGAACTCAGTAAAAAAAAACTTATGGTGAAAGTCCCCTTAATCAATACTTTCTAGTGCTGAGTAAATATATCTACATGGATATTTCCAAAGAATTAGTGTTCATTATTTTTCCCAGAAATAGATCTTAAAAAAGTTTGATTGGCTGAAGGTTATTTTGGCCTTTTTTTTCAGCCGTTTCTAGATAACGATGACGCTGCCCACCAGGGAGTGAAATTTCTTCTGTCATTGTTATTTCAACAGTAATGACCTTCAGATATGCAAAGAAATTTTTTAATCTACCCATCGATCCATATAGGGCTTGGACGATTGTTTTGTATAAACTGACCTTTAAGGTGAATTTACATGCACAGATGATCACTCAAAATTTGTCAGAAACTGACAGTTTTGAGCGTTCATTTTGCATAGGTACTAATGGGCTAAATCAGCCCTTCAGTACTTTATTGCATGTATTTAGAGAGCAGCGGGTGGTCTGTTCTCTAAATACATCGGTATTATTTTCCAGCGGGACAGCGGCTGTTAATAGCTGTTAAAGAATGGTATCAGCTGTTATCAGCATTGCCCACGGAGAACTCAGCGTGCGGTCCGTCTTATGTTATCGTTCTGAAGGACGAAGATTTCATGCGGACCTGAAATCAACGATAGACGAAAAGTGCACGATGGGCGCACATATACACACAATGATTATTGCTCAAATAATGGCTTTTCAGCGAATTTTGAGCAATAATCGTTGTGTGTAAAAGGGCCTTTATTCAAGACTTGAGATGTGGTTGGGGAAGAAAAAAGAGCGAGAATGAGAATATTCAGCTTCACTATCTGAAAAGTCATCGGAGTGTCAATATGTCTCAGTATTGTCACCATGACCTCTTCTTATTTTCCTAAATTAAAGAAATATCCTTGCTCTTTTATTGTCACAAATATGTTTCAGGTCGATCACAACCCAGATACTAACATGAGTTTGAATATAACAAAACATGACTTTGTGTGGTTGACAGGTGTGCTGACAAACTTGAGTTGCTGAAAACAAAATTTATATCGATCAAAATCTAACATTCTCCAAGTGAGTCCTAAACTGTATGATTCTTGCTGGAAATATTTATTTTTGGCAATTGTTGGAAAGTTTTTGTTATGTGCGTAAGATGTTTATTGGTGAACTTGACCTAGCCTGGGGGATGAGAAAATACTGATCTGTCAGCTTTTGAATCAAATAGCTGATAGAATTTGATATTCTTTACAGTATGTTTTTGTATTATATATCCCCGGAATATTTGACTCTCTAGGGTACACTTAAAAAGTTGTAACTGTTGTAGGCAAATATTCTTGGTCAGTCGAGCACAGGCTAAACAGATGTTCCAATCTGACTGCAACGTATTTGTCCATGCACCTGAATTGTGACCTGTTGCTGTATTCACTGCACAGATTTTTCGTACTGAGAAAATTCTGCCAGATGGGCCGATCTGTGCCAGAGCATATTACAATTTCAGGGAACCACACCCTGCAGCTTTCCTCTAGTCTACACATTTCTTAAGGGATGTTTGCAGATGGCTTCAATATTTTGAGCTGCTCGATGACACTGTGTGCTTTGTTCAGCTTTGATTAGTCAACCTCCATATTGGGTCATTTTGAAATTATGTAACTTGAATTTAAGCCCTGGTTTACATAGGTACATTTATTACAAAATAAGCATGACTTGGCTTAATACATTTATAATCAATATTTCAGCTTCGAATCCATGAAAGTAAACTATTAACAGTGCCATGGGAATCATTTATATTCTGCAGGAAATGATACATATATATAAACCCGTATTTCAGTCAGTCTGCGCTCGTTTACTTTTATAAACATCCCACAACTCCTTGGTGGCCAGTTAGAGTTCTTTTTAATTTACAGTAATGAAGTTTTTAATTCCTGGAATTGCATAGACTTTTAAGGAACATAAGGTTTCTTGTATGAGACGATTTTCATATCCAGGTGTATCTAACCTGTAGATATCCCATGATTTTCTGAAACATGCTCACTCTGCTTATATAGGAAACACAAGGATGTGATTTTTCCAGAGGTCGCCCTGCAATGACCCTTGGATCAAATGTTTTTTAGAACACAGGAGACAATATACAATGGTGTAATGTCCAGTTCTAGGTTGGAGTCACTAGGTTGTAACCGATGTGGATTAGTAGCGGAGTCGTGGGAAGCCACGGTCGGTGCACAAATAGTATCTGTTGCGGTACAGGAGGAGCAGGCAAATAGCTGAGTCATGGAAAACCAAGATCGGTGCACAAGTAGTATCTCTTGCGGTACAAGAGGAGCAGACAAGTAGCAGAGTTGTGGAAAGCCAAGGTTGATGCACAAGTAGCATCTGTTGCAGTACAGTAGGAGCAGGCAAGTAGCAGAGTCATGGAAAGCCAAGGTCGGTGCACAAGTAGTATCTGTTGCAGTACAGGAGGAGCAGGTAAGTAGCAGAGTTGTGGAAGGTTAAGGTTGCTATACAAGTAGTGTCAGTCAATAAATGTGGAAGAAGGAAGAAGGGGAGCTAGGTTACAGGCTGGGAAAGAATAACCACTCACTGAAGGAGAGACAGGGCCAGGTTTATATATTGTATCTAATCAGAAGTCAAGACGGAGCCAAAACAGGAACTGGATTGGAAGAGCTAGAAACAAGGCTAGGTTCAGCAGGCGAGCTATCCAAAGGTCTGGTGGCTTAGTAAGTAGAGCTGCTGCCTGGCATGCAGGAGCTCCTGAATTCGAGTCCCGACAGATAGTTTACATGCTGCTTCATTGATTTTTGTGTTATTTTGCATATGCTTGTACTTACTTATGCTGTTTGTATGTCTGTGTCATACCTACTATTTATATTATATGTGATTATGATGTCTAACTTACAGTTATGGGCAAGGTCAGGTTTATAGAACAACCTGAAGTTGTTAAGGGTTGTGCTGTCAATAGAAAGAGTTGGACAAAAGTCAGAGAAGCCCATCAAAGTACCAGGGAATTCTCCATTGGGCCATGGTCATTATATAGTAAAGGATCAGAAAAGTCCAGCAGAAGGTAACCCCATTTAGAGATGACATTGAAACCAATCACTTGTTGTTACAGCCAATGCTCACAATAAAGATTAGGGAGCAATTAATAGTGGGCCAGTAACTCTACAAGGGGCAAATATTTTTCTGCACATTCTATGAGTGAAGAATGCTGTAGTGAGCCTCATCTCAACTTAAATAGCTGGTTATAAATAAGACATACTTTAGGGTTAATGTCCACTTAAGAACATTCATGTTGCACCAGTTTTACAGAGTAACTCGGTGATATCATAATACACCAGCTAACAAGTTGGCCAGACACATTGATTTAGGCTAGTCTAGTTGTTTATCTGATATGTCTGATGGCATTATTGCTGTCTCCATGTGTTTGCCATCAACAGATTGAAAGATCATATATGTTATATTTCAATATGTTCAAATCTTTGATACTTGGATGAGAAGTAGAGATGAGCGAGCATACTCGTTAAGGACAAATACTCGAGCGAGTATTGTCCTTTTCGAGTACCTGCCTGCTCGTGAGCAGGAGGGAGCGGGGAAGGGGGGGGGGGGGGGGTTGGGGGCGGAGAGATCCCTCTCCCCCCCTGTTTGTTCCAACTGGAATAGTGAAAACACGTATGTCCGTTGAGCTAAGTATTAATGCTCATAGTGGAGTCTGTCGACAACTATCTCTGATGCATTGCCAACTTTATTCCTCTATCATTGTTAAATTACATATGTAGGCTGTAACTAGATGTAACAGCTATCTAAAGTCTATGGCCAGTTTAAGATGGGCGCTGCATCAAGCCTAAATTCTCCATTGTGAGTGGTTCCAAGTACACCAGATCATTTGGCATTATATTTTATCATGAGCCTTGAAGAATATCAACACATGCAAGCCTACACTTATGAAACTATCTTATTTCACATCTGGGTTTATACTTCCTTATTGTCAACATGAGTAATGGTAGAAATATGCAAAATACATAACTGTGCACTGAGCAAAAGACCATGTGAAAGTACAAATGTGGATGTGTAGGGTGGTGACGGTGCAGGTGTTGGACTTTGATGCACTGGTGTAGAGATTTCCTTTGGGTGGCTCTTTCTAAGTCTTGTCAGGTATGTACTAAAGGTTCCATTTATGGTCTAAATGGAGATTCTAGCTATCTATAGGTTAAGATTTGTCTATATAATTTTTTTCACAGTCCCATATGACTATGTAGCCTTTGGGGACATATGTATGTTTGTGTGCAATTTTCATAATTGTCTGTAATAACTTTGACGTGTTCACCCTTACTTACGACTCTCTTCTCTTTGTTATTTTTCTGCACATTATGCTTTGTCTACACCTATCCATTGGCAACCGCTGTGATGACAGATGTTTCTTGAGACGATGAGTAAACAGCTACATGTAATGCTTTCCTTTACATCACAAAGTGACAGCTTTTCTTTCCATATCCTTATATTACAGCGAGTGGGATGACAGATGGCATTGGATGGCTGAAAACCAAAATGTCCATAGTTCCATGCAAATACAGTAGTAGATAGAAAAATGGTTGAAAAAGTGGCAATTATTTCTAAAACATAAATAGTATATTGTGATGTAAAATGTACGAGTGATTGTCATTAGAGATGAGCGAGCGTACTCGCTAAGGGAAACTATTCGAGCGAGTAGTGCCTTATGTGAGTACCTGCCCGCTCGTTTCAAAAGACTCGGGTGCCGGCGGGGGAGACCGGTGAGTTGTGGGAGTGAGCAGGGGGAGCTGGGGAGGAGAGAGTGAGAGTGAGATTTCCCCCCCCCCCCGTTCTCCCCTGCCATTCCCCGCCCCCCGCCGGCACCCGAATCTTTTGAGACGAGCGGGCAGGTACTCGCATAAGGCACTACTCGCTCGAGTAGTTTGCCTTAGCGAGTACGCTCGCTCATCTCTAATTGTGATGTTTAGAGTTATTGTCGGAATTAGAAAAATGTAGCTGGCTTTTCTGTAAACAGCACCAGACTTGGCCTTTGGTTGTGTCTGGTTTTGTAGCTCACCTCCATTGAAGTAAATGGGGCTGAGTTGCAATACCACACACAGCCTATGGAGGGGTATGGCACTATTTTTGTTACTCTAATCCTAGCAAGACTGAGTAGTTAAAAAGCCCCTTTCTCTCTTCAGTATACTGCCTATCTCAGTAGACATATTTTATCTTGCATGGTATAATCCTTATGAAAAATATTTTTACCAGACAAAGCCCAAGAATAATAGTTATGTGACTTTTGTGAAGGTTAAAAATATTCTTTTTTTGATATCCTTGTTAAAGGGGTTGTTTGTAATTATAAAAACATGGCTTCTTTCTTTCTCCTTGCACATAGGCTATGTTTGGTATTGCAGTACGACACACCATTCGCTTGAATAAGACTAAGCTGCAATACCATACACAACCCATGGACAAGAGTGGTGCCTTTTCTGGAGGAAAGCATTCATATTTTTTAGTTTTACACAGCGCCTTTATGTTTTGATCGGTTTGATGTTCGGAATATGATGCTGGAGATAGAGATGCTTTATACCAGTTCAGTTGAAGAAACAATGATTTACTGAATGTACAATAAAGACTAATAGGGCAATAACATACAACAGTATCCCCTTAGTGACCCGCCTATTTTGTGCCTTAAGGACCAAGCAATTTTTATTGTCGCATTGCAAGAGCAGTACCTCGTTGACTCTATGCTTTTTCTGGAATGAGTTGTATATTTTAGTGGCCCCCCTCTGGGGTACATGTAATGTGTTGTATAACTTTTATTACAATTCTGGGGGTGGGCAAATAGGAAAAATATCCAGAAATTCCACCACTGTTTGTGGGTATGGTCCTTACACGATCACTTTCTTATCTGGATTCGCACGATTACTGCGATACCAAGTTTGTATAGATTTTTAAAAAATATTTAACAACTTTAGCACAAAAAAAACACATTTTTTTTGAAGAAAAACAATTGACTCGGCTTCAGCACATTCTAAGACCCATAATATTTTTATTTTTCTGGCAAGAGAGCTATGTGACATCTTATCTTTTGCAAGAGTTGTAGTTTTTATTGGTACTGTTTTGAGGTAAATGTGGCTTTTGGACTGCTTTTCATTAATTTTTTTGGGAGACGAACAAGAGAATAATAGCAATTCTGGTATTATGCTAATACTACTACTACTATTACTACTACTGATAAAAAAATATTTAATTAACTAATTAGTACCACTATTTTCTCGCAATATATTTAAAAGATTTTCAACACTCTTTTCTTCCCTTGTTCATATTTGTCATGGGGCATAAGAACCCTTTAAGTTTTTGGCACATATAGTTCAAAATTCTAAACCCCCCATTGTAAATTAAGTTTATTTACCAAATTTACAAACTTTCAACACAGCTAATATAACAAATGGATTCTCCAAAGTCAACACAAAATGCAATTTTTAATGACTGCTTCAGAATTATTCAATTCTTTGAATAGAATCCCTTATAAAAACACACATTTGCAAATCAGGTGTTGTCTCAAGTACACCTGATGCAACTATCCAAGGGCTTCATTAGTTGCATCAGATGTGCTTGAGGAAAAAGCACATCAAATACTTGGACTGGCTAAGGCTTTGATGACTGTGACATTTGATTACATGTAAGCAATATGGCTAAGCGTCCTTTTATATGGGCCAATAAATTGCTCGGAATTCCACAACCCGTGGGAATCTGAACAATTATTGTTCAGTGTAAATACATGCCCCGACTGAACGACGAACAAGAATTTCTTTGCTTCTCTTACGTTGCTCAGTTTCTGCATGCACAAAACTAAACAACAGATAGGGGATAATGGTAGATAGGGGATAACTTGCTATTCTGATACAATTGGTTTAAGCTAAACGTATGCTGGGTGTACCTGGAGAGAGGTTGCTGGAGTATGAGACTAGGATGCTGGATGCAGGGTTTCACTGACAAACAACTCTGTGATTTGGCCAACGCATTTACATAATGGGCTAGGACACAGCTGTAACTTGAGGCTCCTGGGCTCCATGGCTTTCCATCTTGGCTGTTCTTGCCTCCATAATTGGATGATTCATACCAGTTTTGGCCACAACTATGTCCCTACACATATAATTACTTTAACGAGCTTAAAGAAGGACAGAATATCCAAAAAGTTGCTACTGTTTTCTTCTTACATGAAACCCTGATGATGTCAAATAAAACTGACTTTAATTGCAATCCCAGTCTACAGCGTGGTTACTTTTTTCTTTGATATGATGCTACTTGAGATTCCAGGGCAGTAAGGACCTGAACCTACACACAACACCACAACGATTTAGGCTTTAAAAGTAGAATGTAGTCATTGATAGCGTTGAGTAAACCAAACCAGTAGAACCCAGGTTCAGGTCAAGCTTTGCTAAAAGTTTAGTTCGGCACAATCCCGAATTGATCTTTCGGCAAAGTTCTACTCAAAACAGGGTTCTACTAGTTCCGCTCGCTCAATACTAGTACTGAACACTGGTGTATAACGCTAAGAGCCATAAAAGCCCTGTATAATACTCTGAGAGTGTTATACTGAACTTTTATGGCTCTTAGACAATGTTATACACCAGTTGTGAGGGTTCTGGTGAACTTTCGATTTGTTTCAAACTAATTTGACCTAACCAAACTTTTCAAAAGCTCGCTCATCACTAGCTATTGACTTTGTTGTGCCATTTATAATATTGCGATGGCAGCGGTAGTATGAAGCACTAAGGCTTAGTTTTGACTGCCTATTATTAACCCCCTACACGGATACCCCTGAGCTAGAGCAGTGAATTGACTTATTGCCCAAAATGAAAGAAAGCCTAGCTACAGTATATACAAATCCTTTTGTTACCTGTAGTTCGTCAAATAATAAAAGCAAGACAAGAAACTCATCCCCTTTCCCCTCCGCTCACTGCAAACATGTGATTTAAATTTAAGGAGAAGCGTAACCCTATTTGCTAATAACATAATGTATTATGAAGCAGAACGTGATACAGTTTGAATTTGATTGTTATAAAAAGTTGATGCTGGAAAATGCAAACTTCCTCCAAGCTTTCAATATCATTAATAGGGGCTGACATATTGCTAACCCTTTTCTAGGTAAAGATCAATCAACGTCCCTTTTAATTGTAACGTTTTGTGTCCCACAGGCCTCCATAACCGGCTCTATCTAAATGCAGCCAGTGTGTGTGGTCTGCAGCTAAACAATGAAGTAAAGAGATCACTGACACAACCTGGTTTAGGAATCTGAACATTAAGCAGATATGACTAAGGAGACATAAACTATTTTTGCCTTCCTCTGCAAGTACAAAGAAATATGTCCTGAGATTTTTGAAATGGAACATTTGAAATGAATTAAAGGAGAACTGCACCCCTGAAAGTAGGTCAGCCAAATTACCTCAATAGTTCAGCTTCTATCATTGATCTCTAGTAACTTGCAAATCGGCCCAGACTGAGTTCACAGTTGGACTGTGATGTATAAAATGGTTTCATGTTAGAAGTAACGTGCTGCTCTTCTCATCTGAAGCCAGGGGAATGCAATGAACTCACTCAGAATTCATGACAGCATCAATGCCCTTTCATATGTTTAATTGTAAGTCTGAAATGTATTACAGTAGTCTCAACGGTGGAAGAGAACAGCTATGCAGGGAAACAAGTCTGGGGTCCATGCCCAGGGACGTAGCAGTAAGGAATACAGAGGTAGCATTTGCACCTGTGCATTGGTGCTTGAGGGGGCCCAAAGGTTTTATGATTGGCACATGGTGGGTGGGGAGGGGGTTTAACTGAATGGGGCAGATGTATTATTTGAAATATAACAGTTTTCCGCTGCAAATTGCACCAGAAAACTCTTACTTTTTTGGCCACATTGGAGCTTATTTATTAGTACTGTCTAAAAGTTAGACAGCGCAAACTTAGACAAGACCATCTGAAAATGCACTGGATTTATCACAGTAGCTCTACTTAATGATAAAGCTGTCAAATTTTTAGACTAAGTTCAGATCACCTATTAGTAGGCTTACTTTACAAGACAAATTTTACCAAAATTGTGGTACAATTTTCAGTATTACTTTCATTCCTTTTGCAATATTGATTGCATCTAGGTGAGCTACTCATGTACCTGTAGTATTACACTGTTTAAATCAGGTCATAGTTGATGATTTGCCTTCCTCCTTTTTCTGCAATTGTATGTTTTTTGCACTTGCAATTTTTTTGTAGTCTTGTACCTGTAGTACTACATTGCCTTCATCAGGTTATATTTGATGATTAGGCATGTCTTAACTTTGTGTTTCTATATATTCATATGTCAAACAGAAGACAGGCAAACTGGGGTGCAATCTATATTTATTACATATACAAAAGTCATACATCCAAAAAGAAAAGACACAGAATTACACAATTTATAAAAACACATTAAATAAAAAAATCCCCACATATGATATGAGTCCCTGACAGCATAACAAAAATTTGTATAAATGTATCATTAGATGTGTCTAGGGTAATAGCTATTAATGCATTTCTAGTATAACCCCCATCCAAGAGGGAAAACCAAAGTGCATGTCAGATAATGCAAAAAGTTTTAAATACCTATAAATAGTATAAGGCTCCCCAGAGTTCCACCATAATGTGGGGAATAGACCCCAATGCTCGTTTATGACCAACCTTCTTCAGAGGAGTACTACCATACACAAATTCTACCCCTTAAATAGTGTCCATATAATTGAACACACCTGTCAGTAATACACACCCCTTGGAAACACCCAGACACCTTCTCATAAAGTCTTTCTTCATTGAGAATAGTACATCATATGTAAGGTTATACTAATTTGGTGCTCGGTCATGTTAATGCACATATGCATAACTGACTTGGGCCACAGAGAAAAAAATTCTATATGTAATAAATATATATTTTTTTATAATTCCTGCACTCCAGTTTTGCTTTTCCTCCGTTTGATATATATTATAGGAGGGACTTTTTATTATATGTATGGGTTATATAAGATAGATATTATCTACCCCTGATGTATGATTTATGATGGTCTGCGGCTTTGTTAAACTATATATTCATACGTGTTTAATAAAGTCTGTTATAGAAATCCTCCTTTGGCTAAATTGACATTGGTGTGCTGCGGTTTTTATATTTACACTTGCTACTTTCTTTTTTATCTTGCTACAATTTTTGTTGTAATTTAGGCCAAACCCCTTTTCATTAAGAAATGACACTTCGTCAGATGCGGCAAAAAAAAGGCATCTGTAAGTGTCTAAAACACATATTAAATGTGGTGCAAACAATGTTTGACAGTTTTCTGGTGCAATCTGTGCCAGAGAACTCAAATGTTCCATGTTAAATAAGCCTCATTTACTAAATGACTTTAGAAACTTTCAGACACTTTTTCCAACTCGTCCGAAAAAGTGGCATGATCTAAACTGTGGCAAAAATTGTGCCAAGTTTCACCAAAATTTTGGCATAAGTTTTGGTGGAAACTAAGAGCCGTTTTACACAAGCAGATAATTCATTCAGATTCGCACCATCCAGCGAGAATCTGTCATTCAGCCTAGATGCATGACCGACTGAACGTCAAACAATAATTATTTCGCTTTTCGATCCATGAGGGGAGCTGAAAGTACTTACAGACAAACAGGGGGATTAATTTTGGGGTGAAAATCTTCATTCATATGTGTGCTGTACAAAAAAACTGTTTTTAAAATGGCACAATTGTCAAAAAAATGAAAATAGTAATTTTTTCCTTTGGCTTTGCTCAGATTCATTCAAAAACTGTTGAGTCAAAATACGCAGTACACCCCTAGATGAATTCGTTAAGAGGTCTAGTTTTCAAAATGGGGTTATTTGTGGGGGTTCTCTGTCATTTTGGCCGCTCAAGGGCTCTACAGGTGGGCAATGGGGCCTAAATCACCATCAGGGCTTAGTCAGACGGGCGTTTTTAGCCGCGATTTGCGCATGCGCATGCGTCCGGCGATTTTTTAAAACCATTGCTTTGCAATGGTATCGGACACATGAGCGCTTTTTATGCGCTCGTCCGATAAATTATAGAACAAAAAATCGCAGATCGCACCTATCTGCGATCTGCGATTCCTGTTCTCTTCTGTATATGCGCTCAATGGGGCCGGCGGCAGCAGCGCCGACCCCATTGAGAACATATAGAAGACAAATCATTCTTCTCTGCCACAGCTGTAACAGCTGTGGCAGAGAAGAATGATGTTTGCCCATTGAATTCAATGGAGCGGCAATACAGCCGCTCCATTGAAAGCAATGGGCTGCCGGCGTGCGCGGGGTGAATTGTCGGGAAGGGGTTAAATATATAAGCCCTTCCCTGCAATTCATCCTAAAATGTGTTAAAATAAAAAAAAATTGTATACTCACCTTTCCGCTGCAGCCGGAGTCCAGCCGCGGCCGCTGTCAGTTCTCCTGAACTGCTTCTCGGCACTATTCAGCTGGCGGGGCTTTAAAATCCCCGCCTGCTGAATGATCTGCCTCTGATTGGTCACAGCCCTGACCAATCAGAGGCTGAAAACACTCACACACCCATTCATGAATTCATGAATGGGTGAGTGACTGCTGCCTTAGGGGCAGGTCTGACTCACATCCATTCATGAATTCATGAATGGGTGTGAGTGAGGCATGCCTCTGATTGGCTCAGCGCTGAGCCAATCAGGGGGCAGGTCTGACTCACACCCCCTTCACACCCACTGCAGGACGGCCGCGCGGAGCTTCGGCTGCCGGCAGAAGGTGAGTATACAATTGTTTTTTATTTTAACACATTTTAGGATGAATTGCAGGTAAGGGCTTATATATTTAAGCCCTTACCGACAATTCATCCCGGGCTCACCCGCAGTGCATTGCTTTCAATGGAGACGGCTGTATTGCCGTCTCCATTGAATGCACTGCGCTGGACAGCTCCGGCCCGTTTCTAATGAAACGCGGCTAGGAGCAGATTTTCGGGCGATTTGCGGGCGACTTGCGTGCACCGGTCACGCGATTTGCGGCTGCGCATCCGTCATGCGATCCGCAAATCGCGCGAAAAAACGCCCGTCTGACTGAGCCCTCAAGCAAAATGTCTGTCCTGAAAGCCACCGGCTGCTCCTTTCGTTTGGGCCCCGTTGTGCGTACGGACATAAGATTAGGGCCACAGCGGGTATTTTTCTGAACACAGGACAAATGGGGGTATCCATTTTGGGGTGCAAATCCTCATTTTCATGTAAACTATAGAAAAAAAAACTGCCTTTAAAATGACATATTTACAAAAATGCGAAATTTTATTTTTTCTCCTCTAAATTGCATTAACTCCTGAAAAGAAACTGTGGGGTAGAAATACTCAGGACATCCCTCAGTGAATACATTATGGAGTTCAGTTTTTAAAATGTGGTCATTTATGGGCGTATCTATCATTCTGACACCTATTAGCCTTTGCAATCTTGGCTTGGCGCAGGAAAACAAAGTGTTCCTCAAAATGTTAATGTTAAATTTGTACATGGTTAAAAAAAACGAAAGCTTTTCAAATGTGCTTTGAGAATAAAGTAAACAGATGGAAATATATCTTATCAAAAATGTGTACAGTATGTTTGCACATATTTGAGATATTGTGAATGAAAATGTAAAAAAATGAAAATTTTTTCAACATTTTCCCAAATTTGGCACTTTTAATAAATATACACAAATTATATTGGTCTATTTTTACCACCTAAATGAAGTACAATATGTGGTGAAAAAAAGAATCAGAATTACTTGGATATGCAAAACCTTTTAGGGAGTTATTCTATATTTAAAGTGACATGTCAGATTTCAAAAATTTGGCTCCGTCACTAAGGTGCAAACAGGCTTGGTCACTAAGGGTCACTTCACACGAGCGTGTTTTTGTGTGTACATAGGTGCGTACATACAGTAAGTGCAAAAACACGCGTGAATGCTGGTCCGTGTATTGCCTTCAATGGAGCCGCGGCTGCTCCCATTTTTAACGGGTGAGCATTGCTTATTTTTTATTTTAGCCCATTCCCTGACCAGAATGTGTTTTTCCCCCCAGCACTGAAAGTTATACTCTATCTACAGGAGGGGATAACTGTCTAATTAGTGGCAGTCTGACTACTGGGACTCTCTCATCGGTTATGAGAATGGAGGCCCAGTGTCCCTCATGTGAATAGAGTGGCGAACAAGTAGCAGCTCTATTCATTTCAATGGGGCTGTAAGAAACAGCACAATACTTAAGCTAGACTATCACCAGCAATCAGATTGCCACTGACCAGCAGGGTTGCCAACACAAATATTTCTTTTTTCCTAGACAGTTTATCCAAAAATCACAAACAATAAGTATTTTTTACGGACACACTGGAAAACCATAATGAATGATAAAGTTTATAAGTGATATACCACATTTTTACAGGTCAGATATTGATATGAACTCATTAAAAACATTTACTCTGAGCAGTAAAAGGCAGATAACTGCAGTCATAGTAATCTGTTCAAGAACAAACAGCCTAAAAAAAATCATGGATGCATCTTTTTTTTCCCCGGGACACTGGAAAAAAAGTACTCTATTTTTACGGACTGTCCAGGAATTTCTGCACAGTTGACAACCCTGCTGATCAGGCAATTATCCATGGGATAGGGGGTAACTTTTAAACTTAGGGAAAACCCTTAAAAAGTGACTTAAGCACTTGTGATCATGGGTGGCATATAGAGTGGTCTCAGATGCCATATCTGTTCTATACCTAGTGGCCAACAGTTGTTTTTAACTGTTGGCAGCCTCCGGCAACTGTCACAATCACAGTTAGCTCCGATCACAGCAGTTAGCTTTTTAGATGCCGTGGTCAAAACTCACTGCATGTCTAAACAGCCAGAGGGCAGCCTTCCTGCGCCCCTTCATCAAATCCAGGATGCAATCATACTGATAGGTTAAAATTACAGCCTAGTAGAGACTCTCAGGGCTGCCATGCGATGCTTAGTAAGTCGTGCCCATGGCAGGGCTTAATGTGCAACATTGAGAATTACCATATACTGCAATACTAAAGTTTTCTTGCTCTCAGCCCAGCTGCATGGTTAATAGGCATTACTCTCCTATTTAAACACGGCTGATGCACTTCCTCCTTGCCTCAGTATTGTTGTGTGTTTGTCTCTGACACTCAGCACATGTAGGTCGCCTGTCTCAGGACTGTTTTGTGTATTCAATCCTGCTTCTGTATCTGTTTATTCTGTATGTGCTTTAGGGCTCCTTCCCACGGACAATCTGAATGTTCATTTGAACGCCATATCTACTGACGCAGTGGTACTGCAATCTTTCGCAGCAGACACAGCTACGGCTCCATATCCACAGTTAAGTCAGTTTCTGCTACTGGATCCAGTCCTTAATTATCTGGGCCCATCCCCCCACATTACGAGGGATATTCTATACAATGCTGTGGGTTTATTAATCAGTGCTTGCTACACTTTAAGCTGTTGTCCCAACAGTTCCCTAATAACCACGCTATGATGTCTCACTTCTCCAGACAGGGGTTGACCTGGGGAAACCCTCTCTGGGAGAGAGATAATCCTATGGTCAATGACATAAGTATATTTGTGGAGACATTTCGGAGTGTGTTTGATAAGCCTGATCATACTATTTCGGCTTCTTTCTCCCTGCTATGTCTATGTCAGAGTAATAATAATATTAATAATAATCTTTATTTGTATAGCGCCAACTTAATCCGCAGGGTAGTCTCACTGTGGGGCAATACACCATTAAGTTTAGAACCTTGGCCTCGGAGTTGTGTTTAAATAATGAAGCCATAGTTGCGGCATTCTGGGAGCACTTGTCAGGTCGCATTAAAGACAAGTTAGCTGGTTGCTAGGTTCTAGCTTCCTTGGATGCTTGATCTCCCTGGCCACAAGAATTGATCTAGCTGAGGAGGAGCACATGCGCAGAACACTCTAAAAAGTTGTGCATGTACTGTGGAGCTCCTAGTCATTATATCGGTACCTGTACTCATAAGCCAGGAACATTTTTGAGCCTAGGGTCAGTAGGAATGGCTACTCTAGGTATAAACCAGTCCTGTCCAGGATTGTATTTACCAGTGATGTTGTCCGTCTCCGGTACATAATTCCCTGTGCTAACCTGTCAGGATTCTGGTTCAGCAGGGAATTTTGTACATCAGGCCTTGGTGGACCACTACCAGATTCCTACCTGACGTCTGGAGAGACCTCTGGTGGTGACAATTGTGAGTGGATGTACAGTTTCTGAGACCAGCTTTTTTGTCACAGAGCCACTGGATATTAAAGTTGGAACTCTCCACTCAGAGAAAATTTCCTTGCTAGTTCTTCTAAGATCCACCAGTACCTTGTTACTATGCCTGCCCTGGCTCCACCTTGGGTTGGAGCTCTGGGATGGTGTTACATTGGGGGTTATCCTGTCACTCTAAGTGTCTGATTCTAATACAACCTCTTCGCTCACCTAAACTGAAGCAATGACTTGACGATGTTACTCCTCCCAAACAACCGAATAGCTCCACCTGTTTCCCTGTCCGCAACTGGTGTCAAGAGTGCAGCTGTGCACGGTTGGCTACAGATGGGGTCCTCTGTCTTCAGGTGTTAGTTGCAAAGCTATCTACTTGAGTTTTCAACCACAAACCGTCGACTCTCTCAAGAATGGGTCTACTGTAGAAAATAGTTGTATTGAGCTCCTTCAAGATCATACTTCTTACTCTGAGTATATCATTTCTGATATTAGTAAATCCATAGCCCCAGATATTAATCCAAAGCTCATAGATTCAGGAGAAGGAGGAGGGTAAGGGGGGGAGGTACTGCTAGGTCTGCTACTTGTGTCTCCTGCTCTCTTGCTGTTCCAGGGCAGACGCGGGCATCGCTCTGCTCCTTTTGTATAAATATACTTGTTTCTTCTATTTTCTATCAGCACTGAGGGAGTTAACCAGTTCCCTTGCTCTCAGCCCAGCTGCACGGTTAATAGGCATTACTCTCCTATTTAAACAGGGCTGATGTTCTTCCTCCTTGCCTCAGTATTGTTGTGTGTTTGTCTCAGACACTTAGCACATCTAGGTTGCCTGTCTCAGGACTGTTTTGTGTATGTATGTGCTTTAGCCTGTATGCGTTTGTCCATTTCCTTCCAGTCTGTGCATCGTTCCCATCTCTGTGGTAAGTCAGTCCTGTTCTGTGTTCTGTGCATCCTGTGTTCAGTACATGGTCCCTGTGTCCTGTCAGGCATAGTTACCCCCGAGGTTCCAGTGTGGGGCCGTTCTTATCAAGACGCCTACCCTGCTTTTAGGCAGGGGTCTTCCCATCTTCCTGATTAACTAAGGCAAGTTTCCCATCTGAGATAGTCTTGCAACTGGGGTCAGATGCTAGCCACTCCAGGTCTGGTCCAAAAGCCAAGCTGGTTGGTTAGCACAGTGGGTCCACTTTCGCTATCCATAACATCTTTACTTTTCAAAAATTGTTAGAAATAAAAAAAAAAGCTATAAAAATTTGCTATCACTGTAATTGCATCAACCCAAAGTGAAGTTTACATGTCATTCTTACTGCATTACGAATGCCATTAAAGCTAAACCCTTCCAAAAATGGTGCAATTGGTTTTTGAGCTCCACGGCTCAGCCAATCACTGCAGCACTCAATAAACCAATCACAGCCATCGCATTGAATGGCTGTGATTGGTTCATCCAGCACTGCAGTGATTGGTTCTTCAGTGCCATGGCTTAGCCAATCGTAGCCAGCGCTTCCTGGAAGCAGGATTTTTAAACACCCTGACCAGGAAGCGCTGTCTGAAGACTCCAGACAAGTGTGGCGGAGCTTCGGGAGAAGTACGCTGGAGTGGACAGCACCTGTTAGGTAATATATTTATTTTTTTAATGTAGCCAGTGCTTATTTTAGGATAAACAGTAGAACTTCCTACCGTAAAAGTTGCGTTGCACCATACGAACACCGCGTTTTCATGCAATGCGATGCAACACAAAGAAAGGCTCCACAGAGATGGGCTACAAAACAGTGAAAATAACGGCAATATTTAGCATGCCGCGATGTTTTTTCTCGCAATGTAGCAGCCTACAAAGCATTGCTAATGTGAAGGAACCCATCGGAAAGCATGGGCTTCACATACATGCGATTTGTAGCACTGCTGCATTGTGTGAAAATCGTGTGGTTTTATCATCTGTGTAAGCTGCGGGAGTGCTGCGGATTGGATGGCTTCTATTGACTTCAATGGGAGCCATCCCTGTGGGATCCGCAAAAAAATGGAGCATGCTGAGATTTTTTTTGGAAAAAGCGGCCTGCAATACAAATCCGCATGTTTTCAATCCATTTGCAGATGGCCATGCATCTCTATGTTCGGCTGGATTTGAGGATCTCCCATGCAGGTGCCCCGCGTGGATTCCGTAAATTAAGTCCGTCCCTGGACATTAAGCCTAATATCACAATTCTACTATTACAGGTGTATTTTCAACTAAATCCCGTTTTCTCTCAATACTGCAAGTGAAATTACTACACCCTTACATCATCAGCATTATACATGTACTACCACCCATTAAACAAACACTTTTACCAATAAACCTGTTTCCCCCTGTCACAGACCTGCATATAACTCAAAGTCTTAAGGTGTGCACTCCAAACCAAGCCAGAGCCTCAGTTAAATCCTGGCATTGCAGCAGTGTCCATAGTTCTCTGGTAGCCTGACCCACTGCAGCGTCCCGTACGGTGACTCCGGACGCAGAGCATACATTGAGGAGCTGGGAGGGTAGAGTGGACACTTGTCATGGTGGCACCTACCAGGCTCCCTCCCAGAGGGACACACATAGCCTTGGCCAGAGCAGTGCTGGGCCTCTTCCGGACACCCCTAGGCAAGAGATGGCCAATAAACATAAGAACAGGAGATAAGGTTGTCACGAGTGACACCACTGTTCCGTTACCCACAGGAATAACGCTTGGCGGTAAATAAAGCTGCAGACAGTATTAAAGTACCTCAGTTCCCTGGGAACGGTCAGGGCCGGGCAAAAGTTTACTTGTAGAAAACTTGGTACAAGGTACAAATCGCAGAAGACGGCCGTGCAGGCAAAACAGCAGATTTGAGGTCAGGGAGGAAACACAGGATGACACCGGTCCTGCAGTCTCAGTTATTTGACAGGAGTCACTCCTGGCAGGGAAACTCTCCAGAGGAGGATATGAGTAGGGTCACTCCACAGACACTCACGTAGGTCAGTACCTCTGCATAGTGATCTTGGCCTTTTCTGGACATGCTCACTCTCAATCTCTCTCTGTCTTACTTCTCTTGCTCTCTCTCTGCCACAGTTCCTGGCATATGAACCCTCAGGAACCGCTACTCTTCTTCCATACTCTACCACATGAAGGATGAAGGTACCCCTATGTGGTCGACACTCTCAATCAGGAACCCAGAAGGTGATGGAATACAGACTCCAAGAAGAACTGAAGACTCAACTCACTACCACACCCAAATCACTCATACTTATAAACAACATAGATCACATGACTAGACAAATATTGATACATCTGCAGGCATCTCCACCTCATGCAAACATTAACCTCTCACTTGCTGCAGCTGTGCAATGCACTTAACAAAATGACTAGACAACTTTGCACAGCGCATCTACAAAAGACATTACATGTATGACATTTATGGAGGGGCCAGCAACATAGACTTCTGGCCACTACACCACCACCTTTGCAATGCTGTTCTATGTGCTTACTGGCATAAGTCACTGCACCCGGTCTGTTCTTCGCTTCTTCGTCATCAGGACCCTTTCATCACTTCTAATATGATCCCTTGTGCCAGATGCCTGTATGGCTCAATCCTACAGCAGACTGACCGTTTTCCCAGCAAAGGGACCCATTCACACATGCAACTCAAACCTGTATGAGTTGACAGCCACTCATGTCACTTTCCACCAGTGACAGCCACCACGTCAGTCCACTGGCTGCTGCTTGGCTCTCTCACATGCTGACTGTTGCTCACACTCTGGCTACATCTCCTGCACACCTGATGGCTCTGTGACATAAACTCTTAGAGGCAATATGGTCGTCGGTAGTTATGAGAGGGGGCAAGGCTTATCTCATGTACATGAATATTTGCTTGTGAGAATGAACATTTGCTCAGGCAAATAAATGAGAAAATAAATATTTGCAAATACCTTTACATTGGCCAGCTTTACAATGGAACGACCTGTCTGGAGATCATGGTGGAGCGGGCCAAGGGACATTCTAGCCCTCATGCCTCCATTCATAGTAAATAGGTAGTCATTCATAGATCAACGACTACCTATTTACACCAACTGATCCATTGCTCAGTTTTTATACCTGCAGAAACTGAATGCCGAATGAATTTGTATTCAGATTAAATTCTGTTCAAAAGTTGTCCATAGGTCGCACTGCAAAAAAAACATTTTGCACAGTATCCTTTTTTCACGACCATACTATTTCAAGACAGACAGACCAGTAAACTCCAGAATTTATTTTGGTTTGGTCGACCAAAATAAAAGAACGATATCGAGAGTAGAACTTACTCTGACTTACTCTTGACTTTTTGCTTGTCTCATTGAAATGGTAATGGAAGACGAACACGATCCTATTGTTCTCTCTGTTAAATCGGTAGACCTTTGGACTGCATATTCCTTCCAGCCTATTACTTTCGGTATCTGGATAACACACTAACCTGGATTTAATTTAAAAAACTGAATATGAATTTCAAAAAACTGAATTCATGTAGTGGTTTTGTGCAATAGTCCTCAACTATTAGCTTTTCTTTACCCTACTGCATTGGTCGAGGCTGCCAATAGTGGCCGTTGTTATGTGTCAATCTTACTGATGTCACTACTAAGGCTAATGATTGGCTGCTACTGTATTGTGTTGCCAGACATGTCACCATTTCAGTGGTGACCAAGGGAGCCATCAACACATCAACATTTTTTTAATCACATGTTCAGCTAATTAATTTTTTTCTGAAAAATCTGGAAATTTTCTTTGATACTTCTACTCATTAACCAAAAAAGAGTATAGCTAGGAGGAATGAATCTTGCTCTGGAGAACCCGCCATGTCTGTTCACTACAATGACAGACTATTGATTTCATTGGGCACCATGTAATGCTTCATTTTCCCTGATGTGGCACTGCAAGGGAACTGAAAACTTTCCTGCCAGGTCCCACAGACTACTTCTGATTGCTGGGGATCCCAGCAGCAGATTAGCTTATTTACTGTGAAACATGAATAAATTGTTCAAAATAGAAAATCTCTTTAACTTTGTAGACTTATTTGTGACTGCGAGCGAAAATTTTATATGAGTTTCAACTACAATATTCAACTTTATAGAACTTCTCTTGGAATTCACTAAGATGTAACAGGAACCTAAGTTTCATAGAATTCAGCTTTTCTCTTGAAGGTTTAACTCGTTTTGTATGACCACACCTACCTATTAAGACACATAAGTCCTTGTATAATTGGAGTAAGCTGACCAATAGTTGATGAGTCAGCATTATAGTCTTAGAGCAATTATCT
Organism: Eleutherodactylus coqui; assembly: GCF_035609145.1. Lineage (NCBI taxonomy): Eukaryota > Metazoa > Chordata > Amphibia > Anura > Eleutherodactylidae > Eleutherodactylus > Eleutherodactylus coqui. The sequence goes on along the minus strand of NC_089845.1, from coordinate 114,857,986 downwards.
GCAACGGGTTAGCCAAATCCAACCTGTGATTCACTAGTTGGACAGATTTACGTAAACTATAATTTGCAATTCTGGTCCATATTAAGAAAAAAAAATCCATTGGCGTCAAAGCGTTTTTCATAAGGTACTCACAAGGAGGTGATGATGTTTTTGTACACACTGTCCAACACGTTGCTTGTACTTAGCTAGATTATGTGAAAATGAGTGGATTAAACTCCATACTAGATGGAAAGATCTCAGAGCATTCCCCTCCACAGGGTTACTGGCTGAAGCAGCAGATATGGGACATTCCACCTTGAATTGTCTCTGATTGATATCCTAATCAATAGCACACCAGGCCAGATTGGGGTGTGTGATATCCCCACAGCGATGGTTAGTGCATCTTCTTTAATTTGTGAAGGACATCTAGAACACATTTTGGCACCAGAAGCCATACATTTTACAGCTTCGTTTGAAAACAGAGCATAAGGCTGAGTTTCTGTACCGTACAATAACCTCGTCACAGCTGTTCAGTCCTCTGTGTTGTGTCTAGAAACCTGACTTCTCGCAGCCAAAGAAGGGTCAAACTCACTTTGATAACACTAATATTCATTGCATATGTCCAGGCTCAATGTTTTTAAAAATGTTCTTAACTGAAAACATATATTACAATGTACGCGTAGTAAAAAGAATATGCTATGCAGTTATAGTGCCCATGTATCTGTAGGAAAACAGGTTTCTTAATTTTACCCCCTTAGTGACCCCCAATACGCCTTTTTACTGATCACGGCCCCTTTTTTCCCCCATTTTTGTTCTTTCCTCCCCCCCTTTTAAAAAATCATAATTCCTTTATTTATCCTTCGACGTCGCTGTATGAGGGCTTGTTTTTTGCGTGATGATTTGTATTTTTCAAAGGTGCTATTTAAAGTACCATATAATGTACTGAAAAACTTTTACAAAATGCTAAGTGGAGTAAAATGAAAAAAAAACAACATTCCGCCATCTTTCAGTGCGTCTTGTTTCTACGGCGCACAAACTGCAACACAAATGAAAAGATAACTTTATTCTATGGGTCAGTGCGATTACTACGATACCAAACTTGTATAGTTTTTTTTTTTTTTTTGCTGTACTACTTTTATTTTTTTTTCAAAGACATTTAATTTTTTTAAATTATTTTCTGCCGCCATCTTCTGCGCGCAATAACTTTTTTATTTTCCCATCGATGTAGTTGTGCAAGGGCTCATTTTTTGTGAGATGTCCTTTTTTTTAGAATGGTACTATTTTGGAATACATATGACTTTTGATCACTTTTTATTGCATTTTTTCTGGGAGACAGGGTGACTGAAAAAGTTGTTCTTTTTTTTTTCTCAGACGACATTCACTGTGCAGGGTAAATAATGTGCTACTTTGATAGATTAGACTTTTGCAGATGCGGCGATACCAAATATGTATTGGTATGTTTTATGATTTAGATTTTTTTTATTATAGATATGGCAAAAAGGGGGTGATTTAAACTTTTATTACTTTTTTTTACAATGAATAAAACTTTATTGATCTTATTATTAGTTCTTTTTTTAGCCCCCCTGGGGGACCACAACTAGTAATGCTTTGATCGCTTTTGTAGTATGATGTAATGCTCCAGCATTACATCATACTGCGATTTGACAGACAGTCTATAAAGCTACCCTACAGGTTGATAGGCAGTCTGCTAAGGCAGCCCTGGGGCCTTTCAGAAGGATTCTGGCTGTCATGACACCCATACAGCTTTCAGCGATCTTACGTGGGGGCCGTACGGGACCCCCGAACAGCATTTGGGAGATTTAAATGCCACTGCCAGAATTGACTGTGGCATTTAAAGGGTTAATAGACGCGATCAGCCGTGCAGTTGATTGCAGCTATTGCCCGTGGATGTCAGCTGTAATAAACAGCTGACTCCCGCGCTGTATGAAGAGAGGTCGTGCCGCGATATCTCTTCATACATACCCCACACCTGCATGATGTAAATGTTCATCATATAGCGGGAAGAGGTTAAACGTGCACATACATCTTTTTAAGGATACATGCACATGGGTATTAAAAAAGTAGGCAAAGAATAAGACATGCTGCAATTTTTTTTACTCCAACTATTCATCCACATAAAAAAAAGCCCAGGTGCATATACCCATTCAAAATCGCGATTTTGCGGTAAATTGTGATTTTGCGCGATTGCGGTTTTAACATTACAAGTCCCATAGACCCCTGCAGAAAAGAAAACGCTGCAAATTTTGCAGTGAAAAAAAACTGTAGTGGGTAGTCACCCTAAGGTGGTGGCTTGGCTGGCTACTAAAACTGCTTTAACTGCCAGGAACAGCAAAACCTCAGATCCTATCAGTTTAATCTCTTACATGGCACAATCAACTGCAACATGTGAGCAGATGACAGGGAAAGGGGCTCCTCCTGTCACCCATTGGCACCCCGCAATGGGTTCACAAGGTACCAATAGGTTTCCATGGCAGCGGGAGGCTTGACAAAGGCCTCTATTTCTACTATGTAACTCAGCCTACTGGACCTTGCTTACGGCAACATTTCATAGGCTGATGTCATAGACATAGTGGAATGTACTACATTAGTAATGCAGTGTACTATCCTAGCAACTGAACAATTGCAACTTCAAGTCCCCATGAAGGACTACAAGTATTATCAATAAAGTTTAATTTTTTTAAAAATCCAGTTAAAAAAAATTGCATTTTTCCCAACAAAAACCCTTTTAAATGGATAAAATACCAAAAGCAACATATAATAGGTATTATGCTGTTTGTAACGACCCAAACAATGAAAAGATTTTATTTATCTCACGTGGTGAATGCTCTAAAAATGTACGCCATAAACAAGTTATGCCAGAATTGCTGCTATTTTGTTTATCTTGCATGGTGTACGCTGTAAAAATGTAATTTCAGATTTGCCTCTTTTGTTTCATTCACTACCCAAAAAAATGCAATAAAACAATCCAAAAGTCATATCCATCCCAAAAGGCACCAATAAAAACTACAAGTCTTTTTCGTAATAAGCAAAAAGATACGTTGCTCAGTTGCATGAAAAATAAAACTGTTATGGGTTTTAGAATGCGCGATGAAAAGTCAATTGTTTTATTTTAATTTTTTAAAACTTTTTAATATTTTGCTAAAGTAGTAAAAATGCAATGTGAACATAGACTTACTTTGCAATGCTCTGTTGTGGCTCATAGGGGAGTCTTTCTCTATGCCATCCACGTGCAATAATAAGTGCAAGAAGCAAATATATACTTACCAATGTACTAATCTAAGATTGCAGGTATGACCGCTTTCTGTGATTTGTTTTCTGTATATTCCCTTTATCATTGATTTTTGCAATAATAAGTGAAATGAAACAACTTGGTACTGAGGTGAGCCAATCTGCATCTATTATACAACTAGGCTATTTATTTTACTTATTTACATGGTACATACATATTCCGCAGAGAGTATCATCACTTGCATTCAGCCCTGTCCCCATGGGGGCTCACACACTAAATTCAGCTAGAAGTATGTTTTTGGAGTGTGAAAGGTAACTGGAGCACCTAGAGCAAAACTGCAGGGCAGGGGCGTAACTATAGGGGATGCAGGGGTCGCGGTTGCAACCAGGCCCAGGAGCCTTAGGGGGCCCATAAGGCCTCAGTTCTCCATATAAGGAGCCCAGTACTATGAATAAAGCATTATAGTTGGGGGCCCTGTTACAGGTTTTGCATTGGGGCCCAGGAGCTTCAAGTTACGCCTCTGCTGCAGGGAGAACATACAGTACAATCTCAATGCAGATATTGCTCCTTGTCAGATTTGAACCCAGGACGCCAGTGCTGCAAGGCGACAGTGCTAACCCCTGAGCCACCATAGATCCAAAAATGTGAAACATGTTTCTAGTGGAACTCAAGTAATTAAAATACACTTAGTATTTTGTAATGGTTTGACAATCCTATACACATTTCTTCATGTTAAACATGTGGTCACAACTGTGATTTACAATGGACATGTGTTCCATCTTAAATGTCTCCTAGCTGTAGCACATTGCTCTATTCTGCAGAAATAACTTAGAAATTATACTTTCTATAAACATTTCGATATGAGTATGTTGCAAAAGTCACATCTGAGGAACACAGTGTTTTGTATAGTAAAATGTATGTCAAGACCTCTTTAAAACAATAAGCACATGTCAGCTGGTACATAATGACTGTTTATAACCATTCGTCTCTCTATTTGGGTGCAGTTTGGAACATTTAAGGGCACATTGTAACACAAAGTAATATATCATCGTTTTACAATTGTAAGTGTTTATACGTCAGCAAAGTATTTTCTTATACTAGTAGAACATCTTTTTCCCGGCTTGCCCAAGTGGATCGTCACCTTAAATCAACCCAAGGACTACTATAGTTGGAGATTACCTCCCAAATGTAAAAACTGAGCCAAGAAGGGCAATTAGCAAACTCATAAAGTGCAATTAGGCCACATGGACATCGTTGGAGGCAGGGGGGTGTCCACCACACAAAGTCCTCCGTAATTAGCCAGAGAGTTGCTAACAAGAATCAACTTTGACGTTGCTGGACATGGCCCATGCATGCATTATATAGCTGGGCATCTACTACATTTCCCCTGAAGTATTTACTATAAGGCCCCCTGCACATGGGCAGGTCGGATTCCGCTAGCAGTATACAACAGTGGAATTCGCTCCTGTGCCCAGCCGGCATCCGTATGTACCTGCCTTTTGAAATCTTCTCTGTAATGTGGATGGTCCACACAGCGAGCCGTTGGAATGGGCAGTACAGATTTTTTTTCTTAAAACCCTGCTTTTCCTGCGTCATTGTCTAGCGATGCTGTGGAATCCGTGACCTTTCCACAATATCATTGCGAAAAGGCCGCGGATCGGACAGCTTTGATTGATTTCAATGGAAACTGCCCACGTGGAATCCACACAAAATAGAACATGCTGCGATTTTTTTTCCCTCTGTGAGCCAAAAATCGCAATTGATTTCCGTTTGTGTAGAGGAAAAAGCGATTTTCAATAGCATGTTATGGGCAGTATTTGCTGCGAAATCCGGAGGCGGGTGCCTGCTCCGGATTCCGCAACGCAAATCCGCCCATGTGCAGGCCGGCTGAGGGAAATGCCATTTGACAAATGCAAGTTCTCCCAGTGATGTCAACTGATTGTCTTGTGTGTGGCTTCAGAAAAAGTGATAATCAGTTGATCATTGGGGTGACTCTCATCTGAAATTCTGCTGTCTGGATTAAACAACCTCTTTAATTAGAGGGATTCTGTCACCAGGTTTATGTTGCCCAAACCACTGGCAGCATGAACCCAGGATGGGTATGCTAATTACCCTCATGTATATTTTATCTGGAAATGATGTAGTATTTCAGAAGACTCTTTAACATTTGACTCAGGAATGGCGCTCCGAGTCACGGAGGCGGGCTGCATGACCTTCTCCTTGCCTGTAAGATATGGACTGACAGCTCTCTCCACATACACAAAAGGGGAGAGAGTTGTCAGTCAACATGCTGCAGGTGGATGGAAGACAGAGTCGCCCACCTCCGTGATTCAGAGCGCCGTTCGCAAGTCAAACTTCAAGGTGTTTGACACATTAATAAACTTCTAATACAACACATGGAACGTTTCACTGTGGTGCATTTCTTAGGCCGCTCACGCACATTAGATAGCTGACAGAGGAATGCTCCTTTGGCCATCATCCAAAATGTCAGGCACCCTTATACACATGCAGGGACGTAGCTAAAGGTGCAAAAGTTTATCTTGGGGCTCCCCAACTTCTCTTAACCCCTTAACACAGAGGTGTAACTTGAAACTCCTGGGCCCCAAATGCAAAACCTGTAACAGAACCCCCAACTATAATGCCTTATTCACAGTACTGGGCTCCCTATATGGAGAAGAGAGGCCTTATGGGTCTCCTAAGGCTCCTGGGCCCAGGTACAACCACATCCCCTATAGTTATGCCAGTATACACATGCACACTCAGCTCTGTTAAACGTACATGTGTTTTGAATATAGCGAGGAGAGAAAAAATGCTGCTAGACTCCCAGAAAACTAAAGGATCAAGCAATTGAAATCCAACTGCTTGATCTTTATCTCCCCCAACAATCAGCCAGTCCCACCGAAATTGTCAGGTTTAGCCAATCTGCATCTATGGCCAGCTTTATGGGTTGATCCACATATTACACCTTATTAATGATCTGGCCTGTTTGACAATGGTAACAACTTAGTTATGATAATGCAGTACATAGTGCAATTGAAAGCGGATGTGCAGGAATTCTGTGTGAATTGAGGAAAGGTCTTCGGAATAATCCACTTTGCTAATCCCAACTCATCTTGACATTGTCCTAGTTCTTAGTGATCGGCACAGGTTATGAGTGATGGACCCCTAAGATCACATATCAATAACCTATCCTGCTGATCGGTCCTCAATACTTTAGTCCTGGAAAAAATCTTTTAAATGGGAAGTATTCTTGTGATGGGTACACTTTAAAGAGGAATTATCAAGTCCTCTGACAAGCAGTGTAGGTTGCATACCTTTACAGCTACTGACCCACTGACTCCACTTCTGTCTTTATTTTTCTTGTAGGCCCTCCCCGATTCATCCACCGTGGCTCCCATTACATACAGAGCCTGACATTAGTATACTGTCAAGTGGGTGGCGGTCTTCACTACTCGGTATCAATCAAAAGTGATGTCACATATTATTGGAACTGACAATCCCCAATTGATAGCACAGTAGTTTCTGGCTCCGTATGTAATGAGAACTGATCCGGACAAACACTGAGGGCGGGTATCAGAAGAATAATAATGAGTCAGTTGGATAGTGGATGAAAAGCGATGCAGCTGACCCTGCTTGTTACACCTGACAGTTACTCTTTAAAGAATAAATCTCAGGATCCATGTTTCTTTATAAATTCTACTTGTAATAAAAAGTAAAATCAAGCATGTGCAGCTGTTGTTACTGTCACTAACGGCGGCATCTTATCAATAGGTGCTACCAGTACTTATGAGCCTGGCCAAAACTTCTTGCATGCTTAACAGTCTGCAGAAGTATTTCTTGCTATACAAAGTTATGGACATATTTGATATTCCATAAACAATAATTACTGACTGTAAATCATTATGTATTCAGCAAGATATTTAATAAGGGATGGATTGCATACATGTAAGTATAGAAGTGGTTTTAAAAAAAACTGTGTATTGGCCTTTTTATTTTAGGAGGAGGCCCTTATGACCCACACTGGCATCCTAAAAAGTAAAATTTGAAGAACATGGTAGAAACCTGGTATAATGAGTGGCCAATTGGCTTCCTAGTGAGGAACATGATAGAAACTTGTTCTAATAAGCAGTTGACTGGCATCCTAGTGAGCAACATGGTAGAAACCTGTTCTAAAGAGCTGTTGATTGGCATCCCAGTGAGCAACATGGTATAAGCCTGTTCTAAAGAGCTGTTGATTGGCATCCTAATTAGGAAAAGGATAGAAACCTGTTCTAATGAGCTGTTGACTGGCATCCTAGTGAGGAACATGGCAGAAACCTGTTCGAAAGAGCTGTTGACCGGCATCTCAGTGAGGAACATGGTAGAAACCTGTTCGAAAGAGATGTTGACCGGCATCTCAGAGAGGAACATGGTAGAAACCTGTTCTAAAGAGCTGTTGACTGGCATCCTAATTAGGAAAAGGATAGAAACCTGTTCCAATGATCTGTTGACTGGCATCCTAATTGGGAACATGGTAGAAACCTGTACTAATGAGCTGTTGACTGGCTTCCTAGTGAGGAACATGGTAGAAACCTTTTCGAAAGAGCTGTTGACCGGCATCCTAATTAGGAAAAGGATAGAAACCTGTTCTAATGAGCTGTTGACTGGCATCCTAGTGGGGAACATAGTAGAAACCTGTTCTAATGAGCGGTTGACCGGCATCTTAGTGAGGAACATGGTAAACACCTGTTCTAAAGAGCTGTTGACTGGCATCCTAATTACGAAAAGGATAGAAACCTGTTCCAATGATCTGTTGACTGGCATCCTAGTTGGGAACATGGTAGAAATCTGTACTAATGAGCTGTTGACTGGCTTCCTAGTGAGGAACATGGTAGAAACCTGTTCGAAAGAGCTGTTGACCGGCATCCTAATTAGGAAAAGGATAGAAACCTGTTCTAATGAGCTGTTGACTGGCATCCTAGTGGGGAACATAGTAGAAACCTGTTCTAATGAGCGGTTGACCGGCATCTTAGTGAGGAACATGGTAAACACCTGTTCTAAAGAGCTGTTGACTGGCATCCTAGTGAGCAACATGGTAGAAACCTGTTCTAATAAGCGGTTGACTGGCAAGCTAGTGAGAAACATATGAATAACATAGTAGAACCCTTTTATGAGTGGTCAACTGGCAGCTGCAGATCCCCTTGGCTTTGGAATCCATGTGGGTGCAAGAGGTGGTATATCTTCTTTTTGGTAGCACAGTATGTTGGTATTTGGTAGAAATGCCATCCTGTGACCCTTGTTTGAAGATAGACAACAGATTGAAACGTCCTTTTCAGGAATATGAGGCAATGAAATAACACTATAACAAAAAAGTGTCTATTTCATGTTCAAAAGATACAGTGAAAAGAGTTTCCCTTTGGGTTTCATGTTGTTTTGTGATGTCATTTCACCTCTTTATTGATCCGTTATAATGTAATTTTAGCTAACACTTCGGCATGTCAGATTCTTAGATAGGGATTCCAGGTTCTGAGCTTCTTGGAGATTTCAGAATATTCCTCTAACCTTGTAATCACAGTCAGGTTTGGAGCAGAATGATATCATAAAAGCAAAATGACATTTATAAAACATTTAACGTATGATAGGCGATGACTATATATCTCTTATCTGATAATATTGATGTAGAACCTTCAGGGAATCTAAGACCCTAAAGCAGCTTGCCATAACACATCCTTAGCAAGAGAAAATAAATAGTAGAAGACACTTCGGTGTTATAAATTACTCTGTAGGGGTCTTAATTGTGATATATTATCTTGGATTCAGTCCATTGGCCCAGCTTCTTATAATAATAGGTTTTATTACCTGCATATGTGAATCAAAAGCAGAGAGGAATATTGGCCATACAATTCAATGAGCTTTATTTACTAATGTGATGTCTATAACCCAGGTAGGCTGGTGTGGTGGAGAGCATGTAGACACTCCACATGTGATTTTGCTATGGTTTTGCATTCAGTAATGAGGCTTTCCGATGCTTAAATGTCCACTAGAGATGAGCGAGCATACTCGCTAAGGCTAACTACTCGAGCGAGCAGTGCCTTAGTTGAGTATCTGCCCACTCGTCTCTAAAGATTCGGCTGCAAACGCGGGTGACAGGTGAGTTGAGGGAGTGAGCAGGGGGAGGGGGGGGGGGGAAAGGGAGAGAGGGATCTCCCCTCCATTCCTCCCGGCTCTCCCCCGCCCGCCGCCGGCAGCTGAATCTTTAGAGACGAGCGGGCAGATACTCGGCTAAGGCACTACTCGCTCGAGTAGTTAGCCTTAGCGAGTATACTCGCTCATCTCTAATGTACACCCTTCAACACCATTTTTATATGGGGCGAGCTTGAATTGCACCATTCTGGTGTACAGTACCAGTATATACAATCTATCAAATTTTTTTTAAAGCAGTTCTTCCATTGGTTGTTTTCTGTAATTTTTATAGTGAACTTTTTAAAATAAAAATTGATATAGTATCTTTTTCAGTTTTTTTTTTTTTGGTACGGGGGGGGGGGAGTGGTGAGAAGTTTATTAAACTGTATTAAACCGAGTTATACTTTTTTGTTGTGACTTGAAACAGCAATTCCTTGATTGTTTCTATAATGTTTTGAAACATGTAGTATCTGAAAGCATTTTTACCTGTCTGTGTCATACTGATAGGGAAATTATAAGGCCATGCCTCTAGCATAGCTTACAAGGCAAAAGCTTATTGTTAGGCCTTTGACTGCTATAGTAAAGCAATGACCCCCACAACTGCAAAGCAGAGCACCAGTGGGCTAATAGAGGAAGCCCCCTTGCTCTGTCAAACACCTTAGATGCTGCAGTTGTAATTAACCATGGCATTTAAGGAGATAAACAATAAGAGACTAATTATCCTTTTATCTTGCTGAAAACTACATCTTATAATCAGAAAAATACGGTAATATAAACAGAATTTTGGATCTACAAAGTTTTCATATAAAAACACTAAATGTTACTCCAGGGAGAACATTCTCTTTAGTTTTGTTACATATTGTTTTCTCCATATTCATCATGTATGAAAATGCAACGGGTGGTGGATCATACCATTGTCAGATCCTTTACTTTCAAAGGCAACTGGCAAGATTCAACACCCAAACTCACAGCATCAAGGATCTTAGTCTTCATATCAGTAGACCCGCAGTCCGGCTGGGACACTCATTTCAAAAATATTACTCTCAACTAAAAATTTACATGGCTGGTATTCTTATGCAGGTTTTCTGCGTTGCACTTTGTTTGCAATGGGTCTATGTATATGGACGATTTTTTGTTGCGAAATGGAAAACTTGCAGCATGACTTATTTTTGTGCGAGTCGCACACGAAAATATTATGTGCAAATGTGTGGTGTCCGTATCTCGGGCTCGACTCGCTGTCAGCCATGTAAATACAGTCCTAGTCAGTGGTCTGCAGCTATGGCTATGTCTATGAAAAAGTGGCATTGTATTGGAGCTGAGGTAACCCCAATTATTGTCGTTCCATATTATGTGCATATTGTTAAAAATGTTTTACGGTTGGGTGTTTGTTAAAATGTATACTGTCTCTTTAAAAATTCTGTTGGCACTATTTCACCTTCTGAAAAAGAGCCAAGTCACAGTAGTGGTTATTAATCCACATTACAGGTATTTGTTGTTGTTAGCTGTTTAGTCGTTCATGACCCTTGGTGACCCTAAAGGCGGGCTCCCTCCATGTTTTTCAGTTTTGCACTGCTTCTTTCAGTTGTGTGATATCCATGCCAGTATTAGCTATGACAGTATCAGCCATCGTGTTCTTTGGTGGCCGGGTCTTCTTTTGCCACTGATTTGTCCAAGCATTATAGATTTTTTTAGGGACGCTGCTTGCATTACATGGCCAAACTTGTGAGCCTGAGCTAGGCCATCTTGTCCTCTGTGAGCCTGAGTCCGGTCATCCTCCCCTCCAGTGATAGATTGGGTCTTATATGATTTAGGATTTCTCTGTTTGTTACTCTCACCATCCAGGGTATAGGCAGCAGCTTTCGCCAGCACCACAGCTCGAACGCATCAATCCATTTTCTATCAGCTTTTTTCACAGTCCAGCATTTACATCCAGACATGGTGATGGGGAAAGTGATGGTTTGCATTATCCTGCATTTATTTGCTATGCTGATATCCCTACTTTTCCAGATTTTGTCCATGTTTAGCATTGCGCTTCGCCCCAATGCTATCCTGCATTTTATCTCTGGTATAGATTCCCCAGCATGGTCAATTTTTGAGCCAAGGAAGATGAAGTCTCGCACACATTCTATGACTTCATTGTCGATTTTGATTTTAATTTGGCCATCTTTTGCAGTTGCCATGATTTTAGTCTTCTTTAAATTCAGGCAGAGGCCCATTTTTTTACTTTCAATTTAATCTTCCATATCAGCCGCTTCAGACCTGCTTCTGTTTCTGGCAGCAGAATTGTGTCATCTGTGTAATGGAGATTGTTGATGACTCTTCCACCTATTTTCACCCTGATTTCCATATTTTCTAGGCCATTTTCCGCATGATCACTTCCGTATATAGGTTAAACCAGAAGGGTGAGATGATGCAGCCCTGTCAGACATATTTGCTGATCCCAGACTAATCTGTGTCACCATACTACAGGTATTAATAGTGGCCAAAATTGGGCCTATTTTTTGTAGTGTCAGATGATGTCATAATGAACTTTGCATATGTCAAGCATCGATACACGGTGACTAGAATGTGCTTCTATTGTGAGAGTTGCATGAACCCGGTGGACGCAACTTCCACAGGAGTGTTGGATGACTGTCTAAGCTACCTTGGAGGATGGATCCTGCAAACGGGATCGCTAGTGAACCGATTGTGTGAGCCTGAATGCCTGCCTCTTCTCGGAGGGGAAAAGGTGCTGACGGTGAAGTGCTCGCGGTATTGTACCTGAAACGGTTTCCAAATAAAGTTCATTTAAACGCACAACATGGTTGAGTAGTTTATTTTGTGCCCTGATAGACTTGTGGCTACCTCATACCATACCATCTACTCATCTACAGACTTCTCCATGCGGAGGTATGTAATCCCTTTATCCTGCCTCAATACCAAGGACAGGCCGGACTGAGCAGCAAGGCGGCATAAGCCCCCTGGGCCAGGCCCTCAGCAAGTTTTAAGGGGCCTGTAAAAATCCAGTGGCTGTTTTTGCTTACACTAACTTGTACACACATACAGGATTGCAGTCTCCATTCTCCTGCCTCATGTTATCTTGCATGAAATGTTACTTCACTCATCTCCCTGCCTCCAGCATTCACTGTATTCTTAGTGAGGGAGCAAGGCAAGAGACTGGAGAAAGCAGTCTTGTATGTGTGTGTAAGTTACTGTAAGCAATATAATCTGCCAGAATTTTGGGGGGCACAAAGGAGTCTTACAAAGTAATTGTGGAGCAGAAGAAGACAGGGGTGCTATTATTATTGAAGGTCCTATAACTATTAGGGGTCCACAGAGACGGTCCTATTACTATTACAGGTCTACAGAGGGCGTCATATTAGTTGGGGCCAATCTCAGGGTTCTATTACTAATTAGGGCTAGAGCTGAGGTCCTGTTACTAATTGGTACTTAATGAGACCACAGCAGAAACACTTACTTTTTGGGATCACAGCAGGGGCACAATTACTAAGGGCCACCACAGCAGAGACACTGTTAAGCCCCATTTACACACCAAGATGATTGCTCAAAATTCGTTCAAAAGATAGGATGACTGACAGTTTGAGCAATCATTTTGCATTAGCTGCTAATCGGCACTAACGCCCATTAGTAGCTTATTAGCTTCCTTTGCATGTAAATGAGCCTACCTGATCTGTATGCAGATAACAGCAGATGGTCTGTTATCTGCATGCAGCCCATTTGTTCTGCCGCAGGACTGAAGCTGAATACAATGTAATCAGCACTCCCATGAAGAATCACAGCATGTGGTCCCTGCTATCAGTTGCCTGGCCGAACAATGGATTTTGAACTCAACTAAAAATCATTGTTCTGACGAAAAGCAAACAATGGTAGCATTTACACGCAACGATTATCACTCAAAAGACATTAAGTGAATTTTGAGTTATATTTTTTGCGTGTAAATGGGGCTTTACTTAGGATCACAGCACGCACATTGCTACTACATGGGGGTTGCAACAGCAGGATAGGGATAGTGTGCAGAAGCAAATCATGGCTGGAAGAAATCTCAGTGGATCCAGAGGGAAAACAATACAGAGGACTTCAAACAGACTACGTCACCTGTAATTACTAGAGGTAACTGCACTGCAATCACTATATTTGCCTAGAGATGGTTTTTAAGTACAGGATTGAACTGGGACACTCATTCGTAAAATACACTCTTAGGGCTCCCACCCACTAGCGTTTTTTTTCACTGCGAAATTCGCACGTTTTTTTTTTCTACAGGGGGTCTATGGGACTTGTAAAGCTAAAATCGCGATCGCGCAAAATCGCGATTTACCGCGAAATCGCGATTTTGCGCAATCGCGATCTTAGCTTTACAACTCCCATAGCCCAAAGACCCCTGCAGAAAAAAAAACGCTGCGAATTTTGCAGTAAAAAAACGCTAGTGGGTGGGAGCCCTTAATCTGCCCATCATAGTAATCTGGCCATATAGAGAAGAAATATAGTTCTTGGCTCTGGTTTTGTATTTATGTATGAGTTTGGTTCTGGAACTGTATGTGTGGCAAGAGTTTAGTTTGGGGGTTATATTTATGTTTTGGGCTTGTTTCTAGCACTCAATTTACCTTATGAGCTAGGTTCTGGCACCATGTTTTGTACTGAGATAAATTCTGGTACTATATTTTGTACTGAGCTTGGTTTGGTGCTGTATTCATGTTATGGGCTTGGTTCTGCTGCTGTACTCATGTTAAATTTTTCTTATACAAGTTCACCCAAGAATCTTGGTTGCAATTTGCATATGCGCATGTGAATGGGTCCTTAGGGTGGGCTGCTACTTTGCCTGTGTGCTTGCCCAACACGCAAAAACTTACCTGCCCAATACCCTTAGTGGACAACTGATCCAATCAACCTGGGACCCCAGTTTAACATTATTGCTGCCCACACAACCTAGTGCCATTCTATACAGTGCTGAAGAGCTTTCTATTCTCTTGCATTAGCTATCATTTGAAGGTCAAGGATGTATAGAGTGGATCAGTTTGCCAAAAATTGTATTTTTTGCATTAAATACATCTTATACCAGCTTTTTACTTTAAAATATTTTGAAAGCTGGTCTGGTATATTCTTACCAAATCAGATTTATCACAATAAGGTCCATTCTCCAATATGTTGAATCTACAGCATATGAAAGGTGACTGAGCCATAAAACATACACAAGCGCCACACATTTAGATGTTTCCCCACGTGTTGTTTAGTTTGTGCTGACTAGAGATGAGCGAACACCAAAATGTTCGGGTGTTCGTTATTCGTAACGAACTTCCCGTGATGCTCGAGGGTTCGTTTCGAACAACGAACCCCATTGAAGTCAATGGGCGACCGGAACATTTTTGTATTTCGCCGATGCTCGCTAAGGTTTTCATGTGTGAAAATCTGGGCAATTCAGGAAAGTGATGGGAATGACACAGTGACGGATAGGGCAGGCGAGGGGCTACATGGTGGGCTGCATCTCAAGTTCACAGGTCCCACTATTAAGCCACAATAGCGGCAAGAGTGCCCCCCCCCCCCCACTGTCAGCATAAAGATCGTCCTCCTCTGGCACAGCTGTAACAGCTGTAGCAGAGAAGAACGATGTTTGCCCATTGAATTCAATGGAACCGGCAATACAGCCGACTCCACTGAATGCAATGGGCTGCCGGCGATCGCAGGATGAATGGTCGGAAAGGGGTTAAATATATAACCCCTTTCCTGCAATTCATCCAGAAATGTGTTACACTAAAAATATATACCGGCGTATAAGGCGACAGGGCGTATAAGACGACCCCCCAACTGTCACCTTATACGCCGGTAATACAGTGGAGCAAAGAATAAAAAGCATTACTTACGTTTTTAGATGATCTGCGCCGCTCCTGCAGGCTGTCACTCCCTCCTGGTCCACGGCAGACAAGCTTTCTCCACGAAAGACTTTAAATCCCTGCCTCCAGAAGCACATGTGCCTTCAGCCAATCACAGCCAATGACAATGATGTCATTGAATGGCTGTGATTGGCTGTGTTTCTGGAGGCGGGGATTTAAAGTCTTTCGTGGAGAAAGCTTGTCTGCCGTGGACCAGGAGGGAGTGACAGCCTGCAGGAGCGCCGCAGATCATCTAAAAACGTAAGTAATGCTTTTTATTCTTTGCTCCACTGTATTACCGGCGTATAAGGTGACAGTTGGGGGGTCGTCTTATACGCCCTGTCGCCTTATACGCCGGTATATATTTTTAGTGTAACACATTTCTGGATGAATTGCAGGAAAGGGGTTATATATTTAACCCCTTTCCGACCATTCATCCTGCGATCGCCGGCAGCCCATTGCATTCAGTGGAGTCGGCTGTATTGCCGGTTCCATTGAATTCAATGGGCAAACATCGTTCTTCTCTGCTACAGCTGTTACAGCTGTGCCAGAGAAGAAGGATTTGTCTTCTATATGTTCTCAATGGGGTCAGCGCTGCTGCCGCTGGCCCCATTGAGCGCATATAGAATGCATCCATAGCCAGCAGCGGGAGGGGCAGATTTCAATACTCGGGTGACACCTTATCTCCCCAGCCACTCACAGCAGGGGGGTGGTATAGGGCTTAAACGTTGCAGGGGGAAGTTGTAATGCCTTCCCTGTCTTTATATTGGCCAAAAAAAAGCGCTAACGTCTCAGGGAAGAAAGTTTAATTTACCAGAACACCGCATGGTGTTCGTTACGAATAACGAACATCCCGAACACCCTAATATTCGCACGAATAGCAAGCTCGGACGAACGCGTTCGCTCATCTCTAGTGCTGACATGTTTTCCATCTTGTGCAACTACCATAAAATTGTGTTTACATGGCTAAGATTTGTTAAAATAAATGGTCTCTTTTGCATTGCATGGGGTTACTGTGCGCACATGTAATCTGTTGTTGATTCCCAGCGCTCATCATTTTGCAGACCTTTTTTAATGCTTAAGTATTTCTGAATATTCTAACAATTGCTTACAATTTGCTTGTGAAATGTGAGGTTTTCTTTAATTTATTTCCATTATATTAAAAATTGGGGTGTTTTTGTTAGAGGCTGCGAGGGTAGCAGATGCACCTCGTGACCAGATCAAGTGCCTGAAGGCGAGTAGGTCTACAAACACTCAGCTATCTCCAGCAGTTCTATAGAGCTGCAGTGTGCCCGCATGACCACTGCTCCTCTCATTCGCAGATGCTCAGGACCCCCTTTCTTGGGATCGGCAAAAGTATCATCGGTCAGACCTCCAACCAATCGAATACTTAGGATCGGGGTTAAGTTATTTTCGTGGGACAACCCTTCTAATGAGAATGTCTCAGCTGTTTAATTTTTGCTTAATTAATTATACTAAAGTCTGTAGAAAAGAAATACTCTAGTTTTCTGGCACAAATTGCTCCAGAAAATTGTCTTCCATGCTTTGTATCACATTTACAATGTGTTTAAGACACTTGTAAACATGGTTTTATAAGATCAGGAGAGGCTTTGCAGGACGGGGTCATGGCCTAAAAGCAACCTGCCAATGCACTAAAGTTTTGGCATAAAAACTGTTGCAAAACTGAGCCAATTAATAGGTGGAATAAAGTTTTGATCCTTTTATACAGGATAGTTGTCAAGCACTTAAGCACCTACAGTTGTCCCAATGATCATTGCTCCTGTACTTTCACACAGGAGCGATAATCGCTCACTGAAAGGAGGTGGAGCACACTGGAAATCTTCTCCAGCCGCCCGCTTGGACTCACAGCGAACAGGTAGTTGTTCATAGATGAATGACTGCCTGTTTACACAGGCCAATTATTGTCAGGTTTTTATGCTTGAATGATAGGTGAATTAATTATTGTTCATTGTTCAACTTTTGGCTGTATTTACACTGAACAATCATCGGTAATTTTCACACGATCCAACGATTACCTGATTGATAATTATTTTATGTAGAACGGCTCTTTGACTAGACAGTCAATAGATGTGTCGGATTTATCATTCAGAATGAGCCACTGTGATAAATGCTACACATTTTAAGACTGTCTAGTCTAAGTTTGCACTGTCTATCTATTAGAGAGTATTAGTAAATCAGCCCTAATGGGTTTATTCTTTGTTTTACTTTGGCAATTTATTTTTCAAGTTTTAAAGACCTTCCTGGGATGTCCATATTGGAGACACATTCTTCCTTCATCTATCACCTGCATATACAGTGCAGCAGAGCGTGTGTGCTTTATGTCAGTTAACTTGAATTTGAGACAATTAGCAGAGAAATAAATTATGACTGCTTGCATGTTAAAGCAACCCTTCAGCCCCATGACTAAACTTGTTCCAGGGCTAGAGGGAAGCAGTAATATTAACTGTCGCTCTTCCTTTGTGGCACTCCACATGGATCCACTGGTTTCTGGGCCCACTTTGGTCTTTCAAGATGGCAGTACCACTCTTGTCAACACCCAATAAGCACTGTGTATTGGTAGTCTGAGTCTCTAGGGAATGTAATGTCTTATAATACCAATGCACCAACAATGCACAGTGTGCATTGGGTAGCTAAAGATTCAACGCAGTCACCTTGAAAGACGAAAGAGGGGCCTGAGAATGGAAGGATCCAGAGCTCAACATCCGAAAGGGAGAATGGCAGATTATAGAATGGTAGAATTGGAAAGGACCTCCAGGGTCATCTGGTCCAACCACCTGCTCAATGCAGGATTCACTAAATCATCCCAGACAGATGTCTGTCCAGCCTCTGTTGGAAGACTTCCATTGAAAGAGAACTCCCCACCTCCCGTGGTAACCTGTTCCACTCATTGATTCCCCTCGCTGTCTAATATCTAATATGTGTCTCCTCCCTTTCAGTTTCATCCCATTGCTTCTAGTCTTTCCTTGTGCAGATGAGAATAGGGCTGATCCCTCTGCACAGTGACAGCCCTTCAGATATTTGTAGGCAGCTATTAGGTCTCCTCTCAGCCTTCTTTTTTGAAAGCTAAACATACCCAGATCCTTTAACCATTCCTCATAGGACATGATTTGCAGACCGCTCACCATCCTGGTAACTCTTTACTGAAATCGCTCCAGTTTGTCTCTGTATTTTTTAAAGTGGGGTGCCCAGAACTGGACACAGTATTCCAGATGAGGTCTGACCAAGGAAGAGTAGAGGGGGATAATTACCTCACGTGATCTAGGCTCTATGCTTCTCTTAATACATCCCAGAATTGTGTTTGCCTTGTTGGCTGCGGCATCACATTGTTATTTCTGATCACAAGACACATTTTATCACAGAACTGGAGGGCCGCTTTTATCTGCTACTGATGGCTGTTTAAATACAACTTAGTTATATACAGTTAAATACAATGTTACTATCATGTCATTAATACTGCACAACGAACAGCACAAAAACAGAACCCAAAAATAATAGCAAAATCATAGTTTTTTTCAACCTTGCAAAAAAGAAATAAAAGTTACACAGTACATTACATGTACCGCAAAATGTACTATTAAAAATACAACTAATCCTACAAGAACAAGTCCAGATAAAGTTACATTTATAGAAAAACGTGTACAAAATAATGTGATAACGTTATTCTCTGGTTCAGCACTACTACTCGCGATACCAAGTTTATATAGTTTTTTATGTTTTGCTATTTGTGTACACAAAAAACACTTGTGTCGCTGCATTCCAAGAGCCATAGCATTTTTATTTTTCCATCAGCAGAGCTCCATGGGGGCTTGTTCTATGTGGGATGAGCTCTAGTCTTCATTTATCCAATGTTTGGCAACGTGCAACATTTTGATTGCTAATTACTCGATTTTCTTTCTAGAGACAAGAGTAACAAAATCTGTAATTCTGGCATGTTTTTTTTATTTTCAATGGCGTTCACTCTGCAGTATAAGTGATATGTTAAATTAATTCTGCAGTCCACTACGATTATGGCTATACCAAATGTATATATATTTTTTTGCAACTTTTCACGCTATAAAATAAAAACTCTTTTTTATATCGCTGTGTTCAAAGACCCCTAACATTTTTTTTTCGGCAACAGTGTGTGCTGTGAAAGGGTTTTTTTCTTTCAGGATGAGGTGTACTTTTAATGGTACCATTTGTTGATCCATGCAATGTTTTGATTACTCTCTATTTTGTTTTTTGTAAGGTGAGATAGCTATTTTAGCCATGTTTTTTGTATTTTTTCATGACATGCACTGTGCGGGATAAGAAAAAAAAACATTTTTCTCAGGTCATTACGAATGCAGGAATACTACATGTGTTATATATTTTTTTTACATAGTAAGGGTGACTATCCACTTCAGTTTTTTTTCACTGTGAAATTCGCAGGTTTTTTTTTCTGTAGGGGTCTATGGGACTTGTAATGTTAAAATAGCGAAATCGTGATTTTGCGCGATTGCGATTTTAACATTACAAGTCCCATAGACCACTGCAGAAAAAAAAACGCTGCTAATTTCGCAGTGAAAAAAACCTGTAGTGGGTAGTCACCCTAAAGGGGAAAGATGTGGTTTTTATGCTCTTAAGTTGTTTTTTTTAATGTTTTAAGTTTTTATTTTTGTCCCACTAGGAGACCTAAATATCAGCATATTTTATAATTCTTCTAATGCACTACTATGCTTCGGTATAGTAGTGCATTAGAAAGCCTATGAAGCTCAGTCAGAGGCTGAGCCTCATAAAGCACTACAGCTGGCAGACCTGGAGGCTACATTCATACCTCTGGGTGCCATTGCAACCCATTGGGACCCTGCGATCACATTTGTGGGCATCCGATGGGTGAGATAGGGAACTTCCTCCCTCCGTCAGCATTTTAAATTCCACGGTCGCACTGACTGTAGCATGTAGAGGGTTAAGCAATGGGGATAAAAGGTTTGTTAAGGAGTTAAGACCCAAATGATCAGCCTTCCTAAAGGGAACCTGTCACGTCACCAAAGCACTTTGGGTAAATCTGAGAAAAGTCAGTTGGCATGATGCGTTTCTGCTTCAGGGAGTAAGTATAAAAAATACGCGTGAGGTTCCCTTTAACCTTCCCAGACAGACATTAATACTTTAACTTTATTTTTTTAAAGTAGATGTACAACAAGTATATCATCATACATATAAGAAAATGAAAATTTTGACTTTTTACCCTGAGTAGTATTCCATGGTTAAGGGCTTAGATTTCCTTCAATGATTAAGTGATGACCCTGCTTATATGTCTTAATCTACACAGTAAAGCTAACATTTGCGCTACAGAGATCAGTATATTCCAATCAGGTTTTTTTAAGTGGATGCTAACAAAAACACCAAAAAAAAGTTTTTAATAAAGGCCTGATTTAATATAATATGTAATTTTATGATCATACTTTCTCTTTGATTTCCCCTGCAGTGAACAGCAGGGAAATGAAACACAGATTTCCAGCAAAAAGTTTATCCAAACCGGAGAACTTCTTCATACAAAAATAATCCAGATATGCGCACATGTTATTAACCTATAGCTAGTAGTTTTATTCACTACCGACTAGGTACACTAAAGTCATCTTTAGTTTAGTTTAGTTGGAAAGCCATTCTTGAGTAGTGGCATAATTTTGGAGGGCAGCCAAGCCACAGTCATCTAGTATGTCACAAAGCTTAGATTAATTATATAGGTATGCAGAAGACTTTTCATAGCAGCTGTTTTAAATAACTGGACTGCAATTTGACTTTTCAATATCTAGGATTTTAATAGATTCTCTCATCTGACAGTTTTACATTATCACTTGGATGCCATTCAGATATTTAGAGATCGACTGATATCCAAGTTTCTAATTTTTGGAATTACTGGGAATTTTATCACAAGTTTTTGGTGCAAAACACATGCAGCTTTGTACTTTTATAACCAGGGTTGTGAAGGTCTGCTTAATTAAAACGAAAATGATCTGAAATGACTCATAGTCTCAAAGATAAACTCTAATGGGTCCAACTGGTTCCAGTAGAAGGTGTTTGTCATAATATTCCTCTGATATTGGATATGGCTTACTCTACATATGCAGCATCACAGACAAACTATGTGTCTTGGGAGTTTTATCATATATGTGCTTGAGGGTTTTTTTGTATTTAGATTTTGTTAAATATAGGATATACACACTATGATAATTGGCCGACTCAGGTGTTTAGAACCTCCCTCCATTTACACGGCACGAGCTGTCAGGCAAACGACGCCCGACAGCTCATCCCAGTGATGCTCGCTCTTCTGCTATTACACAGGAGCGAGTATCACAGACATTGCTGGCATAGAGGCAGAGTGGGTAATCCACTCCGAAAGCCCGCAGCACACCTCAGGATTTTTAAATCTATTTAAAGGGGACTTACAAGTCCAATAGATCCACGCCAAAGCAGGGGGGTCAGAGCCTCCAAATCCCCCCTAGGTATAATCCAATATTTCAGAGAAGCGATGCAATGGCAGCATTCCAGGTGTATAAAGTGAAAAAAATACTTTATTCCTCCATACACTGCTACGTTTCGACCCTCTCGGGGTCTTTGTCATGCTTGACAAAGACCCCGAGAGGGTCGAAACGTAGCAGTGTATGGAGGTATAGAGGCAGAGTGGTCCTGGGAGCGTTTTCCCCCTGCCCGCCTCCATTCACAGCAAGCAGACAGTCGTTCAAAAGTGAACAACTGCTGTTTACACCGAACAGCACATTATTCAGTTTTCTGCATGCAGATTGTTACGTGTGCTGCTGAGATATGTTGTTCTATTGTGATTCCAGCAGCACAGCACTCTCAGGGTTAATGATTGAGCTGGCTGGGTGTGGTACTTTCTGCTAGCCAATCCCCTGGATCTGTGCTCACATATAAACCCAGCTCCTGGTCAGTCTCTGCATGGCCCCTCAGGTGAGTAGTCATGAATGCTTGTCTGGTGAAGTTTGCAGTGTGACTTGGTTCATGTCCGTTTGTACGTTTAAATTCTGTCAGTTTTGTGTGAGTTTGCTGTGTGTCCTGCGGTCTGTGTCCTGTCCTGTTGCAGCGTGTGGTGAACGGTGTCCGGTTCTGCTGGACTCCTGGTTAGTGTAGGGACTAGCAGTATAACCAGGAGCCGTGACGTGGCCTGCTAGCTTTCAACATCTTGTACAACATGTCAACTAATACCTGGTATTTATATTCAGCTTCCTATCCGTTACTAGTGGTTGCATGTTGTATGCGGTGTATTCTGGGTCTGTCATGTGGCATGTGAATGCATCCTGTTCTGGTGCGTGGCTCCTAGGATCAGCTAGGGCCCAGATCCGAAGACCGCTGGGCTGCCCTTATTGGGGCAATGTCCCCGCTTAGGTAGGGCCATGTCTACCTCCCGTTAGCACAGGGTCAGTTGCCTGAAACCGGTGTGAGTCCCGTGTGACCCTGGTGATACCCGTGTGTGTCCCCTTTGGTCACAATCATGTTGGTCCCGTGCTTTGCCTGCCCACACGATCGTAACATAATGCACCCCAACTTACAAAAGGGGGTGCATGCTATGTTCAGGTGTGGAGTATGTTGTGCTATGTTGATATGTTGGTATGCCTTATATGTTGTATGCGAACAGTGACTAGTCCAGTGTCTGTGCGGGTGGCCGGACATCAGGTGTGGATAGTCATGTTCTGAGTATGTTATGTGTTGTGTGTGAACAGAGACTAGTCCAGTGTCTGTGCAGGTGGCCAGACATCAGGTGTGGATAGTCCTTTTCTGAGGATGTTGTGTATTCATATGCATGTTAGACACACTGTGTTGTAGTGTCTGTTGCATGCGGTGGTTGGAGCAAGTTTCCCCGTACTTCCCAGCAAATGGTTTGGACACCTGCTGTTCCTTCCCTTCCTGGCGTTCTGGGGTGGTGCACTCAGTAGGTGTGGTACGGTGACCACGAAAGTGTAGCCACTCGCAGGTTTCTCCTTTCCCTTGGCAGGTGCGGCCTCCGAACATCTGATTTTTGTGTGCGTGGTGCGAGCTGGTGACGCCGGCCACGATTTTCCTTATAGGCCAGATAGGTGTTCTGGTGGTCCTTCCCCTTGTACGGTGGGTGTGGTGGCTCCATACAACTTTGGTGGCATGCATGTTGTGTCTGAGTTCCATCTCAGTCTGTATTCCTGTTCCGGTGTCCGTTTTGTGGCGAGGTGCGCCCTGCGGACGTAATTTGTTGTAGACCCCTGTGCGGGAGGTACCAGGGTGTACTTCCTTCTCCTGCTGACAGGCTGGCGTCCGCAGCAGGCCGTAGTGATAAGTCCTGTTCACGCTATGTCAGTAGGGAGGGTAGCCATCTTTCCCTCTGGATTGTGCATATTCTATGCAGGCTACTGTTCGGTGGACTTTTGGTATAAGGCGCAGTGGTCCTGCTTAGTTATTCCCTTACTCTCTCCCATTTTATTATCTTTGCCTTGGTGTCAGGTCCTTTTTAGATAAATCCTGTACACGTGCGCGGTTTGGAGGAGTTGCATAATTTTTTTTTTTTTGGTTATGCTTAAAGGGTCCAGAGGCCGCCTTTTTAAAGGAGAGGTACTGTTACGTGTGCTGCTGAGACATGTTGTTCTATTGTGATTCCAGCAGCACAGCACTCTCAGGGTTAATGATTGAGCTGGCTGGGTGTGGTACTTTCTGCTAGCCAATCCCCTGGATCTGTGCTCACATATAAACCCAGCCCCTGGTCAGTCACTGCATGGCCCCTCAGGTGAGTAGTCATGAATGCTTGTCTGGTGAAGTTTGCAGTGTGACTTGGTTCATGTCCGTTTGTACGTTTAAATTCTGTCAGATTTGTGTGAGTTTGCTGTGTATCCTGCAGTCTGTGTCCTGTCCTGTTGCAGCGTGTGGTGAACGGTGTCCGGTTCTGCTGGACTCCTGGTTAGTGTAGGGACTAGCAGTATAACCAGGAGCCATGAAGTGGCCTGCTAGCTTTCAACATATTGTACAACATGTCAACTAATACCTGGTATTTATATTTAGCTTCCTATCCGTTGCTAGTGGTTGCATGTTGTATGCGGTGTATTCTGGGTCTGTCATGTGGCATGTGAATGCATCCTGTTCTGGTGCGTGGCTCCTAGGATCAGCTAGGACCCAGATCCGAAGACCGCTGGGCTGCCCTTATTGGGGCAATGTCCCCGCTTAGGTAGGGCCATGTCTACCTCCCGTTAGCACAGGGTCAGTTGCCTGAAACCGGTGTGAGTCCCGTGTGACCCTGGTGATACCCGTGTGCATCCCCTTTGGTCATGATCGTGTGGGCCCCATGCTTTGCCTGCCCACATGATCGTAACACAGATACTGAATGACGGTACAAATCTCATTCAGTCATTCAGTCGCTGCATGCATTTATATGGGATGACTATTATTCTGAATAAAAATGATCCTGTGGAAATGGGCCATTAGATCTAATTTCAAGGGTCCATGTGGCTACAAAAAAAAGATACAGGAAGGAGAACTAGATTAGAGAAAGGAATTGGTGTACACTAGAGATGAGCGAGCATACTCGCTAAGGGCAATTGCTCGAGTGAGCATTGCCCTTAGCGAGTACCTGCCCGCTCGAGAGAAAAGGTTCGGATGCCAGTGTGGGGGAGCAGTGAGTTGCAGTCAGCAGGGGAGAGTGGGGGGGGGGGGGGGGGGGGGGAGAGATCTCCCCTCTGTTCCTCCCCGCTCTCCCCCCGCAGCTCCCTGCCCGCCGCCGGCACCGCTCATCTCTAGTGGCCACCACAAGGAGTATGGCAACTGTCTGTTACATCACTTATACTAATATTCTTCTAAAGTTCATCTAGGCTTTTTAATCTAATTGATGCCTCAAGAATACTGATTGGAAAAAGTGCCTCTCTTGAGTCTTCTAGAATACATAAATTAAAGCATAACTGAGTTTTCAACAAGTTTTCTAAAACACAAAATAACAGGTTTTTTTGTACCTTGTTTCACATTTTTAGGTTCTGATTATCAGTTGATCTTCCCCATTTTCTGCAACTGCTGTTTGCATTCCACTTTCATGCAGGGGGCGTGTAGCAAGCCTAGCATTTAGAAGTAGTTCACTGTCCTGCATTTACTTTCCCTTACTTCCCATGCCATATTTCAGTGTCTCTGGTCCAATCAGTAGGGAAACAGTATCTGAATGCCCACCACTCTACTTTCCCGTGATTCTTGTAGGAGCTGAGCATTTAAAGACATTCTGTCCAAATGATGAGTATACTCTATATAATGTGTGAGCACATGCACGTGCTTTAACAGCAGGAGAGGCAGATATTGTGTAATTGCAAGCACTGTGTTTGCAGATCTGTCAGCCTGTGAGTACAGGGAAGAGCCTGTGAGGATAGCCCTTATACCATGTGCTAGTGTCCCAGTAACTACAGAAGCTAAATACCTAGCAACAGGTACTGGATTACAGAGGGGCTGGAAAGGAGGCCCCTAGTGGCAGCCACTTCAAACTTAAATTACAATGGTAAAACCACAACATTTTAATGAAAGTATATTATCTGATTGATGGGGATCACACAGGCTATTTGATTAGCAGAAATTGCCTGAAAAGTTAGTGCCCCTTAAAGACCTGTTGACAGCTGACTTCCTTGTGCTGTTTTATTAGTCAAAATGATAAACATCAAGATAAAACCCAACAGACGCCATTATACAGTAAAATAATGGAATCTGCCTGGCACTGGTGGCATCCATCATGTGATGCATCCAGCACTGTGTCCTAGGTAATGTGTAAATGGAAAACATGATGTGAACATAGTCTTACAGAAACATAGGGAAAACGCCCACAATAGGAAAAAATGTCTTGTTTAGATGGCTGTTAAGGGCCCTTTTACACAGAAAAATTGTCGGGCACAGAAGTCATCCCAGTGATAATTTCTCCAGTGTTCTCACACAGAAGTGATCATCGCTTAATGAATGAAGGGGGACTGAGCCAGAGTTTGCTCTGGCCACCCACCTCCATTCACAGTTAACAGGCAGTCGATCATATATGAACGACTGCCTGCTTACACGGAACGATCATTTTTCAGTTTTTATTCCTACAGAATCTGAACTGCAAACGATAAGTAAACTAATTATGACTGGTCGTTTAGTTGCTGCAAGCATTTACAGTGTTATTTTATTGCTCAAATTCTTGTGATCCAGTGAGACTCTGAATGACTATCGTCCCATGTAAAAGGGCCCAAACTATCTACACTTCCCATAAGCAAAGAGAGAGGGATAAAAGCTTATCTCATGTTAGAACAAAGAATCGGGGGTCTAAAATCTACAGCTGGCCAATGGTGTAGCTAAAGGCTCAAGTGCCCAGGTGCAAAAGTTTATCTTGGGGACTCCCAAATTCTCTTAACCCCTTAACGCAGAAGCGTAACTTGAAGCTCCTGGGCCTCAATGCAAAACCTCTAACAGGGTTCACAACTATAATGCTTTATTCATAGTACTGGGCTCCCTATATGGAGAAGAGAGGCCTTATGGGCCCCCTAAGTCTCCTGGACACAGGTGCAACCGTGTCCCCTGCATCCCCTATAGTTAAACCAGTGTTGGCCATACTTGTTTCGCAAACATACAAATTTGAGTCTATATTAGCCATTAACAGTGATCAAACTGACCATCCATGTTCCATGACACCGGGCGACAGACGAACAATCGTTCTGAGAACGTTTTTATGAAGGAGGATTGTTTGTTGGCAAAGATCGTTCATAAAAATGAATGTTCTTGCGTCTATCGCCAGAAAAATTCAAACGTGTCCATCCTGTTTCCAGATGATGACGGTCCATCATTGGTCAACTAAAACGATTGTTTTCACCTGATGAATAATCATTTTAGTTGAAGTTGTCCATTTCCACCAACTTTAGCCCAATGTATATTTGAGCATCTTTACAGCTTGCTGCTTTTCTTCTGGTTCATTCTCCACCCTGTTCGCAAGCCCTATAGTAATAAATTGTCATGTGGGCGGTCTTCAGAACCCAGCGTCAATGAAACATCACCTTGCTTATTTATACTGGGGGAAACTAGTCACATGACAATTTACTAGTATTGGGCTCTGAGGCATTTGTAGGAGAACTTGGGTGCAGAACGGTGCAGAGAGAAAGAATAAACAGCGCTGGAATTAACGAAGAGCCGACAGTATAGGTATGCAGCTAGTTTCACTTGTGAGAGGACATTACAGATTCTCTTTAAAAAGATATCTGGTATAGAAAAAACATTTTTACATGCTCAATGGTTGAATTCTGAGTTAACTGTTTAGTGAAAGACAATACGCCTTTTTAACTGACCTCACTAATGGGCTTTAAGCCTGCATATACATCTTTTTAAGGCAGTGGATTGGTTGAATACTGACAGCCAGGCTTTTGCTCTAACTGACAGGCATGGAGAAACCCCAGATCCTAGCAGTTTAACCCTTTACATGACAGAATTAAAAGCAACTGTAGCATATAAGCATATGACAGGGGGCTCCTTCTGTTACCTTTCAGCAGTCCACAATATGGTCCAAAAATACCAATGGGTTCCCATTGGAGACGGATGCCTGACAAAGGCGACCATGTTTGCTATGTAACACAGCCTATTTGATCCCGCCTCCCACAGAGTCTAATAGTCTGATGTAGAGATGAACCAAAATGCTCGGGTGCTTGGTACTTGAAAGCTCATTTCCATAGATAGCCCACAATGCTGTTGAGAATTGATGATAAATTGACGTACAATCATCATTCCAATCCCATGCCACCTCCGTCACAAAATTGTCAGGAGCCGCAAACGTGGGCATAAAGGGGACTCAGGTGCCAGCACTACACATCTCCACAATGCAACAATACTCTGTGTGGGAAGCACGTGAGCGGGCCCAGGGTCAGGCTCGGTCCTAGCCTCCACTGTGTGTGACCCAAGGTGCCCTGAGTTACAAAGCAATGGGAAATCCATGTGTCCCCACACAATTCATTCTGTGTAGGTGTTAGATAGCTCAACACCACAGTGGAAAGTCTTTGAGTTCCTTGGGCTTGCCTATGCTGTCGGTGCACAAAGATGGTATTACACAAGAAGAAATCAGAGCGCCCAAACATGGCAGAGTTTCACCCACCAAGGACCTCGGCCCACATTTCTACCCTAGTCAGTCAGTGTATTTGTGCCAGACAGGTAAAGCAATGCAATGGGAAGTCCTTGTGCACCCACAGCATAGGTGAGCCCATGAAACTAAAAAAAAGTATTACACCTAAAGAAATCAGAGTGCCCAAACAAGGCAGTTTCACCCTGCCAAGGACCTCGGCTCACAGCCTCAGTAATTGTGGGCATAAAGCGGACTTGGATGCTAGTACAGCTGTGAACGTCTCTTTAAATCAGTAACGGTCGCTTTCATCACTCCAAAGACTGGATAAACCACAAAGAAATTCCACAGGCCATATCTGGCGCAGTTGATTCTTCCACCCCAGGACCGCGGCCTCTGCCCACACCCTCAGTAAGCGTGGGCCTCAAGCGGACTCGGATGCTAGTGCAGTTGTAAACGTCTCATTAATGCAGTAACGCTCTTTTTGTTTGGCCCAAACCACTGTCTCAGATAACTGTGGTAACACGAGAGAAAATACATGTTGCTCACCGGTGATCCCCAGACCCCAAGCAGGAGGAGAAGGTGGCATAATAAGGCCGAGAAACCATGACTGAGGTAGGAGCTGCAATACTCTGTGAGGGAATTATGTGAGCGGGCCCTGGGTAAGGCTCGGTCCCAGCCTCCACCTTGTGTGACCCAAGGTGCCATGAGATAAATAGCTATGGGAAATCCATGTGTCCCCACACACTTCATTCTGTGTATGTGTCAGGCAGCTGAACACCGCAATGGGAAAACTTTGTACACCCACAGTATAGGCAGACCCCAGTAACATTTCTGTAGCAAGAGTATAGGCGGACCCCAATAACATTTCTGTAGCAAGAGTATAGGCGGACCCCAATAACATTTATGTAGCAAGAGTATAGGCGGACCCCTGTAACATTTATGTAGCAAGAGTATAGGCGGACCCCAGTAACATGTCTGTAGCAAGAGTATAGGCGGACCCATGTAACATGTCTGTAGCAAGAGTATAGGTGGACCCCTGTAACATTTCTGTACCAAGTGTATAGGCGGACCCCTGTAACATTTCTGTACCAAGTGTATAGGCGGACCCCAGTAACATTTCTGTAGCAAGAGTATAGGCGGACCTATGCAACATGTCTGTAGCAAGAGTATAGGCGGACCCCAATAACATTTATGTAGCCAGAGTATAGGTAGACCCCAATAACATTTCTGTAGCAAGAGTATAGGCGGACACCTGTAACATTTCTGTAGCAAGAGTATAGGCGGACCCCAGTAACATTTATGTAGCAAGAGTATAGGCGGACCCCAGTAACATTTATGTAGCAAGAGTATAGGTGGACCCCTGTAACATTTATGTAGCAAGAGTATAGGTGGACCCCTGTAACATTTATGTAGCAAGAGTATAGGCGGACCTCTGTAACATGTCTGTAGCAAAAGTATAGGCAGACCCCAATAACATTTATGTAACAAGAGTATAGGCAGACCCCAGTAACATTTCTGCAGCAAGAGTATAGGCGGACCCCAGTAACATTTCTGCAGCAAGAGTATAGGCGGACCCCAGTAACATTTCTGCAGCAAGAGTATAGGCGGACCCCAATAACATTTCTGTAGCAAGAGTATAGGCGGACCCTTGTAACATGTCTGTAGCAAGAGTGCAGGTGGACCCCTGTAACATTTCTGTACCAAGTGTATAGGCAAACCCCAGTAACATTTCTGTAGCAAGAGTATAGGCGGACCCCAGTAACATTTATGTAGCAAGAGTATAGGCGGACCCCTGTAACATTTATATAGCAAGAGTATAGGCGGACCCCAATAACATTTATGTAGCAAGAGTATAGGCATACCTGTGTAACATGTCTGTAGCAAAAGTATAGGCGGACCCCAATAACATTTATGTAGCAAGAGTATAGGCGGACCCCAGTAACATTTCTGCAGCAAGAGTATAGGCAGACCCCAATAACATTTCTGTAGCAAGAGTATAGGCAGACCCCTGTAACATTTCTGTAGCAAGAGTATAGGCGGACCCCAGTAACATTTATGTAGCAAGAGTATAGGCGGACCCCTGTAACATTTCTGTAGCAAGAGTGTAGGCGAACCCCTGAAACATCTGCGTACCAACAGTATAGGCGAGCACCTGAAAAGATTTGGTTACCAAGAGTGTAGGCGAAGGCCGGAAAAATTAGTTAGATAATAGAGATGAGCGAACATACTCGTCTGAGCTTGATACTCGTTCAAGTATTAGCGTGTTTGAGATGCTCGTTACTCGTGACGAGTACCACGCGATGTTCGAGTTACTTTCACTTTCATCTCTGAGACGTTAGCGCGTTTTTCTGGCCAATAGAAAGACAGGGAAGGCATTACAACTTCCCCCTGCGACGTTCAAGCCCTATACCACCCCCCTGCAGTGAGTGGCTGGCGGGATCAGGTGTCACCCGAGTATACAAATCGGCCCCTCCCGCGGCTCGCCACAGATGCGTTCTGACAGAGATCAGGGACAGTGCTGCTGGTGCCGGAGCTGCTATAGGGAGAGCGTTAGGAGTTATTTTAGGCTTCAAGAACCCCAACGGTCCTTCTTAGGGCCACATCTAACTGTGTGCAGTAGGGTGGAGGCTGCTTTTTGCAGTGTTGCACATTTTTTTTTTGTATATCGGCCGTGCAGAGCATTGCGTCCTGCAGTAATTTTACATTGTCCAGGGCCAGTAGTGGTGAGGCAGGGACAGAAGACATATTTAGTGTATATAGGCAGTGGGCCTTTCCAAAAACATTTGGGAAAAAAAATCTATTTGGGCTGCCTGTGACCGTCCTCAGTGTACTGGGTCTCTGCTGGGGGTAGTTGTCCTAATTCATACGCAGCCAGCTAAGTGTTATAGCAGGCTTGCGCAAAATTCTTTCCTGCCTCTGCTGTGCGTTCCGTAAGCGAAGTCAGCCTCCAACCACAGGCCAATAAGCGTCACATTTAATTACAGCGTTCTGTTTCTGCACTACTGGTAATACACCATGCTGAGGGGTAGGGGTAGGCCTAGAGGACGTGGACGTGGCCGAGGACGCGGAGGCCCAAGTCAGGGTGTGGGCACAGGCCGAGCTCCTGATCCAGGTGTATCGCAGCTGACTGCTGCGGGATTAGGAGAGAGTTACGTTTCTGGCGTCCCCACATTCATCTCACAATTAATGGGTCCACGCGGTAGACCTTTATTAGAAAATGAGCAGTGTGAGCAGGTCCTGTCGTGGATGGCAGAAAGTGCATCCAGCAATCTATCGTCCACCCACAGTTCTGCGCCGTCCACTGCTGCAACTCAGAATCCTCTGGCTGCTGCTCCTCCTTCCTCCCAGCCTCCTCACTCCATTACAATGACACATTCTGAGGAGCGGGCAGACTCCCAGGAACTGTTCTCGGGCCCCTGCTCAGATTGGGCAGCAGTAGTTCCTCTCCCACCAGAGGAGTTTATCGTGACTGATGCCCAACCATTGGAAAGTTCCCGGGGTCCGGGGGATGAGGCTGGGGACTTCCGGCAACTGTCTCAAGAGCTTTCAGTGGGTGAGGAGGACGATGACGATGAGACACAGTTGTCTATCACTCAGGTAGTAGTAATTGGAGTAAGTCCGAGGGAGGAGCGCACAGAGGATTCGGAGGAAGAGCAGCAGGACGATGAGGTGACTGACCCCACCTGGTTTGCTACGCCTACTGAGGACAGGTCTTCAGAGGGGGAGGCAAGTGCAGCAGCAGGGCAGGTTGGAAGAGGCAGTGCGGTGGCCAGGGGTAGAGGCAGGGCCAGACCGAATAATCCACCGACTGTTTCCCAAAGCGCCCCCTCGCGCCATGCCACCCTGCAGAGGCCGAGGTGCTCAAAGGTCTGGCAGTTTTTCACTGAGAGTGCAGACGACCGACGAACAGTGGTGTGCAACCTTTGTCGCGCCAAGATCAGCCGGGGAGCCACCACCACCAGCCTCACCACCACCAGCATGCGCAGACATATGATGGTCAAGCACCCCACAAGGTGGGACGAAGGCGTTCACCGCCTCCGGTTTGCACCGCTGCCTCTCCCCCTGTGCCCCAACCTGCCACTGAGATCCAACCCCCCTCTCAGGACACAGGCACTACCGTCTCCTGGCCTGCACCCACACCCTCACCTCCGCTGTGCTCGGCCCCATCCACCAATGTCTCTCAGCGCAGCGTCCAGCCATCGCTAGCGCAAGTGTTGGAGTGCAAGCGCAAGTACGCCGCCACGCACCCGCACGCTCAAGCGTTAACCGTCCACATAGCCAAATTTATCAGCCTGGAGATGCTGCCGTATAGGGTTGTGGAAACGGAGGCTTTCAAAGGTATGATGGCGGTGGCGGCCCCGTGCTACTCGGTTCCCAGTCGCCACTACTTTTCCCGATGTGCCGTCCCAGCCCTGCACGACCACGTCTCCCGCAACATTGTACGCGCCCTCACCAACGCGGTTACTGCCAAGGTCCACTTAACAACGGACACGTGGACAAGCACAGGCGGGCAGGGCCACTATATCTCCCTGACGGCACATTGGGTGAATTTAGTGGCGGCTGGGACAGAGTCAGAGCCTGGGACCGCTCACGTCCTACCCACCCCCAGAATTGCGGGCCCCAGCTCGGTGGTGGTATCTGCGGCGGTGTATGCTTCCTCCACTAAACCACCCTCCTCCTCCTACGCAACCTCTGTCTCGCAATCAAGATGTGTCAGCAGCACGTCGCCAGCAGTCGGTGTCGCGCGGCGTGGCAGCACAGCGGTGGGCAAGCGTCAGCAGTCCGTGCTGAAACTACTCAGCTTAGGAGAGAAGAGGCACACGGCCCACGAACTGCTGCAGGGTCTGACAGAGCAGACCGACCGCTGGCTTGCGCCGCTGAGCCTCCAACCGGGCATGGTCGTGTGTGACAACGGCCGTAACCTGGTGGCGGCTCTGCAGCTCGGCAGCCTCACACACGTGCCATGCTTGGCCCACGTCTTTAATTTGGTGGTTCAGCGCTTTCTGAAAAGCTACCCACGCTTGTCAGACCTGCTCGGAAAGGTGCGCCGGCTCTGCGCACATTTCCGCAAGTCCCACACGGACGCTGCCACCCTGCGCACCCTGCAACATCGGTTTCATCTGCCAGTGCACTGACTGCTGTGCGACGTGCCCACACGGTGGAACTCTACGCTCCACATGTTGGCCAGGCTCTATGAGCAGCGTAGAGCTATAGTGGAATACCAACTCCAACATGGGCGGCGCAGTGGGAGTCAGCCTCCTCAATTCTTTACAGAAGAGTGGGCCTGGTTGGTAGACATCTGCCAGGTCCTTGGAAACTTTGAGGAGTCTACCCAGATGGTGAGCGGCGATGCTGCAATCATTAGCGTCACAATTCCTCTGCTATGCTTCTTGAGAAGTTCCCTGCAAAGCATAGAGGCAGACGCTTTGCGCTCGGAAACAGAGGCGGGGGAAGACAGTATGTCGCTGGATAGTCAGAGCACCCTCCTGTCTATATCTCAGCGCGTTGAGGAGGAGGGGGAGGAGCATGAGGAGGATGAGGAGGAGGGGGAAGAGACAGCTTGGCCCACTGCTGAGGGTACCCATGCTGCTTGCCTGTCATCCTTTCAGCGTGTATGGCCTGAGGAGGAGGAGGAGGATCCTGAAAGTGATCTTCCTAGTGAGGACAGCCATGTGTTGCGTACAGGTACCCTGGCACACATGGCTGACTTCATGTTAGGATGCCTTTCTCGTGACCCTCGCGTTGCACGCATTCTGGCCACTACGGATTACTGGGTGTACACACTGCTCGACCCACGGTATAAGGAGAACCTTTCCACTCTCATTCCCGAAGAGGAAAGGGGTTCGAGAGTGATGCTATACCACAGGACCCTGGCGGACAAACTGATGGTAAAATTCCCATCCGACAGCGCTAGTGGCCGAAGGCGCAGTTCCGAGGGCCAGGTAGCAGGGGAGGCGCAGAGATCAGGCAGCATGTACAGCACAGGCAGGGGAACTCTCTCTAAGGCCTTTGACAGCTTTCTGGCTCCCCAGCAAGACTGTTACCGCTCCCCAGTCAAGGCTGAGTCGGCGGGAGCACTGTAAAAGGATGGTGAGGGAGTACGTAGCCGATTGCACGACTGTCCTCGGTGACGCCTCTGCCCCCTACGACTACTGGGTGTCGAAGCTGGACACGTGGCCTGAACTCGAGCTGTATGCCCTGGAGGTGCTTGCTTGTCCTGCGGCTAGCGTCTTGTCAGAGAGGGTGTTTAGTGCGGCTGGGGGAATCATCACTGATAAGCGTACCCGCCTGTCAACCGACAGTGCCGACAGGCTTACACTCATCAAGATGAACAAAGCCTGGATTTCACCAGACTTCTCTTCTCCACCAGCGGACAGCAGCGATACCTAAACAATACGTAGGCTGCACCCGCGGATGGAAGCATTGTTCTCTATCACCATCAAAAACGTGGACCTTTTAGCTTCATCAATCTGTGTATAATATTAATCCTCCTCCTCCTGCTCCTCCTCCTCCTGAAACCTGACATAATCACTCCGAACAGGCAATTTTTCTTAGGCCCACAAGGCTCAGTTATATAATTTTTGTAAACAATTTTTATACGTTTCAATGATCATTAAAGCGTTGAAACTTTCACCTCAACCAATTTTTATTTTAACTGGGCTGCCTCCAGGCCTAGTTACAAATTAAGCCACATTAACTAAAGCGATTAATGGGTTTCACCTGCCCTCTTGGTTGTGCATGGGCAATTTTTCTGAGGTACATTAGTACTGTTGGTACACCAATTTTTTGGGGCCCTCGCCTACAGTGTAATCCAATTAATTTTTTGCCTACCTGCATTAAAGCTGACGTTACATCAGCTGTGCTGGGCACTGCAATGGGATATATTTATGTACCGCCGGTGGCTTCCTGGCACCCACCCATGCTGTGGGTCCACAGGGAGTTGTAACTGCATATGTCCACTTCTAAAGAACCCCAGTGTGACTGGGACATGCAGTGTGGGCCGAAGCCCACCTGCATTTAATCGGACGTTACCTCAGCTGTGATGGGCACTGCAATGGGATACATTTATGTACAGCCGGTGGGTTCCAGAGAGCCACCCATGCTGTGGGTGCACACGGAATTCCCATTGCGGAGTTGTACCTGCCTGTGACTATTTATAAAAAAACGCGGTCTGACTGGGGCATGCAGACACCTTGACAGAATGAATAGTGTGTGGCACATAGGTTCCCTATTGCTATGCCCACGTGTGCAGCTCCTGATGGCGGTGGCACAGGATTATATTTCTCATTGCTTCTGTACAGCATTGTGGGCTATCGCCCCGCCCCTTTTAAAGAGGGTCGCTGCCTAGCCGTGCCAACCCTCTGCAGTATGTGCCTGCGCTCGCACCGTAGAATAGGTAGAAATAGAATATACTGAAGAGATTAAGGTTATATCACTTACTTCAGGGAGGCGCCTTTAGGGTAGGCGCCTCCTAATCCAAATAGGCGTATCAAATATGGTGCCGATCAACAATGGTGAACAGGTTCCACGATTTTAATAAAATAGAATAAAATATAATACACAACGCGTTTCGGCCGCACGGCCTTTTTCAAGTGTCACCATATTTGATACGCCTATTTGGATTAGGAGGCGCCTACCCTAAAGGCGCCTCCCTGAAGTAAGTGATATAACCTTAATCTCTTCAGTATATTCTATTTCTACCTATTCTACGGTGCGAGCGCTGAGGTTTTTTTCCTTTTATCTCATTTATATCTTCCTCCTTCATGCCATGACTGGAGTTTCCCTCTAGCCGCTCTCTCTTATGAGATTGTTTACAGCACCTAGGAATATTCGTCTTCACCTGGCAATCAAGACCCCTCACCTACTACACTTTTCAGTATCCTTCCAGTGAGCGCCAAATCCTTACTCATCACTCTCAGTATGTGCCTGCGGTTCCTCCTCATGGCAGACGCACTTATTAATAGACATGAGGGTGGTGTGGCATGAGGGCAGCTGAAAGCTGCGCAGGGACAATTTGGTGTGCGCTGTGGACACTGGGTCGTGCAGGGGGGGGGGGTGGGGGTTGGGCAGCATGTAACCCAGGAGAAGTGGCAGCAGAGTGTCATGCAGGCAGTGATTGTGCTTTGTTGGAGGTAGTGTGGTGCTTAGCTAAGGTATGCATTGCTAATGAGGGCTTTTCAGAAGTATAAGTTGTTGGGAGGGGGGGCCCACTCTTGCCACTATTGTGGCTTGATAGTGGGACCTGGGAACTTGAGATGCAGCCCAACATGTAGCCCCTCGCCTGCCCTATCCGTTGCTGTGTCGTTCCCATCACTTTCTTGAATTGCCCAGATTTTCACAAATGAAAACCTTAGCGAGCATCGGCGATATACAAAAATGCTCGGGTCGCCCATTGACTTCAATGGGGTTCGTTACTTGAAACAAACCCTCGAGCATCGCGATAATTTCGTCCCGAGTAACGAGCACCCGAGCATTTTGGTGCTCGCTCATCTCTATTAGATAACAGTATAGGCAAGGGCCTGAAAAATTGGTGTACCAAGAGTACAAGTGTACCCCTGAAAAATTGCTCAACCGCGAGGGCAGGTGAAACCCATAAACATTTTTTAAAGATACAGCTCGCTGTTGCTTAATTTGTAACAGAGCCTGGAGGCAGGCCTTTGAAAAAAATTGGTTTCTGTTAAAGTATAAATACTTTTAAAAATTGTAAAAAACATTTAAACAGAGCCTTTTGGGCCGCAGAAAAATTGGCAGTTCAGCATGATGACATGCTGTTTTAGGAGGAGGAGTAATAATATCCGAGAGTGATTGACAAAGCTAATTCACCCTTTTTTGTGGTGATAGAGGATGCATTTTTCTCCTGTTGCAGCAAAAAGAATCATTAGGTTCTGCTGCTTTCCGCCAGTGGAGAAGAAAAGTCTGGGGAATAGCAGCCTTTGTTTCATCTTTATGAGTGTAAGCATGTCGTCACTGGCAGTTGACAGGTGGGTATGTTTTCGCTCCAACGCTTGTGTTAGTGACAGCTGAACGCTGCGCTCAAAGACATTGCTAGATGGAGTGGAGGACGGTGAAGGTGAGGGTGCGGGTGCAGGCCGGGAGGCGCTTGTGCCTGTATCCTGAGAGGGGGAATGGATCTCAGTGGCAGGTTGGGGCACAGAGGAAGAGGCAGTGGTGTGACCCGGAGGCGGTGAATGTCCTGGCTCCCTGGCTGATCTTGGTGCGACACAGGTTGCACACCACTGTTCATCGGTTGTCCGCGCTCTCACTAAAAAACATCCACACCTTTGAACATCTAACCCTCTGCACAGAGGCTTGCCGTGAGGGGGTGCTTTGGGAAACAGTTGGGGGATTCTTCACTCTGGCCCTGCCTCTACCCCTGGCCACTCCACTGCCTCTTCCAACCTGTCCTGCTGCTGCACTTGCCTCCTCCTCTAAAGCCCTGTCCTCAGTAGGCTTAGCAAATTAGGTGGGTTCAGTCACCTCATCGTCCAGCTGCTCTTCCTTCAAATCCTCTGTGCGCTCCCCCCTCAGACTTACTGCACTTAATGCTACCTCACTGAAAGACAACTGTGTCTCATCATCCTCATCCACAAAAAGCTCTTGAGACAGTTGCCGGAAGTCCCCAGCCTCATCACCCGGACTCCGGGAACTTTCCAAAGGTTGGGCATTGGTCATGACAAACTCCTCAGGTGAGAGAGGAACCATTTTTCCCACTCATGGCAGGGACCCGAGAATAGTTCCTGGGAGTCTGCCTGCTCAGAATATGTCATTTTCATGGAGTGAGGTGGCTGGGAGGAAGGAGGATTCAGAGTTGCAATCCCTAGGCCGGGAGTAGTGGACTGCGTGGAAGACTGGGTGGTCGATACATTGCTGGATGCGTTTTCTGCCATCCAAGACAGGACCTGCTCGCACTGCTCTGTTTGTAATAAAGGATACCACGTGGTTGGGCATTGGTAATGACAAACTCCTCAGGTGAGAGAGGAACCATTTTTTCCCACTCATGGCAGGGACCCGAGAACAGTTCCTGGGAGTCTGCCTGCTCAGAGTATGTCATTTTCATGGAGTGAGGTGGCTGGGAGGAAGGAGGATTCAGAGTTGCAGTCCCTAGGCCGGGTGTAGTGGACTGCGTAGAAGACTGGGTGGTCGATACATTGCTGGATGCGTTTTCTGCCATCCAAGACAGGACCTGCTCGCACTGCTCTGTTTGTAATAAAGGATACCACGTGGACCCATAAATTGTGATATGAAGCTGGGGAGCTCAGAAACTTGCCTCCCTCCTAATCCCTCAGCAGCCGGCTGTGATTCACCACGCCCAGGTACTCAACCTGTGCCCACAACCTCACTTGGACGCCCGCGTCCATGTCAACGTTCTCGACCCTTACCCCTACTCCTCATCATGGCGGATTAAGAATAGAGCAGGGCCCAAATAAATTACTCCACTGTACAACGCTGACAACTGTGGATAATTCACTGCACACAGAGACTTGTAGATAGCGAAGGCTATGTGCTGTCACTTGAAAAAATTAACCTGCTATCTTGCGCTGATACCTAGGGGTAATTTACCGCTCATAGAGACTTGTAGATAAGAGAGGCTGTGTGGAGAGGGAGAAGACTGTAAAGCCAGTGGATAGTGCTGGTAACTGCGGCTATCTAAACCCCACCAAGGAAAGTGTATTGTGAGACGCTCTGCACAGTGGCAGAGCTGAGATACTTTGCAGTGGCCCAGGAAATATTAGAGTACTTTTTCGCGGTGAGCCCTCTTTCTAATGCACTGCAGACTGAGAACGGTATAACTGAAATAGTTTGCAGTGGCCCAGGAAATATTACAGTACTGTTTAGCGGTGAGACCTCTGTCTAATGCACTGCACACAGAACGGTATAACTGAACTACTTTGCTGTAAGCTAGGAAATGTTAGAGTGCAGTTTCACGGTGAGAGCTCATTGTACGGCAGTGCAGGCTGAGAACGCTATAACTGCAAGGCTGGGAACAGGCCTAGATGTGTAATACAAAAGTTGGTGCACTACTGCTCCAGGCCAGCCACAACTATAATGCACACGGTGAGGTGTAGTCCTAAGAAGGACCATTGGGGTTCTTGTACGGAGGATCAGGAGTCCTGTAACACGTTCCCTATATAGGCAACTCTGTCCCTAAACTCTGCGTAATACACTGCAGACTGAGAAAGCTATAGCTAAAATGGCCTGCACAGCCCGAGATGCTTTAAAAAAATTGGTGCACTACTGCTCCAAGCCAGCCACAACTATAATGCATACGATGAGGAGTAGCCCTAAGAAGGACCGTTGGGGTTCTTGAAGACAGGATCCTACGCTAACACTATCCCTGTATAACCAGCAGCACTTTACCTAACCACTGCCAGCATGCATCTGAGGGGGGCCCGGGGGCGGAAGCAGTTTAAGAACTCGGCGGTCACCTGATCGGCCAAGCCACTCACTACTGTGGGGGGGGGGGGGGGGGCTGGCACGTCACAGAAGGAAATGGTAATGCCTTCCCCACATGTCTGTGGGCTAGAAAATGGCGCTAAACATGCGGAGAAGGAAATGCAATTGACTCGAGTACCGTGTGGATACATAGGCAGATACAGAGGAACAGGGTGGATACATAGGCCTTATAGAAGCTGTTGCCCATGAGATATGGCATACACACTGGGCAGGTGATTGGCAGCCACATAATAATCAGTCCAAAGTCACTGGCTGAAAACCTTCCTTTAACAGAAAACCCGACAGCAGCAGAAATGCAAGACGTTCTCCTCCCCGGTGGCATCCCCTGCACTGGTGCTTCAGTTACACCGGAGGCTTCCTGTAGTCCGTCCAAGGTCATTCTGGACAAAAATAGTAGCCCTCTGTTGGGCAGCTTCAGACAACAGTATTTTCTGTGCAGTTTTGCGCGCATGGCGCAGAGAATGGAGCCCATTGTTTTCAATGGGTTCATTCTCACTGTTCTCTTTTGCGTGCGCAAAATAAGTGACGTGCTCTCTTTATGTGTACATTTGCGCACCGAATCCAGCATTTTGCGCACCTGATCCCTGCAAAATTGTGCAAAGAACTGTGCAATTTCACAGGGAAATTGATAACACTGGGGACTAGTTAGCCTGCACAGTCTTTTCAATAACGGCACGGTGTGTCCAATTTTTCCGCAATAAAATGCTGGCCGAGAATTGCGACCATCTGAAGCATTGGATTCCAATGCATTTATCCAGTGCATAAAAGACAGGACTTGTCCTATCTTTTGCTGGAATACGCTGGCAGTTCCCATAGACTCCTATGAGAGCCGTCAGAAAAGGGAAGGGGAGGGAGTTCAGCAGAGGCTCGTGTTGCTAAAGTCCCTCCCCTTGCCAGCAGCTCCCATAAGCTGGGGAGGGAGGGGAAGGGAGTTTAGCACAACTAGCTCTGCTAATCTTCCGCCGCATCCCACCCCCTCCTCTTGCCGGCAGCCGACAAGGGGCGAAGAGGCAGAGGGAAGGAAGGGGGGGGGGGGGGGAGAGTTAGCAGAGCCAGTATATACGCCAAAGCCCGGCTGTCTGAATGGGCGAGAAAACAGCAGATGCAGCTGCGACTTGGTTACGGCTGCCTCTCGTTCATGCGATTTTCAGCCGCGATGTGGGTGGCTGAAAATCGCAGCGCCTGTGTGAAAGAGCCCTGAATGATGTTGCTTGCACATGCACCATTTTACTGTGCTTTTTGTGCTTGCACGGCATGTTCATTTGCCTGTGGCAAAAAAAGATGCACCGATTGAAATGGCTAATTAATCTAATGAGTTCCAGATGTGTTCTTTTCCCATCCCAATTACGCAATGTTTCATGCATCTTCTAGCGTATTTTGTGTACATTTGCGCATCCCCATTGACTTCTATGCGAACCTTTGGTGTGCAAATGCGCAGGAAAATAAAGCATACTGCGGCAGTTTTTTTCTGGGCAACCGAAATGTGAAGAAAAATTACGCGCCGTGAATGAATACATTGAAATCAATGGGTTTTATTCTCTGGATGTTGTGTGTGCAAATATGCTGGTGTGAATCCGGCTTCAAACAAATATCACTTGTAGTCCGCACTGGCAGACATATGTGCTCCATAATGCCAGCAGCATCCCAGGCGATGTATAACTAACACTTGTAAATATTTATTTATGGAGAAGTACATGGAGGTGATATTTACTAAGGTTGTTCAGACGTTCACAAACCAATTCATCATTCTGACATTTTCCTCCAGATTTCTAGCACTATGCTGGAATATTCTCTCAGTGGTAACAGATGTGGTGGGATTGAAATATCACAGACCTTCAGGTGAGTCTATGTATTCCAGTAATTCTAGTACGGAGCACTTGACCCACAACTATCCCTAGTGTTTTCATTTAGTAAAATTAATTTTAATTATTTATATGTTATTATTCATTAATTTATTGTTATTATTTACTATTATTTATTTGTGGTTAAATGTATTTATATGTTTATTGTTATTATGTAATTCAGTTCTTTATTTGCTTGTTTTAGCGGATTAGTTACTTGGGCTCCACCTCAACCTTGTCAAAGACCTATCTGTGCAAAATCTGGACTAGGGAAGGAACACACTTCAAGAATCAGCTCAATGAGCTCCTTCATATGGCCGTAGGCGTTTTTACGTGCGCCCGCCAGTGCCGTAAAAATGCATGAACGGGCGCACAAATCTAATGCTTGTGCACCCATTCAGATGGCACGGGCCCTGCCGCATATACGCCGAGGCTGCAATGCCATTGCCTCGCCTTCCCTCCCCCTCACCGGCTCACCTCCTCTCTCCTTTCCTCTGGCAGTTTGCAATGGAAGTGGGCAGGATGGGAGCGGAGCTAAGCACCCGCCATGCCCCTTGTCTGCAGCCAGCAATGGCAAGGGGTGGAGTGGGCGCAGCTTAGACCCTCAACACCTCCTTCACTTTTCATTGCAAACAGCCGGAGGGCAAAAGAGAGGAGGAAAGAAGAGGGAGGGAGTTTAGCAGTCACACTGCTAAATTCCCTCCCACCTCCCTTCTCTGGCTGCTGTCCTTGGCTCCATGCTGTCCATGCAGCGGCCGATGTATTCCAGCCCGATAGATAGTTCCAGGACTATCTTTTCGGCCCGGCGTTAAAACGCCCGACACTACATTTGCTTTTACGCCACGGGAATACACCTGTGTTATGCATTGGAATCCAATGCATCAGATCGTAGCGTATATCGGCCAACCGTGAAAACGGTGTCCGATATACGCTCGTGTGAAAGAGGCCTAAGGCAATACAATGAGGTTTCCATGTTATGGTCCTTTTACATGGGTCTCTCAGCCCATTTAAAGCAAGCTAATTGACAATATAGCATTCCATCAGTGCTCAGTACTGCCTTTTTGTGTAATAGATGATTGGTATCCTGGGGATGAACAGTAGTCAGTATGATGGTTTGTTCCCTTACAGTTTGCATTTATTAGCGCTACATCCACCTGCTATCAGAGGGAGATGCAAACAGTTATACCTCCATGAACGATCTAATCAGCCCACAAACTCATTTGCTTGTTTGTCAACTCATTGTGGCAGATTCACATGGGGAGATGATCATGGAAATAAATGTGAATGTGCCAATCATCGACTCTAGATCACCTGAGGTAATTCTTTCCCTCCACTCTTCCTGAGGCCTTGTTCAAACAAGCGTGGTTTTAGCGCAGAATACGCGAGTGAAAAAAATGCAACTAACTGCACTAAAAATAGAGTGAACGGGCGATTTCCAGCTATCAAGTCTAGAGCAGTGAAATTGCCCGTTCACACAATCGGGAGCAGTGTGTTATCAAGCTTGCAAAAAAGAAGGCTGAGCAGAGACTTTAATGGGTTGTCCCGCGCCGAAACGGGTTTTTTTTTTTTCAACCCCCCCCCCCCCCGTTCGGCGCGAGACAACCCCGATGCAGGGCTTAAACAAGAACACCGGACAGCACTTACCTGAATCCCCGCGCTCCGGTGACTTCTTACTTACCTGCTGAAGATGGACGGTGGACCGCAGGGCTTCTGTGCGGTCCATTGCCGATTCCAGCCTCCTGATTGGCTGGAATCGGCACGTGACGGGGCGGAGCTACACGGAGTCGCTCTCCGGCACGAGCGGCCCCATTGAGAAAAGAAGAAGACCCGGACTGCGCAAGCGCGTCTAATCTGGCGATTAGACGCTGAAAATTAGACGGCTCCATGGAAACGAGGACGCTAGCAACGGAGCAGGTAAGTGAAAAACTTCTTATAACTTCTGTATGGCTCATAATTAATGCACAATGTACATTACAAAGTGCATTAATATGGCCATACAGAAGTGTATAGACCCACTTGCTGCCGCGGGACAACCCCTTGAATAGCTGTCTAGAAATATCTGAAGGGCTGTCACAGTGCAGAGGGATCAGCCCTATTCTCATCTGCACAAGAAAGACTAGGAGCAATGGGATGAAACTGAAAGGGAGGAGACACAGATTAGATATTAGTAAAAACTTTCTAACAGTGAGGGTGATGAATGAGTGGAACAGGTTACCACGGGAGGTGATGAGTTCTCCTTCAATGGAAGTGTTAAAACAAAGGCTGAACAAATATCTGTCTGGGATGATTTAGTGATCCTGCATTGAGCAGGGGGTTGGACCCAATGACCCTGGAGGTCCCTTCCAACTCTACCAATGTAGGATTCTATGTCTGGTGTAAAAGAACCTTTAGTAATAAAAGTATAAATGTTCCTGCAATGTAGCAGAATTCCAATTGAGGAACATCTTTCTGTAAAATGTCTCCAATGATGATAGACAAAGCTAGTTAACAAGTATCTATTAATTCAGCATATGACATAGGCCCCCTGTCCACGGGCTATGCAAAGTCCCGCGGAAGATCTCCACCGCGGGAGCTGCCGCCCAGTAGCAGGAGCCGCCGACGATTCTCCGTCGGTCAGCCCTATCTGATAGATAGGCTGGCCTAGGAGAATCGAGGCAATTTGCAGCATGCTGCGAATTGCCCGCCCCGAGTAGAGAATTGCAATGATTCTCCGCTCGTGGACAGGTGCCAACTAGAGATGAGCGAACGCGTTCGTCCGAGCTTGATATTCGTGCGAATATTAGGGTGTTCGGGATGTTCGTTATTCGTAACGAACACCATGCGGTGTTCTGGTTACTTTCACTTACTTCCCTGAGACGTTTGCGCGCTTTTCTGGCCAATTGAAAGACAGGGAAGGCATTACAACTTCCCCCTGTGACGTTCAAGCCCTATACCACCCCCCTGCTGTGAGTGGCTGGGAAGATCAGGTGTCACCCGAACATAAAAGTCGGCCCCTCCCGCGGCTCGCCTCAGATGCCTGGTGAGTTAGATGAGGGACAGTGCTGTTTGTACCGGAGCTGCTGTAGGGAAAGAATTGGTAGTTAGTGTAGGCTTCAAGACCCCCCAAAGGTCCTTATTA
Organism: Eleutherodactylus coqui; assembly: GCF_035609145.1. Taxonomy (NCBI): domain Eukaryota; kingdom Metazoa; phylum Chordata; class Amphibia; order Anura; family Eleutherodactylidae; genus Eleutherodactylus; species Eleutherodactylus coqui. Next base: position 114,813,258 of record NC_089845.1, on the reverse strand, counting down.
GGGCCACTGATAGCTGTGTGTTGGCTGCTGTTAGCAGTGGCAAATTTTTTTTTCCTCAAAATCGGCAGTGCAGAGCATTGCACCCGGCATTAGGGACAGAAGTGCTGCATAGGCAGGGAGAGTGTTAGGAGTGAGTGTAGCCTTCAAGAACCTCAATGGTCCTTTCTAGGGCCATATTTATCCGTGTGCAGTACTGTCCAGGCTGCTGTTAGCTGTGCTGCATTTTTTTTTGCTTCTCAAAATCGCCTCTGCAGACCATTGCACCCTCCATTGATACTGCAGGGAAAGAATTGTATAGGCAGGGCGACAACACAGTTGTTATTCATTGAATATACGCAGTGCTGCCTTTTGGTGCCAAAAAACGGAAAATAATTAAATTTGTCCTGCCTCTGTCCGGCCTAACGCCGGTGGACACGTGTGAGCTGCGTCTGCAACTTGTAAAAATCAGACGCACCCAGCTACGGTTTACTGCTGGCTTCGCCATTTGCTTTCCTTAATTGGGAAAAAAATACCTGCTCTGCCAGAGTTATAATAACTCTGCTACCCTCACGTTCTGTGATACATAAGCAGGGACACAGCACAGTTATTAAACTTCTCATGTTCATTGAATATACGCAGTGCTGCCTTTTGGTGGAAAAAAACTGAAAACAAATCTATTTGTCCAGCCTCTGTCCGTCCTAAGGGCTGTGGACACGTGTGAGCTGCGTGAACAACATTGCTAAATCAGACGCACCCAGCTACGCTTTACTGCTGGCTTCGCCATTTGCTTTCCTTAATTGGGAAAAAAATACCTGCTCTGCCAGAGTTATAATAACTCTGCTACCCTCACGTTCTGTGACACATTTGCAGGGACACAGCACAGTTATTAAACTTAGATAATTCATTCACTAGAGGCAGTGGGGCCTTTCGTTTTCCAAAAAGGGCAAAAATTATATTTGGCCTGCAGTCTTGCGCCAATTTATTTCCTGCCTGTGAAATCAAATCACTGGTAATACAGCATGCTGAGGGGTAGGGGTAGGCCTAGAGGACGTGGACTCGGCCGAGGACGCGGAGGGCCAAGTCAGGGTGTGGGCACAGCCCGAGCTCCTGATCCCGGTGTGTCGCAGCCGACTGCTGCGCGATTAGGAGAGAGGCACGTTTCTGGCGTCCCCACATTCATCGCCCAATTAATGGGTCCACGCGGGAGACGGTTATTAGAAAATGAGCAGTGTGAGCAGGTCCTGTCCTGGATGGCAGAAAGTGCTTCGAGCAACCTATCGTCTACTCGCAGTTCTGCGCCGTCCACTGCTGCCAATCCGAATCCTCTGTCTGCTGCTCCTCCTTCCTCCCAGCCTCCTCACTCCACTACAATAACACCTGCTCAGGAGCGGGAACACTCCCAGGAACTGTTCTCGGGCCCCTGCTTAGATTGGGCAGCAGCGGTTCCTCTCCCACCAGAGGAGTTTATCGTCACTGATGCCCAACCATTCGAAAGTTCCCGGGGTCCGGGGGAAGAGGCTGGGGACTTCCGCCAACTGTCTCAACAACTTTCTGTGGGTGAGGAGGACGATGACGATCAGACACAGTTGTCTTGCAGTGAGGTAGTAGTAAGGGCAGTAAGTCTGAGGGAGCAGCGCACAGAGGATTCGGAGGAAGAGCAGCAGGACGATGAGGTGACTGACCCCACCTGGTCTGCAACGCTTACTCAGGAGGACAGGTCTTCAGAGGGGGAGTCAAGGGCATCAGCAGGGCAGGTTGCAAGAGGCAGTGCGGTGGCCAGGGGTAGAGGCAGGGCCAGACCGAATAATCCACCAAGTGTTTCCCAAAGCGCCCCCTCGCGCCATGCCACCCTGCAGAGGCCGAGGTGCTCTAAGGTCTGGCAGTTTTTCACAGAGACGCCTGACGACCGACGAACAGTGGTGTGCAACCTTTGTCGCGCAAAGCTCAGCCGGGGAGCCAACACCAACAGCCTCACCACCACCACCATGCGCAGACATATGATGGCCAAGCACCCCGCAAGGTGGGACGAAGGCCGTTCAGCGCCTCCGGTTTGCACCGCTGCCTCTCCCCCTGTGCCCCAACCTGCCACTGAGATGCAACCCCCCTCTCAGGACACAGGCACTACCGTCTCCTGGCCTGCACCCACACCCTCACCTCCGCTGTCCTCGGCCCCATCCACCAGTGTAGTTCAGCGCACCGTCCAGCCGTCGCTTGCGCAACTGTTGGAGCGCAAGCGCAAGTACGCCGCCACGCACCCGCACGCTCAAACGTTAACCGTCCGCATAGCAAAATTCATCAGCCTTGAGATGCTGCCGTATAGGGTTGTAGAAACGGAGTCCTTCAAAACTTTCATGGAGGCAGCGGCCCCGCGCTACTCAGTTCCCAGTCGCCACTACTTTTCCCAATGTGCCGTCCCAGCCCTGCACGACCACATCTCCCGCAACATTGTACGCGCCCTCACCAACGCGGTTACTGCCACGGTCCACTTAACTACGGACACGTGGACAAGCACAGGCGGGCAGGCCCACTACATCTCCCTGACGGCACATTGGGTGAATTTAGTGGAGGCTGGGACAGAGTCAGAGCCTGGGACCGCTCACGTCCTACCCACCCCCAGAATTGCGGGCCCCAGCTCGGTGGTGGTATCTGCGGAGGTGTATGCTTCCTCCACTAAAGCACCCTCCTCCTCCTCCTCCTGTGAGGGTATATATATATTGCCATATGTGTTTTTTATGCTTTTATACCTATATGCAAGTTTTATTCAATTCCAAATGAGAAAAAACTTTAATACTTCGCCTTACATCAGATATGCCAAGGTTTTGCAAGAGATGTATCTTAAATTCAGAGAAGAAGAACCAGACACAAGGACGCATGTACTTGGCCGATTTCCCAGAAGCGCTGGAACAAGATATCAAGATGTTCAAATGTACATGACTGTTATATGATTTTCACTGTCTCAGTCCGCAAATCCGGACTGCCCATATATGGTTATAAGCCCATCACCCCTTAGTGGTGAGAGGGCAGAGGGTATAAGATCTCATTTAATCTGTAATAAAGGGCGCAGTTTTTTCTCCCGTGTGAGGAGCTAGACCAGACTCCTGTGTGTGGTGTCTCTTCTTACGGCCGGCAACGGGGCAAGTGGGGTGGGCCGGATTGGTGTTGCACTTAGAATTTTAACCCTCATAAATGGCGCAACCAACTGGGGCGGTAAAATCGGAGCTTACAGCGCAATTCACCCGGATCCACGCTACTGAGAAACCGTCCTACTGCAAACCGAGCCTGATCAACTCACTTAGAACTCCAGGTAAGACAAACATATATTTATGTTGTGTTTTACACTGCGAGTCTTGCAGCAGGACTGACTATCTGTGGTTTGTGACCGGACGGGTTGGGTTAAGAGTTCTACACGGTAACTCGTGTGGGCTCCGGGTTTGCCGTCATGGACCACTGACCGTGATATGCGCACCAATGGCTCACCCAGAAACTAGTCTGTAGTTTATTTGTACTTTGAAGTCCGTAGCGTTTTAGCGATAGTGGAGATTGTTTGTTGTATCTGCAGAATTTTTTTTTCTCTTACTTTTCATTTGATCTCACAAGAGAAGGGACCCTCAGGTTAGTTTAGTTAGTTGTTAATGGTTTAGCAGAGAGGGATGCATTTTGTGAGATGTCTCATAGAAAGAAGGGACTTTCGGTCGGTTTGCCTTATATATGGGGCTAGCGATTTGATTTCAGAGAGATGCATTTTTATGGGACTGGTTCCATAAGGAGAAGGGACCCTCGGTTGTTCTGCCGGTATATAAGGGGCTGACAATTTGAAAATTAAGAGGGATGCATTCTATGGAGCGTGTTATTTTTTGTTGTTTTTGTTGTAATATGCGTAAGATCTTATTTAAGAAGATAGAGCCCCTCAAGGGCTGCCGCCGTGTGGATGAATCTGTAAAATGTAAGAAAACTCTAATGAAAATGTGTGACATCGACCCGCATGGTAGATTACAAAATGGTGTCTGGGAGGAGGTCTTTAGGACCGAGAGGTGCCTTGGAAGACCAAGGTTTGCTAGGAGAAAGAGAGACAGTCAGAGAAAGTTACGTATGTACACATTATTTGTTTAAGAAAGTATCCGTAAGTGAAATGTTGAAAAGTACAGTAAGTGATCAAGAGGGCGTCAGGAGAGTGTCTATTGAAGGTTATATTGGCAGTTAGGTAGGGGAGAGAAGTTACAATGCACGTGATTTGTTGGTAAAAAGAGATGAAAATGTGTATAATACAAGATAGATAATAGATAATATGTATAATCCATACTAGGTGGATATATGTGTGTATATATATATACTGTATGTGCAAATAGTTAACAGCTTGCTCTTAGGGGAGAAGAGGTTGTTGACATATAGCTGCGAACTTGTGTTCAGTCTCCAAGGTCGGAAGATAACAGCGAGAGAGAAAATTCAATAACATCCTTGGTTAATATCTTTGCTTGCTTGCAATGAATTGAAATGAATTTAATTAGTTATACTGTCTTAGTAGGCAGGGAAATATAGTAATTTCCAATGTATATTCTTACTTATACAGGGGTTGAAAATGAATGTTGCAAGGTCCCAGGATATGTGTTAATTATGATTTCAAAATGTTTTTCAATAGTTTAAGCTAAAACAAATCAGTTTGTGTTTCATAGTCGCGGAGAGATAAGAGATTTGTTTTGAAAAAGTGGGGTGGGCCGGATTGGTGTTGCACTTAGAAATTTAACCCTCATACTCCTCTGTCTCGCAATCAAGATGTGTTAGCAGCAGCATGTCGCCAGCAGTCGGTGTCGCGCGGTGTGGCAGCACAGCGGTGGGCAAGCGTCAGCAGGCCGTGCTGAAACTACTCAGCTTAGGCGATAAGAGGCACACGGCCCACGAACTGCTGCAGGGTCTGACACAGCAGACCGACCGCTGGCTTGCGCCGCTGAGCCTCCAACCGGGCATGGTCGTGTGTGACAACGGCCGTAACCTGGTGGCGGCTCTGCAGCTCGGCAGCCTCACGCACGTGCCATACCTGGCCCACGTCTTTAATTTGGTGGATCAGCGGTTTCTGAAAAGCTACCCACGCTTGTCAGACCTGCTCGTAAAGGCGCACCGGCTCTGCGCACATTTCCGCAAGTCCCACACGGACGCTGCCACCCTGCGCACCCTGCAACATCACTTTAAGCTGCCAGTGCACCGACTGCTGTGCGACGTGCCCACACGGTGAAACTCTACGCTCCACATGTTGGCCAGGCTCTATGAACAACGTAGAGCTATAGTCGAATACCAACTCCAACATGGGCGGCGCAGTGGGAGTCAGCCTCCTCAATTCCTTTCAGAAGAGTGGGCCTGGTTGGCAGACATCTGCCATGTCCTTGGTAATTTTGAGGAGTCTACCCAGGTGGTGAGCGGCGATGCTACAATCATTAGCGTCACCATTCCTCTGCTATGCATCTTGAGAAATTCCCTGCAAACCATAAAGGCAGCTGCTTTGCGCTCGGAAACGGGGGCGGGGGAAGACAGTATGCCGCTGGATAGTCAGGGCACCCTCCTGTCTATTTCTCAGCGCGTACAGGAGGAGGAGCATGAGGAGGATGAGGAGGAGGGGGAAGAGACAGCTTGGGCCGCTGCTGACGGTACACCGGCTGATTGCCTGTCATCCTTTCAGCGTGTATGGCCTGAGGAGGAGGAGGAGGAGGAGGAGGATCCTGAAAGTGATCTTCCTAGTGAAGACAGCCATGTGTTGCGTACAGGTACCCTGGCACACATGGCTGACTTCATGTTAGGATGCCTTTCTCGTGACCCTCGCGTTGCACGCATTCTGGCCACGACGGATTACTGGGTGTACACACTGCTCGATCCACGGTATAAGGAGAACCTGCCCACTCTGATTCCCGAAGAGGAAAGGGGTTCGAGAGTGTTGCTATACCACAGGACCCTTGCGGACAAGCTGATGGTAAAATTCCCAGCCGACAGCGCTAGTGGCAGAAGGCGCAGTACCGAGGGCAAGGTAGCAGGGGATGTGCGTAGATCGAGCAGCATGTACATCCCAGGCAGTGCAACAGTCTTTAAGGGCCTGGCCAGCTTTATGGCTCCCCACCAAGACTGTGTCACCGCTCCCCAGTCACGGCTGAGTCGGCGGGAGCACTGTAAAAGGATGGTGAGGGAGTACGTAGCGGATCGCACGACCATCCTTGGTGACGCCTCTGCCCCCTACAACTACTGGGTGTCGAAGCTGGACACGTGGCCTGAACTCGCGCTGTATGCCCTGGAGGTGCTTGCTTGTCCTGCGGCTAGCGTCTTGTCGGAGAGGGTGTTTAGTGCGGCTGGGGGAATCATCACAGATAAGCGTAGCCGCTTGTCAACCGACAGTGCCGACAGGCTAACACTCATCAAGATGAACAAAGGCTGGATTTCCCCAGACTTCTGTTCTCCACCAGCGGACAGCAGCGATACGTAAGCAATACGTAGGCTGCACCCGCGGATGGAAGCTACGTTCTCTCTCACCATCCAAAACGGGGACATTTCTGCTTCATCAATCTGTGTCTAATATTCCTCCTCCTCCTCCTCCTGCTCCTCCTCCTGAAACCTCACGTAATCACGCTGAACGGGCAATTTTTCTTAGGGCCACAAGGCTCACTCAAATAATTTTCAGAACAATTTTTATAAGTTTCAATGCGCTTAAAAGCATTGGAACTTTAACTTGAACCAATTTTTCGTTACACTGGGCTGCCTCCAGGCCTAGTTACCACTTAAGCCACATTAACCAAAGCGATTAATGGGTTTCACCTGCCCTCTTGGCTGGCCATGGCCAATTTTTGGGATGTACATTAGTACTGTTGATACAGCAATTTTTGTGGGCCCTCGCCTACAGTGTAATCAAATTAATTTTTAGCCCACCTGCATTACAGCTGACGTTACCTCAGCTGTGTTGGGCAATGCAATGGGATATTTTTATGTACCGCCGGTGGGTTCCAGGGAGCCACCCATGCTGTAGGTGCACACGGAGTTTTTAATACATCTGTACACTTCTAAAGAACCCCAGTCTGACTGGGGCATGCAGTGTGGGCCGAAGCCCACCTGTATTACGCACGACATTACTACCTCAGCTGTGTTGGGCAATGCAATGGGATATTTCTATGTACCGCCGGTAGCTTCCTGGCACCCACCCAGGCAGTGGGTCCACAGGGAGTTTAACCTACATGTGTCCACTTGTAAAGAACCCCAGTCTGACTGGGGCATGCAGTGTGGGCCGAAGCCCACCTGCATTAAGCACGACATTACTACCTCAGCTGTGTTGGGCAATGCAATGGGATATTTCTGTGTACCGCCGGTGGGTTCCAGGGAGCCACCCATGCTGTGGGTCGACAGGGACTTCACAATAGGGAGTTGTACCTGCCTGTGTCTATGAATTAAAAAGCCCGGTCTGACTGGGGCATGCAGACACCTTGACAGAATGAATAGTGTGTGGCACATAGGTTCCCCATTGCTATGCCCACGTGTGCAGCTCCTGATGGCGGTGGCACAGGATTCTATTTCTCATTGCTTCTGTACAGCATTGTGGGCTATCGCTCCGCCACTTTTAAAGAGGGTCGCTGCCTAGCCGTGCCAACCTCTGCAGTGTGTGCCTGCGGTCCCTCGTCATGGCAGACGCAATTCTAAATAGACATGAGCGTGGTGTGGCATGAGGGCAGCTGAAGGCTGCCCAGGGACACTTTGGTGTGCGCTGTGGGGGGGAGGGGGGGCGGTTGGGCAGCATGTAACCCAGGAGAAGTGTCAGTGGAGTGTCATGCAGGCAGTGATTGTGCTTTGTTGGAGGTAGTGTGGTGCTTAGCAAAGGTATGCCATGCTAATGAGGGCTTTTCAGAAGTAAAAGTTGTTGGGAGGGGGGGGGCCCACTCTTGCCGGTATTGTGGCTTAATAGTGGGACCTGTGAACTTGAGATGCAGCCCACCATGTAGCCCCTCGCCTGCCCTATCCGTTGCTGTGTCGTTCCCATCACTTTGTTGAATTGCCCAGATTTTCACACATGAAAACCTTAGCGAGCATCGGCGAAATACAAAAATGCTCTGGTCGCCCATTGACTTCAATGGGGTTCGTTGTTCGAAACGAACCCTCGAGCATCGCGGGAAGTTCGTTCTGAATAACGAGCACCCGAACATTTTGGTGTTCGCTCATCTCTAGTGCCAACGCTTTCCATAGCAATGCTATGGAAAACGTCATCCGGCGTGATTCGCCTAGCGGTTTACTGCCGGCGAAATCACGCCCGTGGACAGGCACCCATAATCTCATCACAAATGTATTTCTGCAATATTTAAAGTTTTCTTTCTAGCCCTTGGCAAACATAAAATATTGTAAAATTTTAGGATATTTGTTACATTTGCACTGAGGTATAAGAAAGTAAAGGCAGTTAGTTAATAAATATTTATATGATGAAGTGGTGGAACTTTTTAGTTATTTGAAGCCATTTTGCTAATTTCTCCACTACAATCTATAAATTCACAAGTTTCATAACTGTTCTAAAGCAGTGTGACATCAATAATCTTCTTTCATCCTGACCATATTGGCTCTGATATCACAGAAGCAGCACACGTTGTGCGCAGGTTGAAGAGAGAAATCTTAAAGGGGTTATTTGGGAGACAATTTTTTTTTCCAAAACTTGTATTTACCTGCCGGAAAAAGATAAGAGAATCCATGGTCCTGATCCCCCATTCCACACATGCCGGTCCCCCATTGCTAACCATTTCAAACTGCAACAGCAATGACGTCCTGGTAATTGGCCATATAACCACTACAGCTAATACCAGGCCAGAGTAAGGCTGGTCTCACATGACCGGATTTGAATTGCCGATTCTGTGATTGCTGTCTGCGCAGATGATCCGTGGTAATATGTGGGCATCATTGAAAGGCATGTAGTTTCAAAGTTTCCTTCACTTTAGGGAAAGGGAAGAGGGAGAGGGGAGAGAGAGTGGGAGTGGAGAAAAAGAGGGGGAGAAAGAGGGAGAGAAATGTGGAGAGAGAGGGAGAGAAAGGGGGACAGAGTGGGGAGGTGGAGAGAGAGGGGGGGCAGAGAGCGGAGGTGGAGAGAGAGGGGGGAGACAGAGAAGGGGGGGCGAGAGCGGAGGTGGAGAGAGAGGGGGGAGACAGAGAAGGGGTGAAGATAGATAGGGGAGAGAGAGGGGGGGTGGAAGAGAGGGGGTGTGAAAGAGAGGGGGTGGGAAAGAGAGGGTGTGTGAAAGAGGGGGTGTGAAAGAGAGGGGGGAAGAGAGAGGGGGAGAGAGAGATGGGGAGAGAGAGAGGGGGAGAGAGAAAGAGGGGGAGAGGGGGAGAGGGAGAGGGGGAGAGGGAGAGAAGACAGATGGGAGGGAAAAGAGACATTTTTGCCAGCAGCGGTCACATGTCTCTGGTGGTAGTGACGTTATTACTGTCTTAGTAAGGTCAGAAGTGCAAAGCAGCTAGGGACCAGGCACTGGTGATGGAATGGAAGTTTCAGGACATTGGGTAAGGTAAGTATGCTTTCTTTTACAGCAGGCTGAGCAGCTTAGAAAGAATTTTTTGTCCCCACAAAACCCCTTTTAATGCCAAATTAACAAAGAAGAGAGTTGGCTTTGCAGCGAGAGCAAAATAGAGTCCTTTCTGATGCTAGTTTCTAACATCATGCCATGCTTTTTAACAATATAGACTACTTTTTAATCCATCCCAGGTAATGTTACGGCACCACTGGCACTGGTTTCTTCCAGGTCTCAAGTTCGATTCCTAGGTGATGTCACAATGTCAGTTTTGGATCACATGATGCCCCTACCAGCGTATTCATGTTTTTTTTCGGTCCTGGACATCAAGAGCTAAACTTCTCGCTGCTGTTGTTTAGTTGAAGGGCTGGCTGGGATGAATGACAGTCCTGCCAGCCAGTCAGCAACTTTTTTATGATATATAAACCAGCTCCTCCTTGCTGAGCGTGCTAGTTATACTTCCTGTATTCTGGCCCTCTCAGGACTCCTAGCATACCTGTCTACTGTCAGTTGTCAGATTGTCTGTTGTCAGGGTTCAGCACTCTGCATCCAGTACTCTTGTCCCATTCTCTGGTCTGGCCTCTTGATTCCTCTCTGACGTCAGACCTTTCCATGTGCAAGCAGTGGCGTCACACTTTTTGGGGCAGGTGCTTTGGTTCATGGCAGTCAGGTGGTTCAGGGGGTTCTGTTCTGTCCCATACTTTGCTGTTCACTTCCGTCACATGTCTAGTTCTGCATCCAACATCCCTAGTTTCCCATATACATATACATTGGCAGTCCTGGACAGATGAGACAGGTGCCCATACAGCTTCAATAGTTGCCAGTTGAACGCTTGCATCTCCCCCATACACATGTATACTTGGTTAGCATGAGTGTTCATGGGTTTTTATTGGGGACAGTGGAGAAAGACACAGCCCGACAGCTCTAGTGGATGCATATCTCCAGGGAAAACCAAAGGATTGGGCATTGAAATTCAACATCCTGATCCTTCTTTCCTCCTACATCATCTGTTGGATAATGCCGGGAGGTCTCCATACACAATTGACATTGGCAGTACTGGATGACTTTTGTCTATTGTCCATGCAAACCTAAAGCGGGAAGGGACTCATGACCCTTTAACTGCTTGTCCATCATTTTATTTGTTACTGAGCAGTACCTATAGAGAGACAAGGCCTGGGCAGGTATACACTACTCATGAGGAAGAAGGATGACGTGACCTGAGTTTGTCCCCATTGCATCTGGTTTACCTCTTTAGTATGTGCACCTTGAGCATAGGGTGTCTGTTTCTTGCAAATTTAGGAGTGAAAATGGTTTTCATAGCCTTGTCAAGTTGTCAAAACCTATAACTGAGCACATTCATGAAAAGTCTAATTTTGCTAATGGGGCTATTTGCAGGTGGAAGAGAGTGTAACTGCATGATGTGAATACAACAGGGTTTGTTCATAATCCATTACTATGGGTACACACAGCTCTGTATAAGAGATGTAGACACAAAACGATAAGATGCTTTTTAGACTGTTTACAAAATTGCTTCATTATTTTAAAGGGAATTTGTCATCAACTAGAAGTACCAGAAACGAGGTTATGGTGCTCGTATTTGGGTAACGAGGAGTCCAGGGAGCCGTGTCTCATAATTATTCAGTCCCCCATTCCCGCAGTGTCCCCCGGCAAAATTAGCGCACACACAGCCAATGTGACTCTTTTCAGAAGGGTATAGAGATGAATGGAAATGCACATGCCCAACCTTCTGGAGTGAGTCAAACTGGTTGTGTATGCACCGACTTTGCCAAGGGATGCCGCAGGAATTGCGAACCAAGTGAGTATGAAAAGAGGCTGCCCGGACTCCAAGTCACCTGAACTATAAGCACCATAACATAGTTTATGGTGTTTATAGTTGATGACAGCTTCCCTTGAAGTTTGGATGCCTTGAAGCAATAAAGTATGTGATGATGAAGGTGGATATTATCCTTTGAATTTAGATTATTGAAGTTAGGAATTAAAAAGTGCTTCTGTTTTATTCAACTTGGAATTAATTTATTTACAAAAAATATTGGACAATACTCTTTGTACTAAACTGACGTAAGTTTTCTACTTTAGCGCTCTGTAAACCAAAAGTGACATGTGACAAAAGAATGAATCACCAAATAGTTCTCTGCGATAGAAGTAACTGACTTCACATCAAAGTGAATTAGTTACTTCAGATAAGATTTTCGGTAAACTTCATACATTGCAAAATTACATCCACACCAATTTCTATAGTCCTACAGATCTGCTTCTTCAATGATGCTGGGGTGCTCTCTTATTTTATTTTTTGGGGGGGAAGGTTCAAACTTTTTGTTAGATGTTTTTCTAAGAATTAGAATATATCATATAAAGTGTCAATAATGTGAAATTATTTTGAAATCTCTCATTTCTATTATCAGGGGTTAAATTTACATGTCGCCAGATAAGTGCAACTGGTTTTAAGCTAATTTTAGAAGAAATCTGTCTTATATAAATAAAACCTTATTCTACATTTTGGTTGAGGATTTGTTCAATTAGTTGCAAGACTTTATGTTTGGCATTCAGAAAAAGGAAACACAAATTATTTATTACACTGATTGACCACTTTATTAGACATCGTTGTCCTCTCACAATTGGAGCTTCCCTTTATGGAAATTAGACACGTGACCCCAGAGTGCAGCATAAAATCAAGTGAGCAAGTTTTCTGGGGATCAGTTTCAATTAGAGATGAGCGAGCATACTCGCTAAGGACAATTACTCGAGTGAGCATTGTCCTTAGCGAGTATCTGCCCGCTCGGAAGAAAAGGTTCGAGTGCCTGCGCGGGTGAGCGGTGAGTTGCGGGAGTGAGCAGGGGGGAGCCCCTGCCGACACCTGAATCTTTTCTTCCGAGCGGGCAGGTACTCGCTAAGGACAATGCTCGCTCGAGTAATTGTCCTTAGTGAGTATGCTCGCTCATCTCTAGTTTCAATGTGAAACAACATGTGAAAGTAAAATCGAGCAATCTGAGTTACTTCTAACAAGGCCTGGTCATTGGTTTAGACTAGCCAAAGCCAGGATTTCAAACACTACCAACCTTGGGGGGGCCTTCTTGTTCAAGAACATGCTGAGAATAGTATGATTGACAAAAAACATCCAGTGAGAGGAGATCCTCTAAATGCAAACAACTTGTCGATGAAAGGGGTCAGTGAAGACTGTCGAGAATCATTCTGTCAAACAGGCGATAATTAGTCATGCAATTTGCAGTTGAATACAATGCATTGCTTCAACTAACATGTCTGAATGCAGAACTCATCGTCCCTTAGCATGGATGGGATTCAACATTAGATTACAGTTCCAGTACCATTGCCGTCTAAGGCTTCATTGACATGAGCGTATATGGCCTCCTTTTTATGGCCAGCTGATATACGCTGCCCATCTAATGCACAGGTTTCCAATGCATCAGTTCAGATGGGCCTATTCCCGTGGCGTAAAAAACAGTCGTCCGGCAAAGATAGCACATACGGTGCTCATTCCAGTCAGGCATTTTTACGCCAGCCATAAAAGATAGTTCTGGAACTATCTTTTGGCCAGAATACAGTGGCGGCACCCATAGACTCCTATAGGAGCCTATGGGAGCTGCCAGAGAAGGGAGGTGGGAGGGAGTTTACCAGCATGTCTGCTAAACTCCCACCTCCTTGCCGCCTCCTCTCCACCCCTTGTTGGCTGTTTGCAAATGGACGAGGCGAAATGAGGCGGGAGCTAGTTGCTAAGCTCCCGCCACCTCCCATTGCCGAAAGACGTCAAGGAGGTGGAAAGGGGGAGGCAGTTTAGTAGAGCTAAATTGTCTCCCACCACCCGATGCTATCCCCAGCTCTGTGTATACTTGCTGGTCCTGGGCTGTCTGAACAGGCGCACAAACGAGAGATGCAGCCTGACTTGGTTACGGCTGCCTCTCATTCACACGTGACACGGCCGACTGAAAATCGCTTGCGCTCGTGTGAAAGAGCCCTAAGAGAAACAAAATGGCGAGACTCCAGTGGGCAAAATAAAGCAGAAAATTTGATCACTGAGCACTGAAAAAACAATACCTGGTCAGATGGACCCAGATTTCTGTTGCACCGTGCTGATTGGATGTCAGAATTTGCCATGAGCAGCTTGAATTGATGAACCCTTCCTGTCAGCTGTTTAGAACATGTCAGCCCCTCCAACTAATCTGCAGCAACTACAAGACTCTTCCTGTCCGCATGGGCCAATATTCCTGCAAAACTATTTCAATACCTAGTGTAACCTACACCACAATGAATTATTGCAGTTATGAAGGACAACGAAGGTCCAATACAGTCCAAGTGTACTTTGAGTGTTTCCCCTAACATACTTAAGACCATATGGACTCTTGACAAATGCTTTTTCATATGTGAAGTCACTTTTAAACCATAAATGTATGCTGTGTGGTCCTTTACCCAAGTAGGTTTTAAGCTTCTGCAATTGAACAGGAACAGATTTGAGATATTGAAGAGAAGACAGAAGTAGTTTATGACAGTATCCACAGCACAGGTGGGCTTTAGCACAGATTTTCTGGAGACTTGCTGCAAAGTGTATGGGAACGTGTGGAGCCGTAATTACACTTCTTCAATTTACAGGCTCAATGCTAACTAAACATTAATTCATCTTCTTCTCCAAAGCATCATGCTATGAATAAAGTTTTCCCTTTCTTGTACTTTGAATATTAGTGACAACAACGATCCAGTTCCAATATTTGTGTGGCATTTTAACAGTATAGTGGAGTCTAAATAGGGAAATTTGGGAAAATTCACATTTATGTGAGCTTAAGAGCTTCCATAGAAATGAACAACTTTGTGCCTCTGGCAGAAATAGAAGCGCGAAAAGACAATTGAACATATGTTGCCCTGACCGAAAGCACATCTGTGCAGCGAACTACACAATGAAGCAATATGTTTATTACATGCTATTTCCGTGCCTACATAAAGTACATATTTATGGCTTCAAAACATTTCCATGGGATGAAGTGATTATTGCGTTATATTTACATCCCACATCTGTATTGTAACGCAATATGGGCAATTCCAGATTCAAGTCAACACAGAGGATTAGTGGGGAGTAAGTAATATTGGGAATCGTAATGTAACAGTTATTAGTAGAAACAATCATATATGTCCTGATAATGTAATTAAGGTCCGATAACTTAATAAGTGGATATTCCGCCTTCTCATGCTAGAACCGTCTACGAGGACCAAAATAATATAGATGATCTTCGCAATGTGAAACCCTCATAACTCCCACTTAATGATACAGAGATTGGATATTAATGGAAACAGAAACTCAAAAGTTTTAATTTAGCAAAACTGTTTAGCAGTAAGACTGTTCTTGTTGTCCATATCAACCAATCACAGTGCAGTTTTTATTTCTCAAGCTGCTGAGGTAAAATGAAAGCTGCATGGTGATTGGTTGCTATGGGGAAAAAGGACCGTCTTACTGTTAATATGAGACAAACTGGCTCCCAATAAAGACAGGAGAGAGTTTGGTGTCCTTGCTTTTCATGTCTACCAGTCTGTTAGTAGTGTGCACTGTCATTTTTAAACACAGTTTGGTGAAGATTCCCCCAGAGGACGCATAAATAGTAAGCGCTACTTCAACTTTAAGAATCTACCATCGGAATAAGCAGAGAATTGGACGTCCCACAGTCAACTGTATGGAAGATTCCACGCAAATGTTTTACAATTTTATCTCTACCGATTACATTTGTTACCGGCCCTGAAACCAGATGACAAAGCAAGCGACATTTTTTCTGCAAAAATATGCAAACCGGGAAGCGATGTTGCATGGAATCTTTAGTATTTAGTGATGACGCAGCCTTCCACTTTCCGGGCACAGTTAGCAAACGTGTCAGAATCTCAGAATCTGGGGGAGGGGAAACTACCTGTCTATGTGGAGCGTATGTGCGAGGCCCCCAAGGTGAATGTGTTTTGCGCTATAACCTGTAGGAAAGTGTACGGACCCTTCTTTTCCCATGAGGAAACAATCCTGGGGATTTTCGTACCTGGACATCCTACAGATATGGCCCCTATCACTGCTGGACCTGGAAGTCCAAGGTTTTTATCTTCCAGAGGTTCACCATCCTTTCTCCCCACTCCCTCTTTTTACAATTAGGTCAGAAGTGAGCTCAAGAGGCGATTATTACCAAACAGATGGATTGGCCATGCAAGTCATGGCGATAGTGAACTTTTTCCTTGGCCTTCACATTCCCCAGAGCTTACATCTTGTGCTTTTTTTTCTCTGGAGGAGCATTAAAGATTTGTGATGAGTGATAAGTAGAATCGGTTTGTGTCAGTATAGAGCCCATTTAACAAAAAGCATCATAAATAGGGATGGACGATTCTGACTCCCATTCAAGTCAATGGGAGTAAAAATCAGGTTCACTAATTTACCCTTCATAAAGTCCTCAATGCAGCTAAAGCTCTCAAGGCGCCATGCATCTGGAGAACTCTGTGCTCCTCCCAAAATTAGTCAAAATGGTGTACAGTGGTGTAGGGGGTCAATTGTAGCGCAGGGGTGACACTGAAAAGAAAGGAAGGCCCACATTCAATAGGAAGCCCTATCAGGGAGTGGCAAAAAAAATGAAACTTTTTTACAGCTAAATTTAATCAGCTCAGAATTACTCTCGGCAACATTAATTGGGACTATGTCCTAAAAAAATAACAGTACTGGTGACAAATGGGAGAAGTTTAAAAACATCCTAATTAAAGCACTGGCCCTTTAACAAATAATGCAGGAGAAATCATAGAAGATGATGGGGGAAGGCAAATCTATTAAACATTTTTTTCACAAGTGTAGTCACGAAGGAAAAAGACGTGTCACACAAGATGCAAGGGGATAAAATGAACCCCTTGCTAAATATCACCTGCCTAAGAGGAAGTGCTGAGTTGGTTAAAAGGGATTAAAATCAACAAATAGCCGGGCCCAGGTGGAAGAGTTCTAAGGGAACTAGGTGACATGATAGATAGACCACTATTTCTGATATTTAGGGACTCTATTGAGACCAGGGTTGTACCACTGGATTGGTGTATTGCCAATGTGGTTCCAATATACAAAAAGGGGTCAAGAAAAGAGCCTGGTGACTACAGACTAGTAAGTCTTACTTCAATTATTGGAAAAATATTCGAGGGGTTTCTAAGAGATGCCATCCTGGAATACCTCTAGGAAATCAACAGTTTAACTCATCATCAGCATGGGTTCATGAAGGGTCAATCATGTCAGATCAATTTGATCAGCTTCTACAATGAAGTAAGTTCTTGGCTAGACCTGGGAGAGTCTATTGATCTCATATATCTAGATTTTTCATTTGACACCATGCCACATAATAGATTGATATATAAAATGAGACAGCTCGGATTGGGTGAAAATGTGTGTATCTGGGTAAAGAACTGGCTCAGAGATAGAAAGCAGAGGGTCGTAATAAATGGTTCGTTCTCTGATTGAGCCACCGTTGCTAGTGGGGTGCCACAGGGCTCAGTATTAGGCCCAATTCTGTTCAATATATTTATCAATGAACAGATAGAGGGACTGCAGAGTAAAATATCAATATTTTCAGACAATACAAAATTATACAAGGTAATTAATACAACGGAGGACAAGGTACGGCTACAAAAGGACCTAGATAAGCTCGGGGCTTGGGTAGAAAAATGGCAAACGAAGTTCAATATTGATAAATGTAAGGTTATGCACATATGTGTGCAAAAAAAAAGAAAATGCTCTATTTTGTAAGCATTTGTGCAACAAAGGGCCCCATAGATGTCTATGAGGGGTTCGTAAATGCTCCTGCAATACACAAGGGGCTGCGCGAAAAGCAAAGCAAAACCACAGGGAAAAGAACACAGCTGGGCCTTGTTAAGATAAATAGCCTTTTAAATAAGGGTGGAAGTGGGTTGTGCATGTATGTAGTGTGGCAAGGGTGGCCCGTGGGCCCCCTTGTTTAGTGGCCTGGTCATGGCTGTGACCCCTATAGTTTTGCCAGTGGAGGAAGAAGGGGTGGTGGTACTTGAGGCATTCTGTGTCATCAACTCTATGACCTGTTCTGCAAGCTGTGGATGTAAAGCATCGGCACAAACCCTTCAAAGGAATGGCAGTAGGCTTGCCTAATGTTATGCAGAAAGTAGAGCTATTACTTTAGTGGGGGCCGCTTGAATTGCCAACTTTACAGTGGCTGTACCGCCTACTTTGAGTGACATCTGAGGCTGCTGACACACACTGTGTATATTTGCTGTTTCCCTTTTTGATATTCTTTTTGTTTTATATTGACAAAAAAAGCACCACCAGCAAATAAGCAGTGATCCCTGGGAGGCACAATATGTGAGAACAGAAGGCCACACATTACAGTGTGTATATTTTAGAACTGTCCCTGTTTGGTGCTACATAATTTTAAGTCCCCAAACCCCACTGCTACCTGCATAGGGTCTACAAATAATTCATTTGGGTGGAAAAAGCATAGTTTGTTGGTCTGCTTTGCTGCTGCATACATTCACAGCAGCATAAATATACCTTCTCCCAATGTACAGAACATGTTTTGTATAGGCATATAAACGGGATGCAACTTCCCGAGTGAGTTTGTAGACACTAGGCGAAAAGCATTCCATGCTTGTTTCACATCACCCTACAGCAAATTGTTGTACCAGTCATCTTTTGAAGAGGTCTCGAATCTGGGGACCCACAAAAACTCCCTCCTTAATCTTTAAAATGTTAGGATGTTGTTTAGGATGTTGTTATAGACCTACTGGATAAATCTACATGGTGAAACACAGAAAATGAACCATATGAAATATCGTCAAAACGAGAGCCAATAAAAATTCTTCCTGGTCATATTCGTTACTAGGACCTTTTTAAGTCAGTAATAGAGATGAGCGAGTATACTCGCTAAAGGCAATTGCTCGAGCGAGCATTGCCTTTAGCGAGTACCTGCCCGCTCGAGACTGAAGGTTCGGGTGCCGGCGGCGGGCAGGGAGCTGCGGGGGAGAGCGGGGAGGAACGGAGGGGAGATCTCTCTCTCCCTCTCTCCTCCCTGCTCCCTCCTGCTGACTGCCGCTACTCACCGCTTCCAAGCGCCGGCACCCAAACCTTCCGTCTCGAGCGGGCAGGTACTCGCTAAAGGCAATGCTCGCTTGAGCAATTGCCTTTAGCGAGTATACTCGCTCATCTCTAGTCAGTAACAATTTCAGTGTTGACCAGTGATATCATTGGAAAAATTAAAGTTGAATCCAAGGCCGCCATGTTGGTGACAAGGCCTATCAGGTTTTTCCCTTTCCTCCGCAGCTTGTATACAAAATGGCATCACTGTCTGCCAAACCGTTTTTATTCTATATGCTTGTTTGCACATTTTTGAGATACCCTGTATATCAATTACAGTTGTGGTGATTAAGGAAGGAACTTCACTGCTAACACTACTTGATAATTATGTTTGAGTGAATAGGGTATATCAATCAATTACAATATTTATTAATAGCATTTTAAGTGTTGAATGTCCAGATTTACTTAGTTGTGCTATTCTGCGAAGTCAGTAAGGTCTTTGCTTGTTAGGGTTGGCTGGGAATTCAAGATTTTCCGGCTGCCAACCTTTGGCACAGACCATCAACTAAAGTTCACAAGAACATGTGAAAGAGAGTTTCTGAAAGAAGAAAACCAGAAGTGGCTGTGCGTAAAGATTGTGTTATTGATCACATCAGCGTAGTTCGAAGGAATGTTAAATGTGACAAGGCAATAACTGACATGCCAACAATGACGATTTACTCACCAAAGGTGTTGAATGAAAAGTTCTAAATGACCCACAGCACTTGTCTTGAAGGAATACACAGCCTGGAACAAGGAGTACCCTCGGTAACTAGACCTTAGCGTTAGTTCTTTGTTACATATGAACACTAATTATCAAATTTCATTGAATTCATTAAAAGGTATACTTAACACTTTACCCCATGTGTGAGCCACTTCACAGCTATGTTTGTTCAAACATTACATTGAATGCAAGGAGTAAGAGCTTAAGTTGGTTAACAGGTGTTTAAGAAGAAAAGAAGAATTTGTATGATGCTTTGAAGCTTATATTTGACCTGGTTTGGTGGAATAATATATTTAAAGAGGCTGTTTCAAAGACAACCCCTGTCCATGTGCCCTACTAGGACATATGGGGATCATAAAGGGGATTGCCGTGCTTGGGATCATCATCCATGACTCAGAATGGAAAGCCTTTCTGTAAGCACCCATTCTGGTAGACTCCAAACATTTTTGTATAAGAAGGACAATAATTCATATTAATAGCCCCCATGTAATACTCTGCAGAAGCCACGATAGAGGAAATGACTGTAGTTTCCATTAGCCAGGTGTGCCAGGAGCAGTACTCAGGGCAATCAGCTGGGGCTGCATTTTGAAAGGGGTTTTCTCAAGAGCCATCCTTAGGTTAGATGGCATGCTGTGCAAAACGTTTTTGGTGCCACTTCCCCCAATTGTCCAGTCCCAATACCAACCTCAGTGATCAAATAGATTACTAGGCACAGCAAATTAATATGGTATCATTCAGAACCAATGTCAGTGAATAGAGTACTAGAAGCAAAATCAGTACATAATTACAACACCAGAACTAAGATCAGCGCGTAAATACAGTACCATAATGAAGCTGAGTATATAAATACAGCACCAAAACCAATGGCATTCTCTGTCCCAACACCACTGCCTGATGCAAAATTGCTCCTTTCCCACCAAGCAGGCAGTCGACACCCTGTGTGACCACATGGGTTGCAGGTATCTAATGCTGGCCATTGGTGTCTCTAATAATTTGTTTTCCTACAAACCCCATTTAGAAGCTATCCAAAGGACAGGAATAAATGTATGATCAATGGGGGCCCATAGCAGTTACAAGAACGAAGATTCTGGCATGGCTATTTTGATCTGTTGCTTCGACTTTGAATATTGTGCATAGAGGATAACTTTAGATTTTGCTACAACCCTTTTAAGTAAATACCACCATAAAGTGCTTAAATATTACCACTATACAGTGCTCTAATAACAGCTCCATACATAATCTAAATTGGAAGGGATCCCCAGGGTCATCGGGTCCAACCCCTTGCTCATTGCAGGATTCACTTAATCATCCCGGACAGATGCCTGTCCACCCTCTGTTTGAAAACATCCATTGAAGGAGGACTCACCACCTCCCATGGCAACCTGTTCTACTCATTGATCACCCTCACTGTCAGAAAGTTTTTTCTAATACCTGCCCATCCACTACAGAACTAAATTCAAACTTATCACCTTCACCCACAAAGCTCTCCATGGCGCCGTTCCACTGTACATCATCTCTCTCCTGTCCGTGCTCCACTCAGCCCGCACACTCTGATCAGCCAACACATCAAGATTAAACGCCCTTCTAATTTGATCCTCACATGCTCGCCTCCATGACTTCTTTAGAGCAGCACCAGTCCTCTGGATTGCTCTACCCCAAGGCATCCGGACAATCCCCGACGCACAGAACTTCACACATGCCTTAAAAACGCACCTCACTAGGGAGACATACAAAATCTCCTGATCCACTCCCGCAGCCCCCTCCCCCTACAACATGCCCCCTGCCTCTACCTATGGCTCCCCACACCTTCCACTTTTCCTATCGTATACATCTTCTTCCCTTGTACCTCCTTATCAACCCTCCCATTCGGTTTCTTAATAACTAACTACCATATGTAACTTTCGTACTGTTTTGTGCTCCCCGTGCCTCCTCTCCTGCTCCTGTACCTCCTGAACCACCCCCACCCTGTCTCTCTCCAAATAAGTGTATACCACATGCAACTGTCTTGCTTGTGTTTTTTCACCGTGCTTTGAAAGCGCTGCAGAATAAGTTGGTGCTATACAAATAAAGATTATTATTATTTATTATATCTAATCTGTGTCTCCTCCCTTTCAGTTTCATCCCATTGCTTCTAGTCTTTGCTTGTGCAAATGAGAATAGGGCTGATCCCTCTGCACTGTGACAGCCCTTCAGATATTTGTAGACAGCTATTAACCCCTTCCCGGTGCAGGACGTACATTTACATCCTGCAGCTGCGGGGTGTGTATGACGGGAAATTACGTGGCAATCTCCCATCATACACCACGGGCGCCGGGTGTTTCTGACAGCAGACACCTGGCGGCAATAGCTCTGATCAGCCGTGCTGTTGACCCTTTAAACACTGCTGACAATTTTAAATCCCCCGAACAGATGTAGGTCCTTGCATTTCTCCTTGATAAATACCACTCTTAGTTGCCGCCCACTGTTCAAGTTTGTCCAGATCTTTTTGAAGGAATGGTTGTTGTGTCCTGTCAATGAACAGTCATACCACCTAAGATCAGCGCTGTTTATAATGCTTTAGCATGCCATGTATGCACATCCTACGTGCAAAGGGTCTGTATGACAGCTGAGAACTGACTGCTATAGCTGCAATCAGTGTTTATGCCAATCACTGATAATCCTTTGAGTGGAAAAAAATGGAAGTGGTATTACATGCCCTGATCGACAATCGAAGGTTCCGAACAGCCACATTCCCTCCCCCTCCAGCGATAACAACAGGAGGTGCAATCTGGATGTCATTGCATCTGAAGGTTCCAGGGCTGCCATGTATTTCTGCCTATTAGAAAGTGCCTGAGGCATGTCTTATTACAGTTTAGGCAGAAATACCCTACAGTGCAATAATAAAGTATTAGTGTACACATGGTATAAGAGACTAAAAAGAAAGTAAAATATGCTAAAAAGTTATTTATTTATCTATTGTTGTAAAAACGAAAGAACACTAAAAGTTTTAAACCCACCCTTTCCCCAAATTTATAACAAAAACATCAAGTCAAAAAACCCCAAAACTATTGTCACGTCCGTAAAAGTCAGATCTATCAAATTTACAGATTATTTATCCCACAAGGTTAACGTTGGCAGAAAAAAAAATAAACCAGAAGTTAGAATTGCGCTTTTTTTGGTCACCCCATTTCACAGAAAAAAGTATATTATGTATTCCAAAAGGGTACAAATAGAAACCACAGGTCATCCCATGAAAAATGAGCCCTCACACAACCCCATTGATGAAAAGATAAAATAGCTATGGTGGTCAGAAGGTGGCCGTAAAAAATATTTTATTTTTTAAACGTAGTACAGCAAAAAAACCAAAAAACAACTAAATGCATTTTGTATCATTGCAATCCTACTGACGCACAAAATAAAGATATCATGTAATTATTGCTTCAGTGTGTGTTCTGTAAAAACAAGACCCTCCTTTCCCCCCTCTTCCCAATGATGGAACAATCATATTTTTTTAATTTCACTCTATTTCTTAAAATGTTGTTGGAAGTGGGGCGGAGAAACCAAAATTAAAAAAAAAAAATGTCTGTGTCCTTAAGGAGATAAGCTGATATATTGATATATATGTCTTCAACATTGCTATGTTCCATGATAAGAATAGCCATGTCTTATCTTCCAGCTTTTAATGCGGGATGGACATCCAACTTCCATTATCTCAAAAATGTTTGACGGAAATTTCATATCTAGCGCAATGATTTTACAAAGGTGGAGCAATCAGTTATTTTAGGTAAGATCTAATCTATCACGCTGGGAAGTAACTGAGTAGACTGAGTGGAGAATAGTGTTATGTTTGGAGTCTAGTAATGTGTGTTTATTGTTAGATGTACTTTATAGTTACTGTTGAGTAGTTTTTAAACTGTTTTTGACCACATCACAAGTGACCTTTTCTTACTTTGTTTTGCAATTTGGCAACGTGTATGGATGTTATTCCAATAAATACAATAAACACAATGTAAATGACAAAAGCTTTGATGAAACAATTTAGGGCCATTACTTTTCTACGAAACGGGAGATTTATGTGTATTTGGCACGTCTACTGTAAATAGAGTCACAAAGTAACATGCATTTTATGCGTATAAGAAAGAATACATTGTACATACTGTTGAACTTAATATTTTGGGTGGTGGTCCAGAAGAGAGAGTGAGTTATTGGTCCAATGGCCTAACTCCTTGTAACTAAAAAACAAGATGATTGTGTGTATAAAAATCTACAATTCCTATATTATTTAAGAATCTACAAATCAATCAGAGTATAATTCTACCACTTTACACATCACTGGTCAGGCCACACATGGAATACTGTGTACAGTTTTTGGCAGCAATGCACAAGAAAGACATAATAGAGCTTGGGTGGATTCAAAGATGAGATGAGCAACTAAATTAATAAATGGAATAGGCAGACTACAATACCCAGAAAGGTTTTCAAACTTGGGGTTATTTAATTTAGAAAAAAGTTGGCTGAGGGGCGACCTAATAACTATGTATAAATATATCAGGGGACAATACAGAGATCTCTCCCATCATCTGTTAATACCCAGGACTAGAAGGTTTCTACACAACATAGTAGGGGGTTCTTTACTGTAAGAGCAGTGAGGCTGTGGAAGTCACTGCCTGAGGATGTGGTGATGGTGACCTCACTAAGAGAGTTCAGGAGGGGCTTGGACGTCTTTCTTGAGTGTAATGAAATTTTAGGTTATAGTCACTGGATTACTGGGTTGTTGATCCAGAAATTGATTGTGAACATCTTCTTTTGGGTTGGGAAGCATTTTTTTCTACGAAGATAAGGAAAACTGTCTTCCACTTTTTTTCTTACATTAATTATAAACAATAAGATGTTTAGAGAGAGACAGGGGAACAGGGTGCAATGACTTGAGACATTCAATCTAGGGCCTTGGAATGTTCTAGTTATCGAGGTCCCTTCTTATCCTTCAAAACATTTTAGCAAATCTTGTTAAAGGAAAAGTACAAAGCATTGACACAGACTATATCATACAAAATGGAAGATATACAAGGGAAGAGGGAGTCATATTCATTTCACTAACAGCCCCCCCCCTTTGCTGCCGCTTCATCATGCTACATAGCTCCTCCCCCATACCGTCAACGACATGACCTCTTCCCTCATCTCAAAAACTTGAGCTAACCACTATGGAATGTGTTGTCTTACCTAACCAGGAGGTTCCTAGGAACAATCCATTGTCCTCTGATTACACCCACGTAGAGTGGCCCCAGCTCGTCCCTACGCCTGAGAGCAAAGGATTCATATGTGCCGCATACTAGGATAGATAATGAAGCATTATGCAATCATTTAGTCGTATCTGAATTGGATTTCACCTAAACAACATAGCCATATTTTTTCTTTTTAAAATAAATTACAAATCTGTGTATTAATGGACCCATGAACAAATGATTGTATAAATACTAGATCAGCTATGCACTGAATGCAACAGCTAAGGAATATACAAGTTTACCACTATAGTTCAAAGTATGCAGAAGAATAAGCAAAAACCCAAAAATACACTGAACCAGGAAGTCAAACAAACTATCAGTTAGGTTGAAATAACAAATACCACAAAATTTCTTACATCTACGATCAAATAACATCAATTGTAGCTCTGTTCTGTAGAATAGCATCCTAAGTACCTTGTACACCCACCAGTAATAAGTCAAAAGTAGAGATGAGCGAACACCAAAATGTTCGGGTGTTCGTTATTCGGAACGAACTTCCCGTGATGTTCGAGGGTTCGTTTCGAACAACGAACCCCATTGAAGTCAATGGGCGACCAGAGCATTTTTGTATTTCGCCGATGCTCGCTAAGGTTTTCATGTGTGAAAATCTGGGCAATTCAAGAAAGTGATGGGAACGACACAGCAACGGATAGGGCAGGCGAGGGGCTACAT
Organism: Eleutherodactylus coqui; assembly: GCF_035609145.1. NCBI lineage: Eukaryota > Metazoa > Chordata > Amphibia > Anura > Eleutherodactylidae > Eleutherodactylus > Eleutherodactylus coqui. The sequence goes on along the minus strand of NC_089845.1, from coordinate 114,788,013 downwards.
GTTGGGCTGCATCTCAAGTTCACAGGTCCCACTATTAAGCCACAATACCGGCAAGAGTGGGCCCCCCCCCCCCTCCCAACAACTTTTACTTCTGAAAAGCCATCATTAGCATGGCATACCTTCGCTAAGCACCACACTACCTCCAACAAAGCACAATCACTGCCTGCATGACACTCCACTGACACTTCTCCTGGGTTACATGCTGCCCAACCGCCCCCCCTCCCCCCCACAGCGCACACCAAAGTGTCCCTGGGCAGCCTTCAGCTGCCCTCATGCCACACCACGCTCATGTCTATTTAGAAGTGCGTCTGCCATGACGAGGGACCGCAGGCACACACTGCAGAGGTTGGCACGGCTAGGCAGCGACCCTCTTTAAAAGTGGCGGAGTGATAGCCCACAATGCTGTACAGAAGCAATGAGAAATAGAATCCTGTGCCACCGCCATCAGGAGCTGCACACGTGGGCATAGCAATGGGGAACCTATGTGCCACACACTATTCATTCTGTCAAGGTGTCTGCATGCCCCAGTCAGACCGGGCTTTTTAATTCATAGACACAGGCAGGTACAACTCCCTATTGTGAAGTCCCTGTCGACCCACAGCATGGGTGGCTCCCTGGAACCCACCGGCGGTACACAGAAATATCCCATTGCATTGCCCAACACAGCTGAGGTAGTAATGTCGTGCTTAATGCAGGTGGGCTTCGGCCCACACTGCATGCCCCAGTCTGACTGGGGTTCTTTTCAAGTGTACAGATGTAGTAAAAACTCCGTGTGCACCTACAGCATGGGTGGCTCCCTGGAACCCACCGGCGGTACACAGAAATATCCCATTGCATTGCCCAACACAGCTGAGGTAGTAATGTCGTGCTTAATGCAGGTGGGCTTCGGCCCACACTGCATGCCCCAGTCTGACTGGGGTTCTTTATAAGTGTACAGATGTAGTAAAAACTCCGTGTGCACCTACAGCATGGGTGGGTGCCAGGAAGCCACCGGTGGTACACAGAAATATCCCATTGCATTGCCCAACACAGCTGAGGTAGTAATGTCGTGCTTAATGCAGGTGGGCTTCGGCCCACACTGCATGCCCCAGTCTGACTGGGGTTCTTTTCAAGTGTACAGATGTAGTAAAAACTCTGTGTGCACCTACAGCATGGGTGGCTCCCTGGAACCCACCGGCGGTACACAGAAATATCCCATTGCATTGCCCAACACAGCTGAGGTAGTAATGTCGTGCTTAATGCAGGTGGGCTTCGGCCCACACTGCATGCCCCAGTCTGACTTGGGTTCTTTATAAGTGTACAGATGTAGTAAAAACTCCGTGTGCACCTACAGCATGGGTGGGTGCCAGGAAGCCACCGGCGGTACACAGAAATATCCCATTGCATTGCCCAACACAGCTGAGGTAGTAATGTTGTGCTTAACCCTTTCCAATCCAATTTGTATATGGTTTTCCTAGGGGGCTTACTCTTTTTCTGCCGTTATACAACGGCGCTATATGCTGGCTAAAGCCAGTACTGCATGAGCTGACACGTAGGATAGGCTCCGACAGCAGAGAGGCTGGCAATATACAGTAAGAGAACCACAACGGACGTCTACCAACAACGGAGCTGTACAGCCTTAAACCCTAATGTCTTCACAGGTCAGACAGTGGACTGGAAAGGGTTAATGCAGGTGGGTTTCGGCCCACACTGCATGCCCCAGTCAGACTGGGTTTCTTTATAAGTGGGAACAGATGCATTTATAATTCCCTGTGGACCCACAGCATGGGTGGGTGCCAGGAAGCCACCGGCGGTACATAGAAATATCCCATTGCATTGCCCAACACAGCTGAGGTAGTAATGTCGCGCTTAATGCAGGTGGGCTAAAAATTAATTTGATTACACTGTAGGCGAGGACCCACAAAAATTGCTGTATCAACAGTACTAATGTACATCAGAAAAATTGGCCATGGCCAGCCAAGAGGGCAGGTGAAACCCATTAATCGCTTTGGTTAATGTGGCTTAAGTGGTAACTAGGCCTGGAGGCAGCCCAGTGTAACGAAAAATTGGTTCAAGTTAAAGTTCCAACGCTTTTAAGCGCATTGAAACTTATAAAAATTGTTCAGAAAAATTATTTGAGTGAGCCTTGTGGCCCTAAGAAAAATTGCCCGTTCAGCGTGATTACGTGAGGTTTCAGGAGGAGGAGCAGGAGGAGGAGGAGGAATATTAGACACAGATTGATGAAGCAGAAATGTCCCCGTTTTGGATGGTGAGAGAGAACGTAGCTTCCATCCGCGGGTGCAGCCTACGTATTGCTTACGTATCGCTGCTGTCCGCTGGTGGAGAAGAGAAGTCTGGCGAAATCCAGCCTTTGTTCATCTTGATGAGTGTTAGCCTGTCAGCACTGTCGGTTGACAGGCGGGTACGCTTATCTGTGATGATTCCCCCAGCCGCACTAAACACCCTCTCCGACAAGACGCTAGCCGCAGGACAAGCAAGCACCTCCAGGGCATACAGCGCTAGTTCAGGCCACGTGTCCAGCTTCGACACCCAGTAGTTGTAGGGGGCAGAGGCGTCACCAAGGATGGTCGTGCGATCGGCTACGTACTCCCTCACCATCCTTTTACAGTGCTCCCGCCGACTCAGCCTTGACTGGGGAGCGGTGACACAGTCTTGGTGGGGAGCCATAAAGCTGGCCAGGCCCTTAAAGACTGTTGCACTGCCTGGGATGTACATGCTGCTCGATCTCCGCACCTCCCCTGCTACCTTGCCCTCGGTACTGTGCCTTCTGCCACTAGCGCTGTCGGCTGGGAATTTTACCATCAGCTTGTCCGCAAGGGTCCTGTGGTATAGCAACACTCTCGAACCCCTTTCCTCTTCGGGAATCAGAGTGGGCAGGTTCTCCTTATACCGTGGATCGAGCAGTGTGTACACCCAGTAATCCGTCGTGGCCAGAATGCGTGCAACGCGAGGGTCACGAGAAAGGCATCCTAACATGAAGTCAGCCATGTGTGCCAGGGTACCTGTACGCAACACATGGCTGTCTTCACTAGGAAGATCACTTTCAGGATCCTCCTCCTCCTCAGGCCATACACGCTGAAAGGATGACAGGCAATCAGCCGGTGTACCGTCAGCAGCGGGCCAAGCTGTCTCTTCCCCCTCCTCCTCATCCTCCTCATGCTCCTCCTCCTCCTCCTCCTCCTGTACGCGCTGAGAAATAGACAGGAGGGTGCCCTGACTATCCAGCGGCATACTGTCTTCCCCCGCCCCCGTTTCCGAGCGCAAAGCAGCTGCCTTTATGGTTTGCAGGGAATTTCTCAAGATGCATAGCAGAGGAATGGTGACGCTAATGATTGTAGCATCGCCGCTCACCACCTGGGTAGACTCCTCAAAATTACCAAGGACATGGCAGATGTCTGCCAACCAGGCCCACTCTTCTGAAAGGAATTGAGGAGGCTGACTCCCACTGCGCCGCCCATGTTGGAGTTGGTATTCGACTATAGCTCTACGCTGTTCATAGAGCCTGGCCAACATGTGGAGCGTAGAGTTCCACCGTGTGGGCACGTCGCACAGCAGTCGGTGCACTGGCAGCTTAAAGTGATGTTGCAGGGTGCGCAGGGTGGCAGCGTCCGTGTGGGACTTGCGGAAATGTGCGCAGAGCCGGCGCGCCTTTACGAGCAGGTCTGACAAGCGTGGGTAGCTTTTCAGAAAGTGCTGAACCACCAAATTAAAGACGTGGGCCAGGCATGGCACGTGCGTGAGGCTGCCGAGCTGCAGAGCCGCCACCAGGTTACGGCCGTTGTCACACACGACCATGCCCGGTTGGAGGCTCAGCGGCGCAAGCCAGCGGTCGGTCTGCTGTGTCAGACCCTGCAGCAGTTCGTGGGCCGTGTGCCTCTTATCACCTAAGCTGAGTAGTTTCAGCACGGCCTGCTGACGCTTGCCCACCGATGTGCTGCCACACCGCGCGACACCGACTGCTGGCGACATGCTGCTGCTAACACATCTTGATTGCGAGACAGAGGAGGAGGGTGCTTTAGTGGAGGAAGCATACACCTCCGCAGATACCACCACCGAGCTGGGGCCCGCAATTCTGGGGGTGGGTAGGACGTGAGCGGTCCCGGGCTCTGACTCTGTCCCAGCCTCCACTAAATTCACCCAATGTGCCGTCAGGGAGATGTAGTGGCCCTGCCCGCCTGTGCTTGTCCACGTGTCCGTAGTTAAGTGGACCGTGGCAGTAACCGCGTTGGTGAGGGCGCGTACAATGTTGCGGGAGACGTGGTCGTGCAGGGCTGGGACGGCACATCGGGAAAAGTAGTGGCGACTGGGAACTGAGTAGCGCGGGGCCGCCGCCTCCATGATACTTTTGAAGGACTCCGTTTCCACAACCCTATACGGCAGCATCTCAAGGCTGATGAATTTTGCTATGCGGACGGTTAACGTTTGAGCGTGCGGGTGCGTGGCGGCGTACTTGCGCTTGCGCTCCAACAGTTGCTCAAGCGACGGCTGGACTGTGCGCTGAACTACACTGCTGGATGGGGCCGAGGACAGCGGAGGTGAGGGTGTGGGTGCAGGCCAGGAGACGGTAGTGCCTTTGTCCTGAGAGGGGGGGTTGCATCTCAGTGGCAGGTTGGGGCACAGGGGGAGAGGCAGGGGTGCAAACCGGAGGCGCTGAACGGCCTTCGTTCCACCTTGTGGGGTGCTTGGCCATCATATGTCTGCGCATGGTGGTGGTGGTGAGGCTGTTGGTGTTGGCTCCCCGGCTGAGCTTTGCGCGACAAAGGTTGCACACCACTGTTCGTCGGTCGTCAGGCGTCTCTGTGAAAAACTGCCAGACCTTAGAGCACCTCGGCCTCTGCAGGGTGGCATGGCGCGAGGGGGCGCTTTGGGAAACACTTGGTGGATTATTCGGTCTGGCCCTGCCTCTACCCCTGGCCACCGCACTGCCTCTTGCAACCTGCCCTGCTGATGCCCTTGACTCCCCCTCTGAAGACCTGTCCTCCTGAGTAAGCGTTGCACACCAGGTGGGGTCAGTCACCTCATCGTCCTGCTGCTCTTCCTCCGAATCCTCTGTGCGCTGCTCCCTCGGACTTACTGCCCTTACTACTACCTCACTGCAAGACAACTGTGTCTGATCGTCATCGTCCTCCTCACCCACAGAAAGTTGTTGAGACAGTTGGCGGAAGTCCCCAGCCTCTTCCCCCGGACCCCGGGAACTTTCAAATGGTTGGGCATCAGTGACGATAAACTCCTCTGGTGGGAGAGGAACCGCTGCTGCCCAATCTAAGCAGGGGCCCGAGAACAGTTCCTGAGAGTGTTCCCGCTCCTGAGCAGGTGTCATTGTAGTGAAGTGAGGAGGCTGGGAGGAAGGAGGAGCAGCAGACAGGTGATTCGGATTTGCAGCAGTGGACGGCGCAGAACTGCGGGTTGACGATAGGTTGCTTGAAGCACTTTCTGCCATCCAGGACAGGACCTGCTCACACTGCTCATTTTCTAATAACCGTCTCCCGCGTGGACCCATTAATTGGGCGATGAATGTGAGGACGCCAGAAACGTGCCTCTCTCCTAATCGCGCAGCAGTCGGCTGCGACACACCTGGATCAGGAGCTCGGCCTGTGCCCACACCCTGACTTGGCCCTCCGCGTCCTCGGCCGCGTCCACGTCCTCTAGGCCTACCCCTACCCCTCAGCATGCTGTATTACCAGTGATTTGATTTCACAGGCAGCTAATAAATTGGCGCAAGACTGCAGGCCAAATATAATTTTTTCCCTTTTTTGAAAACGAAAGGCCCCACTGCCTCTAGTGAATGTATAATCTAAGTTTAATAACTGTGCTGTTTTCCTGCTAATGTGTCACAGAACGTGAGGGTAGCAGAGTTATTAACTGTGGCAGAGCAGGTATTTTTTCTCCCAATTAAGGAAAGCAAATGGCGAAGCCAGCAGTAAACCGTAGCTGGGTGCGTCTGATTTTTAAAGGTTGCACACGCAGCCGACACGTGTCCACCGCCCTTAGGACGGACAGAGGCAGGACAAATAGAAATATTTTCAGTTTTTTGGCACCAAAAGGCAGCACTGCGTATATTCAATGAACATGAGAAGTTTAATAACTGTGCTGTGTCCCTGCTAATGTGTCACAGAACGTGAGGGTAGCAGAGTTATTAACTGTGGCAGAGCAGGTATTTTTTTTCCCAATTAAGGGAAGCAAATGGCGAAGCCAGCAGTAAACCGTAGCTGGGTGCGTCTGATTTTTAAAGGTTGCACACGCAGCCGACACGTGTCCACCGCCCTTAGGACGGACAGAGGCAGGACAAATAGAAATATTTTCCGTTTTTTTCCACCAAAAGGCAGCACTGCGTATATTCAATGAATAATAACTGTGTTGTGGCCCTGCCTACACAATTCTTTCCCTGCAGTATCAATGGAGGGTGCAATGCTCTGCAGAGGCGATTTTGAGAAGTAAAAAAAAATGCAGCACAGCTAACAGCAGCCAGCACAGTACTGCACACGGTTAAATATGGCCCTAGAAAGGACCGTTGAGGTTCTTGAAGGCTACACTCACTCCTAACACTCTCCCTGCCTATGCAGCACTTCTGTCCCTAATGCCGGGTGCAACGCTCTGCAGAGGCGATTTTGAGAAAAAAAAAATTGCCACTGCTAACAGCAGCCAACACACAGCTATCAGTGGCCCTAATAAGGACCTTTGGGGAGTCTTGAAGCCTACACTAACTACCAATTCTTTCCCTACAGCAGCTCCGGTACAAACAGCACTGTCCCTCATCTAACTCACACGGCATCTGAGGCGAGCCGCGGGAGGGGCCGACTTTTATATTCGGCGGACACCTGATCTTCCCAGCCACTCACTGCAGGGGGGTGGTATAGGGCTTGAACGTCACAGGGGGAAGTTGTAATGCCTTCCCTGTCTTTCAATTGGCCAGAAAAGCGCGCTAACGTCTCAGGGAAGGAAGTGAAAGTAACCCGAACACCGCATGGTGTTCGTTACGAATGACAAACATCACGAACACCCTAATATTCGCACGAATATCAAGCTCGGAAGAACACGTTCGCTCATCTCTAGTCAAAAGCCTATAAGGCAACATTAAAGGGGTTGTCCCGCGAAACAAAGTTGGGGTATACACTTCTGTATGGCCATATTAATGCACTTTGTAATGTACATTGTGCATTAATTATGAGCCATACAGAAGTTATTCACTTACCTGCTCCGTTGCTGGCGTCCCCGTCTCCATGGTGCCGTCTAATTTTCAGCGTCTAATCGCCCGATTAGACACGCTTGCGCAGTCTGGTCTTCTCCCTTCTGAATGGGGCCGCTCGTGCCAGAGAGCTGCTCCTCGTAGCTCCGCCCCGTCACGTGTGCCGATTCCAGCCAATCAGGAGGCTGGAATCGGCAATGGACCGCACAGAAGACCTGCGGTCCACCGAGGGTGAAGATCCCGGCGGCCATCTTCGCAAGGTAAGTAAGAAGTCACCGGAGCGCGGGGATTCGGGTAAGTACTATCCGTTTTTTTATTTAAACCCCTGCATCGGGTTTGTCTCGCGCCAAATGGGGGGGCTATTGAAAAAAAAAAAAAAACCCGTTCCGGCGCGGGACAACCCCTTTAAGTGTGCTTGCTAAATCACATGCTATACCATTTATTATCTTTCCACTAGTTATCGCTAGTCCCCAGACCCCCACTAGTGATGCTCCCAGAGCTATTACTTCACTATTACTCAGCAGTGTGGAAGGTCTCTCACAGGCTTCAACCAGCACACAGGATTCACATATACCACTCTTCAGGCAGCTATGAGGTAATCTATCACTATTGTGTATTGGTAAGAACAGCAAAAATTAATTAATCTTGAATTGCATTAGTTGGTTAGCTAGCCTAATATTCAGAAAATGTTACAATCTAGATAACCAGTAACTTCCATTAACTAATCTCTCATCCGTAGCATGATTGGGCAAATATAATCATCTAGTAGACCTAGTCCATAAACATTACGGGAGGCTTACTATTGTCCACAGCCATTTATCTGTAGCTCCCCAGAAAAGTGTGCGCTCAGAGCTCACCATGCATGACTGACCATTATGCGGTAACACAATATTTAGCATGACTACTACTACTTTAGCATGACTATGTGTGAACTAGGACTCCAGACAACTGGTCATCTAAAAAGGCAGAGCATAGCTCTGGCCCAATTTTCTACCATTTTATCTCACATATTGTATACTATTTTTTAGGTAGCCTATTGTAATCCCCATAGGGGATGTGATTTGGAGACAGAGACACTACATTATTAGTGAGTTCCGCACATGCACATCCTGTCCTGGAGTGATACAGTCTATATTGACAGTTTTTCCTGCACAAATGAGATGGCACGATGATCCCCAGTTCATGAGAACTAACCAGGGGTCACCGAACCACGTGTAACTATTTTTGGGAATGGAAGATATACAAGGGAAGATGGAGTCATATTCATTTCACTAACACTAGATAGTCTTTAAATTCAACAAATTTAGCATTCCGCAAATTTACTGTGATAAATTTGGTGTATTTTAAGACTGTCTAGTCAAAGTTTGCGCTGTCTAACTTAAACAGTATTAGTAAATACGTCACATGTAGAGATGAGCGAGCATACTTGCTAGGCTAACTACTCGAGCGAGTTGTGCCTGTCGAGTATCTGCCCGCTCGTCTCTAAAGATTCGGGGGCCGGTGCGGTGAGAGGTGAGTTGCGGCGGTGAGCAGAGGGGAACGGGGGGGAGAGAGGGAGAGAGGGATCTCCCCTCCATTCCTCCCCGCTCTCCCCCGCCCGCTCCCCGCCCCCCGCCGGCAGTCGAATCTTTAGAGCTGAGCGGGCAGATATTCGACTAAGGCACTACTCGCTCAAGTAGTTAGCCTTAGCGAGTATACTCGCTCATCTCTAGTCCCATGTTGTTGCAGCAAAGTCACAGCACTGCTGCAAATGCAAGGCAGGTAGCAGCACTTTAAGGGGCTCAGATGATGTTTCCTTGGATGACATTAGGACAATCTCAATTTGCAGTCATACATTACTGCATGTTGTGTGTTTCTCTATGGAGTATTGCATACTACTTCCTATTGGCTGCAGAGATTAGCTGGAATATCTGGAGGACTAAAGATCATAAAGAGGTGCACGAGATCGATATGCTCAAGTGGGAACTGCAGGAGCTGGACACTGGGTCACAGAGCGATAAGACTGAGAGCGATCCCAGGGGTACTTAGCCTTAAGAGACTGCATTGAAGGGAGACAGAGATGCGAGAGGAGTGAGGAGTCGGCTGAGGAAACCATGTAAGACGTGTGCTGAAGATTCTGTGTCTGCCAAAGAAGGACAGGGGCATGAGAAAGGAGAAGCATCTCGGAACCAACATCACTGAGAGAACAAAGTTGCAGGGACTACAGCTAGGGGTACTGCTACAGAGAGTCCACATTGTCCTGCAGCTCTGTGCATCGGGGTATCTCCTACAGATGTCCAAAGACGCTACACCTACTCGAAGTGTCTCTAAGTAAGGTGGACTGTCAGAAAAAAACCCACGCAGATAATGACTTAAGCGTAGGCCTGCTAGTTAAAAAAATATGCAACCTCTAGTCAATGTCTGGGGAAATACATATTCACCCATCAGTTGTGGTAAGATATTGGACATTTGTATTACTTTTGGACTGTGTGCGGGTGACCACCACTGCTGGGTTGATATATTTAGTGGGATTCCCATGTGTTTTAGAATTGAGGTGTAGTATTTATTTTTATGTTCCATAAAGGATTGTTATAATATGCTGTGAACATTAGTGTTGTGCATATCCTTAGGGTTAGTGAGGCTATCCAACATTTATGTAATAATTTCATATTACTTATCTATTAATGGAAAGTTCTATTGTCAACTTATTTTCCAGGTTTGTTAGCATTGTACTCTGGTTCCTGTGTCACCACACCTATCGCAACATACATTTGGCATAGTGAGTGGCAGGATACGCTGTCAGACATGGAGGCACATAATGAAAGTGCTTACATGGTGGCAGCCAGACCATCAGTTAGTGATGGAACCTCCACAAGGGTCCTTCCGGTTGGTGCCATGCTAAGCCACCTTACCAAATTTGACGGGCACAAGATCATGCTTATGGACTGGGTAGCTAGGCTCAGTAGTGTTGCCTACTTGTACAATGTAGCTCTGAAGTTGCAGATGGAACTGGCCTTGAATGCGCTGGAAGGGGATGCAAGAAAAACTTCTCCTGTGTCCCAAATCTGACTGTCAGACTATGGACACCATTATCAAGCTACTTGAGGACATTTATGGAAAAGCGGCTTGATTCTTGAGAACATATCAAAGTATACCCACTCTCTGAAGGAAATCCTAGCCAGCATACGAAAACAACACACATCCAGAATGAGTAACATGGCCCAATGACCCAAATCTTGAGAGATCAGTTTATCCTTGGGTTATGCAGTGTGCCCTTTGGCCAGGGTCTATGTGAACAGATCCTGGTGGATCCTTCATTAACTTTCCACTGATTGCTCACCTAAGCTGTTTGCTGTAAAATCGCAAACCATAGAGGGCTGTGGAGCTGCTGGAGAAGAAAGATAGAAAAAAATGTTCAGTGAATTAGAGTGCTCCCAGCTCCATGCAAGAAGAGTTAACACAAGTCAAGGCTCAAATGAGTCAGCCCTTGGCTGGGAGGCCAAGAAATAAAGAACCCCATAATCAATATCGGTCACCTCCTGTTATGAGAAAATGGCCTGCACCCCCACTTCGAAGTGCGAGATGAGACAGAGACTGGCTAGAACCGCATTGTTGGCAATGTGGCGAAAGGGGACACTTTGCTACAGAATGTTGGAGTGAGGTGCCCCGATGTGCAGAGGGGCATACTGCGGGGAAGGTGTGGAAAAAACCAACTGACCAATGCTAGCAACATCTAGTTGCTGGTTGCTCGATGCTGCAGGCTCAATTTGAAGGAAAGGGAGTCAATTGCTTTGTATATACCAGCTCACAAGTAACAACGATGCCTGAATCTTTCTTCAATCAACATTTCCAGGCCTTAACTCAGGGATTATTCTGACTGTCATTATGGAGTCGGGAAGAAATTTTTTCCACCAAATGGGAAAAATTGGCTTCTGTCTCATTAGGGGTTTTTTGCCTTCCCCTAGTTCAACAAGAGGAAGAGGAACAGGCTGAACTGGATGGACATTTGTCTTTTTTCAGCCTTGCATACTATGTTAATTAGGTCAGAAAGAGAAACCATAATTAAACTGACTGCTGTTCATCATCTGCTTGTCCCTGTGGTAGGAGTTTCTTTCGATGAGCGTACGAATTTGTGGGCAGGACATCTGTAAAAAAGGAATGATCAACATACGTGAACTCTTCCGAGAAGATGTCCATGTGATACTGAGTATGAATATTCTACTTGAATTAGACCAGATAATGGTTACTAAGAAGGGACTTGATTATTGGAAGCAAATGACTTCTCATAGTCCGACACAGAAAGCCTTCCAGCAACTAATCCAAAATTGATTTGTGATAAGGTATACCTGAACACCAGGCAGTGGGGACTGGCAGAGTCCCTGGAAGAGCTGTTCTCACTCTACCTCATAGCATGAGACTGTCCTGACCTTCCTGGTTGGGATACATCAAAGATTAGAAGGAGTTGAAGTTATGGTGAAACTAGTGGAGCTTGCATACTTGGGCAAGGATGCCCTGGTCGCCTAGACAATATCTGTTGTCTGGGAAGGGAAAGTTTATGTATAAGGGCGAGCACCCACTGGCGTTTTTTTACCTGCGTTTTGCGTTTTGCGTTTTGCGTTTTTCCTGCACAGGCATAGAGATAACATGTGTTCCTGTCCACTGGCGTTTTTTTTGCGTTGCGTTTGCGTTTTTAACATAGGAACTGTCAGTTGCATATGTGTCCCTATTTTTCTCCTAATGCACCCATGAATGTCAATGGAAATTAACGGAAAATGCCGCGAAAACGCCGCGAAAAACGCCGCGAAAAACGCCGCGAAAAACGCGCGGAAAAAACGCGAGAAACGCGGCGAAAACGCTGCGTTTTTTTCCCGCGGAGAACGCAAACGCCAGTGGGTGCTCGCCCTAAGGTGTTAATTTGGGATTCAAAGAGATTACCCTAGCTTCTGGAGCAGAACTCCCCCATGTGTATGTGCACCAAGAACAAAAAAGAAGTAAAAAAGAAAGAAGTGTCCTTGGTACTAATCCCAAATAAAGCATGGACTTTGGCTGTGTCCACAGAAGAAAAAGATGTTCCGACAACTCCTAGAACAGATGGAGGTTGGTCTGACAACATTCACCCCAGAACAAGAAAATGCAATTGAATACCTATTGAGGAAGTTCCAAGCGGTGTTCACCCGGCATGCCGTTGACTGCGTGTGTACTGACGCCATTCTTAGATACCAACTGGGGATGCAGCTCCCATTCCAGATATGCATACTCCATTTTTGTAGAAGAGAAATGGAAATAAACCAGAAATAAATGTTTCCTCCCCCCCCCATTGTTTAAAATGGGTTTTCAGAAAAAAAGGGAAAGTTTTCAGTTTGCGTCCATTGTGTTAATTTATTATTTTTTTTACCAGACCAAATAACGTTGTCTTCAGCGCTACTTGTTCAGTTAAAAAACGTTCCTTTTTATAAGAAATCATTTGAAATCAATGGGGAAAAACGGAAATGTCTATTTCTGCTTTACTTCTATTTTTTGCCTCAAAAGTGAAACAGAGATTCAATTGCAGTAGAAATCCCTAACACAAGTGTGAATGCACTACAGACACTACATGCTGCTTTGATTGGTCAGTGCTGCTCATGTGAGTATCGCTGGCCAATCAGGAAGCAGTATGTACTGTCTGACTACTGATGTACAGTATGCATTGAGTAGTTAGAGGAGCTCTGCTACCATGTTGCTGGTTGCTGCCAGGTAATATGACTTCCCCCTCTCTCCTTGGATAAATGTTATCCCTGAGACCGGAGGGTCACTTTAAGTAATTCTTTGAGGTCAGAGACTTCCAGTAGAGCAAGACTTGCTAATTGGTCTACCTGTTGTAATTTTGAAGCGTATACTTTGGGTGTATTGTTCGAAGTGTGTGTCCTCACGATTTTTGGCATTAGCAATGCTTTTTTAAAACAATAATCTCACATCGCATTGCTGCCGCCACCAATGAGATTGTGTAATAAAAATGTGTGACTTTTTTTTATCACAAAAGTCAATAGGACTTTCTAATATTAAAATCGCATTGCATAGCAACGCAAGTTTGTTGCATTGCAATGCGCAAAAAAAAAGGCTCCATAAGAAATCATGGGAGATCAAAAATTGCACATCGCAGAAAGATAGAGCATGCCACGATTGTTTGTCCTCTCAGCAGCACATCAGTGTTACACATCACAGATGAGAAGGAAACCATTGAAAATCATTGCTTTCATAATCTGCTTTTACACTGACTCTCGCAGACAATGGCTGTGACTCATCGAGCTGGCGCTCAGCCAATCAGAGGCAGCGCTTCCTGGAGGCCGGAATTTACAAATCCCTGACCAGGGAGAAATGCCTGAAAACAACTGCCGGTGATTGGGGAGGAGACACGCCGGAGCTGACAGCGCTTCTTAGGTGATGTATGTGTTTTATCTGTTGTTTTGATGTAGCTAGGGCTTATTTTCAGGGTAGGGTTTATATTTTAAGCCACCCCTCCACCCCGAAAATCCTCACACGTGGTGCTACAAATTTGAGTGACTTTGTAGCACTACGTGCGACTTTGTAGCAAAAAATGCAGCAATATTGCACAAACCACCAATGCAATATCACTGCGATCTTCTCGAGTCCATATCGTGTCGCCCGTGTGAAAGCGGCCAAAATCGCATCTTTATTCACTGTGATTTGTGAATGTCAGCGATGCTTTTTTTTGGAGAATAATGTCTTATCGTATCACTATCACCCGCGGTGTTTGTAGTGTTGCGATGCGATAAAAAGAAGCCTCCGTGGGAATACAAGGGAAATTTAAAAAAAAAATCACACATTGCAGAAAGATAGAGCAAGCCACGATTTTGTATCCTCTGAACCTCGCATCCGTGAAAACATCACAGATGGGAATGAAGCCATTGTAAATCATTGGTTTCATATTCTGCTTTTTTACTGACTCTCGCAGGAGACGAAAATCGCACAATTTTCTCGCCTATGTGAAACCACCCTCAAGGTGCTTTTACATGGGAGGACCTGTCGGGTGCAAGATGCCCAACAGGTCATCCTAGTGCGTTCTTGTGCTTTTACACAGGAATGATTATCGCTTGTGAATGGAGGCGGAGCGGCTGGGGTTCATTCTGGCCCATCTGCCTTCATTCACAGTAAGCAGGCAGTTGTTCATAAGTGAATGACTGTCTGTCTACAAGGGCCAATTCATTGTTCACTTTTCAGCATGCAGAAACTGAATTACAAACGAAAGCGCAAAACTTCTTGTTTGTCGTTCAGTCGGTGCATGCATTTACAATGAATGATTACACTGTGCAACACAATTTTTTGTAACAGATAAGCAGATAGGTGGTTTTATAGTAACTTTAGTGAGCTGAATTCAAATATGATATCTGCTTTTTTTCTGCCATGTAAGGTTTTCCAGTTATGGGGAATAATGTAATCCAATCGCCGTTTAATTGTATTTTTTGGAAATATGCCTATATAATTAATCCAGTAGGCTCGCCATTAACCTCGCTTAATAGAAAGAACAAAAGTGATGGAGCAATCATTTCACAATCACTGTTACACACCGCGTGCTGACTGAACACTATAAGGGTAGGTTTATGTAACATATAGGGTAAGTTTCCACGTGGGGTAAACACTATGCGGATCATCAACTAGTAAGTTGTAATTAATGAACTGTGTTTTTATAGGTCATTGGTTAGACTAAATCATAAAGCAAAAATACATTTTTGGTATCGCTCTTTCCATAAAAGTCCGATCTATCAAAGTAATGCATTATTTACCCCGCACGGTGAACGTTGTCCGAAAAAAAATTACGAATGCCAGAAATGTGCTTTTTTGATCATTCTGTCTCCAAGAAAAATGCAATAAAAAGTGATCACAAAGTCGTAGGTATTCCAAAATGGGACTAACGCATACTACAGGATGTCCCGCAAGTAATGAGACCCTGCACGACTATGTGGGTGGAAAAATAAAAAAGCTATTACGCGCAAAAGATGACAGCAGAAAATAATTTAAAAAAAATTAAATGTCTTTGAAAAAAATAAAAGTAGAACAGTAAAAAAAACCATAAGTTTGGTATCATAGTACTCATACTGACCATAGAATAAAGTTATAATTTTTGTGGCAGTTTGTGGGCCGTAGAAACAAGATGCACAGAAAGATGGCGGAATTACGATTTTTTTAAATAGAAAAAAATGCTTAGTCACGAAGGGGTTAAATAACTTGAAAATGAGACGTGCTGCTATTATTCAGTTTTACCAGTGTAATCAGCACGTTTTAATTTTACAGAGACATATCAATTACTTTTGGTTCTGAAAATTAAAAAAAAATTTGTTGCACAGTGTTATCATTCAGATTCTTGCTGGATCACAGGAATCGGAACAATTTGGTCCTTAACCCCTTAAGGACATGGCCTATTTTGGCGTTGAGGACCAAGCGATTTTTGGTATTTTTCCATCTCCATTTTTCAAAAGCCATAACTTTTTTATTTTTCCGTTGACGCAGCCATATAAGGGCTTGTTTCTTGCGTGGCGAACTGTAGAAAAGGTTCGGGTGCCGGTGGGGGGGGGGGGGTGGCGGTTGGGGGAGAGCAGGGGGGAATGGAGGGGAGACCTCTCTCTCCCTCTCCCCCCCCCCCCCTCCCGCTTCCCCCTGCTCACTCCCGCAACTCACCACTCACCCACGCCGGCACCTGAACCTTTTCTTCCAAGCGGGCAGTTACTCGCTAAGGACAATGCTCACTCGAGTAATTGTCCTTAGCGAGTATGCTCGCTCATCTCTAGTCCTGATGTGTTCTTTTTTTCACAGAATTCCACACTTCTTTGGGGATTCCTGGTGTGCAAAAATAGAGAAGTTTCTATTTTTATGTGCGCGCAAAATCAGGAAATGAGAATGAACCCATTGACATCAATGAGTTCAATTCTCTGTGTATTGCATTTAGCCCTATATCACACTTGGGAGCATGCAATTTTCGCATGGATGTGAGGCCTTTTTGTGTCAAAAAAGCCTCACATCGCTTCAGGGAAATAGCGATCCTCTGCTGTGTGCCTGAAAGCCAAGCCAGAGGATTGACAAGTGCTATCCATTGTTTTCAATGGAAACCTTGCATCACATCGCAGTCATGTGCACCTCCCACACCGTGCAATGCTTTTGCCAGCCCCATTGAAAATAATGGGCGAGGCATTCAAAGGAGATGCCTAAAGATAGGACATGCTGTGATTTTTTTCCCTCACCGCAATTCTGGGAAAAAAAATCATATTCATGCTAGATTTGTGCATCTTGCAACATGCAAATCTCGCACAATCTTCCCGGCCGTGTGAATAGGTAAGCTGGATACCTGGCTATATACTATGATTGAACCACTGTGCACTAAAAATGCACTTTTGTCAGGCACTCCATTTTCCCATCTATCTCAGGTGGTTCAGCAATAGTATATAGCCAAGTATCTGTTACGTCCATGCTGGCCATGGGGAAAACGACCTACACAGATGCAACCTGGTTAAAGCTGAGTAATTCTGTAACATTCACCCTGAGTGCAAAATGCACCACGCCCACAACAAATGTAAGGTTGTGATCACACAGAGAGAGAGGAGAACGTGTATACACAACAATGCAAACAGTAGATAACAACAACAATCTGTACTGTGAAGCCACAACAGATATACTGGATGTACATGCAAACAACAACGGACAAACGCCAAAACATTTACCCATAATGCCAACACGCATAAGCAGATGGAATAACTAATAAATACAAGGTATTAGTTAGTAATTTGGCCGAAGTACGTAAGCTCACAAGCCCACGACAAGGATCCTCATTGTCTTGTAGGTCCCTACTCTAACAAGACAACTAAAACCCCAGAATCCTGTTTGCAAGCAGGGAGATTGTCTACAGGGACGGCCCCATGCTGGAGCCTAGGGATCTGGCTCGCCCTAGATGGATTACAACATATACGCTGAACATGACACTGTTCACACGCACAAACAGACAAGGAAAATACACCCTGTACAGCTGACTGTTCACACCAAAAAACAGGAAACCCCACCCAGAGTTTCATGCAAGCAAGTAACACCAGAGAAGAACAAGCATACCACCAGCATTCTGAGAGGGCATGCGGAAAATAGCAAAAGGGGTAAATGACCAGCACCCGCTAGAAAGAGAGGCTGGTATTTATATGCAGCAGACCAGTGGTGATTGTCTGGTTGGACAACTCCCCACCATCAGCCATCCAAATCAGCCACACCTGCAAAAATGTGATCCTGGGAACCAGGAGAAGAAATGTGACAGTATCCAGTTTTCTCATTCATGTGGAGACTTTTAAGCCCAAAGAGAGTTAACTGTAGACCCATGTATCCTTCCACTAAGCTTCGCCTTGTAGTGCCAGATTGGCACACACACATTTGATCAAATTGTGCACTAAGAATCTTAAGTGGTTAGTATGAACCAGAGTTATGCATTTTTATGCAGATATTACGTATGCAAGAGTTTCTATATTTGTAAGAGTAGTGAAGCATCCATTTGTTACTGTATTGTGTTGCAGCCATAGCATCTTGTGCATCTTTACGCTTAAATATATTTCTTGGATGTGTAAACTTTTTTTTTGTATGCAAAGGATTGACTGCAAAGTCAGGGATTGCCTACAATAATTTTGAGCGGAGTTTTGAAAAGTTTTGTTTGTTCTGAATTAATTCAAACTGAAGCAGGACTTCACCAGTCCCCCCTACATTGGTGTATAACACCATCTAATAGCCATAATAGCTCCTACTCTTCTTCATGCTCTTCCTTCTTACTCCTCTTCCATTAGCTCTGTTGCCTTGCAGTGCTGAAGACCTAGGTCCAAATTTTCCCAACTACAACATTTTCATGGAGTTTGTGTTCTTCCTGTGTTTGGGTGGGTTTTGTCTTCATAGTAATCACCTTTATTTATACTGCACATACATTGGATGATGAGAAGAAATATTTTAGTGAGTTTGGCCAAGACGAACTGCTTGAGGTTCAGTTTTGCTCCATACTGAACTTATGTAAAGTTCAACCTGAAACAGGGTTGGATTGTTTCGGTTTACTCAACCCTAGTCTATGTCTACTAGAAGTATATTGTATTAGGGGCCTATTACTTTATCAGAGCCTGGGTCCTACTTAGAATCAGTCCAGACTTTCTGGGTTTTTGTTCCTATTGTATCTAGAGAAGGGATTGGTTTCTAAAAACTGACGAAACAAAGTTATTGAGGGCCTAGAAGTGATTCCTCACATGAGCTTTGATGATGAAAATTCTACAACCCCTTTGATGTGATTTTATATAGTGAATTTCATCAGACTACTGTGATATTGGTAATAGAAAGAGAATGAGCCGCTAGGAGAGTGATCATAATTCTGAAAGTCATTTAGGTGTTTCAGCTGCATAATTGTGATAATTATTTATAAACATTCACATCGGTGAATTCATTGAGCTTTCCCCGAATAGCAATACATTGATCTGTAGGATTGAGCTTCTGCAATTATTAATCAGTAACACCTTCTGGATCTCTTCCAATGTGATTACAGCTAGCAGCAGTTTGTGGTCTGTTATTATTGTGCACTTCCTCTGTTTCCCTTTTCTTCTGAATGACAATTGCGACCCAAGGCTATGCCAAATATACGAGTCAGAAAAACCCAACAGCTGCCTCGGGCTCGATACCACATACTGTTTAGTTAATGACCAATAAATCCCTGTGTAGGTTAATATATTGTAACCTTTTGCTAACCGGCCCCCTGCTACCCAGCTTTCTCCCCTGCAATTTTATTGAAAACGCCATGGTGTGAACTTTGTCAGTATCTCCATGATATATATCATCCCCCCCCCCACCACCACTTTCTTATTAAATCCCTCTGTTGGCTTCTTCTACAGCCCTTAAGCTCTCACTGAGTTTCTTTTTACTAAGCTCACATAGTAGAAGACAGTGTGATTGCTGCAACTCTGCAATCCAGGTTTTTGTCTAGCAAGAAAATTTCTTAACGTACACAAAAAAAAAAATTTGGGTTACATAAGATATGAAGAAATAATGCAGATGTCAGCTTTGGCAATGTTAAACTCCGCAATTTACTCAGTACACCCTGAGGATCCTTTATGACATTAAAAATTAGTGGAGTCTATTTAATTAGTGTATTACTATAATAGAGCATACTGTGATTCAGGATGTTTACACCATAAACATATAGGAGAGATGCACCAGTAATGAGCTCAGTGTTTTCAGCTGAGCTCACTGAGACCCACAAAAAAAGCTCTGGACTGGATCCATACCCCACCCCAGGCTAAGTGTCTGGGGGTGATATACACCTCATCCAGCACCTTCCCATTTACCTGTCTGCATGAGGTTGTGCTCAACAGCATTCCCCCTTATATTTGTCAAGCCTTTGATGGAACACTTCCATTGAAGGCGAACTCACCACCTCCCGTGGTAACCTGTTCCACTCATTGATCACCCTCACTGTCTAATATCTAATTTGTGTCTCCTCCCTTTCAGTTTCATCCCATTGCTTCTAGTCTTTCCTTGTGCAAATATAGAAACTGGATGTGACTGGATCAGAAAAGGCCCTGAGAACTGGATTGCAGCCAGAAATGGAGAAGTAGACAGATTCTCAGGGTGAAGTACCTCACAGCATGTGAAAGAAATGCTGGATACCACACTGGTAGAGCAGAAGAGATGCCAGTGAGCAGCAAAAGGTGCATCGATTGAGTGTGAGTGGACTGCGATCCCCAGTACTCTGTAAGGTTAAATTCCTGGCCAGGGTGGGGGTGATGGACTTACAGTGTAATGGCCCAGAGTTAACGTGGCCCCTCCATAAGTATGAATGCATTTGTCTTGTGCCAATGTATTGTCAGTGTCCTCTATGTTGAATGAATATGATGTGTATTGCACCTCTGCAACACTGAATGGGTTAACATCTGGGTTATGTCTGAAAAATGTATCATGTTGTGTGTCATGTGACCTTATTTTATATATGTGTTTGCAAGATATATGTAAGTTAGTCTAGTCTGGAGCAGTGTTGCAAGAGAGATCCCAGCTAGCCTTGCAACGTGCAAGTGAGTCTGTGCAAGGTACAGGACTTGGACAGAGAGGAGACTTTCAGTGAGTAGAAGAAAATGTACTCTGTCTTAAAAGGCAAACCCTTAAAAGGCAGGAAGAGAACCCCACAGATAACATGGACTGTGGACTCTTCTGTCATTCTATGATTCCTCCCTTTTGCACCAGTGTCCTGATGGCCTATGTAAATTGTTTGGATTGTTAACCATTTTCAAGTAAACGAGCCCAGCGACCATTCCCAGTTTTGCTTTAAAACATTTCCCTGTGTGGACCACTTATTTCAATCATCTGGACTCACCACAGAGGATGGAACGGTGGCATCATGAGTGACAGGGCCTTAAGGTAAACCACGTGTTTGGTTACCCTGTGAAACTCCCCAAGCGGTAACTCCGACGGGTCCCGTGCTACCCCCAGGGGAGGAGATGGTAGAGCCTTGTGACAAGGCCTCAATCTACCCTTCTATCTCCTTGGCTGTGTGCCCGCTCCTGAGATGCTGCAACTAGACTGTGAGAGCAATGGTGCAATGTAATGATAATGGCTCTATAATTTATCAGGATAATGCAAGGCTTGCAAGGGTTAATGGCTAGGCAATAGCAATGTTATGTGTTTATGGTGCAGCAAAGTGTTTATATTGGTGTCATGTATATGATGTGATTATGAGAAAGGATATGACATTTGTCATGGTGCAGCGAGGCACATGACAGAGTAGAGCTGTAACGAGGAATTAAGTAATGTGATTTGAGTTATGTAAAGCAGCGTATAGAACCGCCAGTATAATGCATGATGACCTCTGGATGTTAATGACGTTTACGACGTGTGGAAGAGTTCTGTGGATAAAGGCCCATTTACACAGGACGAGTGTCGAGCAAACGATGCGCAACACTCGTCCCCGTACGTACTCGCTCTCTTGCTGCCACACAGGTGCGAGTATCGCAGGATCGCTCACAGAGCTTCCAGCAGGGAGCCAGGGTGGCTGGAGGAGAGCTCTCTCCCCTCTCTGTTCACTGTCACAAGGATCACAATAGAGAAATAGAGTACTGTTGCTTTAAGAGAGTTTGTGCTAAAGTTATTCTGCAGCATTAAAGTACCTGAACCCTCATATGGAGTGTCATGTTCAGTAAAGTTATTTTTCTTCGTTATCTCCACGCCATCATGAACCTGTGTTGCACCACCACTCGGGACAAGAGCACTGCTAATTCACCTAGCATATAAATTATACTTCTTTACTGGATTGCCCATAGAAATTCAAGGAACCATAACCAAATTTTACTCCCTTCTCTTCTTTCACCTTCCTCCTTCTTGATAATACTTTCAAAAATGTAACCTGTTACTAGAACTAAGCAGAGGAGTTTTCCGGCAGTCAGAAAAATGTGGCTTTGGGCTAGAAAAGGCAAAATGTAGCAAACTAATTCATACTCACTAGTAAGATGTGCCCATGGGTGCCGCGCAGTAAGTCTGATCTAGGAAGCCGCTGCAGCAGTCATGTGCCGTTCATCATTCACATGACCGCTCACTCAATCACTGGCCTCAGTATTCATGTATTGTAGTACAATATGCAGAGTAAGACAAGGATGGATGGATAGATAGATAAATAAATAGATAGATAGAACAAGGGTAATCTTCTTCTAATGTTGCACTGATGAGATCCAGCTTCATACAGCACCGTTATGAGGGGTAATGTAAGTAATTGTTAGGAGGACGTGAGCACGCAAGAACATAGGAACGTAGTGATCCTTATGTGGACTGGATGACGGTGGTGTATAAAAAGGGGGCAAACTTCCTCACTTGAGATGTTGGCTTGGCGTAGTTTGTTGAGGAGCCCTGTATACTGTGAGAGTTGCTGGAAGAGAAGGGAAGAGCATTGCTGGTGAGCTTCAGAGGCAATGGCTGTTCTGTGGACATCAGACCAGAAATCTGTCCACATAGGAGAGACTATAAGAAGCTCCCAGGTCCAATATTGGAGGTCTTAGAAGACACTACTAAACAGAGTGATAATCCATATCTCTGAAGTCAGGGAAAAAGTGAATTTGGCCTACAGGATGCATTTACCATTGTAATATTTCAAGAGATGGTGCCTTGCTGTGCTGATCTTTGTGACGATTGCCACACACAGAATGTTGCAACTGCCGGGCCTCCACTTCTCATTTGCAACAGCCTGTGTTACTGCCATACCCCTCGACTTATACCCCCTACTCATGCAATCTAATAAACTGTAGCAAATTACTTTAAAAATGGCAGTGAGACACCTTATCTACTGGGTGCTGTCTCTGGCGCAAATGGTATGTCCACCTCTAGACATAAATAGATAGACAAACAGGCAATGTACAGTATATAATCAGCATATCTAGGTACTACTTTTTGCCCATGTTCAGTACTTCTCCACTATAACTTTGGTTGACTTTGTACATTGTATACACTTCAACGGTAAATTGATGGTTCAGTTTGGGCAAGATGAATGTAAAGCACAAACTATAAATGTTGGAAAAGGTCAAAGAGTAGGTCACAGAACTTAAGGGTTCTACTTCAAAGACATTTATCTCCTTTCGAACACCATTAAGTCCCTGGTAATGGCTCATTGTCTTTCATCATCCCAACCTCTTCACCTGCGTGTTTGCTTTTGGCAAACCACAAAATTAAAGGAGCAGTATAAACAGGTGCTTCTCTGCTACTTAAGTCTTTTTCAATCCACAACTGTCATTCAGAGCTTGATCCCACAGAAAAAGTGAAAGAACGGTGGAATTAGCAAAAAGGTAATTTTATGTTTTTCCATTAGGGGTTTTTCCCACATCCCACCATACAGCAGAATTCTAAAACCATTGCATGATTTTCTTTAGCCCATATCAAGAATTATTTTTTTCTTGAAATTCATGACCCTTAAATTCACTAACCTTATGTATATAATGATCAGATAACAAAAGCAGAAGAGTATATATGCTGCGGGTTGGTGGTGTCTAGAGATGAGCGAGCATATTCGCTAAGGACAATTGCTCGATCGAGCATTGTCCTTAGCGAGTATCTCCCCACTCGGAAGAAAAGGTTCGGCTGCCGGCCAGGGTGACAGGTGAGTTGCGGCCAATCAGGGGCAGCTCTCAGCTGTCATTCAGCTGAGAGCTGCCCCTGATTGGTCCCTGTGCTGAGCCAATCAGAGGCAGCACTCACTCACCCATTCATGAATTCATGAATGGGTGAGTGAGAGCTGCCTCTGATTGGTGAGGCTGTGATCAATCAGAGGCAGCTCATTCAGCAGGCGGGGATTTTAAATCCCCGGCTGCTGAATACTACTCACAGCAGTTCAGGAGAACTGCCGGCCGGCTGCGGCTGAACTCCGTCTGCCGGGACATAGTAACATAGTAACATAGTATGTAAGGCCGAATGAAGACATTGTCCATCTAGTCCAGCCTGTCTATCCTACTGTGTTGATCCAGAGGAAGGCAAAAAAACCCCAAGGCCAGAAGCCAATTAGCCCTTTTGGGGGAAAAATTCCTTCCCGACTCCCTAATGGCAATCAGACTGTTCCCTGGATCAACCCCTAATAGTTCCTACCTGCCTGTATACCAGGATTGACACTTAACCTAATATTTATATCCTGTAATATACTTCTTCTCCAGAAAGACATCAAGTCCCCTTTTAAACTCCTCTATCGATTTTGCCATCACCACTTCCTCCGGTAGAGAGTTCCACAGTCTAACTGCTCTTACAGTAAAGAACCCCTTTCTGTGTTGGTGATGAAACCTACTTTCCTCTAATTGTAGCGGATGTCCTCTTGTTACCTTTGTGGTCCTGGGTGTAAACAGATAACGGGAGAGATCCATGTGTTGTCCCCTCATGTACTTATACATGGTTATTTGGTCGCCTCTTAGCCTTCTTTTTTCTAGAGTAAATAGTCCCAATTTGGATAGCCTCTCTGGGTATTCCAGTCCCGTCATTCCATTTATTAGTTTAGTTGCCCTTCTTTGAACCCCTTCAAGCACTGTGACATCTTTCCTGAGCACCGGTGTCCAGAATTGTACGCAGTACTCCATGTGAGGCCTGACAAGTGCCTTATATAGTGGAAGGACAATGTTCTCGTCCTTCGCCCCTATACCTCTTTTAATGCACCCCAAGACTTTATTTGCCTTTGCAGCAGCTGATTGGCATTGGTTACTCCAGTTTAGTCTATTATCCACTAATACCCCTAGATCCTTTTCCATATCACTTTTCCCCAGCGGTACCCCATTAAGTGAATATTTGTGACATCCGTTCCTCCTGCCCATGTGCATAGTCTTACATTTTTCAACATTGAACTTCATTTGCCATTTTTCTGCCCAAGCCCCCATCTTATCCAGGTCCGTTTGTAGCCGCACATTGTCCTCCGTTGCATTAATTATATTGTATAATTTTGTGTCATCTGCAAATATTGATATTTTGCTGTGCAGCCCCTCTATCAGGTCATTAATAAATATGTTGAACAGAGTGGGGCCTAATACTGAACCCTGTGGCACCCCGCTAGCGACTGTGGTCCAAGCAGAGTACGAACCATTTATTACCACCCTCTGCTTTCTATCTCTGAGCCAATTTTTTACCCACTTACACATGTTTTCACCCAATCCGAGCTGCCTCATTTTGTATATTAGCCTATTATGTGACACGGTGTCAAAGGCTTTAGAGAAGTCCAGATATACAAGATCAATAGATTCTCCCTGGTCCAGCTTAGAGCTTACTTCGTCGTAGAAACTGATCAGATTTGTCTGACATGATCGACCCTTCATGAATCCATGCTGGTGAGGAGTTATTCCCTTAATCTCCTTGAGGTACTCATCGATGGCGTCTCTCAGAATCCCCTCGAAAATTTTTCCCGTTACTGAAGTGAGACTTACTGGCCTGTAGTTACCAGGCTCACTTTTGCTCCCTTTTTTGTAAATTGGAACCACGTTGGCAATGCGCCAGTCCAATGGTACTACTCCGGTCTTGATAGTGTCTAGAAATATTAGGTATAGCGGCCTAGCTATCTCGTCACTTAGTTCCTTTAGTATCCTTGGGTGTAATCCATCTGGGCCCGGTGATTTATCAATTTTAGTTTTCTTTAGACGCTTCCGCACCTCCTCCTGCGTTAGGTATGAGATATTTTGTGAGGGGTTCGTTTTATTCCCCTGCATCTCGTGTGGCATTTCCTTTTCTTTGGTGAACACACTTGAGAAGAAGCTGTTTAGTAGATTTGCTTTCCCTTCGTCATCATCAATGATTTCTCCTGCATTGTTTTTTAAAGGGCCAGCGCTCTCCCTGCAAATCCTTTTGCTGTTTATGTAGTTGAAAAATAGCTTCGGGTTGTTTCTGCTCTCTTTTGCGATCCGTCTTTCTGCTTCCTCCTTGGCAGTTTTGATCGTATCTTTGCATATTTTGTTTTTTTCCCTGTATGATTTTAGCGCTTCTTCGCTGCCTTCTTGCTTTAGTAGTTTGAACGCTTTCTTCTTTTCGTTTATTGCCCCTCGTACCGTCTTGTCGAGCCACATTGGTTTCCTTTTAGCTGAGTTTCTTTTATTTTTAAAGGGAATGAACTGCTCACATGAGGTGATTAGGATCCTTTTGAACTTTTCCCATTTTTCCTCCGTACTGATATTTTTGAGGATGTTGTCCCAATTAATGTTACCGATAGTAGTTCTAAGCTCATCAAATTTTGCTTTACTAAAGTTTAGTCTCTTTGTCACTCCCTGATAAGGCTTCCTATTGATTAACAGCTGGAAGTTGATTATATTGTGGTCGCTGTTCCCCAAGTGCCCCTCAACCTGCACCCCCCTTATACGTTCCGGTTTGTTAGTTAGTACTAGGTCCAGAATGACCCTCCCTCTTGTTGGTTCCTGCACAAGTTGGTTCAGGTAATTGTCTTTAATTACTCTCAAGAACTTATCACCCCTGTGAGATTTGCAGGTTTCGTTCTCCCATGTTATATCTGGGTAATTAAAGTCCCCCATGATAATTACTTCGTTTCGTTTTGACACCTCTTCTATCTGCCTTAGTAGTAAGTCTTCAGTTTCTTCTGTTGCTTTTGGTGGTCGATAGAAGACCCCTATCAGGATTTTGTTATTTTTTCCTCCCTGTATTTCTACCCACAGAGATTCCACCTGTTCGTCTCCTACCCCTATATCCTCCCGTAGCCTCGGCTTCAAGTTCGATTTGACGTACAGACATACCCCTCCCCCTTTCTGGTTCCTTCGGTCTCTTCTGAAGAGATTGTACCCCTGCAAATTCACCGCCCAATCGCACTTATCATCAAGCCATGTTTCAGTAATTCCGACTATGTCATAACTTTCATCAGTCATTCTTGCTTCAAGCTCGCCCACTTTAGAGATCAGACTTCGTGCATTCGTGATCATACAATTTATATCATTTTTTTTGTTTTTTAAATTTGTTTTGTTGCTATTCGTACTTATGGCTGATCTATCAGTTCTAACTGTACTAACCCCACCCCCTGCTCGTCCCCCATTCCCTTTGCTTGGACCCAGATCGCTAATTACACTGGCTACCCCACTATTTCTCATTTTGCCCTCCCCCCCAGTCCCTAGTTTAAACACTCCTCCAGCCTTCTAGCCATCTTTTCCCCCAGCACAGCTGCACCCTCCCCATTTAGATGCAGCCCGTCCCTACGGTAGAGCCTGGGTGAGTATATTTTTTTTTTTACTTTTTACACAGTTTTGGATGATTTTCAGGGAAGGGCTTATATTTTTAAGCCCTTCCCGAAAATTCATCCTGAGATCGCCCGCAGCCCATTGCTTTCAATGGAGCCAGCTGTATTGCTGGCTCCATTGAATTCAATGCGCTGGACAGCGCTGCACTGCTCCGGCCTGTTTCTAATGAAAGGCGGCTAGGAACAGATTTTTCAGGCGATTTTTCGGCCCCGGTCACGCGATTTGCGGATGCGCATCCGTCATGCGATGCGCAAATTGCGGCAAAAAACGCCAGTGTGACTGAGGCCTAAGGGCTCCTTCACACCGCATATTTTTTATTAGTATTTTGTGAGCCAAATTAGCAGTGGGTCCAAAATACAGAAGAAATACAAATCTTTCCATTATACTTTCTCTCTGTACGTTCCACTAGTTTTGGCTCACAAAATACTGATGAAAAATATGCCCGTGTGAAGGAGCCCCAAGACCAGTGTTTGAAGTGATAATTTAAATAAATTCCCCCCTATGTGCCTTTAGACCTCTGTGGGCCCAATGGATACCCTTCTGGCATTTGGCAATCTCATATACATTGATATAGTTTTTGTTTTGCTGTATAGAAATGAGCAGCCTAGCGCACTTTTTTGGCAATGTAAGTCTATGGACTATCAATGCAACTCGGTGATTTTAGGCTCTATTCACACTACATTTGTAGTGTACATTTGCTATACAAACTGGGACATGCCCTTTGCTATAGATCTGGCTGTTTTATGTTGGCATAGCTTTTTCACTGCATTGATGTGTGTTGTGTAAATGAACTGTCATATATACCCTGTTTCTCCGAAAATAAGACGCGTCTTATATTAATTTTTGCTCCCAAATATGCGCTATGTCTTATTTTCAGGGGGTGTCTTATTTCGCCACGGCAAATCCGTCTGTGGCCGCTAATCCCTCAATTGGCCAGCTTTGTGGACGAAATTTCTCAGAAATTTCGTCCACATGGGACAGCAAATCTGTCATGGCAAAGCTGGGAGAGCTGGTGTTGTGGTGCGGATTTACTGGCCACAGAAATGGAAAAGCGTGCAGCCAGGTCGCTTCAAAACAAGCGGCTGAGTGCCGTGGGTTTTGAAGTAGCGCTTTCCCGGTGGAAATCTCGCTGTTTATCGCTGTGGCCAAACTGCGAGATTTCCGCTGGAAATACGCTCTGTGAGAACCCAGCGTTAAGAATCACACACAGGTTGCTTGACTCACACACAGAGCCATTAAAAAAAAGGGCTGTAAAGTAACGTACCTGTCTGCAGACAGAAGTTCCTGTACCACTTGTAAGCAGGGATGGTATTGCAGCTTCCGGCCACCAGGGGGAGCGCTGCAGATCTACCTATACATCTGGAGGTAGGAGACAACGGGGATGGCAGCAGGGGACAGGCCTCTTGACTTGCCTGCACACTTTACTATGCCTTACTATCGGGGGGTGCCTTATATTTGGGACTTCTGAAAATTTTGGGGGGTGTCTTATTTTTTGGGGGGTGTCTTATTTTCGGGGAAACACGGTAGTCTACAGACACATTCTGATTCCTTTCGGTATTTGCTGAGAATTGTTCTAAAATCTCATCTCTACTGAAAAGTGACCTGGTAGGCAAATACAAGAGCTCTAACAAATGAAAGAATAGGTGTCACAATATCTTTCACATGCACAAAAAAGATTTAACTGTGATTGTTCTCAGTAAGAAAAATCCAGCAATCTTGTAGATATGATACCTTTTAATGTCTAACAAAAATACATGGTGTTATAGCGAGCTTTCGGACCTCACAGGGTCCTTCCTCAATGCTGCGCACATTAGCGGAAAATGCTTGAATGGGCAAAGTTTCATATGTGCAGCGTATGAGATGAAGGCAACCCCCGCAGGGATTTTTGGAGAAGGGCTTGAAATATAAGCCCTTCCCTGAAAATAACACCTAGCTTCTGGAAAAAAAAAATACATCACCCATTGGCTCAGCTCAGCTGTCATTCAGCTCAGCCCTGCGCTGAGCCAATCAGAGGCAGCACTCACTCACCCATTCATGAATTCATGAATGGGTGTGAGTGAGAGCTGCCTCTGATTGGTCAGGCTGTGACCAAATAGAGGCAGCTCATTCAGCAGGCGGGGATTTTAAATCCCCGTCTGCTGAATACTACTCACAGCTGTTCAGAGCAGTTCAGGAGAACTGCCGCCGGCCACGCAGAACTCCGTCTCCCGGGACCAGGTGAGTATATATATATTTTTTATTTTTACACATTTCTGGATGAATTGCAGGGAAGGGCTTATATATTTAAGCCCTTCCCGACAATTCATCCCGCGATCGCTGGCAGCCCATTGCTTTCAATGGAGCC
Source organism: Eleutherodactylus coqui (assembly GCF_035609145.1). NCBI lineage: Eukaryota > Metazoa > Chordata > Amphibia > Anura > Eleutherodactylidae > Eleutherodactylus > Eleutherodactylus coqui. Next base: position 114,758,780 of record NC_089845.1, on the reverse strand, counting down.
GGCTGTATTGCCGGCTCCATTGAATTCAATGGGCTAACATCGTTCTGCCGGGACAAGGTGAGTATACATTTTTTTTTATTTTTACACATTTCTGGATGAATTGCAGGGAAGGGCTTATATATTTAAGCCCTTCCCGACAATTCATCCCGCGATCGCTGGCAGCCCATTGCTTTCAATTGAGCCGGCTGTATTGCTGGCTCCATTGAATTCAATGGGCTAACATCGTTCTTCTCTGCCACAGCTGTTACAGCTGTGGCAGAGGAGAACGATCTTTATGCTGACAGTGCGGGGGGGGGGGGGTCTCACTCTTGCCCTTTATTGTGGCTTAATAGTGGGACCTGGGAACTTGAGATGCAGCCCAACATGTAGCTCCTTGCCTGCCCTATCCGTTTCTGTGTCATTCCCATCACTTTCTTGAATTTCCCAGGTTTTCACAAATGAAAACCTTAGCGAGCATCGGCGATATACAAAAATGCTCGAGTCACCCATTAACTTCAATGGGGTTCGTTACTGGAAACGAACTCTCGAGCATCACTGAAAGTTCGACTCGAGTAACGAGCACTCGAGCATTTTGGTGCTCGCTCATCTCTAATTACAATGATATGAGCAAGCCTTAATTTGTATAGCTGCAGCACAGAAAATGGGATCTTTAAATGATTTTAAGTCAATGGCATAAGCGCTGGTGCCTGAGGGGTTTAAAGCCATAGAAGACACCAGTATTATATATGGCACATGGTAAATGGTGGGGGGCCCATTATAAATTATGCCTCTTGATGAAGGAATTATCTCCATATTCCTATATACCGATGTGAAGGCTTTCTTTTATGTTGACCAAGTTTATCGTTATTGATTTATGTCCAGTTTTGCTATGGAGTGAGATTTTGTGTTCAATGAAAGCAGGTTGACAGGTAAGGCTTCAGTAGTATGCATTAAAATGTTTTCCTCCATATATCATTTAGGGGATTCATAATCCAGATGCCTGTCCACCTCCATTTAGCACCATTCAGCTGGGTTAAATGTTTCAAGTGTTTACCTCTACCGATAAGGGACTTGTATCTGTTCTCAGTCAAACACGGCTAAGCATGACATAGCTTCCTGTACAATTTGTCATGCTGTAACCCATATTAACACATTTTAAGGTAGAATTCAGATGTTTAGGTCAAAATGTATCAAGAATAATGTATGTCATCAGGCTGAAGGTTTTATCTGAACACATATGATACAAACATACAACGTTCTCTAATTACATAATGAGTGGGCATATTTTGCTGAACGAAGTAGCCGAGAGTCATGTTGTCGATAACCCTGCAAGGAAGATAATGGTTATACTTGAGCATTCAACACATTTTATCTATATATCTTAAATAATCAATGTAATTCCATCTACATAGCTTGAGAAAATGGACATATGTCTCATGTGGTCTTGAGAAAAGGTATGCAGTCTTTACCACCAGAATGCATGCCTATGTACGAGGGTCAATCAAAAAGCAAAACCTCCACCGTTGCCACAACTTTCTTAATGAACAGATCAAAGCAAAAGTGACCAGGTTTCTAGTCTGAAATCCCCTGTACAAGAAACTACTGTTCAAGACAGTCACCATTGTATGCAATACATTTACTCCATTGTTGAAGCCAAATTTGAAATCCAGTTTGGAAAAATTGGGGAGTTTACAAGTGTTTGATTTGATTGTGTGACGCAGATTGGAAAAGTTAATGAGAATATGCCCTATATGTCCCAAAACACTGTTGTCATCACCTTCTGTGTTGATCTGGCAGACTTGAATTTTTGGAATGTGGAGAATCACTATAGTGCCATTCCTTAGATTGAACCTTACTCTGTGGCATCTCTTGTCCCCATTGACCATATTTTTAAAGAAGTCTGGTTCTTCAGCTTCAAAGGCATCCAGGAGCTTTTGACAGATATTCAGCCACCTGTCATGGATTGTCAGTCATGACGGCGTGTTGTCCATGATACGTGGACAGACCAGTCGCTCTGCCATTATGCAGGTCACGGACTGACACATGTGGTGCAGGGGTTGCTGGCTTCTATCAGTACCTATATGCTGCATGCTGGCATTCTCTTTTAAAGTGCTGCCTTCGAGAGAGGTTTTGGGGTGTGGTTCCTTCTCTGTGCTACCTATCAACAGGTGAGGAGGGCTTTATATTCCTACCCCTCCCCTAGTCCATTGCTGTTTATTCAGTTCAGTAGGGGGTGGTGGTTGGAGCTGGTTGGAGCCTCTGTTCTGGGGGGAAGCCAACTACTAACAGATACATGCTGGTTTATTTCCCTCTTGCTGTGTTGGTGTTTTCCACAGTTGTATTGCTACATTTAGTTTTTCCATCCTGGTATTTTTATAGGGATAGTCAGGCCCTAGAAAAAGATAGTGGGGCCGTCCTTTGCAGGATGCTAACTCCGCTTTTAGGCAGGGGTTCCCCATCTTTCTGAGCAGTTAGAGCTTGTTTCTTCCATCTCCTATAGCCTGGTGTGGTCTAATCTTTCCCACCATATACTGTGGGTTTACCGCTCTATGTCCATGAGGCACGGTGCTCTAGCTGCCCGCGGACCTGACACCAACTCTTGCAATTGTCAACAGTCAGCTGCTTGGTAACCCACTTAGCACAAACTCTGTGATACCCCAAGTAATTTATTATTGCTTGTGCAGAACCAAATAATATGCACAATGCATCAGCAATATTCTGAACTGTACTGTGTTTGTCATTCTGAATCAACTCATCAGCACACTGTCAGTTCTCCTCAGCTAATGTGCAATTTCGGTTTGAAACTTCTTCACTGAATGCCCATTGCTAATGTTTATTACAATGCCCCCATAAAAATTCTTCAGCCAATTATGGATTTCTTTAGGTGCACACCCCTCCTTTGCCAGAAATTCAATGGCAGCTGTTTGTTTAAGCCTCAGACCCATGGTTCTAATCATTTAGTCTGAAAAAGAAAAGCATTCATTGTTAGAGTAAGGACTCCTATATAACATTGTTCATAGCCAATCACAGTCACTCCAATAGATAAAAAAAAGCTACAGGCATGGGGATATTACTTTCTGATTCAGCTTTATGCCAATGGGACACTCTCTTGGCTTACTTTGGGTCTATTAAAGTGCATTCAGCTTATACAAGCTAACTACTAGGACCCGAAAAGGAAAAAAATTATAAACAGACTGCCTAAATCAGAATATTTCTATGTTAATTAATTCTTCCCACTCTATAGGCTATCTCAATTGATCCTATCCGAGGACTTCTAGGGATTTCCATTGTTCAGCTCCATTAATGAAAAAACTGCAGTGTTGGATGCAGCACATTGTGGGCACAAACAGTGTCCACAACTCTAATGGGGCTCGTCAGGTTTCCACCATGTCCCCCAACATTTCATTGGAAAAAACAGCATGCTATGTTATTTTCTCCAGTTTTTTGTGCTGGATCTCTCCCAGAGACTCTGAATGGATGAATGAAGCCTCTGATGCAGATGTGACTATAGCCTTACAAATCCCTTTCTTATGTCCAACTTACATCTCTCTCTCTCTTCTACTTCAAAATGTATTTTTAAAGAGAACTGTTAATTCATATCAGCATTTCACCATTAACATCTTAATTGCAAATATATTTATTATTCATACTTCAAGTTTGTTCTGTTATTACTTTCTCTTTTGTCATTACATTCCAAGTAGTGTGACTTCCATTCCCAAGAAATACTGCTTCCTCACCCAGGAGCAAAGTTCAAATTCTCATCACTATAATTTCCCACCTTGAACACTGCAACATGTCTGGGCTCCAGCTGAAAATCTACACCATTACATTGTATACTAAAGGATGCTACTAGACAAATGCCCTACATTCATACTAAAGGGGCTTTGTTTACATGATTTTTTTTTAACTTGAAATGACTTCATACATTTCCAATGTGATACACAAATATTTTCCCATCTAACCTTTCCATTTTTCCATTGACTTACTACTGTTCTCCTTTACCTTTCTTTTGCATAACTAGTGTTGAGTGAACTGAAACAGTCGAACCCTATTTCGTGCCGAAGTTTGCCAAAAGTTCAGTTTGGCGGGAACCTGGACCTCAAGCAGTTCATCTTGGCCAAACCCACTACAATCCTTCTTTTCCCTTTTTTTTAGAAAAAAGAGGGAGAAGGGAAAGAAGAAGAAGCAGGAGGAGGAGAAGGAGGAGGAAAAAGAATTAGAAAAAAGAAAGTAAAAGATGGAAAAAAAGAGGAAAGTAGAAGAAAAAGGAAACAGAAGGAGAAAAAGAAAAAAAAAGGAAGAAAAAAGAAATCCTTCTTTTCTTTCTCTTTTTCCTTCTTTTTCTGCTTTTTTTTTAAATTTTGCTTTAAAAACAGCTCAGAAATATTCAGATACACTCCTAGGTGACCTAAGAATGTTATATAGGGCTGTTATGGCTCTTAGACACTGTTATTCGTCACTTTTAGGGATATTGGTGATGTTTTAGCTCGGTTCTAACTAATTCAAACTGTACCAAACTTTTTGCTGAAATTCAGCAAATCGGTAGAACTAAACTTTTCAAAGGTTCACTTATCACTAACAACTTAACAACTTATCATAACAACTTACCATATACAGCTTCAAGATCTTTCTGTGTCTCATTACAGTTCCTACAATCTCTCAAGCATTATCTTTTCTCATCTCTTTATCCATCATCCGTTTGGCTTTAATTAAAAAATCATCAAGTAACAAATGTTGCCCATATTAGCCAATGCCTTCACCCGTCTCACAGTGGATTCATACGAATCCGCTCATTTTGTCAAGCTTGGCTGTTCATTGTATGTCTACGGGGGCATCCTGAGTCTACCGCCAAAGATTATGTCAGGAGGAAGATATCTCCCTGAAGATAAGATGCCACTAGAACTGCAATAGGGAAAAAGAGAGGCGCCAAAAGAGGAAATTCATTCTAATAGTCATGTATGTCACTTTAGTCATGCTCACTTGATTGTGTTGTGTCACACACAACACTATGTGCTTATCAGGTAAAAGTTGCTGGTTTCTGCCGACTCCATTGCTAGTCACTCAGCAGACGGTTGAAGGAAGAAGAATAGAGCTATCAGACCACGAAGTACCGCTCAGCGCAGGACCAGACAGAAATCATCAATTTTTTGGTTTTTCAAACGTTTATTAAAGGGGTTGTCTCGCGAAAGCAAGTGGGGTTATACACTTCTGTATGGCCATATTAATGCACTTTGTAATATACATCGTGCATTAAATATGAGCCATACAGAAGTTATTCACTTACCTTCCCTGCGCTGGCGTCCCCGTCTCCATGGCTCTGTCTAACTTCAGCGTCTAATCGCCCGATTAGACGCGCTTGCGCAGAAGGGTCTTCTTCCTTCGGCTCGGTTCGGCAGCAGCGGTGTTCTGGCTCCGCCCCTTCTACGCGTCATCGCGTAGCTCTGCCCCATCATGTGTGCCGATTCCAGCCAATCAGGAGGCTGGAATCGGCACACGTGACGGGGCGGAGCTACGCGATGGCGCGTAGAAGGGGCGGAGCCAGAACGCCGCTGCTGCCGAACCGAGCCGAAGGAAGAAGACCCTTCTGCGCAAGCGCGTCTAATCGGGCGATTAGACGCTGAAGTTAGACAGAGCCATGGAGACGGGGACGCCAGCGCAGGGAAGGTAAGTGAATAACTTCTGTATGGCTCATATTTAATGCACGATGTATATTACAAAGTGCATTAATATGGCCATACAGAAGTGCTGAACCCCACTTGCTTTCGCGAGACAACCCCTTTAAGGTAAATAGGCTGCTTACTACATGTTACAGGTCCATGCAAACTCTTCTTCAGGTAGGTATACCATCCACAATGGTCTGTGGATACCCATAATAAATAGCATATCTCACTGTTCATTGAAAACATATGAATGTTTGGCTGAACCAAGTCTACATGAAGGTCAGGAGAAATAGCATCCAGCCAGCAACTATTGAAGGTGTATGGGCATTCTGTATTGTACACTCTGGACAGAAACTTGTTTTCACTATGTATCATATTTCTGTCCTTTTTTTGCATTTAGACCCTCTTCTCCAATTGTTTGCACATGTATATAATATGTTGATACTTAATAAATATATCATAAGTTATTGTAATGACTTTGAGTCTATGGTGAAAAAACACGAGTAACAAGCCCTCCAGCAATCACAGCATGTGCCAAATAATGCAGGCCGCATCTGCTAGCAAAGTCAATTGTAATAGACTCCAAATACAGTGTATGTTGTTATCCTTCTTTTTACGCTTTTACATATGGACAGTCCCTTTGGAAATGTTTGGAAATGGAATACTTTATACACAATGCTATGGAGACAGACTGCACAGAACAGTTCCTGAAATGTGATATGTTCGTTAATTAACATTCTCATGAACTATATTGTCAGGTTTTAGTGTGACATTAGACTCACTCCATTGCCTCAGGCTGCCTACAGGAGGCCATTCCCCTATTTTCCTGTAAAAATGACTTCCACATTCTTACAACCAATTACTCTGAAGGGCATACGTATGCCTGTAATAAAATCATGCTTGAACATAAAGTGTATACCATCTTAATATTATACATATGTTCCTGATCACAAATTGAAATTCTGCAAGGAAAAAATTATGGGGCAAGTCGAGTAGTAATGACAGTCCAAACTACATATTTATGGCCAGGTTTAACATTTAAATGTGAAACAGATAGAATATGCTCAGGAACAATATATTGTATTTGTTAAATTACAGTTATATATTGAGCACAATTTTCACATAACATAGAAGATTTGCAGCCGAAGGCTTTTCTCATGGCGAGTCGTAAGTGATTTCACATGCCATTAAGCTTCTGCAAAAAATTACTCATTGCAAAAGAAGATCTTGCAGAAGCAAATACAATGATTTTGGACACCTAGTAATCTGCATTAAATAAAATGATGTATACTTGTCATATACGCAGAGGAGTCCTGGCGTCACGTTTAAAAAATAAATTGGTGCGGATAAAAAGTCAGAAAATTAAGGTCCTCTAACATGGCCTGATTATCGGGCACAAACATTCCTCCAAAGAACTGGGCTGTGTATAAAAGATCGCTCATTTGTTGGCTCATTTGATTCCTCATTTGTTGGCTCATCTCTCATGTGTGAACAGGGAGAAGTACAGCTAGGCTACTGGGATGAACGATTGTACTAGCAATCATTTGTCCACATAGGCTGATTCTCGACCAGTGGAAAAGAAATTTAAGTAAGCGCCGATTGGTGTGTGCTACATTGGGTCAACAGTTGGCCAATGTAAAGGGACCATTAGTTACAATTTTAGAATAAAGTCTGAATTCGGAGGTAAAATGGTCATTTCTGACTTCATCTCAGAAATCTGACTTTTTAATTAAAATAAAGTCTCTGAATTGTGTCTTCTTATTTGGTCCTTGGGCACTTCTGTATACAGTCAATCATATACGTATGGTTACATTGGATAAAGTCTCTTAAGTTCCTTGGTTTTGTAAGCTTTATTATAACATGCATGCTACATTATAGTGTGTTATTATAGTCATTAAAAGGGTTGGACCACAATTGACTTTTATCACCAAACCCTAGAATAAGTGATTAAAATCTGACATTTGGAGGTGTCAAGAACAAGAGACCCATGATACCCTCTTCTCATCACAGTGCACCCGCTGGCAAATGAAAACATCCAACGTTTCGACTCTCCCGAGTCTTTATCATACTTGAGTCGAAATGTTTTATTGTTTGGAGGAATAAAGAAGTTTGTTTTACTGTACCGCGCATGCTGTAATGCCTATCTTCCGTTTGGTATTACATTTAGGGTCTTCGTGGATCGGACCTTCTATAAGGTGACTCTGCATGTGGCCGTCCAGTTACATTTAGCACAAGGACTGTGCTGTTGGCATCCTTTCTTATCTCACTAGTGCACCCACTTGCAGTGACGTGAAGATTTAATGGAGAGGCGGTTGCGCATACGCTGCACTGTTCTTTTCATTTCAATGGGGTTGACGGAAATAGCCACGTACAATCACTTGACTACCTCCAGCAGTCTAATTGAAAATGAATGGAGCAGCACTATGCATGCGCAACCACCACTCTATTTTATCTCCCCCTCACTGCAGGGGGTGCAGTGAGCCCACAGTGAGGAAGAGAAGGGTACATGGCACCCTCTGTCTAAGGACCCATGCGGGCCTCAGTGGTGAGATCTCCATCGATCATCTTTTTATCACCTTTTCTATGGGTAGGGGATAAAGATCAGTTGTGGTACAACCCCTTTAAAGGACCAGTGACCATGATCAATATAATGGTATGATTTACAAATAAATAATGTGATGTTATAGATTATAAGCCCTATGTGTGCAATGATATCAACAAAAATTCTGATGCAATTAAAAGTGGTAATATACATATACTGTATAGATGGAAAGCAGAGTATTTTCCTTTGCTGCTTTCAGCTATGCTGCTAAATAATCTACCCATTATAAAATTTGAACGGGCAGACTACTTAACACGCTGTTCAACGCATTCACTGGCAGCTTTCAGCGTTGCCACCTGGGGAATGACTGGGAAGATAAGTATAGCACTTACATCCCCGAACTCAGCAGGTCACCTACTTTCAGCCTCCAAGCTTAGCTTTCAGGGCTAACAGTAGGTGATAGATCCCTTTTAAATCAATTTATATGATATTTTTAAGAAATATTTTCTATTTAAAATAAACATAACCTAAAAAAAATTCTAAATTTTAATATATTAACTAATATGTACCCAAGTAATATAAAATCAATAAACTTTATTAGATATATTTAAAACCATATAACACAAATAGGGCACTACACAAACAAACCTCTATATATCAAGAGGTATACAGGTCTCTATCAAAAGAGACTATCACCACTTCTTTTTAGTACCAGGGGTCCCTAGTGTGTGTACAGGTACTATTAGAGTGGTGAAGAGAAAAAACGCAGGAACTAGTAGATAAAGAATTCCTTTCTTGTTTAACTTTCCCCGTCCTTATATCTTTCTTTTGAACATATTCATATAGTGTGGAAGTATTTTATTTGGATGAATTGGATGTCATCATCACTCCAGTATTTCTTCTAGTACGTGTTCTAGAGAGATATAGTATGGGAATACATTTATCTTCCCTTTGTTTTGGGATTATAGAGTTACACAGGTGATAGCATGATATGGACCATTGGTATGCAATATTGATATTGAACAATACCCAATTGTCTCAGTACTGCCACCTTATGTTCTCATAAAAAAGAGAAAGGTACAGATGGTAGCCCTCTTTTAGAGAAATTCGTCTTGGGGCGACCACTTTGTGTTTTCTGATAGTGATTCCACTTTATAAGATTCAGTATCAGCTAATAGTACTATGTATACTCTCAGTCTCAGTCTCGGGTGACCACTTTGTGTTTTCTGATAGTGATTCCACTATATTTAGCGATTTATGGGCTACCTCTATGCCGCACCTCCCTTCCAGTTCACACTGAGTATCTTTGACCAATGAGAGTTTAATTACGCCACTATGCGTTCCACCCCAATGCCCCTTCAATGCAGAATATAGTGGATGAGAACGCGATGACGTGTTGGTGACGCGATGACGTCGTCGCGTCAGCCTGCATCACCTAGTCATGTGACAACGAGGTCCCGGCGGTGTCTATGTTGGACGATGCGCACTAGACGCGTCGTATGACGCGTCTGGGTGACGCGATGACGTCAGCACGTCAGCCCGTGTCGCCTAGTCATGTGACAACAATGTCCTGACCGTATCTATGCTAGGCGACGCGCACTAGACGCGTCATGTGACGCACCGCACTCTCAAGCGGAGCCGGGCTTCAATATCCAACACACGCACATGGGGAGGAGCCATGACGCCGCAGCGTCAGCGTGGTGCATCAGAGACAGCGCCCCCTTAATCCAGCCTATGGGAGGGTTGGAAAATCGGCACAGCCCAATATGGGGACGTATATGCACATAATACAAAGCACGATCAAAGTATTATATGCAATCTAAACAAGGACAAAACGATCAATGTCCATATTTTTCTTCCCTAACGACTAAGCAAACAAGAGGGTTAATAACAAAGTGGCATTGTAGAAGCATACTATGAATAAACATAATAGTTTTAAATTAAAAAAAAAAAAAAAAAAAAGTTCCCGCCCACTTGCATGACCATTGGCCGACACCTGGGATACCTCCCTTTGAGGAGGGGACAAGTGAGCTTTATAAAGCTCAACACATGCACACCACGCAGATAGCTCTGACCTACCATCCAGGCCAGAGGCGCTACCTCTCTGATCCTAAATATATGATGACTCCTATAACATAGCAGAAAAAGACTAACTAAATCCTAGCAAAGAAAACCGCACTTCTATCTAGAATGCTAACTTACTCATATTAGCTCTTGACTCTATTTCCCCCTAGCACACTGTGATCTCTGCATACACTTTGCAATCTCACAGTACAATGGATGCTGATATACTAAGGAGATGCTAATAAGATATGGGTCATACTCCTTTTATAGTATATCAACCGCATCTATTGCAAGGCTTTTGTACCTTTGCTAGCTAGGTGAAAACAAAGATACATATGCTCAATACTATGATAGCATATGAATACTCCTTTGCTGGGTAATAGAGCAATCTTTGAAAAAAGAAAGCTAGATTAACATCACCTACACAAGTGCATCTCTATTTAGAATGCCAATTCATCTATGTTAGCTCTGCATTCGGTTTGTTTTCTAGCATACTGTGAGCTCTGCATCTACCTTGCAGTCCCACAGTTAACTGAATGCTACTGATGCAATAAGGAGATGCCATTGGGATACGGGACATACTCCTACTATCAGTTGCATCTATTGCATTCATTGCTAGGCCTTTGCACCTGTGCCAGCTAGGTGCAAAAAATAAAAGAGATACATATGCTTAACATCATCATAGCATATGAATACTCTATTGTTGGGTAATAGAGCATACCTGTGAGCTATAACAAAGAAAACTAAAAGATTATTACGTGCACGAAAGTATATATCTTTAAAGTGCACTATAAAATGTTCTTTAAGCTCACTGAGGATATTCTGACAAACTAAGATATCACTCATGCACTAGGTGCTCAGTTACCTTATAGTCAAACATTACATGGAAAATACCTGCTAGTCTTTCTGCCCTTTCAAATTAAAAGGATATAGGAGTGAGACATAATATATGTGCTACTGTTTTAAAAAACACCGGATCAGTTATAACTATACACAGATGGTACTAATTGACAAGTTCTCCTGATGATCCGTTCTATGAACGGGGAAACGCGTCGAGACTGAGACTGAGATTATACATAGTACTATTAGCTGATACTGAGTCTTATAAAGTGGAATCACTATCAGAAAACACAAAGTGGTCGCCCCAAGACGAATTTCTCTAAAAGAGGGCTACCATCTGTACCTTTCTCTTTTTTATGAGAACATAAGGTGGCAGTACTGAGACAATTGGGTATTGTTCAATATCAATATTGCATACCAATGGTCCATATCATGCTATCACCTGTGTAACTCTATAATCCCAAAACAAAGGGAAGATAAATGTATTCCCATACTATATCTCTCTAGAACACGTACTAGAAGAAATACTGGAGTGATGATGACATCCAATTCATCCAAATAAAATACTTCCACACTATATGAATATGTTCAAAAGAAAGATATAAGGACGGGGAAAGTTAAACAAGAAAGGAATTCTTTATCTACTAGTTCCTGCGTTTTTTCTCTTCACCACTCTAATAGTACCTGTACACACACTAGGGACCCCTGGTACTAAAAAGAAGTGGTGATAGTCTCTTTTGATAGAGGCCTGTATACCTCTTGATATATAGAGGTTTGTTTGTGTAGTGCCCTATTTGTGTTATATGGTTTTAAATATATCTAATAAAGTTTATTGATTTTATATTACTTGTGTCTAAACTGTGAAGGGCTTTCTGGTTGATTATTAGACAATTCTGCCTCTGTGATAAATTAACTAATATGTAATTTAAATCTTTACAATATATACAATGGCTAATCTGACCATAAAAAGCATCAAAGAGTACAGATTAAATGGTTTTAGGTGAAAAGCCTTAAGAGTCATCTTTGAGAAGTCCTCATTGGGTTCTCTGTAAAGGGCAAATGCCACATTGTTTTTATGCTTGGCTTCCATCTCATCTGAAGATCCTAAGCTCTAATTATCTACCTGAGGTTAGAGGAGTGATCTAAAGTAGCAGGGATTTGTTTGTTTTAGCCATTGTATGTCCATTTTCAGTGAAAGCTTGTAAATTGCTCCACAATCCACAACTCAATAGAAAAGTATCTGTGCAAATGCTTAAGGATAAAAAATCAAAAGATTCTAACTCTATGGAAAAGTGAGTGGCAAGCAGGTCAACTTCTAGAGTTCTCATAACATAGTCAATGGGCATAAGCAAATGTGTGGATTATCTGCTGGCAAACATTATTTAAGTGACATTCTGAACATTTTTGAGATGTTAGACACATTGACAACATTGGGAATTAGAGAGAATCACAATCTCTTCTAGCATTAATGGAAATATCATTATCTTTGGAGAAAAATATGGAATATGAAATAAATATGTCAGTCATTGACTCAAATATTTTTACATTCGCAATGAATTACAAGGGATAATAAAACTTCAAAAATGCATGAAGATATCGCAGCTCGTTCTGTTTCAAGTCAACCACGCTGAGACTAAGCCAGCAACTCATCCAGAAAGTCATCTTAAAAGAACATGCAAAGAATTGTAGGCCTCTGTGGCCATTAGTCCAAGGCAAGTGTTCAAGACACCAAAGTAAGAAAGAAATTAGTGAAAGGGGAGTTGTGGTTGAGTATCAAGGCCGACATCACTGTCAACCAAGAACATCAGTGCTCGAAAGAACCACCTACAATATGATTCCATAACCATTTTGAGTAATGTTTTTGAAGACCTTAAGCAACACAATAACCATTATGTCAAGGGAAAGCACATACAGCATTCTACAATGTATAACAATATATTAACAGTTTAACATGGTGTTACTGGGGTGGTAGTGTGGTGATGCTTTGTATTTCCAAAAATGAGATATTCATACTCTAAAATTATTATAATTCTAATAGATGTTGAAAAGAACTCCCATCCTATGTATGGTAAGACAAAGACATCTCGGATCTTAGCACAGGATGTTTTACTAACTGCTTTGTGGTCCAGCATTGATTTCCGCTTAAGGACCATGTTTAAAGGGACAATGCCTTTCAGACCCCTCCTGATCCACAGGTTAGTGGCCCTTGAGTGCTTGCTGTATTGTCTTATTCTGTATCTGTTTATTCTGGTTAATACTATATCCAAACTTTCTATGCCTTACTGATTTTGATTTATATCTAATAGTTTCCCCGATTGTAGTCTGTTATCAAATTTGTCTCCGTTCTTCAGGCTGTTGTATCTCTGTGATTATCTACAGTACTCAGATATGCATGACTCAAACTGTCTTTCCAATATTGACCTTTGGCTATCCTGATCTAGGCATTTGCTTTACATAACATGCCAAGCAGCCATCCTCTTAAAGAGGTTATGCCAAGATGTAGAGCATAGGGCAAACTGATGATCATCCCAGGTCTGCTTTTGGTAGCCTTCGCAATCAGTTGATTTTGCTGGGAAAGCCATAGCCATCTACACATTTTCCTTGCAGCCCCATTGCAGGGAAGATGCGGTCTTACAGAACAGCCATTAACATGAATACCATGATGATAGAAGGTCTACCAGATTGAAAGTCGCTCTTACTGAGCAGATCTCTGTTCTGGGTCATACAGAAGGGGTTCCAAGCGGGAAATCAAACTCTATGGTATTCATATGCACAACCCCTTTAATCACACCTGCAACTGATCAGTGACATCTGTTTAGGATACAACCTACAAATTCAATTCAGAAAGTAAATACCTTTGTAAGGGAGATAAGCTACATAAACATTGCAGCAACTAAAGTTTATAATGAAGGCACAGCTTCCATTGAATGCAATGGAATAATAGGTCATCGGCAGTTCAGACCCCTTTAATCTTAATTTCTTACAAAATCAAATTTCCCACTTATTCATTAAAGGCTACTTGCACTTTGACCTTCGGAGTGCTTCTGCTCCGTCAGCCATTTTCGTATTCTTCCAGCAGCGCTATATGGGGCTGTCTTCAGGTGCTAGAAGGAGCTGAAATGGCTGATGGAAAAGAAACAATGATTGTGATTTACCTCACATAAAGTTCTGCTCTTCTCGTAGGATTTTCCTGACATTTTCTTAGTTGCAGTTTTCAGCAAAAGTCATGGTCCATAAAGAGCTTACAGCACATCAAAGGGATCTGATTGTTGAACGTTAGCAGTCAGAAGAAGGGTACCAAAAAATATAGACCATGGAACACAGTGAAGACGGTCATCAAGAAGTGGATTCAATTTGGTACAACAGTGACATTACCAACAACTAGGCGTCCCTCAAAAATTGATGAAAACACCGGAAGAAAATTGGTCCGGGAGGCTGCCAAGAGGCCTCCAGCAAAATTAAAGGAGCTAAAGGAACTTCTGGCAAGTACTGGCTGTGTCGTGCATGGGACACCCATCTCCCATATTCCTCATATGTCTGGGCTGTGGGGGAGGGTGGCAAGATGGAAGCCTTTTCTAACAAAGAAAAACATCCAAGCCTGGCTATGTTTTGCCAAAACCTACATGGGGTCTGCCAAATGTATTGGGGAGAACGTGTCATGGTCTGATGAGACCCAATTTGAACTTTTTGGCCATAATTCCAAAAGGTTTTTTGTGTCAAAGCCAACACTGCACATCACGAAAAGAACACAATACCCACAGGGAAGATGGTGGAGTCAGCATTATGATTTGGGACTGTTTAAGGCCACAGTTCTAGCAGCAGTAGCCAAGGTGGAGGGAATTATAAATAGTTCCAAATATCAGTCATTTTGACACAAAAGCTTCAGGCCTCGGCTAAAATGCTGAAGATGAAGAGGAATTTCATCTTTCAGCACGACAATTACCTAAAGCATACATTCAAATCAAAAATAGAATAGCTAAGCCAGAAGAAGATCAAGGTTTTGGAATGGCCCAGCCAGAGCCAAGACCTGAATCCCATTGGAGATTAGTGGGTTGACCTGAAGAGGGCAGTACACACGACATGCCCTCACAATCTAACAGATTTGGAGTGCTTTTGCAAGGAAGAGTGGGCAAAGATTGACATGTCAAGATATGGCATGCTGATAGAGACCTACCCAAAAAGACTGAATGCTGTCGTAAAGTCCAAGGTTACATCAACAAAGTATTAGTTTTAGGGTGTACATATTTATGCAACATTATTTTAGTTTTTTTTCAGTACTATTTAATGTACCATATAATGTACTAAAAACCGTATTAAAAATTCTAAGTGGAGTCAAATGGGAAAAGAACTAAATATTACCATCTTTCGGGGGGGGGGGGGGGGTCTTGTTTCTATGGCGTTCGCACTGCAGCAAAAATGACATGATAACTTTATTTTACACCCTAAAAGATTTCAGTTTGCTTTTTAATGTAATTGTATAGATAAGGGGTCACATCGAAGGTGGAAATAAATCTCAAATTACTCATCTTTCTCGGATTTTTTAACATTGCAAAAACATGGCATTACAAGGGTGTGCAGACTGTTTATAACCACTGTAGGGGACTGGTTTATGTATCCTACAACTCTTTTGTTTCATAAAAGTTAAGGAAATGGCCTAAAAATAATAATAATGAGACTTCATAGGAGGTTTGAACTTAGGGATTGCAGTTTTAAACGACGTGCTCCTTTCCCGTTCTTTGTAATTTCCTTTTTACCAGTGTATTACCGAAAAACAATGACTTCATCCAATGATACTGCAAATACAACAGAAAATATGAAACCATAAAACTACTGCATCATGCAATAACCTATGGTTCTCAAAAAGTGTTGAGCACTGTTATTTCTTCCTTCCATTTGATGGTTAATTACTCCATTAGTGGAGCCGGGGCTTAAACTATAGGTGCAGCTACATCTGGCAGTTTTGGATTTCATGACTCAGAAGTAAAAATAAAATGTTGCATACCAAAAAATAAACACATTGTAAAGCATATTTAACTTCAAATTCCAACCTCTCTGAACACCCCATGATTTAATGATGGATAAGAACATAATAACATCCCAGTGGAGAGGAACATTGCCTGGAGACTTACAGCTAATATGCCAAATGAGGTTTTCATGGGCATCATTGTGTTTATATATTTCCTTTGATTAATTACCAAATGAATTGGAGTAATAAAAGCTTTTGTCTTAAGATCTAGGGTCTTTGATTAAATCTTGCAGGCCAGAGAAAATCCAAAAATCAAATACAGTTTAATTCTATAGACCTTAACTTTTGAAGATACTTAAAGTTTAACAACATTAGCTCTCAATGTATTTTATTAATTTGGGATACTTTTACACTATGGTGGTTCATTGTGTAGAACTTTTATTGAATTAATATTCCAGCACAACTTAAAGAACACTAATGAAGTATCCCAACTATGATGCCTCTTTTATAGCACTGGTTTTCTCATATCATGCAAAGGGTCTCTTTGGCCACCTCAGGGCTACAATCTCTGAAGCTCCTATAGCTATGCCCCTATAAGTGAGTGCTTCACTGAAAAACTAAATTTCTTCCTAAAATATAACTTTTATTAATTAAATAAAAAATTTGCCCAAGGCCAAAAAACAAATGCAACACACACAAGAACCACAAACGCCCACCAACCTGGTTGGAATAAAAGCCTCAAAAAGCATCAGCCATAGGCTAAATAGCCGTGCTCTGCCCCAAAGTAATGCCACAGAGGGTATTGGATTGAGGCATAGGGAATAAGGGAGAACCCAAAGATTCCCAGTTTAAAGTTTAAAATGATTTTTCATAAAGTGAAAATAGTTGCAAAAATATGGGTCTCAACAAGGATGGTTCACGGTTCAAAGCGTTTCAGCTGTGGGTTCACAGCCTTATCAGGAACCACTGACCCCCCAAAAATAGAAAATTATTGCTAATTGCTAGAAAATCATTTGAAGTGTCAAAATAGTATATGAGGAAGGTACAATAACCCTGGCTCAATACTGCAGTGCCTAAAATACAGGAGGAGCCCCTGATCTACAATCCCTCCATAAAGGACGCAAAAATAACAAACAGCATCTCCAGCCTTGAAGGTAGACTGGTGATGAATGACTCAGTCCTGGAGTGTCTGCTCTTATATAGCTCTAGGATATACCCGCCCCCTTGGGGTGTGTAGCATAACTGACCAATCCAATCATTATTACGACAAGGATACTCCCATTGCAGTATTGCATCACATGCATATTGATTAAAACATAGGCCCTTGAGCATTAAACACAGCCAGATGACACAAACCTTCTGGGTAAAGTGTCTGGTGTTCTATCCAATCACCTCTGACTTATGGACCATTCGTCAGCAAATCTGGTGGTAACTAGAATCCCCAGTGTAGCAAAGGCTGAGGCATTACCCTGGTATATCACCTGTCACCAGGCAACCTCGTCACGCAGCTGGACGGGCCCCTGACACACAGCCAATCAGAGCGGGGAGACATGTCACGCACGTGACTGCGTCAATGTGTAGCCTTGCAATGTCATCACGCCCGATGACCGGCCCCCAGGAGGTGCAGTCGATCATTGCAAAAGCGTCAGTGTTGCTAGGGTAACCGCTAAGCTCGCCCCACTTTTTCTCAATGAACATGGAGGGAGTGGAGGAACGTCCGGAGCACTGAGTCAATCGATTTCGTTAACGTTCTGGTACTGTTAAGAGAGCAAGTTATGGGCTAGATAATGCTGACAGTTAGCTCCCATCTTCCAAAGAAGGATGTTGCAATGCCATGATAAAAATGCCTCTAATAAGTACAAAGAGGATGGCCCATCATAGGAGGATCGGATGAATCAGAAGGATGGTAATTCATCCTCATTAGGGTTTATGGACAGAATCAATAATATAAATATACCAACATAACCCACGCAGGTATTTTAAGAAACTAGACATGAGTGGTGGATCAAGGCCATATTTACAGAAAGCTATGGAAGGTTAGAACTTCATTTAATCCATTGGGCTGCACACAATCAAATCTGAAGATCTGATCCACTTCTTTTTGCATCAGTCTTTTATCTATATTGCCATGACAAATGAAACTTTTAACTGACTTGTTTCCTTTGAATTTAATTAATTTGGGGTCCCCATCATGAAACTGGTGCATATGGTTGGCAATGGGGGTATTGTCCACTCTCCTGATGTTGCCTATATGTGCCAGTATGCGCCTCCTAAATTGTTGCACTGTTTTTCCTACATAATTCTTGGCACATGGGCATGTAGCCACATAGACTAAGTTAGAGCTCCGACAAGTGAAAAAAACCCTGTTTCGGGAGGAGATGCCTGTATGTGCAATAACAAAGGTGGTCCCCTTGTCGATGTATTCGCATGCCAGGCAGCTGGAGCAGGGGAAAATGCCATTCGGTTGCTCTTTACTAAGCCACATAGAGCTTTTAATAGGTTTGTGGTCGCTTTTGACCACTCTGCCTTTAATGTTCCATCCTCTTCTGAAGGTTAATTTTGGTACTTCCGGGAGGAGTGCATTTAGATCTTTATCCTCCCTCAGAATCCCCCAGTATTTATTGAGAAGATATTTAATTTGTGGTACTCCACTGTCAAAGGAACCAATGATTTGCATGGTATTGTCAGGATCTTTTTGACGTGGTACCAACAAGTCGGACCTCTCTTACCTGTCCGCATGCCCAAATGCTTCATTGATCACTGTTTTGGGGTACCCTCTCTGGGAGAAATGATCACACAGTTTGGAGCCCTCCAATCTAAACTCTTCCAGACTGGAACAGTTCCTTCTGAGTCGTAAGAACTGCCCTTTAGGTATCCACGTCTTTAGCGAGACCGGGTGGTAACTTTCTCAGGAGAGAAGGCTATTGGTAGCTGTTGGTTTTTGGAACAGGGTAGTTGTGAGTATGCCATCAATATTTTTGCTGATGCG
Organism: Eleutherodactylus coqui; assembly: GCF_035609145.1. Taxonomy (NCBI): domain Eukaryota; kingdom Metazoa; phylum Chordata; class Amphibia; order Anura; family Eleutherodactylidae; genus Eleutherodactylus; species Eleutherodactylus coqui. The sequence continues at coordinate 114,739,740 of NC_089845.1, read as the reverse complement.
GATATCCAAGAAGGTAATGGACAAATGAATGACCTCTTTGTTGGAGGAAGAAGCTTACTGCTTCAATATCTTTATCATGAGGGATGGGACTATACAGAGCCTCGATATCGAGGCTTGCAAGGACAACTTGTGAATCTGTGTATCCTGTCAATCTGACGTAACACGTCCATTGTGTCACGAACATATGTTGGAAGTGCAGACATAAACGGGCGCAAGATGGTATCAAAATAGATCCCTGCATTCTGTGTAAGACAGTCCACCCCTGATATGATAGGTCTGCTCTTTAACGGGTCCAAACCCTTGTGGATCTTAGGAAAACAGTAGAACGTTGCTATTTTAGGATAGCGAGGCATCATGAACTGTAATTCATTGACGCTAATGCAACATGCTTCCTTGGCTTTCAACAAAAGAGATCTTAAATTGTTACTGAAAACTTCCATTGGATCTGATGGAAGCATCCGATATGTGTCACTGTCATCTAGAAGGCGCATGCACATCCTGATATAGTTATCTCTGTCCATGACCACGGTGTTACACCCCTTATCAGAAGATTTTATAACCAGATTCTCATTCTGTTCTAGTTCCTTCAGTGCAGACAACTCAGAAGGGATCAGGTTATTTCTTACTCGCAGGGGTACCGACAAGTTTCTGATTTAGTTGAACATGATTTTTTCAAACATGTTGATATAAGGTGACATTAAAGGTGGAGGCTTTTTAGTACTGGGGTTCTTATGCTCCGTGAAAGGACCCATTCCTTTACCCTTACTTTCCACTAGATAGAATTTACTCAATGATTTTAGATTGGTCAAAATCAGATCCTCTGATTGAAAACCAATTGGAACATTGTTCCCCATAGAAGTGTAAGGGGGTAAATCTACCATACGGTTCATTGAAAAATTATGATTAAGGGTCAATTTTCTGACAAATCGATTCAAATTAATGGATAATTTAAATAAATCGGACTGGCAGGATGGACTAAACGATAGGCCATAGAACAAACCTATTATTAAATGAATTACATTTTCTAAACTGCCAGCAGGTTCAGGCCCATCGGTTATGTGCCTGAGGGCTCATAGTAGTAATAACAGGTCTATTAAATAAGGCAGTAAGTAATCGTTTAAGTTCAGCAATAGAAATCTGGCTGATGCACGGTTTAAGTGAAAACGTCTGTCTTCTGCTCAGGTTAAAAACTGAAAAATCACTGCATTGGGAACACCTGTTCAATAATTGTTTGGTCCATCTTTTTGGGTGTTCATGACTTTCAGACATTGGGAAACAAATTCCACAAGATGGCAAACATCCTCCATACTCAACTCAAACCATGATCACTGCAGTAGCTCTGTCATAGGGGCCAATTTGTGGATAAGTGGGAGCATATCTCACAGCTCTTTCCAGCATATCACAAACATGTCACAGTTTGATAAGTTTGGACGCCAAAGCAGTGCAAAGAATTCATTATTGTGTCCTTCCAACCACCCTCTAGTGATCCGAGCTTGAGGACACAGAGCACTGTGGTTGGGGAAAACTTCCTGAAGATATGAGTGCAGGTGATCAGCTAACAGGTCCCTTTAGCATTCCCCATTCAAGGATTGTGGTATAATGACCAGACCTTGGCTATGTTAGGAAAATGCTTCCCAGACCATGACACCACCACCACCTACCTGTTGAACCCCAACGGTACACCAATAGAATGCAGCTTCATGCTGTTTATGCCAGATGTGGATCTGGCCATCTATATATTTTAGCAGGAAATGAGGATTGTCATTCTAGACAACCTTCTGCCATGTGTCCAAAGTCCATTCACGTCTTTCCTGGGCAATGGGTTGTTGGCGATGTCACAGTGTCATTAGAGGCACCCATGTCAATCTTCAGCTATTCAACCCCAGTTGACTTAAGGTATGCTGCATGCTCATTGTGGACATTTCTCTAACTTTCCCACTGTTGTACTGCTGGCTGATTTATTTAGTCTACTTTGGAATGTCATTGCTGACATACCAGACAAGCCACCCGACACTCACCTCTAGAATCAACTACACATGGCCTGCCGCTGTGTGATCTTCTGTTGGATGTCTGTCCATGGTTTAATCAGTCTTGGTACACTCTTGTGGTTTGGAAGCAGCCAACAAGTGCAACTGTTTCAGAAATACTGGCACCACACCCCCGGGCACCAACATTCTGCCTGTGATTAAAGTCACTCAAGTAACCACATTTACCCATGACTGCCAAATGTTGCTTTCTGCTGCACAGAGAAGAAGCCAACACCTTATTTAAGAACAGATCATAATGCGGCCATCCCATGACACTGCATTACTAATCACAAGATGTCACATTCCAGCTGTTCCTAAAGCAGTGGTCATTAAGTGTATATTGCAGCATAGACAAGAATCACTGAAATCACTGTGGTGGGCAGCAGCATAAAAGGAACATCATTTAACCAATAAAGTATTATCACAAAATTCAGTAACTAAAACAGAATATGTCCTATCCATGGTAAAGGCCAATGACCCAATGTGACAAACTGAAGTCACACCCACATTCCACTTTTAATATCTTTAAAACTGCATAAAAACACCCCTCTTCTCTTACACCAAGTTAGGCTCTTCCTGCATCTGCATTATAGCTGCAGTCTATGACAGAAGCAATGATGCAGTCTCAAATTTGTCATATAACAGATACCACTGGTGCCCAATGGACCCCACTGACTTAGTAATAGGGTTGGCTGGGGTTCTATCTTAATGTAGAGGTGGGGAGGATGAAGCACAACAGCATCGCTAGACTTACCATAGGAACTTTGACCTGGTCTGATAGGTCACTTAATGTATCAAATTAAAATGTTATCATTTTACGGTGGTGGTGAAGATGTACCAAATCTAATTACACCAAAATCATCCACCAAAGGTCACGCAAAGGGGTCAAAGTGTGGTGCAAGCAAAAGCCTGTAGGATTTTTTATATTACCGGTAGATTCCAGTATGAGTGCAGTAACTCTACTGAAGAAAGGAAAGAACCACAAGTAAAATTCCTGTTAACATTGACATCAGATGTTCAAAGAATCATAGAATGGTAGAGTTGGAAAGGACCTCCAGGGTCATCGGGTCCAGCTCAGTGCAGGATTCACTAAATCATCCCAGACAGATGTCTGTCCAGCCTCTGTTTGAACACTTCCATTGAAGAAGAACTCACCACCTCCTGTAGTCTTTTCATAATGTAGATCTCACCGGTGAGGTCTATTACCTCTGGGATTTACATTCCCTATGTGGGGAGAGGAGCAGAATAGAGCCCAGGTCAATTTAACTGTTCCCATGTCCACATATGCACTACCTGCACTTCCACCTCCATCCGGCTCACCCATTGCTCCTCTATATTGATGTCCTTCATTTTGAAGGAAAAAGTATTGCTCCATGCAGCTCTACTCTTCCTATCAGATCTGATGGAATTTGCAACAAAGGCTCAGACTAGAACCTCCAGCAGAAGTGTGAACAGCATTACCTGGCGTAGATTGCCTGAGTTGGCTCATTGAAATTGGAACTCATTTTAATTGCAATATTGGAGCCAGGAAGTACAATTTTCACCTAATTTTGGAAATTGGAAACATCATTTTTTGCCTTCCTTTAATCCACATTATGGGTTGTATATGTTGATCTTTATGGATGTCTTTTAACCTTATGAACTATATTGCTATAGTATTATAGTGAATGTTTAATGAAGTGGCTGCAACACTCTGTGCATATTTGCCCTACTTTGACATCAGTTATCAGTTATGACCCCGATGAACCACCTATTGACCATAGGATGTACCAGCTATTGACCCTTATATCAGACTGTCAGAAATATCTAATATTGACTAATAGGATAGGAATGATCTAAGGAAAATATTTACTGATAGACCTGGCTTTTGATTAATCTATAGTACGAATGATATATAAACATTGGCTGGTATGTTCCACGGAAAGCATCAAGCATCCAGCGAGAAGATCAAAGTACAAAACCAATTGTTGGGTAATTGTTAATTTTATAGTCTTCAGCAAAATTCATGATTATTAAACCATTATTAAACAGCAGATGGCAGACTGTTCCTCCTCTTCGATACGTAGCCATCACCGTGTCAGAGCTGGAACACTTTACCTTCAGCAGCACTTATTAAATATAAGCTGAATGCAATTAAAAAGGAGGCATATAAGTCACAGCATATCCTTAAATTAGCTGGAAAGAAATGGTGTAATTTCTTTGCTATCAGAAAAGCATATTTAATGTCATGGTAATTTATTATACCATATCATGTCATCTCTGAAGCTCCTTGGTAATCTTGCAGCCTTTCCCGGTTTGTCAGGTTCATGGCACAGTCTTATTGTTTAACGCCACGAAAAATGTAGCACTTATACAAAAGGTAGTTTTTGGGTATCATGTCTTATCTTTCACATTTCACTGAATTAGAGGATCTCATAAAAACCATTAGGGGCATGTCAATTAGCGCACCACTGCTGATAGATTCCAAGTAGCAACTTTGAGTAGTCAAGCACTCTATGCACTGCTATATGTTGCCTCCAAATGGCACTACTTTCTTACCTGAAAGGTAATACTTTTAGGGCAAAGTATGCTTTTAATAAGAAACAACTTTTGGCAAAACATTAATAGGACATATACTGAAATCCATAGACTTTTTTTTTTGCACTTTCCTTCGATTTCAGAGGCCTAATTTTATGCTCTTGGGCCCCAATGCAAGATCTATAACAGGATCCCCACCTTTGGGCCCTTCAGTCACCTGTGCCTGGGTGTGACTGCTATCTCTGCTCCACTTATATTTGTGTCCCTGCCCTTATTATAAAATCTTAGGCATGCAGAAGTACAGTAAAGGCCTATAACAGGTAATGAGTAGAGATGAGCGAGCATACTCGTCCAAGCTTGATGCTCCTTCGAGTATTAGGGTGCTCGAGATGCTCGTTACTCGAGACGAGCACCACGCGGTACTCGTCTCGATTAAACGAGCACTGACCATTGAATTCAATGGAGCCGGCAATACAGCCGGCTCTATTGAAAGCAATGGGCTGCCGGCGTATGCGGGATGAATTGTCGGGAAGAGCTTAAATATATAAGCCCTTCCCTGCAATTCATCTAGAAATGTGTAAAAATAAAAAATATATATATACTCACCTGGTCCCGGCAGAACGATGTTAGCCCATTGAATTCAATGGAGCCGGCAATACGGCCGACTCCATTGAAAGCAATGGGCTGCCGGCGATCGCGGGATGAATTGTCGGGAAGGGGTTAAATATATAAGCCCTTCCCTGCAATTCATCCAGAAATGTGTAAAAATAAAAAATATATATATATACTTACCTGGTCCCGGCAGACGGAGTTCAGCGCGGCAGGCTGCAGTTCTCCTGAACTGCTCTAAACAGCTGTGAGTAGTATTCAGCAGCCGGGGATTTAAAATCCCCGCCTGCTGAATGAGATGCCTCTGATTGGTCACAGCCTGACCAATCAGAGGCATCCCTCACTCACACCCATTCATGAATTCATGAATGGGTGAGTGAGGGCTGCCTCTGATTGGCTCAGGGGCAGCTCTCAGCTGTCTCTGCGCTGAGCCAGAGGTTTCGTTACTCGAAACCAACCCTCGAGCATCACTGAAAGTTCGACTCGAGTAACGAGCACCCGAGCATTTTGGTGCTCGCTCATCTCTAGTAATGAGTTCTGTATTAGTGATCCATATAACACAGATCCATTACGCATTCATGTATATGAGCCCTAAATGTCTGAATATGCATTTTTTTAAATACAATATCTAGACACTGGTACATTCTGAAAACATGAGACCTACTTTATCAAGGTGCCTGTGCCAATTTACGAAAATTTAAGAAGTCGCAGATTTTAACATGCTTTTTGTGCAAAAAATGTGGGACTTTTTCAATTTTGCACCAGAGTCAACAGCTTTTTTTTTTTTCAAAGAAAGTGAGTTTAACTTAGAAGGAGGGGCATGGCCTCAATGGTCCAAAATATTTACTATCGTTACACCGAAAACTGATGTAAATTATTGTGCAAATATACATCAGCTACATGTATGAGCTGGCATATTGATTCTTCGTCCATAGACTTCCGTAAGAGGCAACAAATGTTTTTCAAGAGCTGTGTGCCTCTTTAAAATTGGCCACATATGACTCTAGTGTAGTTCATAGCAAGATGCTTGTCTTGTTAAATCAGAGCCTACGTCTGTAGACTGTATCCACCACAGTAACAAATTTTCTAGGATGATAATTACTATTATGTATTGGAAAAAAGACCTGGGTGGCTGGAGATATATGGACCAACATCAGACTACCCAAGAGAGTCATCTAGGATCACGCCAGAGTCCCAATAAAACATCTTGTCTTTATGATAAATTAATAAAAAAACATCCATACAAGGAACGTCAAGCCTAGCCTTATGGATTCCAGTAGTTAACCTTATTTATAGCCAGGCTAGGTGTGAGCAGATGTGATTGCCGCACGTATGCGATTATTAAGTGCAGCAGAGAGGAGGGAAAGGAGCTGCACATCATAAGCTAGGCCTACAAAAAGGGCAGACATGGGATGGCAGACGCCGTTGACGCGCATATGCGATTATTAAGCTAGTAGGGATACCCGGCATTGCCCGGAATTCTAACTTAAAAGACACATTAACATGGATTGAGATTTTACAGAAAATCACTCCACAGCTTTTATGTTACCTCAGCAGTATAACAAATAGCAACCAATCACAGCGCAGCTTTTATTTTACATCAGCTGTGTAAGAAATGGATTCCTTTAGATAATTGTATTTCCTATCCATTTTTTGGTCTTTTAATATGCCGCACAAGCGCAAGTCAGATCTCATAGAATCATAGAATGGTAGAGTTGGAAGGGACCTCCAGGGTCATCGGGTCCAACCCCCTGCTCAGTGCAGGATTCACTGAATCATCCCAGAGAAATCATCTGTAGACATCCCAGATCTAGCATGTAGCTCAAGCAGAGCTTGAGCTGAGAAAATTACTAGAACCCAAGAATCTGATGACCACGCGGATGAAGTCTGGGGTAGCAAGCTAGTTTCTAATAAAGACAAGATTTTTTATTGGGACACTGCTGTAACGCTGAGACTTCTTTCTTTAATGCTTGTGGTGGACCCAGTCCCTTGGGCTTGTCTGTGTACAGTTGGAGAGAGGATTGCGAAGGCAGAAGACCAATCTGTGGTTCCATTTTATAGTCCAGAATAGTCTACCTTCATGAAGGCCTAGACTTTGCCATGCTAATGGTCCACAAAGATAAAGCAGATGATAACTCCAAGCAAAAAGGAGTGTGAGTTGTTGGTATCCCATCCATGACACACAGCACCTGGGGCATATACCCTCCTAGTATCCCTCTATTAGCTCCCTTAACCTGTGTGCACCTGTGTGCATGAGGTCAGAAGAATTAAAGTTGTAATTAAACGTTGATAGATGTACACATCTGATAGAAATTGACTGTAGGTCTGCAGATTTTCTTCCTCTGGTGGGTCCAAGGCATGCCAGTCTGAGACTTAATGAACTATTTATTAAAGATAATGTCCTGCTGAAACCAGACCTTTCAACTAGTCTAGTGGGTAGTGAAATTATCCAATAAGTGTCAATTGTAACATCCCCTCTGTAATTTCATTTACTTACATGGGGGCATATGTATGATTCTTCTTATACCAGAATTCTGGTGCAAAATCAAAATTGTCACTTTTTGATCATTAATTCTGAGCTTTGCCACTTTTTAAAACAGTGGGCTAAACTGAGTGATAGGGGGCATGGTCGCATACAGCCCATCAGTAATGTCGTGCAAACCAAACCTGTAGAACCCTGTTTCAGGTCAAATTTTGCTAAAAGTTTTATTCGGCACAAATCTGACCCAAGGTTTTAGAAAGTTCTACCCAAAACCAGGTTCTACTGGTTTGGTTCACTCAACATTAGTCTTGAACACTGGTGTATAACACTGCCTGTGACCAATAAAAGCCCCTGTTTGTTATGCAGGTTTTTATGGCCCTTATACAGTGTTGTACACCAATTTAAGGGGTTTTGGTGAACTTATAGACTGAACTAAACTTTTTGCAAGATTTTGCCAAACTTTTTAAAAGTTGACTCATGACTAGCCTTCAGATTTAGTAAAAAACTTAGTCCAGAAACCGAAGTAAATTATAGCTGAAACCTATGCCAGCTTTTAGTTGATATAGCTTTCAGGTTCAATAAATATATTAACAAGCTAGAACTTTTTAATGCATTTGTGGCAATTACACATGTGCAAGCAGTTACTTAGACCGACGTATGAAACGCCAGTAAATATGCCCCATTGTGCCTAAGAATGCCAGTCAAAAAATGGATAGTGATTGTCGTTTTCCAGCCCATCATGATGGAAACTCGGATCAGATCATTTTATCCTCAACAATGCAAAATTTTTGATTGATTTTTCTAAATTCTAAAATTGAACCTGGTTGTATCATGTCAAAGGAAACTTGTGATTTGCATTTCAAAGCCAAGCTTTTATAAAGATCGGTAAACTTGAGTTGGAGTTGAGAAATGTTCTGATGGAGCAGCTTTCAGGGTGTCCCGGGCAAGAAGTCAAAATTTCCATTTAGCCAGTGATGTTTAAAAAAAAAATATCCAAACCCTTGTTGAAGCGGCAATAGTTCTGAAGATGTTTGAACTGTGTTGTCACTATAAAAGATTACCGTAAGGGGAATTACCAATAGCTAGAAAGACTTATCTCTCAAGATATCTCTCACATCCTCTTCAAGCTTTAGTCATAATTTACAACTGTAGTTTATGCTATCCTGCTAACACATGCACCGCTCGTATAGTGAGGACACTAATGCAGATCCTTTTCACTTGGAGCATTCAGAAGATCAAAGTGATAATTGAGAAATATTCCAGGGGAGATGATGTAGTCACTTTCTTAATTTCACTATTATGTTTCTTTTAAGTTGACATTTGTTTTCACAAGCGGTTTGCGCCTCTGTAAATCTGAAAACCATCACCATTGCAGACATGTATGGGGAGAGATTTATTAAGGGCAGTTACTAATTCACTTTGATTTTTTTAATAACAGATGTGGAATATAAATTTATACAATGTGAATGTTTACTGGCTTAGATTTAATAAGCAAGTATATGTGATACCTCAATTAGGGAGATGTGCCATCTCAGGTCTGTTTGAAAAGCATGGTATGTTTCGGAGCGAGTCCCAGGCACAGCAAGAGAATAGATTTCGTGTAGTTTTACAAGTTTAGTAATTGTGCTCTTTTGCAACATGCATATTGGATGTTCCATTAGTATTTCAACTCGATTCATTGTAACATAGTAACATAGTTCGTAAGGCCAAATGAAGACAATGTCCATCTAGTCCAGCCTGTTATCCTCCTGTGTTGTTGATCCAGAGGAAGGCAAAAAACCCCAAAGAGCAGAAGCCAAATAGCCCTTTTGGGGTAAAAAATTCCTTCCCGACTCCCTAATGGCAATCAGACTAATCCCTGGATCAACCCCTAATAGTTCCTACCTGCCTGTATAGCCGGATTAACAATTAACCTAAGATTTATAACCTATAATATCCTTCCGCTCTAGAAAGACATCAAGTCCCCTTTTAAACTCTTCTATGGATTTTGCCATCACCACGTCCTCCGGCAGAGAGTTCCACAGTCTAACTGCTCTTACAGTAAAGAACCCTTTTCTATGTTGGTGATGAAACCTGCTTTCTTCTAGACATAGCAGATGCTCTCTTGTTACCGTTGCAGTCCTGGGTATAAACAGATCATGGGAGAGATCTCTGTATTGTCCCCTCATGTATTTATACATAATTATTTGATCACCCCTTAGCCGTCTTTTTTCTAGAGTAAATAATCCCAATTTTGTTAGCCTCTCTGGGTATTCCAATTCCTTCATTCCGTTTATTAGTTTAGTTGCTCTTCTTTGAACCCCCTCCAGTACTGTAACATATTTCCGGAGCACCGGTGACCAGAACTGTGTGCAGTATTCCATGTGAGGCCTGACAAGTGCCTTATATAATGGAAGGATAATGTTCTCGTCCTTCGCCCCTATACCTCTTTTAATGCACCCCAAGACTTTATTTGCCTTTGCAGCAGCTGACTGGCATTGGTTACTCCAGTTTAGTCTACAATCCACTAGTACCCCCAGGGCCTTTTTCCATATCACTTTTCCCTAGCAGTACCCCATTTAGTGTATATTGGTGACATCCGTTTCTCCTGCCCATGTGCATAACCTTACATTTTTCAACATTGAACTTCATTTGCCATTTTTCTGCCCACGCCCCTAGGTTATCTAGGTCCGTTTGTAGCCGTACCTTGTCCTCCGTTGCATTAATTAAATTGTATAATTTTGTGTCATCTGCAAATACTGATATTTTGCTGTGCAGCCCCTCTATCAGGTCATTGATAAATATATTGAACATAATGGGGCCTAATACTGAACCCTGTGGAACCCCAATAGTGACTGTGGCCCAATCAGAATATGAACCATTTATTACCACCCTCTGCTTTCTATCTCTGAGCCAATTCTTTACCCAGATACCCACTTTTTTACCTAATCCTAGCTGCCTCATTTTGTATATTAGCCTATTATGAGGCACGGTGTCAAATGCTTTAGAGAAGTCCAGATATACGAGATCAATAGATTCTCCCTGGTCCAGCTTAGAGCTTACTTCATCGTAGAAACTGATCAGATTTGTCTGACATGAGCGACCCTTCATGAATCCATGCTGGTGAGGAGTTATTCCCTTGTTCTCCTTGAGGTACTCATCGATGGCGTCTCTCAGGAACCCCTCGAAAAATTTTTCCCGTTACTGAAGTGAGACTTACTTCTATTGTAGAATAGAAAGCTAATTTTGTTTTCTCTATGGTAAAAGATGGTATAACTATTGGCGTTGATTGTCTCATTTGATTCAAGAAAAATTACCATCCTATCTGATGAGATGCTCAAACAAAAAGGATTGGCGGGGAAGTTGAATGCTTTGGAAATTCCTTTTTGCAGGAAAGCTCTCCCAGCGATAAGTTAATGAAAGCGAATCCTACTGCTGGGACCCTAAGCAATCCGTTTGAATCGTTCCAGGAACCTGGCAGCAAGTAGGTAATTTTCTTGCAGGATTACAGTGTGCCTATGTAAAAGGTGTCCCGTTCTCCCCCATTATTATTCACGATAGTTCCTGACCATGCTATGCTTCATCCACTGTCATTACAGGGAGGGAGATGCAGATAAAATCTGTGTATTGTGTCATAACTAGGCTGATAGCACTAGAAAAAGGGACAGAGAACAGGAAAGCCACAGCCATCTGTAGGGCTGCACCAGAAATCAAGCCTCAGCACCTCTAGCACCATATAAAAGGAATAACTTACTGTGCCACTGGGGAGCGGGCATAGAGACTTCAATGGAAGCAGGACTGCTAAATGGTAGAGCGGTTGGCTGAGCGAAATAGTCTGCAGAGCCACTGTGATCCGGCAGGCTGAGCAGCAGTAGCTGTTACAAGGAGAACTGAGAACCTTGATTGCACTACTAGAGACTGCCTGGATCTACCAAGGGACAGCAACAGAGAGTGCCAAAGCTTGCAGAGGGGCTGCCAATTTAGGAGTGACAATCTGCAAGAGACAAAGTGTTCAGAACTATGCTATGGAGCTAATGGGTCAAGACCCAGCAGAAGACATTGAGGAGTATTGGCTTGTAAGTGAGGCCTACCTCATTAAAAGCCAAACAGTGTGCACAGCATCAGAACTTGTCTTGTAGCCAGCAGGCCTGCTGTTTATTAAGGAGGACTGGAGTGCCAATTTAATGGACAATAAGAAGTGGACTATTGCTGGGACTTTGACTAAAGTCAGGCCTGAACCTTTATACAGTGGTAGAGTTTGTGTTAGCTGTTTCAAGATACCAAAAAATTGGGGGGACCATTAGATTACTAATGGATTATGCAAGTGCAAGTGTGATTTATAATTCTAATTGCCATATTTAAATTTAAATGTTGCTGCATTGTAACCTTCATATACCAAGTTGGAGATCTTGTTTGTATCTACATTGCTTACAGCAAGTGACAATCAGTATTGTGTAACTGTACTGTGAAAGTTTATCTGCATTCTGAACTATTTTCTAAAATTGCATAATCTTGTTCCTTTCCAGTTATTTGGTTAAAGGGGTGGTCAGTTGTAAACTATTGATGGCTTATATACTGGATGTGCTGTCAATCGTAGATAAGTGAGAGTCTGCCAGCCGGAATTCCCATTGATTGGCTGATTGCTGGGTTAGTGTACTCATGCACTGAGCTAATTTCTGCAGGAAGCAGACAGCTCCATTCTCACTGAAGTGGCCAGGGTTGATATTATAGGCAAGGTTGCCATTTACTGCAGAAGTCACTTCAGTGCATGAGTGCAAACAGCTTATCAAAGGGGTCCTGTGCAGTGGACCTCTGCTGATAACTGATGACCTATCCTGAGGATAGGTCATCAATAGTTTACAACTAGACAACCCCTTTGAAATAAACGTTTTCTATTTTTGTAACTCCGTCTTCTGCATCATAAACGTCCTTTTACACGTAATGATAATCATTCAAAAAATCGTTTAAACAAGTGAAAATGAATGATAATCATTCAGTGAAAATGCAGCCAACCATTGAACGATAAATCGTTCACTTTTTGTTTATTATTCCATTTATGCAGGAATAAAAATCAACGTTGGATCATTCACAAATCATTCACTTTTAATGCAGATCGTTCAGTCGTTCTCGTTCACTTATACAGTGAATGTGAATGACTGAACGATTTCTCGTTTGAACGAGCCAGCAATGTATCTGCCTATATAGCCAGGCCGCATGAGCAAACAAGCAAACACTGACATTGTTCGCTTGTTCAAATGATAAATCGTTTGGTGTAAACGGTCCCCAACCTGTAACTTGTGTCTCATACTATCTCCCATGACACCTATTTGAATCAATGGACTGTCCATGTAATGCATAAGTGTGTTTGGTCTTCTATCCCAGTGATTTTCAACCTATGGTACACTAACAAAAGAGTGCATGTGGTGTCCAACATTTTGAGAAGGATCTGTTGATGGAGCCTTTTATGGTAACGTGAGCACCACCTTATTTTGTTAACAGTTATAACTGATTACTTCCTCGGGGGGTATTTGGCTGAAACATCTTGCCATTAGGGAGTACTTGGCTTGAAAAGTTTGAGAAACACTGCTTTAGAATGCTTTCCATTCTGGCTGGCAGATAAAAATCTCGAATAGGCGATCTCTCTCTATTACCTCAGGAATTTTTTATAGGGTATTTCAAAAGGTTTTTTTTAAACCAAATGCTGGAGGATTTTATTAAAAAGTGTTAGTTTTTGACAACCCTGACAATTTCCGATGAGATTGGAAGTCATCTTCTGTTCTAGTACACAATGTCTCAGCCCATACATAAAACTTCATTATGGAATAGCGATAGCTGATTTTACACATAAAGTAAACTATATCAATGAAGCTATGGCCCTTATTTTCTTATTTTATAGGGATATTATATGAATGTTTACAAGTGTAAGAAACTGGTGCCTTATTCATTGACTTTGGGTGCATGTAATATTGTTAATGATGTCTTCAAATGTGTTTTTCTTGTTAATTAGAAGGACCTCATCTTTGAGAAGAAAGAGAAGTAAGGGTAAGGGGTGAAAAGGAGAAGGAAGGTGATAGAAAAGAAGAGGAAGGAAGATGAATGGAGAAAAAAGGAAGGAATGTTGGCTGGTTAGAAGGAGAGAAAGGAAAATGAAAGGATAATAGAAAGATGTAAAGAGGGAAGATGAATGGAGAAAATGAGACAGAGAGAGGAAGAAAGAAGAGGAATGGAGGAAAAAGGGAAGGAAGGTTGGTTGGTTAGAGAGGGAGAAAGGGAGGGCAAGACAATAGAAAGATGGAAGACGAATGGGGAGGAAAGAAAGAAGGAAGAATGGTAGGAAGATTGGTTAGAGGGAGAGAAAATGAGGGGAAGGAAGATAATGGAAGAACAATAGAAAAATGAAAAGAAGGAAGAAAAATAGAGAAAAAAGAAAGGTTGGTTGATTGGTTGTTTGGTTGGTTAGTTAGTGAGAAAGAAAAGGAAGGGAAAGACGAGAACAAAAGGACAATAGAAAGATGGAAAGAAGGAAGATGAATGGAGAAAAAGGAGACAGGGAAAGGAAGAAGGGAAGAAGAAAGGAAGGAAAGCTGGTTTATTAGAGGGGGACAAAGGGAGAGGAAGGAAGACAATAGAATGATGAATGAAGGGAGTAAGAAAGAATCAAAAGTATGAGGGGAGAGTGTAGAAGAAAGGATATAAGTCATGAGTAGGCAATCTAGCTTTGGGACATTAAAGATACGGAGCACTGAATGAATGATAACACAAACTGGTATTTTAAACTGCAATGCTTCTTCTTTAAGTTTTCCTTCTCCTTACTATCTATCAGTCTTTCTGTTTTGTCACATTTTGTTTGATTTGTTTGAGCTCTTCCTTAGCAGTTCAAACTGGAAATGTACTTACCTTGGCAGTGTCAGAGTAAATCCCATCCAAGAAGTAAAAAGTTTATGTAAGCGTCAGAAAACTCTTGTTTAGATTTGTATTTCTCCTGGATCATAAGATCATTTCATTTTTCAGCAGAGTACATAGTACAATGGTTTATAAATGATCAAAACTAAAGGCTGTTCCGACTTGTTTCCATTATTCTCCGAGAGGACTATTTCTCTCTCTTCTTGGAAGCTTGCTTCTGAAGAATTACAGAACATGAATCCAGTAGGTATTTGTCAAGTTAAACATTTAAAGTGACTGAGCCAAAATATAGAAATCTCCACCTACAAAGGAAAATTCTGCAATATATTGTTAACAGAGCCGGATTGTCAGAGGCTATAGACAGAGACGAAATCTCTGAAATGGACAAGCACGGCAATAGGACCAGGTGGAGGATCACGGGATGGACCGTGAAAATGCAGTAAAGAGCAAGAATAGGTAAAAAGGACCCATTATATAAAGTTTAAATATGACACTATGGATTGATTTATGAAAAGTAGTACAGTGCTCCTAAAAAACGCTTTAATAAGTGTGATAAAGCCATGACAAAAGAACAGAAAACAGAGTGAAAATCCAGCTTAATGACATGTTCACATGGAATTTTTTGGGCAGACCCATGTTATTTTTTCCCCATTTGAACCTGCCACGGTACTCCGTAGCAGAAATCAAAGACTGAGCCTTGGAGTTCTACCACAGATATTCATGTGGATTTGTATGCGGATTTAACTCCAGTCAATGGGGTAAATCAGTGTGTGCCACCCATCATGTAAACCACAAGAATTGACATGTCAATTCTTTTTTTCCATGACGTGGTTTTCAAAATTTGTGTCCTATCAAATACAACAAGGATTTATATAGCATTCAATTGAATGCTAAAATGAAGCAGATTCCAACACTGATTTTAGTGCAAATTCCATGTTAAAATTTGCACTGAAAATACACCATAAGGGCGCCCACCCACTGGCGATTTTTTTCCCTGCGAAATTCGCAGCATTTTTTTCTCTGCAGGGGTCTATGGGACTTGTAATGTTAAAATCGCGATCGCGCAAAATCGCAATTTACCGCGAAATCGCGATTTTGCGCGATCGCGATTTTAACATTACAAGTCCCATAGACCCCTGCAGAGAAAAAAATGCTGCGAATTTCGCAGGGAAAAAAATCGCCAGTGGGTGGGCGCCCTAAGAGCAAGGTAAAAGCGTAGAGAACAGAAAGGATCTCATGCTTGATTACTGTCAAAGAGCCCATTTGTTGTCCAGATACAAAGTCTGCGCTTCATGGCTGCGTACGCTCTAATTTTTCTGTTTCTACCTCTGAGTAAAGTAAATCTGAATTGTACTGAAAAGGCAAAGTAATCCTAAGATTCCACTAAAGAATGCTGAAGATTCTTGCTATTTTATGGTTGAAAGATGCTTTATTTGAAATTTTTTCCCACGTACGATCTTGTATGCATAATTAGAGAAAGAAAAGAAATAGCAATACTGCTTCCGATTGGAGCGTACTTAACTTGTATTCCGCGCAGGACAAAAAAGTAACAACTGCGGAAAGCAACTATGTCGGAACTAGCATATGGAATAGCAATACATCTAGCTTACCTAGCTGTTCGAGAAAAAACAAAGATAGATAGAAAATAACACCTGGCATGAAAGGAAAGGGAAAGAAGACAGGGAGAGGGGTGGGCGGCAGATGACTGGGAGACCAAAACGAGGCCTGGTTCAAATGACGCACATGCAGAGCAGCGGCCGGACACAATGATTCTCGGCTTAGAGTTGGTCACTGTCAATCCAAGCGTTGAACTTATCCGAGGACCGGAATGAGATCCAAACCTGCCAGATTCTACTGTTCTCATCATGAGCATCATTCTCGATGGCCCCCATTTCTTCATAACGCATAAGGTCGTTAAGATCCTCCACACACATCACTCTCGAAGGGGAGGTTGAAGACCGCAATCTGGAGATAATCCTTCTGATTGCCAAAATAAAGAATCTCAGTAAGCCGCTCCTGGCTGTCTTGATAGAACACAGGAACATTGAAAGCAGGGCTGCCTCCAGAGTCAGTCTCGCTCCCAAATCATGGATATGGTTATATACCTCTATCACTTCCTTCCACAAGATAGCCGCCAATAGATTCTTGTTATTTTAAAGCTATTTTAAACTGTTCAATGTTTTCACCGTTTTTCTGCCTCCTTGAGTCCCTTCCCACCCTTCACCACCTGCACTGAAGTACTGCACTACACTTGAGAGAAAAAATGTGTTTTTTAATTTTTATATTATTATTTTGTCTGGCACAGGCCTCAACCTTATTACACACTGGCATTGCGAACTTGACAAATCCCCATTTACCTTTGTAAAGAACCACAGCAGAATCACACTTTTCCTAGTGGAGAGGAGCAGCAGTGTCACCGTGACAACCCTGTTCTTTTTTGCTACTCTCCACCTAGGTCTGTTTGGCTCGCTGCAAATATCCATGGGATTGTGTAGCACAATATTCATGAGATTTCCTGTGTTTGCTGTGACACAAAAAGTACTGCACTACATAATCAGTTCATACAGACAGAAACATTTTAAAAACAAAACTTTTACTGAAGCTGGAAATCTGAAGAGACAACAAATCTAATGGTCTAATAGAGGGCACAATCTGCAGGAAGACAGGGAGACTCCTGTTCTTTTTCCCACTGCAGCCATGAGTACAGCTGTCACTACCTAATGATGTCTTCTCCCATGGCCCACTTCTCATAGGTTCACCCAGGTCATAGGTCTGCAGTACACACTACTCTCTCTTGGGTTGTAACCTATGCACTGAACTCCAACCAGCAAGAATGGTGCCTTTAAATTAACACTACTAGTAAAGTCCATTGGGAATACCCAGAAATATACTACATGTGCCCCAATATTGCAGCCCAGAATAATACCATAAGTATAGCAGATGGAGCCAGACTTCCCCCACTGCCAGGCTATATGAAAAAAAATAACATCAAAAGTGTATGTAACAGAAAACATAAAAAACCTATGACTAAACACCATACAGCTTCTGTACTAGAGTAAGAACCACTTCCCACTCTTACAAGTTTGGCATTGCCCTATAAAAGATTGCGTAGGCACAAGCATCTTGTTGCTATAATGTTAAGTCCAAGTTGGATGCCAGCCCCACATCTGGATTCCGTCCAAAGGGATGGATATACATACAACGTGAAAATGTGGAGAATAAAACCACTCAATAATGAAGCTTACACTATATAAGGGAAAGAGAAATCGTACCCTAACTAACCAATATAAGGGAAATCCATACCTAAAGCAGGATGATCACCCCAATTAGGGCAGCCCCATGTCCAGAACCTGGTAGCTATCTAAAGTATCCCTGAATAGTGACATAGAGATGAAACATGTAGCTGTCAATAATCTAAGTTACTAAGTTATTAAAATACAGTGGGGGCAGATGATAAAGTACTAAGAAATAAGTAAAATACGAAGCAGTTATCTGAAGATGGAATGTCACTTAGACAATGCAAATGCAGACCACTTAGCAGAGGAATAACCGATGCTTTCCGAAATATGTGCACTACAGTAGGGGTTGATTGTCTAGTTGGGGCCACTGCTCTCTGCCGACCAATCACTGTGCACAACAGTAGATAGATGGCAAGCAGCTGGCGCCTGGTTCTGAATGACAGGGCACACATCCCATTCTACAATCACATGAGCCAGGCTGACATCATGATGCCAGCCCGAAACTTCTTCCAAGTTGCAGCCACTGTGCCATGACAGCATTGTGCTAGGCCTTTTGGACACATAGAAATAAGGAGGTCTTAGGCTCCTATTATGCATGTACATAGATTTTTGCAACCTCCTCCTTTGTCAAGTCTGCCCTGGAGTGATTTGCCACTTGAGCTAAATATCTATAAAAATGCTATCAGTGATTTCACAGCAATTTATCTCTAGTTCCCCATCAAAGTCTTGGTATCTCGGTGTAGCCCTAGTCTAAAAGGGGTAATAAAATTGTTAGATTCATTTGGATGGCAACTAATGCAGATGTATACATATTAATCCATGAATTCAATCAGGCCAATAAGTTTGCTCATATTATGCTATAGGAAACTCTGGACCACTGTGCCAAAAATCCCAGGTGATAAAGCAGGTGTTATGATGCTATGATGACATGATCATTCACTCCTTAATGATATCAATGACTTAATCAAATAAACATTTGAAAGAAATGAAGCTAAAAATTGCATGAAGGAATATTTGACTCATTCCTCACTTTCTTAATTACCTTAATATTGAGACAAATAAACTATACCTGGCCTTTTTCCAAAAGCATGACACTATAGCTCAATATAACAACCAGGAAAGCACCTCGGATTGCCAAGAGAATGACTTATGCTATATAGTATAACATCGGCTGATGCTTTGTGGCATCACCGCACAGGTCAGATTCTATTTTGAGGACTCAAGCAGGTTTGCTGGCATACTGCACTCGCTTGTCATCTGTACTGAGCAGAGTAGACAGATGAACAATTTCCTAAGAGATGCCTCTTAAGGGAGGTGATGACAAATTCACGCACATGTACTAAACCTCTGCCAGGTTTCAAGTATGTTAATTGAAATAAATCATACAATGATGTTGAAGTACACAGAACTAAGTAAAAGGTTGAACTCTACTCAAAAAAGAAGCGTTTAGAATAGTTCTAATATTATTCCAAACTGTTAAGTACAATTTGTCTGCTAACTCCTCCCCCTGATACACCACATATGTATCTGGAATTCTAAGAGTATATTCGGAACAGTTTATTAAACCAAAAATCTACAACTCAAAGCGTTTCTCTTTTATACCCTATTAGGGCATTCTGAGTCAATGGATGGAGAGTCTCGTTCAGCATCCTCATCTATTAACCAGAGCAGAGAAGAGCTTCTTTTGCTCTGGAGGACCCACAGCTTGTTGAGTTCTGTAGGAACTGTGTAATGCCTCATTTTTCCTGTGGTGGAGCTGTAGGGAAATTAAACTCTTCCTGCGAGGTTTCCAGAAAGATTAAGGCTGATTGCTGAGATTCCCAGCAGTGAGATATACTGCCATCCGCTTATAGTCAGGAGACTTTTCTAAAAGATTATTGCTGATCGATGGGGGTCCCGGTAGCAGGACAACCTGTGATCAGCTTATCATTAGGGACTCTTTTCACAAATAAGGAATCCCTTCTCGGTTCTTACTGCTTGCCTAAATATGCCCCAATATCTTCAATAGCTGTTATCAAAATAGTCGCTTGACTGATACCTATTTCTCCTGACTCTCCCAAACACATGAATGCTCAGTTCAGCCGAGCATCTATGTGGTTTTGATGGGAAAAGTGGAAAAAGCTGCAGTCAGACACATTTGACGTCAGCTTCTATCAAGGTGGGACATAAGGAACAGGTGTTGAAATTCAGTATGCTTTATTCTTCTTGAAAGTCAAGAAGCCGTCATGCACCTGCAACAGTTGTCCAGTTTCTCTAAAATTGGCTAGACCAGATGACTTTTCCCTAATGTCTATGAGGGCCTTAACTCTTTAACACTCTGAAACCCTTCAAACCATCAAATGCGCACTCAAAATTTTTGACAAATGTCTAAGCAGGTCTAAAAGTGTCCCCACACTGTATTCCAACAACAGCCCATGCACCCAGAACTGTACACAGTATTCCATGTGAGGCCTGACAAGTGCCTTATATAGTGGAAGAATAATGTGCTTGGCCCTCACCTCTATACCTCTTTTAATGCACCCCAAGACTTTATTTGCCTTTGCAGCAGCTGACTGGAGCAATCAACCCCAGTCAGCTTCTGCACAGGCAAATAAAATCTTGGGGTGCATTAAAAGAGGTATGGGGCGAGGGCCAATCATATTATTCTTTCACTATATAAGGCACTTGTCAGGCCTCATATGAATACTGTGTACAGTTCTAGACACCGCTCCTCAGGAAACACATTACAGTGCTGATTGAAGTGACAGATAGAGGTGTAACTTAAGGCTTCTGGGCCCTGATGCAAAACCTGTAACAGGGCCCCCAACTATAATGCTTTACTCATAGAACTGTGCTCCCTATATGGAGAAGAGAGGCCTTATGGGCCCTCTAAGGTTCCTGGGCCCGGGTGCAGCTGCATCCCCTGCATGCCCTATAGTTACGCCCCTGGTGGCAGCGATGCTCAGGTTAACACAGCTGTCATTTAAGTCCATTCAGGGTACAGTATCATACATTGTATAGCGGCTATGCCTGGTACTGCATCTTGACCCCATTCACTTGAATAGGACTGAGTTGCTTTCAGGCCTTAAGACCGATGCATATGACATCACAGGCCTGAGAAGAGGCTGTAATGCTCACCCAAGTGCCATGGCCTTTTCAATCAGCTAATCGTCGGAGATCCCCATTGGCAGAACCTGTCTGATCATTTTTTGATTACCTATTCTAGGGTTATATTATAGTCACATAAAACCCCTTTAAAAAGTTATCCAACCTTTAAAAAAACTTGTCCCAGGGTAGGGAATGCATAAAAAATAAAATAGCCATTACTCACCTTTCCACTGTGTCTCCGGTCAAGTACTGCTGGCCTATTCAGCTCTTCTCCAGTCCCTACCGGGCAGAAAGAGGTGACATCACCTTCATCACTCAATGGTCATGCCTCAATGGTCATGCCTCAATGGTCATGCATGTATGAACAGCACGTGACTGCTGAGGCTTCTGATAGGCGGCAGCACTCATGTGAGCGATGAATGGGTGTTATCACTTCTTTTTTCAGTGGGCACCAGAGCAGAGATGACTGAGTCTGCGGCACTGGATGCGAGGCACAGTGGAAGGGGGATTAAGGACTATTTTATTTTTACGCTGCGGCCTACCCTGGGACAAGTTTTTTAAAGGTCGGAAAACCGTTTAAAAAATTAATATAAAACATAAATAAATGTCAAGATAGAAATGGAAGAGCATTTTATTTAGCATCTATCTGACTAGAAACACGCTGCTAAGTAATCTGGCAGTTTACAGAAATGTGATTTTATGAATATCCAGCAGGCATACACGCAAGGATATAAATTGTCCTCTAAATTTAATAAGGAACAATTAGTCTTTCTTAGCTATTTAGAAAATGTTATTCTTCCACGAGTAAGATTGATAATGGACGGTGCTGTAAAGTAAATTATTTAGCCAAAAGTAAGGCTCCATTATTTGTGTCTGTTTTCCATCTACCTAATGCAAATCTAGCTGGACTGAAGGGGCTTTCGGAAACTTCCGACAATGCTGCGTATTATATACCGCATTTCTTCTTATTGCAAGGTCGGTTACTTTGGCACATGATCTCTTCAATGCACAGTTGTAGGAGATGAAAGGTCAGTTTATGCATCCGAAGGAAACAATGAGTAAATGATTAAATTATCTTTCCAGTAAATAGTGTCAAGAAATGTTGATGAGTAACATAAGCCATGAGATAAAGATCACATCAACTCCTCAACTACAGCCAATGATGTATCTATGCAGAAATGTGTTTAATGTTTCTCCTTCACCTTGTAATACAATTAGGATCATTTGTGACCTATTGACTAAATGCCTTATTACATCAACGTTCAATGCCACCGCACAGGCATGAGTTAGAGGAATCCAGAAGACAATTTCTAGAATTGGCTTCACTTTTTATAAGAGGAAAGACTGGGTGACGATTATCATATAGTCAAATGAAGACATCGTATGTTGTGAGCTGTTCTAGGGTTCAGTTTTATGTAAAAGTATATAAAAAGTCTACAAAGTCTGCAATTTGCTGGTTAATCGAATAAATGAGCCAATCAGCATGAGCATGTCATAGATAAACCACCTGTATTACTAACTTACATGCACTTACTGACTGTTAAGTAGTGCCTTTCAGCAGTACAGTGCACTACTACATGTTCGGTACTACTCTTTACCTGCGCCAGGATGAGCTGCTCCCACGGACAGCAGGTAAGGCGGAAACACTTAATTTTTCTGTTTTTTTTGAGCCTCGTGTGGCGCAGAGTGTAAGCTCTCGCCTACAACCTGAAGGTTGCCAGTTCAATCCCCGCGTGATTCAGGTAGCCGGCTCAAGGTTGACTCAGCCTTCTGAGGTCCGTGAAATGAGAACCCAGCTTGGTGGGGGGTATTAAATAATAATTACCTGAAAGCGCTGAGGAATAAGTTGGCGCTATACAAATACCAAGAATTATTTTATTTATATTTATTTCTGGTGCATTGTACAAGGCCCTGAAGAAGCTTCTGTCTCTGCATAGAAAGTGATTTATATCTTCCAGCAGCTGTTTTTGACTTTCATATGTAAGAACTTACTTTACCTGTATTAGTTATCTGCTAAATTTTCTTTCAGCTTTATTGTGTAATACTTTTAAAAAACATTTTGGGGCTTCTGAATGAATTAACAGTTTTCAAAAATTGTACCACCCAACCGTAAAGTAAAATCATTACTGAACAGGTACAATTGGAGGCATAACTAACATTTACATCCAGTGTCTCAGAGCACTAGTGTAACTATAGAGGATGCAGGGGATGTGGTTGCCCCCGAGCCCAGGAGCCTTAGGGGGCCCGTAAGGCTTCTCTTTTCCTTATAGGGAGCCCAGTACTATGAATACAGCATTATAGTTGGGGGCCCAGTTACAGGTTTTGCATCGGGGCCCAGAAGCTTCAAGTTACACCTCTGTCTCAGAGATAACATTTTATCTGATTGAAGTCTCTCTTCTTTTTCCCTCCATCTCACCCAAGCCTCCATCATGACTTCTCCCAGCTACATTTGCTGGGCAATCCACATAAAAAAAACACAAGTACTGCAGTGTTTGTTTGCTGTTCAGCTTTCACTCTTGGGGTGAGGTCACACATATCAGATGTGATGTAGATGAAAACTGTGCTGATATGCACTTTTAATATACGTAGTTAAAACTACATGTTGGCATGGTTTTTGGCCATGTTGCAACCATTATATGTTATCTTACCCTTGGTTTTTCATGATTTGCTAGATTTGCCTTTCTGGACTTTGCTGCATACTAACCCTGTGAAAATGTTAACAGATATTACTAAAGCTGTGGATGCTGTTTTTGGCAATTCAGACAAAGTGCTGTGACCAAAAGGTTGGGTACACAATGAAATACTATGGGAACTCAGCATGAGATATGGCTCATGGCAGGACTTTTTGAGTTTTTTTTAAATGTCTTTCATGACTATTACCTGGGACTAGGTAGTTTAGCAATCAAATGGTTAACAGTGCTGAACACAACCTTAGGGTGCGTTCACACGAGCGTAGGCGTATTTACGTTCGCACGAGCGCAGCGTATAATCGCCGGAAAGAACGTTTTTCACTGATCACGACCACAGCTAGAAAGCGTATTTTCGTTTGTTCCTACTTTTCAAACGGTCTTTTCGGCCATCGAATATTCGCCGGCACGTATTTCGGTCGCGTATGTCCGTTTTTCCGCGGGTTGCCGTTTTTACGCACCGTAAAATCGCCCATGTGAGCGAATACATTCGAAATCATTGCCTCAGATGGTCACGTATATACATTTGGTCGCAAAAACGCGCCGTTTATGCGCTCGTGTGAACGCACCCTTAAGGGTAAGCTTGCCAATGATTTAAAGGGGTTTTCCCACAACTTAAATTTGCTTCAGAACCATTTTGTTCTTCCTGGTTGCTAGTGAGCATAATATGTAACTGGTGCAGTCAATCGCTGGCTATAGAAGGTCACTGCTGTGGCCAGTGATTGGCTGCTATAGTCACAATTCCTGGTCTGTAGCAATCAAGAAGGACAAAGTGGTTGTGGAGCAATTTTAAGTCATTGGGAAACCCCTTTAAGTGGTTACAGATGGTTTATGATTAATACTCACATGATTTTAGGCAAACCATGCAACCATGAACTATGAGTAACCACTTATATTATTAGCAACCCATAGCTGGAGCTTTCCACTGCATAACAGATGCATGCCACTAGCACAGCAAATGCTTTGTGGGATTGTGCCCTAAATTATCATCATCACCCAGCAGCCCCCTCACTGTCTCCTGCACACCTTTCATTATTTGCCAGTAACTCTATGTTCACTTTCTTCCTACCCTTCACTTTCTGTTATATCCTCCTTCACGTTCTTCCATGACCTCCATCCTTCTGATCTGGAACTTCCTATCTCACTGCCAGACAGGTTTCCCTTTGCTGCTCACCTCCCTCTGTTTTCACCCTCCTTCCATGCTCCTCCTCATAGTGGTCTCTTGTAGATGTGCGTTTTGTGCAATTAGCTCAAAATCGGGGCAAAAATGCAATGGTTTTCCCATAATTTCCATAGAACCACATAAGAAGCAATGTGTTTCTGCAAAAAAGTCACTGCAAATTTGTGGCATATTTGCCACAATTTTGTGCAAATCATGGAAACCACTTTATTTTAAATTGAGCAGGAGACAGCACGTTTTATTAAATTACCATCCTCTGAAAGCAAGTAAGAGTGCAGCCGAAGGCAAGTAGCTCAATGTGTAACATAGAGAGTGCACTCCTGGGGGTGCACTATTTAGCTAATTAATCAAGATTTTATTATTTTGCTCAACTACAAAGTGCAGGCTACTATCTGCTTAAGGCCTCGTTCACACGAGTGCTGTTTTTGTGTTAGAGGCGTGTGAAAAGCTCGCGTCTAAATAGAACCAATGGTTTCCTATAGAAACGTTCAGATGAATGAATTTTAGATGCGCTGAATTCTCGGCCATGTGTGAAAACAGCTCTTGTGTGAATGAGGCCCAAGGGTACGAGCACTGATCATCGGTCCCATTCTGACACCTAATTCTTTTCCTCTCACTGCTCTCCTCATGCATGGATGCTGGCTGATAGGATCCTGACTTTATTAGCAGGTACGAGAAGATTAAATTAATAATGTGTCAGAACAGGGCCAATGTACCCACAAGCAGTCAGCAACCTGCACTTTGTAGTTAGGTAGAGTAATTAAATGCTGATTAATTAGCTAAATAGTATGTTCCACTAGATATCTTCTCTTCCCCATGTCTCTATTGGGATTTCACCCCCACCCCCTCCGAATCCATCTGCTAATAAAATTTGATACACATATCCCCCCTTCTGTTATTAGTTTCAGTCTCCCATCAGTCTGCATGACTGATGGATGCGGCAAACATCTCAGTCCTCCAACACTGTGTCCAGCTCTGGGCTCCCACTTTAAAAAAGACATAGACTAACTGGAGCAAGTTCAGAGAAGAGTTACCAAGATGGTGAGCGGTCTGCAAATCATGTCCTATGAGGAACGGTTAAAGGATCTGGGAATGTTTAGCTTGCAAAAAAGAAGGCTGAGAGGAGACTTAATAGCGGTCTACAAATATCTGAAGGGCTGTCACACTGCAGAGGGATCAGCCCTATTCTAATTTGCACAAGGAAAGACTAGAAGCAATGGGATGAAACTGAAAGGGAGGAAACCCAGATTAGATATTAGAAAAACTTTCTGACTGTGAGGGTGATCAATGAGTGGAACAGGTTACCACGGGAGGTGGTAAGTTCTGGATTTTTAGACTCGATACGCTGGTCCCAAAAGGCTTGAACGAGATATTAGAAAAAATATAACAAAATATCAAACCCAGAAAAAACTTGAAAAAACTTGATTGCACCCTGAAAAACTTTATTGTATGAAAAATCCTAGATCCAGTTTAAACATATATTCCAGGGACAAATAATTCATAAGATGTATCAAAAACTTGAAAAAACTTGATTGCACCCTGAAAAACTTTATTGTATGAAAAATCCTAAATCCAGTTTAAACATATATTCTAGGGACAAATAATTCATAAGATGTATCCCAATGAATTTATTTATGTTTTTTATGAGATTTTATGATAACTTATGATATACTATGGTTTATGCCAATAATGTCAATGTTGAAAAGTATAAAAAGGTTTTTAAATTCACACTACCTACCGAAAATGGGAGTGGAACATGAAACAGAATAATTTTTGTACAATAGGAGCAGTGTAATCGCACTGCATCCTCCCTTTTTCATGTTTCACTCCCACTTTTCACTTTTTACTTTTACTTTAATTCTTATGTAACTTATTTCTGTACCATATGATAGTGCCATATAGCCCCTATGAATCATAGGGGGGCTCAAGATTTGACAACCAACGTATTACGTGGGGATGTCATACTGTAGACACATCACAATACAGACCGTTTGGAGGTCAGCTGCGATACCGGGGAATCACGGCGTTCCTCGTTGCTAAAGCAACGTGCGCATGACGTAATGACGTCACCACGCATTTCTCACATGGTTAGCTGTGATCCCGGGGAACCACGGCGTTCCTCGTTGCTAAGGCAACGCACGCATGACGTAATGACGTCACCACGTATTCCCCACATGACCGGGGCATTCACCGGTACTTCACTAATGGGAGTTAGAAACAACCTAACTTTCAACAAGGGCTGGCCTCTCAACCAACCCGTTTTTACATCTAATTTCAAAGTGGATTTGTTATTTTTTAACTTCAGAATACTGTATGTCTCCGATTGATGACGTTACTATGCTGACGCCGAGACTCCGCCCACAGGATGGCGGGGGCCGTGAGCATTGCCATGACTGCTAAATGTGAGTCATTTCTTTTAGACTATTTATATCATTGTAAATTGTATTTGTGTATGCTTGAAAAAGACCCTTGAGTGGGTTGAAACGCGTTGCAATAAAACTACACCTCTTAAGGTGCAGAAAAATATACTTCATCCCGTGAAGCGCTATTTTGGATACTTTTTCTTTGATTCCTGTGTATACTGGGCTCCCTGTCCCTGGGGACCCCAGACATCCAAGCAGCTCTCCAGACAGGATTGGGAAGGAAGTTCGTCTAATTTATCTACAGGCTGTCCCGGATTTGGAGGTACTAGTGAGTTAACCCCTCACAGGGTTGCTCACTTAGTGCCGGGTAAGTCATTTTTTCCTTTACATTGATAAAATCATTAGCACTGCAGGAGCGCTTCCACTGATCCCGACACCATTGTTATTCTAATTTGCACAAGGAAAGACTAGAAGCAATGGGATGAAACTGAAAGGGAGGAAACCCAGATTAGATATTAGAAAAACTTTCTGACTGTGAGGGTGATCAATGAGTGGAACAGGTTACCACGGGAGGTGGTAAGTTCTCCTTCAATGGAAGTGTTCAAACAGAGGCTGGACAAATATCTGTCTGGAATGATTTAGTGAATCCTGCAATGATCAGGGGGTTGGACCCGATGACCCTGGAGGTCCCTTCTAACTCTACCGTTCTATAATTCTATGAGCACTGCACTATCTTGAAGCACATTGAAGCATTGAAAATTAGCATTAAAAATTTTTAATAACAACTACTTGCAAAATTGATTTTTATGTGAAAATACACAGGTTTTCTCCTAAAAGTGTCCACGAAAGTGTCCATAACATTTAAAGTAAATGTCTTCCAGGTGACATCTTCTCTGTTTGTAGTTGTTCATATTTCCTGTCTTCTCCATCTGTAGGAGGTCTAGGACCTACAGCTATGACTCTCCTTGCCTCACTTGTGATCATTACGAACATCATGTCAACACTAATAAAGGGACAAGCAGAGCAGAGGGAACTGGAGTGGAACTGGGAAGGTAAATGTGACAAATCTACCTCCTTTGATCAGGACTTCTCAACAATTTTGTATTTGGGAATCACCAGGCAGACTAAGGTGATGCCTGAGTCTCACCACCAGATGTTCTTGCCAACATTAAAACTTATCTCAATTGACATTATTCTCCATAACATTAAAAGAGCTAATGATGCTATAAAACCAGAAATTGATGTGAGCTGGAAAGAGACTGAGTAGCACGTTAAAAGTTCTGTCAATTTTGTTTTCCTAGTCTTGTGTCACCAGTATTGTAGGGCACCTCACACTTTGAGAATCGTAAATCCCGTTCATAATATATTAAAGTAACATTTTGGGCAAAAGTTGAAAATACAACTTTTGCTTGGAGTGGAGATGCTCACCCCACCTCAACAGTCACACCTGTGTGGTCCTTGATGATCAAGGGATCCATGGTTGTCTCCTGACATACAATGTCCACACAGCTGTTGTCATGATGCACCTGGAAAACTTTCTAAGCAATGACTCAATACGCACAAATAGAAGTGAGTTGTCCCTTACATGAGTTCCCAAGTGGTTCATAATAGCTGCTGGCGGCTACTTCAGCATGCAGTCAAGCTGCAAGAGTCGTCTGCCAGAAAACACCTAACCAGTTGGGACCATGATATTGACACTTTGGCGGTGGGCTAAGCACCTCTGCTTTAGGTGAAAGCTACATTGTCAACTTTTCTTTAAAATGTCCTTTTAAATTATTTTTTTTTCAACAGTGCTTCTTTGGGCTGCGATGAAATTAAAATGATCATTGCTTATTTTCTTTTATTCAAAGAATGTAGATGTCCTTATGATTCTTCTCTATCTGGATACGTCCTTGGCACCTTGTTAGGCTAACACATGTATTTTTGCAAGTTAAATCATTGCAAGACTATGCAAAGCACAAAATCTTTGCATTTCATTATGAAATTTGTTACTTTACTCTTTTCAACCAGATTTCCAAATATTCAGAATCCTTAATCTCATTGTGTGAGGTCAGTTGATTAGGAAACATGAAGACGTCCCTGAAGAAACCCAGAGCTTGGAATTTCAGCAGATACAGGCCAAGCTGTTTTGAAATGACCTTATTGTCAACCTGCATCAATATACACTTTAGAAAAAGTTTTAACCCACACAAGATGGCTTCCATATTTTTGGATTTCTATGAAGGTTAATAGGCTGTTAAACTTTTAACAAGGTTTACTGAACATTCATTTAGGCAGCTGAAGACAAGTCGTTTTGTACTTGGAAGTATTAATATGTTAAATCCATAATGGAGTGAGGCCAACAATTGAAATATGTTATTTCACGATGAGTTGAAGACACTGTGGTAATCCATGATATGTAGCAATCAGCTCACCATTATTGCCTAATAATAAACAGAAGAGAGGAATGGAAGAATTTTGGTTGGCCGGTAAAATTCCATAATGGCATGCATCACATAATCCAGTAATCACACAACCGCACATCCCGAACAGCTGCAAAGCTCCATTATACTGAAGCAGGCGCAAATCAGAAAGAAACTATTGGAATCTTACCACAAACATGTTGTCAAATAGTTTATTTCACAAAAGTAAATAAACTACTCCAGAAGCAAGTGGTCAGAATATTTAGTTTTTGAATCATCCCCAGGATGTTTTTGGAAAGGTATCAGCAAATACTGTCACATGTACAAATGAAGAAATGACTCAGGGCCATGTTCAAACTAAAATATACAAAGTATAAAGAACTTAATATGACTGTTGTGGATAATAAAACGGATTGATAAAGAGGCACATGAATACAGAATTAAAACATTCATCATATACAAGGTATCCACAGAATGACCCATCCAGCATTGGGTATGAGCATGCTTGTTCCAGCACTAAAATAACCGAAAGGAATCAATTTACGACGAATCGGCATAACAATGCATTCATTCATTGCTGCAATTAAAAAATGCCCTGAATGAATTAATGCAATCAGTGAAATATGATTAGGTGTAACTGTCACACTGGGTCAGAGGACGCTCCACAATGCAAGTGACAAGCTTGACAATAAAGGCATCTTGTCCTAAACATCTTGTGTGGAATTTGGGGTGAGCGAATACTTGGTCCCATTTTCATTGACACCCCCCCTAAGTTGTGATTGATGTCTGAGCATTCTAAACATGACACTGGAAAAATTGCTTAATAATTTGCCATTGGCGCAATGGATTTGGTACCAGCATTCCATCTTACTCCAGGAGAGGCATGTGGCAAGTCACTGGATTGGACAACACGACCCTGTTCCTTGGCAACCACATTCCCCAAACCTGATCCCTCTTGATTTCTTCCCGTTGGGTAATATAAAGGTAGCTGTCTACGATGGATACCCAACAGCAGCTTGTGATGTTGGTAAACTGGAGAGATGAATATGAGTGGCTTGTGAAATGGTGACCCTAGAAATGCTATGTGTCTTCCATTTCGCCACACTCAACAAAGTACATCTTTGTATGGCCACTGATGGCAGTTGTTTTGAGCATCTTCTGTAAGATAGTAATAAAGCTCACTTTTTTGTTTCGGGTCCCGCATTTGTTTTTATGCTTTAGAGGCATAAATATATTTGTTTTTAAGCTAATTTGTGTTAAATTGATTTCCTTTGGTTATTTTAGCACTGAAACAAGCATGCTCCATACACATGCCCTTGTGCAATGCTGGAAAGATCTTTTGTGCCTCGGATAGTTTTTTCTATGAACACTCTGTATATTCAAATCTGAATGTCAAGTGCCATTTTTCTTATCATAGAATCTCTTGCCTAATTCTGGGCCTGGGGGCATACATTTTCTCCTTGTGGAAAACATCAAACTGGCATAAGGAGTCTTATAGAGTTCAGGCAACACTCGCTGAGGATATAGTATGTAAATAGAGGATGGGAAAGTATCTGTACAGTGCCACCTATTGGAAAGTGGCTTCCTTATAGGTTAATGTCGTGCTTGCCTAATCCTTAAAGGGGTTGTCCCGCGCCGAAACGGGGTTTTTTTTTTTTCAATAGCCCCCCCGTTTGGCGCGAGACAAACCCGATGCAGGCATAAAAAAAACAAACCGTCCAGTACTTACCCGAATCCCCGCGCTCCGGTGACTTCTGACTTACCTTGTGAAGATGGCCGCCGGGATCTTCACCCTCGGTGGACCGCAGGGCTTCTGTGCGGTCCATTGCCGATTCCAGCCTCCTGATTGGCTGGAATCGGCACGTGACGGGGGGGAGCTACGAGGAGCAGCTCTCCGGCACGAGCGGCCCCATTCAGAAAAGAAGAAGACCGGACTGCGCAAGCGCGTCTAATCGGGCGATTAGACGCTGAAGATTAGACGGCACCATGGAGACGGGGACGCCAGCAACGGAACAGGTAAGTGAATAACTTCTGTATGGCTCATAATTAATGCACGATGTACATTACAAAGTGCATTAAAGGGGTTGTCCCGCGCCGAAACGGGTTTTTTTTTTTTTAAACCCCCCCCCCCGTTCGGCGCGAGACAACCCCGATGCAGGGGTTAAAAAAACCACCCGCACAGCGCTTACCTGAATCCCGGCGGTCCGGCGTCTTCATACTCACCTGCTGAAGATGGCCGCCGGGATCCTCTGTCTTCATGGACCGCAGGGCTTCTGTGCGGTCCATTGCCGATTCCAGCCTCCTGATTGGCTGGAATCGGCACGTGACGGGGCGGAGCTACACGGAGCTACACGGAGCCCCATAGAGAAGAGGAGAAGACCCGGACTGCGCAAGCGCGGCTAATTTGGCCATCGGAGGGCGAAAATTAGTCGGCACCATGGAGACGAGGACGCCAGCAACGGAGCAGGTAAGTATAAAACTTTTTATAACTTCTGTATGGCTCATAATTAATGCACAATGTACATTACAAAGTGCATTATTATGGCCATGCAGAAGTGTATAGACCCACTTGCTGCCTCGGGACAACCCCTTTAATATGGCCATACAGAAGTGTATAACCCCACTTGCTTTCGCGGGACAACCCCTTTAAAAAGCCTGTCAAAATAATCTATATATATAAAAATGAATGTCTGTCTGTCTGTTTGTTTGTCCTTCATGCGCTACTACACCATTCATCCGATCGCCATGAAACTTTGGGAAATTGTTGAGTGCACTCCTGGGAAGATTACTGGCATAGTTCATCTATACTACGATAGGTGGCGCGCGTGTCGCACCAAAAATTCCGGAATAGGCAAAGTTCTCCAAACGTGAACTTATGATATGGGACGAATGCATAATGGCTCTCACATGGACAACTGTATGTGGCCAGCTCACGCCTCGGAAACGATTCTGATTTATTCGCGTACACACCAGACAGAAAAACAAAAAATATCGTGGATCCACAAGCACTCGGATAAATACATAGAAGTAAAACGACACTTTGAAATGTTTTCCAAATGAAAATGAATACGCTTCAATAAAAATGACACAATGTAAATTCAATGTTATTGTAACGAGTTTCCTTAAATTTCCTTTCTTCAGAGATCGCAGCAACGCAACGGGTATACTATATATTATAAAGCTGAGGTAACATGAAAGCTGTGCTGTGATTGGTTGTTATATATTATACTGCTGAGGTAACATGAAAGCTGCTCTGTGATTGGTTGTTATATATTATACTGCTGAGGTAACATCAAAGCTGCGCTGTGATTGGTTGTTATATATTATACTGCTGAGGTAACATCAAAGCTGCGCTGTGATTGGTTGTTATATATTATACTGCTAAAGTAACATGAAAGCTGCTCTGTGATTGGTTGTTATATATTATACTGCTGAGGTAACATCAAAGCTGCGCTGTGATTGGTTGTTATATATTATACTGCTAAAGTAACATGAAAGCTGCTCTGTGATTGGTTGTTATATATTATACTGCTGAGGTAACATGAAACCTGCACTGTGATTGGTTGTTATATATTATAAAGCTGAGGTAACATGAAAGCTGCGCTGTGATTGGTTGCTATATATTATACTGCTAAAGTAACATGAAAGCTGCACTGTGATTGGTTGTTATATATTATACTGCTGAGGCAACATGAAAGCTGTGCTGTGATTGGTTGTTATATATTATACTGCTGAGGTAACATGAAAGCTGCGCTGTGATTGGTTGCTATTTCTTATACCGCTGAGGTAACTTGAAACCTGCACTGTGATTGGTTGTTATATATTATAAAGCTGAGGTAACATGAAAGCTGCGCTGTGATTGGTTGTTATATATTATACTGCTGAGGTAACATGAAAGCTGCGCTGCAATTGGTTGTTATATATTATACTGCTAAAGTAACATGAAAGCTGTGCTGTGATTGGTTGTTATATATTATACTGCTGAGGTAACATGAAAGCTGCGCTGTGATTGGTTGCTATTACTTATACTGCTGAGGTATAATGAAAGCTGAGCTGTGATTGGTTATTTGTTATACGGCTGAGGTTTAATGAAAGCTGCACTGTGATTGGTTTTTATATCTTATACTACTGAGGTTACATGAAAGCTGCGCTGTGATTGGTTGTTATATATTATACTGCTGAGGCAACATGAAAGCTGTGCTGTGATTGGTTGTTATATATTATACTGCTGAGGTAACATGAAAGCTGCGCTGTGATTGGTTGCTATTACTCATACTGCTGAGGTATAATGAAAGCTGAGCTGTGATTGGTTATTTGTTATACGGCTGAGGTTTAATGAAAGCTGCACTGTGATTGGTTTTTATTAGAGATGAGCGAACGTACTTGGATAAGCACTACTCATCCGAGTAATGTGCCTTATCCGAGTACCGCTGTACTCGTCCTGAAAGATTCGGGGCGCTCCGCTGCTGACAGGTGAGTCGCAGCGGGGAGCGGGGCAGAGCGGGCGGGGGAGAAGGAGAGAAAGATCTCCCCTCCGCTCCTCCCCGCTCTCCCCTGCAGCTCCCCGCTCCGCAGCGCGTCTCGAATCTTTCAGCACGAGCGGGGAGGTACTTGGATAAAGCACATTACTCGGACGAGTAGTGCTTATCCGAGTACGTTCGCTCATCTCTAGTTTTTATATCTTATACTACTGAGGTTACATGAAAGCTGCGCTGTGATTGGTTGTTATATATTATACTGCTGAGGCAACATGAAAGCTGTGCTGTGATTGGTTGCTATATATTATACTGCTGAGGTAACATGAAAGCTGCGCTGTGATTGGTTGTTATATATTATACTGCTGAGGTAATATGAAAGCTGTGCTGTGATTGGTTGCTCTTTCTTATACTGCTGAGGTAACATGAAAGCTGCGCTGTGATTGGTTGCTATTTCTTATGCTGCTCAGGTAACATGAAAGCTGCGCTGTGATTGGTTGCTATTTCTTATACTGCTGAGGTAACATGAAAGCTGCGCTGTGATTGGTTGCTATTTCTTATACTGCTTAGGTAACATGAAAGCTGCGTTGTAATTGGTTGCTATTTCTTATACCGCTGAGGTAAAATGAAAGCTGCTCTGTGCTTGGTTGCTATATATTATGCAGCTGAGGTAACATGAAAGCTGCACTGTGATTAGGTGTTATATATTATAAAGCTGAGGTAACCTGTAAGCTGCGCTGTGATTGGTTGTTATATATCATGCCGTTGAGGTAACATGAAAGCTGCGCTGTGATTGGTTGTTATTTCTTGTACTGCTGAGGTAACATGAAAGCTGCATTGTAATTGGTTGCTATTTCTTATACTGCTGAGGTAAAATGAAAGCTGCTCTGTGCTTGGTTGCTATATATTATACTGCTGAGGTAACATGAAAGCTGTGCTGTGAATAGTTGCCACTTCTTATACTACTAGGTATACATGAAAGCTTCGCTGTGATTGGTTGCTATTCCTAATATTGCTGAGGTAACATGAAAGCTGGCATGTGATTGGTTGTTATTTCTTATACTGCTCAGGTAACATGAAAGCTGTTCTGTGATTAGTTGCCACTTCTTATACTACTCAGGTTACATGAAAGCTGTGCTGTGATTGGTTGCTATTTCTTAAACTGCTGAGGTAACATGAAAGCTGCGCTGTGATTGGCTGTTATATATTATACTGCTGAGGTAACATGAAAGCTGCACTGTGATTGGTTGTTATATATTATACTGCTGAGGTAACATGAAAGCTATGCTGCGATTGGCTGTTATACATTATAGTGCTGAGGTAGCATGAAAGCTATGCTGCGATTGGTTGTTATATATTATAGTGCTGAGGTAGCATGAAAGCTGCGCTGTGATTGGTTGCTATTTCCTATACTGAGGTAACATGAAAGCTGCGCTGTGATTGGTTGCTATTTCTTTTACCGCTGAGGTAAGATGAAAGCTGCGCAGTGATTGTTGGTTATATATTATACTGTTGGGGTAACATAAAAGCTGCGCTGTGATTGGTTGCTATTTCTTATACTGAGGTAACATGAAAACTAGACTGTGATTGGTTGTTATTTCTTGTACTGCTGAGGTAACATGAAAGCTGCATTGTAATTGGTTGCTATTTCTTATACCGCTGAGGTAAAATGAAAGCTGCTCTGTGCTTGGTTTCTATATATTATGCAGCTGAGGTAACATGAAAGCTGCGCTGTGATTAGGTGTTGTATATTATAAAGCTGAGGTAACCTGTAAGCTGCGCTGTGATTGGTTGTTATATATCATGCCATTGAGGTAACATGAAAGCTGTTCTGTGATTGGTTATCTATATATATAAAAAAAAAAAGTATGTCTGTCTGTCTTCACAGCAACACGCGACGGGTAAGCTAGTACTTTCTAAAAATGAATTCTCTTATTCTTGAAGCGTAAGAGAACTTTTACATTTATTTTTCTAAAAAAGTCTGCACTTTCTCCCTCCATGATGCATGTAAAGAGACGAGACCTTCTTCATGGCAACATTTCAAGGATGCTCAGTCTGTACACTGCCCCCCCCCCCTCACTCTCAGCCTAGTCAATGTATTGTACACACATACTGTTAGGTGCACTGTGCAGACACAATCCTCTGCTTCTGCGTCTGGCAGACGTGAGCGTTGTTCTGCTCTCCCTGTTCACTGAGCTTATACTTATTCTCTTCCAGCACTCTTAGGGTTAATTGCTTCTGGGTCTACTGCTCAGCTTATACACCTTTTCTTATCACCACCCTATATAGCTGCCCTATATAGTGCTGCAGTGTTGTTGTGAGATTTGTTTTCATAACTCCATGTTTAGCCTCTGCTCCGGCAGTTACCTTACTATCGTGCTATCTACTTGTGTTCTGTGTTTTATTGTTCCTCCATTCATGTATCCTGCTGTCTGTTATCTTTGTGAGTTTGCTTCTCTGTTTATCCTTGTCAGCTTTTTCCTCCTTTGTTTCCATACTCCCCAGTATTGTTTGGTCTTTTGTCATACAGGTGTTTTGTCCTGTCAGGGTCAGTTGGCGCCTAGAGGAATACGACAGGGTCGTCCTTATCAGGACACCAGCCCTGCTTATAGGCAGGGGTTTCTCTCTCCTTGTTATCACCTCAGGGCAAGAAATTTTCCCTAGTTTTCAACTGTATACGGGGTTTGTACATCTGGTATCTTACCTCCAACGTTAGGGTCGGCTGTCAGTCATGCTGGATTGAATTATCACCTACCTGGTAGGTTGACACAGTCGTTATATATACATTGCACAGAAAGGGAATCTTGCTGTGGCCCATACTGGGACATAAATGGGGGCACAATGTAGAAGTGTCTGGTATATTTCTCAGGGAGTCAATGAGGGAAGGGATGCAGTGTTTATATTGTTTACCAATATAAAAGGGATGTTTTTAATATCCATGTAAGGCTACAGTATGTTTAGACAGAATGATTATTGTTCAGAAAATCGTTCAAACAAGGGAAACTGAACAATAATCGTTCAGTTTAAATGCAAGCCAATGACTAAACGATGAATGAGAATCGCGCAGTTCTCGTTTGTTGTTCAGTTTCACCTGACATAAAAATCAGCGCCAGCTCGTTCACTTATCATACAGTTTAAACATTGATCATTCAGTGTTACATATAGGAATGTGAAACACTGAACGATCAGTGAATGAGAATTGTACAGTCTAAACAGGCTGCTCAAGTGTGAATGAGCTGGTGATGACCTCATCAGCTCGTTATCTCAAAGTTTTCAACCCCTAGTTAACATCCACATATAAAATAAAAAGAAATTATTGATCTGATCATGGGTGTAACTATTAAGGTATCAGGAAGAGCAGCTGCTATGGACCAACAGCTGGGAAGGGGCTATCCCCAGGGCAGGATTATAATTGGTGCACTTTAAACACTAGCTCCAAGGCCTGTTTCCCCTTTTATTCAGCTTTTCGACAAGCTGAGTGAGACCCCCAACACTGATTCTCACTGTTTTGGGATGCTTTCTTGGTGTGCCATTCATGGCAGTATCACAGCTGAAGCCAGTGATTGCTTGTGTTAGGGTGTGCTGCTGTGATCTGTTGTTCTAAATGGGATTCCAGCAGCACAGTCCCACAGGTGGAATTGATTGAGCTGGCTGGGTGTGAATTTCTCCAGCCAGCCAATCACCACCAGTCTGTTGCTCACATATACCAGCCCCTGTGTAGAGGCTGCTGGGGTTGTCTTTGTTTGTTCAGTGTAAATAATGCCATGTTGGTGTCAGCTGCATTGAGTTCTGCTGTGTTTTGTTTGTCATCTAGGTCTAGGTAGGTCCCCAGGTTCCAGTGCGAAGCTGTCCCTGTCAGGGCGATCACTCTGCATGCAGGCCAGTTTCATATGGAAGTGATCTTGTTAGAGTAGAGACCCGTGAGACAATGAGGACCAGTGAAGTGGACTCGTGGCTTAAGTATCTTGGCCAAAATACTAATCAATGCCTCGTATCGTATCTATTTACATCTGTTTATGCATGCGGATATGCTCGGTCATGTTTTGGGAGTTTGTTAGTCTTGATTTATGTCTGTTTCTTAGTTATGTCCGCTGTTTCACCAGTTCATGAGTGTGAATGACGTAACAGAATGTACAAGTCTCAAGTGTGTGAATGACGTAACAGGTTGAGTGGTCACATGTACAATGAAGAGCATGTGACAGCTGAAGATTCTTCTGGGGACAGTGGGGACCAGTCTCCTGCATTGGACTGGATTGGATCTCTGAGTGGTAAGTACATTATAGTCTGTATTTTAATTTAAACCCATTCCCTTCCTGTATGATTTTTTTTAACCTTTTAACTGACATGGATGGCCATTGATGGACAATATTGACTATAATAGGTTCTTTTGGGCTTCTGTCTCGCTGTCCAAAATTTTACTGGACAAAGTAGCACAGTATACTGAGCTATTTTGCCTGGGTTTATGTGCCAGATCTGCACTGGAGTCTCCGATCAGAGCATCCAACACAGATGTGCACAGAGTCTACAGATTTAGAAAATATTTCTCAACTTTCTGAATACATTTTTCACACACATATGTACACTTTTACTGACATGCACATAGTGATACTACATACCTGCACATCTTACAAGGACAGACATGTGCTTTTACATAGACTTCACATGTGGACAAAGATATACAGAATCATATATAGGCATACTTTTACAGTGCACACACATGTATATACATACCTACATGGTATGAGGTGGTTCAGATGGCCTATACAAGCAGGTGGGTATTGGTATTGTCTCTTCGATGAAGAGTTGAGAACATCAAGAATGTACTGGCCTCCCCCCTTTGCTAACTGTAACTGTGGCCTATCACAGAGGACATGGCGCAATCGGAAGCTACATATACAGTAAATTGAAGTTCAGTCTTTACAACTATTAGGCAGTATGGGTGACTGTTGGTCTCCTGAGAGCCTGGGTCCCTGAATGGGCCACCTACGCCGTCTACATTATAATCCACTATTAGGCATCATAGTTACTTGTTACACCTTTGATTATAGTACATGGGATGGAACCTGAGAAAGTCTTAGATGGAAGTGCACACTTACATCAATATGTTCTTAACATGTAGAATAACATGATGTTCATGTTGACGCAAAAGTAAAGTAACCCTTCCTACCAGTTTTAATTATTTTTGGCCCTTGCAACCTTCAACCACTAAAAAGTCATCAGGATCTGTGTGTTCTTCACTTGGCTTAAGTTTTAACTTTCTAAATGTTTCTCATTTTGAAATAGTAAATCTCTTATCAGTCCCTAAATCCCTCTGAAATGTTGTAGTAAGAGTATACGTCCTGCATTCTGTAACAATTCATTTAAATGTTATGCCAAAATCCATTGTAGATAGCTTTGATCTCTCCAATTTGACATTTTCCCCCTGAAATCACATCTGTTTATTGTTGACTTTAACTTTCTCTTGTAGCGATACATGAGGAACAGCATACTTATGCCTTCATTACTTCAACAAGGAATTTATTTTTATGTATGTTGGGAATCTTGATTTTTCAGTAGTGCTGTGCATTATCGGTCTTATTATTAAGTTACCATGGCCCAAGTAGCTCAGTATATTGGGCTCAGTGCCACAAGAAACATTTGCCTCACCGCGATAACTCAGCTGTGATTTATCCTTGTAATCTTGCCAAGAACACGTATTACTACTGTAACTTGTAACATCTTGAAATCATAACTGTACCAAATTAAAGTACTGAAAGGTATAATCATGAATAAAACTTTTCTCCAGCTACTTTTAAGATATAAAGAACATCATGGACATTCTGGAAATGTGCAGGAGATGACAATGTGTTTAGCACAAAAAAAAACCCATTAAACTTGGTACAGACAAATGCATAGATGGGTTTGTGATAACTGATATGCATACATTATTAACCATCATAGGTAGAGAAACGTCAATTGTTTGGCCTTTCTCTCAAGGAGCCAAACGTCTAAGTTTGACTGTTTTTTAAAGATTTCCTTAAAAGCTATGGAGACCTTTGTGCATGAAAATTAAATACATCATATCTTACGAAGTCCCTGCAGAAAAAAAATGATGCACTTATATGTTTTCTTTTGCATTAAGTTTTTCTTCTCATACATTCAGAAAGCCTCATACTTGGTTTGAAGACTCTCCTACATTCAAATGTCTGGGCTCGGGGGCTTTCCTAGCACTAGTAAGCTGGTCTCTCTCATGCACAAGCTCAGCTCCCCCCACTCCTCTTTCAAAAGCTGTGTTACATAACTACACCCACTCAATACTTCACAGTATCTCCCTATCTTATTCCCTCTCGGAGTGGCTGTTAGTTCTATCCCCCCTTACTGCTGTGTAGAAAATTTACCCAAAGTGAAGTACAGCCCTCTGTAACAGTAACTTTCTCTAGTCTCTGTCCTCCTAATCTCCTCTACCATCCCCTTAGCGCTGTCACACAACCTTATGTAATAGATTTCAGTCCTCCTGTCTGCAGTGCATAGAAATTAAATAATCTTTTATGAAAACCAAATTATAAAAAGTCTTAAAAACACATAAAAAAGATGCTCCAAAATTGTTATTGCATGAAAGATTGTATATTTTTTCTAAAACACACATGTTAAGACAGGTGACAGATCCTCTTTACTCTTTATAGTGCATGAACATCTTTGTGCTGCAATGAAAGTAAATTTAGAAATGTCAGGACTTTTACTATTGATGATCAATCCTGAGAATAGGTCACCAATAGTTGATCAGCAGAAGTCCACCTCTTGAGATTCTTGCCAATCAGCTATCAGTGCTAGAAGTAGATTGCGCTGTCAATATTGCAGTAGCCTAGTTTAGTGATGCAGGCACCGCTTGCATGGAATTCAATAGGACCAGGGGTACCAAACCAGACCACTGCAGTGCAGACAGCTGCTTACAATGCTGGTCAGACTGACAGCTGATCAGCTGATCTGCAGTGATCCCAAACTGCAGACCGGTCAACTACTGATGACCTATCTTTTGGGTAGGTCATTAATAGTAAAAATAGTGGACAAACTGGACACATAAATAGTGTCAGATTAGAAATGCTGAAAAGAAGGAAGCTATGGGTTATTAATTTCAAAGGTTCACTTACTACTTCTCCTCCACAATGTGCTCAATAAAACACATAAGTAGTACAATTGTTTGTGTATATTCTTATTTTAGTTAAGCTCCTTTTACATAGGATGACTGTTAGCCGCTTAGGCACCTGACAGCCGTCTCAGCAATGATTGCTCCGCGAGGTGTGCAGATCGTTCTGGCACACCTGCCTCCATTCACAGTAAACAGGCTGTCGTTCATAGATGAACAATGGCCTGCTTACAGAGGCAGATGCAGTGGCAGATGAATGATGATTTTATGGTCCGGGTAAAGGGTCCAATCAGTGATTTATCTCTGATTGGTCTTTCACTGCATGTGGTTACACAGCACAATTATTGTGCAAACCCCGTGATCTATTTAGCGGTTTGCACTATCGTTGCCCTTTGTCTAGAATTGTGACTTAGATAACAATCAGTCTACATTATTATTAATCAATGTAGATACCCGGGCTCACTTACTATTTCTTGCAGTTATACATAGTTAGTTAACGAATCTGTACAATGCACACAGATGCTAAAAAAAAATGTAGAAATGTTGGGCTTATTTTATTTTACACCACTCTCCTCTGTTACAATTATACCTACAATATGACATGATTGACAAAATTCTATCAAACATGATGTAATTCCACAGCTTTCTCTGGCATAAACCCATTAAATATCTTTGTTTTTCCAGGTGCTACCATCTAAAAAACAAGGCACGCGGGAACTAAAAAAATGTGTTTTGAGTAGATGTGAAGGCTCCCCAGCATACATGTAATTAGTTTTCATTAAGTATTTTCCTCAGTGAAAGGCTAAGAGCTATTTATGACCTCTCGTTATACGCCAGTTTTTCCATTAAAGGATTCAAACGACTCCCACTAAATGACAATTCCCTGTTCAACATCTACAACTGTTATAAAAGCCTATCCAAATAAAATGTACATCAACAAATCCATATACATACATCTTGTCTAAACTTTATTAGGGCTTATTATCAAAAAGCAAAATGTGTTTGTTTTACGTAGGCTCCTACATGCCTTGATGGATCTCAACTAGAGATGAGCGAGTATACTCGCTAAGGCTAACTACTCGAGCAAGTAGTGCCTTAGTCGAGTACCTGCCCGCTCATGTCTAAAGGTAGAGCTGCCGGCGCGGGGGAGCGGTGAGTTGCCGCAGTGAGCAGGGGG
Source organism: Eleutherodactylus coqui (assembly GCF_035609145.1). NCBI lineage: Eukaryota > Metazoa > Chordata > Amphibia > Anura > Eleutherodactylidae > Eleutherodactylus > Eleutherodactylus coqui. The sequence continues at coordinate 114,697,490 of NC_089845.1, read as the reverse complement.
GAGCGGGGGGAAAGAGGGAGAGAGGGATCTCCCCTCCGTTCCCTCCCGCTCTCTCCCGCCGATCCCCGCCCGCCGCCGGCACCTGAATCTTTAGACATGAGCGGGCAGATACTCGACTAAGGCACTACTCGCTTGAGTAGTTAGCCTTAGCGAGTATACTCGCTCATCTCTAATCTCAACTCAACTTGGTAGACATACTCTTCATGATCCACTTAAAATACTAAAATTCATGCTTTTCAACTTTTTGTTGCTCATATCAACCAATCACAGCACAGCCTTCATTTTACTAGAGCAGCTTAAGGAATGATGATTAGTTGTTACATGCCATAAATGCACTCCAAAAACACACAAGCACCCGCAGCACTACAGCAAACCCTTATCCAAGGGGAGGCTCTCCCTGCACAGCCGTTAATCAGGAGACGGATCCAAATCTTCCAATCAATTCCCAAAGTTTATCCAAAAAAGGCAGCAGGAGCATTCAGGTGCAGTAAGACAGGTATTATTTTTTTTAATTCCATCCTCAGTAATCACGCAACGTTTCGGCCGTTACAAACAGCCTTTGTCAAGCATGTTACAGAAAACAACAACCCCCCTTAAATAGTTTAAAACAAGGAGAGTACAGGCATAACATTGGTTACCAGATTGTTCCTCCTACCACTTAATCAGCTGCCAGCTGCGCCGTAGCTGCTCCTGTGTCCAATCCAGGACAACCAAGGATTCAGAGTCCTCCTCCCCGACTGGGCACGCCATCACCAGAGCCTCTGCTTCCATCTTCAGCGTCTCCGCGGGAGCAGCGCGCCCGCGCCGACTTCCTGATAACGTCATCACGCTCCTTACGTTCAGTCACTCCCTCAACGACCTGTGACCACGCCAGCACGTCGTATCCAAGCAACTGCTGCACCTATCACAGTGCAGCCCTGTGTATCTAGGGCGGTTCTACAAGATCAAATCCTAGAACCATAACCTAGCGTCCGTTGTGTTGATCCTAACGCCGAGTAACATATCAGTGGCTCCCTCACACTGCCTCAACACTGTGCTACCCTATTTGATCCCCGCAACCTCTGCACTTGATATAATATGACATAATGCATTCGGGGTAGTCTCATATAGGCGCACAATATATTTACATTGTATGTATTGCAAATCCTGGGCATATCTTACAGCAACTATGATGCTGACGCTGTGTGGCGTAACAGGGACCATTACACAACATCACAACATCGTATTAACTTATTTCGTTAGTGTAGCCCCTTTATTAAGCAAATTATAATGCAATGTAGAACGATGTTCCACCCAATCTATCTACTAATACTATACCCACACAACGCATTACATTAGACCCAGTTGTACCACTCGCCAGATCCCTTAATACAGTGTTAATAAGTGTTATATTAGGGATACGAGCCATTTCTTGGAGAAACTGAAAGAAGTGCAGATAACGCAAAATACCATATTGGCAACATTTGATGTTGTGGCTTTATATACTTCAATCAAGCATTCCAGAGGTTTGGAGGCGGTTGAGCGTTATCTTAACAATTCAGGCATCTCCACGCGGTGTGTTGTGTTTGCCCTGTCGCTGCTGGAGTACATCCTCACCAACAATTATTTTTTGTTTGGGGGGGTGTACTACCGGCAGCGACAGGGCACTGCCATGGGGGCGCACATGGCTCCGACATACGCGAACATATTCATGAGGGCGTTTGAGGAAGATCATGTATACACCTCGAGATTTTGGCAGTATGTGAAATCATGGTGGCGCTTCATCGATGATATTTTTGTGTTATGGGAGGGCACTGTTGAGGAGCTAAACTGTTTTCAGGAGGCCCTGAACAGTGTCCTCCCGGAATTGCGTTTCACTTTAACGTGTTCGCAGACACAGATTCAATTTTTGGATGTGTTGACTAGCAAAACAGCAAATACTTTGTACACAGACATCTATAGGAAGCCCACCGATCGCAACAATCTGTTAAGATATGAGAGTTTTCACCCCAAACCCATGATTGCATCTTTACCGGGCAGCCAACTCTTGAGAGTCAAAAGAATTGCTAATGAAGAGGTAGTGGAGGAGAGGTTGCAGCAGATGTGCGATAGGTTTCGCCAGAGAGGTTACCCAGAGGTGGTGCTGAATAGAGCAAAGGAAAAGATGGAAGGAGTTGAAGTGGCAGGCACTCGGAAGGGTGAGAGGACGAATGGCAGGATCCCCTGTGTAATGTCTTACAGTAATATGAGTTGTAGAATAGCGGATGCATTGGAGAAACATTGGGGCATACTACAAAGAGGCTGCAGTGAGATTTGTGAGTTCCGTCCCCCCCCCAAGTATATGCTTGTACATACAGTAATGGAGGAGAAGGGGAGACCCGAACAGAGACTGTTGCAGCCTTTCAGGCCTGGCAATTTTCCCTGCTTGGGATGCGCCAGTTGCGGCAATTTAGTAAAAGTAATTCTTTTAGGCCTCCGTATACAGGAAGAGAGTTCAAAATCAAGGGGAGATTTACCTGTAACTCTAGGTTTGTAGTGTACCTAATAACCTGCCCCTGTGGGCTGGGTTACGTGGTGGAGACCACGCAAGAGGTGAAGCAAAGGATTTTCCAACATAAAAGTACCATATGTACAAAGAAGAAAGAACTGCCTATCCCTAAGCATTTTTTAGAACATGGTCATACGGTGGATCAATTACGATTTAGGGTTATAGACCATGTTCCCGTATTAAGTAGAGGGGGGGATAGAGAAAACCTCTTGAAACGCAAGGAACTCCGATGGATACACACGCTAGATACAATGACACCGAGGGGGCTTAATAATGAATACAGCTATTTGCCGCATATCTAGATTGTGATTCTGAAATGTGTTTAATGTTTTTAATCAATGGAGAGGCGGTATTGCATGATTGAATACTAATATAGTCCTCTGTATTTTTCAGGATCGGAGTTCCTCCTTTTCTGACATGGGCTACATCACCGAAGCTTTGATACGTTTTTTGACTACATAGAGCGCGACATATATTAGTAATGAAACGGCACGATTGTATTTTGATATATTATTTTTTCATCATTTGTATTCAATAAATCAATGTAAAGAAATTTACTGTAAAGCGAATGATTAACACTGTATTAAGGGATCTGGCGAGTGGTAAAACTGGGTCTAATGTAATGCGTTGTGTGGGTATAGTATTAGTAGATCGATTGGGTGGAACATCGTTCTACATTGCATTATAATTTGCTTAATAAAGGGGCTACACTAACGAAATAAGTTAATACGATGTTGTGATGTTGTGTAATGGTCCCTGTTACGCCACACAGCGTCAGCATCATAGTTGCTGTAAGATATGCCCAGGATTTGCAATACATACAATGTAAATATATTGTGCGCCTATATGAGACTACCCCGAATGCATTATGTCATATTATATCTAGTGCAGAGGTTGCGGGGATCAAATAGGGTAGCACAGTGTTGAGGCAGTGTGAGGGAGCCGTTGATATGTTACTCGGCGTTAGGATCAACACAACGGACGCTAGGTTATGGTTCTAGGATTTGATCTTGTAGAACCGCCCTAGATACACAGGGCTGCACTGTGATAGGTGCAGCAGTTGCTTGGATACGACGTGCTGGCGTGGTCACAGGTCGTTGAGGGAGTGACTGAATGTAAGGAGCGTGATGACGTCATCAGGAAGTCGGCGCGGGCGCGCTGCTCCCACGGAGACGTTGAAGATGGAAGCAGAGGCTCTGGTGATGGTGTGCCCAGTCGGGGAGGAGGACTCTGGATCCTTGGTTGTCCTGGATTGGACACAGGAGCAGCTACGGCGCAGCTGGCAGCTGATTAAGTGGTAGGAGGAACAATCTGGTAACCAATGTTATGCCTGTACTCTCCTTGTTTTAAACTATTTAACGGGGGTTGTGGTTTTCTGTAACATGCTTGACAAAGGCTGTTTGTAACGGCCGAAATGTTGCGTGATTACTGAGGATGGAATAAAGAAAATAATACCTGTTTTACTGCACCTGAATGCTCCTGCTGCCTTTTTTGGATAAACATGCCATAAATTGTTATTTACACAGTTTCAATAACTGAGGCCTATTGCATAATCTATGGTAAAATAAGATACTTTTTGATTTAGTGTGGTGAATAATTTAGACATGTAGCAGATCAAGAATGCCTCCGAAAAATTGAAACCCATTGGATAAGTACAGTAGAATATAGAGAAAATTATTGCGAGTGAGTGAAGTGAACAATGTGACTATAGACTTATGAATGAGCAGGAAAGAGCCAGGACACCAAGGGCTGTAGAGACCCCAAAACAGCATGATGTCTGAATTTAAAGAGAGAAGGAAAGAGCCAGGACATCAAGGGCAACAGAGATCGCTGAACAGTATGAGGCCCAAATTCAAAAAGAGAGGGAGATACAGAGCCAGTGCATCTTGGGCGGCAAGGCATTACAATTTGTTGCTGGAAAGTTTTCAATCCTTCCAAGGACTACGATTAGCTTCCAAATGGTATCATTAGAAGAACACAACACGCTTTGCTTTTTTCAGACACTTCACTTAAACAAACATTTATACCTCAAATTACCTTCCCCAATTGTCTCCACCTCCCAAATACAATGCTACCTGAGCAGTGCAGAGATAATTCCTACTTATAACGACCTGGAGGGCTCAGTAAAAACTTAGGAAAGCTCTGTCCTTACACACTCATTACTCCCCATGCCTTACACTATTACAGAACCAGTATTTTCAAGATAATGCCCCCCATGGATAATCTAATTTATGGCACAGGGGTGGCATATTAAACAACAAATGCCTACGACATAAGGACACGCATACTCTCTTGAGTTAAATATCCGCATATTCTTAATACCTTTTTGGCATATCTATAGGCCAAGAGTTATGTAGATAAAATTTTGACTAATGTATTGTTACATGAGAGGTTAATGCTGAATCAGACAAGTTTATGACATCGTCCCGGCATGAGAGGTCATACAGCTGGAGTTTACAGATTCCTACACACTCCGCTTGATTATACTCATTCTTGAACAGCCCACTCAAAGTGGCTTATTGATATCTTGGGGATGACTTTACTGCTGCTATTGAAAGCATTGCAATATCTATTCACTTCCTTCTTGTTGCTATGTTGAGATGACTCTGCAACTTTATCATAGAACTTACATTACTAGCTTGAGAGGAAATAAAATGGGTCTGTATCTGAATGAGGAGTGTTTCCACTGTCAGAAGGGGGCGTGGGTATTTATCACTGTCCGTGAGACTGACAAGCTATACAGGCTTTCTGGACAAGGGTGCACGTAACTTCAGCTTGTCCGTATAACTGTATCTGGGCCGTTTTTGGCTGTATAGATCCAAGGAAAGCCAGATGCACACCAATAGGTAGCAAACTTCTACATATGGTGGCAGCGGCTGGAGTTATAAAAATTCTGTAGTATGACACGAACACCTCTCCTTTTAAGCTTTTTCTGGAGAAACTGTCATTCATTATGCAAATTGATTGGATTGATGCCTCTTTTAAAAAAGAAAAACAAGTACAAGGCTTGTTTTGAAACACAGGAGTTTTATTGAAATACTGACTCACCAAGTTAAGGTGACTATTAGAGATGAGCGAGCACGCTCGATTAGGGCTGGTACTCGAGCGAGCATCGGTCTTCTCGAGTAACTGATTACTCGTCTGAGCGATGGCGGGGGCGGTGGGGGAGAACGTGGGGAGATCTTTCTCTCTCCCCCCGCTCACCCCCCTCAACTTCTCCTAACCCCTTAACGCAAAGGCGTTAATTTGAAGCTCCTGCGCCCCAATGCAAAACCTGTAACAGGGCCCCAAACTATAATGCTTTATTCATAGTACTGGGCTCCATATATGGAGAAGAGAGGCCTTATGGACCCCTTAAGGCTCCTGGGCCCGGGTGCCACCACATCACCTGCATTCCCTATAGCTACGCCAGTGCCCTCCATCATTGTCATGGGGGATGGAGTGCGTTAAAAAACGCGAAAATGCGGAAAAATAGAACAGACAGCGCTTGAAAGTCACGGTAACGCCGCATTCGAGGAGGTCTGAGAAGCACCATTAAAATCAATTGTAGCGTTATACCATGATTAGCACGATGCACAGGATGCCACGCTAATCGCGGTAAAAAGGGGGATGTGTGAGAGTGGCCTAAGAGCAAGATTTTTTAAAACAATAATAATTAGGTATTATATAATCAACCATTAACCATTTCTGCATCTTTGTCTACTTCATCCTTGTTCTCAGATAGACCAAGATTTCTGTAATACTCATGATAGATTGGAGGAAAACGTTTATACTGCTGAGATAGTAACCAATCACTGCACAGCTTTTATGCTATCAGCAATAAAGGCAGATTTTCTTTTAGGCAACTTTTATAAGAGTGTGGTGCTGGGCTACTTTTCCATGGCCAACCCTCTATAAAGGTGAGAATCGGCATATCCTAAATCACTGACAGTTAAAGAATACATTTGTAGATGTGCAAGAGTTCATCGTATTGGAAGTATTCACTTTAATATGGCTTTGTAGGGAGGTTTTCATAGTGCTTCAAGTTCTGTGTGATGGCAAGATGAACAGAAATTGTGCCTTGTAATAACCCATTATTTATAATGGGTCCATTTATATGAGCAATTTTTTGGTCCCGCCAATACCACAAGATCGAAAAATCACAGCATGTCCTATTTTTGTGTGAGTTTCACATAACAATAGGACTCGTGATATGTAGTGACCTGTGCATCACACAGTATATGGGCATAATGCCCGTGTGCTGTGCCATGAGAGTTTTGGGCGCAACCTGCTATCACCTGTGTATACGGTCTAATTCAGACAACAGTTTTTAATCAACAGCTTGAATTATACAACATTATTTCTCCATCGTTAATCATGGTTAGGGGGTAGGCCATTATCTAAATAAATTTTCCCTGTAGCAACTTCTGTGTGGATGGTCGCAACTTCCTCAGGTACTGTAATATCAACTGTTTGCCAGGAGTTTGAGAAGCCAAATGTAATGATAAGATGACCACTAGGCACTGGGCTCTTGTAGAGCGTAGGCTTAGTGTTGGTTCAGCGTATCCCCTTTGCTATTAAGGTTCCTTTTGCCGGAGGATATACATTGTTAGCAAGCAAGGAGATGATTGGCCTAATGGTCCCCGAAAGAACATAGAGGGGAAAACAAACACTAGGCTCTTCTGTCCTAAATAGCAAAAATGGAACCATAATGGGGGCCTGGTTTAATCTTCATTATACTGCCCTCTCTCTCTTCTGTATCGAAGCTTGTATTATTTTTTAACTCAAGCCCATAACGTATTGATTAGGGCTCTTTCACAGGGCAAGCCGATATATTTTACAATCTGATGCATTGGATTCCAATGCATCAGATCACATGGCCATATTCCCGTGGTGTAAAAGCACCCGGCCTGGCCCATATAGCACCGGGCGCTTTCACCCCTGGCCGAAAAGATAGTCCTGGAAATATCTTTCCGTCCTGAATACGTCGGCCGCTGCATGGGCTCCTATGGTAGCCAATGACAGTGGCCGGAGAAGGGAAGTGGGAGGGAGTTGAGCAGCATGACTGCTAAACTCCCTCCCTCTTCTGACCCCCCCTCCGGCTGCCCCGCTCCGCCCCAGTCTCGCCCACTCCCATTGCAAACAGCTGGAGGGAAGGAGAGTGGAGGTGAGCCGGCGAGGGAGAGGGAATGGAAGGCAATAGCATTGCGGCCTCGGCATATATGCATTGACTGTGTCATCTAAACGGGTGCACAAACATTAGAGTTGTGCGTCCGTTCAAGCGTTTTTACGGCGACGGCGGGCACACGTAAAAACGCTTACAGCCGTGTGAAAGAGGCCTTAGTAACATGACATAGAGTTAGCAAGTACTAATGAGGAAAGAAATGGGCCTGTCAAGTAATTACAACGGAAGAAGGTTTAAGCTCTAAGTACATTATTGTGACTTGAAATATTAAGATATTAAAGTGTTAGCAACTGGGATCTATTTTCAAAGAGATTTCATCACATAAAGGAATGAGAACAAATAATTGTTTTGACAATCTATCAGAATTAGGTTAAAGTTGTTCGAGCTATTTACAAAGACATAAACACAGTGCTACATCATTGACTACATCTGGTCCAAAAATGAACAATCACACACACACAGTATCAAAGGCTACAAGTATATCAGTTCATTGCAAGTTCATTATAAACATTATTGTAATTTACCGCAAATTGGCATGTGCCGGTAAAGCCTGAACAGATCTACATTCCAGTTTACCTGCAGTTTATGCCAATTCCGCATGAAGTTATGCTACAAATATAGCAGAGTTTAACTCGAGATTTAGGGCCTCTTCACACAAGTGTATGCATATTTGCACTCATTCTTGATGAATGAAAGTTGCGCTTGCAACAGCGTTTTTTATTGTACTTTTTGGGCGCGTAAGTCATGAACAATTGCACGTGCAAAAAAATATGCACTAAGGCTCCCAGCCATTGAAATGGCCACATTTTTTGTGAGTTCCAGGCGCGTTCTTGTCCTGCGCAAACGCACAGGAGAATAGAGCATGCAGCGTTTTTTTTATTTGCGAAACACAGTTGCGCATGGTAAATACACATTTGTGAATGAACCCATTGAAATCAATAGGTTCTGTTTTCTGCGTATTGCGTGTGCAAATACATGCTCAAATATGCCCTTGTGAAAGGGGCCCTAATGACCCTATTAGACAGAATGAGCTCATTTGCCCTCAGGCAATCTGTTTAGACTGCACAATTCTCATTAAGAATCGTTCAGTTTTCATTTACTTATCGATCAGTGTTTCACATTTCTATGTGATAAGTAAGCCATCAGTGTTTAAACTGCCCGACGAGTCAATGAGCCGGTGATTATTTTTATGCCGGCTGAAACTGAACGAGGAATGAGAATCTCACGATTCTTGTTCATCATTCACTCGTTGGCTGCGTTTAAAATTATTGACTATCATTTAGTTTTGCTCATTTAAATGATTTTCTGAACAATATCAGTCTGAAGGCCCATTTAGACACAACGATTATCGTTCAAAAGATGTCTTTTAAGTGATAATCGTTGTTTCATTTACATCACAAGATGATCGTTTAAACCTTGCACTCCGGAGGATGCAGAGAATAAATGGGGGGCGCTTGTTCTCTGCATCCATCTGTTCCCTGTTGGCTGCGCCCGGCTGTTTTACAGCTGAGCGCTCCCAGCGGAGTATGCAGAGGACAAGCGGGGAGCCGCTTGTTCTCTGCATCCAGCTGTTCCCTGTTGGGAGCGACCGGCTGTCATACAGCCGAGCGCTCCCAGCGGAGGATGCAGAGGACAAGCAGGGAGCTGCTTGTTCTCTGCATCCAGCTGTCCCCTGTTGGGTGCGCCCAGCTGTCATACAGCTGAGCGCTCTCAGCGGAGTATGCAGAGGACAAGCGGGGAGCCGCTTGTTCTCTGCATCCAGCTGTTCCCTGTTGGGAGCGACCGGCTGTCATACAGCCGAGCGCTCCCAGCGGAGGATGCAGAGGACAAGAAGGGAGCCGCTTGTTCTCTGCATCCAGCTGTTCCCTGTTGGGTGCGCCCGGCTGTCATACAGCCAAGCGCTCCCAGCGGAGGATGCAGAGGACAAGCGGGGAGCCGCTTCTTCTCTGCATCCAGCTGTTCCCTGTTGGGTGCGCCCGGCTGTCATACAGCTGAGCACTCCCAGCGGAGGATGCAGAGGACAAGCAAGGAGCCGCTTGTTCTCTGCATCCAGTTGTTCCCTGCTGGGAGTGCCCGGCTAAGTACCATGGGTTTTGAAGCAGCGCTTTCCTGGCAAATATGTCCCATGTGACCCCAGCCTTAGAGGGGGCTGTCCAAACCAGACAACCATCGTAAATAAATAAAAAGTAATCATGTAAGGCTATGTTCACATCATGAAATTTTAGACAAAATAGTTCAGCATGCTGTGCTATTTCATCTGGGAGTATTTCTTCTGACTGGTCAGAAGCTGGACTTATCCCATTATATTTAGTGGAATCTGTCTGGGTCCAGAATATGCCACAACAGTTTTTCTTCTGTTCAACTCAAGAGACAGAGCCAAACAATGAAAAAGCATAACACTCATATCAACAGAGCCTTAGATGTGAGAGACATCATCTTCAACAACTCTTTCAGGATTGGACAATAACCTACAGGGCAGGCACCTATGGGGAGCACTGAATAGTCAGTTTACTTAGAGGAGAGCTATTTTTCATGTATGGAAGGTGTTTGCGCCATGTTTATGCACAGCTGTTTATGGGTATATATTGCACAGCCATTACCTTCTTATCCTGTCCTCCATTGCAGATGTTTACCCACATTACTAGTTTCCAAGATAGCCGCTGTTGACATATGGCTTTAAATTACATTTATCACAATTCCCTGCTCTGTACTTCCTTCCTGTGCATTACCCTACTAAGCTCTGCCCTGTTATTTGTCATCAATCTGGTCCCAGTAGCTGGATAGAAAAAAAGCCGTTCCTGGTTGTTCTTACTGAGCAAGCCCGAGCTGGAATGCCTACAGGACATATCCATGGCAACCTGGGAATAAACACTTCTGAAGTTCCAGGAGAAGCTCATGGCTTTTTAGAGCTACAGACAAAAAATCCAAAGAATAACCAAATTTCAAACTTTAATAACTTTTGATTAGCATTCATTTGACAGTAACTTTACATAACTGGAATACCCTTGTGTCGTGACCGAGACCTAGGAGGTGCATAAGCAACGGGACAGAAATAAGTTGGTAGTCACGATGGCTCTACTGCTCCTCCCATCAGGTGATGAAAATGGTGGTCTTGTGTGCTGAGCTACAACCAGTGCTAAAAATAAATAAGCAGGCAGTTATTATGGCCTGCTACTTGTGGAGTTTGGTAGGGGAAGGTGTTGGTTTGTCGTGACGCCAATCTATATATGGGTAGGGACCCATTCAGAAAAGGAACAATAAAATACAAAAAATTGGAAAAACTAAACAAAAATGGGTGCCCCTGGAGTGTAGAGTGTGGTACCTCAGTGCAGGATGTTGATGATGGGAAGAGACTCGAGGTAACAGATTCAGATGATAAAACAATTTAACTCTTTATTTGCAGGGAGAGAAAGAATTTGTGGAAATTTGCAGTGATGACACAGGTTGCATGAAAGTCACTTGAAGCAGATGAAAACTTTGAATTACACTTCCCAACATTGATTGTTTAGAACTTTTCCCAGGGGTTTGACAAAAGACTTTACACTGGTACACTCCGCTTTAACTTTCAGCTTTCCTCCCTGCCTTTGACTATTGCTTTGAATATCACTGGTTGACTTGATCTCCTTTTCTTCATTTCTCTCTATCTCTGTCCTTCCTCTTCTGTCCTTCCCAAGAATTTTTGTGTTTCAGTACTCACACTTAGATGTTCTCCTTCCCACAGGACTGGCTGTTGTATATGCTCTCCTTGTTCTTCCCCAGTCTTTATGTCTAGGATCTTTGCTAGTCAACCTCCAGGACTAGACTAAGTATCCCCGCCCACTTTCTACCTTTTATACCCAACAGTCACCCAATTCTGAGCTAGGGGAGACCTAACTACCCAATCCCTACACTAGCTAGGGGTGATTGACAGCTGAGAGAGCAGGTTAGGGTAATTTCTGCCAACTGAAAGCTGCGCACTGATTGGTTGCTATGGGCAACAAAGATTTTCTTTTAGACAGCTTTCGTTAGAGTATGGCGCTGGGGTAATTTTTCGTGCTCTACCTTGTACAACAAACGTCACATCTCATGTCATTTACATCCACACTAGTGGCGTGAAGATATCTCTTCTATTTAAACACACAAGCCTACATAATAAAATGAACACCTTGTCATTAATCATCTGCTGATGTCTGATGTCCCATAACGATGGTTTCATGAAGTGGCAACATCTTGATTTAACAAATTCCAAACTTAAGTCTTGTGAAATCATGGTACGTTCTGAAATATATAGTAGCGAAGATGAGCGCCGAGCTGCTCAAAAAGAGAGAATAAGACAAGAAAGAGCCAATGAAAAGGAAGAACAACGAGCTACATGTGGATCCTGAGCATGGATATTTATACAGTGTATATATAGACTGCAGTCACCATCCTGGGACAGGCTTTCTACTACCGTGTTTCCCCAAAAATACAATTATTTTTTACCCCAAAAGAGGCAGCAGGTCTTATTTTTGGTGGGTGTCGTATTATACTTACCTGACAGGCTCAGTCCAGGTCCCTTCCACTGCTCTCTGGAGCTCTGACGCACTTCTTGCAGTCCTTGGCTGCGGAAAGAAGATCACTCCCTGGTTACAGGATGCATAAATCCTGCCTCCAGGAAGCGATGGCTGTGATTGGCTGAGCAGCAGTCGAAGAACCAATCACAGCCATCGCATTGATTCATCTAGCGCAGCATTGATTGGTTCCCGAGTGCCGCTCAGCCAATCAGAGCCATCACTTTCTGAAGGTGGGATTTCTAAATCCTGTAACCATGAAGTGATCTTCTGTGGGCAGCTGAAGACTGCAAGAAGCACGCTGAAGCATCGGACAGCAGCAGGAGGAGCTGGTCTAAGCCTGCTTGATAATGTATTCCTTTTTTTTCTCTATGTAATGCAGTTAGGGCTTATTCGAAGAAACAAGGTAGTTCTAACCTCAAATTTAAAAATATTGATTGAAATATAAGTTAATTGCAAACCTAAAATTAACAAAGAATCAAAATCAAATAAAGGAGTAAGTTATTTATTTGACCATTTACAATATTCTATCGGCTTTGCATTAGGATAAGTTATTACATTTCTCACTGAAACTAGTGGGACGTGTGCAGGTCTTTTTATGAGACATATGTTTTGCATTTGAATTCTTGCTCATTACTCTTAATTTTGACAACGAGTACAATGTCTATAACTTTATTAGAACTCTCTTAGCAAATACAATATGTTGAATTTCTGCCACTTGGTCAGTTTATATTGTCACTAAGATGTAGAAGTCAAGATTGAAAGCTCTTGTTAATTTTATGTTATTTGCCAGGTCTTTACTTTGAAATATAATCTTTCATTTTAATGGCAATCTTCTGACCAATAAAGCTTGAACATTTCAGCTAAGGTTCCTTTTAAGAAAGGTTCTATTGTATGTGAGGTTTTTTTATTTTTAAGTCAAATTGACAATGACAGTATATTGGCAAGTCTTGCAAGGTTAAAACAATCTAGTTGTTATTACAAGTGTTTAAACATATTAATAAAAAGGAAACAATGCAATTTCTCAAAAATTCTTTTGAAGCATCACAGCAGCAGCTGAATGGATCAAGGTTTTATCTCTTTTCTAACACTTACTGAGGACTCCAGTCAGCAATTTTTCTGAAACCGATATACTGTTATTTTCACTCCAAGGGTTCCAGAGTTCATTTTTCATGACAGTTTGAAGGACCTGCGAAGAAAATGGTTAGAAAGAGAGAACGATTAGATCTGAGATCAACTTCATTTATTTCAGTAGTTACTGTATTCAAGCTGTATAATATTAACAACTGAAGAAAAAGTTTAATTACTCTGCCAAATGCACTTATACGAAAAGTTTCAGAACATATATTTTATACAAAGATTAGTACATAGAAAGATTAGCCATAAATGGGACATATTCTTAAAATTGGCGTTGAAATTTGAGTCATGTTTCAAAGCTCTTTAAAGGGAACCTGTCACGCCCCCACACTACCTTAAACTAAGTTATAGGAAAACACAATAGGAATGCGCCACAAGGTTCGTCTTTAGATCCTTTGCCACATAGAACCAATCCCTTGGGCTTAGGGAGAGCTGCAGGACATGTAGAGGACTTCTCTTAGATAGAGAGCCCCCCACAGCACCATGTAGCGCAGGGACATTTTTTCTAACACACTGTTTATGTCTCTCTTAAACTACACAGGTCTTGTTGCTCCTTTCCTCTTTTGTGGTATGCTGCTATTTTAGTTCTCATAAAAGGATAGTTATATAGTCTATGGGCTAACAGTGACTTTCTGCAATTGCTATGGTATTGTACATTAACCTGATTGGTTAAGGATGGTGTCAGTGTTTGCTATGGTCATGACAGATGAACCGCCATACTGGTACCCAAACGTGACAGTGCCCAAAGCTCCTAGAAAAGGCTGCTGGAAACACTAAGTGTCATAATCGTGAGTTGGGCCTTTGTTTGTTGGACTGAACACTTGAGGCCTAGCTTCTGACTGAGTGACCTGTACCCCTCTTTCGAGTGACCATCATTCCTGATAAAGCTCGATGCAGCTCCAACTGTGCCAGTGCTTTCATTGGTCTTTTGGCTACTTTTTTCTTCTACTCCTCGGACAATTATTTGTTATTATGTTCATCTATTAACATGTTAAATAAAGTTTGGAAGCATGTAAAGTTCAATTCTTCAAGAGGTTCATAAGCCACTGTCAGACATGCTGCAGTCCTGTAACCGGGTTCAGTTCCAGTGTCAGGGAGAGACCAGACAGGCATGTAAAACTGCTGTACCACCCAACCTGGTGAGTCTCCCAACAGAACGCATGAACCAGTTCCCTGATCCACCTATGATCCAAACGGGAATCCCCCACTAGCATGCCCCCATGTCCCTTCCTGCATGAGCATTTACAGCTATATCTCCAGTATTGTTCTGTCTTAGGGCAAGCCTTAAAATAAATTATAGCAGATGGCTGCAACTTTTTTATATGATTATTTCTGCCTGCTGTTTGTAACTGAGCTAGGGTGTAAAATTTGTTATAAAATAACCAATCTCTGATCCTAAGATAAAATTTGTCCAGGAACCAGAAGGTGGAGTAACATTACTTGGTGTCCTCCTTTCTTCCCCCTCTACTACTGATCCACCTTTTTCTGTGGATATATCTTTATTCTTCCAAGATGACCACAGCAATTCTTAGACTTCCTGATGTATACTGAGCGTGAGACATTACACGCTACTTTGATTGGCTAGCACTGCTCACAAGAACAGCATTGGCCAATCCAAAAGAAGCATGCAATGTCTGACTACTAATGAACAATATGCATCAAGTCGTGCCAGGATTGCCTTGGCCATTTTGTAAGAATGAAGAGGAGCCCCAGGAACAGGCAGATCAGTGGCAGAAAGAAGAGTACCAGGTAATATAACTTCCAGTCCCTAGTCCCTGACAAATTTTGTAGCCAGGACCAAAGGGTGGTTCAGCAAAATTAGCATATGAATTGCAATGGGAATAGGGGAAGAATCAGCAGCTTCTGCAGGGACAAAGAATAGGACATGTTAAAATCTAATATACCTAATTCTTAATTTCTCCAACACAAACTGTGGAGGGAAGGTTAAGGTTAACATTTGATTGTCAGTTGATACTCCTGAAATCAACAAATTTAGCCGATTTCCATTTCATGCATATGGCCTGTTTTACAACTAATTGGCTATCAAACTATGTGCAGCTGATAACACCACAAACATTTAAGGCCAAGTGTCACCATATAAAGCAGAGGTGAAAGGAAAGAAATCACAGCACTCCATTTATAATATTTAGTAAATCAATGATTGGCCATTCATAGCGTATACTAGAAATGATACAAGATTTAAAAAAATTGGTGATTTACATGAAAGACTATATCCAATTAATATGCTAAAAGAAAAATCTGCTGTGTAGGCGCAACTCTCTACAGGTTCCAATTAATGACTTATAATGAAAGCAGTCTAAATGTGGTCATATACCTTACATAGATATTGGCCAAATGGTCATTCGGATGATGGCTGTTCCTCGCAATCTAAACATACGTGCAGTGAGTGAGCATGTGTTTTCCATGTGAAAAGGGGAAAAAATATTGCCAAGCTCCTTTGGCAGCAACTTACATCCTGTGAGAACATAGCACTGGGCATGTTGAAGTCCAAAATGCCTGCATTGGGAAAAATTGGGAAATCTTCAACAACATCAGACTGTCAACCGATCCCAAAGAAATTGACAGGTTGGACCAATGATCATCTAATGTGTATGAGAATCTTAAATCTGCCATTTTTGACAATATCTATCTTCTGTCTGGAACAGTCTAACAGATCATGGGATGCCCTATTTAGAGTTTTTTTGTTTCCATTGCTTTTTTGGCCTGTCAGAGCCATCACAGATCATTGTGATTAAAATTAAGCTGGAAATATGTATTGACAAATATGATCCTAATATTCATGAACCCCTATCGTGGTCATGTCGTGGATGCCCAAGTGCACAACTCATTAGAGTTAGGGCAGCTTTAGACGAGTCAGCAGAGTAATAGTCATTTAGTGAATGTAGGCAAAGCGCACCAGAGATCTCTTGCCTCTATTGACTGTAGACTGGCAGTCATTCAAAGATGAACAACTGCCTGTTTATACTGTGCAAGAAGTCGCTCACTAGTAGTTCCGTTTCAGTAAGCTAAAATTCTGGAAAGCCAACGGACCTCATTATAGTCAATGAGGTTCATAGGACGTAGCTGGTGTCTAGCATATGAGAGATATGGCACCACCATTGCTTTTATTGTAAAACTAAAAAATGGAAGTTTAAACTGGTTCCTAACAATGCTTGGCTACTCAACAGAGTTAAAAGAAGTGTTTAGCCTCTAGATTTAGTGAGGGCAAAAAAGTAATTGACACTGGTGCGCATGAGTAACATTTTGTGGTTCCCTTGTATTGTATAGTCACGCAATGGTCTAATCCATAAATGTATAGATGTTACATAAAAGAACTGCAAGTGTGTATAAAGAAGCTAAACAACAACTAACAATCCAAAGACAGTGTTCCAATTAGCGATAACTAGAAAAACAAGTGTGTGAGAAAACATGTAGCACTCCACAATTTGGTATCAAAAATTTAAAAAAAGGTTTTCATTGGTATGAATAACATCAAACAAAGACACCATCCAAATATTTAAACCCAACTCATGGGAATAACAACAGTTTGGCTATATATATATATATATATATATATATATATATATATATATATATATATATATATATATATATATATATATATATATATATATATATATATATATATATAAATAAATAAATTAAATAAAATATGACCACCACTCGTTACCACAGCAAGTATGAAAAACAGTAGCTCAATATCACAGCATTGCCAAACCTTGCTTCATGATACTATCACTCCTATGTTTATGACATTATACTCTTATTCAACGGCAGATGGGACAAAATAGACACAAGCATCATTTGCAATCACAGATAGTGCTAGCCTCACAAGTACTAATGAAGTGTTTCCACCTATATGCTCACATGATCAAAAAAAAGCAATTCATGCTATCAGAATTAGATATGGTGGTTTGTCCAATGCATGCCTAGATACCATGGAATACCTCAACACCCACTTAGTGATGAGGGATTAGTGGAAATCGGTTTGTGTTGGTATGGGGCCAATTTCACGAAAATCATTGCGAATCGGGATGGTCAATTATGGCTCACATTAAAGTCAATGGGGATAAAAATCCGGTTAACACCGTGCTTCTTTCAAAAATTGGTTAAAATAGTGTACAGTAGTGTAGGGGTCAATCGTAACACACGGGTGTCACTTAAAACAAAAGAAGGGCCACATAGGGACTCCTAGATCAAAAATTGCACCCAGGAAGACATGAGGTGTGCTGCTTCTTTTAAAAGCAATGTCATAAAATCTGCCAAGTGAACAAAACACTCAAGCATGAGCCTACTCCTCCTCCTCCTCCTCCTCCTCCAAGAAAAAGCAGTAGAGTTACCAATAGGTTACGCCAAGGAAGACAGCAGGTGTGTTGCTTGTTTTATCCCCTTAAGGACATTGCCTATTTTGGCGTTGAGGACCAAGCGATTTTTGGTATTTTTCCATCTCCATTTTTCAAAAACCATAACTTTTTTATTTGTCCGTCAACGTGGCCGTATAAGGGCTTGTTTTTTGCATGGTGAACTGTAGATTTTTTTGGTACCATTTTTGGGTGCATAGACTACATTGTAAAACTTTTATTATTTTTTTTATGATCGTAGGAAGAGAAAACGCATCAATTCTGCCATAGATTTTTTAGTTTTTTTTAAAAAAAGCGTTAATTATGCAGCATAAATGATACAACACATTTTTTTCTGCGGGCCGGTACGGTTACGGTTTTTTTCACTTTTCCACAATAAAAACCTTTTTTTGGAAATTCTTATTTTTTTCTAAACTCATTGCATTCAAAGTGCTATAACTTTTTTTATTTTTCCATGTACGGAGCTCTGTGAGGGCTTATTTTTTGCGAGACGAGCTGTATTTTCTATTGGTACCATTTTGGGGTACATCTGGTTTTTTTGATCACTTTTATTGCGCTTTATGGGAGGCAAAATGCTAAAAATTAGCATTTTGCCTCAGTTTTTTAGCATTTTTTTTTACGCTTTTTGCCGTGCAGGATAAAAAACATGTTCAATGTATTGTACGCGTCATTACGGAACGTGTTGATACCAAATATGTGGGGGTTTTAATTTTTTACATTTTTTTATGCTAATATGAGAAAAAGCATAAAAAAAGGGTTTTTTGACATTTTATCTTACATTTTTATTTTTTGAACTTTCTTTTTCTTTTTTTTTTTCCAACACTTGCGTCCCTCTGAGGGACACTTACTGTAGCACTTCAGATTGCTGCGATAATGCATGACAGGGCTTCTTCCCTGCCATGCATTATCGCTTACTATAGCGATCATAGGCTATGGCAGTACAGGACGCCGGTATCCGGCATCCTGTTGCTATAGCAACCAGCCGGGCCGGCCGGAGACACAGAGGGAGTGCGCTCCCTCTGTGAACCCTTTCCCTGCCGCGATCTACTTAGATCGCGGCAGGGAAGGGATTAACAGCGGGGGCGCATCTCTGATGCCCTCCCGCTGTTGCAGCGGGACGCTGGCTGTGAGTGACAGCCGGCTCCCACTGCGGGATAGCGCGGGATCATATGTGATCCCGCGTTATCTCCAGGACGTAAGTTTACGTCCTGTTGCGGGAAGTACCAGGCTCCCAGGATGTAAATTTACATCCTGCAGCGGGAAGGGGTTAAAAGCAATGTCATAAAGTTTGCAAAGGACAAAATTCTACCAGGTGAATAAGATAGACAACCACGGATCTTCTCCAAGAAAAAGCTGTATATCTACAGCTGTTTCTTGCATTTTAGAAAATCTTCATTTTTGGGGGGTAGGAGGGGACAGACAAGGATGAATGTCCCACAACTCTTGGGGGGTATCATGAAATGTGAACTACAACTTTCGGCTCGAGACATGCTGGAATATGGGATAGATGTCAATGTTGGTGGCCTAATTGTTGCTCTCTGTTTCCTTCTCCTGGCTCTGGAGCCTGGTTATCAATTGCAGAAGAGAAGCCTGAAGTAGGTGTACTACAGGCACTACATAAAACTGCCTCTCTGTGCTCAGAGGCTACTGCATGAACAGGGATGGAGATGGGGGAAGAGGCAACTACAGCAGCAGAAGAGGGAGCAGGATGAGGCTGACACTTTGCCCTCTGGCCTTGGTGGACTCTCCAAGGCAGCGAGGGGTAGGAGTTCATGTGGCTGTGTATACACATTGTGTTGAGGTTATTTATGTTCTTGCCATGTTTTAAATGCTTACTGAAAATCTTACAGATGACCACTCTTCTGTCATCACCTACAGTTTCAAAGATTGCTCAGGCTGCAAAAAGCCTGTGAGCAGACCTAGCTGTGGGCCTAATGTTGGTGCTGCTGCAACTAGTAGTAGTTGATGGTGCCCATACAGCCATTATGTTTGCCTACGACACCCTACTCGCTGTCTTAGCATGATGCCGCCACCTATGTGTGCCTCTTCCTCCTTCTCCTGCAAGCTGCTATCATGACTCTCCCTGTCTTTCCATGTTGGGTCAAGTACCTCATTATCTTCCATATCCTCTTCCAATTCATTGTCCTTCTCCTGAGTAGACTCTGTGCCACAGTGAGCACCGTGAGCTGGTACCTCCGTTTCCACATCACCCTGGGTACACATTGTCTCTGGAGGTTTGACTGCATGTACTGATCTACCCTCATCTTACTCTTCGGATGAAAAATGGTTGGACATAAGTATATTCAATGTCTTGGTCTTCTTCCCCTGGTTGTTTAGACTGCCCAGTTGACATCCATGACACTGAATGATCAAAGAGTTCCTCACACTGATCCATCTGGACTGCTTTGGAGTGTGCAGAGAATTTTGTTTTATGTTAAAAAACAAAAAAAAAACCCAAAAACGTTAACTAAGTAAGCCGCAATCCCGGATATGTGAGTGCAGAAGACTAAAAAGCATAGCTTCTGTCTTTGTTGACTTTCCCTGTTTGGCGTAATTGAATTTCCCAAACTGCATTGCTAGCTTTGCAAAGTCTGCAAATAATTCATTGTGGCTGGACTGGTGACTTTGAACGACATCTGAGATCACAAACAGAGAACTACAATATTCCCCACACAAAAGCATAGTTTGTCTGTCTGCTTTGCTGTTATATACGTTGACAGCAGCAGAAATATACCCTTTCCCAATGAAAAGACCAAATTTCGTATAGGCATATAAACATGATGCAGCTTCTTTCTCTGCTCCCTCCAATAGAACCTTGTGTAAGTTCTCAGCTGATATACATACTTTTACACCCAGCAGCAATATTTTCTCAGTAGAATATCTGTCCCTAACAACAGACCATGTTTTATATAGGCATATAAACATGATGCAGCTTCTGCTTCTGATCCCTCCAATATAATCCCAGTATACAAGCTTTCACACCAAAAGACTATTTGTAGAATATCTGGCCCTAATAACAGACAACATGTTATACAGGCATATAAATGTAATGCAGCTTCTCTGTCCTGTGCTCAACTGTAAAATGATTACTGGTTACACTGTAGCTATGTTATATATGACAAGGTATGTGATACAGGATTCTAATGCAAGATGGAGAACACATTTGGTGATGTCATCAAGGTGCCCTGGCTGTTGATTGGCTGCATACTGACCTCTGAAGCAGGCATTATGGGAAATTCAATTTTGCCAAAGACCCAATTCGATTTGGCTAAAATCAAGCCAATCAAGATGAACAACACTAGTCCCAGTATTGATAATATCTGAGAATAGGCATGTACGGGGAGCAATAACAGACTTGTTACCTTTTGCTGTAGTTTACAGTACAAACTAGACGACTGTCTCTTGATAGTACAATATACATGAAACCTCCAAAAGAGAAAAGAAAATATTATATTTTGTACCTAAATGAAACACCTTCCACGATGCAGCCTATGTTTCTGTCTACCTGTTCATAATCAGACCTGCCATAAACAGTATAGCGTAACATAATGCAATATAGAAACACAATATTTAATATCAGTTTGCCAATTCCAAAGAGTGTTGGAATGAAGTAAAGCTTATATGCAGGCTGATGGCCACAAGTTCTTTCCAGTTTTCACAAATGTATTCTGCTTTCCCCAAGTCACTAGTAAGACGTTATGTAAGACTTTAGTCACTGGATGAAGTTTATTCTAGTTGAATGATTTTGAGTTGAACCGCATAAACTTTTTTGTGCAGTAATAAGAGGGTTCATATTGAGTCCAAAATCTAGAGACATTTTTGAGAAGATATGAAAATGTACTGAAGATGGTAGCGTAGACTTGTGATAAACTCACTGAATCGTTTCCTGTGGAGATCCCAAGTCATGCCTGTGCAACACAATTAGTAGGATTATGACGAGCTAAGGCTCCATTCACACAAATGATTTTCACATGTGACTTCTGTCTGAAAAGGGACTATAAAGACAAAACTCGCACGTGAAACAAACCCATTCATTTCAATGGATTAAATCACATGAGCAATTTTTCACTTCGGCCAATGATCTGATTTTGAAAAAATTGCAACGTCCTATTTTTGGGCAATTCTTGTTCAAGAATCACCTAATATTTGCTATGCATAGAAAAGAAAAAGCATTGCACTCACATAACATGTGGCTTGCATCCAAGTCTGATGCATCTTTACTAGAGATGAGCAAGCACCCAAATGCTCGAGTCCTTGTTATTCGAGTCATTGAGCTTTTAGTAAAATTCGAGGGCTCTACTCGAGTAACGAACCTCATTGACTACAATGGGAGACTTGAGTATTTTTGCATGTGGGACACTGGGCGCCCAGCTTTTTTTTTTTTTTCCTAGGTGTCGGTGTGTGTGTCTCTCTCTCTCTCTCTCTCTCTTTCTTTCTCTTTCCTGCAAGCCAGCCAGCCAAAAAATTTGTCAATGGCAGGCTGCGGCAGGGAGGGGCCAAAACAGGCATGTCACAGCGGGGAGGAGCCAAAAACTGGGGCGGGGTCGAACACAGCTTGATGCTCGTTCGAGTATGCTAATACTCAAACGAGCATCAAGCTCGGCAGAGTATATTCGCTCAACTCTATTCTTTACCATTTTAAGGGTGGACTTAAATGAATGTATTTGCGCGCTCAAAAATTAGAGATTAGAACTAGAGATGAGCGAACACGTTCGGCTCCGCCCCTTTTTCGCCCGAACACCGAACTTTGCGAACACTTCAGTGTTCGGGCGAAAAAGTTCGGGGGCCGCCGTGGCAGCGCGGGGGGGTGCGGCGGGGAGTGGGGGGGAGAGGGAGAGAGAGAGGGCTCCCCCCTGTTCCCCGCTACTGCCGCCCGCGCCGCCGCGCATCTCCCCGCCCCCCGGCGGCACCCGGACACTTACGCGCGAACACTGCAGTGTTCGGCAAAGCCGGTGTCCGGGTGCGGATGTGTCCGTAACGGACACGTTCGCTCATCCCTAATTAGAACCCATTGATTTCTATGGGTTCATTCTCATTCCCTATATTTGCGTGCATTTTGCATGCACAAAAAAATTGCAACATGTTTTATTTTAATGCGCTTTTATGCACCAAAGGCCCCATGGGAGTCCATGGGAATGCGCACCTGATACCTACGTAATTGCGTATTATAAAGCACAATTTTGTGGTAAAAAGAACAAGGGGTGAAATCAGAAAAATGTGGTGGCCATTCGAATGGACCCCGATGACCAAACAACCTTTGGGGAAACTGCACCTCAAGATAGTCTCTGACAACACGTTGGTAATGAGGCTGGGTGCCATCTTGTTGGAAGAATTTTGGAGATGTTCAGTTCTTTGACAGTAATAAAGGAAACATGTGTTCATCTAACAACCTTGCATAACTGTCTGCTCTTAATTTTTCCCTAATGTAGAAAGAGCCCACAATTTGGGTACGCCATACACCACACCATACCATCACTTTAGGTAAGGCTACCATGGTAGATGGATCAGTCAAGTTAGGGTTTGTGTCTCACAGTATCCATTGGTAATTTCCTCATTCACAAAGAGGATCCCTGAACAGCACCTGATAGGGAAAACGAGGGTTTATCTGAAATTGCTTTGTCATCCATTCTGCAAATTCGAGCCAATGGTCTTGGTAATCCTCTATGAGGTGTTAAAGCATCTGTAATTTGTAAGGATGCCATTTAACTTTAGACAAAATGCAATGAATAGAGGCATGGCTAACCCCACATTATTGAGGTAGAGAACGAGACTTCATTGTGCTGCATGAGGCCAAAACAGGTGCTGCTGATGCTTCATCAGTAATGGTTTTTGGTTGTCTACATTTTGGTTTCACAGTGACAGAACCTGTTTATTGGAATTTGGAAAGAAGTTCAGCAACTGCACTGTGGGTAATGGGAGTTCTGGTTGGTGGCATTGATTGAAACTGCTGCAATGATAGGTGTGCTTCATTCACCTGACGTAAGGATGATGTCAACAAGTTCTACTTGAAATAACGTCATCATTCACATAGTCTGTAATGAAGCAAAATCACTGTATTAGCATTAGAACAAATAAAATTATGTTAAAATGAAGCACACTATTACTTTTCTGGTGAAATTCTGTGTCATATATCCCACACCTAACTTCCCATTGGAAAAAATTAGAATTGAATCCAAGATAGCAGTGTAGTGGCCAAGAACACCTATTCCTGGCCCCTCCATAAATGTCATACATGTCATATCTTTTGTGTGGATGCATTGTGCAAAATGTCTTGTCTCCATTTGTGTGTATTGCACAGCTACAGCAAGTAAGAGGTTAATGTCTGCATAAGACTAGGAGATGTCTGCAGAGGTCAGTTAGACTGTTGTCACGCTTGAATAACACTAGGAAGTTACATTACAAAGGGGTGCACTTACTTTTGTAATTAGCATTGAATAATTGAGTTGTGACCCCTTTACTTTTCCCATTTAGAACCTAAAGAATGCTGGTTCCAAATGTCACGCTTGTAGGACACCTGGAAGTTACATTACATAGGCGTGCACTTACCTTTGCAATTAGCATTGAATAATTGAGTTGTAACCTCTTTACTTTTCCTATTTAGAACCTAAAGAATGGTCCAGCCAAATTACATGTTTGTACGACACCAGGCAGTTAGAGAATTAGATTATGTACATTTCATAGGGGTGGAGTTGCTTTTGCACTTAGCATTAAATAATCAAGTTGAGACCCCTTTACTTTTCCTATTTAGAACCTAAAGAATGGTCGTGCCAAATTTCATGTTTGTACGACACCAGGCAGTTGGAGAATTAGATTAGGTACATCACATATGGGTGGCAATAATTTTGCACTTATTATTGAATAATCAAGTTGTGACCTCCTTACATTTCCTATTTAGGACCTAAGGAATGCTTAGAAATTGCCAACTATCACTGGAAGTTAGAGAATTACCGGCGAGACAGTCAGTCAGTGAGGGCATTCGCCTTTATATATAAAAAATGTAAAACGTTCCCTGGTGCAAGCGCCGAGTCATGACTGACTCCTTGGGTAATGTGACTTTATGACATGTTCTAGACAGATTGTTTTTGCGGGGTGGTTTGCCGTTGCCCTCCTCAGTTATCTTTTTACCCCAAGCTGGGTACTCATTTTACCAACCTCGGAAGGATGGAAGGCTGAGTCAACCTTGAGTCAGCTACCTGAACCACATGAACACTTTGCACCATACGAGGCATATATATATATATATTGCACTCCGGCTGTGAGAAACAAGATTTTTTGGTCTGAAGAAACCAAGATGGAACTTTTGGGCCTCAACTCTAAGCACTATGTCTAGAGGAAACTAGGCACTGCTCATCACCTGCCCAATATCATCCCTACAGTGAAGCATGGTGGTGGCAGTCTAACGCTGTGGGGGTGTTTACCAGCGACTAGGTTAGGATGACTGGTCAGGGTTAAATTGAAAGATGAATGGAGAAAAGTACAGAGATAATCTTAATGAAAACCTCCTCCAGAGGACAAAGACATCAGACTGGGCAGAAAGTTCACCTTCCAACAAGACAATGACCCTAAGCACCACAGCCAAAACAACACAGGAGTGCTTTAGGGACAACTCTGTGAATCACTGCCAAAGGTGCTTCAGCTAAGTACCGGGTGTGAATACTTATGTCAATGCAGAATGTTAGTTTTGCATTTTTAAAAAATTCAAAAAAGATTTCTAACATTTAGTTTTCACTTTGTCATTATGGCGTATGGAGTGCCAAATGCTAGAGAAAAACTGGATGTTTTCTTGAAAGTTGCACAACATAAAAAATATAAAAAATAGAAAAAGTCTGAAAACTTCCCAAATGCATTGCATGTATGTATATATATTTGTTTTACAAGTATATATTAATAGTTATACTTTTTTGCATTTCAGTGCACGTTGGCCAACCCAATATTTAAAAAGTAACGCTGTATTTTTATCCTTTCAGCATCAGAAAGTGGCTGCATTTCCTGGTTTTGAATGAAAAGTTTAAGATTTCAAATCCAACTCTGAGTTCTATACTGATTAGAAAGTTTGATATTTATCATGGGCTTTCCTGTCTTCCGTATCCAGGGTGAGTGAGATTGTAAAAAAGTAAACTGAAAGGGGCTATTCTTTTATCCGACAATTAACCCCATCTGCGTATATAATACCGTGTTGAGCAATTGAGCCTTTGCTGTTATGCACTGAGTACCGAATCTGAAACGGCTTCAAAGCCTGGCTCGCAGGATGATGACAAGATGCTACAGAAACAGCTTTTTATGTAGAATATAATGCAAGGATTGTGTTTCGTGGTACAGTAACAAATGGAGTAACGTTGTAATGATATAGCAGATAACGTGTCTGGAAGTACTTACCTGGCAGGAAACTCAATCTCTTCCCAGTTCTTAGTCTTATAACTTTGAACACAGATTATGCCTCAGAATGTTAAGTATGAGAAGAGGCATTTTATGAATGTTGATGATTACATCAAACGGAAATATAAACAGGCAGTTAGGTCAGGAAAACAAATAATTCACTTGTCACTGGAAGTACAATTGTAACTGTTCTATCTGTGAATGACATTTCCCCCCGGAGCAGCATATGGGACAGCTGAAATGAAAGGAGACCTAGCAGAGCATTAAACCCTGCAATAGACATCATTCAGCAAATGGAAATCAAGACTATAGGTTAAATGTTCCAATGAAAGAAGCAGTCAAGGTCAAAGACTTTCTGAGAACAAACTGGATTCACAATTACTATTGTCTCAATCATAACAAGACGAGAAAGATCTCTTTCCGACTGCTTTTTTTTTTTTTCTATCTGGTTCTACTATGGGCTTTCTAGTCTTTTATGACTTTGTCGTGTAGTTTTATGTTTGTTTTTGTTCTTTTATTTTTCCTCATTAGGTAGAGAACAGGAAAAAATACATTTCTTTGTATATGGTTTAAATCTGAACATATAAAGTGAATATACAGCATATGACCATGTGTGTGGTGTCAACTGTCTACTAGCTATTATCAAGAGATGGCTAGATTATAGGCAACATTTTTAGTATTATATTGATGCATTGGAGCTGTGGTGTTGGAGAAAACGTCTACGAATTACCTGGAGAGCTATGATCACCAACAAAGCTGTCCTGGACTGTATCAACCCAGAGATGTCCCTGGAAGGCAAGATCACGAGACAGAGACTAACTTACTTTGGACATGTGATGAGGGCGAATTCGTTGGAAAGAAGACTTGGAGTGGTCAAGGGTAAAAGGAACTAGGGAAGACAAAAGACACGTTGGCTGGACACCATCAAGAAGGACATGGGAATGGACATCAGGCAATTGAAAGCAGCCGTAGAGAATAGAGAAGCATAGAGAGGACTGGCCTACAGAATATCCAAGAGTCAGACACAACTGAACGGATAGAATTATTAACGTGGAAAACCAAAATGTGGATAACAAAACCAAACTATGGGTGGAACAGGAATCTGACCCGAATAAATAAATGTTATTTGTATAGCGCCAACTTATTCTGCAGCACTTTCAGGTAATTTATTACCCCCCCAACAAGCTGGGCACTTATTTTACTGGCCTTGGAAGGATGAGTCAAACTTGAACTGCCTTTCTGAAGCATGCAAGGATTAAACTTGCAACCTTCTGGTCATGAGCGGGAGCTTAGGACTGCATTTCTGCTGCATTACCACTCTGCACCACACAATGCTTTAATGTACTAAAGCACTTAAACCTTACCTAAATTTTGAGCACTTGCCCCACATCAGGTAACTGGTGCAATCCTGACTCTGTCTAGTTGAAAAGCAGGAATGATATCTGTTGCATATAATAACCCAATATATGGTATAGGTGGAAACAAGTATGCAATAACTAATTGAAATGAAATAATAGTCAGGATAAGGATGTCACAACATCCCAGAATATGCAATTCACTAAATGAACTTATCTAACAATGGAGCAGTGCAGAAGCTGCTGATGTGACCAGAAACACCAACAGACTAGAAGTCTTTACAAAGAAGTCCACAGACCAGACCAGGAATACCTTCAGACATGTGTTAACACAGACTGGATCAAATGTATGCTTGGTACCCTCTTGGAGGAGAAGCTGGAATATATGTACGCACACTATTGCTGATTGGCTGGCTGGGCTGTCCCACCTTCCAGCCAACCAATCTGCCTACAGACAGTTGGTCTGATTAAAATCCAGTATCCCAGGGCTGCAAGACAGTAATGCTAACCACTGAGACACCATTCTATGATACATGGTATCAAAACAAGTTGTCAAACTAACAGGAAAACTTGCACAATGCAACCCTTTCCATTGCAAAGTTTTAAAGTCTACCTGCACATTCAGATGACTTTTCAGAATAAGCTGCCTTGTGCGTGCATGAGGAAAATCTCTATTTCTGGCCATTATACAATATGAAGTGTATCCTGCATTTATCACTAGTTTTCCCATCTGCAGGTTATATATTTAGTTTTCAGTTCTCTCTAAGCTGGTCGGTGGAGAATTCTATTATGCTGTGTTCTATATAAAGAAAACTGCAGATTCTGCTGCTTAGCTCTCTGTAACACACAAATATATAACTACATCATGTAGGATATTGTACAGCAGAACTGAACAGTGTAGATGTAATTTTAGTAGCAATGGGACAGTAAATAACTCAGCATTAGCAGCAGCCACATCTGTGTGAGTTTCTCTCACAGTTGCCTTAAAGTGCAATAAACAGTTAAAAGCGGAAGTCCTGTTCTCCATATAGGCGAGGGTCTCAGCTGTGAGACTCCACTGATCAGCAAGTTATCCCCTATCCTGTGAAGAGGAGATAACTTGTTATTCTGGTAAAACCCCTTTAAGCAAAGAAAAGGTGTGTGAATGAGCCCTGTACTGTGTCACAAAACATCTCCATGGGTCTGCACTATGAATGAATGTTTACTTCTAGAATAAAATACCTGAATAATGCATCATTTTTTGAAGTATGTCCCATCCTGTTTTCTCACAGATTTTGTATACTAGCTTCTTGAATATGGGTCAGAGTACCCACAGACTAACCAGAGTGCCCATGCTGACTGATGAATGCCCTTGGCTGCATGGCAGCATGCAATTCTATTGTGGCAAGGGAAAGCCATGTCTAACTGATTAGATGCCTTGGCATCTAAAGGGTTAAATGACATGGACTGCAGTTATTACTGATCCCAGCCATTGCAGATGGGTATCAGCTGAATAGCACAGTTCACACTCACTACAACATCCATTGTAGACATATGCCAGATGTCAGGAAGGGGTTAGCTATGACAGGTAAGTTTCTCAAACTCTCAGGTACTGCAGGACAAGTAGGATTATGATTTTGTCTTTTCTCGATTCACTTACTATGTTGTGGTCATGACTTGGAACACCTATGCGCCTATGGTCATTGGTAGTCTGTGGGGTGGAGGTGCATAGCATTTCTATAGATGAATATGATCACAGTGGCATCAATGTCCATATGCGAATTTTTAACACTGTTACACTTGTCCACCAGGCCGGCTATTCAGCAGTTATACCGATTTTTCTTTTATGACCCTTGTATTTGGTAATCCTACTGATGAAACTGTAACACTGTTTAACAGAAATGTATTTAGGATGCAATTAGGGATATAGCTAAGAATCTACTAGGGCACAAGTTCATAGGTTCGCCCTTTTCAGGGTGGCTTCTCTATCTGCTTTAGAGGAGGGCTTTGTTAGGAAGAGAATATCCCATAGACTTTTTTTATACTACCAGGTGTTTGGATAAGCCGCTGAGGACATAAAGTTATTGGACTCACGACCTGGAATTCTTCATGTGGAAGTGATCCTGCATACAAATGCTATAGACTGCTGAATAGCCGGCCTGGTGGACAAGTAACTTGAGTCACATTGTGGGTCTCATATTTTCCATATGGAATTACTGAGTGAATGCCATTTTATGGTGTGATGGCTGGATTTCTTACAACCCAATTCCTTGCAGATTACATTTGAACACTTTTGTTCCTAGCAGTGGGACTGCCTACTCATTTTCAGGGGACTCTTCTAAAAATCGATTGTTCTAAGTGGTGGAACTATTTCATCGAAATTTAGATTTTCCAGTAATTGATTACATATGCTATATATTTCACCCATGGTTTTCTTTAGGTAATGTTCCTTATCCTATTTAAAAAAAAGAGCAGGTTTATGAATAATTCATAAATTGATTCCGTTTGGAAAATTCAATATGACAGAAAAAAAGTTAATAAACTGAAATGTAAACATTGGGGTAAAGGAGCACAGCCACACATGTTGGATTACGTCAGAAAATATTTTATTCAAAAGCATTTTTTAGTTGTTATTATCATGTTTTGGCAAATTATTACTTGTGCAAAGTATCTAAGGCCAGTAAATCTTGTTATCTTCTCTAAGTGTAATCAGCCCATGTTTTGTTTTCCTTTCTGAGAAAGGCAGAGTTCACCCTTGGAAGCCTTCTCCATTACACAAAACATGAAACTGCAATGAAAGTTCAGAGCAGAACACAGAACATCAGAGTTTATCCAACACAAATTTGATTCCAATAGAGCAGTTGTGGGCAATGTGCAACCCCCATCATATAATAAAATAAGGCTGCCCATAAACGTAGCAGTGATATATGCATGGGCAAAAGCTGAGCAATAAAACCAGAATATTGTGATGCAGGTTTTTGGCTGCATGGCTTGTAACGGTCAATCTTGGAAGAGCCTGTCTTATTTAGTTCTCAGACTTTTAGTTTAATTTCTTGAAATGTGAGGCATCACCATGCTTAGATCCAAAAATTTATCTGTGGTCTTGAAAAATAAGATTATAGATGTACATGAGTTTTTAAAGTGCTTTCAAAAGATCATCAAATAATTGGATATCAATTATTCTACTGTCCAGAAGATTACTTACAAGTGGAGATTTCAAACATCTGCCAATTTGCCTACGCAAGCATGTTCTAGCATCTACAGCCTGAGAGTTAAATGCAAGATACTGAAAAAAAATATCTAAAAACCCTAGAATTTTATCATCGTATTAACCGGTAGCTCTCATCACTACTGATATCAAACTGCAAGAGGCTGCAGAAATTAGATATACATGGGGGTATGCTATGAGGGTGTCATGGGAGAGGACCCCTTTAAAATATAACCTTTATTAAATACAATTTAAAAACTTTGAATATGGTTTTTGGGACCAGTAGCAAAAGACAAACAAACATGTATCAAGTGAGGCTGATGCAAGAAAGTTGCATCACCTACATGCATATACACTATGTTGACTTAATACGCCAGTCCGGGTGCCCTAGATCTCACCCACAACCCCTTGTCCTTGCCTACTTGCCTTTACTCTTGGCTAACCCCAGGCGGGCAACTGGGCAACGGTCCGTACTCTCACTAGGGACCGAAAAAGGGACGCTGGTGTACCTGGATGGAATGGTTAGAATTTCGACAGAAAAGGCAGATGTAAATGACCAACACGAACAATACTAAGCAGAACTGAGACAGACGGAAAAACCTGGTGGATAATGGCAAAGTATAGCAGACAAGATGACAGAAGCAGGAGACCAACAGAGGTAAACTAGCTAGCACACTGAGGGAAACCAATAACTGGCAGTGATTGCAAGTCTCTGCCCGACCTAAAAACAAAAGCCTCCACCCAGGGGTGGGGAGAGGGAGATAGCCAAATCCCAACAGATCATAATAAAAGGAAGCTTGTGCACGGCAACTGCACTCACAAGTGTGCGCCACCAGCACCACGCCGGCCAGGCACCCGCGCCCCCTGCTGCCGGACAACAAGCCAGGGGGACGCGCCCCCACCACGGGACCCCACACACTGCCGTCCCGGGAGGACCAGCAACCGCCGCATTGTAATACTAACAGTAGGCTATGTACTATCTTGAGCACCTACAATAAAGGTGCTGACAATAGCCTACAGAGCTCTCCCCTTCACCTATCTAATAATGACTACGGTACCAGCATGAACTTGTTTCTGGCAACGTAAATGAGGTGGTGATCAATATAAATGTCTCCACTTCTCTAAAAGTACAAAATCGTGAGTAACCACCCTGCCGGGTAGAAAACGGCAATGTGGGAGGATATTACTCAGCAATCATATATAGAGACTGCGCGACTCATCATAGGTGTGAGGTGTTGCAATACTTAAATAGGGGCATTCGAGGTCTGGTAGATAACCCCCTTTGTTTAGGAATATTCAGGACTGGGTATACCGACAAAAGTGTGGGGTCAGCATATAACACAACCTAAAGCGGTTTAACCCCTAATCTTTAGAAGCCAACTCCAAATGGACATAAGGAAAAAGTTTGAGTGGCGAATCGAATTCTGGTTCAAACTCAACATGAATATTGGGTTCAGTGAGTTGGACCAGCAAGTCGGTTCGCTAGAGGTTCAGATATGGTTTCAAAATTTAATTCATGTTCAGATCTCGGTTCAATGTGATTGTTCCAAGCAAGAGAAACCACGTAATCTTGTAGATATGATATCTTTTAATGGCTAACAAAAATACATGATGTAATAGCAATCTTGCAAAGCTCTCGGGTTCTTCGGCAGGCTGAAAATGGAATAGATCAGAAGAGGCATGAATATTTAATAATAATAATCTTTATTTGTATAGCGCCAACTTATTCCGCAGTGCTTTCAGGCATGGATAAATGCAAAACAATACAACAATTGCAACAATTACAATGTGAGATACATTGGGTTACACACAAATGCGTTGAGGGTGGTACAGGAGGTGCAGGGGGTGGGAAACACAGGCAGTAGGAAATTTTATGTACAGATCATTTATCAGAAGGCAAACAGGGTGGAGCACCATAGGGAGGGGCGAGGGACTAGGTCAGGAGATTTGGTATGCTTCCCTGAAGAGGTGCGTTTTTAAGGCACGTCTGAAATTTCGTGCATCGGGAATTGTCCGGATGCCTTGGGGTAGAGTGTTCCAGAGGATGGGTGCTGCTCTGGTGAAGTCCTGTAGGCGAGCATGTGAGGTTCGTATTACAGGGGTGTTTAGTCTGAGTGTGTTAGCGGATCGGAGTGAGCGGGCTGGGTGGTGTACTGATAGTAGGGAGGCGATGTATGGTGGTGCAGCGCCATGCAGAGCTTTGTGAGTGAGGTAGAGGAGTTTAAATTTAGTTCTGCAGTGGATGGGCAGCCAATGCAGCGACTGGCATAATGCAGAGGCGTCTGAATAACGACTGGATAGAAAAATGAGTCTAGCTGCTGCATTTAGTATGGATTGAAGTGGAGCGAGTCTAGTGCGGGGGAGGCCAATGAGTAGCGAGTTGCAGTAGTCAAGCCGGAAGTGGATGAGGGCAACCACGAGTGTCTTTAGCGTGTCCGTGGTTAGGAACGGACGTATTTTAGCAATTTCTGAGGTGCATGTGGCATGTTTGGGCCAGAGATTGGATATGGGGGGCAAAGGAGATGTCAGAGTCCAGTGTGACCCCAAGGCATCGGGCATGACGTCTGGGGGTTATGATGGTGCCAGACACTGGAATGGAGATGTTGAGGGGAGGTCGGTTAGAAGGTGGAAAGACAAGGAGGTCAGTTTTAGAGAGGTTTAGTTTGAGAAAAAGGGAGGACATAGTGTTAGAAACAGCGGACAGACAGTCGGTGATATTTTGGAGGAATGGTCGAGAGATCTCACGAGAGGAGGTGTATAGTTGGGTGTCATCAGCGTAGAGATGGTATTGGAGGCCAAATTTGTGGATGGTTTGTCCAATTGTGGCAGTATAGATAGAGAAAAGAAGGGGACCAAGGACCGAGCCCTGGGGTACCCCGACAGCGAGAGGAAGTGGAGCAGAGATAGAACGAGCAAATTTATACACACTTATAACATACATACTTATGACAAGGCACAGACATGGATGTGATTGGTTTTTACTTAAAAGGAATTCTGCAACAGAAAAACTTTTTTGTCTAGGCACTGATAATGGAGTGAAAGTTTCATGGTCCCTGAATTACTGTTGGGGGAGTCGTAAGGCCAGGAATGCTAAAAAAGGTATACAAACATTTTTGACTACACACTGATAAGGGATAATAAGTGCTTTACTTTATTCAGGTCCCTGAATTACTGTTGATGGGGGTTTTCACCAGGCCAGTGGTATTATCTGTGCAATAAATGTCTCACACCTCCCATTCACGCACTAATCCTGGGGAATAATTTAACCCAGTACTCAGCGTGTCCCCCGGATTTATGCGTGAATGGGGGGTGTGAGACAAATGTTTGTGTACCTCTTGTAGTATTCCTGGCATGATCCCCCCCCCCCCCAACAGCAATTCACTCCCTGATCAGTGCCTAGACAAAAATGTTTTCTGTTGCAGAATTCCTTTTAAGTGCAAACCAATCACATCCATATCTGTACCTTGTCATAAGTATGTATGTCATAAGTGTGTATAAATATTCATGCCTCTTCAGATCCAATCCATTTTTAGCCTGACGAAGAACCTGAGAGGTTCGCAAGCTCGTTATGACATCATGTATTTTTGTTAGCCATTAAAAGGTATCATGTCTACAAGATTACGTGGTTTCTCTTGCTGGGAACAATCACATTTTGCTTTAATGGCTAACACGGTACCAAACCTTTGATCTTGGTTCAGTTTATGGTTCTGCACATTTTGTCACTAGAGCGACTCATCAGGAACTCATGGGAAAAAAAATCCTTTGGAAAGTTTTACAAATGGCTCAAAAGGAGGATGTTTGGAGTACTGGTTGTCTAAATATGAAAAGCAACACTTGTGCGCCTCCAGAATAACTGTAAAAAAAGGAGAGTAGTATGGATTCGCTGAAATAAAGTAAAGCACTCAAAAATAAGAGTGTTACAAAAATACTCAAATTAGTAGATTAGAACACACTCCACTATGCTGTCCCTGTCTGACTGGGTGGAAAACTGGCTAGTTGTAGCTCAGATATCTAAAGCCCTAGTGAACAATCTTGCCAAGGCTAGGAAAAATTCCCCATCCCCCCCCCCATGAAAATTAACAAACAAGGACACAGATATAGTCTCCAGTCTTAGACTGGAGAGCAATGAGAGACCAGCCACAATGCTCCTGTTATATAGTCCCTGCCTGGTCCAGCCTGCAGGAGGGTATGAATCTCATTATCAAATCAAAAGGTGGGCGTGTAAATTAGTAACGCCCCTGGTGATGTGCTGATGATATGTAGGAGCTGTTGCTATGGGACTGCCTCCAGAGACCGTGACCGTCATGTGATGCCGCACCATGGAAACCACCATGCTTGCAATGTGAATGTTAAAGATCAGCGATCATGTGACCGTCATGTGATGCCGCACCATGGAAACCATGATGCTTGCAATGTGAATGTTAGAAGAAAAAGGAGTGTCCCATACTGCAGCCTTGTGAGAAAATACCGCTGCTCACCTTGAAGAAGGGACGGCGCAGCGTAGGGACGTGATGATGTCACGGCGCCGCTGCTGTTGGCAGAGCGGTGCAGACGTAGATAAAATATAAATGGTGCATTGTCATGATAAAATACCGCCATAGAGCCGCAATATATGCAACCTACATAGGACCTTTTATGAAACTGATCTATATATATAAAGCTGAAAGCCCTCACTGACTCACTCACTCACTCACTCACTGACTGACTCGCCAAAAGTTCTCCAACTTCCCGTTGTCGTAGAAACATGAAATTTGGCGCAAGCATAGATTATCTACAAAATAGGAAAATAAATTGGGTCCCAACTCAATTATTCAATTCTAGCGCAAAAGAATTGGCGTCAAAATTTAACGTACATAATCTAAATCACTTACTTCCCAATGTCATAGAAACGGGAAATTTGGCACGAGCATTGATTATGTCATAAATAGGAAAAGTTAATAGGTCCCAACTCGATTGTTCAATTCTATGCGCAAAAGAATTGGCGTCAAAATTTTACGTGCGGAATCTAATTTTCTCACTTTCCGGTGTCATAGAAACGTGAAATTTGGCACGAGCATTGATTATGTCATAAATAGGAAAAGCGAATGGGTCCCAACTCGATTATTCAATTCTAGCGCAAAAGAATTGGCGTCGAAATTTTACGTGCGGAATGTAATTTTCTCACTTTCCGGTGTCATAGAAACAGGAAATTTGGCACGAGCATTGATTATGTCATAAATAGGAAAAGCTAATGGGTCCCAACTCCATTATTCAATTCTATGCGCAAAAGAATTAGCGTCGAAATTTTACGTGCGGAATGTAATTTTCTCACTTTCCGGTGTCATAGAAACGGAAATGTGGCACGAGCATTGATTATGTCATAAATAGGGAAAGCTAATGGGTCCCAACTCCATTATTCAATTCTATGCGCAAAAGAATTAGCGTCCAAATTTTACGTACATAATCCAAATCTCTCACTTCCCAATGTCATAGAAACATGAAATTTGGCACGAGCATTGATTATGTCATAAATAGGAAAAGTTAATAGGTCCCAATTCCATTATTCAATTCTAGCGCAAAAGAATTGACGTCGAAATTTTACGTGCGGAATGTAATTTTTTCACTTTCCGGTGTTATAGAAACAGGAAATTTGGCACGAGCATTGATTATGTCAAAAATAATAATAGGTCCCAACTCCATTATTCAATTCTAAGCGCAAAAGAATTAGTGTCCAAATTTTATGTACGTAATCTAATTCTCTCACTTCCTGATGTCATTTTATATGAAGGAAACGTCGCATGGTTACCTGCATGTGGTGTTTCCTGGGTAACGCAGAGAACTATGCAAAATGGTGAACATATGTTTTTCCTCAGTATCTCTAAAGTAACCACGACTTCATAAGATTTTCCGTGTGAACACCAGATAAACACCAGTACCAAATTAACTCGGGCGAAGCCGGGTATATCAGCTAGTCATATTATAAGTTTCTAAAGCATCCAGATAATTATGTATGGATATGGATGAGCAGATCAGGATCATGATGGAGAAGTTCTTGAAATAAATGATAATACATTCAGATAAGAAAAATAAGGATAAATAGAGATACCAGAATAGAAAATATTACATCAAGGTTGATGAAGATAAATACCTGACTAAAGAATAAAACACGGTCTCCCAGATGTATAGCCCCTCATTAACCCGTTCATGACGCGGACCCTTTTTTTTTCCATTTTCGTTTTTTCATCACTCCTTTAAAAAAATCGTAACTCCTTTATTTATCCATCGACGTCGCTGTATGAGGGCTTGTTTTTAGCGGGACGATTTGTAGTTTTCAATGGTGCTATTTAAAGTACCATATAATATACAGAAAACTTTTAAAAAATCCTAAGTGGAGTAAAATGAAACAAAAACAACATTCCGCCATCTTTCTTGTTTCTACGGCACACAAACTGCAACCAAAACGACATGATAACTTTTGGCTCAGTACGATTGCTATGATACCAAACTTGTATAGTTTTTTTTTTCTTTACTGTACTACTCTTTTTTTTAAAGACATTTACTTTTTTTCAATTATTTTCTGCGGTCATCTTGTGGGCGCAATAACTTTTTTATTTTTCCGTTGACGTACCTGAGCAAAGGCTCATTTTTTGCAGGATGTCCTGTACTTTCCGTTAGTACCAATTTAGAAAACATATGACTTTTTGATCGCTTTTTATTGCGATTTTTTCTGGGAGACAGGGTGACTGAAAAAGTGCATTTCTGGCGTTCTTTATTTTTTTTCAGACGAAGTTCACCGTGCGGGAAAAATAATGCGCTAATTTGATAGAGCGGACATTTTTACGGTCGCGGCGATACCAGATATGTATTTTTATTTAGATTTTTTAATTATAGATATGTCAAAAGGGGGGGCGATTTAAACTCTTTATTACTTTTTTTTTTAACAACTAAAAAAACTTTATTGATTTTTTTTAAAATTTACATTCAAGTCCCCCTGGGGGACTACAATACCCGATGCGTTATCGCTCCTGCAGTATGATGTAATGCTTGATAGGCAGTCTCTCAAGGCAACCCTGGAATGATCCAGTTATAGAAAACTAGTAAAAGATGGTATCTTATTAAGACCCCTCGGGTGTACTGAGTCCACTTGATATATCCACTGTGCCTCCTTCTGAAGTACACGATTGTCAATATCACCACCCCTACCCTGGGGTCATATGATTTCAATGCCTTGGAATTTAAGATTAAATTCATCACCTTTATGAACCAGACGCATGGGGACAAAAGACCGAAGGGACAAAAGGTTTCAATAATGACTTATGAAAAACCTTATGAACCCTCAATGTAGCTGGCAAATCAAGTTCATAAACAACCGTAAATATCGCACTAAATCCTGGTTCTTCCGCTCAGTCTGACCATTAGTTTGCGGGTGGAATGCTGACGAGAAGGAAAGCGACGTTCCCATGTTTCTACAGAAAGCTCGCCAAAATTGCGCAACAAAATGAACCCCCCTATCAGATACAATGTTCTCAGGAACCCCATGTGGACAAATGATTTCTTTTACAAAAATCTTGAAAAATTCTATTGCAGAAGGTAGCTTCTTTAACGCCACGAAATGTGCGATTTTTGAGAAAAGGTCTACAACAACTAGGATAGTGGTGAACTTCTGAGACTCGGGTAGATCGGTGATAAAATCTACCGATAAATGCGACCACGGGTGAGAAGGCATCGGTAACAGTCTCAGAGGCACCTCCGGACGATGACTTTTACTGCGTGCACAGACAGATCATCCTATAACAAAGTCGCGGATCTACCGAGACATGTCTGGTCACCACTAGTGTCTAGTACAAAGGGTCCCCTGAATCCCCGGATGGCCTGCGAGAACAGATGAGTGAGACTCTTCAATTACTCTGAGACGCAAGGTCTCTGGCACAAATCATCTGCCCTCCGGCACCCCCGAGGAAAGATCCTGCTGACAATTTTGTAGATGAGGAACGAGATCAGATTCTACAGCTGCCACCACCACCCCAGGTGCCAAGATATTCTCGGGAGCCGCTGGCTCACTTTCCAAAACCGAAACTCCGTGAGAGAGCGTCCGCCTTCACGTTCTTCTCCCCTGGAATATATGTAACGACGAAGTTAAACCTGGCGAAAAACAATGCCCACCTGGCTTGACAAGCTGTGAGTCTCTCAGCATTGGCGAGATATACCAAGTTTTTATGATCAGTATACACAGTAATGGGGTGCCTAGCCCCCTCAAGATGGTGACGCCACTCTTCCAGAGACCACTTAATCGCCGATAACTCACGATTACCCACATCATAGTTACGTTCCGCCGAACTGAACTTCTGCGAGAACAACACACATGGGTTATACCCAGATCTCCCGCTGACTTCCTGAGACAATACAGCCCCACCCCCACCTCAGACGCATCAACCTCAATAAAGAATGGTCGCCGCGCATCAGGCTGTACAAGCACCGGGGCAGCAGTAAACGCCCTTTTGAGACGACTGAAAGCCTCTAGGGCCTCTGGCGATCATCTTACCAAGTCGGCCCCCTTCTTGGTAAGATCGGTCAAGGGTTGAGCAATAACAGAATAATTCTTAATGAATTTACGGTAAAAATTTGCGAAACATAAAAACCGCTGGAGAGCTTTCAGGTTATTTGGTCTGACCCATTGGGAGATTGCTGCTACTTCATCAGACTCCATTTGAATCTCCATAGGAGAAATCACATAACCAAGGAAAGATACTTGTTTAGTACCAAAAACGCATTTCTCCAACTTGACAAAGAGTTGGTACTAATGCAAACGGTTCAGGACCAGTCTCAGGTGCAGCACATGTGAATTCCAGTCTGGGAAGTACACCAGAATGTCATCGAGATATATGACCAAACATACCCCCAGGAAGTCATGGAAGACTGCGTTCATAAATCCCTGGAACATAGCGGGGGCATTACAAAGTCCGAAGGGCATGACTAGACATTCAAAATGTCCTAACGTTTTTTTGAACGCGGTCTTCTACTCATCTCCCTCTCGGATGCAAATTAAATTGTAAGCCCCCCTTAAGTCCAATTTGGAAAACCAGTGGGCCCCTACCACCTGATTTAATAAGTCAGGAATCAGAGGCAAGGAGCACTGGTTCTTCAGTGTTTTTTTATTCAAAGCCCGATAGTCCACACAAGGCCTCAATCTCCTATCCTTCTTCTCTACGAAGAAGAGACCTGCCCCGGCAGGGAACCTGGATGGCCTGATATGACTTTTGGCCAGAGACTCTGAGATGTAGGACTTAAGGGCTTCGTGCTCACGCCCAGACCAATTGAAAATGGCTCCCTTAGGGATGGGACTGTTGGGGATCAAATCAATACCACAGTCCCACTCCCTATGAGGAGGCAAAGTCTCAGACAGTTTCTTGGAAAATACGTCATGAAAATCAGACAAAAACTCTGGGATAAATATGGTATCTGCTGAACACATGGATATAGTAGCTAAGTGACTATGACAGGACAACCCCCAATGTGTCAATTCCTGAGTGGACCAATCAAATCAGGGATTGTGCAGTGCCAACCAGGGCATGCCAAGCACTACATCAACGGACAACCTTTCCATTACCAAGAACAACAGATTCTCAGAATGGAGAACACCCACAGTGAACTGTAAAATGGGAGTCCTCCATTGTACAACACCTGCAGACAGAGGGGTGAAATCAATACTAGTAAAGCGTATGGGAACCTTTAACGCTGAGAGTTCAGTCATCAGAGGTCTGACAAAACTAAAATTAATCAAATTGGCGGCCGTACCCGAATCAATGAAAGCTTGACCGGACCAAGTGAAATTCCGGAAGCCAATTTGACAAGGCACCAACAACTTAGGGAGTACCTGTGATCCCAGGCAATCCTCCCCAAAATCGCCTAGGATCTGAAGTTTTCCGAAGGTTCAGACTGATGTTGCCGATGCTTCTGAGGACCGGTCACTACACAATGTCCGGCTTTCCCACAATAGAGGCAGAGGCGATGAATCATCCAGAACCATCGCCATTCCTCGGGACTTAGCTGGTCCACTTCCATAGGCTTGGCACCAGAAGTTGGCATGGGAGAAGTGGGAGCGGGTCTGCTGGATTCCCTAGCTTTATGGGCCTGACGTTCCTCTTTTCTAGATCTTAGCCTCCTGTTAGCTTTGACTGCCAATTCCATTGCATCATTGAGTGTTACGGGGGCGGGATGAGAAATGAATAGATCTTTGACAACGTCAGAAAGACCCAACAAATACAAATGTTTAAAAGCGCTATGGTTCCAAGAGGTTTCACCTGCATTCTGTCTAAATTTAGAGCAATAGTCCTCTACCCACTGCTGCCCCTGATGTAGAGACATAAGATGAGATACCGCCAACCCTGCACGGTCCGGCTCATCAAAAATACCTCCAAGTTCCCGAAAAAACAAATCAGCTGACTGCATGCAAACCAAACTCTCGGGTAAGGAGTAGGTCCATGTCTGGGGGGGGACTCCGAAGTAAGGACATAATCAATCCAACTTTCTGGGATTCTGAGCCGGATGAGCGGGCCACATCCAAAAAAAACCAATCTACTTGCCTGCAGAAAAACAAAAAACTTGCTCCTCTTCCCTGAAAACACCTCAGGAAAAGGAAACTTGGGCTCAGGAATAGAAGGGGCGGCAGAAACATACACTAACTCTCGCTTCTCCTGGGCCACCATACGACCGGACAGGTCTTGGATTATGACCACCAAATCCTGCAACTGACTTGCGAGGGTACTCATGGCCTCCATTGGAGAGCAAAAAACCTGCTGAGCAATTTTTTAAGGGCCAGTTATTATGTTACGGTATACTACCCAGCCCGGGTTGCCCTGGATCTCACCCACAACCCCTGTCCCTGCCTGCTTGCCTCCACGCCTGGCTAACCCAAGGCGGGCAACTGGGCGGCGGCCGCTACTCTCACTAGGGAGAGAGAAGGGATGCTGGCGTACCTGATGGAAGGGTAGAATACTGACAGAAAAGGCAGATGAAAAGCAACCAACACAAACAAACTAATAAGAATCGAGGCAGATGGAAAAACTTGGCAGATGGTAGCAACTATAGCAGACAAGCTGATAGAGCCAGGAGACCTACAGAGGCAGACTAGCTAGCACACTGAGGGAAACCAATAACTGGCAGGGACTGCAAGTCCCTGCCAGACCTTTAAACAAAAGCCTCCCCTCAGGGGCGGAGAAAGGGAGACAGCCTACTCCCAAAAGATCATAATGAAAGGGAGCTCGTGCACGGCAGCTGTACTCACACGCTGGCCATGGCTAAAATAAGTAAATATAAGGTGCTTCAACAAACAAGTTGAAGCCAGGACCTAAATCTCTTTAAGGCTACCTACATATGGGTGAGCGTGATATCGGGCTGTGAGACTTGGCCAATGTGCGATTTACCCAGGTAGGCAAGTCGTTTTTCTGTAAAAAAAAAGGCCTCCCACCACTTCAGTAAAGTAGCGATCCTCCAGGGTGGCTTTCAGCCACGTCAGAGGATCGGTAAGTGTTTCCCATTGTATTCAGTGGGAAACCTCGCATGGCACTTGCCTGCACATCACACGCAGTGCAATGTGTTTTCCTGTCCCAATGAAAACAATTGTCAATAAGGTCTGAGGACCACAAAAATTGCTCATGTACATGACTCCATTCGAAAGAATGGGGTTCTTATTCGTGCGTCTCACAATGCACAAATCTTGTGCAATTTTCTCAGTCGTGTGAAAGCTGCCTAAATACAGCACATCTAAAGGAAATTGTCCATGGAGCGTGGGAAAACTTTTTCTATCAGTTGATATCAAATATTAGAGGTCAGTTATTAAAAATCTCTGCTGAAGGCTGTTTCTGTTAAAGGGGGCATTACCAGGTGTTAAAGCCAAGGGTGTTCTTAGTTGCTATAGAAGTGAGGAAATGGGGTATATTGTTTAAGTGTAGAGGTCATTTTTTCATTTGTTAAAATAAATTCTTGCAAAGTCAAATTATTACTTTTGTTCAGTTACATCATCATCATCAAATATTGATTTCCATAAATGATAAAAAAAAATTATAACCTTTTCATTGAGTGTTTTTAATTTTTATATGTATTTGTCACCTTTACAACAAAGAAGCCCCATTCCTGGGATTGGCAGAGTTTAACAGTGATTTAAACTCTAAGTAATTTGCCATAAGATTTAGTAGTGGGAAAACTGTTCCAATCATTGTATTTTCAAAATGTAAAATTGCATAGCCCTCACAAGGGTTAAAAAGGAGGCGAAACAGGGATCAATTGAGCTTGTGACTTTGTGAAAAGAAAAAGCAACTCTACAAGCATAGCTAAAAATGACCTACACCCCTGAACAGACTGGTTAAATGTATTCAGACCCCACAGCCCTATACTTATATCAGACCCTCAAACCAGACTCCTAAATAGAAGACGCCCTGACCAGACTATGTACAGAGCCTGTCATCCTTTCTACCAGCTCTTCTTCAGCTCTGGTCATTGTTTTGCACTGGGTCTTGACGCTATGTATTTCAATAAACCCCATAAAAAATACATGATTTCTTGGAAAACAATAAAACACGGGGTGACTGGGTAAAGGATGCTAAATGGGGATCGAGTAAACAGAACTAAGGGCTATAATAATAATATGAACTTACAAGCGAGCAAGCTCACCCTTGTATTAAAAATGTTCACTCCTGCAAATATTCCCTTAGAAGAAGCAGGCAGAACTTCCAGGTGACCAAACAAAGTATTTCCCATTGCAGCGAATAGAAATGTCAAAGTATCCCTCGAAATAGTGAATACATATGTCTTACAGGAGGCAGCACTATGTGGCTCTCTCCAGGCGATCGTAATTGCAAATGATCTATTGTGGATTTTACACAATTCTTGTGTTGTGTGTCATGACATAATTCTGATCATCCAATGCTTTAACAG
Organism: Eleutherodactylus coqui; assembly: GCF_035609145.1. Taxonomy (NCBI): domain Eukaryota; kingdom Metazoa; phylum Chordata; class Amphibia; order Anura; family Eleutherodactylidae; genus Eleutherodactylus; species Eleutherodactylus coqui. The sequence continues at coordinate 114,653,921 of NC_089845.1, read as the reverse complement.
CCAATAGTAGAGGACTTTGTGGGCCTATTAAAAACTGTTTTGTTCTTCCAACAGCCAATGGCATGGTTCCGTATGGACATATTTCCAGCTGACCAATACCTTAATACGTACATTTCTAAGCCCACCTAAGCTATTCATCATTCAGTATAAACACAACTCCTGATAGATCAATAGTTGACTGAATGAGCGAAATGACGAGAAATTTAAATAATGATCTTCACATGTAAACAGTAATCGTTTCAAAGCAAACGCGGCATTCAGTCGTTCACTCGCTTAAATGATTTTTTTGTGCCATGTAAAAGGGCTCTTTCTCTGCACAGCAAAGATACATTATCACATATGCTGCCTTTGTATTGACATATGTGTAGTAAAATTGTATGGAAAGGGTCATCACACTGAGTTAGTACACTAGCTGATAAATCTTTGGCAAGCTAGACTTAAGACCACCATGAAACCTAGTTCAAGTTGGCAGGATGCAGCAGGAAATGGTAGCAGTAGCCTCAGAGGCTGGAACAGAAAAGGGAGGTAAGTTGTAGAGCATCTATGTGGACAGTCAGGCCTTAGTCACACGGGCGTTTTTTCGCGCAATTTGCGCTTCGCATGACAGATGCGCATGCGCAAATCGCATGTCCGGCGCCGAAAAATCGGCCGAAAAAACGCCCGAAAATCTGCTCCTAGCCGCGTTTCATTAGAAACGGGCCGGAGCTGTCCAGCGCATTGCATTCAATGGAGCCGGCAATACAGCCGGCTCCATTGAAAGCAATGCGCTGCGGGCGAGCCCGGGATGAATTGTCGGGAAGGGCTTAAATATATAAGCCCTTCCCTGCAATTCATCCTAAAATGTGTTAAAATTAAAAAAAATTGTATACTCACCTTTCCGCTGCAGCCGGAGTTCTGCCGCGGCCGCTGTCAGTTCTCCTGAACTGCTTCTCGGCACTATTCAGCCGGCGGGGCTTTAAAATCCCCATCTGCTGAATGAGTTGCCTCTGATTGGTCACAGCCTGACCAATCAGAGGCAGGTTTCACTCACACACCCATTCATGAATTCATGAATGGGTGAGTGACTGCTGCCTCTCATTGGCTCAGCGGGACCAATCAGGGGCAGCTCTCGCTGAGCCAATGAGAGGCAGCAGTCACTCACCCATTAATGAATGAATGAATGGGTGTGTGAGTGAAACCTGCCTCTGATTGGTCAGGCTGTGACCAATCAGAGGTAGATCATTCAGCAGGCGGGGATTTTAAAGCCCCGCCGGCTGAATAGTGCCGAGAAGCAGTTCAGGAGAACTGACAGCGGCCGCGGCAGAATTCCGGCTGCAGCGGAAAGGTGAGTATACAATTTTTTTTATTTTAACACATTTTAGGATGAATTGCAGGGAAGGGCTTATATATTTAAGCCCTTCCCGACAATTCATCCAGCGCTCGCCGGCAGCCCATTGCTTTCAATGGAGACGGTTGTATTGCCGGCTCCATTGAATTCAATGGGCAAACATCGTTCTTCTCTGCCACAGCTGTTACAGCTGTGGCAGAGAAGAATGATTTGTCTTCTATATGTTCTCAATGGGGTCGGCGCTGCTGCCGCCGGCCCCATTGAGCGCATATAGAGAAGAGAACAGGAATCGCAGATCGCACATAGGTGCGATCTGCGATTTCTGTTCTATAATTTATCGGACGAGCGCATAAAAAGCGCTCATGTGTCCGATACCATTGCAAAGCAATGGTTTTATAAAATCGCCGGACGCATGCGCATGCGCAAATCGCGGCTAAAAACGCCCGTCTGACTAAGCCCTCATACTGTATTTTGAAGCACTTGAACAAGATATTGGCTGAGTCTCCGACCAGACGTTTAAATCTGACAGCAGGACATGTCACTGATACAGAGGCGTAAGTTAAAGCTCCTGGGCCCCAATGCAAAACCTGTAACAGGGCCCCCAACTATAATGTTTTATTCATTGTACTGGGCTCCATATATGGATAAGAGAGGCCTTATGGGCCCTCTAAGGCTCCTGGGCCCGGGTGCAACCGCATCCCCTGCATCCCCTATAGTTACGCCCCTGCGCTGATACAATGGGCAGTATGAGACAACCAGAGAACAAGCTTCAGGTTACACCACTGGACTGAGAGTATAGCAGATCCTTGGTATTCACCTATAAATTACCCAATGCTGTGTGGATATTGCTGTAAAATATACCCATATCATATTTTTCATGGTAATCTCTGGTTGATGGGGTGCTAGATTATGTTCCAACTAGAAAGACTCAGTTTGGAAATAAGACAAAAACCAAATGCTGTTAGCGAAGCCGAAGCCAAGAAATATAGCTGGAGTCATATCCCTATGTGATCAGAGTCGGGGGACAAGCCAGAGTCACAACAAAAGGTTGAGACAGTAAGACACCAATGTCAGGACTAGAACCCAAATAAATAACCCACCAACAATAATGTCATGGGTGTGCACCACTTGCCATAGCAAGAAGAATCAAAGAGAGTGCTAGAGTAAGAAGCAATGATTGGCATGCTACCAAATATATTTAATACATTTTATTATTGGCATGCTACCAATAATTAAATTTAGGCAGCACTAAATGGGTTTTCTTGGACTTTAAAAAATGTGGTGGCTCATAAAAGTATTAAAAAAAAGTTAAACTACATACCTGTTCCAGCAACTCCCTGTCCACTGATTTTGATGGTACTGACTGACTAACATATGTGTATGGGAGCTTCCCTGACTGATAATGTTGGGGGAAAGAAGGATCAGGTACATTGAATTTTTGAGTTTCAATGTCCATTCCTTTTGTTCCTCCTGGAGGTAAGCCACCACAAGAGCTGTCCGGTAGTCGCTTCCTCCACTCTGCCTACTGACAACTCATGAATGCTTGGCCAAATCAAGTCATGAGAAAAAAATAATCATACAGTTGGCATTTGTTCTAAATGACCTAAAGAAAAATGTGACCGCGGCCACTAAAATTATAGCAAGGGCCAAAAGGATATTTTAACATTTAGACTTTCCTAATTTTGAGATAATTTAGAAAAAAGACTCGGAATATCACAATGTTAATGAAAAAATGACATTGTATGATGCGGGCTATCTTAAGTAATTCTACAATTTTGTCATCAATTTATTACTAGTGCTTATACATTAATGATACGCACCTATGACATTTGATAAGTAATCAAATTACACACCTAATAGAACAAAAACTTGTCTTATTAGTCACATATGTTCTTCAAAAGACATTTGCAAAGAAAATACACAATCTTAATTCACTTTAATCAAATTTAAATCACTTTCATATTGTTCTAAAGGGAAGACACACAGAGAACGATGGTCCCTGCTGTGTACATGCCAGTATTGGCTAATTAGATTACTGCCTTGTTGGGTAAAGTGTAGAGTCGAAGGATCATACGACTGGTTGAATGTGTTACCGTACTGATATAAATTTCAAGCATGTAACTTGATGAATATGCTGAGGGGAAATTAATACAAAGGGTAACGTAAATAATTAGAAAATGGTATACTATATATATATATACATTGACCTATTGAATATAATATGAATATATCTAAGAAGACTTTAGGGGTTCCTTTATTTTATAGTTGGAGCATTAGAAAACATCCATTGTGTGAAAATCTACCTTATCCTACTTGCAACCATAGGTATAGCTTGGAATGGATCATCAAGCCGATAAAGTATCAAAATCTGTACCGTCAGATACTTTCACTTGCATATATATTATTGCTTCAATACGTCTACATTTTTTAAACATTAAGCATTTGCACAAATCATCTCAATTAACCATCTCATGACCAGAGCATTTCATTTCCTTAATAATTTTGCAGATTTTTTTTGTTTTTGTATCATTTCAATCAAAGAGCCCTTAATTTAACATTTTTCATTATTGTAACTGTTTGAGGGCTTGTTTGCTTCCGAGACGAGTTGCATTTTTAATAGCTCTATTTTGGGGTACATATAACTTATTGATTAAAGGGGTTGTTTGAGATAAAATATTTTCTTACAAACAGTCCCCCATGGCAGAGAATTAGAAAGGAGTTAACACTCACCCCTTCCCGATCCCCCATGTCCCCCGCTGTTGCTTTAGGTCTTCCCTGTCCTGTTTTGTTTACAGGCTGCAGTCAGCCTATGATGTCCTGTAAACCTGCTGCTGTAGCCAATGACACAACTCAGTGATCATGGCTGAGTTCTACAATTGGCTGCAGCAGCCTGTTTGCATGATGGCAGTGAGGAGACCCAAAGCTGCCGGAGGGGGACACGGATGAGCAGGGAGAGGTGAGTATCAGCCCCTTTGTTATGTTTTGCCATGGGAGATCATTTCTAAAAAATATTTTATTTTGTACAACCCCTTTAACTTGTACTAACCTTTTTTTTGGGGGGGGGGGGGGGGGGAATAACAATTCTGCCATTGTATTTTGTGTTTGCCAATCTTGTGGTATCATTAGCTATTTCAGACATCTATTACATATGGAGGGTGCCTGAGTTTGGGGTCTTTTGGTCCTAATTAAGGTGCTATTCAAGTGTGTTCTGATTCTTCTGTTCTTGACTTCAGCTATTCCTGACTTTGTTGACTTTAACTATTCCTAACTTCTGTCTACTGCCTGCTCCGACCTCTGGCCTGTTAACCATGCTGAACCCATTCTGTGTGTCCTGGCTTGTTCTGAAATTGTGCTGCCTGCGTAACCTGGGTTGTCTGATTACACTCCTGCTCACACGCTCAGGTACTGAGCATCAGTCTATTGTAGTGCCAGCTGTAATATTACTGGGATTACTTCCAGAGGAATGGCCCGGAGGACACCGCAGAAAAACCTACATCCCAATTGGTGAGGCTAAAGGGGTTTTGTCATTAGAAAAGAAAATTCTATACTTACCTATTCCTCTCCCGTCAGTCTTCTTACCACATCTTCTCCTCCCCGATCCTCTCCTGGCTCCTCCAGTCACCCGTCACTAGTTATGTAGCATTTACTGCCTAGCATGGAATGTCGAATCCTCGGCAGCCTGCTTTTGGGCTATTGTAGCAACTGCACATGCATGGTGTCTTGCTGCGAGTGTTCATATACTATTCATATACTATATGAACACCAGCGGCAAGACACCACGCATGTGCAGTAGTGGCAATAGCTTGCGCGTGCGTGCTAAAGCAGGCTACTGAATGGACGCTACATAGCAGGAAGTGGAGAATCCGGCAAGCTTGCAATGAGGTGACCCGGGGGGACTGGAGAAGATCAGTGAGGAGAAGATGCGGTAAGAAGACTGACGGGGGAGGAATAGATAAGTATTGATTTTTTTCTAATGATAGAACCCCTTTAAAGGGTAAGGACCGGGGTTCCTCAGGTGTCATCTCTGGATTTAGCCCTAAGCCAAACTAGTATGTGGCACACTGGCTCTACATCCATTGAAAGTGACAATACCAACAGAAGATAGGGCAAAAAGAAAGGAGTGAAAGATGACAATATGAACAGACTACAAGCAGGGTTTGTTTGTAGTCAATCACCATGGAAACACATAGGTCTGCATTGGAGCAGTGTGCATAAAATGTTTTTGTTTTTATCAAGACTAATTGTAAAGTTGCTTCATATTTTTAGATGTATTGGAGCAATAACAAAATAGAATTAAAAGGTAAATGGCTTTTAATAGTGTAGAACTTGGAAATAACTTATACTAGGCCACAAAATAGTGTACAATAACTGTTGGGTCTGAGTGCATAGTGTGTATCAGTGTCAATAAACATCATATCAAGGATACCTCCAACATCCAAGATATTTAGGGTTATGTTCAAACGTGCAGATTTAAAAAAAAAAAGTTCAGCACAACAAGAAGACAATAGGTTTTTTTAAAATGGTTAAAAATAGTAGTTAATGTCTGCACCATTTTGGTGACATGCACCAGTTATCCTAGACCATTGTGTGCCCTACGCAGGGTGTTTGTCACGTTGTTAGTTTCAGTACAGCATGGAAAAACACATAAAAAAAATAAAATTAAATATGATTTTCCAAATGTACAAAGTAGTTTTGGGAAGATTTCTTAATAGCCTGGAAACCATTACATACTGAAACTATCAAAATATGTATTTTTTACATACTTTTATTGTTGCTGAATTACTTTTTTGGTGTGTAGGGGGTGCAGCTCTAATAGACTTAAAGGGGTTGTCCCGCGACAGCAAGTGGTGTTATACACTTCTGTATGGCCACATTAATGCACGTTGTAATATATATCGTGCATTAAATATTGGCCATACAGAAGTTATTTACTTACCTACAGGGGGTCCCCCCCCTGTGCTGGCGTCACTGTTTCCATGGCACCGACCAAACTTCTCTGGTCGCAGGAACAGTCACGCTTGTGCACTGAAGATTCCTCTTCTGGATGGTTCGGGCTCACAAGCTGCGTCCTGGCTCCTCCCTCTTCTCCGCATCATCGCGTAGCTCCACCCCCGTCACGTGGTGCCGATCAGCCAATGAGGTGGCTGTAATCGGTAGTGGAGCTCAGACTGGAGAAGAACATCCACGGTGCACCATGGGAGAAGACCCGCGGTGCACCATGGGAGAAGACCAGCGGTGCACCTTGGGAAATGACGGCAGCCATCTTGGAAGAAGAATTTTATAACTTCATAAAACTGCTTCATGGTGAGTAGAAACGCTCTATACAAACGATTTACATGGGTAGTTTGTGATGTTTGCTGAACATGGGGGACTGAGCTGTGAAAAAATTTTCATTTTGGCCACGGGACAACCCCTTTAAGGTAGATGTCTGGGGGGGCATAACTAGTACATGACGGGATAGGACGCAGCTACTGAGAGCTCCCACTGCACCTACCCGTTGAAAGGCACCGGCAAAATCATTTCAGGAGACCCCAATAGCCGAGATAGTGGGGCAGAAGACGGGCAAATCTGATACAACAGCAGAAGAAGGAGACAGCGGGGTGGCTTTCTCTGCACCCCCGCGCTCTGCACCGAGCGGATTCAAGATGGTACCAGACCCCTTGGGATGGCGCAGGCTGGCAGCTCCTGTGGGGAGGATGTAAGCAGAGTGATCACGACAGAGGATGACAGCAGGGAGGGGAGAGGGGATCTCCCGGTAAGAAACACACTGGCTTCAGCGGAACCAGAGACGGTCCCAATGCCCAAGGCTTGAATACCATGAGTAATGCTGACAGTAGCCACACCACACACAAGAGGCACTCACCCCCTCCTCCTTGAACAGCAGAGCCAGATGCCCGAGAGGGGTAATAGTCCCTCATGAGATATGTCACAGTCCCCGCCGGGCAGCACTGCTGTGGCTGCACATACAATAAGGAAAGCACCAACTGTGGCCCCACATGATTTGGGGTAAGAAGCCTGGAAAACTGACATAATGGCAATTCCTACAAGAGATGAGCTGAGTGCTCTATTTACAAAATTTGACGCAACAAGCAGGCTCTTGATTCTATTCACATTGAGGTACATCAAATTGGTCACAGGCTTCATCAAGTAGAGTCTCATAAGCAAGTCTTATAAGAGTCTCATAAGCAAGCTATACAGTCGCAGGCAGACCAAATTGCTAACCTCACTATGCATCTAGATGACCTAGAAAATAGACATAGAAGAAATAATTTGCGCATTAGAGGCCTCCCAAAGGAGATAGGAGGGAACCAGCAGGAATCAAGGGCGCAAGCCTTCTTTATGTGCCTTCTGGGCCGGCCGCCCGATTGCCCAGTTGAAATTGATAGGATCTATAGAGCATTGGATCCCAAAGCAACTGATGTCAACCGTCCCAGAGACATTAAATGCAGAATACATTTTTTCAGGGACAAGGATGCGATAAGCCACAAAGCGAGAGATCAGCCAAGCCATCTTGTGAGTGAAGGCAAATCAATTATTATATTGCAGAACTTGATAAACACAGTTAAAATGAATTTGGTCCCTAAATTCTTGTATCTCTTTCAAACGATACCTATAAAATTACTGGAGCCATTCCTGTCACGGATTAGGCGTTTAGTTATGAGATTCATCTGGGGTAATGATAGGTCCAGGTGGAAATGGAGGACCCTTGCTGGCCCCAAAGAGTGGGGAGGAATGGGGGTCCCAAATTTTTCACTGTACTATAAGGCATCCCCGACTAAGTGTATCTTGGATTTGTTCCATGGTAGAGCGTGCAAACGGTGGGTTGAAGCCGAACAAGACTCAGTGCTGTTTTGGGGGCTGGGGTGCATCTGGTTGCTGGGCAGAGATAGACTCAGGAACATGTGATTGTTTCTCTTCCTGGATAATTTAATTGGAGCTTGGGTCAGTCCTGCCATTAAAACAGGGCTGATAATTACACCAGACCCCCTCACGCCTCTGGTGGGCAATCTGGATGCACCGGTCTTCTTTAGGGGTATCTCTTTGATGGCTTGACTAACAAATCCAGGATGCGGGATGTAATGCTGGGTACTAGGATAAAGACCCTGCAAGAGATATTAGATGGAGGAGACCACCCCCGACTGTAACTTGGTACCAATATCTACAATTGTGTCACTAGATGAGGTCCCTGGGTTGTTTACAACAGTTTGAGAGACCGATAACTGCCTTCGAGAAGACAAGCATGTCAAACCCTGATGTCCCACTGAACATTTCCCTTCTTTACAAATCACTTTTATAGACGGACATATCGGGGAGAGACAAGACACTTGAGTTGGCTTGGGAAAGAGACTTAGGCATAGACATCCAGGGGGAGTTGTGGAAGAAGGCATATGTCATGACTAGAGATGAGCGAGCACCAAAATGCTCGGGTGCTCGTTACTCGAGTCGAACTTTCAGTGATGCTCGAGAGTTCGTTTCGAGTAACGAACCCCATTGAAGTCAATGGGCGACTCGAGCATTTTTGTATATCGCCGATGCTCGCTAAGGTTTTCATTTGTGAAAACCTGGGAAATTCAAGAAAGTGATGGGAACGACACAGAAACGGATAGGGCAGGCGAGGGGCTACATGTTGGGCTGCATCTCAAGTTCCCAGGTCCCACTATTAAGCCACAATAGTGGCAAGAGTGAGACCCCCCCCACACACACTTTCAGCATAAAGATCGTTCTCCTCTGCCACAGCTGTAACAGCTGTGGCAGAGAAGAACGATGTTAGCCCATTGAAATCAATGGAGCCGGCAATACAGCTGGCTCCATTGAAAGCAATGGGCTGCCGGCGATCGCAGGATGAATTGTCGGGAAGGGCTTAAATATATAAGCCCTTCCCTGCAATTCATCCAGAAATGTGTAAAAATTAAAAAAAATATACTCATCTTGTCCCGGCAGAACGATGTTAGCCCATTGAATTCAATGGAGCCGGCAATACAGCTGGCTCCATTGAAAGCAATGGGCTGCCGGCGATCGCGGAATGAATTGTCGGGAAGGGGTTAAATATATAAGCCCTTCCCTGCAATTCATCCAGAAATGTGTAAAAATAAAAAATATATATATACTCACCTGTTCCTGGCAGACGGAGTTCAGCGTGGCCAGCGGCAGTCCTCCTGAACTGCTCTGAACAGCTGTGAGTAGTATTCAGCAGCCGGGGATTTAAAATCCCCGGCTGCTGAATGAGCTGCCTCTAATTGGTCACAGCCTGACCAATCAGAGGCAGATTCCACTCACACACCCATTCATGAATTTATGAATGGGTGAGTGACTGCTGCCTCTCATCTGATTGGTCCCGCTGAGCCAAACAGAAGCTGGGCAATGTTGATATTTCTTTATTGCAGTTACATGTACATTGTAGATGCATGATGGTTAAAGATGCAGTTAATAAAATACTTTTGAACCCTAAGGTGGATGTCTGGTAAAAATACAATTTTTTTCAGAAACAGCGCCACCCTTGTCTATGGGCTGTATCTGGTATTGCAACACATTCCCATTCAAGTTAATTAAACTGAATTGCAATATAGGGCACATCTCATAGAGTGCTGCTGTTTGTTGATCATTTTGCTAATTCCTGACAATTACTGAGTTTATTTCTATTGCTTTGATAGTGGCATCATATTCTGCAGAGCTGTGCAGTGATTGTCATCATAAATATCAGTCCCTGTCCCAAATTGGCTCTCAATCTAATTCCCTGTCTCACACTGGGGACAATTTACCTATCAGTATAGGTTCTTCAGAGTTCTTATCCGTCCTAAATTTGAAATTCCAAGAAGTTCTACAGCTGACCAACCTCCATAGGTGTAAATTCTTCACACTCCTGAGCTTAACGCGGGTTTCAAGCGGGAGCTAACATTGTGCGAGATCTGTGCATTTTGGGACTCACAAATATGAACCCCATTCTTTTGAATGGAGTCATACACATGGATGATGTTTTCATGCATGGCACCACGACGTGATGCAGGAAACAAATCTCTGCATGTTCTATCTTGCTGCATAATCTCGCATTGCATCCCAGGGCCCATTAAAAGCAATGGGAGGATTACTTCTTCCCAGAGGTGATGTAAGACTGTTCTACCTTGAAAACGCCTTGCATTTTGGGGAATTCACATGGTGGGGAGGCGATAAGGGGGTGGGATCCACGGCCCCATATCGCGCTCGTCCGTATGAAGTTAGCCTAAGGGTACATATACATGGAAGACTAGAAAGTTGCGCCCGAAATTCTCAAGTGCAACTCACATGGGTCCGATGTGTGGGAGACACATTGACTTGCTATTCTCGTCAGAAACGTGTACAAGAATAGGACATGCTATAAATTTTTTTACTTGGAATATTTGGCTGAGTTAAAAAAAAAAAGCCCATGTGCTTACACCCATTCAAATAATTCAGCCAGCGGAAAAAGTATAGTAATATGCGCAGAAACTCTTGTGAAACCATGACATTCACAGCACAAATATGTGCGCTTACGTGAGCAATTCTATGCATACACTTGTGGGAAGAAGTCCTTATGGAAGCTCACCTAGGTTGTTAGAGATGCATGTTTACTAGTTCTAGTAAGGCCGAATTCACACAAATATGCAGAAAATAGAACCCATTGATTTCACATGCGGGTATTTGGTGGGAGCAATCCTGTTGCTGAAAAAATGCATTTGCAAAGGAAAAGAACACATCTTAAACTCATTATCCCGCGAAAGCAAGTGGGGTTATACACTTCTGTATGGCCATATTAATGCACTTTGTAATGTACATTGTGCATTAATTATGAGCCATACAGAAGTTATCAGAAGTTATTCACTTACCTGTTCCGTTGCTAGCGTCCTCGTCTCCATGGTGCCGTCTAATTTTCAGTGTCTAATCGCCAGATTAGACGCGCTTGCGCAGTCCGGGTCTTCTTCTTTTCTGAATGGGGCCGCTCGTGCCGGAGAGCGGCTCCTTGTAGCTCCGCCCCGTCACGTGCCGATTCCAGCCAATAAGGAGGCTGGAATCGGCAATGGACCGCACAGAAGCCGTGCGGTCCACCGAGGGAGAAGATCCCGGCGGCCATCTTCAGCAGGTAAGTAAGAAGTCACCGGAGCGCGGGGATTCAGGTAAGCACTGTCCGGTTTTCTTGTTTAACCCCTGCATCGGGTTTGTCTCGCGCCGAACGGGGGGGCTGTTGAAAAAAAAAAAAAACGTTTCGGCGCGGGACAACCCCTTTAAGTGACCATTTCAATGGCTGAGAGTATCGGTACGTGTTTTTTGCAATTGCCTACAACCTGTGCGTGCAAAAAAAAAACAGTAAAAAACACAGTTGCATACACAAATACGCAACGCCTGATGCACAAAAATGCAGAGCAAATGCGCATACGCTCATGTGAATCTGGCCTAAGAGCTTGTAGAATATGAATGGAGCGCTGGATTGTATGGGTATGTTCACATCGGGGCAGAAATGCTGCAGATTTTCTGCAGAGCAATTAGTTTTGGAAAATCTGCTGCATTTTATAGTACGAGTGAAGCAAGACAGGAAATCTCATCCACACACTATGGAAAAATATCGGCAACTTACATTGACCATTTGATGCACATTTGGTTCAGATTTTGCCAGTGTGGATTCGCTGCGGATTTTCTGCAGCAAATCTGCAAAGTGTGAATATACCCTAAAAGAGAAAATTAAATTAAAGTGACTGTCCAGTGGGACAGATTTGATGTGAGGTCAGGGCTGAGTAGTTATATTTACTGTAGCCTAAGCATGTTTTTAATAGCCACTACAGCCGTCTGAGTAGTCATTATGGCAACCAATGGTTGGATATGAAACTATGGGGGAAAAAGAACTTTACACAATATTCCATGTGTGGTCTGACTTGTGATTTGTATAGAGACAAATACTATGTTCTTGTCATGTGCATTTATGCCTCTTTTGATGCATCCCATTACTTTGTTCGCCTTGGCAGCAGCTGCTTGACACTGTTTGCTAAACTTACGTTTGCTGTCAAGCAATTTCCCCAAGTGTCTTTCAGCAGAAGTTTTATTTAGTGTTTTACCTTTTCATGCATAATTGTAAAACTTTTTTCTGCTCTGTAAAAGTTCCAGGCTATACAGAGCCATAATATGTCATCCATAGAAATCTGTGAGCCCCTGTAGTGACTCAATATTTGGAGAATTTCCTATAAAGTCATACATAGGTATTTCTGTCAGATTCTATATGCATCCAACAGAAAAATATGGATGCTTAGGGGTGAGGGGGGGGGAGGGGGACAGGGACTATTATTATTTGGGGGACCAGTGTCAGGTATATTCAGACATAGCAATTGTAGCCGAGAACCATGTGGTTGCAGTTCTACAGTCAGCACAGCTGATTATCATTAAAATTTGTGGCAACTGCATGTGGTATTTGCCACACGGCTCTCAGGTAATGGCTATATCTGAATATACCCTTGGTACAGCAGTGGCTGCAGCAACGTCGAGGGGACAAAAAGCAACAGGACTCATGTGGAAGATGCTGTCTTGTAGCATGTAACTGTATGTTCATTTTAGCAGTACATTCCAACAAATGGATGAACACTTGCTTCCAGTGGATAGTACGGGCACAGGCGTTGTGTTCGTCTCATCTGCAGCAGGCATCGGCAATAACATACAGAAGACATTCACTGTAACGGCAAATAATTCCCATCCTGGTTGTGTTATGAGCTGGGTTCTGATAGTCGCTCAGAAAAGTTGTTGAAGTGTACGAACAACAGTTGTTCGTTTGCTTTTACACAGAGTGATGATTGTTCATTACTTTTTTGCCCCTATTACAGAGCTGTTGCCGCATGCTGGCAGCAGCCAGGAAGTGAGTCCAAGGTGATTTCATGGCGTCAACTCTGGCCCGAAGTGGCTGTAGCATTGGTGCATGTGCCCTGTCATTCGACACCGGGTGCCGACATGTACATATCACAGGCTGGTGTGGGGATTGATTGGTTGGTGGGAAGGTGTTTCTCCCAGCTGACCAGTCAATGGATAGTGTTGTACTTTTATTAAGGCCCCTCCTCTGAGTTATTCCTCTGCATAGAAGAGATCTGGTTCTATCTACGCCCCCCTGGTGTCATCTCACTGTCAGATAAGTCCCTGGTGTTATACCGGTACTTATTTATAGGTGTTGTTACTTCTGTTTCTAAATACTGTTGTTACTTTAGTTGTTTACATCTGGAAATGGAAATCCCCTTATTACTATCTAGGGACAGTTTAGCTTGTCCCCATTTTCCGGAAGTGAGGTTGTCCTTTTCAGGGTGATTGCCCTGCTATTAGGTATGGTCTTTCTCATATTAGTACAGTTAGATAGATTGAGATTTCTCTTTCCTCACTGCTTAGTTCTGTTAATAGTGATTTGTTCTTCATGTTTACTAACTGTCGTTATCTTAGAAAAACTGTTATGTCTGATCCAAAAGAGGTGTTTGACGTCTGGGTAGGACATAACAAGAGTATTCTCATATTGAGCAATAGTTCCTGGGGTAGAATGCCTCTATAAAATGATGCCATATGTATACAGGCTCCGAACAGATGACTATACAAGAACCCTAAATTATTGTAGGATTTCGTTTAATCAATAATTATTGATTATAATTTTTTCAATTCTATTTACCTTTGATCGTTTAGTTGGGGCGACTCTTGGACACTTTATGGATCAGCCCTCTCCACGCGGTTCTGTTTTGTACTGCTTCTTTCAGTTCAATCATTTGCATGTCAGTGTCAGCTTTGATAATACCAAGCCAGCACATTCTTTAGCGGTCAGGTCTTGCTTTGCCGCTTACCACTCCAAGCATTATCAATGTTTCTACTAAGTTAACTAGCATTATGTGGCTGAAGTTTGAGACTATTCGTTTCGTAATTTTGCCATCCAATGAAAACTTTAGTTTGATGCGCTCTAGAACTGTTTTGTTCATGATCTTAGTAGTCCAAGGAATTCAAAGCAGTTTCCTTCAGCACCAAAGTTTCAAGGCATGAATCTGGCTCTGACCCGTTTTCTTTTGTATCCAACTTATGCAGCCATATTGTGATTGGTAAGATGATTATTAGAGATGAGCGAGCACCCAAATTCTCGAGTCCGCGTTATTCGAGTCGAGCTTTTCGTAAAATTCGACAGCTCCACTCGAGTAATGAACGCTATTGACTACAATGGGAGACTCGAGCATTTTTGCATGTGGGACACCAGGTGCAGAGCTTTTTTTTCCCTAGGTTCGTCTTTCTTTCTCTTTCTCTCTCTCTCTCTGCCTGCCAGCCAAAAAATTTGCCAATGACGCGCTGCGTCGCAGCAGGGAGGGGCCAAAACAGGCACGTCACAGCGTGGAGGAGCCAAAAACTGGGGCAGGGTCGAACAGGGCTTGATGCTCGTTCAAGAAACGAGCACCATCGAGTATGCTAATACTCGAACGAGCATCAAGCTCGGCAGAGTATGTTCGCTCAACTCTAATGATTATGTTGACTTTACGACATTTCGTTGCAATGCTTATGTCCTTGTTTTTGCATATCTTATCCATACTTAACATTGTGCATGATTTGTTCTTTTATTTCGGGTCCTGGTTTTTCATTGTGCTTGATTTTCGATCCGAAGAAGATGAAGTCTTGAGCTGCTTCGATTTCTTCATTGACCGAATCCATGAAGGATTTTGGTGGTACATATGGAGTAGGTGCCCATTTTCCCAGGCTTATGACTGGCATATAGCTGTGTTACCGATGCTGTATTTAGTTGGTAACTCAACTATGCGGCTAGGTTAACCATGAGGCTGGGTTTATTAATTACTCTATCCTTAAAAAAAAAAAATAAATGATTCCAACTTGTCCTCATTGCTAGTTTTTAGCATGAGTTTTACAACTCAGCATATTTAATCTCTCAGAATATCACCTTTCCCAATCCTTTGTGATTCTTCTCTAAATCCACGGCCCAATGTCTGTTTCTAATTTTTCATTTGCTCGATTCCATATCATTTAAATGTCTTCTCTATCCTATGCTGGAAATATTAACTTGTGCAAATATTATTTGAACTACTTAGGATTTAATGTGCTCTAATGAAGTCATTTTTCTCCCATTCACTGTGATCACAATGTATAAATGTGTTCTTAATTGGCTAGTAAAAGTATCTTTGTACATGTGATTCCTCAAGCATGTCAGGGTAAGTCAATTCTCCAAGATCAGTTGGTTTTCATTTGAACATTGCATTATCAAAATGTACAAGGGTGCAGGGGATGAACGAGATTTCCAGGGAGGTTCTTAGGATAAACAGTAATGTTTGAAACACTTCTAAGGAAGTTTATTATTGTAAATAACACAGCACATGTATGATTGCCAGGCACCTGTTGTGAATTACGTTAAATCTGAGATCTATCACATTAATTTAGATTACAGATATGCAGATGCGCAAAGTTAAAAGGCTTGGCTCAGAGTGGCTCGAATTTCCAGAGTGAGTAAATGTAAGATCTACATCTCGGTTTGCCAATTTATCTATGTTTTAATGTTTTAAAAATTCAATTCAGAGCCCTTATTATGGACGGAGAATTATTCTAAGCTGTTTAAGGTATTTGTGGTTAATATGAAAGAAATAAAAAAAATGGCGGATTTATCTTTGCGCTCTGCCTGATGCAATGTTGCGGCATGAAATACACTTATAGGGCAATTTATAAATTCTGTATCATAGACTAATATATAACAGTATGTGATGTCCACTGAGAAGGAGGGGCACCTTTAAAAAATTCAAAAAACACCAGTGATAAAGTCATGTTTTGTCTCTTCAAGCCCTGCACAAGTGTATCAGTCATGGCCAGCCTTAGTTACATATGACCCATGTGTCCACACAAGGTGCTGGCAACTAGCTTGTGAGCAGCACCAAGTGGATGTGAGCTGGGATCAATTGCCCCCCTTTGGTCGGACCAGCCAGATGATCTGCTTCCAGCCGAAAGCGTATTGCGGGGCTACATGTATCTTCCTGGCTTTGTCTCCTCCTTTCTGATGTTCCAAGGCATCGCTGTGATCCCATTGGTGCCCCCACAACACAATTGCTTAGTTCTGATGCTATATTTATATTATAAGCTTGGTTCTGGGCCTGTATTTATGTTATTGACTTGGTTCTGGCAATGTATCAATGTACTGAAGTTGATTTGTGCTCTGCTTATGTTATGAGTTTGGTCCTGGTGCTATATTTATGTACTAAGGCCTGTTTCACATGGGCTGCAAAATAGCATGATTTTGTAGCGTTGCGACGTCGCTACAAAACTCATGTATGTGAAGCTCATGGTTTCCATTGGGTTCTTTCACATGAGAGATGGGCTTCACATACATGCATTTTGTAGTGATGTCGCAATGCTACAAAATCGTACAGGCCTAAGCTTGATTCTGGTGCAGCATTTACTCACTGAGCAGTTTTGGTGTGAGTATGTTGCTATCTTGCAGTTTTCTGCAAAAGCACAATACAATCAGACTGCCTATCAGTGCAATGTACGGTTGTGAAGAGAGTAAAGAGGTATTCTGGCTGTGAGACAAATTTTCAAAAATTGCAAATATGAAAAGGTATTTTCACCATTTCTATGCACAACTGGTTATGCTTATAAATCACACAGCCAATACCTACTTATTGTATTTTCCACTTCTGATGTTTCCCCACATTGCTATTTTTCAAGATCCCTACTGTTCTGCAACTTAAAACTAAGACGCCATTTACACTGAAAGATGATAACTCAAAAATCGCTCAAACAACAGTTTAAGTGACATTTTTGAGCAATCATCTTTGCATAGTCGTTAAGTAGCTACTTAAGAACTATGCAGGCGGAGCGGGACAGGGCCGCTATCACTTGGCGAACAATACAGTTGTTTTGCATAAGCAAACAGCTGCATTGTTCTCCACACTTACAGCCAGCGTCCCGCTGAGAATTACCAGCGGGACAGGAGCTGAAAGAATTGTATTAGTGCTGCTGACTGTGATAACAGCCAACAACGCTAATAAGAGTTCATTGCTCAATTCAAGAAAACTAGAATTGAGTGAGGATCGAATCGTGTGTGAAAACTGCATGATGTCCGTGCATTTAGACGCAACGGTTATCACTCAAAAGATTGCCTTTGAGCGAATTTTGAGCGATAATCATTATGTCTAAATGGGCCTTTAGTTCTCTACATACAGCTCAGGGAGGTTAATTTACATGCAAATTAAGCTAATAAACTATTAGCAATTAGCAGCTTATGCTAAATGATCACTCAAACTGTCATTTTCCCTATCTTTTAAACAAATTTTGAGCAATCATCTTTGTGTATAAATGGGGTTAAATAGTTTAGGCCCTCTGGCCGTGCCCCATTGTATGAAAGGTTAGTGCACCCTTGTATTCATATATTTAAATGCAAAAGAAATCCATTATGTATCTACATACCTTAAAAGTCTTCCGTGCCTACGTTTCCATAGGCTAACAAACAAGTACATCAACTCAACATAGCACTTCCCCTCTGTTGTAAACATATGTCCAAAAGAGTCACAATGTCCTTGACGTAATGGAAGACCAAACCCCCCCCAAAAATGGGACAGCACACACTGAAAACAAGCTTGCAAAAACATATTTCATGGGTTCATTCAAGAAACTTCCAGATATACATAACTACAACCAGGGGCGTAACTAAAGGCTCAGGGACCCTGATGCAAAATGTGAGCTGGGCCCCCCCCCTCTATCTGTATCTATACCCGTACCCATACCTAAACCATGCTGCACAGAGACATAACTTGAAGCTTCTGGGCCCCAATGGAAAACCTGTAACAGGGCCCCCAACTATAATGCTTTATTCATAAGTACTGGGCTCTCTATATGGAGAAGAGACCTTATGGGCCCCCTAAGGCTCCTGGGCCCAGGTGCAACCGCATCCCCTGCACCCTCTATAGTTACGCCCCTGACTACAACATTTCAAGCATAAGCCCTTTAACAAACTTAAACACTCCCGGCGCAAGGAAGAGGCATGTAGTCACCAGTATGGATGCAATGGTTGGAGTATTTAATAACTGGTAAGTACTAAGATCCCTTTTCCACAAACCCCCCTCAGTGCCTATTAGATATTCCAACCATTGCATCCGTACGGCTGACTACACACCTCTTCCTAAAACCAAGAGTGTTTAAATTTGTGCTCGCTTGATGTGCCAAAAAGGTTGCAATTGTGGATGTTTCTTGAGTAAAGCTACAAAATACGTTTTTGCAAGCGCATTTTCAGTGTGCGCAGTCCAATTTTTTGTCTTAAGGTTCCATAGGCTGTCGGGTCAAAGGAAGCAAAGTTTACAAATAGCAAAATATCCCTGCAAATTATTTTATTTTAGCAGAAAATCCCTGAAACGTTAGAATCATGACTGCCAATTATTCCGAAGTAAAATGGCGAATAAATGAACACGGCCAAATCTTAAAACAAATGTTATTTCCTTCCCTGGCAGAGAATTTTTGAAATCCTGTCCAGAGCTTTTTCAAACAGCTGTGTGCTGCTAATTGTTTAAGAACTGGAGAATTATTCACAGCAAGTTCATAATACAGAAAAATTAGAATGTTTAGATTTGCAATTGCTTAAGGAAATGAGCAATGATATCTGTGAAAGCCAGTTCTACAGAGGATAGGAGTTTCTTACACCGTGTTTGTAATCTCTGCGGGTCAAATATATATTTCAAAGCCCTGAAAACCGTTACTATGAATAAAGTGTTTGGTTTGGACCTCGCGCCATCGAGTGAAATAAATAGAAAATGAATAACATTTTCACAAAAGTGTCAACTTGTTGATATGTTCAACTTTGTTAAATAAAGCAAGGTTTTTAGATTTATGCGAAATAGGCTGAAAAATGACCCAGTCAGTTAAGGTTACAATGACATAGCCATATATAAGAAAAGCCTTTTATCATAGTCAATATTTTTGATGGCTCATTATTCATATTAAGCTTCATTCCATTCAAATCCAATTTGGGAATATTTTCAGACCACCTAAAGAGACAATGAGATGTTCAATGTAATATACAATTGAAACTATAGCTAGTTCGTCACGGGTGGCCACTGTAGTTAGAAGACATATTTTCTGACTTTTCAACCCCAAGACAAATGAATATACAGAATTCAGTGAAAAAGTTGGATTCCTTGTACTGGCCAAGAACACCATATTTCTGCCTTGATGAAGGACATCACTCAAATATGGATTTGTCTGGTCTCTGTATGTGTGGATTGGCATAGGATGAGATACTTACACTTACAGTACCTATTAATATTTAAATTCCAAATCATGATACATAGTGAAGTTGAGACGGCATTATGCCTATTTCTGTAACTCCCATTGAAGTGAATGGATATTACAGAAACAGCATAGCTACACCCACTTGCGTAACTATAGGGGATGAAGTTGCACCCAGGCCCAGGACCTTAGGGGGCCCATAAGGCCTCTCTTCTCTATATAGGGAACCCAGTACTATGAATAAAGCATTATAGTAACATAGTAACATAGTATGTAAGGCCGAATGAAGACATTGTCCATCTAGTCCAGCCTGTCTATCCTACTGTGTTGATCCAGAGGAAGGCAAAAAACCCCAAGGCCAGAAGTCAATTAGCCCTTTTGGGGAAAAAATTCCTTCCCGACTCCCTAATGGCAATCAGACTGTTCCCTGGATCAACCCCTAATAGTTCCTACCTGCCTATATACCAGGATTGACACTTAACCTAATATTTATATCCTGTAATATCCTTCTTCTCCAGAAAGACATCAAGTCCCCTTTTAAACTCCTCTATGGATTTTGCCATCACCACTTCCTCCGGTAGAGAGTTCCACAGTCTAACTGCTCTTACAGTAAAGAACCCCTTTCTGTGTTGGTGATGAAACCTACTTTCCTCTAATCGTAGCGGATGTCCTCTTGTTACCGTCGTGGTCCTGGGTGTAAACAGATCGCGGGAGAGATCCATGTGTTGTCCCCTCATGTACTTATACATGGTTATTTGGTCGCCTCTTAACCTTCTTTTTTCTAGAGTAAATAGTCCCAATTTTGATAGCCTCTCTGGGTATTCCAGTCCCGTCATTCCATGTATTAGTTTAGTCGCTCTTCTTTGAACCCCCTCAAGCACTGTGACATCTTTCCTGAGCACCGGTGTCCAGAATTGTACGCAGTATTCCATGTGAGGTCTGACAAGTGCCTTATATAGTGGGAGGATGATGTTCTCGTCCTTCGCCCCTATTCCTCTTTTGATGCACCCCAAGACTTTATTTGCCTTTGCAGCGGCTGACTGGCATTGGTTACTCCAGTTTAGTCTATTATCCACTAATACCCCCAGATCCTTTTCCATATCACTTTTCCCTAGTGGTACCCCATTAAGTGAATATTTGTGACATCCGTTCCTCTTGCCCATGTGCATAGTCTTACATTTTTCAACATTGAACTTCATTTGCCATTTTTCTGCCCAAGCCCCCAGCTTATCCAGGTCCGTTTGTAGCCACACATTGTCCTCTGTTGCATTAATTACATTGTATAATTTTGTGTCATCTGCAAATATTGATATTTTGCTGTGCAGCCCCTCTATCAGGTCATTAATAAATATGTTGAACAGAGTGGGGCCTAATACTGAACCCTGTGGCACCCCGCTAGCGACTGTGGTCCAATCAGAGTACGAACCATTTATTACCACCCTCTGCTTTCTATCGTTGAGCCAATTTTTTACCCACTTACACACGTTTTCGCCCAGTCCGAGCTGCCTCATTTTGTATATTAGCCTATTATGTGGCACGGTGTCAAAGGCTTTAGAGAAGTCCAGATATACAAGATCAATAGATTCTCCCTGGTCCAGCTTAGAGCTTACTTCATCGTAGAAACTGATCAGATTTGTCTGACATGAGCGACCCTTCATGAATCCATGCTGGTGAGGAGTTATTCCCTTGATCTCCTTGAGGTACTCATCGATGGCGTCTCTCAGAATCCCCTCGAAAATTTTTCCCGTAACTGAAGTGAGACTTACTGGCCTGTAGTTACCAGGCTCACTTTTGCTCCCTTTTTTGTAGATTGGAACCACGTTGGCAATGCGCCAGTCCAATGGTACTACTCCGGTCTTGATAGTGTCTAGAAATATAAGGTATAGCGGCCTAGCTATCTCGTCACTTAGTTCCTTTAGTATCCTTGGGTGTAATCCATCAGGGCCCGGTGATTTATCAATTTTAGTTTTCTTTAGACGCTTCCGCACCTCCTCCTGCGTTAGGTATGAGATATTTTGTGAGGGGTTCGTTTTATTCCCCTGCTCCTCGTGTGGCATTTCCTTTTCTTTGGTGAACACACTTGAGAAGAAACTGTTTATTAGATTTGCTTTCCCTTCGTCATCATCAATGATTTCTCCTGCATTGTTTTTTAAAGGGCCAGCGCTCTCCCTGCAAATCCTTTTGCTGTTTATGTAGTTGAAAAATAGCTTCGGGTTGTTTCTGCTCTCTTTTGCGATCCGTCTTTCCGCTTCCTCCTTGGCAGTTTTAATCGTATCTTTGCATATTTTGTTTTTTTCCCTGTATGATTTTAGCGCTTCTTCGCTGCCTTGTTGCTTTAGTAGTTTGAACGCTTTCTTCTTTTCGTTTATTGCCCCTCGTACCGTCTTGTCGAGCCACATTGGTTTCCTTTTAGCTGAGTTACTTTTATTTTTGAAGGGAATGAACTGCTCACATGAGGCGATTAGGATCCTTTTGAACTTTTCCCATTTTTCCTCCGTACTGATATTTTTGAGGATGTTGTCCCAATTAATGTTACCGATAGTAGTTCTAAGCTCATCAAATTTTGCTTTACTAAAGTTTAGTTTCTTTGTTACTCCTTGATAAGGCATCCTATTGATTGACAGCTGGAAGTTGATTATATTGTGGTCGCTGTTCCCCAAGTGCCCCTCAACCTGAACCCCCTTTATACGTTCCGGTTTGTTAGTTAGCACTAGGTCCAGAATGGCTTTCCCTCTTGTTGGTTCCTGCACAAGTTGGTTCAGGTAATTGTCTTTAATTACTCTCAAGAACTTATCACCCCTGTGAGATTTGCAGGTTTCGTTCTCCCATGTTATATCTGGGTAATTAAAGTCCCCCATGATAATTACTTTGTTTCGTTTTGACACCTCCTCTATCTTCCTTAGTAGTAAGTCTTCAGTTTCTGCTGTTGCTTTTGGTGGTCGATAGAAGACCCCTATCAGGATTTTGTTGTTTTTTCCTCCCTGTATTTCTACCCACAGAGATTCCACCTGTTCGTCTCCTACCCCTATATCCTCCCGTAGCCTCGGCTTCAAGTTCGATTTGACGTACAGACATACCCCTCCCCCTTTCTGGTTCCTTCGGTCTCTTCTGAAGAGATTGTACCCCTGCAAATTCACCGCCCAATCGCACTTATCATCAAGCCATGTTTCAGTAATTCCGACCATATCATAGTTTTCATCAGTCATTTTCGCTTCAAGCTCGCCCACTTTACCGATCAGACTTCGTGCATTCGTGATCATACAATTTATTTCATTTTTTTTGTTTTTTAAATTTGTTTTGTTGCTATTCGTACTTATGGCTGATCTGTCAGTTCTAACTGTACTAACCCCACCCCCTGCTCGTCCCCCATTCCCTTTGCTTGGACCCAGATCACTAATTACACTGGCTACCCCACTATTTCTCATTTTACCCTCCCCCCCAGTCCCTAGTTTAAACACTCCTCCATCCTTCTAGCCATCTTTTCCCCCAGCACAGCTGCACCCTCCCCATTTAGATGCAGCCCGTCCCTACGGTAGAGCCTGTAGCCGACCGCAAAGTCAGCCCAGTTCTCCAGGAACCCAAATCCCTCCTTCTTGCACCAACTCCGGAGCCACTTGTTTACCTCCCTAAGGTCCTGCTGCCTTTCTAGTGTGGCTTTAGGTACAGGTATTATTTCCGAGAAAACTACCCTGGAGGTCCGCGCCCTGAGCTTGGACCCTAAGTCCCTGAAATCATTTTTGAGGGCCCTCCATTGACCTCTAACTTGTTCATTGGTGCCAACGTGCACCATGACTGCTGGATCCTCACCAGCCCCTCCCAGTAACCTGTCAATCCGATCCGCGATGTGTCGAACTCGAGCGCCAGGAAGACAACACACCGTTCGACGATCCCGGTCTTTATGGCAGATTGCCCTCTCTGTCCCCCTAATAATTGAGTCCCCCACCACTAGAACCTGTCTAGCCTGCCCTGCGCTCCCCGTCCCCGTCTCACTGGAGCAGTCATCCCCCTGGCGTTCAGAGGGCGTGTCGTGCTGCAGCGGTGCTGGCTCTGTAATGGCATCCCCCTCATCTGCCAATCGTGCAGACTTGTTGGGTTGTGCCAGTTCAGGACTAGCCTCCCTGGTTCTCTTCCCTCTACCCCTCCTTCTTTCTGTCACCCAGCTGACTGCCTGCTCCCCCTGCACTTCCGTACTACCATCCGCCCCCTCCTCTACCCCAGCGAGTGCCTGCTCAGTGAGCACCAAACTCCTTTCCATGATGTCAATGGCTCTCAGTGTTGCCAGTTGCCCATTTAGATCCAGAATTTGGGCTTCTAAATTTGCAACGTGCATGCATCTTGCGCAACAGTATGCACCCTCGATCGGCTGATCAAGGACCGCATACATTGCACAAGTAGCACACTGGATGACATTGCCAGGCATGGAGCTCATCCTAATGGGGATCTACAATTTACTTGTGGAAGTAGTGAAGATAGCCTTGCTCACACTCCGCTCACACGCTGCCGCAACCGCTGTCCCGCTGCCGCAACCGCTGTCCCGCTGCCGCAACCGCTGTCCCGCTGCCGCAACCGCTGACCTGCTGCCGCACCCGCTGTCCCGCTGCCGCACCCGCTGTCCCGCTGCCGCACCCGCTGTCCCGCTGCCGCACCCGCTGTCCCGCTGCCGCAACCGCTGACCGGCTGCCGCAACCGCTGACCTGCTGCCGCAACCGCTGACCCGCTGCCGCAACCGCTGACCCGCTGCCGCAACCTCTGACCCGCTACCGCAACCGCTGGCCCGCTGCCGCAACCGCTGACCCGCTGCCGCAACCGCTGACCCGCTGTCGCAGCCCTTCACCCGCTGCCGCAACCCCTCACCCGCTGCCGCAACCCCTCACCCGCTGCCTCTCTCGCGCAACCTCTTACCCGCTGACACTTATGCGCAAACAGTCCAAATTTTTTTTTTTTTTCCCCCCCCTCACAAACACTTAGACCCCCAGACACACACACACACAGAAAACACAACTAACCAGATACACAGAAGACACACAGCTCACAAACACACACAGAGGTAGATACTCAGCTCCTCCGCTCCTCCTGGTGACGTCACCCGCTGTCCCGGCGGCCGCTCACTCTGCCCTCCTGTCTCAGCTGCTCCGCTGAACTCCTGGTGGCCTCTTGGCGCCGGCTGCTGCGCTCCGGTCCCACTGGTCACTCCTGCCCCCGCGCCTGCTTCGGCTGCCGCTGCCCCCGCGCCTGCTTCGGCTGCCGCTGCCCCCGCGCCTGCTTCGGCTGCCGCTGCCCCCGCACCTGCTTCGGCTGCTGAGCTGCTCCTCTGTCCCCTTCAGCTCCCCGCTCGCTCGTGCCTCCGTCTCGTGTCGCTACTCCTGGCGTCTGTTAGTTGGGGGCCCTGTTACAGGTTTTGCATTGGTGCCCAGGAGCTTCAAGTTACACCTCTGCATCAACTCATTGCTGCATGAAGCCTCTGCGTTAAGGGGTTAAGAGAAGTTGGGGGGGCCCCAAGATAAACTTTTGCATCCAGGCCCATGAGCCCTCAGCTACACCCCTAATGGGGTGCATTAAAAAGCGCTGTAAAAAACACTGTACAATGTGTTTAAAAACACTGCTCGAAATCACGGTAAAGCCCCCCAATCCTTCTCTCACATAGACGTTCCCTGACCCTGCCAAGAGAAAGTAAAACTGAACACCTATTCACTTCAGTGGGAATTATGGAAACAGTGTAAGGCTGTCTCCTTGGCTGCTTCCAAAACACCTTCTGAGGTAATCGGGTTTCTCATCTCAGCCAGGAAGTGTTGAAATGGAAATGGACCTTTAATCCCACAAAAAAGTACTGCCATAATCATCTAAATAGGGCTTTTAGAAATCCATGCCCAAAGACCAAACTCTACTTACCCCTAAAGCAAAAATTTTATAACCCTCTGGCTGCATCATGATGACTTCATGGTGACTGCCCAGTGACTTCAATGGGTGCTGTTAAATAGGAAATGTGAATGCATCAGCAGCTTGGCCTAGTGATAACAACTGATTACTGGGGGTTCCATCTGTTTAAGGCAGGCTGCTTATACACATGGGATTGACCTAGGTAGCCAGCCGTGGTAAATATACTCTTGCATTTTGAAGACATCCATGAAGTAAGTCTAATTAAATTAAAGAGAATTTCTTCCCTATAGTCAAAAAGGTCACCTGTAAATATAAAAATAAGTTCTAGATTTTTTGTATTTTATTCTATTGTTCCATCTAGATTAAAATGAATGGGTGCACATAGGTGCAGTTTGAGAAACCAATATTTTATATTCCTTCTTCCTATGAGACAGCCCTTATCCATATGTCATTACTAGGGATATAATAGGAATGGGTTCTCCAATTCAAGATCTCCTCTATTAGCCATAGCAGAGTGATGTTGGACTCTCTGAAGGATGTAGCACTACAATTACCGCCCTTTTATTTCATTGATTGCTGTGTAATATTGTGCTTCCTTTGCAATAAAATGTATACTTTTGCAGACGTCTTAGAAAATATTCAAATTTTCTATACGGCTAATGGATTTGCTTCTAGAGGCATTGCTAGAGAGTAGCGTTGAGTGAACCAAAATAGTTGAACCTTGTTTCTGGTCGAACATCACAAAATCAAACCCCCAGGTCCGTGTTAGCCAATCCTGCTTAAATCTTCTTCCTTCTTCTTTTTCCTTCTTTAAAAAAGAAGGAAGAGAGGAAAAAATGAGTTTTTCTTCATTAACTTTGCCTTAAAGCAGCTCAAAGTTCTTAGATACACTCCTAGGTGACCTAGGAGTCTTATACAGAGCTTTTATGGTTCTTAGGCCTTGTTCACACAAGCGTGGTTTTAGCGCATATAGGCGCGTCAAAAGACCGCGGCTATACTGCACTAAAAATAGCGTGAATGGACAAATACCAGCTATTAAGTCTCAAGGTATTTAACAGTGAAACTGCCCTTTCACACAATCGGGGGCTGCGTGCTGCATGGTATCCAGCTCCCATAGGACTCTATGGAAACTCCAGCATAACTAGTACCAAAGATAGGTCAGGTCCCATCTTCTCACGCAGCACGGACATTAGATGTGAGCTTTGCACACGCATGTCCTATCTTTCTTAGGTGCAAATTTTTACATGTCTAAAATTCCTTCATCTGAATGGTTCTATAGGAAACCATTGGTTCTACTAGACGCGATCTGGAGTCAGGAAGGAACTTTTTTCCTCCAAACAAGCTAAATTGGCTTCTTGTTTTTTTTTACTTCCTCTGGATCAACAAGGACGGGAAGGGGGGTTGAAACAGGCTGAACTAGATGGACATTGTCTTCATTCCGCCTAACATACTATCTTACTATACTTTGCTAAAACCACGCTCATGTGAACGAGGCCTTAGTGTTATACACCAGTTTTATGGTTATCGGTGAAGTTCTGCTTTAGCTCAAACTAATTCAGACTGCACCAAACCTTTTGCACAAATTTGGCCAACTAGCCGAAGCAAAATTTTTCGCTCATCACTACTGTAGAATATAGCTCAGCGCATACAAAATATAATGGTGCATGCCGTGATTTATGAAATTAGAGGCACACAGAGGTACAGTAGATGCCTCATGAAGTTCTATGGCAGCTCTAATTCGGTTTAACACAAAACAAGAGCTATAACACAGGCGATATATAACACCCCACACTGCAAATAGATCTAGAAGCTTGTTCCTTTACCCCTTCCCTAATACTGCCAGAACTGCTACTATGTGAACAAAGACTTTTGCAATTACCACATTACCACATATATACATTATTGTCAGCCATCATGCGTTTCCTTTTCATTTTCATGAAATGTTCGTTTTTCCATTTAGATTTAGCATTTTTGTGAAAGTTTCTCATATTCATCATTTTCATGGATGTTGAGCTTTCCATATCCCATAAACATGAGTTACTGGACTGATTCCATGAATAATGAAATACTGTAGAATTAGATTTTGTGCTTGTTACATGAGGAAATACTTTGGAAGATTATATCAGAAAATTGCTGTCGGTTCTTGATTGATCCGCATTATTCCATCACCAACCGTTGATGTTTTTGTCCATCACACACAAAGATCTCGAGAACAGTTTAATTATCGCTATTATTATTTTTGTCAGGAGCCATAACTATCTTGTGTATGACACAGATTACTGAGCGAAATCGTTTCTTCAGAGTCGTAATGGAGTTTTATTCAATTTATTATTGGCTATTTTAGATTATTATGTGTTCTACAAATAAAGCCTATTCATTTTTTAATAAAAAGTTGCACAATTTTTCAGAAATTTTTCATATACTTACTTCCGTCAATCAACTGAGACCTTCTTTCTTTAGTTAAATTGGTAAAAATCCGTCTTTTTAGAATACTTTTGGCCAGCATGGTAGGCAATGTCAAGTGTATGTAACTGTAGGAGGCATACAGTGTAGGGGCATTTTATTACCTGCCCTTTCAAAATTGGACCTTCCCTGTATGGAAATGAAACACATGACCCCGAAGTGCAGCATGAAATTAAGGGAGCAAATTTCCCATGGATTAGTTTCAGTAAATCTGAATTAGAATTGCAAAATTAAGCAATGAGAACAACTTTGAAAAAGGCCGGGTCATCGGTGCTAGACTAGTCATGGCTAGGATTTCAAAGACTGCCAACCTTGTGGGCTTTTCTCATGCAGTGGTGTGGAGAGAATACTGCGAATGGTGTCAGTGAGGAAAAACATCCAGTAAGAGAGATCCTGTGGACATAAACAACTTGTTGATGAAAGGAGTTAGGCCTTAGTCCCTTAGTCACACGGGCGTTTTTTCACGCGATTTGCGGATCACATGACAGATGCGCATCCGCAAATCGCGTGACCGGTGCGCGCAAGTCGCCCGCAAATCGCCCGAAAATCTGCTCCTAGCCGCGTTTCATTAGAAACGGGCCGTAGCTGTCCAGCGCATTGCATTCAATGGAGACGGCAATAGAGCCGGCTCCATTTAAAGCAATGCGCTGCGGGCAAGCCCGGGATGAATTGTCGGGAAGGGCTTAAATATATAAGCCCTTCCCTGCAATTCATCCTAAAATGTGTAAAAATAAAAAATATATATATACTTACCTTCTCCCGGCAGCCGGAGCTCCGCGCGGCCGTCCTGCAGTGGGTGTGAAGGGGGTGTGAGTCAGACCTGCCCCCTGATTGGCTCAGCGCTGAGCCAATCAGAGGCATGTCTCACTCACACCCATTCATGAATTCATGAATGGATGTGAGTCAGACCTGCCTCTGATTGGCTCAGCGCTGAGAGGCAGCAGTCACTCACCCATTCATGAATTCATGAATGGGTGTGTGAGTGAAACCTGCCTCTGATTGGTCAGGGCTGTGACCAATCAGAGGCAGATCATTCAGCAGGCGGGGATTTTAAAGCCCCACCAGCTGAATAGTGCCGAGAAGCAGTTCAGGAGAACTGACAGCGGCCGCGGCTGGACTCCGGCTGCAGCGGAAAGGTGAGTATACAATTTTTTTTTATTTTAACACATTTTAGGATGAATTGCAGGGAAGGGCTTATATATTTAAGCCCTTCCCGACAATTCACCCCGCGCACGCCGGCAGCCCATTGCTTTCAATGGAGCGGCTGTATTGCCGGCTCCATTGAATTCAATGGGCAAACATCGTTCTTCTCTGTCACAGCTGTTACAGCTGTGGCAGAGAAGAATGATTTGTCTGCTATATGTTCTCAATGGGGTCGGCGCTGCTGCCGCCGGCCCCATTGAGCGCATATAGAGAAGAGAACAGGAATCGCAAATCGCACATAGGTGCGATCTGCGATTTATGTTCTATAATTTATCGGACGAGCGCATAAAAAGCGCTCATGTGTCCGATACCATTGCAAAGCAATGGTTTTATAAAATCGCCGGACGCATGCGCAAATCGCGGCTAAAAACGCCCGTCTGACTAAGCCCTCAGAGTGTCAGGGAAATTTCTGCGTACAGCACCAATCAGGCCCACCCCAATGCCCCGCTGCCGGCGGTAAAGAAGAGACACCACACACGGAGGTCTGGTATAGTTCCTCACACGGGGACATAACTGCGCTTCACTTTATTACAGATTACATGGGATCTTATACCCTTTGGTCTCATCACTAGGAATGGGTAATAGTCTCATTGGCTCAAATTCACCGCATAACCATATATGTAAAGTCCGGATTTCCAGCTGAGGCACTGAAAGTTATATACGTAGTTGAACAGTCGTTATCTAGATACGGCGCTTCTGGGAAAACAGCCAAGCACACTGCCTTCGTATTTGGTTCTTCCTTGCGGTGTTTAAGATACATTTTGTCTTCGCCTTGCAAGGCCTTTGGATTATCTGATATAAGGCGACAGATTAAGTTTTTCTCATTTTAGAATTGAATAGAACTTGCATACAGGTATAAAAGCATAAAAAACATATGGCAATATATACATATACCCTCACAAACCCCCCTAAAAACTTAATATGGAGATCAAGCACCAGGCCTTGCACTCTTCCTCGGTCGCCTCTCCCTTGCGTCAGGGTTTCCCCACTGCACGTAAGGCCCTACTCCTAGGAGGGGGGATCCCTACCTCACCTCAGAAGGAGGCCATGGATTCCCTGGGCTCATTTCCGGGCATCCATACCCTCTATCTGTACAAGTTAACACCCCGCAGAGTGTGCCCTCGCCGGAACCTAAGGTCTTCTGCACTATCCCTAGGCAAATGGGAATTCTACTGACAATTCATCTTATGAGACCGAGGCGGCGCAGTACTAGTCCATCTCTCCATTCTTCTGGTAACGTACGTGGTTGGCATTATCGGAACTGGCTCTTCATCTTTTTCAAACAAGGGAAATGTTGGTGTCACATTATCCAGTCCCTTACTCATACTCTTTTTGATCAAAGGGATAATACGCGTACAGGAAGTTACATACCCCACCTCTTTCTGCTAAAATCATATCCAGGGCCACTCTATATTGGAACGCCATGGATGCAGTGGGCCCTAACTGGTCAGCTAACCCTTGCAAAGCATCTCTGGTGTAGTTTACAAACCTCTGCTGATTGTAATAGATATAATTCATCCAATTTACATTATTATTAACAGTGACAATAACAAATAAGGACTCAAAACCTGCTTTAACCTGATTTCTAGAATTAAATTAATCTCGCACCCCCCTTGGCACTTCTATTGCATCTATGTATACATGTGGATCAAAGTTACCACCTGGAGCGTCAACTTCTCTTTTAGCAGGATGCGGTGTTAGATTCTCACCTTCAGTGTAGTCTTTATATTGCACATTTGATTGTATTAATTTGTTCTGATCCCTGAAACAGGGGGCTAGTGTACAGTAGTCAAAGGTGTGTGTTAGAGGAATTGTACCACATTATAGCATGTAAAGGATATGCAGGATCATGAGTTTTTTCAGTGCGAAGTGTGGATCCAAGTGGGCTTTCCTTCGAGCTTGACTGCAGTTGGGGTGGTAAGCAACATCTGGTAAGGACCTTTAAACCGGGTCTCTCTCTCAAACTTTTTCACATAGACCCTGTCACCTGGTTTTAGATTGTGACACTCATCTGTAGGACCTGGAAGAAAAGCAGAGACTGCACAATGCATTACTGACAATTCCTTGGAGAGGCCTATGACAAAATTAACAAGTGAATCATTCCCGAAACTCTGATACTGTGGCATGTACCCTCCGGAGAAAAAGAAAAACTAATGGGAGACACTCAATTCAAGATTTGCCAGTTTTCTTCTTTGTCTTTTGTATCTACTTTCCCACTACTCTGTGGATGGTAGAGTGTGTGAAAAGCCTGGAATATACCCAAAGCAGACATGATCTGTTGCATTATTTCACCTGTGAAGTGTGTACCTTTGCTTGACTCAATCACTTCCGGTACCCCGTATCTGCAGATTACCTCATTCATGAGCTTCTGTGCGGTTACCTGCTTATTTACTTTGGTAGCAGAGTAGGTCTCCAACCTGAAAAGAAATCAACAACAACAAGCACATATTCATACTTCCCAACAAGTGGGAGCTGAATGTAGCCAATTTGCAATCCCTGAAATGGGTAGAGTGGCCCAGGCAAGTGTGATGTGGCAAATTTTACTTCTGCCCTGTTGCTTACGGCAAAGATCATGCAAAATTGGACAAATGATGCAGCAGCTACAGAAAACCCAGGAGCCACCCGTCTTTGTTCAAGCGTCGACATCATTGCTGCTTTGAGAGGTGCGTCTTTCCGTGCATCAGCTGGGCCATCATGGGGCACAGGGAGTGTGGTAGGCAAGTGCTGTTGACTGTTCGCCATACGCTGTCCTGTTTCTGCTGTTCCCATATTTAGTCCATTTGTCTTTTTCTTCCTTGCTGGCTTGTAACTGTAAAGTCTTTAGCATATCAAAGTCCAAGTTTTTAGCAAAGTCCAAGTTTTTAGCAAAGTCCAAAGTTTTTAGCAAAGTTCAAAGTTTTTAGCAAAGTCCAAAGTTTTTAGCAAAGTCCAAAGTTTTGTTAAATTCTTCTTTTCTTCTTTTCTTCCATGGCTTGAGGGCCGCTACCCTTGCTGTGTGGTCTGTGATGGCGTTGTCTCTTGTTTCTCCGGTGTAGGAATTGGTGTGAGCTTTCCACTTTGTTAGGTAGAAGTAAGGCCTCCGTGAGACTCTGCACCGCTGCACCATTCTTAATTGGCTGTCCTGCTGAAGTAAAAAATTGTCTGGCCTTCCATATTGGGCCATAATCATGAGCTATGCCAAATGCATACCGGGAATCAGTGTAAATGTTTGCAGTCTTAGCTTCTGCCACTCTACACGCCTCAGTGAGGGCCTTCAGTTCCGCTTCTTGTGCTGAGACATGCGGAGGCAGAGCTTCTGCTTTTAGGACATCTTGTTGTGTGACCACTGCATATCCAGTGTGGAGTCGTCAATCACCCCTGGTACCATCTATAAAAAACAACTCAAAATATGCATTGTTAACAGGGGCTTCAGTAACTTTTTAAAACTTAAATTTTCTTGCTGCATCAATGCCTGACAATCATGCTGATATTCTATTTCAAATAGATCAGAACCTTGTTGGGAAAAAATGTAAAAATGGCTGATTTGCAATACCTAGATCACCTATGCCTTCTCCCCCCCCCCCTTTGAACCAGGGTACTCAATTGTAAGAAGAGTAGCCGGGTTTAAGGTAGTACAACATTGTAAAAAGATTTGATGGATGCAGATAAGGCCTGTAAAATGCTAGCACCAATAACAGAGACATGAGTTACATCAGGGCAGAATAATCTACAAACACCTATTAATATTTGAAATGTGATATCCTTTAAGCAAATTCATTATTAATCTGATCCTGCCGGCAATGTCTTATCAAATTTGAGAGAGAAAAAAACCCAAAAACTTTTACTAGCTGCTCAAGATCCTCACCCCCTCCCTTGTGGACAAGAGGGATGAAACATTATGTCCTTTACATCATCTAGCACCACCCCCTCGATACTGGTCGCTTGCTTCTTTTTTCACACCTTCATTTAAGCTCCACAGTCTAAGCATCCACATCACAACCAAGTAAAGTCTTATGCATGGGGGGGGGGGGGACTTTTAGCCCCAGTCAATATCTGCATCACACATTTTACATTCATCACAGCCTAAACACTGGGCATTAACTCTCATCCATCCATGCGCTCAAGTCTGCCCCGTCACCCCCCATTGAAGGTGTACCAGTACATACAGATGCACAGACAAAAAAAAAGTTTGAAAAACAAACATACATCAGTTGAAAAACTTTGAGGTGAGTGCTATAATGTTATAAAGTACATGATTCTATTGAGATGAGATTGTGAATGAGCGCTATTTTTGATAAATT
The DNA here is from genome assembly GCF_035609145.1 of Eleutherodactylus coqui. Classification (NCBI taxonomy): domain Eukaryota; kingdom Metazoa; phylum Chordata; class Amphibia; order Anura; family Eleutherodactylidae; genus Eleutherodactylus; species Eleutherodactylus coqui. The sequence continues at coordinate 114,620,552 of NC_089845.1, read as the reverse complement.
ATGTGAAAAAGTTTGAGTGACTGAGACATTCTATCTTTCTTATTTACTGAAGCTGTTATATGCTATATTAAACGCAGAAGTATTTTAGAATGCGTGGGTATCTTTCAGCCCCCCTTGTGACCCTGAGCTTAGAGTGAATCTGAAAGCCCCCACCTTTGCAAAATAACTGTTATCTCTCTACGAATATGAAACACAGACTGAATAAGTTGTTTTAGTTTAACTATTCCCTGCATTTGAACTCATAAATAACACATATGCTGGGACCTTCTGACAACGCAACATGTTCTTCATTTTCAACCCCTGTATTCTTAAAAGCCCCCTCAGTGGGGTATAACTTTCTTACACCTGTATGAAAGAGACCAAGACATGTCCATTTGTGACCTCCAAACCCAGTAAGAATATACCTTAGAAATTGCTATATTTCCTGAATTCTAAGACTGTATAATTCATTAGATTAATTTCAAGCTTTCATTCTATTCAAGCAAACAAGGCTACTTTCCAGGGTTAGTGTTGCATTCTCTCTCGCTTGGTTATCTCTTGACCTTGAAAACCTAGACACAAGCTGCAGCTTCAAGTAAACAATCCTTCTCCCACCAAAAGCGAGCTCAGTTAACCATTTGCACATATATACGTATATATATACACACACACACACACACACACACATATATATATATATATATATCCACCTAGTATTATACACCTTTAAGCAAATAATGTGTACATACTTAACTTTCTCTGACTGTCTCTCTCCTCCTCACTTCAGCACTTTCTAGCAACCCTTGGTCTTCCAAGGCGCCCTTCTTGGTCCTAAAGACCTCCTCCCAGTCCCCATATTGTAATCTACCGTGCGGGTCGATGTCACACATTTTCATAAGAGTTTTCTTATGAAGTTTACAAATTGGGACCCTTGTCTCTCCTCCACCAATTGATCCGCACGGCAGCGGCCCATAAGGGGCTCCGTCTTCTTTAATAAGGTCTTACGCATATTAGAACAACAACAATAATAATAATAACACGCTCCATAGAGTGCATCCTTCTGACCCGAATTGTTAGCCCCTTATATACTGGCAAAACAACCGAAGGCATCTCCTTCTATGGAACCAGTCTCATAGAGTGCACCTCCTCCTCAGCTAAACCATCAATAACTACCTAAACTAAAACCGAGGGTCTCTTCTTCTGTGGGACCTATCTCACAGAGTGCATCCCTCTCTGCTAAACCATTAACAACTAACTAAACTAAAATCAAGGGGTCCCTTCTTCTATGAGACAAAATGAAAAGTAAGAGAAAAAAAATAAAAAATTCTGCAGATACAACAAACAACCTCCACTATTGCTAAAACGCTACGGACTTCAAAGTACAAATAGACTACAGACTAGTTCCTGGGTGAGCGATTGGTGCGCTTATCACGGTCAGTGGTCCGTGACGGCAAACCCGAAGCCCATGAGTTACCGTGTAGAACTCTTAACCCAACCCGTCCAGTCACAAAACACAGATAGTCCCTTCTGCTGCAAGACTCTCAGTGTAAAACACAACATAAATATATGCCGGTCTTACCTGGAGTTCTGTGAGTTGATCAGGCTCGGTTTGCAGCAGGACGGCTTCCCGTGGCGTGGATCCGGGTGGACAGGGCTGCACGGCTCCGGTTTTACCGCCCCACTTTGTTGGGCGCCATTTGTCAGGGAAATTTCTGCGTACAGCCCCAATCAGGCCCACCCCAATGCCCCGCTGCGGGCTGTAAAGAAGAGACACCACACACGGAGGTCTGGTATAGTTCCTCACACGGGGACATGACTGCGCTTCATTTTATTACAGATTACATGGGATCTTATACTCTTTGGTCTCATCACTAGGAATGGGTAATGGTCTCATTGGCTCAAATTCACCGCATAACCATATATGTAAAGTCCGGATTTCCGGCTGAGGCACTGAAAGTTATATACGTAGTTGAACAGTCGTTATCTAGATACGGCGCTTCTGGGAAAACAGCCAAGCACACTGCCTTCGTATTTGGTTCTTTCTTGCGGTGTTTAAGATACATTTTGTCTTCGCCTTGCAAGGCCTTTGGAATATCTGATGTAAGGCGACAGATTAAGTTTTTCTCATTTTAGAATTGAATAGAACTTGCATACAGGTATAAAAGCATAAAAAACATATGGCAATATATACATATACCCTCAGAAGAGGAGGATGCCAAGAATGGTTCTGATGAACAGGCAGTGCACAGTCAAGAAAACAGCAGCCAAATAATGTGTCCTCATGCACAACTTGTCTTGCCTTAGCACAGATGCTGTAACAGCAGACAATCAACTCTAGGTAAAAACATAAGGGCGAGACTCCAGTGACAAAAGAGCGCAAAAATTGAATCTTCCAACAGTGGAAAAAGATCGCCTGGTTAGATATATCAACATTTCTGTTGCACCATGGTGATGGACAGGTGAGAATGTTGAACAAGCAGCATGAATTGATGAACCCTTCATGTCAGCTGTTCAGAACATATCAGAACCTCCATTTGATTTGTGGCAACTGCAAGAAACTCTCATGTCCACATGGACTAATAATCCTGCAGAACGATTTCAATACGTAGGCGAATCTGTGCCATGATGAATAACTACAATTCTGAAAGCCAAAGGAGATCCAACACACTACTAGATGGGTGTCTCCACTAAAGTGGCCATTCAATGTATATATGATGCAGTTGGATTCCTCCGGTGTGTAAATTGGTGGCATTCTTCAAACATACATCTGGAACATAAGTTCCAAATGAAGGGTTACCAGACCCATACTCTGACATAGAAGTGTAGCTCATAATAAAAGCATTCCGGCGTTTTTATAGATTGTATGCTCTACAGGTATGTAACAATTTTTCTGCTTTTTGGAAGTTTCAGAAGAAAAATGTAAGGACTACATTGTATAATAATGTTGACCTTCAAATGGCAATGAAATATTGAGGTCTCGAGCATATATTTTTCAGTTTATGTATGCATAGATGAAAAATGTTGCAACTCAATGTTTGCAATGAAATCTAGACCTTGGATGTTAATCATTTGAAATTAGTTGATATACTAAATAATTGAATTTACAGTAGAAACTTTTTCATTGCACATGTTCTCCTGGCCTGGTGCCAGTAGAATGTCATAGTTGCTGCCAAAAGCAGATTATGCAAAGTGCGAACAGAACTGCAACCCTCTCAGGAGTCAGGAGGACATTTCTAGGCAACACAAAAAACCCTTCTCCGGGCCAGAACACTAAAGACGCAGAAAAAAAAAAAGGATTTCTCATATGGGATACATATGATTGTTGAAAGGTGTTGAGGTTAAGGTCTTTATAAAATGTGAACACGAAAGGCTATGAACCACCTCTACAATGGGAGTACAATGCGCTACATTATCACTCATACACTGTGTCACAATGCTAATTCCAAAAAGATGTAAAACGTACAGCATTCATGAGCTGAAATGCATACAGACTCTTACTATTTAGAAGGAGATTTTTTTTAATTGTTAAGGAGAGAAAATCTAATAAATAGAAAGTCTGTATGTGAAAACACTTGTTTATTAGCTTAAAGGGTTCTCCGGGAAATTAAAAAGTGGACGCCATTTGTGCAGCTTGTGAGGAACTTATCCTAAAATGGATGGAGGTCTAGCCATACGTACCATAGAGGCAAACCATGCGACTGCTATGGGGTCTTTGGAGAGAGGGGGCCCCAGCTCCGAGTGCGTCATCACTTTTACTACCAGGTGCCAAGAACATACACTATGTTGACAAAAGTATTGGGACACGCACCCATCCTTTTCTGTCAGGCAAAGGGGATTTGCAAATCAGATGTGTGAGCATTAGGCATAAAGTAAAGATTCACATAGATATATTCCAGTACAGAAATCATCAGACTGTTATGAGTTGTAGAGTTTACAGACTTTCAACAGGGTATGGTGGTGGGATGTCATCTGAACAGCCAATCAGTAGAGGCCATCACAGCACTTTTGGACCTTCCAAAGTCTACTGTTAGCAATGATATTCGAAAAAAGGAAATATCTGGTGTGTGTGCAGTACTGCCACGTTCAGGGAAACCTCATAAACTGACAGAACGTAGGCAACAAAACATTGTATGAGCTGTGAAGGGATCACGCATATCGTCTAACGAAACATTCACTTACAGGACATTGGAAGATCCATTAGCATCAGTACTATCCATAGGGAACTATATGCAAAGGGTTTCCATGGATAAACGGCTGAAGACAAGTCCAATATCACAGCAGTCAATGCGCAGAGGCATCTGTGATGGGTACAGAGACATTCTGGAAAATGTGGCATTGCTTATCCTCAGGCAATACTTTGGTACAGCTCTGTGTCTCTACCAACATGACCGAGCACCCTGTCATGCAGCACACAGTGTTGTGGCTTGGTTTGAGGAGCAAAACATCTGCAAACTTCATTGGCCAGCACAACATTCAGATCTCAATTCCATCAAGCATCTTTGGGACGATATGGAACTCCATATTCATGCATGACCAACACATATTTCGTCCCCTGTATCACCATCTGAAGCTTTCTTCAAGGAATGAAGGCAAATCCCTCCACACATCTGTCATAATTTAGTGTAAAGCATACCTAGGAGGGTTACTCCAGTCATGGAGGCCAAAGATGGCCCAACACTGTATTGAAAGATGTTAATATAATCAAATTTCATCACCTTCTATGTATGTCCCAATAATTTTGTCAGGACTTTTCTCTTGTGAGAAACTACATTGTAAGCAAGCAAGGAGGTTGAAAATTGGCCCAAAGGTCACTTTAAAGGAGTTGGAAACACACATTAAGCTCTCCTGTCCTGGGTGGCCATACCAGACACCAAAATCGGGGGGTGGGGGTCTAACAAAATTGAGGCTTGGTACAATTTGTTGGTAGGGGATAATTCAAAGGAAAGTGGAGTTGAAGGTGTAGGTCTCAGGGCCTAATAGAAATTTTACAATTTTTACAATTTGAGTTAGAGTTATCGCTACATAGGCTTTTTCATGAAAAGGGGCAAAAATTCAGGTTGGTGCTCTAGTCCTGCATTTAAATGCACTAACCAAGGAAGACTGGCTTACCCCTCACTAGTATCTTGAAACAAGGAGATATTCTAGTCACCTCTAGCTCGTATATCCCTAATACCAGAAAGCTATTTTGTGCCCTCTTCAACACTGAATTAGTAAAGTTAGGTATTTAGAGTTTACAATTCATTTGCACCCAATTGTTTCAGTTTATTTGCCAGATAAAAATTCTGATACCATTTTAGTTTTATCTATTTACATAGCGTTCTTCTTTTTAATTACAAATTTTAAAAAGCTCATCCTTCCCATCTATCATGAAAGAGAATATGGTAAAATACTGGTGGTGAAGGCGCGACACTCTAAGCTAGTTGAAAGCTAAAGCTCCAAGATGCGATAGTGAAAGCACTTTTTTTATTTAACAACATAAAGGACCACTAAGTGAATACGCGTTTCGGGGTTGAGCCCCTTCATCAGTTCGGCTGGATTGAAAACGACACGATGCCTGGAGGTGACACAATTCCAATGGTTTTTGGATGTGCCAGAAGTCCTGTATGTGGCAGGTAGACAGAGAGGAAAGAGGTGCTTCTTTCCTAGCTTAAAGTGTTGTGCCTTCATCACCAGTATTTTGCCACCTTCTCTTTCGCGTTACTCATGCCCACCTTCGTAGAGCGTCATCTGGTTGGCAGCGCCTCCATCATTCGAAACCCTTTTTGCTCCAGAACTATCTCACCACTCTCACTGGGTCTTGTCCACCCTCCTTTTTATCTTTGTTACTCCCATGTATCATGTGTCATTTATAATATAGGTGTCCTCATATGTAGCAGAGGGAGCCTTAGACCCCCTCAGACAACAAAGCCTGTGTGCGACTGCTACCTCTGCACCCCCTGTAGCTACACCCCTACTAATACCAAAGAATTAAAAACAATAATGACCTCTTAAAGAAAAAACAAGAAGATGAAAGGAAGCGTTTACCTAATGGGCAATCTTAAAGGGGTTGTCTCGCGAAACCAAGTGGGGTTATACACTTCCGTATGGCCATATTAATGCACTTTGTAATATACATCGTGCATTAAATATGAGCCATACAGAAGTTATTCCACTTACCTGCTCCGTTGCTAGCGTCCTCGTCTCCATGGTTCCGTCTAAATTCGCTGGCAGCTTGCTTTTTTAGACGCGCTTGCGCAGTCCGGTCTTCTCCTTTCAGCACGAGCCGCTTCAGTGTGCTCCCCGCTACAGCTCTTCTGCGCATGCGCAGACGAGCTGTCACTGCTCGGGAGCGCGCTGGAGCTGCCATTCTGTACCATCCTCTGTTAGAGGAAGGTGCAGAGCCGCCCAGCTGTCCGGAGAAGCCGCCCAGCTGTCCTGCCGTCCTGGTAAGTGATGGGCCGGGGGGGGCTGCCGCTGCGCCGGGGGGGGCTGTCGTCGCTGTGCCGGGGGGGCTGTCGCTGCGATGGGGGGGCTGTCGTGCCAGGGGGGCTGTCGCTGCGCCGGGGGGGGCTGCCGCTGCGATGGGGGGGCTGCCTCTGCGATGGGGGGGCTGTCGCTAGGCCGGGGGAACTAGCGCTGGGCCGGGGGGGGCTGTTGCTAGGCTGGGGGAACTGTCGCTAGGCCGGGGGGGGGGGGCTGTCGCTAGGCCGGGGGAACTGTCGCTAGGCCGGGGGAACTGTCGCTAGGCCGGGGGGGGCTGTCGCTAGGCCGGGGGAACTGTCGCTAGGCCGGGGGGGCTGTCGCTAGGCCGGGGGAACTGTCGCTAGGCCGGGGGGGGCTGTCGCTAGGCCGGGGGGGCTGTCGCTAGGCCGGGGGAACTAGCGCTGGGCCGGGGGGGGGGCTGTCGCTAGGCCGGGGGAACTGTCGCTAGGCCGGGGGGGGGGGCTGTCGCTAGGCCGGGGGAACTGTCGCTAGGCCGGGGGGGGCTGTCGCTAGGCCGGGGGGGCTGTCGCTAGGCCGGGGGAACTAGCGCTGGGCCGGGGGGGGGGGGGCTGTCGCTAGGCCGGGGGAACTGTCGCTAGGCCGGGGGGGGGGGGCTGTCGCTAGGCCGGGGGAACTGTCGCTGGGCCGGGGGGGGGGCTGTCGCTGGGCCGGGGGGGCTGCCGCTGTGATGGGGGGGGCGCTGCGCCGGTTACCTGCTGCCTGGCGGTGGGTGACTGGTCGGCCGTGTTCACTCCAGGGGTCCGGTCGGCGGCTGCGGGGCGTCTGGTTGCCATGGAGACACAGCTGGTAGCGTCTCGGGAGCTCGTACGTCGGGCTGCAGCGAGCGAAGGGAAAAGAGCCGGCGGCCATCTTGGCAAAATTTTTATAAGTTGCTGAAACTCTGGAACGGTAAGTAGAAACCAGCTAGAAAAGTCATTTACAGGGGTAATTAGTAATGTTTGCTTAATTAGGGGGACTGGACAAAAAAAAAATTCACTGCTTCCTCGAGACATCTCCTTTAAGTTATTTTTTCCCTGCAACATAATTTACTTATGTAACATGCATTTCCCATCTTCAAAGTTACTTTACAGTAACTGCAGAAAATACAGTAGACTTTGATATTTTACATGGCTTGAAACAAGTAAACAGTATATATGACTACAAATATCTTCTCTGCTGATTCTAATGGGCAAACTTTGAATTTACAAAAAAAATCAAAGATTTCCATAACATTTAAAGTCAATCCCATAAATGACATTAAAGATTAAAGGCAACCTGGCAGTAGAAAAGTCATTGTAAATCTGCTGCCAAAGCTCTATGCAGGTTGATATTCACAAGTAACACTTGGTTTTGTACAAAGGAGCCTTATAGCTTCACCCTAAATTCTTATTTTTAATGCTGCTTGCTCTGTATGCAATTGCGCTATTTTGAGTCAAAGTGGTGATGCCACCATCCCTCCGAGGCAGTGCGTGATCACAGAAACCCGCCTTCTCCTCCTGCTTGCCACTTCCCCTGCCTCTTAAAGTCAGAGCTGGTAGTGCTAAAATCTTGCGCACATGTCGGGAAACTCTCTGGTTGCATCTTCTAGAGCAGTGGTTCTCAGTGTTGAGTGCTATTGCCCCCTGGGGGGTGTTTTTACTTCTCAAGGGGGCGGTGGAATGAAAAGGGGCAGCAAGAGGACATTGGAACATAAAGAGGGTGGTAGGGGAGCATTCTGTGTTTGCTTTGTTGATTTTTTTCTGTTAGTAACTATATTTTTCAAAAAATTTGTAGGGATATTTTGGTCGATTGAACGTCCTAGCCAGTAAGCAGCATTATGGAATACAGCGGGTTAGGTTCTGCTTTAGGTTATCCAGCGTTATTGATCTGTGATTGATCTGACACGGTAGTTTCTTTGGTCGATTGACCCAAGCCTTTGTGATGCAATCGAACTACGAGGTCTTGATGTTGCCTATCTCGCAGAGATATTTGACAAACTCAATGAGGTCAACACAAAGTTACAAGGACACAAAATGAGCTCCCCATAAATGTCGCTGCTACCGGTGTGTCTCCATGTTGGTTCTCCTGTCTCGCTGTTAAGTTGCCTTGCTGCCTAATATATTCATGGAGTGAAGGCAATATACGGTGAAGAGTTTGTATATTTCTGTCCAAAATGTGATATAAAGTAACAAACAAAGAAATGGATACAGTATCTGCTATTAATTCACCCCAATAGAGGCGGCCACATGGCAGGAACCTAGGGGGCCTAGTCTGTGCCTAGATGGAGGGTAGGGAAGATTTTTAATCTAATGGAAAGAGCAATGTATACATCACAGCACTAAGTAGACGTGAATAAGCGCCACACAGAATAAATAACCCAGGTACTTAGGTGAAGGAGTCTGCTGCCTCACCAAATACCTCAGGCAGGACTATAACCGGCTGCCCATGCAGAAGAAGGACCAGAAAAAATACAATTCTATTATGGCTGATTGGCCGGTTAGGGGGAACACCTCCCAGTCACTCACACAGCACAGGAGATATTGTAGCAGGGCACTTCTGCAGTGATAGGAGGAAGCCACTCATAGTGGTTTTCCATGTAAAATACTATTGATGACCTATCCTCAGAATAGGTCATCAATAGTTTATCGGCTGGAGTCCGTCGCACCGAATAACAGGGCACATTCTATGAAAGTGCAGTCCTGCGGACTGTGGCTGATGCTGTGATAGCTTCTTAGCTGCACTTCCTGATCATGGCTGGCACGCCGCAAGAATATCCTTTTAGTTGCGTAATGCAACTAAGTACAAAAATAACCCTACTTCTTGTAACACTGTCACATAAGTGTCAGCTATTTGCATTAAGAGTTTGTGTAAGTTGACTGTCAATGGCCCATATAGCAAGATAATTGACCAACTCGTAGTTGATAATGATAATCAGGCTGTTCCATTACGGATCAGCACATATAGGGGACAAGCTGCTTTCTATTAGTAACTACGCAGAGACTGAGATCCAACAAAATATCAGTTCCACAGTTTTTTCCAAAATACGGAATTGGGTTAAATTTCTTTGTAAATTCCTGCAGTGACTGCTTCAACATGAAGTATTAATTTACTTTAAGTTAATTGCATGAAGAACCTAACAGCTCAAGCGTCTCTTAAGTCCCTTGACCTTGAGCCATCACAAATGTTATAACAAAATTTAAGGTTAAGTTTCATCAAGGCAGAGTCAATTTTAGCCAAAACATGCTTTTTTTCTGATATAAGAAGAGTCATCCCAATAAAGGCTTCACCTCCGCCATCTGTTAGAACAAGTCCTTACTGCTGTATACTGTAAAGTTAGACCCTGATGAAAGGCAGATCTTTACAAATACATTTTGGGGTAAATTCTTCTGTTTACAGAAAAAACTGAAAAAACCCTTCAATGGTATTTGTCACAGACTTCTGGCAATCCATGATATGCACTGTCAACTGCATAGGGGTTCACTTCCTAATTACGTTTGCTGGGCTCATAATATCTAAGTACACAACAATCCCACACTGAACTTCCAGACACTCAAGAATAACTACAGAAGGTTCTCTGCTAAAACTGATAAATTATGTAAGATATTTCCTAAGAAATTAGTTACTGGATCCCATCAAGACAGAATTAGACTTATTGATACGTTCATGCCAAGTGTAAGTACAGCGTCCCAATAGGCCTCAGTCAGACGGGCTTTTTTTCACGCGATTTGCGGATCGCATGACGGATGGGCATCCGCAAATCGCGTGACCGGGGCCGACGATTCGCCGAAAATCTGCAGCTACCAGCGTTTTCGGCGAAACGGCCCAGCGCTGCCCGCTATCCTCTGCCACAGCTGGCACCGTAAATACACGGAAGTCGGAGCAAAAGCAGTGGAAGTCTTTGCGATGACCTCTGTGTAGTGGCTGGCGCTTGTAACTGCAGGCACAGCTCTTGTTTAAATCAATGCGAGCCGTGGCCCTTTAAGGCTGCATTAATAAAAATGAAGTTTATTGATTGTATACAAAGTTGCGTAGTTTGTAATAGTGTATCAAAAGTTTCTTTCAAATGAGCTATGATAAGAAAGCTTGGTGAGAAACACTGTTCACACTGTACTGGTTGCCCTTTTGGTTGCACCCAGTTTGTCACAATCTTATAAAAATAAGTATTGACTACAAAGAATTCTGAAAAAATTTGGAAGTGGAATCTATCTTCAATGAAAACATTCCTATAAAATACTTGTTGCGCCAGAGTGGTGAAATCTGGATTAACTTTAGGTACTATATGTGTCTAAAAATACAGAAAATATGCCACTAATGGAGTGCTGGAAAGAAGCAGTGCTATGTAGCTAAATGCCTGCCATACTCTGCACCCACACACTTATATACCACTTAGTTGGCATGTTACACCCACATGCTTATCATACGACATGGAGGAAGGATTTCACCAGCAGGCAAAGTTGTCATTTTTCTTTAATGGATGTGAAACCATCTGCTTATCCAATAACACAAGTGTGCTAAGAGAAAGTTGTATTTTATTGTAATGAAGTTACAAACCTAGAAAGAAATATGTATTAAAACTGAGCATAAAACAACAGAAATAGCTTTCTAAATCGAATTACTTAATCTAGCTGTAACTATTATTCTTTTTTTCACCTCATTTCCCAACTGTGTATTTGTATTAATTCCATTCACTGTGTATTCCAGTCAGATCCGTGCAGTGCAACCCCTATCTGATGCTTATCAGACACCATTCTTAATGGTGAGATTTTTCTGCTTTCACTTTCAATCAATCCCATGATGCATTAGCCCAGCATTAGTTAAGGCTATACCATTTTTGCCTGCTGAGAGGACTGGTTAATTATCATTATGTTATATATTCTGCTAAATAAGCTACAGACCATACGAATACAATCAGGAAGTTGAGCTGGGATCTCCTCTATTATAACTGTGTGACAGGAGCTGTGTGATTAGCATCAGAATGCCTGTATTCCATTCTGTAGTAGATCCATTTAACAGCATGACACAGACTGAGGAACTGACTAGAAAATGAATCCATAACTGCCAAGTAGATCTCAGCTGTTCAGAATTGAGATCACATGACCATCTGAGGAAAAAGAAGCCAGGAGATCCAGATAGAAAGAAATAACTAACCAAGGTAACATTAGCTCACTTGAGGTTTCTGCATAATGAATGAATAAAAAAATAACCAGAGTAGCTCTCTAAGGACGGCCTCACATGGCCATAAGTAGCATTGGGCGAGCACGCAGCCAGTACACAATGACATGCATACTTGTTGTCCGCCAATCCCCATACAATATATTGGCGTGTATGTGCTCGTAATACGGGGCAAGATAGTGTGTGTGGCCATGTGTATTCGGGAGTAATACACAAATGGAAAACACACAAGTGTGAGTGGCCTAATAGAAATCAATGGGCTATTGGCTATTGACAATAGGCTTGTGTGGAAGAGGCCTAAGCTATACACTAAATAAAAATCAATAGATGCAATTTAATCCTCCTCCGCATGGTACTTCAGACCTTCCCTCTTCATTATGAGTTTACATTTTCATTTTTTTCCCCCTAGCAATATGCAGTTAATTTATCCTCTTTTATGGCTAGAACTATCAAGTCTTGGCTTTCCATTTTTTCAGACAAAATGTAGAAAAGCAATAGCAGAGGTGTACATAGACATAAGGATTTTTTTTTGCAAGCAAGTGGTAAGAGTCCATCCGGATCAACAACTAGAAGTCCTTTAAGTTCTAATGGTGTTTATAATTATGATTCTTTAATGATTGCATTCTATTGTTTTGTGTAGTTGACAGATAATAATGATATTTCCCAGTGAGGCATACTGAGGTCACGAGTTTGATCAATAATACAGAAATAATGCACTCCTCCATAAATAAAACATTTCACTGTCAAAGAATTAGTTTCACATTTTAAGAAATGTCACAGATCCTCCTAAAGTTTTATATAAATTTTCTACCTACAAGAAGACATAAAACATTTCTTACAGCCTGTGTAAGCACGGATATTAGGTGCTTGGGATGTAAAGGATAATGTTGGAAAAGGGGATCAGGTTCTAAGGGAGTATATGGAAGGGAGGTAAATGGAGAACAGTCAGATTAGGGAATGTGATGCATAAAAACAGCTTTTTTAGGTCACGCTCAACACTAAGAATGTTGAGAATAATGAATGGGTGCTTTTAGTCAATAGTATAATACTACGCAAAAAAATAGCTTTATCAACAGGGGAACTATCCAAAGTTTTCTAAGATCTCGGATAGATGGATCCAACTGGGGGCCCTTGTCAGAGTATGGCCTATGACTCACCCACTAGTCCCTAAGGTTGCATTTTCTGTCCCCTTTTGTTAAGTCCACTGAATCTATGAGTCTGTCTATAGCTGGGTCGGTTTGGCCTCTTGCAGAGGCGTAACTTGAAGCTCCCGGGCCCCGATGCAAAACTTGTAAGGAGGCCCCCAACTATAATGCTTTACTCATAGTACTGGGTTCCCTATATGGAGAAGAGAGGCCTTTGGGCCCCCTAGGGCTCCTGGGCCTGGGTGCAACCGCATCCTCTGCATCCTCTATAGTTACACCCCTAGCCTCTTGTATGTTGTTTACGTGACCGTTGGTCGCAACTTTAACAATATTATATGTGCTATTTAGGAGTAAATGCAGCAGTTTTTGTTTTATTTTATGTTTCTATCTTTACGTAAATAGATCAGCAATTTGTAATTACTCCTTAACATGGATATGAAGTTCTATACCTTACGATGGTGTTTCTCCACTTTCACCTCTTTAGCACTGAGATTCCTGCTTTGTAGGACGGCTAAAATGCCTGGTTAGGCCTGTCAAACATGTGCCACTACCTGGAAATTACTAAACAGAGGTGGTATGGAGGTGTGTGCCAGAGCTCAGAGTCCAAGGTGGCACCCAGTCCCAGTGCTGGCACTGCCACGTCTGCCAAATGCTGGCTGCATCCTCCGGGGAAAGTGAGGAGCCGGTCCTTCTGCATCCGAACCTCATCACGGGCCACATAAAAGAAGGATCGATGAAGAATTGAGTACTAACAAAGGGTTTTTCTACAACTGCCCACACTGACGGTTGCTTTACATATATTTTTTCGTCTGTCCAAAGAATTTATTTCCTGAGGCGCTCTCTATACACCTTTTATGTTGTCACGAGGGCCACATAAAATGAAATGGAGGGCCAAATTCGGCCTGAAGGCCTTGAGTTTGACACTTGCACTATGGAGAGCTTTGTGTATGAGAGTGATGAGTTTAAATTGTATTCTAGAGTGGATGGGCAACTAGTGCAGTGAATGACACAGGGTGGAGAAATTGGTGTAGCGCTAAGCTAAAAAGATAAGCCTGGCTGATGTATTCAGGATGGATTGGAGAGGGAAAAGTTTAATGAGGGGAAGACCGATTAGTAACGAGTTCCAATAGTCAAGACAAGAATGAATCAGAGCAATAATAAGAGTTTGTGCTTTTTCCAGAGTCAGAAATAAGTGGATTCTGCTGATGTTTTTGAGGTGCAGGTTACATGAGCGTACAAGTGTTTTTATATAGGAAATGAAAAGATCTGCGACAAGCATAACCCTAAGACAACAGGTGTTCTGCCTGATAGCTATAATAGTGCCACACTCTGGAATGGTAATATCAGGTTGAGGTAGATTACTGGATGGTAAAAAATATTAAATGTCAGATAGAGAGGGGATATGGAAATTAATGGTCGTAGTAGTGACATCACTATAGATGCAAAATCATCACTGAGGCCTGCATTTGGAACTAAGAGACAAAAAGCCATAGGTATAGCTATAAAAGTTTCATTTAACACAGGATAGTATTTTCTTGTGGAACCCCCCTTGCCCAGTTTATTATATAAAACTAGAGCCTCATGTGGCGCAGAGTGTTAAGGCAGCAGAATGCAGTCCTAAGCTCTCACTCATGACCTGAGCGTTGAGAGTTCAATCTTGCATTGTTTAGGTAGCCGGCTCATGGTTTAGGTAGTCAAGGTTGACTCAGCCTTCCATCCTTCTGAGGTCAGTAAAATGAGTACCCAGCTTGATGGGGGGTTAAGATGACTGGGGGAGGCAATGGCAAACCACCCCACAAAAAAAAACAGTCTGCCAAGAAAACGTCACAATGTGATGTCACCCAGGGAGTCGGTCACGGCTCGGTGCTTTCACCAGGGGACTTTACCCTTATTTTGATAAATGAGTACTTCTCACAACATCTTAAAGTATTGACACATAGCTGACATTTCTGAGCTCTACTGCATAGTCAGTGGCATTCATGTTACCAAGAACTTACCTAATGAGTTTGAATTTGTGACTCAAGTCCAGTGTCTCATTTCCAATACTGATGAGTATGATTGAACCACATCTCACTCGTCATTCTTGCTTGGTTGTATAATTCAGAAACCTCATTCAGATTTCTAAAACCACAAGTGAATATGAGAAGAAGGACCACAGTGAAGTTGGATGTTGATGATTAAAGGCACAATAGTAGCGCATGTTCCAGAGGTAGTGATATTGCTGCTCCCTTATTGGATCCAGAGATGTATGTGTATCGTCTGGTTTGAATCACGTCTTCTAAGCTTCAAAAATGGCAAGAAAATCTCAATGGCAAATGTCGGTAATAAAGAAAAATGTGCAAATTCAATTTCAGACATTCGGGACTCAACTGGATTTTCTTCTCTTCAATAATTAGAACATTTGTTTTTTTAATTGACTGTTGATTTTATTATTGATACAATATCACAAGTCAATGATAATCACTAAAATAGTCTGTTTTATCAGTCGGCCCCTTTCCGTCTTAAGTCAGTGGATATTCCGGTGGACTTTTCAAACATTGTGGAATGTGATCATAAAACTGTTTAGAAAATTGATCTGTTTGGCACTTGAATTGCCCAAGATCCATTTGCTCTTTTTTCCTTGTGAATAAACTTAAAATAGAAGGTAAAAAGTTCATAGCTAGTCAGTCATGTGTCTGAAGCAGCAAAGAATAAGAGCATGAAGACAAAAGCACTACAGAGTTAAGTGTTGAGTGATTTCCACTGACTTTTGCCGCCACCCAGGTCACCCAGAACACCCAGACAGGAATTCCAGAACTACTTATCACAATCACATCTGCTCAAGCTTAGGAAGTAGAATGTTCATCTTTTTAAAGCTCTTGCTGTTGCCAGTAGCCAGGATTAGCACACAAAGCATTTACTGGGAAAGACCAGTCCATTAGTGTTTACTAACAATCACTGATAATATCTAATCACTCAGTGAAATTAAGAACACTAGTAAATGAGGTCACTCAAATAAGGCCTCACTTAAGTCAAGTCAAATTCTCTTTCAGGAGGTTAGCTCCTGAAGAGAGTTGACGGCTATGTTGCTTCTATCATAGTACTTCTACAGTTTATGGTGCATTGGTAATATCACTAATTCCCTTCAAAGACCTTCTGGATATGTGAGGAGTTTAATTTCTTAACATCATATTTTAAGAAATTCAAGATTCACTAAAATTTCTATTTTGAGCAATATTTCAGCCAATATTATGTCCTAAGTGTCAGATATTGATAGAAAACAAAAATATGATTTATCTTGAATTATGGTCTTCATCAACAGAAACAGTGGGATAGCTAGAGTAGTAACAGCAGTCATACTTATGATGGTGCCTTTAGGACAGAGGGGCCACAGATCCTCTTCACCCCATGCTGACTCTCTAAAAAATAATTGGGCAGATTGTACCTTAATTGCTCTGCCCATTCATACAAAGAATGGTACAGCCATAAAGTTCCACTGCACAGTCCTCTCTACTCCCTCCCTGCACTCTTCTTTATGATCACAATAGGGAATAGACAGGAGGTTGCAATGCTGGAGCCTGTAGAGATGAGTAACCATAGGATTCCTGATAAGCAGAATAAACCCTTTGACTGTCCTCCATCAGAGATACTGCCCTAATCCACAAGGGTTACTTGAATTAAATCCTTCACTATCTTAGACCACCTGGTATACTGACTTTAAAGGGGTTGTCCCGCGGCAGCAAGTGGGTCTATACACTTCTGTATGGCCATATTAATGCACTTTGTAATGTACATTGTGCATTAATTATGAGCCATACAGAAGTTATAAAAAGTTTTTTACTTACCTGCTCCGTTGCTAGCGTCCTCGTTCCCATGGAGCCGACTAATTTTCGCCCTCCGATGGCCAAATTAGCCGCGCTTGCGCAGTCCGGGTCTTCTCCTGTCTTCAATGGGGCCGCTCATGCAGAATGCCGGCTCCGTGTAGCTCCGCCCCGTCACGTGCCGATTCCAGCCAATCAGGTGGCTGGAATCGGCAATGGACCGCACAGAAGAGCTGCGGTCCACGGAGGGAGCAGACCCCGGCGGCCATCTTCAGCAGGTGAGTATGAAGACGCCGGACCGCCGGGATTCAGGTAAGCACTCTCCGGTTTGTTTTTTTAACCCCTGCATCGGGGTTGTCTCGCGCCGAACGGGGGGGGGGGGGGTTAAAAAAAAACAAAAACCGTTTCGGCGCGGGACAACCCCTTTAACCCATTCAGTCTACTAGACCACAGAGTACATTATACTACTGTACAGTATGCTGACAATAAAGGGGGGTTTCTGAGTTATTTATTTTATATAGTTTGGGGTCCCCCATGCCCAAAGCTATATAAAATAAATATAGTCACTGTAGTGCTGGACTACCATTTCAGCGGTACAATGCCACAGCATCTGACAGGTAACTTCACTGGGCGAGAAGACCTGGTAACATCTAATAAATCTGTCATGTGGTTTCTAATGAAGAAGCCCCTGGCAGGTTTATAGTACATCATCAGTGGCATCCCCATTGGGCCTTCTATTTGCTGAAGTGGTAACATGGGTAAACAACCCACGTGACCACTGCAGCATTTGTAAAAAGAGCAACAGAGCTCTGCAGCAGGGGAGCATCATGGGAGTGCGAGGTGACTACTGTGTTTATTTTTTATGCACTCTGCTACCAATGCCTCCCACTGCCACCACTTACTTGGAAAACCCCTTTAATGCATTCACTGCCCTTGACCATCAGGGATTCAAACATTACCCTTTTACCTGCCCAAGACCACTAGGGATACGGATATTAATCTCCTCACTGCTTTTGACCACCAGGTATACTAACATTAACCCCTTCACTGCTCTTGACTGCCATGTATTCTGAGATTAAACCCCTCACTATAAAAACATTAATGACATTGACACTTTCAGTGCCCTAGATTACAAGGGATGCTGAAACTAACACCTTTACTGCCATAGTCCACCAGGAATACAGACAATAACCACTTCACTTTTCTAGACCTTCAGGTAAAATGGCATTACACAGTGCTAGACCTGGATTCTATTTAATGCTATTTGCCTGACTGCTGTGGGGTCTTGTATATCTGGCTACTTTATAGCTAATTATATTAGGGAAATGTATATTAATATTTATGTGATTGAGTTCTGTATTGCCCAACTTATAGGGAATAGTGCCTAGGTCCCTAACTGCCCTGATTGATAGGTACCAGGTCTTACCCAGAACATTGCCAGCGATACAGCTGAAAGTTATGGACAAACTGAGCCTTAGCTATATTCATTAATTGAAATGTTGAAATAATGGTTTTCTTTCTCATTTAGATAAAGAACTTAGAACAAGGGTTGATGTGAGAAAACAAGGACCTTTTTGTTCCTCATCATTTTGACAAAGAAACACTTCAGTCCTGTGTATCTCTACTTTAAATCACTGTTCATACTTAGGCTATGTTCACACAGGCATCGTGGCTTCCATCACTCGTCGGATTCAGATGGTCACCAATGGACTCCATTGAGCTGCATAATGTGCTATTATTTCTGTCAACGATACCGGAAATCTTGATGGAACACCGGCAGAACTTACCAACACAAAATACATCTTTCTGTAAAGCACTAAAGGACAGATGGGCCTCATCTATAAAAAGAAATTCTAGGGATGAAGGGCTTCACCAACTGATTCATATTTGCGGACATAAAATATATGCACGGAAAAGGTAGAGAATAGAACCCATTGACATCAATGGGTTCATAAATAGAGATAAGCGAGCATGCTCGGATAAGGCAGCGCGGAGGGGGGGGAGACTAAGACTAGTTTGCCACAAGTGTAATATGGCTACATTTGTGAGTCCAATTGAATTATGGCTGCAAGGAACAACCAATCACTGGTCTAATAACATAAACTTAGAACATCATAAATCCCTAATGCTGTCAGTCCAGGCATTAGACCCGCAGACAGGCTGGGACCTGCAGCCGTAATTCAGGTGGGCACACAAATGTAGCCATATTAAACGTTTGAAACCTCGTCTTAGTCTAGTGTTGGTCCAGTTGAAGCAACTCCTTGGCAAATACCCAATTTACTACCAGAAAGAAATCAGCTGAGGGCTAGGTCACAATGCACATATATTTTGCTTTTTGTTAAACTGGCTTTATGATTACAATACTCCTTGTGTTGTACAATATATAATACATATAATCCATATTATACCATAAAATGTTGTTAGAGGCCTGTATGCAAACACCTGTAGAGACTTTTAATTTAACATATAGATACATTGCACAAAATGCATATTTGGAGTAGCAAAAAAAAACAGAACGACGACGAAAGCCTCGTTCACATTGCTGCTACAACTTCCATTGCTAGTCTCCGTTATAGAAGTATAACAGTTACAGTGGCAGCGGTGCTGGATCCATCAAATACTGGGCACGACAGTACTTGACTGACCTCATTGACTATAATGGATTCCATTGAGTTTTCATCGTAGTGTCGAGCACTTTACCGGAAAAATGGTACTGCACGGAGTCACAATTGCATCAAATGCTCAATGACATCTCATCCAGGATGTCCCAACATCTGAAAACAATGTCCAAAGACCTGCAGGACTATCTTGGCTTTGCTGCGCTCAGTGTTTATGACTCCATTTAAGGAAAAAACTGGGATTCATGCCAAAGGAGTGAGTCAAAAATCAACGCCATCCTAGAGTAACATCATTAATTACACACTACTTACTACAAAGCCATATCTCATTGCTAAACTGTAAATGGGGAGTTTCTTTGGATGGATGAGTCAAATGTGGAAGTCTTTAGACAACGTGGGTCCAATTATATGCAATGTAAAGTCTATAAGCTTTCCAGAGGAGGAACACAAGACCAACTTTCAATGTAGTTTTTAGTGTCATAGTGTTGGCATCAGGATAACTCCATCTAAATGGGTGAGGAGAAACCCAACAACAGTTTGAGAGTGACATAGTCGTAAATCTTTACTGATCCAATAGAAATGCAATGACAGGACCTGAAACAAACATGAACAGTGAAAACATGAATTGAAAAAGTTCTTCAAAAAGTGGGCTGAAATTAAGCAATTGCAATGAGAAATACAGGTTGTAAATGATAGAAAAAGCCCATTTACAAATAAGGCTGGTAAAGTAGGTGCAACCAGATCTTAAAGGGGTTGTCCGGGATATTGAAAACGCTGCTTGGAAGCAGGTTATGTTATTGCAGGAGCCACATCGGTGATCCTTATAATATATATATAGCTATGTGTATGGGACCACTGTAGCCAATAGCTGTCCTCAGCAGTGACAGTATCACTGTGGACATGTGACTGCCGAAAATAGTGATTGGCTGCAGCAGTCACATGCAGGTAGTTGGAATGTCATCCCTGCAGGACACCAAGAGTGATTAGATGGAGCACCCAAGCAGCATCACTAGTTTGGTGGCAGATATATCAGGCGAGTAGTACTTATTTTGTTATTTTATCACTCCTGCTTTCATCCAATGTTGTAGATGTCCGCATCAAAATCTGCACGTCTGAAGAGTTTGCTGCAGATCTGCCATAAAATTATTGCACCGTTTGCCTTGTATAGAACATAATTTGCAACACTTCCAGACCATTTCCATGGCAAACGTGCGCCAAAATCCACATCAAAATCTACTAATTAAGACTTTGGTGTGTTTTGCTTGGGGTGCATTTTTACACCACGTGTGAACCTACACTTATGGACCTTTTTGCTTTCCAGGCATTTTGCCCAATCCTTATTCTGGTTCAGGTTGTTTTCTGCCCTGATATGAAAGGGGTTGTCCAGGAATTCGGGCATTTTTTTCTATTAATGCCGTGGCAGATGTGTGGTCTGTTAGAGTGCTGACCGTTGAAATCCGCTACGCTCCCCGGACATCAACACAAGCTCTGTCCTCTCCTCATGTGTTAATCTTGCAGCCATATCTGTGTCTGTAACAAAGAGAAAATTTATTTGGCAGAAATAAAGGCCCCATTTAAGCACAGATTTGGATTCCTCATGGAATTCTCTATCAGATACATATGTCACATGCACTACGTCCTATTTGAAAATATTGACTTGGTTCCAAGATGGCAGCTTTCAAAATGTCTACTGTGTTGGACACCGCCCCACACAGATTTTCCCCTTTCCCCTTATCAACATGCCACACACAGGATGGCGTTCCCAACCACCATATTCCATTTAGTTATGTGTAGCCATACCGTTGGACTTACCTGTATATTTTATCTGCATACCAGTTATTTGTGCCAAAACTACATCCCAACTAGAGATGAGCGAGCATACTCGCTAAGGCAAACTACTCAAGCGAGTAGTGCCTTATTCGAGTACCTGTCCACTCGTCTCTAAAGATTCGGGTGCCGGCAGGGGGCGGGGAGCGGCAGGGGAGAGCGAGGAGGAACGGGGGGGAGATCTCACTCTCTCCCCCCCGCTCCCACCTGCTCACTCCCGCAACTCACCACTCACCCGCGCCGGCAGCCGAATCTTTAGAGACGAGCGGGCAGCTACTCGAATAAGGCACTACTCGATCGAGTAGTTTGCCTTAGCGAGTATGCTCGCTCATCTCTAATCCCAACTGTATATAGCATATACTCCATCCAGAGTCCGAGATGATGTAGACTATCGATACCTGACCCCTATCAGGAACTTTTATGGTGTTGCTCTCGACTTTTCATTGGTTCCTGAGGGCATAATTTATTTTTACTAAAACAAACTCATTGACGAGTTTATTTCGTTCTTCTCGCTGCATTGTTACTTCCGCGTAACCTTTCCTTCACTTGCTTCCAACAGGAAAACATTGACTGGGAAAACCTCAACAAAAAGTTTTCATCACGTTTGTCTAAGACTATTACACATCAATAAACTAAGGGTTTGGTGGGAAGGCAATGACATCTTAATATGGGGTAAATCAATGAAGCTGACTCAATGACATGACATTCTTGCATTTTCCTATTTGGCCACATTGAAAATTCAGATGTGAAAGAAGGAATTGGAACCAGAAGGTTTGGCGAAACATCAACATCTTGTCCACCGACTTAGTATGTGTGTATTTTATTAACACGTGGCTAATGGCACCACAAGCTTCAACATAGCATCCAAATTAAAAAGGAAAGAGCGCGAGACCCCCTTGAAGAAAGTCAGCTATATGTGAGGTCACCCGAGCGTCTTGGGGTGCCACGGTGTGAAATTCACACTACACATTGCCGTTCGCTGCTCAGTGTTGAAAATTGCCTCCCCAGAGGTGCTGTCATCTTTAATAAAAGTGTGTGAACCACTCCTCCAGCTGTTGACTACAGATTGTTTTTTCTATATATTGCTGCATTCGTTCCAAGTGAAATTCCTATGCCTTTAATATTCTCGCTCTCGACTACAATTGCCTGACATCTGCATTTGGATCAGCGATTTTCGTACTAAATTTTGCACTTAAACGACATGTACCCGTGCGGCCAAACATGACATTTAAATACCAACATATGGAAGAAAAGGTTTTATGGGAATAAATTATATCTGACACACTGAGCATATGCAATATAATGCCTTCTTTATCCTCCAGACTTGCACAAGAGATTTCAAACTTCTGTGCTCTTCGGTGAACGAAAGTATCTTATTATGAGGAACAGATGCCGGTTCACTAATATAATTGTACTCATAAGACTGTTTTAGGTGATTATGGGCAGGTATAATAAACTACATGGGATGAGGGCAACATGTTACAGCTGTCCATGACAGTAAATAGCTTAATATATATTACATTTATTTTCATTTCTTGACTTGTGGGCCGATTTATAGCACAACTGTGAATGATTAATGTGTAAGAACCTTATCTGTCAGAGAAGAAGATTTGACATCTATGTTTTAATGATAAAACATGAGATGGAGAATCTGTTAGCTCTTTTGCACCATCTAGTGGTTCTCTTAAGAAAAAAGCAAAAATATTCCATTAATCATAGCGCCGCAAATATTTTTGGAATATAATTTTGTGATATTATTCTTTCAGTCTTACCATAGAATATTCAGCCTACATTTTAGACAAGTAACCGGCCAGTATTAAGGAAAACGAATACACCCGGGGCCAAACATGTAAAGATGTAGGCAACACGTAAACTCTGTGAAGGTGATAGAATGACAACATATGTGTCTAAGAAATAAAAGAGTATTACAGTTTCAGAAAATGAAGATTAATCATTGTATAAGATGCATAGACACTGCTATAACATCTAAATAAGGTGTACCGGAATTACATAGTAGAGGGTGGTAAAAGCAGGGTCTAGACCACCAAGGAAGACATTTTGGCCTATGCAGGAAAAGGAAGTGTAGTAGGGTGATGGTGTTCTCATGTAAAAAGTGTAGCTGCTAAGAGAGCTGCAATCTACACTTGGAATGTGATGTAGAGTAAACTGCCCACCAGCGATTGCCTGCAGTCTTCTGGGAGTAATACTGGAGTTGTGTTGCAAAGGAAAAGACTCCAACTTACAAGACTGGTCATAAAGAGGCTCAGTCAGTTGTGAAACGCAGCAGAAACCTAAGGGAAAAGCTGCCCTTATACTGGAGACTCCATTAATGATAAAACACAGCAGGAGTCTAGCAGGGCAATGGCACCTGGTGTAAGAAGTGATTTAAGAAGTGATTGATATTGTGTGACTGTTGATCAACCAAACTGGACTTTCATATTAGCATATCCTAACTTTACCAGTATAGAGAGACGGTAAAATTTAATATATATATCACAAATTACATATATATATATATATATATATATATATATATATATATATATATATATATATATATATATATATATACATATGTATGTAATCACAGTTTATTGCAATCACTACCGCACTGATATTGTCACCCGTTCTCCTGGGATGATTCATTCTCCCCCTCCTCTCTGCTCTCTATGAACTTCAATGAGCAAAACAGAAGTTGGGCAAACTATTGTTGAGAAAACCTAAATAGTCAAACCCTGTTTCAGGTCAGCTTTGCCAAAAGTTTGGTTCAGCGCGAACCTGAAACCTTGGGCAGTTCGTCTTGCTCGAAACGGTTTAAACAATTCTTCCTTTTCCTTCTTCTTTTTCATCTTTTCCTTCATTTAAAACGGAGAAGGAGAAAGAATGAAAAACAACAATAATAAGAAAGATAAATAATATTTTCCTTCTTCCTTTTTCCTCCTTTTTTCTTCTTATTTTTCCTTCTTATTTTTACCTTTTCTTCTTTACTTTTGCTTCATTAAGTTTGCCTGCAAAGCAGCTCAAAAATACTTAGATACAATCCTAGGTGACCTAAGATTGTTAACCAGGGCTTTTGTGACTCTTAGGCCCCCTGCACACGGCGGAAATTCTGCGGTGGAATTTTCTGCAGAATTTCCGCCCGTGGAAGCTGCCATGGGATTGCTTTAGAAAACACAATCCTACACAGTCGGTCGCGATTTGTCCGCTCAAAATCTCGTGCGGATAACAAATTGCGGCATGCTGGCTCCATTCTGCGCATGCAGCGGCTGGGTGTCAGCCGGCACATCACAGAGCTGGAGCCGTGGGAGCAGGTGAGTGCCGCACTGGTCCCTGCAGGGCCTCGGGTCAGATCCCGCTGCGAGAATACTCGCAGCGGGATCCGACCCGGCTGTCTGCAGGCGGCCTTAGACTTATTTTAGGGGTATTGGTGAAATTGTGCTTCGGTTTGATCTAATTTGAATTGAATCAAACTTTTTTGCTGAAATCGGCGAACCAGTTGAACCGAATTTTCAAAGGTTTCTCATGACTGTTCATCGCACTTCTTCACTTTCTGTCTTCCGTCTTGCTATTTATGTTACTACCGTAGAGACAAATAATGCAGATAGCAGGTTAGGAGGTAGTGACATCTCTAGTTATCAGCACTTTAAAGTGATTTTTCAGCACAAAAATGGCATTTCAGGCAAATTAAATGATTTGCACTTTTGCTAGTCATATAAGCACAAAGTGCAGTGACCATTTAAATACAGTAGTAGTTTAAAACTACTTTTAAGGGGTTACCCATTTTAGATTATCCCATTTTTTTTTAGAAGAGTCCCTCACTAATAAGTTTAGGGTGCCCTGATGCTGGGACTCCCTTCAATGACATATACTTAAGAGAGTTGGGGGCCAATAGCAAATATCAAAATAGGTCCAGCATTATGGAGCTGGTTTTGCATCCAAGAAGGAAGGGCCTGGTATTTGTTTCACCCTTCATGCCCTTTTATGACCTTTGAGGCCAATTTCTCACCCCTTGTTTGGTACAAATGCAGTTCCACTGGAGAGATTACTTCTACATCCAGTAGCAAAAAGGATGCAACCAACAAGAACAGGGCCCCTTCCTTCCAGGGGCCCTGTAGAAGACCTGGTCTGTCTCTATGGTGGAGGAGTTCGGCAGCAGGTTTTCAATATCCTTGCAGCGCCACCACTGGGGAAATGAACCTTTACAGTTACACAGGGTCCTCTAGAATGGGAGATGCTTTTTCTAACCACTCTGGCTAGTATATAAGGGATGAAAGACCGCTCTATTAACCCCTCCACATCAGACGTCCCCTTTCAATATTGGAAAAATTAACGAAAAGAGTTTTTCATCCAACAATATTTAGCAAAATAAATAACAGAATAGCAATATGTATGTCACTTAAATAAGTCCCATGTGGACAGGAAACATGCGTGTTACTACTATTTGGAAATGACAAAGCCACAAGAGAGAGAAGCTACATTAGTAAATAGTTATGAATATGCAGTTCACCTTCAGGCTGTTTCCAGTTAACCCGCAATATTTCCACTCTATGATTTTCCACTTTGTCAGAAAATTGTATGTGAACAAATAACTCCCTCTGGGATACTCCGATTCTGTCTCTTACTTTGAAACTTTCAACACAAATGCAGAGGATGGGAGAAGGGGAAACGGCTTGTGAACAGATGCAGAGGCATTGTAATGGGTTTGTTTGTGAGAAAACCCCCGGGATTAGTGCTTGTCCTGGGCTATTTCTGAACATTTTTAGACATAGACGTGGGGCCTTTAATACCATTAGCTTCCCATTTCTCCTGGGGAAAACTGACACCTTCCCACTGCCCAATTTTGGCAAGTGCTGACAGCATTGAAAAATATGAGGATTAAAAGAAATAATATAACATAACAATGTTACTTCTGTGAAAAAAACCCCAAATAAATAAACATATAAATATTGTATATATAGAAATAGATAAATATAATCTATCTATATATATTCCTCTGATGACTCCCCCTACCCGCCCTATGTAATAGCTGCTACATCATGGAAACCGAGCAGTTCACGCAAATTGACATAATGGATACCATGGTAGCCGTAGCTGTGCCCGCATTATTACCATGAAACTGTGGCTGTAACTGACTGCCGGAGTCCCGCTGCAATGCCTGGGATCAGAGCTAAAGCTGAACTTCGCTATTAAGCCTTTAGAAGCCATGGCCAATGTTGACCATTGCAAGTAAGCTGTTAATAGAGGTCCCTCAGTTATGTCAAGGGCCGCCATGGTAAATGGATGCCTAATAGAGATGAGCGAACGTACTCGTCCAAGCTTGATACTCGTTCGAGTATTAGCGTGTTCGAGATGCTCGTTACTCGAGACGAGTACCACGCGATGTTCGAGTTACTTTCACTTTCATCTCTGAGACGTTAGCGCGCTTTTCTGGCCAATAGAAAGACAGGGAAGGCATTACAACTTCCCCCTGTGACGTTCAAGCCCTATACCACCCCCCCTGCAGTGAGTGGCTGGCGAGATCAGGTGTCACCCGAGTATAAAAATCGGCCCCTCCAGCGGCTCACCACAGATGCGTTCTGACAGAGATCAGGGAAAGTGCTGCTGATGCTGGAGCTGCTATAGGGAGAGCGTTAGGAGTTATTTTAGGCTTCAAGAACCCCAACGGTCCTTCTTAGGGCCACATCTAACCGTGGGCAGTAGTGTGGAGGCTGCTTTTTGCAGTGTTGCACTTTTTTTTTTTTTGTATATCGGCCGTGCAGAGCATTGCGTCCTGCAGTAATTTTACATTGTTCAGGGCCAGTAGTGGTGGTGAGGCAGGGACAGAAGACATATTTAGTGTATATAGGCAGTGGGCCTTTCCAAAAACATTTGGGAAAAAAAGTCCTCGGCCCCATCCAGCAATGTCTCTCAGCGCAGCGTCCAGACGTCGCTAGCGCAACTGTTTGAGCGCAAGCGCAAGTACGCCGCCACGCACCCACATGCTCAAGCGTTAAACGTGCACATAGCCAAATTGATCAGCCTGGAGATGCTGCTGTATAGGCTTGTGGAAACGGAGGCTTTCAAAAGCATGATGGCGGTGGCGGCCCCGCGCTACTCGGTTCCCAGTCGCCACTACTTTTCCCGATGTGCCGTCCCAGCCCTGCACGACCACGTCTCCCGCAACATTGTACGCGCCCTCACCAACGCGGTTACTGCCAAGGTCCACTTAACAACGGACACGTGGACAAGCACAGGCGGGCAGGGCCACTATATCTCCCTGACTGCACATTGGGTGAATTTAGTGGAGGCTGGGACAGAGTCAGAGCCTGGGACCGCTCACGTCCTACCCCCCCCCCCCCCCGAATTGCGGGCCCCAGCTTGGTGCTGGTATCTGCGGAGGTGTATGCTTCCTCCACTAAACCACCCTCCTCCTCCTCCTCCAACGCAACCTCTGTCTCGCAATCAAGATGTGTCAGCAGCAGCAGCACGTCGCCAGCAGTCGGTGTCGCGCGGCGTGGCAGCACAGCGGTGGGCAAGCGTCAGCAGGCCGTGCTGAAACTACTCAGCTTAGGAGATAAGAGGCACACGGCCCACGAACTGCTGCAGGGTCTGACAGAGCAGACCGACCGCTGGCTTTCGCCGCTGAGCCTCCAACCGGGCATGGTCGTGTGTGACAACGGCCGTAACCTGGTGGCGGCTCTGCAGCTCGGCAGCCTCACGCACGTGCCATGCCTGGCCCATGTCTTTAATTTGGTGGTTCAGCGCTTTCTGAAAAGCTACCCACACTTGTCATACCTGCTCGGAAAGGTGCGCCGGGTCAGCGCACATTTCCGCAAGTCCAAGACGGACGCTGCCACCCTGCGGACCCTGCAACATCGGTTTAATCTGCCAGTGCACCGACTGCTGTGCGACGTGCCCACACAGTGGAACTCTACGCTCCACATGTTGGCCAGACTCTATGAGCAGCGTAGAGCTATAGTGGAATACCAACTCCAACATGGGCGGCATAGTGGGAGTCAGCCTCCTCAATTCTTTACAGAAGAGTGGGCCTGGTTGGCAGCCATCTGCCAGGTCCTTGGAAACTTTGAGGAGTCTACCCAGATGGTGAGCGGGAATGCTGCAATCATTAGCGTCACCATTCCTCTGCTATGCCTCTTGAGAAGTTCCCTGCAAAGCATAAAGGCAGACGCTTTGCACTCGGAAACGGAAGCGGGGAAAGACAGTATGTCGCTGGATAGTCAGAGCACCCTCATGTCTATATCTCAGCGCGTTGAGGAGGGGGGGGGGAGAAGCATGAGGAGGAGGGGGAAGAGACAGCTTGGCCCACTGCTGAGGGTACCCATGCTGCTTGCCTGTCATCCTTTCAGCGTGTATGGCCTGAGGAGGAGGAGGAGGAGGATCCTGAAAGTGATCTTCCTAGTGAAGACAGCCATGTGTTGCGTACAGGTACCCTGGCACACATGGCTGACTTCATGTTAGGATGCCTTTCTCGAGACCCTCGCGTTACACGCATTCTGGCCACTACGGATTACTGGGTGTACACACTGCTCGACCCACGGTATAAGGAGAACCTTTCCACTCTCATACCCGAAGAGGAAAGGGGTTCGAGAGTGATGCTATACCACAGGACCCTGGCGGACAAACTGATGGTAACATTCCCATCCGACAGCGCTAGTGGCAGAAGGTGCAGTTCCGAGGGCCAGGTAGCAGGGGAGGTGCACAGATCAGGCAGCATGTACAGCGCAGGCAGGGGAACATTCTCCAAGGCCTTTGCCAGCTTTATGGCTCCCCAGCAAGACTGTGTCACCGCTCCCCAGTCAAGGCTGAGTTGGCGGGAGCACTGTAAAAGGATGGTGAGGGAGTACGTAGCCGATCGCACGACCATCCTCGGTGACGCCTCTGCCCCCTACAACTACTGGGTGTCAAAGCTGGACACGTGGCCTGAACTCGCGCTGTATGCCCTGGTGGTGCTTGCTTGTCCTGCGGCTAGTGTCTTGTCAGAGAGGGTGTTTAGTGCGGCTGGGGGAATCATCACAGATAAGCGTACCCGCCTGTCAACCGACAGTGCCGACAGGCTTACACTCATCAAGATGAACAAAGCCTGGATTTCCCCAGACTTCTCTTCTCCACCAGCGGACAGCAGAGATACCTAAGCAATATGTAGGCTGCACCCGCGGATGGAAGCATCGTTCTCTATCACCATCAAAAACGGGGACCTTTTTGCTTCATCAATCTGTGTATTCTATTCATCCTCCTCCTTCTGCTCCTCCTCCTGAAACCTCACGTAATCACACCGAACGGGCAATTTTTCTTAGGCCCACAAGGCTCTGTCATATAATTTTTGTAAACAATTTTTATACGTTTCAATGCTCATTAAAGCGTTGAAACTTGCACCTGAACCAATTTTTATTTTAACTGGGCTGCCTCCAGGCCTAGTTACCAATTAAGCCACATTAACCAAAGCGATTAATGGGTTTCACCTGCCCTCTTGGTTGGGCATGGGCAATTTTTCTGAGGTACATTAGTACTGTTGGTACACCAATTTTTTTGGGCCCTCGCCTACAGTGTAATCCAATTAATTTTTTGCCCACCTGCATTAAAGCTGACGTTACATCAGCTGTGCTGGGCACTGCAATGGGATATATTTTTGTACCGCCAGTGGCTTCCTGGGACCCACCCATGCTGTGGGTCCACAGGGACTTCCCATTAGGGAGATGTACATGCCTGTGTATACTTATAAAAAACTCGAGCCTGAGTGGGGCATGCTGTTTGGGCCGAAGCCCACCTGCATTTAATCTGACGTTAGCTCTGCTGTCCAGGGCACTGCAATGGGATACATTTATGTACAGCGGGTGGGTTCCAGGGAGCCACCCATGCTGTGGGTGCACACGGAATTCCCATTGCGGAGTTGTACCTGCCTGTGACTATTTATAAAAAACCGCGGTCTGACTGGGGCATGCAGACACCTTGACAGAATGAATAGTGTGTGGCACATAGGTTCCCCATTGCTATGCCCACGTGTGCAGCTCCTGATGGCGGTGGCACAGGATTATATTTCTCATTGCTTCTGTACAGCATTGTGGGCTATCGTCCTGCCCCTTTTAAAGAGGGTCGCTGCCTAGCCGTGCCAACCATCTGCTATGTGCCTGCGGTTCCTCCTCATGGCAGACGCACTTATAAATAGACATGAGGGTGGCGTGGCATGAGGGCAGCTGAAGGCTGCGCAGGGACACTTTGGTGTGCGCTGTGGACACTGAGTCGTGCGGGGGGGGGGGGGGGGACGTTGGGCAGCATGTAACCCAGGAGAAGTGGCAGCGGAGTGTCATGCAGGCAGTGATTGTGCTTTGTTGGAGGTAGTGTGGTGCTTAGCTAAGGTATGCATTGCTAATGAGGGCTTTTCAGAAGTAAAAGTTGTTGGGAGGGGGGGGCCACTCTTGCCGCTATTGTGGCTTAATAGTGGGACCTGGGAACTTGAGATGCAGCCCAACGTGTAGCCCCTCGCCTGCCCTATCCGTTGCTGTGTCGTTCCCATCACTTTCTTGAATTGCCCAGATTTTCACAAATGGAAACCTTAGCGAGCATCGGCGATATACAAAAATGCTCGGGTCGCCCATTGACTTCAATGGGGTTCGTTACTCGAAACGAACCCTCGAGCATCGCGAAAATTTCGTCTCGAGTAACGAGCACCCGAGCATTTTGGTGCCCGCTCATCTCTAATGCCTAAGAGTGGTCTTCAGGCCTGCCGTGGTTGACTGCTAGTGTCAAATAATAGAGATAGTACATTGCAAAAGCGTATGGCAGTTTATTATATGAGTGATAATAGGATCACATGGTCAGGTCTCCTATTGGGATAAAGAAAAAAAAAACATCCTAGTGAAAAACAAACATTTTTTGCGCACTTATTCCATACTGGTCATAGAAAAAAACAAGCCCTCGCACAGCTGCGTTGATGAAAACATAAAAACGCTATGGGTCCTCAAATATAGCGAGGCCAAAAATAAATTATTTTTTCTTAAACAAAAAGAGGGGTTTACTGTGCAATAATTGGATATGCATATATT
Organism: Eleutherodactylus coqui; assembly: GCF_035609145.1. Classification (NCBI taxonomy): domain Eukaryota; kingdom Metazoa; phylum Chordata; class Amphibia; order Anura; family Eleutherodactylidae; genus Eleutherodactylus; species Eleutherodactylus coqui. The sequence goes on along the minus strand of NC_089845.1, from coordinate 114,589,530 downwards.
AAATGTCGCTATTTGTACGGACCTGTAGAGGAAAGTTATGTCATTTATTTTGAATGGTGAACACTGCCAAAAGACAAAACAAAGCAAAGGCAGGATTGATTTTCTATTTCCCCTTGCCCCCCCCCCCCCCCCCCAATATGTTTAATAAGTATTACATTATTGTTAGCCGTTTAGTAGTTCACGACCCTCGGCGACCTTAAAGGCAAAAACTTCCTCCATGTTTTCCGGTTTTACCCTGCCTCTTTCAGTTGTGTGATATCCATGCCAGTATCGGCTCTTACAGTATCAGCCATCATGTTCTTTGGCGGCCGGGTCTTCTTTTGCCACTGATCTGTCCAAGCATCATAGATTTTTCTAGCGACTCTGCTCGTATTACATGGCTAAAATCCATGAGTCTGAGTCCGGACATCTTGCCCACCAGTAATACATCAGGTCTTAAACTATTCAGGACTTCTCTGTTACTCTCACCATCCAGGGTATACACAGCAGCTTTCGCCAGCACGACAGCTCAATCCTCCTATCAGCTGTTTTCGCAGTTCAGCTTTCACATCCATACATGGCTCTGGGGAAAACAATGGTTTGCACTATCCTGTGTTTAGTTGCTATACCGATAGCCCTACTTTTCCAGGTTTTGTCCATGTTTAGCATCGCAATAGATTCTCCAGCCTGGTCCATTTTTTTTAGTCAAGGAAGATGAAGTCTCGCATACATTCTATGGCCTCATTGTCGATTTGAATTTGGCCATTTTTTGCATTTACATTCAACCTAGTCTGCCGGAAAACCACCTCTCTACCCAAATGACTGACAGGTCCCTCATCCCCATTGGACAGTCCATCACTCAGCAACAGCTCTGGGCTGTCAGGGCAGTGAGGAAATGTGGAAGCCTGTGATTGGAGGATTAACTCTCCTCATGGGTTGGTTAAGAGAATTCTGTCAGAAGACAGTGGCAGTGAAAGAAGGAGTTTAGCCGTTGAAGAGAGAAGAAGCAAAGACCAGTGCAGGAGAGAAAGACAGTGTGGTGGGAAGGTGAAGGTGTGAGTAGAAGAGGAGGATTGTATTAGAGAGAGGAAGATATCGGGATAGATAGTTTATGTGCAAGGAAAAAGAATACAGGAAAAATCTATCAAAATAGAGCTAAAGAGGAAAATAAAAGGGCAATTTGAAGTGATCCTGTACTTACCCAAAATAATCTACCTCAAAAAGAGAATAGATACGGATGTGTTGCCTGTATGTTTAGTGAAATGTCCAATGCTTGAAATCATTAATTAAAGATCTCTTTTACCAAATAAATTGTTCATATGTTATACTGTTCATCCTGACTCCTAGAGTTCCTTCGTCTCCACCATAACAACTGCACTGAAGAGTACTACACCACTCTCCAGGGGAAAGGACTTCATTCAATATTTTATTTTTTACTTATTATTTTGCCCGCAACAGGTTTACGGGCTGGCGTCACGAACTTGACAGTAATACCACCATACCCTGCCCAACTGGCGGGTAGCCCAAAACGCCTTACTAGAGATATATTTTATTCTCGGGGCTTCCGCCGTTTATGGGGGTGTAGCGAAACCATTTCTGCCATTACCTTCGCAAACAACATGTTATGTCTGTGCGCTCGCCACACCACTACTATCATGAATGACTGTAATTAAGCAACCCAGCCTTTTGCCTCTAAGTGTGGAGAAGATCGGATGCACTTCAACAGTGGTTGGAATTTTTCCCCAATTGGATGATGGTACAAAGCCAATGTAACACTCTAAGAGATGGTGCCTCTTATTTACTGCTGTGAGATGAACTGTAAATATCCATTTTGGCCACTGTTTATTAAAAACTGTTTATGGAAACTAAAACCTCTTAGTTCTGCGACATTGTATTTACCATGCAACTCAACCACAATTGTTGGATTGGGCCCGGTTTACAACACTTGGCCACTCAACTTTTTATACATTTACTCAGATGGTGTAAACTTAATAAATTAGAGATTAAATCAGATCCATTCATTCACTCAGCTTTAGGCTTTGTTCCCACAAGCGTATATTGTCCGATATATGCTACGATGTGAGGTGTAAAAACTCATGAACAGGTGCACAAATCTAATGTTTGTGCGTCAGTTCAGATGGCATGGGCCCCCTGAGACCGCCATGCTGTTGCCCTTTCCCCTTTCCTCCCCATCGGCGGCTTACCTCCTCTCTCCTCCCCTCCAGCTAATTGCAATGGGAGGGGGCTTAGCAATTGCAATGGGAGGGAGCTTAACTCCACCCCCATCCCGCCACTTGTCCGCAGCCAGCAATGGGCCAGAGGCATGATGGGGAGGTGCTTAGCTCGGCCCCCATCAAGCCCCCTCCCAATGCAATCAGCCAGAGGGGAGGAGAGAAGAGGAGAGAAGAGGGAGGCAGTTTAGCAGTCACGCTAAACTCCCCCCCCCCTTCCTTCTCCAGCCGCTGTTATTGGCTCCCATAGGAGCCCATGTAGCGGACGACATATTCCGGCCCAAAATATACTTCCAGGACTATCTTTTGGGCCCAACGTAAAAACCCCCGGCGCTATATTGGCCGGCCAGGAGATTTTACATCACAGGAATACAGCCATGTGATTTGATGCATTGGAATCCAATGCATCAGATTGCAGCGTATATCAGCCGACCGTGAAGATGACGGGCCGATATACGCTCGTGGCAACAAAGCCTTACTGTCACCATCATACTGCAGAGTTCTTTGTTTCCGACGACCAGCAAGGCAGTTTCCATATCAGTACTGTGTTATTAACCTTCCTCCCACTTTGTTTAGACATCTCGTAATTACTTGCATTTAGTTAGGTTCTGTAGGGTCTATCACAGTGATAGTCTTAGTGATAAAAGCTGGAATATCTCCTTGAGAACAATAGAATACATCCCATTTTCATTGGGAAAGTGTCATTATAGTCAGTAATTTAGCAGTAGTCTTCACTGTTTTGGGGTTTCACTCACCTGTGTTGTTTCTTTGTCCTCAAGGCATGCTTAATCTAATTATCTTGTATTCTTCTTGTTTAACTAATGGATACATTCCCAATTACAAAGAAGTGTGTAAAAAAGTAGTTGGTAGTTTTTTGTACTTTTAGTACAATCAAGGGAGCATGGGTGGTTTTACACACTTGATATGAGCCAGCTTGGGAGTGCCAATCACCAAGCTCTGTGCTTGTTTAAATGGCTTTTATACATGCCAGTTCAAGCTGTATGGACCCTTTTACATGGTGGATTCTAATACATTATTACGAACACTGAACACAAATACCATGTTTATTGGCGCTCATTATTGCTGTTCACACCCTGCAGGTGATTGCTGGTATGAGGATGAATGATCACTAATACAATTGTTCGTCTCCATACAGATAGCATGTGTCAGCAGAACATCCACCTATTTAGACAGGTTAGCTGATAAACGGGCATCAATTGATTGGCTGATTGGGGGCATAGTCACATGGCCAAATGATTGGGTAGATGAATACTCTGACGAACTTCCATGACAATATTTGTCTCCTATACATCTTTATCACTGTAATGAACACATATCATATGGGAAGATATGCTGTAGACGACAATGATTTTTCTGGCAACACAAATGACCCAATCAGCCGACAAGCAAGCATTCACACAAGCGCATATACGCCGCATTTTATGCCCAACCATATATACGTGACCATCTGAGGTATTAGTTTCCAATGCATTCGTTCACATGGGCGATTATACGGTGCGTAAATACATCAGCACTGTGAAAAATGTAACATATGCAGACAAAATACGTCTGGCATATATGTGGTGGCCAAAAAGATAGTTTTGGAACTATGTTTTGGCCAATATATGCCGGCAGATCCCATAGGCTCCTATGGGAGCAGTGAAAAAGAAGGGAGGGGGAGGCATTTTAGCAGCATCCAACACTGCGAAAAGCTTACAGGTGCCACTATATAGCTATTGGAAGGCATCCTGAGGTTTATGCCAGAGCGAGGGTTTTCTGGGGTGCAGTATATTTTTTCCCAAAAACCGACGCTCGCGGTCGTGTGAATGGATAAGAAAACACTGTCCGTGATTGCAGAAAAGCACACATTCAGGCGCTTATACGGCGCGGATCCGAAAACGTAAGAACGCCTATGCTCGTGTGAAAGAGCCATAACCTATATATCTATAGCTAGTACTCAGATCCATTTGCCATAGAGCAGCAATGATAAAGTCCACAGGAAGGCCTCTGTTTAATGAGGTTGGATGTTTGTGGTCCACAGGTCGTGGTCGTGGCAACTTGCAACTCTCACAACAACTCTGTTGATCTCAATGAGAGTTTGAGCTTGCAGAGCAACACAGAGATTATTGGTCATGCAATACCTATCATGTAAATACTCACCATGTAGCCCTAGCCTGGAACATCAGTATGACTCTGAAACGCGTTGTCCCTGTCAAAGTCCAATGAACAATTGTATATTCTTTATTTTATTTCACAAACTAATTTGATATGTATCCATGGGTAATCCACAGCAAGATCAGCTACAATTAGAATTTGTTGCAGATCTTGACTTCTGCATTGAACTCAAATCTGCAACCAATCTGCTGCCTAAACTGGCATGCTGTGAATGATCCCCAATACTAGACCTACTACCTCCCTCCTCTCTGGCAGTCATTGTAAATTTCTTTTCTTTGTCACTTCACAAAGCTAATAAACAGTGAAACTATTATGTGAAAGGTCCTGGGAGGGCAGTAGTGAAGCTTCTTCTACTACAGTTTTCACAGGTCTTTGGGTAGGTATCATCAGTCAGATAAAAGTAATTAAAAATAGCTGATACAATGGCAGACATCCTAGTCAGAGATGAGCGAGTATACTCGCTAAGGCACTACTCGCTCGAATAATGTGCCTTAGCCGAGTATCTCCCCACTCGTCCCTAAAGATTCGGGGGCCGCCGCGGCTGACAGGTGAATTGCAGCGGGGAGCGGGGGGGGGGGGAGATAGAGAGAGATCTCCCCTCCGTTCCTCCCCGCTCTCCCCCGCCGCTCCCCGCCCCCTACCGGCCCCCAAATCTTTAGGGACGAGCGGGGAGATACTCGGCTAAGGCACATTACTCGAGCGAGTAGTGCCTTAGCGAGTATACTCACTCATCTCTAATCCTAGTCTTTTCCTGTCATTTGCAGTGAAAATCTGCTTTAAGTAGGACACTAAATCATAGTTGAAAACTTGATAGATTCTTATATTTAGTCTGTGTGAATGTGTCTATAAAACACTGCATTACATAATGCAGTGTATTATTAGGTGTATGGGTGACACGTATGTTTGGTGGATTAAAGTGCTCTTTCCTCCCAGGCTTGCTGTAAAGTGACACAGCTATAGTAAATAAATTGCAATTCTTCTCTTAAAGTTCTTGATCAGGCTCACGTATTTCAACAGAAGTTACCATTAGAGATCTTTCAAAGACATGCCTGTGGTTTCTTCTAACTACGCGTCACACAACCAATCTCTTCCAACGTAAAGCGTTGACTGTATGATAAAGTGCATGGGTTACAACTGTAGGCGGATGCATTAGGCATATCTCAAGTAATGCTTCCTCTCATGTGATTACAATTTATGTGATTTGGAAACAAAAATCAAAGTATACTTGGATCATAATCCGCGGTGAACTATGTCGCACATGCAATGTTACAGACGCATGAGGCAAAAAGGGCTGTTAATTGCAAATAATGTATCTGATATATAAATAGTGCTTATTCTATGGTATGTAGGGATGAGCGAGCATACTCGCTAAGGGCAATTACTCGATCCAGCATTGCCCTTAGCGAGTACCTGCCCGCTTGAAAGAAAAGGTTCGGCTGCCGGCGATGTGAAGGGAGCGGCGGGGGAGAGCGGGGAGGAATGCAACTCACTGCCGCAACTCACCTCTCACCCGCGCCTGCAGCCGAACCTTTTCTTCCGAGCGGGCAGGTACTCGCTAAGGACAATGCTCGATTGAGTAATTGCCCTTAGCGAGTATGCTCGCTCATCTCTAACGGTATGTAACAGTGTAAGGTGATCTCTGTTAGGCCTCATGCACACGGCCGGGTCGGATTCCGACCGCGAGATTCTCGCAGCGGGATGTGACCCGCGCCCCTGCAGTGACCTCTTTCCTACCTGTCCGACATCTTATCTCTCTGCTCTGTGAAGTGTCGGCTGGCGCACAGCTGAACATGCGCTCGCACAGAAATAGGACATGCCGCAATTTTGTTATCGTGCAGATTTTCCACAATCAAAATAGCGGCCATCTACATAGGATTGCGTGCACACATGCAATCCTATAGCAGCACACAACGGCGCAAATTCCGTGCAGAATTTCTGTCCATGGGCATTGGGCCTTATAGGGTACACATGATGTTTTATTCAACAGGTGACTAAGTTTGGACTTCTGAAAAATTTTAAAAGACAGCATTCCAGGCGCACTTAGGACATGCAAATTTATATCAATGTGCAGGTCATCCATGTATCAGAGTACCAGACAGCACATGGACAGGTATGTGTGTGGTATATACGAAGCGAGTGACAGCATACCAGGCGTATAAATCCAAATATAATTTATTCCTCCATAATCGCGACGTTTCGCACACTCGGGGTCTTTGTCAAGCAGGTTCAAAAGGTTTGAACCTGGAATATGATTTTTTGCCCCATATTTAATCCCTCTGTTTTCCGCCCTTGTAGAGAAATGTTCCAGTGGTTTGAGAAAAAAAAATCAACTCCTACTACTGTATTTTAAAATGTATGTTTTATGTATTTCAGATGTCCAAGTGTGCCTACACACCAACGCTTCCTCTATTACCTGAAGATATAGCTTAACATAGCTATTACTCTTTCCCCCGGCTCGCTCCAACTCCATGGGAATAGGCATCCGTATTCCATACAAGGAAGCTGGATGATCAATGATGCGTTATATAATGAAAAAAATTAATTCTCAAGAATCTGAGAGAATACTTCCGATAGGATGTTGAATTCTGTGTGAGACACATTGAATAAATACTATGGAGTATATTTGAATTAACTTTTTATTTATTCTGCGTATATATTAGCTATCAGGTTCAACATTTGGGATATGCACTTCCATTGACCTATTAAGGTTTTATAGATAATTAGAGATGAGCGAGCGTACTCGCTAAGGCAAATTACTCGAGCGAGTATTGCCATTTTCGAGTACATGCTCACTCGTCTCTAAAGATTCGGGGGCCAGCGGGGGGCGGGGGCTGCGGGGGAGGGCGGGGATTTGTATTCATAGGCTTTTCACCGGACACTGAGTAATATTCTGCTCTATTCTCAATATTGACCGGTATAATTATGAATGCAGTGCTTGCCTACAATAATTGAACTGATTCATTTCAATGGCACTCCAAATTTGTATTACTCTTTCTTAGTTCCCATAATGATCTGTTTTTTCTTATTATTATGGCGGTTTCAGACGGCCATACGAGCAATTACGCTCGTCGCTATAGAGAATAGTTGCACCTGAATGAGGGAAATTTCTTCCCTTTTGCCGGCCATTAAAACTCTTCGCCATAGTACAGGTGTCGCATCTGAGTGGCGCCAGAACACCACCCCCAGTACAAATGCAGGGTGGTGTTCATACAGAACCGAAAAAGCACACAGAGAACAATACTGATTAATACTACACCACACCAGACTGTAGAAGATAGAAATAATTTAACCCTTACTAGTCAGGAAGATAGGGAAATCCTGCCTAAATGCAGAGTTAGTGTCCTGGGAAGGACGGCCCCATGATCTTCTCCTAGGACCTAGCTTTCCCTATGGAAACACATGAAGGGAAACACTTAAACGCAGCAAAGCAACTTGTGCAAAACACCAACACAGCAAAAGGTAAGTAAATCGGCACTTATTTGCAAGTAGATTGCTTTCACCCAAAATGGAGGCTCCAACCACCACCACCAACGGAACTGAATAAACAGCAATGGACAAGGGGAGGGGTAGGAATATAAAGCCCTCCTCACCTGTAGCACAGAGAAGGAACCACACCCTAAACCCTCTCTCAATGCAAGGACTCTCAGAGAGAGCCATACAGGTGCTGATAGAAGCCAGCAGCCCTCACACAAGTCACACATGTCAACCAGTGACCTGCATAGTGACAGAGTGACTCGCCTGCCCCTGCATCATGACCAACCTGCCACGACGTCATCACAACCGACAAGCTGCGACAACCAGAGTTTGGAAATGTGAGATAAACTTATTTCCATTCAGTTGCAGAACATTTAAAAAATGAAAGAAAAGAAGACAAAGAAAGCGCCACAACGTAATGAAGTCAGGCCAGTATTGTACTGTCCTACGACCCAAATGTGTGTATGCTTTACTCCTAGTGATGCAACACTATTGTAGAGCAGAGATTAATGGATAGTGAGGCATACTGAGACTGCTGCCAGTGTGAACTAACCCAAAATCCAAAATGCTTATTGACAAGTAGGTCCCATTTCAAGGTTTACTCTTGAGGTGAAAGGTGACTTCTTGACAACCTCAACCCTCCCAAATTTACAGTGAACTTTTTATGAGCAAGAGGTGTAGAGCTAAATATTATTTATTGCATTAAAGGGGGTTGGATAATTGTGTGAAATTGTATTTTTGCCTTTTTTGCTTGTATTCCGGAACTGTCGTCAAATACATTACACATTTTAGAAGCAATTCCCTTATGCACAATGCTGTAAAAGTGACTTGAGTGGTTTAAAGGAATAATAACAAAAAAGTAATTCCAAGTGAAACTGAAGTACAATAAAATGAAAAAAATCCTGGATTGGTCATTTATGAAGGGATTAAGGAAAGTCATAAATGCCACATACCTATTAAAGTTACACATACTGGTATTACCAGTCACCATGAGGGTTTGTTGTATTACTTCCCATTACATCCTGGTCATACAAGATTAACTTTTCAAAAAAAAAAACTAATAAACTTATGAACTATGTGACATCACCAACTCCTGTCACCTCTCAAGTCTTGGTCTCAAATCCATATAAAGAATGAACCACAAATCAAGCCCCATGGCCAGGGTCAGTAGTATTTGTCACCCCAGTGGTTGACTAGGCACCTCCTGTTTTTATTTGCTGATCTCATATCTAATCAATGCAATTGATTTGATGTTTTGTTTAATCAACGTGAAGCTAACAAAGGAATGTTGGATGTGGATTTGTGCGGTCAAATCTATAGCAACACAGGCTAAACCACGGATTGTATAGCAATTAGAGATGAGCGAGCGTACTCGTTAAGGCAAATTTCTAGAGCGAGTATCACCATTTTCGAGTACATGCTTGCTCGTCCAAAAAGATTCGGTGGCCAGCAGGGGTGAGTTGCAGGAGTGAGCAGGGGGGAGAGAGATCTCCACCCCCCCCCCCCCACCCCCCGTTCACCCCCGCTCTCCCCCGCCGGCCGCCGAATCTTTTCGGGCAAGCAGGCATGTACTCGAAAATGGGGATACTCGCTCGAGTAATTTCCCTTAACTAGTACGCTCGCTCATCTCTAATAGCAATCAGTTAACAGTGAAGCTACCTCACTTAGGGGAACGTTCCCAAAATTGACTCCTATCACCTATCCCATGTCCCCCTCTCCTTCTCACTGCAACCTCCACAATGACATGGAGATTGAAAGGAACGGCAGCCAAGCATGTACGATGTCCCACTTCATTAATTTCAATGGGGCTAATGGAAATATCTGAGATTGGCCATCTCTAGTAGTCCCACTGACTATTAATGGTGCAGCGCATGCTTGACTGCTGCTCCTTTCAAGCTCCACCTCACTGCAGGGGTACAATGAACCTGAAGTGAGGAGTAGAGGAGTTTGATAAAGACTCCTCATAGGAGTCGAAACGTCATTGTATATGGAACATTAAGGAATAAAGATATATCCCGTTGGATGACTTTTTGCACCACTGATGCTGCCTACTTTCACTTTATTCTGATGATTGCTGAGTAATGTTGAGCATCAGGGGCGTAACTATAGGGGATGCAGGGGATGCGGTTGCACCTGGGCCCACGACCCTTAGGGGGCCCATAAGGCCTCTCTTCTCCATATAGGGAGCCTAGTAGTATGAATAAAGCATTATAGTTTGGGGGGTCTGTTACAGGTTTTGCTTTGGGGTCCCGAATCTTCAAATTACGCCTCTGATTGAGCTCTTAGTAAAATAATTACCTGGCTGATCATGACAAGCACTACTATTCCTCACTATATGATGATACATAATTACAAGCAACCAAGATTTGTTATTGAGGTCCCTGCTTGTAAGATTTAATACTTAGAGTTGCATTTTACATGCAGAAGAAAACTACAGTACTTGAAAAGAAGATTTTGTTGGTATTTGAACTTTTTCAGGGACAAAAGTAATTCCAAGGTCGCACTAATAAAAGTTGGTAGCATCTGGTAATATTCGGGACAGATGGCAGCAATGTGATCTGTGGCTGGTAAGTAGTCACACTTTTTTGTATATTTGAGCATATTAATGTCTATTTTCATTTATAAATGAGTCATGCTCGTTTCAACACTTTGCTGGTACAATTGACTCAGTAGACTTTGCTTACAATACAGAATGGTGTCGATCTGTTCTTGGTGAACATTGAGGATGATCTTTGTCAAAATATGTTTAAGCCATCAGCAATCATTACTAATATTAATTGCTGTTGTGCATCATAGGCCCCGGGAAAATTGAGTAAAGGCAAAAAACACCAAATATCGAACTACAAACTACAAAGTAATCGGGAGCTGATTTTTATTTGCTGTAAGCCCGCATTTGGTTAAAGACTGGTGCATAAGGAGAAATATAATGCAATCCAGCAACTAGAGTAATATTATATTGGTTCGACACTAGCATTGTGGTTAGAATAGTTTTGCATACTTCAGTAGGACGTGTGACTATACCGTATAGCTTCAACTTTCAAAGAATGGAGAGAGGGACAACTCCTGCAGCCTAAAAATAAGACACTGTATTATATTAATTCTATTAATTTTTGCCCCAAAAGAGGCATAGTGTCTTATTTTCGGCGGGTGTCTTATACTTACCTGGCCCGCAGCGTCTGAGTCCCTCGTGCTAGTCTCCGGCGCTGCGGCAGGTTTCCGTATTCTCAGCGTTGACATAGCACTCTATTTCTGGTGACGGGGATTTGAATACCCCATCTCCAGAAAGCAAGTGATGTGATTAGATCATGAGCACCGCTGGCTCAGCCAATCAGAGCCTGCGTTCAATGAACCAATCACAGCCATTCAGTGATGTCATTCACTGAATGGCTGTGAATGGTCCAGCGCCGGCTCTGATTGGCTGAGCCAGTGGCGCTCATGATCCAATCACAGCACTCCCTTGCTGGAGACGGGGTATTCAAAGCCCCTCCATCAGGAAGAGAGTGCTATGTCAACGCTGAGGACACGGAAGCCTGCCACAGCACCGGAGACCAGTGCAAGGGACTTAGACGCCGCCAGCTAGGTGAGCATTACTGTTTTTTTCTCATGTAGTTTAGCTAGGGCTTATTTTTGGGGAGGGCTTATATTTCCAGCCTCCCTTTCCCCTCCCCTCAGTGTAGTGCTTATTATCTGAGTAGGGCTTATTTTTAGTGAAACACGGTAGTTTTTTCGTAAAAGTTGAGCCATGTATCTAAGGATGCATAATACAGCTTGTGCTGCAGCAGGATTGGTGGGGGATAGGTATTGGAATGCGAGGTAGTTCCTCAAGTCTGGGGAAGGAGTGGGTATAAGCCCTACTGGCAGAAGCCAGTGCCCATGCAGGGGAGGGGACGCTACATGCAGCACAGGCATGAGGACAGCGCCTGCCTGCAGCCCCAGCAGCTGGTGAGCAGAGGTGACTGTGGTGGTGACAATCATACACACCTTTAATTGATTTTATTTTGTAATGGTAAGTTCACTTTAAGATACTGTAACATGCAATGAATTACCGCTAGTGAATACCAGACACTGTATTTCTTTTAAAGGTGACTATATGAAAAATTCCAGAACTGAAATGTTGCACTATTCACCCCTGTTAAAAAGTGCTTATAGTGTTTTTACATTGTAACTTAAAGAGAATGAAAGGTATAGCTGCTACATTAAATGCTATTATAAAAGCAGGAAACTGCCAGTGTATACACTGATAAGCCATACGATTAAAACCACCTGCCTAGTATTGTGTAGGCCCCCTTCTGCTGCAAAAACAGCATTGACCCATTAAGACATGGGCTCCGCCAGACTTCTGATGGAATTCTGTGGTATTTGGCACCCAGACATTGACAGTAGTTCCCTCAGTCCTGTAAGCTGTGAATTGGATTGGACTTGTTTTCCCAGTATATCTCACAGTTGCTTGATCAGGTTGAGATCTGGAAGGAGTTGAAGGCCAAGTCAACATCTTGATCTTTTTGTCAGGTTCCTTAAACCATTTGAAAGCAATACGGCTACCATGGTCTGCAGCAATGTTTAGTTAGGTGCTACATTGCCTTCACTGTTTTGCCTTCTTTCGGTAGTGCATCATGGCAAAATCTCTTCCTCGAGTAAGGAACGAACATGCATCTAGCCATCCTCATGATGTAACACAAAATATGGTTCATCAACCAGCCCACCTTCTTCCATTGTTTCATGGTACAATTCTGATTCTCACATGCCCATTGTAGGCAACTTGGTGGTGAGCAGGGATCAATATAGGCACTCTGACCACTCTACAGCTACACAGCCCAACAAGCTGCAAGCTGTTCTGAGACATTTGTAATATAGCCAGCGGGAACCTTTTCAACAAGTTGTGCTACAGTAGCTCTTCTGTGGCATTGGACCAGACAGGCTAGCCTTCCTTCCCCACATGCTTCAATGTGCCTTGAGCTCCCATGACCCTGTCATTGTTTCAGTGGGTGTCCTTCCTTGGACCACTTTTGGTAAATGCTTAACACTGCATACCAGGAACACGGTACTAGACCTGTTGTTTTCGACATGTTCTGAACCAAACATCTAGCCATCACAATTTGGCTCTTATCAAAGTCATTCATGTCAGCTCTGTCCCTACTGAAAGCCTTCCCGATATCAACTGATTGCCAGGCGTCCCGAAGGGCAAACCCCTGCTGATCAACTATTGAAGAACTACGATGGGGATAGACCACCAATAGTAAAGTCCTAGAAAACCCCTTTAAAGTGCAGATGAAGCAAAGCTGAACTTTAATAGATAATGTAGGTTCTATCTTTAACCTTGTGTACAAATGCAGAAGAGTCCCAGGTAATATAATGAAAAAAGGTTAAAGATAAAAAAAAGTCAAAATTCTAAGAAAAAAAGTTAGAGTTCTGACTTCATTAAGCTAAATTGTTTGGATAACGTTTCTGAATTCTGAGATAAAAATTCTAAATACTGAAATAAAAAGCAAGAATTCCAACTTTTTATCTCAGAATTCTGTCTTACTTAAAATACTTATTATCCAGGCAAAATCAATTTTTGTAATGTGCTCAGCCTACTGCACACACATAATAGAAGTCATACTCATCCCACCGGATCCCCCACTGCTCCTGTTCCAACAGTTCCCAGTCCACCACTGCTCTCCACTTCCTGCTCCAGCATTGACGCTGTTGACATCTGGAACATGTACTGTAGTGGTCACATGTCCATGTGCTGAGAGAGCATTGTTGCCACATCAAGAAGTGACGAGTAGTGGTTGACTGGAAAGCATTGGGACCAGATCCGGTGGGTTGGGGGAATTTGGTGGCGTGAGTATGACTTTTTTTTATTATGTGAGCATCAGGCTGAATGTAAAATCGCACAGTTGAAAGGGACATCCAGGGTCATCGGATCCGACCCCTTAAGCACTTTCTGTGAGCCCTTTTTACAAAAATTGTTTTTTCCTGGATAACCCCATTAGTTTATATTCTGACTTTACCTTACTTTTCTGACTTTTTATCCCAGAATTTTCGCTATTTCTCATAAAATGGTCTCAGATGTCTTTGCTATAAAATGATGAAGGTAAACAGAGACAACCAGGAGATGAAGAATCATAAAATAGCATAACACGCCCTTGATGCTATTGACATTAGCACAGTAACAGATGTCAGGATACGCATGTTAAGCATTGGAGAATAAGTGAGAAGTATAACAACTTGAAATGTTTCTTCTTATTTCTGGACGGACAGTGCTGGTACTCTGTCCAATGACAATGTGCAAGGAGCCAAATCGAAAGGATTAACGTTAAGGCCTATAATGTAGCCCTATACCACCGTCAATCTACAATTACGTGTCCAACCAGTATTTTCAATCGTGAATTTATCCAGCTTGTGAAAGCTTCTGGCAAAAGTTGTGCAAAACTCAAAACTTTTTTTGTTTTAAATATAGAAAGTGATCCAAAAGTCAGAGGTCACCGGTGAAAATCATGACAGTCAGCATTACTTGCTCTTATTAGTAAAGGCTATGATTTTTCCAATTTTGGTAATTGGTTAAAATTTTCGTCTTTTCATGTCTTAACTAGAAAGGGGGAAAAAAAACATGAACAAAGACCAACATAAATGTATTCATTTACACCTTATTACGTTAATCCCCTTAATAATTAACAGATTATCAAATCGAAATGAATGAATATAAACCTCTCACTGTAATTACAACCTTGGCTTGGGTATTAATAAGAGTTCTAACACCCCAGAGCAACTGTCCCTTGATTTTGCCTTCATTTCAAGCCACGTTCTAATAACGTAGATTCACAGCTCTAATAGTGCTGTCAACATACATTAGCAAAGTGAGATGGCCTCCAGAAGACGGCCATAAAAATGGAGGCCATTTTTAATTAGAGCCATGCACCCTAGCGCATTCCAAAACATATATTAAATGGATATTTCTTGTTAAAACTTGTAGTTTTCTAACCTCAACAAGTCCAAATGAAGCAATGCAGATCAGCTCCACAGCTGAATAAATGTATTTTCATAGACTTCATCAGTCACAATCTGAGTGCACGTCTCTAGTGATGATGTTATGATAGGAAAAATGTTCACTTGCCAGTTCAAGATTTATAGAAGACCTTATTACTGGACAAGGCAAAGTATGAGGCATAGGACATGGAAAGGGATCCAGGTCTCTGATTTACATTACGGAGGTGATATGTTAGAGCAGAGAGGAAGATGAAGAACACGTTTTAATGAGCCGGCTTATTTTCCATTACAAATCCACGCATTTGCCAGCAGAAGGCTTGCATTTAAACCCGTTGTTTTTGAAAAATGAGCAATTTCGAGCTCTCCAATGTTGCTTGGGAGACGGATTGTGAGCTGGAAGATCAGCAATAGACCAGGTCTATGTTGATGAGATGATGAGGATTACAAAATCATACAGTCATTTGTTTCCCGTATGGAGATTCCAATGCAGGATAATTTCCTTTTTGAGATTAGAGGCTTCTGATTCATTTTTTTCACAATGAGTCGGAGTGTTTGAAGAAGACGGGGTTGTTAAATAAATCCTCCGTACTTGTACACTGTGTAATATTGCATTGGAGTGTGGGAAAACAGAATTCCCATTTATTAAAAAAAAAGGGAAGTTGATACTTTATAGTGGATATACACGGTGCTCCAAAAAGGCTTTGAATTAAAAACACTCGGGGTCATGCAGTTCACCCCATAGCATAATTATGTTACCCATGTATCATAACTGACGTGAATCTATGCATATTCTTCACACAGTACTACTTCCTATTTAAAGTGTTTCGTTTCTAGATAGCTTGGTTTAAAAAAAAGTTAAGCCTAATGTATTAATGAGTCGTAAGTAAATAATTCAGGACAAAAGCATCTCAGTTGAATTTTCGAGTCTAGTTTCCATTTTTAGGAACTTTTTTCCCAATGTCAGAGACCATTAGACTGGTGTAAGAAACACCTGCTTGGAAGTAGTTTAGTCCAAATCGCAATAGAAGGTGTTGAAAATGGACTGTCTGTGAGGTTTTAAATTCATAAGTTGTTGCAGATCCAGTTTTTATTTTTTTTTTGCTCAATTCCATCACCTCCATCTTTATATGCAGCTTAAATTAAAAGAAATAGTAATATATCCATAAACAGTATTGTGCAAAAGTTTTAGGCAGGTGTGGAAAAAAATGGAACAAAAGAGAAATTTAAGTCAAATCAATATTTGGTCTGACCTCCCTTTGCCGTCAAATCAGCATCAAATCTAGTTCTTCTAGATACACTTACACACTTGACATCTTGGAGAACTAACCCCAGATCTTCTGTGGATGTAGGCTTGCTAGGATCATCCTGTCTCTTCATGTAATCCCAGACTGATTTGATGATGAGATGATGATGAGGTGATATCATCACTTCCAGGACTCCTTGTTCTTCGTTACGCTGAAAGTAGTTCATAATAATATTGACAATAACTGTTTCATTGTATACTGTAGCTGCACTGAGCATTTATAACAAAGACATTGGGACAATTTAGGACCCCTTTACGCAAAATGATTATCGCTGAGTTTCTTGGTGGATCGTGTGAAACTGAACGATATCGCAAACACTTCCACCGACTGAGGAATAAATGATCATTCGTTTGACATAAAAATCAAATGGTGATCAGCTTGTGCAAACAGGCAATTAGTCATCTATAAACAGCTGCCTGTTTTCTCTGAATGAAGAAAGCTGCTGGAAGAGATCTCCAGTGCGCTTCGCCTCAAGTCACTGAACGAAATATGGCTGCTGTATGGAAGAACCGGAGCAGTAATCGCTGGAACAACTGTCAAGTGCTTAAGTGTCCAACAATTGTCCCATCTTAAAGTACTATTAGACAACTTGCACAGGTCACCCTGTTTGATACCATATAATTACAGTACTTAACCCCTTAAGGACCAGGTTGTTTTGTACCTTAAGGACCAGACACTTTTTAGGGATTTTACCCATGTGGCGGTTTTACTGCTCCATTTTTTTTTCCTTTAGATACCAAAATTATTTTTGCTGCATTTTTTTCCGTGACATATAGGACTATTTTTTTAATATCTTTTTCACTGACTTTTTTTCCCGTTTTTTAGTTTTATGGGGTAAAATGCTAAAAAAAAAGATTTTTTTTAACATTTATACATTTTTTTAAAATTATTTTTATATTTACACTAAAATAAAGTATGGGAATGGGTTCCTCTATTTATTTCGGATGTTTTGATATATAGTATGTATGGCTTTGGTTTACAGGGGGCATATGGCGACGGTTTTTGTTGGCGTCTGCTTTGTGTTATTCTCTTTCTTATGTATATATTGTTGTTTTATTCTGTTATTTTGTCTTACTGATGTATGTAATTGTGTTTTTTACTATCTGTGTCCGCCATGACATCATATAAGACCCCTTGGGGACATTCTTTTTTTTTTAACTTTATTTGACCCTTTCCCACTATAGCTAGGGCGTCCATAGGAGCCCTAGTTACAGGGGGAAGCAACCCCTGTGGTGACATTAGTCACCTGCAGAGCTGCCAGGGTCTAGTCTGACCCTCCAGCTCTGCATAGCAGGGAATCCCATTAGGTCACATGGCGCCCCGAGGCTCCCATAGTGAAAGTAAATGTTACTTTCAGTTTCCCCATACAGTGCTCAACGTTCTTTAGTCCAGGCTTTGCCTGGGTTTATTGCAGCAGAAACAAAACCAAAACGTAAATAAACACCTGCTCGTCTGAGCACTCACTATACATATGCCTGTTCCTGACTACTCACTGTCAGAATACTTCTTGCTTGCTGCACACATCCAGTCCGGTCCTCAGACCTGTGGAGGTCTCACCACACCCTCCTGGGTGTTGAGGTTAGGGGCGTCACCCTGTCAACCTCGCCTTTGGCTCTCTCACAGCCCACACGCTGGGCTAGCCGGGCTCCTTACTCCACAGAGCCCTCTCTTTGGCTCTCAGCCAGACGCTTTCTCTCTCTCTGGCTCTCAGCCAGATGCTCTCTCTCCCCAAGACCTGCAGGCCCAGGCTTTATAAGGCCTGGTACCAGCCCCACCTGGTACATGGGAGTGGCCATCCCACCCTTCGCTTTGACCACTCCAGGAAAAGCCGGCCCGAACTATGCGGCTTGGAGCCACTTACAAACTACAACGTGTCAGTAACATAGCGTTACTGACACAGAAATGCTGGCTTCCTCCACCGAGCCCAGGCTGCTCGGTGGCACGTATCCACCCTCCAGCACTTTGTCAGTCACTGTCTCACATACCCTCCCCCTCTGTTCGAGCCCGTGGGTTCGGACACTTAGCTGTCCTGAAATGCGTCCTTGACAAGGCCTGGGTGTTGGGCCTTGGTCCCACGCTCAAAGTCTTTTCTTCTTGGCCCTCCAGGGTCAAAGCTCCAGGCTCGGGGGTCTCTTTCTAGTGCAAGAACCTTGCCTCTGTGTTCTTCCAGTTCCTTTACCTCTGACTCTGACTTTTTCTTGGTAGTATTCAGTTCGCTGATGAGCTGGTCCTTGGAGCCAGCATCCCCATGATAGGCTTCTACCACTTGGACAAACAGTTTCTTCACTTTTGGAGTTTGCTTTTGTACGTCACTATTCTTTTGCTGCAGTTCTTTCAAGACTTCTGCGTCCACTTGTGAGACCTTCTGAGCCTCAGTAGTCTCCTTTTGCAAACATAAATTGGCACTCTTTGCTACTTGTAACTCTTTTAGATTCTTTAACAAAATCCCCTTTTTTCTTTTCTGTCTGAACTGGGTTTTAGACATGTCTGGTCTCAGAACACTTCTTTCAGCCACTTGGCTATCTGATTTACAGCATTTTATCTTCATGCACACCTTCTCTGAGAACTGCTGAAGCTCTGCTTTGCCTGACACTACTTTCAGGGGGCGCTTCAGGGTTAGCGCTTCAGTCTCTTTCTTAATATTCTCCAGCAGGATCTCCATTTCTGCTACCGGTCGTTGGAACACCCCGTTTAGCTTTCCCCGTATCAGGGTTCTCTTTTCAGCATCTGTCTTGGTGCTTATCCAGTCTTGCATTTCAGTGCGCACCCGCTTGTTATGCTTTTCTTTTGCAACTTTAGGAAACACTGACTTCCCCTCAGTAAGCCACTGTTCACACATCTTCTGTTTCTTCTCCCAGTTGGACACCATCTGACATTGGTGACCAAACTCCACACTAATGTCTTCTACTTCCTGCTGAAGACTCACTGTAAACTTCTCAAGTTCATCATAGATATCAGTTTGAAGACAAAACAGCTGATTTAGCGCTTCCACTTCTAGGATTTCACTGTCTTGCTCTTCAACCGTGACCCAGCATGCAGGGTTCTCATACAGTTTCTCTTCCTTCTCTGACATCATTTTCAGGGTGTGCGTTAAAGTTAACACTTCGGTCTCTTTAATACAGACCCTTTCTTCAGCACACCCACATTCAGTGACACATCTTGTCGACCTGATTTTCTCTTCTGTGAGCTGCTGTTCACATAGTTGCTGTGTCTTTCTTAGTTTGGACACAAGGTCCCTTTGGAGACCAAGATTCACAGAAGCACCTTCTATCTCTTGCTGAAGATGTACTTTAACCTTCTCGAGCTTATCACAGGCAGCTGTCTTCTCTTCACACTGCTGCCTTGTAGTTTCTAATTCTCCTTGTATTTCTCTTTTCTGCTCTTCCACAGAAACCAGACACAACGTACTCTTCTCCAGTCTATCTTCCAGATCCACCACCTCAGCCTGAAGTGTTGCAATCTGCTCTGATAGGTTTCTCTTAGCTTTTGCATCCTCCCCTACTTGCTTGAGGAGCACATTTTTCTCATCTTGCATAGCCTTCAGGTGTGCACTGAGACCAAGCTTCTGCTGCTTCTGTTCTTGCAGTAACTTCTGAGACTCTTCAGTCTGAGCTTCCAGCTTCTCCTGCAGCCTGCTCACCTGCTCAGACAATGCGGTCTGCACACTGTCACCTTCGGTTATTTTTATTTGTAGCTCTTGAAGCTGCATCTCTATTGTGTCTTTCTTGCATTCATATGCACACTTGTCTTCCAACAACACCTTCACCTTTTGGGACAGCTCAAGACACTCACTTTCCAATGCTTCTTTCACCTTTTCAAGTTGCTTCAACAGCTTGGACAGTTTCCCCACAGCTACAGCATCACTCCGTTCCAGCTCCTGGATTTGGGCTCCATGTACTTCAGCTTCCTCATCCAAGCTCATCTGTAGCTGGGACACCAGTCTCTCAAGCAGTACTTCCTGGTTTTCCTTGTGACCCAGTAAGTCTTCCAAGAACTCTGCTTGCTTTTTGGTCTTACTGCACGCAGCTTTCTGTATTTCCAGCTCTTCCTTGAGCTGACTTACTTGGCACTCCCAGTCACCATTTTTCTTTGCTAGCTGCATTTTCAACACTGCAACCTGATTCTGTAAACCTGTAGTTTGATTATGTGCATCTGTAGAAGCTCTTTCTAACTTGCAACACATCATCTCCAACTCTTGGGTTTTCATTTGCAGTTTCTTACAGTTCTGTTCATACTGCGCAGCTTGTGCCTCCAGACATACTCTGCGTTCAGCCTCATCTCTGGCTACATCTCTGAGGTCTTGTATCTCTTCATGGGCTGATGAAAGATATCCCTTAAACTTTTCTTTCTTACTTCTCATCTCTTTTAAGCGCTGTTCATACTGAATATTCATCTGTTGCAGCAACACTCGGCGATCAGCTTCCTCCTTAGCCAACCTCTCAAAATGCTCCTTCTCCTTTAAGAGAGCTGCATTTTTTGTCTTCAGCTGCTCCACCTCTTGAAGACTACTTTCTTTCTCAAACTGTGTTTTCCACTTTTCACACTTAGGGGCTTGTTCTCCCAACACAGCCGTGTGATCCGTTTCAGTTTGTTGTATAAGGGGCTCATTCCCTGTAGTCTTGAGTGACTCTGTCAGTGTAGCCAACTGCTTTATTAGGCGTTGCCTTTCCTCCTGCTGCACCCGCATAGCCTCTCCATGGGCTTTCAGCTGCTGAGCCATGGCCTCCATACTGGCTGTATCTGGTTGCTGCGCCATTGCAGCTTTCACCCAGGACATGGGGGGTTACGGCACGCTCAGACAATCTCTCTTTGGGCGGTTGCCCTTAGCAACGGTTCTCCAGTTGCTGCAGCAGAATGTCCATTAACTGGTGTATGTCTCTTTAAGACCGCTGCCCGCATCCAAACACCATATGTGAGGGATTAGCGTTTAGGGGCAGTAGCAGCGTGGGCATCCGCGGCCAGAGACAGTGACACCGGGCAACAACGTTCTTTAGTCCAGGCTTTGCCTGGGTTTATTGCAGCAGAAACAAAACCAAAACGTAAATAAACACCTGCTCGTCTGAGCACTCACTATACATATGCCTGTTCCTGACTACTCACTGTCAGAATACTTCTTGCTTGCTGCACACATCCAGTCCGGTCCTCAGACCTGTGGAGGTCTCACCACACCCTCCTGGGTGTTGAGGTTAGGGGCGTCACCCTGTCAACTTCGCCTTTGGCTCTCTCACAGCCCACACGCTGGGCTAGCCGGGCTCCTTACTCCACAGAGCCCTCTCTTTGGCTCTCAGCCAGACGCTTTCTCTCTCTCTGGCTCTCAGCCAGATGCTCTCTCTCCCCAAGACCTGCAGGCCCAGGCTTTATAAGGCCTGGTACCAGCCCCACCTGGTACGTGGGAGTGGCCATCCCACCCTTCGCTTTGACCACTCCAGGAAAAGCTGGCCCGAACTATGCGGCTTGGAGCCACTTACAAACTACAACGTGTCAGTAACATAGCGTTACTGACACAGAAATGCTGGCTTCCTCCACCGAGCCCAGGCTGCTCGGTGGCACGTATCCACCCTCCAGCACTTTGTCAGTCACTGTCTCACAATATATATATATATATATATATATGTATATATATATATATATATATATATATATATATATATATAATTCGGCTCCTCAACTAGAGCAGCATGGCCTAGTCAATGGTTAAAAAGCAGACATATGTTGAATACTTTGAATAGTTGCATAGTTAAAAGGTTTGTCTAGTCTGGGAGGAGAGAAATATTATTATATTATTAGGCATATTTCCATTCTCTTTGTACTATTTGATGTGATAATATTACCATATTTCTTCATAGAACGGCCAGATATCAAATAACTCCACTTAGCGGGAGTGACTCTGTGTGACATAGAATACCAGTCACTACACCAATACTTCAAACAAGACCTCTGCATACCAAGTTCAGATATGTTTTCTTTAAACTTAAAGGTAAATTATTACAAGACATTGTTGAAGACATTTCAATATTGGCTATTTTCTGAATAGGTTTAAAAGGGTTTACCAGCACTAGGTATTGATGACCTATCCTCAGGTCAGTTCATCAGTATCTTCAAGATACAGTGGGTCATCAATATCTGATACCTCCAGACAGATGTAAGAGGTTAAATATCCATGCATATCTATGTGCATATTACTTCTGGACTTTATATATGTTCTTCTAGAATCTTCAGAGGGTCATATGTCTGTGTTTTTTTTACAATAAACTTGCTGCTGTGAATTAACAGGAAGTGAGCTGATTGGCTGATGGGCTGGGTATAAAAGGTAGGTCCTGAGTGGTGACACAGTTTTGCACAGAGCATTGTGAGGAGTGAGCTGCTCCAGTGCTATTGGAGAGCTGGGTTTCCTGCCAGAGAGAGAGCACATCTCAGATTTCTAGAGTGGTGCTACTGAACTGTTGTACTGCAAGTGCCAGAAGGAGGTCTGCCGATCATCCAAGGAAATGTCAGCTGCAACTACCGATCCCAAATGCCAAGCCGCTACCAGGAGAGATACAGTTAGTATCTGGATATTCAGAATTTGGCGGTGTGTAATCACGAGTACAATCATACAGCCTCCTCACCGGTATAATGGTTTGACTTCATCACTGTACAGCTTCCCCAAAGGTACTGTGCCAATAATTTGTTCAGGGTACAGTGACTGCATATTTCAGTTAGTGGATTTAGTCGTTTGATTAACCGAAGTTCCTGCAAGAATTAGTTAATTACAGGAGTCTCCTATTTTCAAATAGCATCTGTGGAGCTATTTACCCGTGATCAGTTTAACCATTTATTGACACTGATAATTTTATATTGCGTGCACAATATTAAGAACATCATATTTGCAGGGTACAGACTGAGTTATAGCATAAATCAAAGGTTAATAAACTGTTTACATTGTATCCAAATAATACTGTTGTATGTTATTGCCATATTATTCTTTATCATACAATAATGACAGTAAATCATTATTTATTCAACTAAACTGGTGTAAAGTCTCGGCATCACCGGCGTCATATTCCGCACCTGTTATGCAGGTTCACACAAATGGTGATGTTTTAGTATTGGAGTATTTATGGTCCATTAAGGGCATGCAGATGTAGCAGTTGCACCTAGCTCTTTTGCTTTAGAAAGTCCAAAAGCACCTCTGCTACATAATAAGACACAAGTATTATAAGGCACCTGGTAGGTGAGCGCCCTATTACAGATTTTGCACTGATGCCCATGAACTTCAAGTTACATCTCAGAGGTCATTTTAACTAGAGATGAGTGAACCTACTCGGCCACGCCCCTTTTTCGCCCAAGCGCCGCGATTTTCGAGTACTTCCGTACTCGGGCGAAAAGACTCGGGGGCGCCGTGGGTGAGTGGGGGGGAGAGGGAGAGAGGGCTCTCCCCCTATTCCCCGCTGCTACTCCCCGCTCCGCCACGCCTCCCCCTGCCCCCCAAATCTTTTCACCCGAGTACGGAAGTACTCGAAAATCACGGTGCTCGATCGAGTAATTACTCGAAACGAGTAGGTTCACTCATCTCTAATTTTAACACAATGGTGGGCAGTGAGCAAGTATTTCATTGAAGAACCCTCCTCCAATTGGAGCCATTTTTGGCATGTCAGACGGAATCAGATAGGAAGTCTGGATGGGTGCAAAGCCAACAGATCCTTTGCTGGCTTTGCTGTGAAAATGGGCCGAAATCTGTGGCAGATATTCCACTGAGAACAATACCTCCCATGTAGATGTAGAGTTAGGGCTTGATATACATATACCTACACCATGAATGATATGCTACTCATCAGCTAAGAGACAGCCAGCAAACACCTGTAGCTGGGTGTAAGGAAAGGAACCTCACTGGGGTGGAGAATGGAGGTGTCGCTGCTGTAGGGACACTTTTCCCTCCCTCTCCACCTTACATGTAAAGGAGCTGTGCAGCTACAGTCCACTACCAAGAGGGCTGAAAGTTGCCAGAATTAGGACCCGTGCATCACAATGCCCCAATCTCTCCTCCCTCGTCTCCTCTCTCCCACCCATGAGGCAGAAGATGGGTCTGAGAGAAAAGACTAAGTACATAATTAAAAAACATTCTGGCTGCTCTCCCAGTGGCTGGACACCCTTGGCACTGGTTCTCTAGTGTCTAGTGGCAAATATGGCTGTGGTGGCATGCTAATAAGACACAATCCATTTTTATGATATGGATGTTTAAATGCTTTTGGTAGGATAGTATAGATTTGCATCAAATGTTTCTGGCTTCCATCTTAATATATCTATCTAAAACATGGAAACAGCACCCAATCCTTAAAAAGTAAACTCATTTTTCTGGGCACTTTTTAATGCAAATTTGATGTACATAATTATTTACGACTTTTTTGGCACCATTTAACACAAAAACTACCATAAAGTATTTAGCAAATGTGGACCATTGTCTTTTTTAGACTCCTTAAAGGGGTAGCAATGAGGTGAACCAGTGTACTGGAGGAGCCAGGAGAAGATCAGTGAAGAGAAGATGTGGTAAGAAGACTGCCTGGGGAGGAATAGGCCAAACTTCTAGTTTTGTTGATAATCCATCTGAAAGCAATTGGCCAAACTTGAAACCAATGAAACTTGAGGTAATTATTTTCATAGGAATCAATGTAAATCCAATTAATTCGTTCTAGACATTCCAAATAATACACCAAACCACATTTAATATAGAATAAATATGGTTTTTAATACCAAAAAAGCAGCCTAATGTAGAGCTGTGTGTTATCTATAGTGTTACATAGGACTGGGGGTGGCATCAATACTAACCTTTCAGGGGCTGTTGTGGTCCCCCCACTGCTTTTGGAGCTTCTGGCCAGCTGCCGGGCACTTGTCAAGCGAGCAAAGCATCTATTGCTAGTGACTGGGATTGAATTCTCCACCTCCCAGGAAGAGATTGCTCTGATTGGCTGAATTGGCTGAGTGACAGCCCTCCCAGCCAATCACAGCCAGACAGCAAAACTAGATGCAGCCAGCAAAACTAGAGACGAAATCCTGTCTTGAGAATTCAGTAAAACTGGAAACCGGCAAAACTAGAAGACAATGAAACTAGAGGTTTGACTGTAGTGATTTTTTTAATGACAAACCCCCTTTAATGAGGATCCAAATATCCAGTAAGTACGGGATACCATGTTGCTATGTCAATATGCTAAATATCTGAGGGAAATTCTTCGCTTTTTCTGAACAGTATAAACAGATAATTCTGCTTTTAAAACCCACTTGCTATATAAGGCTAAATTATTTCAGAAAAGTGCAGTGTTCCCTAAACATCAGGACATGCAGACTTCTGAGTGTACCTGATTAACACAGTGTCATAAAACTAGAATGGTCCTTAAACAGTAATAAGCATAAAAATGAATTATTGGCCTCCATCAAATGCTCTTTCTCTGAGGATTTCTGCTCCTTTGGTATACTTAATTAAATCAGAAGGTGAATAAAATCTATTGCTAACTCAGCTCATAAAAGTTAATACTTTCCACAAAAGGGAAATTGTATAAGCAAAAAAAAAAAATGAGCCGAGAAAATATCTCTGTCCATTAAAGAAACAAAAAGGCAGTAAATATACGATCTGGAGCAAGTCTCCAGAGATAGAGGGTAGAAAATAAATTAATCTGAGACCAGTGCAAATATTTAAAGGAACTCTCTAGAAAAAAAACCGATGCACTGTATTATACCTAGTGAAGAGGTCTTCTGGCCCTTGCCCAGGGTGCAGGTGGAGCCAATAGAAGTACACCTGGCTTTACGGCACATGCGCTGAAAGGTGGAGAACAGAAAGTTGGAGATTTCAGCAGAGATTTTGGTGACCTCAGAGTCCCTGTTGGCCAATAATCACACCAAAATGAAAGAAAGCAAAGTCTAAGGCACTTCTGATGCCTTTGCTTTCTTTGATGGACTGGCGGTTTGGGTGGAAAATCCATATGGAGTAGAATGGAGTAAGTGGAGTGGTGCATGGAAGCAACAGTATTGCTTCTAATCACGCCGTAAAGGGAATCTGTCCCGTCCCTACAACACCATAAATTGAGTTATAATGCTATGATGGGATGTGACAGGGATCTAGCGGTGTCACCCTCTGCACGGAAATCTCACTCTTTTCAGAGTCCTGTGTGTGCGCCCCTATACAAGTCTATGGAAGAGCGCATGAGTGAAACTCTGAAAAGAGTCCGATTTTTGTGCCACGTGCTGACTTCAGAAGGAGATCGCTAGATTGCGGGAGCAGGTGAGTATAAAAAAAAATCCCCAAAATGCCCCACCTGATTCTGTGTCACCTCCCATAACAGTATTGTAACTTAGTTTATGGTGCTGTAGAGACTTGACAAGTTTCCTTTAATGGGCATGATTACAGCCTGGACTGGCTGACTATTCACAAGGGCGGCAGTGCCCAGATGACTACTAAGAGGTAATTTTCATGAAGCTCTTCAGTGAATGGGAGCTGTGCCTGCAATACCACTCAGGGCCACTGCACAATGTATAAAGTAATCTGCTTCCTGCTACATACCAAGGGCCTGGCAAAGAACTGATTGGCTGAGGTCCTAGGCATCTTGTAGATAGGTCTTCAGTTTTAAATGAGCTAAATGTGGTGTTGATAGTGGTTTAGTAGAGTACAACCAAATGAAAGGTAGGCTTTAAAGGGTGTCTGTCAGCAGTTTTGCAAAACTGCTGATGGCACTATGTAGGGTCTGCTGAGCAGGGTTCTGACATACTTTGTGTCTAATGCCAGTATGTGCAATGTCAATAAAATAAACTTTTATTCTCAGCTTCTCGACCCCAAAAGTACTTTTTATAGTGTTTCTTACTCATGTGCTATCTCTCTATGTCCAATGAGCTTGGACAGAACCAGCCAGGAGACTGCTGCAACTATCAATTAGTGCTCTGTAGCTGCTAATTAGACATAGAGGGAGAGCGCAGTGGCGATAGGATGGTAATGAAAGTTGATTTTATCAACAATGCACATAGTGATATCAGATACATAAGTATGTCTGAGCCCTGCTCTACGGCCCTTACACGGAGCTGTCAGAAGATTTGCATTGGCAAAACTGACAGACTCCCATTAAAGCCAGCATTTGATTGTAATATGGCTATGTGCATGAGTGAGAGGGCATGAGTGGCAGGCTTGGAGCTTTTTTGGTTGACCGGGTAGTTGCCGACTTGGCGAACAACAAGTGGCCTTGACTCCAGAGCAGAGCATACAGGCTCAATCTCCATGAGCAAAGTCATAGTCCTCTTATCCTTCTGCATAGACAGATGGAACAAGAGAGACTTCTGAAAATGGTCTTGAAATTGACCCTGCTGGTTGAGGTAGCATATAGGCTTTACAAGAAACGGACATAGTTATCAGGATTCATTATTTATGCTTCAAACAATGAACTTTAATAAAACTGCAATCACATGAATAAACTCACTTCCAGATTCTGGGATAGCTAAAGGCCCATTTACAATTATCGCGCAAAATGCGTTCATACGATGGCATATGAGAGATAATTGTTACATGTAAACGCTATCATCGTGCACTTTTTATCTTAATGATTTTTAGGTAAGTTTAAAATCCATCCTTTAGACCGCACACTGTGTTCTCAACGGGAGCTGAAGATTACATTGTATTTTTTTAGCAGCTTATGTGAAAACAGTGGAGCTGATTGCAGAGCTCAGACCACCTGCTGTGTTCTTCAAGTGCAGCGTCTAAGGAGCGGGCCCACAGCCAAGCAAATGGCGGGTAGATAAAGACCTTGTCATGGGTGGCTCTACCATCTTCTTTCCCCGAGGGTAACTCGGGACCTATCCAAGTTACTGCTTGGGGAGATTACTGGCAAAGGGCAACTAGCAGTTACCTTGCAGTTCTTTGTCACTCGTAATGCCACCATTCTGTCCTCTGCGATGAACCCATAAGTTGCAATACACAGTCCACACACACAGGGATAACTTTCTGAGCAAAAACTTCCTCTCTCTGACTTCCTTACCAACATATATATAAAACATAGTCACATGACAGACAACAAGATACATTTCTCAGACATAACCCAGATGTTAACCCATTCAGTGCTGCAGAGGTGCAATACACATCACATGCATACAACACAGAAGACACTGACAATACAATTGCACAAGACAAACACATTCACACTTATGGAGGGAGGGGCCCCGCTGACTCTGGGCTACTACACAAGCAACTCCTGGAGGCTCATTTACACACCAATGAAGCAAATAAAGTGTCAATGGACATTAGTGTCTATTAACACTTTAGGTAAAATGATAGCTAAAACTGTCAATTGTTTGAAAGATTATCTTTGCATGTAAATGGGCCTCTAGTCTTTTATACAGAATAAGGCAGCCTACAATCAAAAGGAATAGTTTTAGTTTTTTGGGTTAGCATTGAGGAAACGAGAGTTCACACCCATTTGCCGGGAGGAACAACAATCCGTACCCAGATGCAGTGGATAATCATCTTTAGATGATGTCAGAAGGGAGGGACGACTTGAATCAGGGTTCAATTTGTCAGTACCTCTCTGTTTCTGAACACTGAAGGAGACCTTGTCCATAGGACAATTACTGTGTCCCAACAGTATCAATCAGCAGAAACTCCTTTTTGCCTCCATCTTCCATGTAGCTCTTCCTCAGCAACACTTCTGGCCAATTCCCGTTTCCCTATCCCTGCTCTCTCTTAAAGGAGCAGTACACTCAGACAAACCAATATGAAATTAAACAGCAAACAATGATAATCTGTAGCCCCCTTACATATTGGACCTAAATCTGTACAATTATCTACCATGCAAATGCTTTGGATGCTATATGCAAACAGTGATATTAAGTGATTTCCCTTATTAGCGATCTGCCCCTTGCCGATGCCACACATTTTAGAATCACTCTTGAAAGTCTTTTTTTTTTGCCCATGATCCAAGCCCCAATGTAAGATAAATACAAGAGTGTTTCCATCCACTGGTTGGTGCACCTAATGAATTGTGATGTACCATAAATCATGCCTTTATCCAGCATGATGTCATTGATATAGAGATGACATCACTTTTGCTATTAGCCCTAAATAGCTTTAGACAGATAGTGTATGGCTTTGATATGATTTTGGCAAGTCATACAATATCTGGCATGTACACGTTCTGAATCAGTCCTGCATAATGCTTCAAACAACTGTAACTTTTAAAGTCTGATATTCAGAGATGTTTCACTTCATTTTTTAGACATTCTTCTACAATGTGCACAACTTTATACCGGATCATTTAATGGCACCTCAAGGAACAGAGACAGGAGAGGGATTACAAACTTGTTCTTCACCCTAAACGCAATGATAGCATTCATTACATAGGTCGTGCTTGCCCTTACTGATGAGCCACAGAGGAGGTTATGGTCACCGAGAGTCTATAGCTAACATGGCACTAAGCCTAGAAACATACATTAACATCAGTGGGAGTTTTCATGCATTAACAACTCCGCAGCAGTAGAAGACTTTGCAGCACACTCTATAAAGCATTACTTGACTAATGCTGGGATATGTTCATTTGATCTATAGTTTTAACCCCTTGAGAACCTACCACTTTTTTTCATTTTGCCTCTTTGCGTTCCAGCAGTCATACATTTTTTTTATTTTTAGGTTGACCCTGTTGACATATGTTTTGTGGGACAACTTGTTCTCTCTTTAGGTGCCACTGATTTGTATATAGACAATAGCACTTCATTTACAGGATTATTTGGAAAAAATGTACAAAAACTCAAAAGTGGATATTTTTGTAAAAACAAATTGTGCTTGTGTGTTCTTAACTGATTTTTTATGCCCCGACAACAGATAAAATGACCACAATGGACCCAGGTATTCTGTGATTGGTATTGCTTTTGGCATACAAGGGATAAAACAGCCATTGCCCGTTACTGATTGCATGGATAGTGAGCCGTGTGTACGATAAGATCAGTGCGATCAGTGTTGGCCTTAGGTTCGATTGTGTGAAATTTGTTTTTTGGCACCCCACTAGTTCTAAATAAATAATGCTAATATTGCACTGGTAAGCAGTCTGCTTGTACAGGAAGCAGCAAGATAGCAGCATGAGCAGTTGGGTGCCCTTTTCTCAGACTGGCAATAACTCTGTCTTAACCCCTTAGTGACCGCTGGTACGCCTTTTGACGGCCTGCAGTGTCGGGGTATGTATGAAGGGAGATCACTGGGTCTTACAGCCAACATCCGGCGGCAACAGCTTTGATAAGCCGCGTGGCTCATTGGAGCTGTTAACCCTTTAAATGCTGCTGTCAATTCTAAGATCACTGAGTTCTGGGGGTCTTCTGAAAGGCCCCAGGACTCTCATGACAGAATGCCTTTCAAGCCATACATTCCATGGGACCATTTTAAGTGGTCCTGCTGACCATCGAGTAATTGCCAAACGCTTTGGGTTAACTAGCCTTAGCCAGAGAAAGGAGACTAGATAGTACTAACACATTATCCATGACTTGGTTACAATATATTCCTATCTAAACACTTTTTATTTAATAATTACGGTACTGAATAACACAGCCATTCACTGATATACGAGGCAAAACATTTGACTGGACTATGATAGGAGGAATTCCTGCAGCTGGCAGACATAAAGCCTGAAAAGAAATATCTAGCAGAGTTCAACCTGTAAAAGTGGTGCGAAGCCGACAAAGGAAAATTAAGTAAAGTTTTGCACATTTGTTTTATTTCATTGGTAAAATGGCCATTTGTTTCCAGATAGTCCCCCAGCTAATGTTTTTAAAGACCATTACTCCACCGTACTGGCACCCTGCTAGCAGTTGTGGGCACTCCTTTACTGACAGGACCGAGCTGCTGGAATTCATTAAAGAGCTTTAACACTAATGAAAGAAAACTCAGGATCACGATATTAGAATAATCTCATTGATGATCAACAATCTCTAATCCGGATTATACGTGTTGCCATATCTCCACCAACCTTTTGATGATTTCCAAATACTTATAATATTGTTGCGTTTTCTACTTGGTAACAAAACTGTAACCCCTAAGATGCCAGCAGGGTATAAGAGGACAACTAAAAAGTTAGACCTGTGGTCCTTTGCTAAGCCTGCGGTTGCCATGAGTACCCTTCGAACCTGATGATAAGGAGCTATTTGGTTGGGAAGCCCCCTGACTCTATCTAACCAACTAGATACCATGGTCATTATTGAGCACAGCATCTAACGGGTTAAACGAACAGGAGTGGAGTTATCTCCAGTCCCAGCTGTTGTAGGTGGGTATCAGCCATATAACACAGCCAGCGCCTGCTCTATATAGGGTTT
This sequence comes from Eleutherodactylus coqui, assembly GCF_035609145.1. Lineage (NCBI taxonomy): Eukaryota > Metazoa > Chordata > Amphibia > Anura > Eleutherodactylidae > Eleutherodactylus > Eleutherodactylus coqui. Next base: position 114,558,092 of record NC_089845.1, on the reverse strand, counting down.
ACTCAGCACCTTAGCCTGCTTCAAAAACTCCCCTACATGTGAGGTACATGTATGTCATATCAGGAAGGGGTTAAAAGTTTTTATATAAATATATATATATATATTTTTATTTTTTTTTACTACAATTTAAAAAATTATATTGCTCCCATATAACATATTTGGGAACCAAAATTTCACATAATTTATCTGATCTATATAAACTAAATTTTCTCCCACTATTAGATAAACTCGAAAAAGACTTAGCTTCCTGGATGACCCTACAGGCGTCGTGGATGGGAAGGAAGAACCTAGTTAAAATGGTGGTCCTGCCCAAAGTCCTTTATCTGATGCAAGTGCTCCCAATAGAAATCCCACAGTCTTTCTTCATTAAAATAAAACGCCTTATATCCAGATTCATTTGGCAAAATAAAAGCCACAGAGTAAAATACTCAACCCTAATCAGACATAAAAAATCTGGTGGCATCGGCCTACCAGACGTTGAACACTATTACAACGCAATACACCTATCCCGCGTTTTCGACCTTATACACCCAGCCAACAATAAATTATGGGCTCAAATAGAACGTCACTCATTAGAGACCGATCTTTATTCTCTACCTTGGGTGACACCATACAATAAACCCTCACTAAAAGGAATCTCCAATCCCCTATCCGCAACCTCTTTTAAAATTTGGCACAAAACTAACAAGAAATTGCGCTTCTTACCTCAGGTCAGCGGATACACTCCCTTTTTGAATTTACTACCAAACAAATTAAAGAGGCTTAAAAATTACCTCTCACAACACTCTCACCTACATTCTATGTCCGCATCTAAATTATTTCACAACAATTCGTTTATCACCTACCAGGAGTTCCAAAACCTGCTCGGCCTGCCACAACTCCATTCTAAAGATTACAAGACCATTAGGGACACACTGTCCCTCTTTCAACCAGACATTCTGAGCACTAACCACAATCTACTCTCCCATAAACTCCTCAGGACATTTCGGCCCTTTAAGGGGATCACCTCAAAAATCTACAATACTCTCATCCATAATAAGGAAAACCCCTCATATCTCCAGCTGGGAAAAAGATCTCGGCACCACATTCTCCAAAGAGGAAACCCTGATCATCTTAAGCAATTCTCACTCAAGCTCGGTTTCAACAAAATATCAAGAGCTGAACTATAAAATAACTTCCAGGTGGTACAAAACTCAAGAACTACTCCAAAGAATAGATTCGAAATATCCCTCGACCTGCTGGAGGTGCTCTAAAGCAGAGGGATCCCTTTCACACATTCTATATTTGTGCCCAGGACTGGCCCCCTTTTGGCGGGATATACAAAGGACGCTAAAATCAATTCTGGGTTACGAAGTAAACCTCACACCCAAACTGCTCCTCTTAAATATATTACCCCTGAAGGCATCAGGAAAAAGCGACCCACTACTCCCTCTTTTACTTAACGCAGCGAAAATACTAATTCCGAGACATTGGAAAGAAGTAGACCCCCCTAACATCCACGAATGGTGGAATGAGGTTAATTTAAAAAACGAGACGCCTACAAGAAGGAGAACCAGAAAAGTACTTCACTATCTGGAACAAGTGGATCTCTTATGGGAACAAACAATCCTCCAATTAGAAACACACCAATCTGCGTACCATGTGCATAATCACAATAACCCTACTCTATTTCTTAAAACGACCTACAATTTGGATCATAAAGCAAGCTACTAAAAATCGACCCTGTTTCCCCCCCCATTCATACCTACCCGTATTCCCTTACCCTCTAACCTCTCCTATCATACGTAACTCAATTACAAGACTTGAATGTATGTGAATAAACCTCCTTGCATTTTATTGCTGTATATTCCCCTCCCCCTTTTTTCCTTTCTGTACCCAAGTTAAAACCAAAATAAATAAAGAATTTATAAAAAAATAAAAAATAAAAAAAATAAAAAAAATTAAAACAGAAAATGTTTTTTTGATGTGCGATAATATTCCCACTTTTCGGTCTACAGACCTGTGTGAGGACTTGTATTATGCAGGGTAATCTGACCTTTTATTGGTACCTTTTAAATAACTCTTTATTCTGTTTTTTGGAGGTGGGGCAAGAAAAAAATAAGTCATTCCGTAATATATAAGAATATGATTGGACAACAATAAAACATTTTTCTATTTACTTTAGCTTTTATTAATATAAATTTAACACATTAAAATATTTGTGGAATTGCTTTTTTTTTGCATTCCCTTTCCTCAGAGAGTTAACAAAGTTATATGTACCCTACAATGGTACCACTGAAAATTATAACTCACCCCTGCAAAAAACAAGCCATCATATGGATACACTGACAGAAGAATAAAAAAAATTATGACTTTCAATGTAGTGAAGAAAAATTTAAAAAATAGCAGTGTTCTCAAAGCAAAAATAGTCTGTATCCTGAAAAGATAAAACCCAATTTTTGACAGTATACAGCTAATTCCTAAGCCCCCTCTAGTGGTGACTGCAGGCAGTCAGAATGCTAAAATTTAACTCGATCTATACAGAGGATTTTGAGTACTCGTATATATAAAGGTGAAAGCCCTCACTCACTGACTCGCTGACTGACTAGCCCCTAATTCTCTAACTTCCTGAGGTTGTACAAACATGAAATTTGGAATGATCATTTTTTAGGTCCTAAATAGCAAAAGTAAGGAGGTCACAACTGGAAAATTCCATGCTAAGTGCAAAAGTATTGGCGCCCCTGTGTAATGTACCAAATCTCATTCTCTAACTCCCCGGTGTCGTACAAACAGGAAATTTGGCAGGAGCATTCTTTAGGTCCTAAATAGGAAAAGTAAAGGGGTTACAACTCGAAAATTCAATGCAAAATGCAAAAGTATGAGCGCTCCTGTGTAATGTAGCAAATCTAATTCTCTAACTTCCCAATGTTGTACAAACATGAAATTTGGGATGATCATTCTGTAGCTCCTAAATAGGAAAAGTAAAGGGGTCACAACTCGATTATTCAATGCTAAGTGCAAAAGTATTGGCACCCCTATGTAATGTAACTTCCCGGTGTCATGCTGTCGTGCCTTCGGCAGTCTCTGTTCAGTAAGATTGTCTGTACTGTATAATGTATTATGGTATTGGTTTATTTCTGGCATTACTAGATGGACTTTCTGTTAGGGCTCCATCTAGTGGGCATTTATATACTGAGCCTCAGTCTATTTTGTCCTCTGAGGGTTGCTGTATCTTTTACCCATGACCTTGGTGACATCATCAGCTCAGCCCACAGTAGCCATTTTCTGCTACATTCTCTTCATGTCTGGATTACTCCAGAGACCCTCTGGAAATCTTTAATATCCAGGTTCACAGTGGCATTGTCGTTTCACCTTTACCTTGCAATAAAGTTGAAAGCGGACATTGCTCCTTCGTCATTGTGTTGCAGGGAAGGTTATCTGCATTTCTACTTATTCTCTACTCAAAGGGAGGACAGAACACATACAAACATGAAATTTGGCATGACCATTGTTTAGGTCCTAAATAGGAAAAGTAAAAGGGTCACAACTTGATTATTTAATGGTAAGTGCAAAAGTAACTTCCTGGTGTCATACGAACATGAAATTTGGCATAACCATTCTTTAGGTCCTACATAGGAAAATCAAAGTGGTCACATTCTGCAGAGGGATATCGGTACATGCAGCCTGAGGAGAATCTAATGCTCCTCTATGTGTATACATATTTTATTCCTTGGTTACTCTAAAGTAACCTTGACTTTATAAAATTTTCCATGCAAACAACACGTAAACACCTGTATCAAATTAACTCGGGCTAGGCCGGGTGTAACAGCTAGTTACAAAATAAATTTAGGGCTCCTTCACACTGGCAATTGCAACTTTGCCGCGAGAAAATCGCAGCAAAATCACATCTTTGTTCCTGTGATTTTTGAGCATCAGCAATGTTTTCTCCTGAAAATAATCTCGCATTGCATCGCTGCCACGCACAATTTTTTCGCAAGATAAAATCGCACGATTTTATGGCGCAAAAGTCAATAGGCGTTTCTAATGTTAAAAACACATTGCATCACATGAAAATCGCAAGTTCGTGTGATGCAATAAAAAGGAGGCTCCATAGGGAAATATAGGAGATGAAAAAATCGCAAAACGCAGAAAGACAGGACATGCGATTTTTTTTTCCACTCCACATCGCATGAGTGAAGATATCGCAAATGGGAATGAAACCATCGAAAATCATTGGTTTCATTATTCTGCATTTTCACTCACTCTCGTATCGCTCAAAAATTGTGAAGGCACCCTTATTCTGAAATGAACCCACATAAATTTTTAAATTGAAAACACAAAATAGTGGTGAAGAGTAGACATTTACTTTAGAGGTGCAGCGTGCTGAATTTGTTATCTCTGTACAGTCACATTCTTTCCTTGTTTGCCAATAAATAACAAATTTATCAAAACTAAAGGTCAATTTCAATATAGTCCACTTCTACCGTGTTTCCCCAAAAATAGGGCACCCCCTGAAAGTAAGACATAGTAAGACATTTGAAGAAATCCCAAATATAAGGCACCCCTGATAGTAAGGCATAGTAAAGTGTGTTTGTATGTAAGCATGCCCACCGAACAGAACACCAGAGCATGCAGCTGTGATGCTTTTTAGCCCGCCGCTGCTGTCCCCTACGTTCACCGTCCGTTGCAGAGCAGCTGCATGCAGGACATGAAGACAGTCACCTGCCGCCGATCCAGATGTTCCCTTCCACGGCCATCGCTTGTAAATGTGCAGGCATGTCAAGAGGCCTGTCCCCTGCTGCCATCCCTGTTGTCTCCTACTGCCAGATGTATTGGTAGATCTGCAGACAGTCTACCATTATCCCTTCTCCTGCCGCCGTTATCCTGTCCCTGCTGTACTGTACGAGTGTGCTGTCGTGAGCTCCCCCTGCTGGCCGGAAAATGCCATACTGTACATTCTGTTCCTGCTGTACACGTCTGCTATGATGAGCTCCCCCTGGTGGCCGGAAGCTGCAATACCATCCCTGATTACAAGTGGTACAGAACCTTCTGTCAGTGATACGGTACCTGTAATTAAAGTCCGCAGACAGGTACGTTACTTTACAGCCCTTATTTTTTATGGCTCTGTGTGTGAGTCAGGAAACCTGTGTGTGATTCTTAAGGCTGGGTTCTCACAGAACATATTTCCAGCGGAAATCTCGTGGTATAGCCACAGCGATAAACAGCGAGATATCCGCCGGGAAAGCGCTGCTTCAAAACCCACGGCACTTAGCCGCACGCTTTTCAGTTTCTGTGGCCGGTGAATCTACACCACAACGCTGGCTTCTCCCAGCTTTGCCGTGACAGATTGGCTGTGCCATGTGGATGAGATTTCTGAGAAATTCCGTCCACAAAGCTGGCCAATTGGGGGATTAGCGGCCACAGACGGATTTGCCTCGGCGAAGTAAGACACCCCCTGAAAATAAGACATAGCGCATATTTGGGAGCAAAAATTAATATAAGACGAGTCTTATTTTCAGGGAAACAGGGTAGTTGGTAATGCAACTCAAGGCTTTTTGGACACAAGGAAGGAAACACAATTAAAAAAAAAGTCTAAGCAAATTCCTCAGAGCTTACTTTGCCCTTGCCAAAAACAGCATTTTAACCCTTTAACCCTTTCCTGCATCCCAATGTTAATTAAAGTCGGAAAAAAGATAAGCCCACTCCATACACAGTTGGTTTTGGCTGTTAAATACAGCTGAGATCCAGCAATTAACAACACTTTTGGATCAAAGATAATTATGAGCCCAACCATTAACCCTTTAAATGCAGCAGACAAACTGCGGCAGTTCAAAGGCTGAACAAAGGGAAGAGTCTCCCCTCAGTACAACAATATTGTAGGGTGCTAATTTGTTGGGGACTTGTCAAGGTTCTCAGGTCTGCCATGGTTTTTGGTCTATTAAGCCCTGCCTAATGCAATCTAATTTTTTTAGTCCAAATTTTCTGGATTCACAGCAGATTTTGGTGCAGATTTGCTGCTGACTTTTCACAGTCTAAAAAATCTGCAGAAAATCGGCTACGTGTGAACACTCTTCATAGTAAGTTATTTTTGTTAGTTTATTTAAGACTGTCTTCTAGGAGGTTCTCAATCTTTACAGTTTAATTTTAGTATATTCAGTATATTTTAAATTTTAGTATATTTAATTTTATATGATCTTTCAATAATACAACATTTTTGGTGATCTATCACCTAACAAGTTCAATCAATGCAGCGTTTTCATTGTGGATTACTAAAAAAAATTAAATCTTGATTTTAAAAAAATTCCATGAGTTGGGATGGATCCATTCATGTATGCATTTCATTTTACTAATAGACTCTAAATGCTTTAATTCCAGGAGGTTTCCAATCACTTGTAGAAACAGCTACAGGTCACTTGGGTCACTGTGTACTTTCACACAACTTTTGTAAACTCTGCCACCATCATATATATTACGTTAATGATTAAAAATCCAGCCAGGAAAATTAAGTTTGCTCAAGCCTCAAATGAAAAAATTTCTCTGCCCATTTGCTTAGGAAATTTGATAATTTAAATGTTATATACTTTGTATAAAACAATACTGGCTCCCATGATATGCTTATCCACATGAAGTGAAGTAATTAGACCTCAGATGACAAATCTTGACACTACAAAGGAAAAAGCATAATCTAAAATCAGAGTGAAGTTAAAAGATGTCATTGAGTGGAATGATTAGCTGATGATGGAAAGTCACACCAAGTATGGTTTTCACAGTTGACAGATCAAACTTCAACTAACTCTTTTATTTAAGGAAAAGGTTTTCAAAGAGTGTTCTTGATACTATAATACGTGGCTAACATCTTAAGATATACATTAAAGCATACGATGTGAGTCATAATAAGAATACGTAGAATGAATAATAAAACGAATAATAGTAAAGTGTATCTATAGACACATGATTAATTGGCTGGTGTGTTTATGGCTTTAACAATAATAACCTAATTATGTAGAAATGGACATTTCCATATCTTAGGAGCACAAACAAAGTCCAATAGAATAAAAAGCCAATTGACCTACTGGTATGGCTTTGTAAGATGGCATCAAACTGCTGGAAGCCTTGGAAGAATATGCAAACCCCATGCAGATACTGTTCCGTCCTGACTGAGACCCCAGACCCCAAGGCTGCAAGGCAGCAATTCCAACTACTGAGGTCGCATTTGCAAGTACTGTGCCCAACCACCATCAGTGTGTCAGCTGTATGTAATATGCAGCCAACATCCAGCTGCAACAGACAGGAGTGGACATGCTGTAACTGTGCTCCCTGCCATTTAATTCCTAGGATGTCACAGTCAATAGTGAGTGCTTCAGGTTCCCCAGTGCCTCCTATAGGTCCCTCTGTTAGCCCTTAGGAGTCTGTGCCCTCTCAGGTCCTTCTGTTCCCCTCATGCTTCTCTATACTCCTAGTAGGTTCTTTTGTGCCCCCTCAGGTCCTTCTCTATCCCCCACAAGTCCCTATATACCCCCACAGGTCCCTCTGTTCCCCCACAGGTCCTTCTGTGCCCAACCACCCTTATTTCCTGTGCTGACAGTATATTGCTGAATATTAACAGTGTGTGGTTGTGGCCCACAGCAGTATGTGTATCTTGCCCTTCTTTGTGCCACCGCACAGTAATAATTCCCTTTTTATGTCCCCAAGGTATTGAGCCCCCATTGTGCTCTCTCAAGGCAATAGTGCTCACTTTGTGCCGCTAAAATCAGAACTCTCCTTTATGCCCCCTCAGGTTCTTATGTGCTTCCTGGGGCCCCTCTGTGTCCCCCACATGTACCTCTATGCCAAGCTGCCCTTACTCCTCCTCTGCCTTCTCCACTTCAGTACCTCAGAGTAAAAGAGAGGAGAGGAAGATGATTCAAGCTACACATACTGTTGTGTGCCATGGCCACACAGTGTAGGGTAGGTTATTAAACAATGTGCAGTGAGTCTTGTGCAGCAAGGTGGGGCTTTTGGGCCCCTTGCCTTAGGCACCTGGTTGCAATGCGACCTCTGTGATTCCTATAGTTATTCAATATGGGTGGCATGTTGTATCAGTTATCGCTGTTGCCTTGCAGTGCTGTGTCCTGGGTTTAAACGTAAGCAAGGTAAAGATTTACATGGAATGTTTCTGCTCCCCTATGCTTGCATGGGTTTATTCTGGTTTCCACTCACAGTTCTATAATATACTGATAAGTTATTTGACTCCTTATGAGATTGGTTGTAGTGCATGTATGGCGTAGAGAAATTAGATTGTGAGTAGTGCTGAGCAGACTAAACCAGTAGAACCCTGTTTCAAGTCGAACTTTGCAAAAAGTTCAGTTTGGCAAAAATCTGTACCAAACTTTGGGCAAAGTTCTAACCGAAATAGGGTTCTACTGGTTCAATTCACTCAACACAAATTCGGAACACTGGGTTTTGGTGAACTCCTGGTTCGCTCCGAACTAATTCAGACTGAACCGAACGTTTTGCAAAAGTTCAGCAAACCGGCCCAACCATGTTCATCTTTGTAAAGCTGCTGGCAGCGGTCGTTTTGAACATGTTCTGTAAGTTAATAAAGCTCAACTTTTTGTGTTTGCTCCTACACATAGTAACATAGTATGTAAGGCTGAAAGAAGACAATGTCCATCCTTGTGCAATGCAGGAAACATCTCTTTTGCCCCTGGACAGGTATTGCCCTGAGAACACTCTGTATAAGCAACAGGAAATAACCAAAAGCAGAAACAGCGAACAGAACAGGGAGGTACTGCTATATTCAGCAGACATGATTGTCACTCTAGGCACAGCAACAAAGAATGGAGATTGAAGCATATAGAAGCAGTTCTATACCAAAAAAAGAGGCCTCGATATACATTTTTCCCAAATTATGGTGCCAGGGTTTGACGGTCTTGGTTCTTTTTTTTCTACCTCTACACTTCTTAAGGCTCCTTTACACGCAATGATTATCGCTCAAAATTCATCCAAACGGCCAAAAGTGAGCGATAAACGTTACATGTAAACGCGGGCATTGTGCAGTCTTTTCGTTTGAACGATGATTTTAAAATCCATTGTTCAGCCGCTGAAAGGCTGAGCAAATACATTCCGTGTGAATGTATTTCGCTCATCTTTCAAAAGCCTGCCAGATGTTCTCCCTGTGGCAGTGAGATTATGCTTGAAAAAGGCATCTGAGCATGCCAAAACGCATCACAATACCCCGCAGACCCCATGTCCATAGGGTCGGCATTTTTTGTTGGTTTGTATTGTTTGTCTGATTTTGATGTATATGTACCAATAAATCTCCAATAAGAAGATTGGTAAAGGAGTCCTAATTTTAAAGAATCCCTGAGAGATTCAGCCCGGCAACATACCTACCGGGTGAAATATTACCTACAGGCTCATTACATCTTTGAGGGGTCTCCATACCAGGAAATCCCTCCTCAAGTCAGCAGTTTCTTTATTTTTCCCTAGTTAAATTGAAGGAGCGTGGATTCCATTTTTTTACCCATATCTGCTGTTGGGGTACACTGCATTGTACTTTTCACCCTGGTCACCCCTTTGGAGTGTCTGGTGATTTTTATTGGCGTCTGCAGCTCTCCACTTGTTAGTGGATACTTTTTGTGGCTTCATTCAATATCAGTTATAGCTCCTATATTTTAGCCTAATTGCCTGAGTGCTCTCCTACCCATTTGCTTTCTTTTGGCTTCTATCTCTGTGATGGATATATTTGCATCTTTGACAACACTTTTGCATGTCTATTAGGCTTTTGAGGGTCTTGGGAAAGCTTTTTATCATCTAAATCTTTATATCTAGGGACGACTGAACCAATAATTCTTGGGGAACTCTGTAGAACTAAATTGTAGCTTATGCAATGTTCACACCAGGATCTGAACAGTAGCCACCGCCGTAGTCATCACAGTCCGTGTCACTGCTGTTAAAAACTCTATTGTTCTCTAATTTCTAAAAAAATTCTATTGCTCCAGCCATAGAAGTGACCTGCTAATCACTCCATTCTAGTTCTTAATCTGTTCTACATGAAACATTTAAGCTAGTCCCAGTGCCGAAAATGGCTCCAAGACTAATACAATAAAGCAAGGCTTAACCTTTGTTCTATTGGTGATACAATGTTATCACATGCCTAAAACTTTAGATGTGTGGGTGAGGCAGCTGACATGGGCAGTGTCTTAGGTACAAGGTTACTTAACTAATGGAATGCTGGAAATGGGAATTAAAATTCACAAAGATTTCACAAGTCACAATTTAGAAGGAAGATAATCAGAAAATGACCTATTCTATAAATCACATTTTATATTCAACATATTTTTAAAGAATTTTTGGTGATTTTTTACATTTTCCGTCACAATCTGTATTAAAGAAAAACTCCTAAAATCCTACAATTTTGCCACTGACGACAGAGCATAATAATAGTTTGTCAGTTCCTGATCAGTAGAAAAAAAGCTTTGCAGCAGTCGTCTCACTAGCATCACAGGCAGGATTACAATGAAAGGTAAGGTAACACCTGTATATATATAAAACTGCATCACAGAAGGGGAAATAAAAAATTAAAAACAATCACAGAAAATGGCCGTTACTTACTGACTGAGGAGTGCATATAGGTGCATCCTCCTCTCACCATGCAGGTAGCTGACTGCCAAATGGAGGAGCGAATAACACCTGTGAGGGCACCGATAAAACACCCACTCACACTGCCTCCTGATAATGGGGCGGTGGATGCTTGGCGTACACTCCCACACATAGTGGATACAGGGTGACAGACCATTCTGATATATGTAGTTCACCATGCAGATTAGCAACCTATTAATGACGCCATGATAATTCGGCGGGTTGTCCTGCATTTCCTTCAGTGAACCACATTGGTACTGCCACCCTGGGCTCCCCCTGGAGTCTTAATGCCACGCTGCATGTGAATGATAGATAATAAATGCAAGGCATTGGTTTGATGTTGGCCAAGATACATGAGCCCACTCACCACTTCACTGTTCCTTGCGTTGTAGTGGGTCCCTACACTAATATAAATGCATCACAGAAGGGGAAATCAAGAATTAAAAACAATCACAGAAAATGGCCGTTACTTACTGAGTGAGGAGTGCATATAGATGCATCCTCCTCTCACCATGCAGGTAGCTACCTGCATGGTGAGAGGAAGATGCATCTATATGCACTCCTCAATCAGTAAGTAACGGCCATTTTCTGTGATTATATATATAAAACTGGATCCACCATTCACAATACGTGATGGTAAAGCTCACCTTCTTCCTCTCTCTGCACAGGTCACAGGGCATGTCTAGAATAGTCTCCCATACAAGTCAATGGGTCCCTTCTTGTCCATTGTATGAATGGCCAATGAGGCTGCTGTAAAGCATATATCTGAATTCTGCTAAATGCGATTCAGGAAAGATGGCCACCTCCATAGTCATGTATAGACAACGGAATGAAGAATTCTACAATCAAAAGATAGAGACAGAATAGAAAAATGGAAAATGTTTCTCTATCTGGCTTCAATTAGTAAAAAAATTGCTTGTAGTGGAGTATCAATCATAAAAAAAATCACTCTTAGGCCGCCTGCAGACCAGCGGAAATTCCGCGGTGGGATTTCCCGCAGAACCTCCGCCCGTGGAAGCTGCCATAGGATGGCGTTAGCAAACGCATTCCTAGGCAGACGGCTGCGATTTGGCCGCGCGAAATCTCGCGCGGCAAACAAATCACGGCATGCCCTATTTTTGTGCGGAAAGAAATCTCACTCCCCGGCTGCCGGCTGCCTGGCACATGAAAGAGCCAGAGCTGTGGGAGCGGGTGAGTGCCACGCTGCTCTCTGCAGACACTCGAATCGGGTCCCGCTGCAAGAATTCTCGCAGCCGGATCCGCCCCCCCCCCCCTCTGCAGGTGGCCTAAGGCCTCCATCACACAGGCGTTTTGTACAGCACCCATTCATTGACTGCCTCAGCAAATCAGAACTTGCCAGCTCTGATTGGCTGAGACAGTCAATGAAGGGCTGTGATTGGGCATCGAACCAGTGCTGAGAAAACTAATCACAGCAATCTATTGCTGGAGGTGGGGTTTTCAAACCTGGCCTACGGCAACAGATTTGTCAGTGCAGGGGAAGCCCTGAGCAGCGGCAGAGATCAGTGGCCGCGACCCGGACGGCAGCGGCTAGGTGAGTATTAATTTTTTTCTTCTTTCAGCATCCTTGGCTGCATTTTCAGCTGTACTGAAAACGCAGCCAAAACTCTGGCATAAAGAACGCCAGCGCTGCTGAAACCGGGCTTAATCTGCAGTAAATGCAGCATTGAAAAACGCTGCATTTCTGCAAATGCCTGTGTGAGGGAGGCCTTACCGTGTATCTATTACAACACGTTATGGCTGCAAAGCTGGAGAAGAGATGTTTTTAAAAATCCTGTGCAGTATGCAGATTAGATTCAAGTGTTCCAGAGTTCATATCTAGATCATTCCTGATGTCCGGAGTCTTCTGCATAATCCAGCCCCTCATAAAGCAGCCAGAGAAGACGCTAATGTCCTGGAAGTCAAAGCAGGAGTGGTGAATGTATAAAGCAGTCTCATGAGTCTGCCCATGACAGGTCAGGCTCCTCTGCACATTCGTTGCCTGCTCAGACTTTCAGGATATTGGTGTCTTCACTGGCCTGTAGATGATATTGAAGACATCATCCACATCACTCAGAGGCTGAAGGACTGGATTACACTGAAGAACCTGGATGGTGTCATATCTACTTTATGCGTGCAATAACAGCGAGCCAAAATATATACTTTCTGGCAATGTTCACACCACACTACGCTACATCCATCCTGACGCCACACATCACACAGCTCTATTACATCCATCCTGATTCCCACACATTACACACACAGCTGTACTACATGGTACATCCATTATGATCCCCACAAATCACTCACACAGCTCTACTACATCAATCCTGACCCCACACATCACATACACACACAGCTCTACTACATCCTGATTCACACACATCACACACACAGCTCTACTACATCCATCCTGACCCCACACATCACAAACAGCACATGACACACACAGCTCTGCTACATCCTGATTCAGACACACACAGCTCTACTACATGGTACATCTATTATAATTCCCAAACATCACACACAGCTTTACTACATTCATCTTGATCCCCATACAAGACAAAAACTGCTTGACTCCTGCCAGAGCAGTGACATCACCGTAAGTTCTATAGCTAGCCGGATCTCTGTGGTGGGGGGAGGTCGGTGTCTCCCATTAGGACCAGTGAGTTGTGTCTGAGATAATAATGGCTCAGTTGTATTCTCCTTTTGTATTTTTGTCCTCCCCCTTTCAAGAGCCCTAACTGTGTGGTTCTTCTGTCAGCCAGGCTCTGTGTTTTATATAGCCTATAGGCCCTGTGATGATGTCACAAGGGGGCGGAGCATGAGAAGAACCCACATACAGTACTTTATACGAAACTGCAGAATGGCTCCTTCCACAGCAGTGACATCACTGTAGGTCCTTTAGCACGCCGAATCTCTGTGGTGGCAGTAGGAGTGTGCTCTGTCAGGACTGCTGAGTTGTGTCTGAGATAATAGCGTCACAGTTGTAATCTCATTTGGTTATTTTTGCCCTCCCCTTCCAAGAGCCCTAACTTTGTTGCTCTTCTGTCAGTCAGGCTCTGTGCTTTATATATGTTGTAGGACCTTCGATGATGTCAACAGGGGGCGGAGCGATGATGTCACAGGGGTAGAGCATGAGAAGCACTCACATACTAACTGACAAGTTGTCGTTAGTAGTTTGACTTTTGTGTTCTTGCAATATGACAATATTCTCAACTCAAAGGAAAAGAAAAAATAAATTTATCTGTTATTTTTTACTAAATTCAATATATATTAAAAATATACATATTTTAAAGAAGAGAGGCCCCTAGTAACAGATCGGGGGACCCTGAAAACCTAAGGTGTGCCCTAATCCAAAAATACAAGACAGCAATGTTAGAAATTGCTTTAGTGAGGGCTTTATAGGTAAGCTTAATGCTTTGGTACATATCCCAAGAAAATGTGATTGTACATACAGTATGTACATATATTCATATATGAATACAGATAATAAAACGTTACAAAGAGCTGTATAGCCTATACTGACAGAAAGCATTAAAATATATAGGAAAAGTAAAGAGCAGTACAGTACATGTACAACAGGCAAACAGTAGAGCAGTACATGTAGTACAGGTAGAGAGTAGTACAGTACATGTAGTACAGGTAGAGAGCAGTATAGTGCATGTAGTACAGGTAGAGACTAGTACAGTACATATAGTGCAGGTAGAGAGCAGTACAGTACATGTAGTACCGGGTGAGAGTGGTACAGTACATGTAGTACAGGTAGAGAGTAGTGCAGTACATGTAGTACAGGTAGAGAGCAGTATAGTGCATGTAGTACAGGTAAAGAGTAGTGCAGTGCATAAAGTACAGGTAGAGAGCAGTACAGTGTATGTAGTACAGGTAGAGACTAGTACAGTACATATAGTGCAGGTAGAGAGCAGTACAGTACATGTAGTACAGGTAGAGAGCAGTATAGTGCATGTAGTACAGGGTGAGAGCGGTACAGTACATGAAGTACAGGTAGACAGTAGTGCAGTACATGTAGTACAGGTAGAGAGCAGTATAGTGCATGTAGTACAGGTAAAGAGTAGTGCAGTGCATGAAGTACAGGTAGAGAGCAGTATAGTGCATGTAGTACAGGTAAAGAGTAGTGCAGTGCATGAAGTACAGGTAGAGAGCAGTATAGTGCATGTAGTACAGATAAAGAGTAGTGCAGTGCATGTAGTAGAGGTAGAGAGCTGTATAGTGCCATGTAGTACAGGTAAAGAGTAGTGCAGTACATGTAGTACAGGTAGAGAGCAGTATAGTGCATGTAGTACAGGTAGAGAGTAGTACAGTACATGTAGTACAGGTAGAGAGCAGTATAGTGCATGTAGTACAGGTAGAGACTAGTACAGTACATATAGTGCAGGTAGAGAGCAGTACAGTACATGTAGTACAGGGTGAGAGTGATACAGTACATGTAGTACAGGTAGAGAGTAGTGCAGTACATGTAGTACAGGTAGAGAGCAGTATAGTGCATGTAGTACAGGTAAAGAGTAGTGCAGTGCATGAAGTACAGGTAGAGAGCAGTACAGTGTATGTAGTACAGGTAGAGACTAGTACAGTACATATAGTGCAGGTAGAGAGCAGTACAGTACATGTAGTACAGGTAGAGAGCAGTATAGTGCATGTAGTACAGGGTGAGAGCGGTACAGTACATGAAGTACAGGTAGAGAGTAGTGCAGTACATGTAGTACAGGTAGAGAGCAGTATAGTGCATGTAGTACAGGTAAAGAGTAGTGCAGTGCATGAAGTACAGGTAGAGAGCAGTATAGTGCATGTAGTACAGGTAAAGAGTAGTGCAGTGCATGTAGTAGAGGTAGAGAGCTGTATAGTGCCATGTAGTACAGGTAAAGAGTAGTGCAGTACATGTAGTAGAGGTAGAGAGCTGTATAGTGCATGTAGTACAGGTAGAGAGAAGTACAGTAAATATAGTGCAGGTAGAGAGCAGTATAGTACATGTAGTACAGGTAGAGAGCAGTATAGTGCATGTAGTACAGGGTGAGAGCGGTACAGTACATGTAGTACACGTAGAGAGTAGTGCAGTATATGTATTACAGTGGAGTTGTACAGTACATGTAGTACAGATAGAGAGCAGTATAGTGCATGTAGTACAGGTTGAGAGTGGTACAGTCTGTGTAGTACAGGTAGAGTGCAATACAGTACATGTACTACAGGTAGAGAGCAATACAGTGCATGTAGTACAGGTAGAGAGCAGTACAGTACATGTAATACAGGTAGAGAGCAGTACGGTAGAGAGCGGTACAGTACATGTAGTACAGGTAGATAGCAGTACAGTACATGTAGTCCAGGCAGTTAGTAGTGTAGTACATATAGTACAGGTAGATAGTAGTACAATACATGTAGTAGAGGTAGACAGCAGTTTAGTACATGTAGTATGGGGAAAGAGCAAGCAGCAAGGTACTAGCCAACTAATCAGCACTTGCACTATAATCTGCTAATTGGCTTTTCCTTGTACAATGTCTTGTGGTAAGCTCATCATAGGTATTTTAGCAATAAAACATGGATTTCGATTAGTTGAAAGCTCTCCACCATTGTACATTGCATGCTGTTTCATGTTACGATAGCCCAGGAAAGACCAATGCAAGCTGAGAATGTTGTAAAATGAATTCTTTGTAACTTTAGCATTATTATTCACAAAAGGAAACGAAGTGCCTTTCCGGCTTCCCATTCTTTAATTTGACATGCATTTTGGTTTAGAAAGTAGTGAAAAATAATGTAAGTAATCACATATGTTATATGAGACTTTACTGTCCACCTTCACTTTACTGAGCTTCTTAAGGAATATTGAAAGCACCCGAGTACACACGTGTACAGAGACACCACACTCCAAAAAGTTAGTGTTGCTTTTGGCAGCCTGCTTGGTGACGTATTCCACTTAACATGTCATCAGCCGATTCCCCCTCTACATCAGAAGCCTCACCTTGCTTGTGGCATCCAACCGATGCAGTATCTCATCTGGGTTCCATTTCTGTCATTTCCTTTCTTTCCTCTTCTCATGAGAGATGATTCATGCACCATTTTCGGGTTCTATTACGCTCCATGTGAGGGGAACACGATTCTCCATCACCTTTAATATTTCCTTGCACATTTCAGCACTCTATGTTTCAGCCTGGGCCATGACATAGTGACCTTTTCTCTGTTCCTTATTTTCTTTGGCTGACCACTCGGCCTCCTCCCTGTTTAGAGCCGCACAAATCTGTGAGAATATTCTGCCAGTTCAAATAATGATTTTTACAAGGTCAAACCAAAGTGCTATATATTCACTGGAACATGTGAGGCACCACGAAAGTTAGCGCTTTCTGCTGTTTTACCACAACTGTTGGAAAAGTTCTAAGTGCGAAAAAAAAGTTTTATGGTGAATTGCTGAACATTTATCAGTAATGCCAAAGATAAAGCTAGGGGTGAGACATGTATGTAACATGCTCGTTACCAGGAAGAATACAGAAGAGCAACTATGCCTTAGGCCTCATGTCCATGGCATAATTGAATTGCGTATCACCCACGTGGGCGATCCGCAGTTCAATCTGCCCCCATAGACAATCATTGAGTAATTAAATACCGGCGGATGTTATTTTTCCCGACACGCGGAAAAAAAAATACAGCATGCTCATGTTTTGTGGGTTTCTGCACAGATGGCTTCCATTGAAGTCAATGGAAGCTATGTGATCCATGGCACACCTGCAGCTGACACTGCGGAAGTGCCACGGATCTGCGGTAAACCAGGACGTTTGAAGAAGAAATGAACTGTGCGCATCCGTCGTGTGGAAAATAGAAGATCCGGCTGGGACAGAGAAGACCCGCACCGCATCCGGACAGGGGAGTACAACGTCCACGGCTGCAGGCACGGGTGGATTCCGCTGGGGATTTCTGCACTTGGAATCCACGTGTGCCCCTGGACATGAGGCTCACATGAATGGGTCGGATTCCAGTTGCAGATATCCGCAGTGCACGACCTCCGAGTGATCGTTGAAATGAATTGCAAACGTTCGCGTACGTGTGTGGTTTTCCATTGAAATGTGTGTGTACGAACAGTGTATCGTCTGCACTGAAACAAACTCGCTAGCAGGAAATGACATCAGAACATTGCCCAAACAAAAATTCCCTCTCTCATAGGAAGTTGCTGGCGATTCCACTGCCTATATGCAATGTTAATTATGTGTAGGCTCCTAGTAGCACGCTTCCACTGACATCAATGAAGCCCGTGCACGTGGTATCCACTCTAAAATAGTGCATGCTGTGATTATTCTCGTGGAATACGCAATTTATACCCACGGATGTGAAGGAAAATTCAAGAAGACATGCCATTCAATCCGCAATTCAAATCCGGTCATGTGAGACCAGCCTTACCCAGATTATTTAGATACAAGGCTAGCGAATGAACTGAACCTTTACCTCAGGAAAAGGTCAGCTACAAGCCACGCTCCAAAGGGAACATTGAACATACAGTCCAATCTGCAGGCAGCAGCCTATAGAGCAGAAGGAGCTGAGTAGGTTAATATATATCGTTTTGTGGGGGGAAAAAATCACTATAAATTTGTAATGTATTTAGTCCACTGCTCATTCTGGGCTAAGGAGTCCAGTGGGTGGTCCTATCAGTGATTGACATCTGTAGCTTTATGTATACAGTAAAACCTTGGTAATCCGTCCGAAAGCAATAGACTTTACCTGAAACCGTTGCTACTTGAAGTAATTATTTCCATAGGAATCAATGTGAATCCAATTACAGTCATACCTCAGCTTACAAGTTTCTTGACTTGCGAGCAGGCTCTTTCCCAAATTTTTGCTCTGATTTACAGGGAGTTCAATGAATGGCCAAGCGTTGTGACCAACCACAGGCAGCGCTCAGCTGTCATTCATTGAATGGCTGAGCGCTGCCTCAGATTGGCTGAGCACTCAGCTAATCAGATACAGCTCTTTCAGCAGGCGTGGATTTTAAATCCCCGCCTAATGAAAGAACTTCAGAGCAGTGCAGGGAAAAGACGCAGCTGAGCCCCGGCAGCGGCGGAGAGGTGAGTATATATTTTTTAATTTTTTAAACATGCTGTGGATGATTTTCAGGAAGGGCTTATATTTAAAGCCCATCCCCAAAATCACCGCGGGGTTGCCGGTAGCCCATTGCATTCAATGGGGCTGCCAGCAACAGTGGTAGCCCCATTGAAAGGAATGGCAGAACGAATTAATGCCATTTTCATTCATTTTAATTGGGAAACCGGTTTTGACATACAAGTGTTTTGGGTTAAGAGCTTCATCACGGAACAAATTAAACTCTTAACCCAAGGCAGCACTGAAATTCATTCTAGACATTCCAAAAACACACCAAACCACATTTAATGGAGAATAAAAATGGTCTTTAATACTAAAAACAATAATAATAATAAATGAATATAAAAGACTACTGTAAAGAATAAATGAACATTTAATGTTATTGAACTTGTTATTGTGTGTTATCTGTGGCGTTACATAGGACTGCAGGTCACATCTATGACATGATCTGTCCTCAGCATTATCACTGTGTTCTCTGTGCTGTTACATAGGACTGCAGGTGACATCATTATCTGTCCTCAGCGTTATCACTGTATTCTCTGGGGCAGGGGCGTAACTAAAGGCTCAGGGGCCCTGATGCAAAACGTGAGCTGGGGCCCCCCCTCTATCTGTATCTGTACCCGTACCCATACCTAAACCATGTTGCACAGAGACATAACTTGAAGCGTCTGGGCCCCAATGCAAAACCTGTAACGGGGCCCCCAACTATAATGCTTTATTCATAGTACTGGGCTCCCCATATGGAGAAGAGAGGCCTTATGGGCCCCCAAGGCTCCTGGGCCCGGATGCAGCCGCATCCCCTGCATCTCCTATAGTTACGCCCCTGCTCTGGGGTGTTACATTGGAGTGCAATTCTACAGTACTGTACTAGTGTATTACCGCTCACTCATGATGGAAAGGGTGGGTTGCACTAGCAGCAAGAGGAGGAGACGCCGAGCAGGAGATCATGTGGGTTCAGCAACAAGGTAACATGGCCCAGCAAGCGCCGGTGTTATTAGAGGCAACCAATGTTACTACAGACAACATTTTGGCCAAAAAAATGGCCTTACTCAAAATCATCCTTAAAAGATGTCAATACTAGTAGAGGTTTTACTGTACTTATACAAAGAATCAGTGACAGGACCGCCCACTGGACTCCTAAAGCCAAATTGATCAGGGATTAAGAGGAAAAGATTACAAGGTATACTGAATCTTTTCCCACAAACAATATATCAGTCTGCTCAGCTACTCCTATTCTATAACCTGCTTCCCACAGATCTGGCTGCATGCTTAATATGGCAGACTCCCTCCTAGCTAAGGAAAGCACATACGATGACGCTAACAACATTTAGTACTGAGCAATAAGAGAAGACTTAAAAGAATTCCCGATACAATGCGTTACACTATTAACTCCTAAAGGACCAGACACTTTTTAGGGATTTTACCCATGTGGTGGTTTTACTGCCCTATTTTTCTTTCTTCAGCTATCAAAATTATTTTTGCTGTGTTCTTTTTTTTTGTGACATATAGGTCAATTTTTTAATAGCTTTTTTGCCATTTTCTTCAGTTTTTTAGTTTCATTGTGGGTAAAAAGCTAAAAAAATGAGTTTTAAAAAATTTATAGTAGTTTATTTTTAAAATTAATATATTTATGCTAAAATAAAGGAGTGAAATGGGTCCCTCATCTTGTTCTAGACGTTTTGAAATATTTGTATATTTTTGAATTACAGGGCCCATATGGCGAGGATTTTAGTTAGTGTTGGGGGTGGGTCATTTTTTTTGTGTGTGTATATATTTGTATTTCATCCTGTAAATTTTTAACATTTATTTTTGTGAATAAGTATTTTTTCTATGACCACCATGACATCATATAAGACCTCTTGGGGTATATTCACATTGGTTTTTTTTATTTTCACATTTTTCCACTGTAGCTGGTGCATCTATTGGAGCTGCATCCATAGGAGCCCCAGTTACAGGGAAAACATCCCCCAGTAGTGACAATAGTCACTGGCAGAGCTGATCAGGGTCTGCTAGGACCCGTAGCTCTACTGTGACAGGGGGCACCCAGTAGTCACCAGATCGCTGGGTCGCATAGTAGAAGTAATACTTTTACTTTCACTCTTTAGTACATAGAGCTCATTGAGTGTGATGAAGCTTGGAAAGGAGAAGGTAAAAGCAGTTAAAAACCACTTCTCCATTCTCGTCTGGGTCCTCAACTGTGTCTAACAGCTGAGGACCCAACCTCCTCCTGATTGATCGCAGGATTGCTTTAGGCCGCTTCCACACGGGCGACAAAAATCACACGATTTTCTTGCTATGTGACAGTGCTACAAATTACATGTATGTGATGCCCATGCTTTCCAATGTCTTCCTTCACATTAGCAATGTTTTGTAGCCTGCGACATTGTGAAAGAAACAAAATCGCAGGCTGCTAAATATTGCTACGATTTGCGATAACTTGTAGCCCATGTTTGCTTATGGAGTCTTTCTTTCTGTTGATTCGCACAAAAACGCAGTTTTCATGCGGTGCGATGCAACTTTTACAGTAGGAAAACCTACATCACCTAAGAGGCGCTGTCCGGCTCTGCCGGATGTCTCCCGAAGTCCACCACAGTTCTCCAGCATAGCTCACTGGTCAGGAGTTTGAAAAACCCCTCCTTCAGAAGGCACTGGCTCTGATTGGCTGAGCACCGTGGCTCAGCCGGTCAGAGCCAGCGCTCAGTGAACCAATCACAGCCATTCATTGAATTGTAGTAGTCCTGTTATTGTGTG
Organism: Eleutherodactylus coqui; assembly: GCF_035609145.1. NCBI lineage: Eukaryota > Metazoa > Chordata > Amphibia > Anura > Eleutherodactylidae > Eleutherodactylus > Eleutherodactylus coqui. The sequence continues at coordinate 114,536,648 of NC_089845.1, read as the reverse complement.
GCTGGGGGTCTCCCTAACTTAGTAATCAATGCAGAATGTAGGTAATCCCAACGGCTTCGGTTAGACCGGACTCACACGAGCGTGTTGTAAAATGCTGTGTGTACAAAGCAGTGTTTTACCGCTGTGTGAGTTGGCGTATCGCCGTGTGTGGTAGCGATTTTACACTGTGCATGACTACGTATCTCACGGATGCTGTCATGCGTAGTCTGACTTGTTTCAATGTAATTGCATATGTACAGCGTTTATCAAACCCCCATAGAGAAAAATAGGGCTCTATCGCACGTAATATGCAATAGAATAGAACATGCTGCGTTCTCTTTTACGCAAGTATTATACGCAACGTATATACACAAGTGTGAATAGATCAATGAAAATAAATTTACTTTCATTGACTCCATTTACCGCGTATTATGCGTGTACATCTATTAAATTACGCTTATGTGAGCCTGTCCTTTCTTTTTCTTGCAACTGTATTTTAGGCTGGGCTTCTCTCATGATTTTAGGCTGTGTCAAAAAAGCTTTTAACAGTAATTATTTGATGCATTTGGTTTTTTTTGTGTCTTCTGCATTTAAGCCAGAAGTAAAAGATCAGCTTTAAAGAAAGACAGAAAGAGTTTGCTGCAAATTAAGCCCCATTTACACACAAATATGTTTGCTCAAAATTCGTTCAAAAGATAGGATGATTTACAGTTTGAGCAATCATTTTGCATAAGCTGCTAACTGGCACTAATGCCCATTAGTAGCTTATAAGCTTCATTTGCATGTACATGATCCTCCATGAGCTGTATGCAGAGAACAGCAGGTGGTCTGTTATCTGCATTCAGCACCTTTGTTCTCCCGCAAGACTGCAGCTAAATACAATCTTATCAGCGCTTCCATGGAGGATCACAGTGTGCCGTCCCTGCTATCAGCCCTACCGGCCGAACAATGAATTCTAAGCTGAACTAAAGATCATTGCTCGGACGAAAAGCAAACGATGGTAGCATTTACACACAACGATTATCGCTCAAAAGACATCGTTTGAGTGAATTTTGAGCGATAATTGTTGTGTGTAAATGGGGCTTTAGAAACAAAGTAATTACCTAAAAATTGATTCAGATGTTAATGAGAATTTTTCAAATCTGGAAGCTGCAGTTTTTAACTTGGCTGGGTGAACAGCATCTGGGGATTGAACCACTGGGCAAACCAATGACAATATGACTGACCATCAGTGAACAGGTTACTTAAAGCAACCCTCTGATTTTTGGAAAGAAATTCTGTTCTGGGACTGGAACAAAAAAAGGTAAATTACTTGCAGTTGTTCTTCTCTGCCACCTCTCTGATTCCTGTTTTTGGCCATCCAAGGTGGCAGACGCAATCTTCATACTACCTAATTCTCACAGTGCATTGGTAGTCATAGACTATTAATGCACTATGCTTGTTCTATGATTGGCCAGAGATGGTCATATGATCAGCACTGACCAATCAGAGAGCAGTGCACAGAGTACATTAGGTAGTTAGAAAATACTGCAGCCAGGGCCTGATATTGGTAGATCGGAGGGGTGGAGCTATAACACAGATAAAAGAACAAGTTTTTTTATTTCTGACATGTGAAAGTTGTATTATAGTAAGTGCTTTAAAAAGCTGTACAATTGTTTTTAACCGCACGGTGATGGCCAATATGCCTTTTTACTGACCTCAATAATGAGCTTTTAACCTGCACATACATCTTTTTAAGGAGGTGGCTTAGCTGACTGCTGACAGCCAGGCTCCTGCTCTAACTGCCAGATTTGGGGAAACCTCAGATCCTAGCAGTTTAACCCCTTACATGCCACAATCAATTGCAACTGCAACATGCAAGTAGATGACAGGGATAGGGCTATCCCAACATAAAACATTTTTAAATGTCTAAAATACTAAAGAAAACTTTAAAAATGCAGCACATAACAGGTGTTCTCACATTCATAAAGACCCATAGACAATAAAAATATTTTGTTGGTTATTGCACATGGTGAAAACTGTAAAAATAATTTTAACAACTAACGCCAGAATTCCTCTTCTTTTCTTTTGTACGCCTCCCATAAAACACAATAACAAATAATCCAAATGTCACATGTACCTCAAAAGGGTATTAATAAAAACTTCAACTCCCACAAAAAAACAAGATGTCACATAACTCCGTCATGGGTCTTAGAATGCAGCGCAAATAATGCCGGCAATTGAACGACGAATTAAAAGTCCTTCACGTACCATTGGTCTGCAGGCATAAAAGTGAAATAACGATCAGTCTTTGTAAACAGGCAGTCGTTCATCTATGAACGACTGCCTGTTTACTCTCAATGAAGATGGGTGACCTGAAGAGATCTCCAGCATGCTACACCTCCATTCAGTGAGTGATTATCACTCTTGTGTGAATGCGGAGGAGCGATACTTGTTGCGACACTTAGGCTCCCAATGGTTGTCCAGTGCAAGAGCCCCCATAGAAAAAGATGGCTATCTACTTAAAGAAACGGTGTCACTCCTGTCCATGGACTGTGTCCGTTACTGCAGTTCAGCTCCATTGAAGTCAATGAGGCAGAGCTGTAATACCACACCAACCTGCAGATAAGTGTAGCGCTGTTTTTCTAATGGTGTACAATCCTTTAACCCCTTAAAGACAGGGCCTATTTTGGGCATAAGGATGCAACGATTTTTGGGAGATTTTCATCTCCACTTTTCAAAGATCATAACTTAATTTTTTTATGACAGCACATCAATTCTGCCATTGTTTTTTGGCCATTGACATTTGTTACACTGTCAATCATGCAGCAAAAATGACACAATGCATTGTTTCTGTGGGTCAGTACGATTACAGCGATACCTACATTTTTAAATATTTTTTTAGGTTTTTCCACTTTTCCACAATAAAATCCCTTTTCCCGGAAATTATTTCTTTTTTCTAAATCGCTGCATTCAAAGTCCTATAATTTTTGTTTATTTTTCCATGAACAGAGCTATGTGGGAGCTTGTTTTTTGCGTGATGAGCTGTAGTTTTTATGGGTACCATTTTGGGGTACATATGGCTTTTTGTTTACACTTTTTGTCACGCAGGATAAAAAGTGGGTTCAGTTTGTTGTACAGATACAACGATACCAAATATGTGGGATTTTTATTTTTTATACTAATAGGGGAAAAAGAAAAAAAAAGTTTAACATTTTTTTTTACATTTTTCTTTTTTTTTTACACTATTTTTAACTTTTTTCTACACTTTTCATATCCCTGTTGGGGATTAGTATCATAGCTGCTATGATTGCTTTGATAAAGCTTTGCAGGACTGTCGTGCAATGCCTTATTACTTGTATTAGCGATCATAGGCAATGGCAAAGCAGGACGCCTGCCGCTGTCATCTTATTGACATGGCAACCTGTTGTCCCTCCGCAAATTAATTGAGAGAGTCCGATGACATTAAAGAGGGAGCGCACTACCTCTGTGAACCCTTTACATGCCGCAATCTACATAGATCACGGCATGTAAAGGGTTAACAGCGGGGGTCGCTGATCCGATACACCCCTGCTGTTGCAGCAGGAGGCCGGCTATCGGTGACAGGTGACTCCCGCTACCGGATAGCGTGGGATGTCTTCTGATCTCGCGCTATCCCCAGGGTGTAAGTGTACATGCTGTTGTGTTAAGTACCCCGCAGCCAGGATGTATATTTACGTCCTGTGGCGTTAAGGGGTAAAATATATTTCATTAAATACACTAATGTATTTTATTAAAGCACCCTGGTTCTAAAGGCTCTTTTACACGCAAATACAATCTTTCAAACCATTGAAAGATTGACAGTTTCCGCGATAATTTTGCATAAAGTGCTAATGGGCACTAATGCCTATTAGCACTTTATCAGCTTCATTTACATGAGAGCTGCTTTCAGAACATAGCAGGTGGCCTGAGTTCTGCAATCAGTTCTTTTGTTCTTGCAGGTGCTGTTAGCTGCATACATTGTAATCAGCCACTCCCGTGTAGAACACAGAGTGCGGTCAATGTTATCTTCTCTCCGGATGAACAATGGATTTTAAGATCACCTTAAAAATCATTGTTCAGCCGAAGGGTAAACAATGGTAGCATTTACACACAATGATTATTGCTCATATGCCATTATTTCATTGAATTTTGAGTGACAATCAGTGTGTGTAAATGGGGCTTAAGTAGCTAAAAACCCTTTGGCTATTGGGAGATTTCTAAACAATTGCATGGTGGCACAGATGTTAAATATAAAAGTGAAAAACTTTTTAAGACTATCTTAAAGGCTGCCCCCTCAGTTCTGCTGGCCTAGGCTCCCATTTGCCTATTGGCAAATATGGAACGTTAAAAATAATATATTTACATTTCAGGTAAGATGAGTGTAGCTTCCCTAAATGCTGTATGAGTCATCATGGCAGTTACTAACAACAACAGTTAATAGAATCGCAGTATTTTGATTCAAACTGAGAAGGAATCGGCAGTTGGTGCCAGTCATCGATCGCTCTTTATAGAGATGAGACCGTCTCCCTATTTTTCTCATCAAAGGGATTTAGGAACCTTCTATTTTCAACTGAGACCGGCTGAACATCAGAGGTCGGAAGATTCACCACCAACTATCGGGCAAGAGAGGTAAAATACCAAAATGTTATAAATGGAATTACTGCTCTATGTGATCCCAGATAGGGAGAGTTGTCAATCCACATTAGTGGGAAACCAAAACTGATCAATGGGTTTAACCAGAATAAGAAAAGACTTGGATGACAATGTATATACACTGTATATGGATAGATTTGGGCAATTCTGAATAATGATGGAGATTTTTGAATGACTGAATAAATATGAAGTTATAATGGTAATTTTGAATAAACGCAGATATTTGAGCAGTTATGAATAAATATGAAGATATTTGGATGACCATGAATGAATATGGAGATATGTGTGTGCTTATGAATAATTATGGAGATATTTAGCTAAATATTAGAGATGAGCGAACGTACTCGTCCGAGCTTGATGCTCGGGCGAATATTAGGGTGTTCGGGATGTTCGTTATTCGTAACGAACACCACACGATGTTCGGATGTTCGTCTATATGCGCTCAATGGGGCCGGCGGCAGCAGCGCCAACCCCATTGAGAACATATAGAAGACAAATCCTTCTTCTCTGCCACAGCTGTAACAGCTGTGACAGAGAAGAACGATGTTTGCCCATTGAATTCAATGGAACCGGCAATACAGCCGACTCCACTGAATGCAATGGGCTGCCGGCGATCGCGGGATGAATTGTCGGAAAGGGGTTAAATATATAAGCCCTTTCCTGCAATTCATCCAGAAATGTGTAAAAATAAAAAATATATATATACTCACCTGGTGCCGACAGACGGAGTTCAGCGCGGCAGGCTGCAGTTCTCCTGAACTGCTCTGAACAGCTGTGAGTAGTATTCAGCAGCCGGGGATTTAAAATCCCCGCCTGCTGAATAAGATGCCTCTGAATGGTCACAGCCTGACCAATCAGAGGCCAGCCCTCACTCACACCCATTCATGAATTCATGAATGGGTGTGAGTGAGGGCTGGCCTCTGATTGGTCAGGCTGTGACCATTCAGAGGCATCTTATTCAGCAGGCGGGGATTTAAAATCCCCGGCTGCTGAATACTACTAACAGCTGTTCAGAGCAGTTCAGGAGAACTGCAGCCTGCCGCGCTGAACTCCGTCTGTCGGCACCAGGTGAGTATATATATATTTTTTATTTTTACACATTTCTGGATGAATTGCAGGAAAGGGCTTATATAGTTAACCCCTTTCCGACAATTCATCCCGCGATCGCCGGCAGCCCATTGCATTCAGTGGAGTCGGCTGTATTGACGGCTCCATTGAATTCAATGGGCTAACATCGTTCTTCTCTGCCACAGCTGTTACAGCTGTGGCAGAGGAGAACTTGCTGTGTCGTTCCCATCATTTTCTTGAATTGCCAAGATTTTCACACATGAAAACCTTAGCGAGCATCGGCGAAATACAAAAATGTTCCGGTCGCCCATTGACTTCAATGGGGTTCGTTATTCGAAACGAACACCCGAACATCGCGGGAAGTTCGTTTCGAATAACGCGAACCCGAACATTTTGGTGTTCGCTCATATTTAGTAAATATGAATAAACTTGAAGATATCTGAATGACTATGTATAAATATGGAAATACAGTAGGTGATTATGAATAAGTAAGGAGATTGTTTGGTGATTATGACAAAATATGGAGATACTTGAATAATTATGAATGAATATGAAGATATTTGGGTGACTATGAATAAATAGATTCTTAGATAATTATGAATAAGTAATGAGGTATTTGGGTAGTTATAAATAAATATAACTTTATCGAGGCCGAGGGCTCTACAATCACTTTTAAGTCCTTCACAAAATTAGAAACCCCTTAAATTATAACTTTTAATATTAATTCATTAAAAATACAGGACTAAGGACAAACACACATATATAGAATCAGGTATCCCTGTATGAAATTGTCATTAAAGTGGGACTATTTCCCTCTTCAAGGGATGATTAACACATAGAAGAAAGACTATGACAGTGTGCCTTTCATAGTAAATCAATTCGTCTATTTGTATGTAAAGATGGCAATGCTTCAGAAGGGTTCCCCACCGAGAAATATGGTAAAAAAAGAAGGGTTCCCCACCGGAGATAACCCAAATCTGGTCTTCCTCAAGAGTTGTTTGTATAGATCTAATCCATTGAACCCAAATGTTCGGTCAGGGTAAACAATTCAGAGTCATGGTTTCTTTAATGAACTGCTTCCCCATTGCCTTTCAGAATTTCAGGAATCTCATGTACCTGAACCCAATGCCCGGTTGAAAATGTCAGTATCTAGGCTCAGGATTAACAATAATAACCACTTCAATAAATTCTGGTTTATTTATTCAAGGGTTAAATATTCCCTACAATAATACGTCACAGATACCCAGTCCTCTTTTAGAGGTTTAAGAATCTTGTATGGCTGAAGCCAGTGTCCGGTTACTCAATGTCAGCAACTGGGCTCAAGATTCCCAATCAATGATTCAGTAGGTTCTGGTTTAACTATTCAAGGGTTATACATTCCCTATTATAATACATAGTAACATAGCATGTTAGGCTGAAAGAAGACAAATGACCATCCTGTTCAGTCTGTTTCCACCCCCCTTGTTGATCCAGAGGAAGGCAAAAAAATCAATGAGGCAGAGGCCAATTTAGCCCATGGGGGGGGGGGGGGGATTCCTTCCCGACTCCATAATGGCAGTCAGAATAAACCCTAGATCAATGTTTAAAAGTTTCTGCCTGACACCAAGACCCGGATCAACAACCTTGCTGGGCACTGGCGTAACTATAGGGGATGCAGGTGATGCCGTTCAACCCGGGCCCAGGAGCTTTAGGGGGCCCATAAGGCCTCTCTTCTCCATATAGGGAGCCTAGTACTATGAATAAAGCATTATAGTTGGGAGACCTCTTACAGGTTTTGCATTGGGGCCCAGAAGTTACACTTCTGCCGCTGGTTATTTATTGTCTATATCCTGTAATATCATAGCGCTCTAAAAAGTTGTCTAGCCCTCTCTTAAACTCCTTTATTGATTTTGTCATCACCACGTCCTCAGGCAGAAAGTTCCACAGTCTCACTGCTCTTACAGTAAAGAACCCCCTTGTGTGTTGTGATTCACATGTTCCCTATTATAATAGTTCAGTAAGTTCTGGACCAATTATTTAAAGGTTATACATTCCCTATTATAATGGCTCAACGCGTTTCTTTGATCTCTCAAATCATCAGGATGGAACCTTGTTAATAAGTTGTATTCTTAGCATATAGTTAAGTGGAAAAGATGGATCTTCTTAAACCAATTCCTGATTCATACAAACCACCAGTCAAGTATGAAACCTAACATAGCGAAAAGCAGGAGGAGAAAAGTATTTATCTATGAATCTTAATGCCAAAACCAGAGCAAAGAATAACCCTGCGGAAAAAATGTTTTTTGTTCCTGGGGGTTAACAATTGGAGTCAATCCCCCCAAAAAATCCAAACCTCCCTATCTAGCAAAACTCGAGATCAATCTCCCAAGTACAGTAAGAGATAAGGATAAAATCGAGAGGAGAGTAGTATAGCCACTTGTCCTGATGGTAGACTACCATATGGCATTGCGTATGGGCAGCATTTCCATATGTATCTCTGCTCTGAACAGAGCAAGGAATTAAAAAAAAAAATCACACTGCACATGTCCGTGACATCATATTCCCGGACATGCACAGTGCCAATCTCAGCCTGTATGCGGTCTCTGCCAGCACAGCGTATGGGCTGTAATGCGTACAACGCTGTGGGAGACTTGCAGCATTGTACGCATACGCCTGTTGGAACGAGCTCTTATGGACACTATACAAGAGTAATTAGGATGTAAAACTAAAATAGAGTTTTATGTGTCTTTATTTCATTTTTAGCTACATAATGATCTTAGTGCAGTGAAAGGTGTCATTTATTGTACTATTTTACATTTTTCTGGGGCAACAGTATCAGCTTCTATTATGGCAATTATATATATATATATATATATATATATATATATATATATATAGATACACACACACACACACACACACCTTCAGAAGAAGCCAGGTCCCCGTTATTCATGTTAAAGGGGTTTTCCATGGAAATACTATCGTTATCATCAGGATAGGTCATCAATAGTTGATTGGCTGGAGTCTATCGCTCGGGACCCCGACCGATTAGCTGTGCGGGCGCATGCTGTCAGCACCGTCAGCATGCAAAAACATAAATTGCTGTGATTGATTCGTCGAGCGCCAGCTCTGAGTGGCTGACGCGGCGCGTGAGGAACCAATCACAGCAATCTCTTGCTGGAGGCGGGGTATTCAAGCCCCATTACTAGGAAGACAATGCTCTCTCAGTGCCAAGGACTTCACGGAAGCCTGCAGGAGCGCCGCAGCCCAGCGTGAGGGACCTGGGTGCCTTTTGACAGCCTGCAGCCTCGGAGTGAGGGGTTAATAAACTCCTTTAGTGCCATTATGTTGATATTCAAGACATCAGAATTAAAATAAATCTCACCCCTCTTGACCTAGATGCCTTGTACACACGCACACACAGTACATACGCAAGCATACATGTTATATGATACACACACACAAAATATATGTAGAAATCTATACACACATACATACACACAAATACATTGAGTGGGCAATAGAAATAGATGTGGTAAAATTGCATATTTTTTCCCCATGATTTTTGAGCGTCGGTGCTGCTTTTTCTCACAAGATCATCGCTGACACTCACGATTTTCCAGCTCATTTTTATTACGCGATAGTTAAAATCAATAGGACTTTCTTATGGTAAAATCGCAACGCAAGGTTGTTGCATTACGATGCAATAAAAATAGGGCTCCATAGGGAAACATAGGAGATAAAAAAAATCACACATCGCAGAAAGAGAGCATACCGCAATTTTTTTGTTCTCTCAACAACGCATCAGGTAAAAAAAACATCAGTAATTGGAAGGAAACCATTGAAAATCATTGGTTTTATAATCTGTTTTTTTACTTACCCTCGCATCATGCAAAAATCCCACGATTTTCTAGCCCCTGGGAAACTACCCTTAGGGCTTATTCACATGAACATATATTGGCCGGCCGTGAAAATGGCCAGCTGATATACACTACTGTGTGATGCAAGGGGCGGTGTATATGCCATCGGGCGAGGGAAGACAGCCCTTTGCTCCCCCTCGCCGGCTCTCTGCAAGGGAAGGAGGCGGGACGGGCATTAGCTAGTGTGCTGAGTTTCCATGCTGCAGTTTGCAATGGGAAGGGTGGGCTTAGCCCTGCCCTGTCCTGCCCCTCCCATTGCAAACAGCGGCAAGGGGCGGAGAGGAGAAGAGTAGGGGGTGGAGTTTAGCAGTCACGCTGCTAACTCCCTCCCACCTCCCTTCTCCTGCAGCTGTCATAGGCTCCCATAGGAGTCAATGCAGCTGTCGCCGCCGACGTAAGAGTGCTGCAGAGATACGCCCATGTGCACTGATGCATTGGAAACCAGAGGGGTAGCGTACATCGACCAGGGCATGAAAACCCGGCTGATATACGTCCGTGTGCATAAGCCCTTAGGGTGACTTTACACTAAGTAACTATGTTTCAGATAGTCACTCAGAAAAGTTACTGAAATGTCACTGTAAAGGCAGGCGAAACTGGAATCGGGATACGATACGAAGACCAGGCTTAAAAAAGTGACGCAAGTGTTGTCCAATAACTTATCTTCACCAGCTGGGCGTTTTTACACGGCCATGTGAATGAATGCATTGGAATCCAATGCTTCACATGGTCGCGATTTTCTATCGTAACTAGATTAGTCTTGCAAAAGACTGGTGTGAATAAGGCCTAAGGAAACCAGTGAAAAGCGTGGGCAGAGTGTGGACACTCCTTGCTGATGCTGGCCAGGTTGAATTCAAATCCAACGTTCCATGGATCCATGTTAGTGCCAACCTCTGAACCACCATGCCCCCCCCCCCCCCCGTGTTGATCTTGCATAATTACGTTACATGAAGTTTCATGTAAATCTGAACCTAAACATCTTTCAAGTCGTCATCGCACTGAAGTATTTTAGCATGTAAAACAGAGAGAAATAAAAAAGACCAATAAAAGTCACTTTGCTTACGTGTGATTTTCTTTGCTCCATCTTGTTGTTCGATAGTAATGGTAACTAGAGTGTTTGTGTAAGCAGTGAAGTCGTAAGAAGTTATTCCACTATAACGTCTTCCAAGAACAAACATATGACGTAGGTATCAGGTTGAGCATTACAGGTCTACCTCTAATGTAGTATGAAGAAAGAAAGAAAAATAAAGAAACAAGAGTTTCCAGGTAGGAAAAAAAAATTAAGTGACATGTTTGGCCTATTCTTTGTTTGTGTGCTCCAGTTCACGAGCAGATGTAGACTAGCTGGCAGTAGGCAGGGGTTGAAGAACATGTGTTTTCTGTTCTTTATGACATGTCAAGCAAATAGAGAAAAAGTGGCTTATAAAGGAATTGCCCCGGGTCACTGTATATTAACATTAGCTGGTAACAAAGCAAATTAAGGATTTTATTTACTATAAAATGCTCCATAAAGCTTATAAATACACACATCTGATTTGGCTTCAGCAATCATTGCACTGTCCTAAAAGTGGCTATGAAAGTTGTATAACAGAGGGATTTTTTTAAAGTGATTCTCCACCTAAATTTATGATATTGTGCTTTATCTTCCCTCGGTTCACTGCCTGTCCACCGAACAGATGAGTCAGGTAATATGGACTGGTTATTGGGATTAAATAAGCTAATAGAGGGTATTAAAAAGCTCAACAAGGGTGTCTTGAACTGTTCACTATGGCATTAAGCTGATGGAAAAGGCAGGGCTGCGGCAAGGCATAGGTGACTGTTGCCACCTCCCAACAAGCCCTAGGTGATGTTACAGTAATAATATGTTTTCTATTGTATATATCTTTGCATATGTTTCTCACATCAGCCTATGCAAACACACATATACTGTATATATATATATATATATATATATATATATATATATATATATATATATATATATGTATATCGTTCTTCTTAGTAAATAGCAGCAGCTAAATGGTTAACTTGTTCATGTTATACACTAGAATGTATTAGATTCTTGTATTTACCTCCTACTGGCCTTTCTCACGAGAGAGACCTACATTCTGATAAGAGGAGCTGCTCGTTCCCTCCTTTGCGTTCCTCAAGCCAAGCAGTAATATTAATGAGTTTATTCTCCATTAAGTTTTGTTCATCTTTGTTTTCTTGGAAATCACAAGTTTTAGTAGTAACACACACCTTAAGGCATTAACATATGTTAATCATTAGAAACTAGAGCCTATCCTGTGCTCTTATTACTTTAGGGGTATGTATTTCTATTGCTACGCCATTTGGAGTATATATGTACCATGATGCTATTAATAAATCAAAAGCATATTGCCTTTGATACAGCTGTGTGTCCTTGGCTTTATCGGCGTGCACACACTTCTCAATAACCAATTTGGAACAAATCAAAGGGACCCATTGGGGTTCCGATAACAGTGATTATATTATCAATTATTTTGTGCTCCCTTTTTGCAGAGAGGGATAGCCTGGCAGTGGTAGGGGTCCCAGAGGCAGGGAGGGACGATTGGTAGGCAAAGATAGGTGACCACTTAGGGCATCATCTCATATCAGCCCAGAGGAGGGCTTATTTTTAATGTACGAAAAAACTATTGGAACTTATACAAGTTAATACATTTTGGAGTAAAATTATCCCTGCTGTTGCAGAGTCCTGTCTTAACCCCAATAGAGGGTTTAGAAGAAGTTTTGACCTTTGGGATACAAACATTTTTTGTTCTGGATAGACCTAATGAGTCCATCGTAGGGGAAAGAAGATGATCACATACTGTACATACAGCTGAAAGAATATGAAAAGTTAAAAATACCATTCTACATAAATCCTGAAGTACAGTATTGTCTTCCTAAAACCACATCTGTTTGCATGTTACTACTGCTATCGTAAATCCAAAAACAAGGGAGTTATTTCACATTTTAGAATAGGAGATTATAGTTAGGACTGTGGTTAACTATGCATCCAGACCTGCTTGTGTATTACTGCGACTGCATAAAATAACAGAACTGTAGAGGGGATTCCTTGGAGTAAACATTAATTTACAATCTCTAGTATAGGTCAATGGTGGTCATGATGTGGTTCACAAGCCACATGTTGCATGTCCTGCTCCAAATACAGCTCCAAATACACTGCTGCTTCCCTTTCCGCACGGTAGATAAATTCCCCATCATCATCTTCAGTTAGTGTCGGCTCCTCTCAGCATTGATGGTTTAGTATGTGATTCATCATAGCCATGGGAGATATAGCTACACATCTCTGCTCGACCTTTCCTCTCCAGCTTAAGACCTGTGGCTGCACCGTCAAAGAAGAGCTCAAGATGAGTGATGACCTAAGTTTGTGTCTGAGCATGAAGTTTTGAATTTATTTTGGGGGTCTGAGTCTGGGGTCCAAATTAATTTTGATTAAACATCTGTAAGAAGATGGTAGATACTCAACTAATCACCCTGAACTTTGTTTATACAAAAGGGAAAGGACATTACAGTTTTGGACGAAAAGAGCTTATTCTGCCTCAAACAGTTGGAGATCTGATTCTATCAGTACTACTGACATGCTTCCAGTCTCAAAAACTTGTCTAACACCACTAGCCGTGTGACGTGGCATCAGGAATACTTATTTTACAGCCGTCTTGTCCATCTGTATGCAGAACAGAGGGGGGAGCAGGGGGCTCAGCAGCCAGAAGAGGACCATTTGTGGTTCTCCTACCTGTCCTCCTGTCCCAGGGGAAGGCTGCTATGGATATCAACCAGAGAACATATTTTCTCTCTGATTGTCATGTGTAGGCATTTTCATTTTTTTCCAGAAAAGGAGTAAGAAGATGAGAACTTGTTCATTTAATCATTCCTCAACACCACTCACTGCTGACTGCAACATCTAAGTGTTCTTACAGCACGAACGAACTACACACAGGTATAAATTCTGCCTTTGCAGTGGAGCGGCACACTGCCCTCTCTTGGTGTGATGGTCTGAGGGGGCATAGTATACAACAGTTGGTCCCTCCTAGCAGTGGTACGATGGACAATGACAGCTCAGCAATATGTTCAGGACATCCTGCAGCCACATGTGTTCCTCCATGGTGGCTTCCAGCAGGATAATGCTTGGCCGCACACACAAGTGGGTCACAGGAATGTCCCAACAACATTGCCACACTGCCATGGCTGTTCGGTTGCCAGAGTTCTCGTTAATAGAACATGTATGGGACCATCTGGGACGCCAACTTTGACAGCCTACATGTTTGCGTGATCTAGAGGCTCAGTGTCTGTTACTGACCTATCTGCTCCTTTTACTCTACCTGCCTTCTGATACAGTGCAGTCAATACCTACACCAGAGTTATGTGCCGTAAGGCTTATTTCGCATGGGTGACAGCAATATCGCTGCTAGAAAATCACAGTGATATTGCACCTGTGTTCTGTGCGATATCGCTGCATTTTCTCGTGACGATATTGCAGGATTTTCAGGGGGGAGGGGCTTAAAATATAAAAATAAGCCCCCCCCCCCACCCGCCCAAAATAAGCCTTAGCTGCATTTAAAAAAACTTCTCCTCTGGCAGTTCAGTGGCACTTCCTGGTCAGGGGGTTCAGAAAACACGCCTCCAGGAAGCGCTGGCTCTAATTGGTTCTCGAGCACCATGACTTAGCCAATCACTGTAGAGTTCGATGAACCAATCACAGCCATTCAATTAAATTATATCATTAAAATTACAACTCATCAAGCAAGAAAGAAGCCTCATATGACTATGTGGATAGAAAACTAAAAACGTTATTGGTCTTGGAAGACAACAAAGAAAAGTGGACATAAAAGCACAATATGGCTTAAGAGGTTAAAACTTATATATTTTATTACTTTTTAAAATCCACACAAAAAAGACAATTATTTTTAATCTTAAATCTTATTTGAAACAAAAAATAAAGCCTATGCTGTACATATGCTAAGTCGTCAGGAATAATTTCAAGCAAATTTGTGCAGTGCATTAAATCTGCATGTTCTTTTCTTGATCATGCAACACCTATGCCCAATATTTCTTTCCCCCAATGAGCAGGCAAGAACTTTTGGCTGAACGTTCATTTGCCCAATAATAGGACCATGTAAAGGACCTTTCATACAGACCCTTTTATGCATCATGAAAGTCTGCCCAAGTATTCCTTTTCCAAAATATTAGTCTATGTAGATGTACTTGTGATGAGCTGACAAGTGAGCAAACGCATTCGTCCGCAGATCACCTCCTTTAAGCTAGCATAAGGATCCTTTTACAATTATTAATTTTGTCAGGTTCTGAGTGCCTATCAAGGAGATAGGAGCTTGTCTAGTATGGCTTTTACTCGGTCCAATTTAGACTCTATGAGGAGAAAAACGGTTCTTCAAAGAGTTGGGCATAGGATCTCTGTTCTTGGGATAGGTGGAGGTCTTAGCGTGGAGGCATAGCTAAAGGCTTATGGGCCCAGGTGCAAAAGTTTATCTTGGGGCTCCCCTACTTCTCCTAACCAATTAACACAGAGGCATAACTTGAAGCTCCTGGGCCCCAATGCAAAACCTGTAACAGGGCCCCCAACTATAATGCTTTATTTATAGTACTTGACTAATAGGCTTCCAAGGCTCCTGGGCTCGGGTGCAACTGCATCCCCTGAATGCCCTATAGTTACACCAGTGTCTTAGCGGTAGGCCCCCATTGATCAGACTTTTATCACCTATCCTATGGATATAGTTACAGAAGATACAAATCAAGAACTGACACAATAGATCACCATCTTATCAGAAGTTGTTTAGTTCAAAATGATTTCAAAACCAAACTCCAAATCTACTTGCAATAAAGGTTGGGTCCATATTGGAATTTTTCCACTGTTTTTAACACTTTACTATATAAACCCTTTCCGATACAATTAGTATCCTAGTTTTCTTAGGAGGTTTACTCTTTTTCTGCCGTCATACAACGGAGCTATCTGCTGGCTAAAGCCAGTACTGCATGAGGTGACACGCTGGATAGGCTCCGACAGCAGAGAGGCTGGCAATATACAGTAAGAGAACCCCCGATGGACATCTTCAAACATCGGAGCTGTACAGCCGTAAAACATAATGTCTTTAGACGTCAGACAGTGGATTGGAAAGGGTTAAACAGTTACATATCAGGTATCCTAAAGTTGAACCCCATTAGCTGGTCTTGATGCAGCTCTTGGCTCTACAGTAAACATTTGCATGACCAGTAAAGCTCTCTCTCACAACTAGTAAATACACAAAAGATGGTGGACCATATGGTCCAATGTTACTATGTGAAACGTTCACGAGAAATTCTTTTTACAGGGACAATCTGGAAACACTATCCTTGTCTATTTGCTTCTTAATAATTCAGTAATAAAAGACTAAATTACATGCAGATTTTTGTAAATGTAGTCAATATGAAAGGACACAAATGTTCCACACACGTCCGCTATGACTTGCAGTAAAATAAAGATCAACCGCCCAAGCTATTGGAGCACAAGCAGCTCACTGCCACGGGCGAGTACTGAAATAACACAACCACAATCCATTTTCATAAACAATAGAAAGAGCCTATAAGCTGCAGGCGGACTGCGCACCTGTTTTATATTATGTTCCTTCATGAAAGAAGGAGTAGCTGATCCTTTGTAGCATCATGTGTCCTTCTACATAGAAAATATCTATGTTGAAAACAGGATGCACGCTTGACATATTGTATATACTGAGCTTTACTTAATCAAAGCAACATCTCCATTATTTAACATTGATCACTTAATGATTTACAAACACCATAAATTTCTTTGAGGCCCAAGCCAACAAAGGCAATAACATTGATTTCATCCGGCTTCATAGACTTGAAGTTCTTGAGCCCCATTACAAATTCTGTAACCGGGCCTCCATCTACGATGGACCATTTATAATACTGGTATATTCTTCTGTGACAAAAAAGCCACCTCACTTAGGTGCAAATGAAATGTCTGCACCCTTACTAGTTAGGCCATTGTATCAGTTATTTTATCTGGACATCATGGTGCTCAGACTAGTGTTGGGTCCACCAAAGGAAATTATTCTCTATATGTGCTTATCACGTCTACTTGCAATTGCATCATAGTCTTTGCTGTCATTATTGCCATGTAAGACATATGATCAATTAGATCTAACTAGGTAATTGTGACTCATACTATAAGAAATAGGCCCTAGTGGTAAGAGATTAGTTCCAAAGTTAGTTCCAATAGGGCTGTCTTCCTATCTGAGTCTTGGTCAACCAGAGGATCCACTGGTTCTCTAAGGGGATCCTTCCGAATCTGATACTCAGGGTATAGCATTTCTACATTATAGTACTGGGATTGTGAATTGGATTCTGACCAGGACAATATCTACATGGAACTTGCATGACCTCCCCACCTTGTATAGACTCCATGATGGTGTTTATTGCATGAGATTTGCACTTTTGGAGACTACAGAGTTTAAATATTTAAGTCTTCTGTGATGCCCCAATGGCTACCACCTTTCACTACTTGTGGAAGCTCAGATAAATGGTAGAATCATGTCTGGTGACATCCTGGTCAGTTGATTCAAACAACAGGAAGATGAATGCAGTTGGATGGACTGTTATAGAGGCTGTAAACCTGTGGATCTGTGTAGAATAAGTCATGTAACATAATTATAAAGTTACCTAATTTTTAACGAAAGCCACACAGTATGTAAACTGTAGAACAGAGTGCAAAGGTGACCATACATTTATTAAGTTTACATTTATATATAAATGCTTATGTCCATATATGAATACCCTTTATATGGAACTGGTCATAAAAGATTTGTTTTGGAGGCATTTTCTAGGTAGCCCATGTATGGATGTTCATATCAGCATATAATCACTTAAGATCTTGCAGCAGGTTCCAAGATAGTATATTGTATAAATTACTTAGTATCTCAAATGTACCTACATGGTTGGCCTTAGCTAAATGCAGCCCATTTGGTCACACAGGGCGTCAGGCACCAGCTTGTAGGAGGTGCACCAGACAGATATAGGTTGGGGGTGATTGCCTCTCTTAGGTTTAGATGATCTTCTTTCTCTGTGCAGCAGCGTCTTGTGGAGTTACACGATTCATCCTTTTCCTGGCTCTGTCGCCTTGCCTCTGATGTTTCGAGGTGGTGCTGTCAGTGCATCGGTGCACACACAACACAATTGGTTAGTTGTGCTACTGTATTTATGTTATGAACCTAGCTCTGGTGCTGCATTTGTATTTTGAGCTTGGTTCTGGCAATGTCTCTATATACTGAGATTGATTCTGGTGCTGCATTTATGTTATAAGCTGTTTTCTTAGGTGCTGAGTTTGCTTCTGGTAAGTATTTATTCATTGAGGTGTTTTGATGTAAGTAAGCTCCTATCCTGCTGCTTTCTTCAAAAGCAGAATACATGCAGACTACTTATCATTGCACTATATGCATAGTTTTTTTTTTCTTATGATGGGGCATCAGAAAAAATCATGCTTAAGGCGTCATCTAACTCAAGATAAGCACTATGTAGCTATTGTTACCATTTTAAGTAAATCATTAGTACATGTAAAGATATTGTAGCAGGCCGGGGAGACAGCGGGTTAAACCTGATGGCATGTCACAAGTGGCTCTACTGCCTCTTCCCGGTGTATCCAAAGCTGCAGCCGGCCCAACCTTGTTTAGGGCCCGGTATTAACAACCGTGTCAATCAGTCTGCTACTTATCTGTCACCTGACGCCAGGGCCTCTTTCCGGGTGAGCTATCACCCATCTCAAATAAAAGAGCCCACAGTCAAATGATCATTTTAAACCAGAGGCACGGGGTTTTTTATACTCACAATTTCAACTTTGATTTTCCAAGTATAAAACACTTTGACAGTATTTAGGCAAAACACTCCTCCTTGTACATTTTCTTTCCTGACATTAGACGTCATCAGTCTCAGTTATTTGATGGATATTCTCTGGGGGTACACTTCTGACACGAAGCGGAACACATACAACTCTCTCTTCTATTGCTTGCTCTGTCTTTCCTTTGACTGTTACAGCACACTCAGTAAACTCTTGCCTTACGCTCAACATGTCCCTTAATACAGTAGATTAGCAAGGAACCTGCAACCACGACCACCAACTCCTCAAGCAGGATCCAAACTCTTAGCTTCAGTTACTAGAGAGGATGTATCCCATAGCAAATTAGATAGGCCAGAGGCTCTGCTCAGGCCGAAGCACAAGAGCTTCAGCCTCCCGCTCATGCGTCTTCCTCCACCAACTACATCACCACTCTCACTCTCACCGTCTACTCTAGACTTCACCTCCTAGCTTGTCTAACTCTCCAATCACACCTCACACAACAAGTTAGAGGGGACAGAATCACCACCACAAAGATTGGTAGCACCAACACAGACGGACAAATACACGTACAGACACACAAAAGACAGACTACATTAGATGGGCACACACGACTCAAAGATACCCCACTCTGGGCCGCTGCAATATGAAATGCTGCAATATACATTATTAGGGGCACCTACCAGCAGCTCCAGGTTCCCATTTCCTGGAAATGGGCTCTCTGCAAGTGCTCTGAAACCTCCGAGAAAATATGGTAAATGAAAGACAGGGAGGAGGGAGATGCAGCTGCAGGGAAAGCATAATTGGGAGATATTTTATTATCAGAGCTTGTTGTGTATAGCTGTATGGGATTTGTGGGAACAGGACATTACAATAAAGTAAGGCTGCTTTCACGCCTGTGTTGGGGCTCAGTTCAGGGTTTCCACCTCTCTGCTCCGCCTTTGGAGGAGAGAAACTGAAATTAAACTGAAGAAAATGGATGCCTTCTTTCCTCATCACAGGGTAAGGGTGCCTACGCACTTGCGATTTTTTTTCCTGTGATGTTTTGCGTTTTTTCTCAAGAGCAATTAGTATAGAATGTGTTCTTGTCCATCTGGGGTTTTTTTCCGTTTCGTGGGGTTTTTTCACATAGGAACTGTCAGTTGCATATGTCTCCTTATTTTTCTCTTAATGCACCCATGATTGTCAATGGAGGGCTGCAAAAAACGCGCAAAAAACACCGCGAAAAACGCGCAAAAAACGTGCGAAAACGCCGCGTTTTTCACACGCGAAAATCGGCAACGCAAGTGGGTAGGCGCCCTAAGGGCTTAAACGCACAGGTGTGTTTTTGTCCAGTTATGTGGCCATGATAATCACGGCCACATAGCAGGACAAAACAAAAGCACGGATTTCAATAATTTCTGTGGTTTCCTTTTCATTATTGGGTTTCTCACCTGAAGAGAAAAAATAGGACTTGTTCTATCTTTCACGCAAAAAAAAGAAAACCTTATGTGCAACTAAGCTCCATAGCGGCGAGCGTAGTTGCGCATTTTGGTCGTCTGAAAATGCCCTAAAGTTGCAACCAGCAATGATTGTATTACATGTACAACATGTATTACATGGGCAAGCCAAGTCTGATGGAGCAGGGACTGCTAAGACTCAACGTATCTTAGACCTAACGCAGTAGAAGGGAGTATTGAGTGGAGGGGCCCTCTATAACCTCCATATGCCCTAATATGACAATCCCTTTAATATATGTTGAGTATATAATCATTATTGAGTTTATTCAAGTTCAGATTACTGTTGGCTTGAACTTTCTATGACACTAATATAATTCTGTATTTAGATCACACCCTCCAGTCATAATACAACATTTTTGGTTCCACAACACAAGTTTTTATATATTTCTGGGTCTATTCAGGACATAAACTAACCAAACTTTTGGATGAGCTCACGTCGCCCTGTGGAGGAGACGGCACATTAGGGTGATGGCTTGTCAAACTTTCTCCACAATTGAATGGCTTTTGCTTTACACAAATGTCAGACGTGAATGAATTCAAACAGAGAGCAAAGAGGGGAGTGGGTGACAAAATCATTCCTTTTCCAAATTTGCCCTTTTCAGTCTATAACTTTCAATTATAGTGACTGCTGTAATGACAGCTACGGTATGGCCAAACTCCACCCAGACTGTACATTAATGTCATCAAGAGAATGTAATAATGTGCTAAGTGATTTAGAGCACACTGTAGTTTAATATTTTAATTTTCTTTAACTTAAAACATTGTTCACCTTCATAGCCAATATGACAAATGAAGCAATTTTGCAAATACGCATGGTTAAAAATATCCTGCTCTTCTGTGTACACAGGTGCTGTGCAGATCTATGTGTTGCCATGGTAACACATCAAACAAACTGTACTTTAATTCTGCAGTCATATTCTTTACCATATGCCCCCTACTTCTTACTGATTAAATGTAATTTAACTAAAAGTAGGGGACACATTTATGATGGCAGGAGGGCATGAGCTGACTTTCTGATGGTGCCAACTGCTTAACTGGTGAACTCCATACCCAAAACTCCTATACAGTAGCTGAAGGGGGGTGTCTGCACTTGTCTGCTCCCAATCTACTAGTTAAAGGCTATGGACACCTTTGGAGGACAGTTTCTTCATTTAAAGGCATGTCCACTCATTGACAAATAAAGTAATGCACCAAGAAGGAGTTCTCAGAATCGAATAAAACTTTATATGTGTGATTGTAATGATGATATAGGAAAGTGAATAGAACATCAGAGCGAAAGGATAGGTTTATTGGGGAAAAATGTACAATTCAAAGGAGGCCCTAGTACATTGTTGTACCACCTCTAGCCTGGATACGTGATGAGATATGCTCAGGCATGGAGGCATACAGGCTGCGTATGTTATCCGGCGGCACATTTGTCAACAGATGTTGCAATTGGGCCTCTAGATCTTCCAAATGGGTCTCTACACTCATAATTCTGCCAAAACTGGTATCCCAATGGGTCACATAGATGCTCAATCAGCAATAAATCTGCCAACTGTTCAGGCCAAGGAAGTGTGGCAACCTGGGGGATGTATTCCTGGGAAACCATTGCTGGTATATCCTGCTGAAAAATGCCTGTTGGAAGTCCTGCCATGAGAGGAACACATGTGGCTGCAGGATTTCCAGCACATTTCATTGATCTGTTAGTGTCCCTCTATTACTACTAGGGGTGATCGACTGTCATATGCGATGGCTCCCTAGATATTACACCAGCAGTTGGGACAGTGACAAAGGCAGGATTGAAGCACTCAACATGAGGCTTCCATTTCTGAACTCAACCATTGTCGGCTCCCAAATGGAACCTGGAATCGTCACTAGAGACCATATGGTTCCAGTCTGTAGCAGTCTAGGTTTCTTGTTCATGACACCACCACAACTGAAGGTGAAATTGTTGGGATCTTAATGGCAGGGCACATAATGGGTGCTAAGCACCTGGAAATGGTCCTGGCAGAGATGGTTCTGGTGCAACATTTTTAAGCAAAACTTATTGCAAAAATGATTGTCAGTCCAAAATACATGTATGTAGGTGAAAAAAAGACTTTGTCTCCCAAAGATGTCCATAGCCTTTAATCTAACATAACCAGGGTACAATCCAAAAATGCACCTCTCCTGCAAAACTTACAAAATTTTTTTGCCCATGGCCCATTACAAGTCTTCTCTGCCCAATGCATACTGTCTTCTCCATCTGCACTTTCCCCAGCCTGCTTAAGTGGTAATGTGTCTGAGATGTCTGAAACAGAAGATAGAAGTGAGCTAACTGAACCTTCCCTCACAATGCAGGAAATTCTTAACTCTCCACACACCTCTTTGCAGGAGGAGTTTAGATCCAGGCTAAGAGAGAGCCAGACACATATATTGGCGCTATGAGATAGAATAGTGAAGATTGAAACTAAGATGGCAAAGTATGCCACTTTACATAACTTGATTGATGCTCATGCCACCCTTAAGAGGAAGTGCAGCAACTCAAAACCAAGATTCGTGATCAGGGGGGTGGATTCTGCCAGAACAAAATCCAAATCTGAAGGATCCCAGAATCTGTGTCTGATTTGGTACTTTCACAAATTGCTACAAGCCCAACTGCCATATTCTGATAAACTAGACTTAATGGTAGATAGAATTCACAAGATATACTGATGTGCCAAAAGCCATGGGACAGGAACTCAGGAACTTATGTAATGTGGGAACCCCTCTAGCCTAGCAAAGTGCAGCAACTCAACATGGTATTGATTCAACTGGACAAAGGATGTCTGGATGGATGTTGAGCCATATCGCCTGGATAGCCACCCTCAGCTTCTTGTTATTTGTAGATGTAGGATTTCAGGTGCGAATGGACCTCTTTGCTACATCCAATAAATGCTTGATTGGGTTCAGGTTGGGTGAACATATAGGCCACACCATTCATATAAACTTTCCAGAATGTTTCTCGAACCAAATGCAGAATGGGCTGCAAATGTTCACCAAGCAGCTAAACATTGGTCAATCATATTTTAGGTGGATCAGAGGACCTAACCCATGCCATAAGAACACACCCCACACCAGTATAGAACCACCACCAGCCTGCACAGTGCCTTGTTGAAAAATGAGGTCCGTGGCTTTATGGGTCTATGCCAAACACCCGAGAAAACGCCACTTCATAGTTAATTTACATACTGTTATCTCATGACTTTCAAAATCAAAGTGATTCGTATTCATTTTTTCAAGATCAAGGAAGCCGTCCTCCAGCAATTACTACACAATCCTAATCTTCTAGAGCTATTCAAAGACCTTTAGAATTTTCTTAAATTCTCAGTTGCTACTTTGGCACATAGTGCAAATTTGATCCACTGAGAAAAAAAGCAAACAGAAAATAATATTCCAAATTGATGAGGTTCTCTGATAAAATTGTTAAATCAATGTTTCAAAATATCTTTAATGCTAATGTCAAGCTAAAAAAGTGGGTATAATAGTCAAACCAGTAGTAGCACTTGATTCAAATGTTGTGTCTGATCCTGACGGAAGATTTATAATCCTTGAATATACAATTAAAAAGGCTTACCTGCTCTGAACTATAGATGACCTATCGTCAGGATAGGTCATCATTAGTTGATCTGCAGGGTCCACCAGCCGGAACCCCCGCAGATCAGTTACACATAGCTGCTGTGGGCTAGATACACATATCTTTGTACCCTCTATGGCAGCCCAAAGTAATATGGCAGGCAAAGTTCCCACTCACTTGAATGGGACCTGTGTCTGCAGTATTATCCCATTCTGCTGCAGAGTGTACAGAGCTGTGTGTTTCCGACATGCAGAATCTCTGTGTGGCCCTGATGAACAGCTGATCAGCAGGGGTTTTAGGTGGCAACCCCTGCCAATCAACTATTACCCTTTTCAATCCAATTTTGGATTCAGGTGTTTTCTAAAAGGCTTTCTCTTTTTGCTGTTATACAATGGTGCCATCTGCTGGCTAAAGCCAGTGTGTGCGCCAGAGAGGCTCCGGCAGCAGAGTGGCTGGCAATAGACGGTAAGAATACCCTGTCGGATATCTTCTGACATTGGAGCTGTACAAGCTTCAATCAGAATGTAGGAAGATGTCAGACAGTGGATTGGAAAGGGTTAATTTCCTCTCCTAAGGATTGCTCATCAATAGTTCAGAGCTCCTTTAAGGCTAGTTTCAGATGAGCGTAATAAAATATGTCCGTGATATGGATCCATGTTAGACGTGTTTCAAAAGACATTAGATTGATGACATTGTCATCAATTTTTTATCGGTATTTGCCTCCATACTTTTATTATTTTCTATTGGGCAAATACTGATCCGTATTTGCCCGATAGAAATGACTACAAAGATGGAGGCAAATACGCAAAAATTAAATTGTGCTGAACTGAACAACGCTGATTTTATGGTCTGCATGGAAGATCCAGTCAGCAATTTATTGCCCAATGAGGTTTTTACTGTATGTGTTCACATGGCACAATTATTGTGCAAACCTCCCGATCTAACGAGCAATTTGCACAACAATTGTGCTATGTAAAAGGGGCTTTATCTCACCCCCTTAAAGGGGTTGTCCCGCGCCGAAACGGGTTTTTTTTTTTAACCCCCCCCCCCCCCGTTTGGCGCGAGACAACCCCAATGCAGGGGTTAAAAAAACAAACCGGAGAGTGCTTACCTGAATCCCGGCGGTCCGGCGTCTTCATACTCACCTGCTGAAGATGGCCGCCGGGGTCTGCTCCCTCCGTGGACCGCAGCTCTTCTGTGCGGTCCATTGCCGATTCCAGCCTCCTGATTGGCTGGAATCGGCACGTGACGGGGCGGAGCTACACGGAGCCGGCATTCTGCACGAGCGGCCCCATTGAAGACAGGAGAAGACCCGGACTGCGCAAGCGCGGCTAATTTGGCCATCGGAGGGCGAAAATTAGTCGGCTCCATGGGAACGAGGACGCTAGCAACGGAGCAGGTAAGTAAAAAACTTTTTATAACTTCTGTATGGCTCATAATTAATGCACAATGTACATTACAAAGTGCATTAATATGGCCATACAGAAGTGTATAGACCCACTTGCTGCCGTGGGACAACCCCTTTAACAATCCCAAAGCAAAGAATAAAATCTCACTTACAAAAGATACATAATTATTCCATCTTAGAACCCAACTCCATGACCTTTTACCCCTCAGCTACAAACACATCAAAATAGTGGGTGATAGGGCCAGTTCATTATTGGCACCAGGGGTTAAAACATTTGTAGCTAAATGTAAAATAGAATTTCTAGAGTACCAATCACATATACCAAATAGTTACTCAGTAAAGATAGCTCAATTGTACAGTAACTTGTGGGATACCTACTTGTTCATCAACCTTCTGCTGACTTAGTTCAAAACTTTTTGACATCCTTTAAATGCCCTTCTGCTACCAGAGATCAATAAGAATTTTGTAAACATATTTGGGGATAGCAAATATGCTTAGAGTTTTTAATCTTTACCACTTTTGCACAACAATAGCAATTTCATATAAAAAAGCAATGGCAGAATTACTGTTTTTCATGTCACTGTATTTCAAGGGCTATAACTTTTATTTTTCGCCTAGGCAGATTCAACGATGTTGAGATCAGGGCTCTGTGGGGGCCATACTGTCACTTCCAGGACTCCTTGTTCTTCTTTACGTTGAAGACAGTTCTTGAAGGGATTTTCCAGGCAAAATATATTGATGACTTTTCCTCAAGATAAGTCATCAATAGTTGATCAGCTGGGGTTCTCCGCTCAGAACCCAGACCAATCTCCACCATGCTTTACTGCTGCCTGCAGACACTCATTATTGTACCACTCTCCACCATGCTTCACTGCTGCCTACAGACACTCATTATTGTACCGCTCTTCACTGCTTCACTGCTGCCTGCAGACACTCATTATTCTACCACTCTCTGACCCTTCATTTAACAAACTGCCTTCTGTTACAGGCAAATATTTCAAACTAGCTGACCCGTCGCGCGTTGCTGCGAAGACAGACAGACATACATTCATTCGTTTTTATATATCTAGATAACAACCAATCACAGCGCAGCTTTCATGTTACCTCAGTGGTATAATATACAACAACCAATCACAGCGCAGCTTTCATGTTACCTCAGCAGTAAGAGAAATAACAACCAATCACAGCGCAACTTTTATTCTGCCTCAGCAATGTAAAAAATAGCAACCAATCACAGCGCAGCTTTCATGTTACCTCTGCGGTATTATATATAGCAACCAATCACAGCGCAGCTTTCATGTAGCCTCTGCGGTATTATATATAGCAACCAATCACAGCGCAGCTTTCATGTTACCTCTGCGGTATTATATATAGCAACCAATCACAGCGCAGCTTTCATGTTACCTCTGCGGTATTATATATAGCAACCAATCACAGCGCAGCTTTCATGTTACCTCAGTGGTATAATATATAGCAACCAATCGCAGCACAGCTTTCATGCAACCTCAGTAGTATAAGTAGCAACCAATCAGAGCACAGCTTTCATGTTACCTCAGCAGTATAATATATAACAACCAATCACAGCACAGCTTTCATTTTACCTCAGCATTCTCAATATCCAGAAATTGTCTTGCGAAACGTTCGGCGGATGCATCATTTTGTAGTTGAACACGCCTCCCGTTGCTCGTAATGCCTTTTGCTTTCGTGCTTGAGATGGAAATCAAACGATCTTTGTCTGGGGGGCATAACTGTCGACGACGCTCGCACGCGCGCCACCTATCGTAGGATAGATGTACTATGCCTATAATCTTCCCAGGAGTGTACTCAGCAACTTCCCAAAGTTTCATGGCGATTGGATGAATGGTGTAGTAATGCATAACAGACATTCATTTATATATATCAGGAAGTGAGAGAATTAGATTACGTACGTAAAATTTGGACGCTAATTGTTTTGCGCTTAGAATTGAATAATCGACTTGGGACCCATTAACTTTTCCTATTTATGGTATAATCAATGCTCGTGCCAAATTTCAAGTTTCTATGTGAGAAAATGACATTCCGTACGTAAAATTTGGACGCTAATTCTTTTGCGCATAGAATTGAATAATCGAGTTGGGACCCATTAGCTTTTCCTATTTATGACATATTCAATGCCCGTGCCAAATTTCATGTTTCTATGTGAGAAAATTACATTCCGTACGTAAAATTTGGACGCTAATTCTTTGGCGCATAGAATTGAATAATCGAGTTGGGACTAGAGATGAGCGAACGTACTCGGATAAGCACTACTCGTCCGAGTAATGTGCCTTATCCGAGTACCGCTGTACTCGTGCTGAAAGATTCGGGGCGCTCCGCTGCTGACAGGTGAGTCGCAGCGGGGAGCGGGGCAGAGCGGGCGGGAGAGAAGGAGAGAAAGATCTCCCATCCGTTCCTCCCCGCTCTCCCCTGCAGCTCCCCGCTCCGCAGCGCGTCCCGAATCTTTCAGCACGAGTACAGCGGTACTCGGATAAGGCACATTACTCGGACGAGTAGTGCTTATCCGAGTACGTTCGCTCATCTCTAGTTGGGACCCATTAGCTTTTCCTATTTATGACATAATCAATGCTTGTGCCAAATTTCAAGTTTCCATGACATTGGGAAGCGAGAAAATTAGATTCCGTACGTAAAATTTGGACGCTAATTCTTTGGCGCTTAGAATTGAATAATTGAGTTGGGACCTATTAACCTTTCCTATTTATGACATAATCAATGCTCGTGCCAAATTTCATGTTTCTATGATATAGGGAAGTGAGAGAATTAGTGGCAGTGATGGAAATCAAACGATCTACGTGGGGGGGGGGGGGGCGTAACTGTCGACGATGCTCGCACGCGCACCATTTATCGTAGGATAGTTGTACTATGCCAGTAATCTTCCCAGGAGTGTACTCAACAACTTCCCAAAGTTTCATGGCGATCAGATGAATGGTGTAGTAGCGCATAAAGGACAAACACACACACACACAGACAGACAGACACGCATACATTCAATTTTATATATATAGATTTTGACTTGTCAATCCAGAGCACCTGCTGCATCCCAGTTTCTATGTTTTCATAGACTTGGATGTTTTTATTTTTTAGAAAAGGCTTAACTCTTGCCACCCTCTACCACAGCTCAGACATATGAAGAATACGGAAGATGGTTGTCACATGAACTACACAACCAGTCTTGGCTAGAAATCCCTGCAGCTCCTTTAATGTTGCTGTAGGCCTCTTGTCAGCCTCCCGGACTGATTTTCTTCTGGTCTTCTCTTCAATTTTTGAGGAAAGTCCAGTTCTTGATAATGTTACTGTTGTACTGAATTTAATCCACTTCTTGATGACGTCTTCACTGTGTTCCAGGGTATATGTAATGCCTTGGAAATGTTTTGGTTCCCTTCATCTGACTGATACCTTCCAGCAATCAGATCCCTTTGATGTTTCGTAAGCTCTATACTGCTTTTGCTGAAAAATACAACAAGGTAAAAATGCCGGGAAAATCCTCCTAGAAGACCTGAACTTTATATGGGGTAAATCAAAATCACTTTGAATAATGGCTGCTGTGTACTGACTACTACTTAATATTTGTATAAATTTAACCCTTTCCAATCCAATTTGTATCCTGGTTTTCCTAGGGGGCTTACTCTTTTTCTGCTGTTATACAATGGCGCTATCTGCTGGCTAAAGCCAGTACTGCATGAGATGACACGTTGGATAGGCTCCGACAGCAGAGATGCTGGCAATATACAGTAAGAAAACCCCGACGGGACGTCTTCCAACATCGGAGCTGTACAGCCTTAAATCATAATGTTTTCAGAGGTCAAACAGTGGATTGGAAAGGGTTAATTGGCTAATTCTGAAAACAACCATTATAGTCAAAAGACGGAACCTTTCAAACAGGTTCAACCTTGCTGTTTTTCTTTTCCTCGAAGGGAACTGGTAAAGATAAAGTCCCCTGGTGCAAGCACCGAGTCATGACCTACTCCTAGAGTGCCGTTTTCTTGCCAGACTGTTTTTGCAGGGTGGTTTGCCATTGCCTTCCCCAGTCATCTTTACCCCCCCTAGCAAGCTGGGTACTCATTTTACCAACCTCGGAAGGATGGGTAAACCTTGAGCCAGCTACCTGAATTGAACCCGCAACCTTCAGGTCGTGAGCAAGAGCTTAGGACTGCATACTGCTGCCACACAAGGCGAAGGGAATCCCCAAATGCTGATGTGAATGAGCCCTTTCTTTGCAGCACTTTTTCCACACCTGCCTAAAAACTTTTGCACAATACTGTATAGTAGTAAAACTTTTTCCACGAGGGTTCATCAGGGACTTACTATTCTGTGCGCCATGACTGATTAATGCCAGCATAAAGGTGATTTGTCTGGATTCCCTGTGTCAGTCCTGTCATACAATCACCATGCCAAAAGGATATCTATAATTCCTCAATTCATATGTACAATTGTGCACTTAAAAACACTTTTATGATACAATGATTCGCTTCGGGGGTGATGCTACAGCCCAGATGATTCATATTAGAGGCATCAAAAACATATGCTATGAAATAAGTACATTGTAGATGGTGATGTGGATATCTTTTTAATGCTATAATTCCAACGGCATGACTCCTGTGACAGTTTATTATAGTCAATCAATATCGGCATGGATGGAGTGCCCTCTAGTGGCCAGGAGACTATAACCATGTCTAGCTTTGTGTACCTACTTAGTGCTGACATTATAAAGTTCTACCGCCATCATCTTATATTTCAGACAGGAGAATTCTGCACCCCCGTGGGATGTAACCTAAATTGCACTCTGATTTTATGCATTGAAAATGTTGAATAATGGCCTTCCTGGGAACTATAAAACATGTATAAAATAGGTAACATTGCACGGTAATTAAGTATGCCTCGCAAAAGTGTCTAAACACACGCTAAGGTTAGGATGATGAGTTTTCTCTTCTGTGACCGCTAATAAAAATTATTTAGAGTTAAAGGCATTTACAGGGCAAGTTGAACAGCTTTAGAAAATGTAAATTAATAGGATCACAGGCCAGGCTATATAATATAATGAGCGGGCTGTACTTCTACAATTCTTCACTCTGGAATTGGCAGTTAAAGTTCAAGTTTATTATGTTAACTTTTGCAACTTTGGAAATGATAATGATGCTCCTTGGTTAATGCTACTGTTACAAGAAAAGTAGAATCCTCATTAAACTTTAAGGTGATTTTCTTAAATCTGTCATTTATTCCATGTTGCTTATACAAGGCTTCCACAGAAAATACCTATTATGGGGCAAACAGCATTGTAGCAGGGTATGTGTGTGGAACATGCTTGTTCCAGCGCTATAATACCCAAAGGGAATCTGTTTAAAGGGGTTGTCCCGCGGCAGCAAGTGGGTCTATACACTTCTGTATGGCCATATTAATGCACTTTGTAATGTACATCGTGCATTAATTATGAGCCATACAGAAGTTATCAGAAGTTTTTCACTTACCTGCTCCGTTGCTAGCGTCCTCGTTTCCATGGAGCCGTCTAATTTTCAGCATCTAATCGCCGGATTAGACGCGCTTGCGCAGTCCGGTCTTCTTGTTTTCTGAATGGGGCCGCTCGTGCCGTAGACCGGCTCCTGGTAGCTCCGCCCCGTCACGTGCCGATTCCAGCCAATCAGGAGGCTGGAATCGGCAATGGACCGCACAGAAGCCCTGCGGTCCACCGAGGGAGAAGATCTTGGCGGCCATCTTCAGCAGGTAAGTAAGAAGTCACCGGAGCGCGGGGATTCAGGTAAGCACTGTGCGGTGTTCTTTTTTAACCCCTGCATCGGGTTTGTCTCGCGCCGAACGGGGGGGCTGTTGAAAAAAAAACAAACCCGTTTCGGCGCGGGACAACCCCTTTAAGACGAGTTAGTATAACAATGCATTTATTCACTGGCAGCAATTAAAAAATACTGCAAATAAATTAATGCAATCAGTGAAAAAAAATAAATCAGTCAACTAAAGAGTCCGGTAACAATGGTATGGTAGATCGGCAACAATGGGTACATTTTTCTAACATTGGGCCAAGCTGCAAATCATGAAGGAAATTCAGATATATCATACTGTAAGGGCCACTACAGAAGCGTATGCGCAAAAAAGCTTGCGTATGCTCTACGCGTGAAGGATGTGCTTTTGTGTGCGTTTTTGTGCATATTACTGTACTCTTTGCGCTCACATGGCCAGCTGACATGGGCGCGGGACACACCCCGCTGTGATTTTAAAGTCTATTTATCCTAATGAGTTCCAGATGTGTTCTTTATCTTGCGCACTAGTGCAGCTCTCATAGACTTCTATGGGGACCTTTGGAGCACAAATGCGCAAAAAAATCGAGCGTGCTGCATTTTTATGCACATGCATAATAGAGTAATAGGATTGGACCCATTGAAATTAATGGCTTCTATACTCAGCATATTCCAAGTGCAAATATGGCCATGTGAAGCCGCTCTAATGAACAGTGCCAGTGTCTCTACAGTTACGTAAAGTTTGTACTTTGCAGATTTGCTGCAGAACGTCCGCTGCGGTTTTCATGCTGATATGCTGCAGCAATGTACAATACAATGTAAGGGAATGTAAGTAAAAAATGTGCTGCAGAAGAGAGTCAAGGTGGTTTGACATGGGCAAGAAAATCAAGCAATTTTCTCGCGATGCGAGAGTCAGTAAAAAAGCAGATTATGGCCGCCTGCACATGGGTGGATTTGCATTGTGGAATCTGGAACAGGCGTCTGCCTCCGGATTCCGTAGCAAATACTGCCCATAACGGGCTATTGAAAAACACTTTTTCCTCCACACAAATGGAAATCAGTTACAATTTTCAGGAAAAAAAATGCATCATGTTCTATTTTTGCACGGATTTCGCACAGACAGCTTCCATTGAAGTCAAAGGAAGCCATCCGATCTGCGGCCCTTCCGCAATGACATTGTGAAAAGGTCGCAGACTCCGCGTCATCACTAGGCGATGATGCAGAAAGAGCAAGAGTTAAAAAAAAATCTGTACTGCACTGCGCGGACCATCAACAGAAGAAAAAGAAAGCAGGTACGCACGGATGCCGCTGCTGCCAGGGCCGTATGCAGGCGGCCTATGAAACCAATGATTTACAACGGTTTCCTTCCCATTAGCAATGTTTTCACTGATACGATGTTGCGAGAGCCAAAAATCGCGGTCTGCTCTATCTTTCTGTGATGTGTGATTTTAAATCTCCCATGCTTCCCTATGGAGCCCCCTTTTTATCACAACGTAACAAACCTGCGATGCGATGTCAGCATTAGAAAGTCCTATTGACTTTCACTAAAAAAATCATGCGAGAAAAAGCAGTGCTGACACGCAAAAATCGTGGTGGAAAAATTACGGCAAAATCCTAATTGTCCCTGTGGAACTAGCCTCATGCTGGGGCTTTTGGAATCTGCAACCAGCTCTATCTGTTGCGAATATATGACCTGGGCATTACGGAGTCGCTGCCACTGTGACCTGACTACCCCCCACCCCT
The DNA here is from genome assembly GCF_035609145.1 of Eleutherodactylus coqui. Classification (NCBI taxonomy): domain Eukaryota; kingdom Metazoa; phylum Chordata; class Amphibia; order Anura; family Eleutherodactylidae; genus Eleutherodactylus; species Eleutherodactylus coqui. The sequence goes on along the minus strand of NC_089845.1, from coordinate 114,504,176 downwards.
TTTTACCCGTTCCTTCCAATAACTACCAACACAGTACTTGGATTAATTATGGCCACAGCAGCCATGTTTATTTACAAACAACATTAACATATCATGACAATTTTAACCCCCTCTGAACTAAACCCTGAGAGAGATCCCTGGAGCCCTAACCCTAAAACTAACTGCCGCCTCACCAATAACCGCCGGAAAATAGCTGTACCTGTCGCCGGTCGCACCTCGGACTCGGGCGACACTATTTTCCTACCACTTGCCCCCGCCGCCAGATGACAGACTCGGGGGCCCACCACTCATCACCTCGCCCCAGGTCGCCTCAACTGGACCCCGAGGCCGGCTAGCCATAACTTGGCTAACCATACCCACCAACTCAGCAGGGCCCCCCCCTGCGATAACCAGAGGCGACAGTCCTAAATAAACCACATCAAAGAGGGGAAGGAAACTATCCAGCCCCTGCTACCCCCCTACTCCCCTTTTACTGGCTCCAAGGGACCCCTCGCACCCAAGCTGCTATGACAAATGCCTCCACCCCACCCCCCCCCCATCTTCCGGGCGGGCGGGTGGGACTCTTCGCCGTCTTGCTTGAAGTGAGTCTACCCCACGCAGACTGACTCCTCCCCCCTTTTCCTAGCCTTCCACTGACTCCCCCCCCCCCCTTCTAGCAAAATCTATCCTGTTAACCCTTCACTCCCCGTTACCCGGTCATGTCTGCCTCCGCCTATGTTCCCTGAACTCCGGCTCCGGCGGTTCTTGACCTGGGCATTACGGAGTCATTGCCACTGTGACCTGACTACCCCCCACCCCTTTTTACCCGTTCCTTCCAATAACTACCAACACAGTACTTGGATTAATTATGGCCACAGCAGCCATGTTTATTTACAAACAACATTAACATATCATGACAATTTTAACCCCCTCTGAACTAAACCCTGAGAGAGATCCCTGGAGCCCTAACCCTAAAACTAACTGCCGCCTCACCAATAACCGCCGGAAAATAGCTGTACCTGTCGCCGGTCGCACCTCGGACTCGGGCGACACTATTTTCCTACCACTTGCCCCCGCCGCCAGACGACAGACTCGGGGGCCCACCACTCATCACCTCGCCCCAGGTCGCCTCAACCAGACCCCGAGGCTGGCTAGCCATAACTTGGCTAACCATACCCACCAACTCAGCAGGGCCCGCCCTGCGATAACCAGAGGCGACAGTCCTAAATAACCCACATCAAAGAGGGGAAGGAAGCTATCCAGCCCCTGCTACCCCCTACTCCCCTTTTACTGGCTCCAAGGGACCCCTCCACAGCCAGCACGGCTTGACCTACTCAAGCCTGCGCAGTCTGCCACCCCCACAACGCTCTTTCAATCCCTTCTTGAATGCCTTCTAACCATAAATCTATACCGATGTCATTGAGGTGTACCCCATCCGACCTCCAGTAGTTTCCCACCCCAGCTTCTAAATCAATATGCCTAACCGATATTCCCCCATGATACCCCACAAAGCGAGACACCTCTCTGTTTAATTTAATCCTCGCTTTGTTTAACCCTTTTACTGACCTAACCCCCCTCTACACTCTTCTCGGGACTATTTCTGACCATATCACCCTTAACTGTGGGTGAGCCGACATCAATCTAAGAATGTCCTAACGAATATCCCTTGATAAGTCCCTAAATGGCCTCTGACCTAGGTCATTGCCCCCCGCGTGCAGGACAAGTATATCCGGCACCCTGTCTAACTCCACCCCTCTCTCTACCTCTTCCAACACCCTACCCCATGACATCCCCCTAATGCCTATCCACCTTAACACCGCCTCGCTACGCGGGAAACGCAGCTGCCTCTCATCGCGCCTAGCCTTTGTTCGCTCCGCCCCCCAAAAAACAAACGAATGCCCTAATATCCAAACTAGAGCTGGGCGGCGACCTGAAAGAAAATAAATCATAATCAGTGTACAACTTGTAAACACCCCAAAAAACATTTTTTAAAAAATATATATTATAACAACTGAGGTCGAACATACGACCTATAACGCCCCGACCCCCATCTGCCTATCCTTCTCACTGCCTCCTCCTTCATCCCGTGAACCGAAGCCTCTGTTGCTGCCCCCACTCTGAACGAATGTGACCCAAACTGTGAACTGTCGAGCCCTATCTCCTCTAGGGCGCTCCTAAAAATTGCTATAAACTGAAAGCGCGACAAAAAGCTCCCGTTCCCATGTTGGAAAAAAGGCCCATCACCATCCCCCCGACTCCGATAATAGTCCTCCGACGCAGTCACCGGGCACATAGCTGCCCCCCGGACCCTCCCCAGCCGTAAGAGTTGACCCCGCCCCTCCTGATCTGTTTTTAACCGACGCAACAGAATCTCCAATTTTCCGTCTACCCATCTAACATCTTCCTTTTGCAACCCCCCCCCCCCCCCCCCCGTACTAACCTGCTAGGCGAGACTAACTCCCCCACCCTAAAAGCCCCAAAAAACGCTAACGAAAAAGCAGCTCTGAACAACGATTGCTCAAAGCTGTCACCGCATACCCCCTCTACCCCGGCCTCCTGGTATTCAAACTCCCTTTACCCCTCCTAAAACCTTTTAATGCTTGCCTCACCATAAAACTTTTCGTAATGTCCGCACTCCCCCCCCCCATCCTTCTAGCAAAATCTATCCTGTTAACCCTTCACTCCCCGTTACCCGGTCATGTCTGCCTCCGCCTATGTTCCCTGAACTCCGGCTTCGGCGGTTCTTATGTACTGGGTAATGAATTCATTGCAAAGTAGCGAGTGAATTCCGTGGTCTAAATCCGCATCAAAATCAGATCACAGATTTTGGAACAGATTCCCTCTGAGATGCACAATACTCCAAGAGACAACATCATGCAAGCCGCCGGTGATACACAATTACACACACTTCTGCACAATGCATTTTCACCATGCATGAGGTAGATTTGCACGCGTATTAGCGCATAGCACTGTACTTTCTGCACATGCAGGGTCTGTTCACATGAGCCCGAGACACCCGCACGCCGTTATTTTAACCCTTTCCAATCCACTGTCTGACCTGTTAAGACATTATGATTTAAAGCTGTACAGCTCCAATGGTGGAAGACGTCCGTCGGGGTTCTCTTATTGTATATTGCCAGCCTCTCTGCTGTCGGAGCCTATCCAACGTGTCACCTCATGCAGTACTGGCTTTAGCCAGCAGATAGTGCCGTAGTATAATGGAAGAAAAAGAGTAAGCCCCCTAGGAAAACCAGAATATAAATTGGATTGGAAAGGGTTAAAAGTCTATTTAGTCTAATGAGGTAAAGAAGCATTTTTTTTACATGGAATTGTGACCCGTTTTGCACATTTGCACACATGAACTCGTGAGCATGTCCTATTTTTTTTTATGCATGCGTCAAAATCGGCATGCCAAAAAGGGAAAATGGAAATGAACTCATTGGGTTCTATTCTCTGTCGATTGCGTGCAGATATCTTTTGAAGGATTGGTGGCACAGGAAGGGGGTCACAGACGACGTCGTTCTTATCTTAATTCTTTCAGGATTACAGATTTTACATTTTTTTTTTGTTTTTTTCATCTCCGCCTTCCAAGAGGCATAACTTTTTTATTTTTCCATTGACACTGCCACACTAGGGCTTGGTTTTTTGTGGGACGAGTTGTATTTTTTAATAGTACCATTCAATGTATCATATAATGTACAGAAAAAACTTTTTAAGTTGAGGTAAATTTAAATATAATGCAATTATAATATATTATTTTTTATATTATTATTTATGGGGGGTGTTAGTTTTTATTGTGTATACAGTGCAGTAAAAGGACATGAACTTTGTTCTATTGGTGAGTATGATTACAGTGATACCAAATTTATATATATGTTATCTTTTTATATTTTTAAAAAATAAATAACTTTTTTTTTCTTAAACAAAAATTGCTTTCCCGTGCCACATTGAGACCCATAACATTTTACAGTTTTCGCGTCGGTTGTGTGAGGGCTCATTTTTTGTGTGGTGAGCTGTAGTTTTTATTAGTATCATTTTGAGAAATATATGCCTTTTTGACTGGCATTTCGTACTTTCAACAGTACGAATATTAAGATATTTCAATAGCTTGGACTTTTACATACACAACATTAAAAAAAAATAAAACTGGAAAAAAGTAGTTTTTTAAACTTAATATTTTTAAGGTTTTTTTTCGCTGTTGAAGAAAACCACATTAAATCTATTTTTACACTTTTATTTAGTCCCCACAGGGGAATTGAACTTGACTGTAAACTGCAATACTTCAGGCTTGCGGCTCTTAGTACGTTTGGCACATATTCCTATCCCCCTCACTGTCAGAAAGTTTTTTCTAATATTTATTCTTTGCTAGCATCCCTCTGATCCACCTGATTTTTGGCCGTCTAAGTAGCTTCAGCAATTTTCTATCTACCTAATGTGCACTGTTTACTACTCTCTAATTGGCTAGCACTGATTATATGAGCAACTCCGGCCAATCAGAGAACAGATACAGTGCATTAGTAATCTAACACTATCAGTGCACAATGGGGATTAGGTAGTCTGAAGATTGCATCGGCCATTCTGGACAAACAACCTGCGGATTAGAGGGATGGCAAAAAAGAACAACTGCAGTAATGTAACCCCCTTCCAGTCCTGGGATAGATGCAGGGGTGAAAAAAGGAAGGAGGTGGTGCTACTCTGATGAAGATCCGGTGTGGAGAAGAGCCGAGTGTAAATTCCAGTGGGTGATGCCTTTTGGAAAATAGTGAAGACAGTTGCGTATATTTCTAGTCCTGGTGCTGCCAGATCAGTGACTGTGCAACCTGTTAGGGTTGACCAGTGTCGAAATGGAGAAGGAAGAAAAACCACTGATGTAATGGAGCAACCGATTGGATTCAACTTCAGCATATACGTTCACATCATACATATATACTTGTATACTTATTTCCTTGACTGGTTTTTAATGAGGTTTTGATATTTGACCTAATATATAAATATATATATTCATATGGATTTTTTATTTTATTCTGCTTCAATTTCTCACTTTACCCTTTTGGACTCTATATACTATTCTTTCTTTATCACACCTTTATTGTTCTTTTATATATATTATATGTTAGTGTGTCTCCAGCGAGACCGAGGAGGAGGCGTGTTTACCTCGAAATGTTTTGCGTTTATTGAAAAGGTGTGCCTGCCTCAAAACGCTGTACGTTTATTTGCTGGCTTTCCTTTAAGAAAATAAATTTTTCCTCAAAACTTCAAGCTTCTGTACATCTGTCTAAAAAGGTCACACCATTACAACAGTGGCTTTTCTTCCTTCCTTCTCACCTTCCAGTCCTGGGACAGAATATTGTCCTATAACTGGAGGATCGCTTTAAAACACCATAATGACAAGAAATGGAGTTTCTCTTGCAGAGTCTTGTAGGTTTTCTTACAAATCTATGTCTATGAAGTCTATGTCTATGACTTGTATAAAGGGCCATAGATCAAGTTGTTTAGCCCTCAAGTAACTGGGCTGTCAGCTACACTGATCTGGAGGAAGTACTGCTGCCTTTTTATACCATTGTGACAACTATGTGATTTCTCTGACTGGAAGATCCAGAGAATTTAAAGTGATCCTCCTGTCTTAAATAAAGATGGCCACATCGGTTCTCTGACTACCTGATGCACACTCTGCATTAGTATGCATTATTATTCTAAGACACGAAGGAGCATGCATGCAGTGGCGTAGGAAAGGGGTGCGGCAGGTGTGGGACACCCCTGGTGCTATCACTGATTGGGGGGGGGGGGGGCTGCCAAAAAAATGCTGTACCTTGCTACGCCAATGCCCCCAGCTGCTATTTACCGGGCAGCACACTGTGTGTAGTGACATCTCACACAGCTCCAAAGTACAGACATCTCCTGGGGGGCGAGTTCTGGGAGGAGTTCAGGCTCCTGCAGCCAGGATTATGGATTCATACACACACGGCAGGGAAATAGCTGGTCCCTATTTCCTGCCTGTGTTTTCACTAGCAGCAGGACGCCACATGTGCTCATTTCTCCAGTGACGTGCGCAGTGCTCAGGTAACGGTGGTTCATGGGAAGCAGGGTCATGTGCAGGCTCTGTACCCACTGCAGCTGGCTTTATTCTATCCAGGCTGCGAGTCCACAGCCAAAGCATCCTGTGCTTCATAGTCAATGCATATGGGGAGGGTGACAAAAAAATTTGTACATCGGGTACCATCTGACCTTACTACACCACTGCATGCATGGCCTTATAAGTCTCCTCACTCATCTTCTAGGTGCTTTCCTCAAGGAGAAACAATACCCCTCCCAACTCATATTTAAAGACACTACATGCTGCTCTGATTGACCCGTGTTGCCCATTTGAGTAGTGCTGATCAGTTCGAGCAGCATGAAGTGTCTTAGACTACCAATGCATACTAATGCACAGTGTGCATCAGTTAGTCAGAGAAGCGATGTGCCCATCTTTATTTTTCCAAGATTGAAGGGTGGCTTTGTAGTGGTTGTCCCATTCATGTTTTGCTGTAGGAAGCAGACAGCTCTGTACATTGCACAGTGGCCAGGGTTGGTACTCCCCAGCTAAGTCCTATTCACTTTAGTAGGACTCAGCTAGTAGTACTATCATTGGCCACTGCACAATGTATGGAGCTGTCTGCTTCCTGCAGCCAAACAGCTAGAAGTTGAACAACCACTTTAATGACATCTCTGTAGTACAGCCTAAGGTGTAGTAAAGCAAGATAATATCACTATACCCAATACACATAGATAAAGCCCTGTATGCAGATTTCCTGCTACTCCCAGGTATCTAGAGTGGGACTGTCTTTCACTATTTTATACAGACTGTAATAGTCTGTTAATATTTCATTACAGTTACCGTAAAGCGCACACACACTGCTGCACTGTCTATATAGGAAGTATGAATCCCTATATGGCTGCCCCAAAGAAGTTCTTAAAAATAAATAGCTATAACATTTTAAAAAGTTACAAAGATGTTAAATGTATTTTTCAGACTTAAATCCAGTAAAGGAAACAACAATTGAATACAATAATACAATCCCTTTGAATACACCACTTAAAGAACAGGGTGTTTCAGTCTTAAAGGACCGGACACTTCTTAGTGAATTTACCCATATGGTGGTTTTTTGGCCCCATTTTTTTTTCTGTATTGCCAAAACTATTTTTGCTTTTTTTTCCCCCATCACTTAGGGCTTATTCACATGATCGTATATTGGCTGCCATTTTCACGGCCGGCCGATATAGGCTACCATCTGATGCATTGGATTCCAATGTATCAGATCACACAGGAGTATTCCAGCAGTGTAAAAGTGCCCGACGGGCAAAGATAGTGCCGGGCACTTTTATGCCAAGCAGCCCAGATAGTCCTGGAACTTTCTTTGTGCCCGGAATACGTCGGCTGCTGCATAGACTCCTATGGAAGCCAATAACAGCGGATAGAGAAGGGAGGTGGGAGGGAGTTTAGCAGCGTGACTGCTAAACTCCCTCCTCCTCTTCTCCTCCCCTCTGACTGTTTGCAATGAGAGGGGGCGAGACTGGCTGCAAACAAGGGGCAGGGAGGGGCAGGTGCTTAGCTCCCTCCTGTCCCCTGTCCTGCCCCTTCCCATTGCAAACAGCCGGAGGGAAGGAGAGAGGAGGTGAGCCGGCGAGGGGGAGGGAAGACGAGGAAACGGCATTGCGGCCTCGGCGTATATGCGCCGGGCCCGTGCCGTCTGAAAGGGCCCACAAATGTTAGATTTGTGCGCCCGTCATGCGTTTTTACGGCGCCAGCGGGTGCAGGTAAACACACCTACGCTTGTGGGAAAGAGCCCTCATACAGCTAATTTTTAAATACCTTCTTCCACTGAATTTTTTTTTCCAGTTTATTAGGGATAATGTGTACAAAAAGAAAAAAAAAACCTAATTTAAAGTTATTTATTTTTAAAATTATTATATCTACATTAAAATAACGTAAAGGAATGGGTTTGTCGTTTTGTTTCAGATATGTAATTTATATTATCTTGGCATACAGGGTGGATACAGGTTATTCTGTAATTTGTTTAAACTTATTTATGTAGTTTTTTTAACATCTATGTTCCCCATGACATGATATAAGATCTGTAACTGTAGCATTTATAGGAGCCTCAGTTACAGGGAAAACATTCCCCTAGTGTGATAATAGTCAGAGCTGCTCACCCTGCAGCTCTGACATGCCGGTTGCTGGCGATCATGTGATAGCCAGGTTTCAGCAGTGCTGCTTCTTTTATTCTCTACGTAGCGCTCATTGAGAAACATGTAGCCTATAAAAGAGAAGTCAGAAGTGGTTAAAAACCTCTTCTGTCTTCTCATTCGGTTCCTTGGCTGTGTCTGACAGCTGAGAACTTGACCTGGCCCTGCTAGGAGCTTTAATCCCTCACCATATATTTACTATTGGCTAAAGCCCAGGACTAAGTGCCATATATTTATAGCACTTGGTCTTTAATGAGTTAAACATGTAAAGTATCCTCAAAATTCTAAAAAAAGAATAATGTCTTGGCAGCTATGCAGAATAAAAAAATGCAATTTAATATTGCACTGAACAAATTTACATGTGAAACAAGATGAGGATTTACAACCAAAAATGGATCCCCCTGTTTGTTCTGTGTTCAGAAACATACCCATTGTGGCTCTAAAATTATGCCCCTATGCACAACAGGGCCCAAACCAAAAGAAGCAGCTGGTGGCATGACCAGTTGTCGGACTTCCCGCCCCCCTATGACAGCTTCTCCCAGTAAGTAGAGCAATGGCTCCCGCAGCCATGTTTACAGTCAGGTGATCACTGCAGCCAATCAGAGGCAACAGCATCACTATCATGCATCAGTGTGAGCTTACATGCTGTGCGCCATGATTAAGGATGGTGATGCTGCAGCCTCTGATTAGCTACAGTGGTCACCTGAGTTCCACCGTAAACACAGTTACAGGAGCCGTTTTACTGCTTACCAGGTGGAGAAGAGAGGTGAGCATTGAATGTTTTATTATTTTAAGACATGCCCAATGCCCATCCATTTAATATTTATTATAGTGGGACAACCCCTTCAACCTTTCCAACCATTCTGGACAAGAATATTCTAAAGTCTATAGTGAGATTTATTGTTTGAAACTGATGTAAGGAAAATACATTTAAAAAGTCAGAAAAATTCTGAAACATTTTTTTTCCTGTAGTACATTGTATTAGCTTCAAGTGTACATGATGCAAATACATAAAAGAGCAGCATGCGTCATCTAATTACAATGTATAGGGAAAAAGAGGAGGAACAAGATAATCTTTTAATTTAATGGCTCCTTTTCCCCAAGAACAGTGCCACTCTTAGCTATAGGCTGTGCTGGGTACTGCAGCTTAGTCCTCTTCACTTAAAGGAGATGTCCCGCGCCGAAACGGGTTTTTTTTTTTTTAAACCCCCCCCCCGTTCGGCGCGAGACAACCCCGATGCAGGGGTTAAAAAAACCACCCGCACAGCGCTTACCTGAATCCCGGCGCTCCGGTGACTTCTCTACTCACCGCTGAAGATGGCCTCTTCCTCCGTGGACCGCAGCTCTTCTGTGCGGTCCACTGCCGATTCCAGCCTCCTGATTGGCTGGAATCGGCACGTGACGGGGCGGAGCTACACGGAGCCCCATAGAGAACAGCAGAAGACCCGGACTGCGCAAGCGCGGCTAATTTGGCCATCGGAGGCCAAAAATTAGTCGGCACCATGGAGACCAGGACGCTAGCAACGGAGCAGGTAAGTATAAAACTTTTTATAACTTCTGTATGGCTCATAATTAATGCACAATGTATATTACAAAGTGCATTATTATGGCCATACAGAAGTGTATAGACCCACTTGCTGCCTCGGGACATCTCCTTTAAATACAGACAGATTGCAATATTAGAGCTCCTACCCACTTGCATTTTTTTAATGCGGCGTTTTTTTTAACACAAATGTAAATGTGAGTTTCTAATGTAAAAAATGCATCACAAGTTTGTGCTTTGTGATTTTTGTAAGTTGCGTTTTTAACATTATAAAGCCCCATTGACATTCACGTTAAAAAAAACGCAAGTGTGTGGGAGCCCTTAGACATAGACAATCAGCAAGAGTGGTGCTGTTTCTGAAAAAGGACAGACCCTTTTTCCTACTTTCATAGAAGTGCTTCAGGAACTTTATGATATTATAATTAGGTGCCCACGGGCTCATGCCCACGGGCAATGCAGATTTACGCTGCGGGAGTATCGCAATTAAAAACAAAATACTTCCTGTGAGTGATTCATCCTATATGAATGGAGACCTCCCACGGTGTAATTTAGCGTTTTTCCGCAGCTTGAAACTCGTAGCGATTACGTCCGTGGGCATTCACCCTAATAGACATGTGCATCTTGAACTTTCAATGGGTGCTTTGAAGTAAGAAATACCTTAGATTCCTACCATTCTTACCTCCATTTCTAAATCTGCCCATACACATGCAAAGCTGTCAGATGAATGAGTTCATTCAGCAACTGTTTACCCCCGGCTGTCCCATAAACATCAATGTTTGGCCCAGTGAAACGTTCATGCTCAGACAGTTTGGAATCTTACTTTTGCCTGACATCATCTATCAAGAAAAATGTAAGTCTCCTTTATACACATCAGAGAGTCATCCGACTCACTGTTATTGGTGGGTTCACACAACTTATATCTAATGTGTATGGGGACCCTAAGAAACAGATGAGGTTATATCTAAGGGTCTTGTACAATTTTGGCATCAAGTAAACTGGACAAAACTCCAACCTGACATGAAATGATTGCTTTAGCATAAATCGGAGCGCCGGTAATCTATTTCCAATTGTTGATGTTCTAGAGCAATCTTCCTTGCAGTTCAGAAATTCTAATGCCATTCTAGGCCATCTTATCCTAAAATGAGGTGTCCATATGGAGCCAAAAGACGTACAGCTATGGGAGGTGGCTGTGTGGAACGCTGCAAGAAATTTAAAGAAATGGGTCAAGCTTCTTTGTTCCTGTTTCAAATTTAGGTGAGTTTAATGTTGACTGTGTTAATGGTTAATTGGAAATCATAAAATCCATAGACACAACCAGTTAGGTTTCATTCACACCAGTGTGGGAGGTCTCATTCAGAACCTCCATCGCTGATTTCCACTGGAAAAGCAAGCGGCGCTATTTGGTCCTCTAAGTTCCAGCAAAATGTCGTACTGCTGGATGGAAATCAAATAGACCCTCATTATAGGCAATGGGGCGCTGTTCAGTTCCGTCGTATGGAACCGTTCAGCCAGGGGGCGCTTTTTTCCTGCTCCCCAAAAGGAGCAGGAAAACACAATCCTCTAACGCTGATGTGAATGAACCCTTCGAGAGGCAACAAGCGACAAACTTAGTCACCACCAACCAACAAAATGATAGAAATATTATTGTTAGAACACTAAAACATATAAATTACAGTTAAAGCTTTTTGCCTAAACCTAAAACTTATTGACCTATTTATTGACTTGACTTCTTTTTTACCGAATAAAGGTCAATATTAAAATAAATGTTGACTGAATTCCTATTCTATCATGGCAGAAGTAAGAAAGAATATTCTGAGATTTTGAAAGCTCCTAGCAACATTGTCATGAGGTCGACCAAGTACCTTGGGCATGCATCTAAGTCTCCTGTTGTGTCTCCTACCTCCTGTCATGTTCTCTTCATCGGGATGCAATGCCTGACTCATAATAATAACGTGGTTATAATTAGGATATAACATTGAAGAAAAAAAACTATGATATTTTAGGACGTCTATTCCTATTCCTGTCATGCTTTCCACCAACAGTACCAGACCTCCTTGAGCAGTAGAGATCCTGGAATGCCTGAATGACAAGCACATTATACACATAGCTCTATTACATTCATCCCGATTCACACACACATTACACACAGCGCATTACACACAGCACTCTACTACATCCATCCTGATTCTCACACATTACACACACACAGCCATGGTACATCCATGCTGATTTCCAGACATCACCAGCTCAGCAGACTCCTGGATACAGTGCTCAGCTCCTGGTCATGTGATCTCTGACTCCACCCACACAGGTGATCACATGATAGTGACATCATCACAGGTTCTGCATATTAGCCTATTACTCCCCACTTCTACACAAGCCAACCTAAACAACTAATCACTGTGAACCAGCCAAACCAAATAACCAATCACCGTGAATCAGGCAACCAATCAGGTTGCAAATGGTGTGCATCTGGGGAGTAATATAGATATATGCATCCTGGTGGATGCTGTCGGCTTATCCAGTATAAAGTACTTTCTAACAAACTGCACAATGGCTCCTCCCACAGCAGTGACATCACCACAGGTCCTTCAGCCCACTGGATCTCTGTGGTGGTGGTAGGTTGGTATCTTCTGTCTGGACTGCTGAGTTGCATCTGAGATAATAACAGCTTAATTGTATTCTCATTTTATTATTTTTGTCCTCCGCTTCCACGAGCCCTAACTTTGTTGTTCCTCTCTCACAAGGCTCTATGTTTTATATATGTTGTAGGATCTATGATGACGTCACCAAGAGCGGAGCAATGGCGTCACCAGGGGGCGGAGCATGAAAACCACACACATACATACATACTAACAGACAAGTGGTGCTTAGTAGTTTGATTAATTCCCTTACCCAACTTGTACAGGACCAGACTAGAGGGATGGCTATTATGGACTTAATATTAACTAACAGACATGACAGAATAACCAAAGTGCAGGTTGGGGCGCACCTGGAAAATAGTTTTTTTTTCCGTTTTAATTCCAGTTCTCTGCTCCAATTATGGAAAAAAGACATGGAATTATAACTGAGAGCCCTACTGGAAGTGTGAATGCCCCCCCTACTTTTAATCAACCCTTCAGAGTTGTCTCTCGGAGCAAATGAATAGCTCCATGGTTAGCTTCAAATTAAGTTGTCTTCTGCAAGGGTCATTTGCATGGGCAGAATGATTCTGCCAGGACGCACCGTAAGAGATACTGTAGAATTATGGAATTCTGCATCAAAATCCACAGGTAGCTTGGTGAGGAATTTACCGTGCCTTGTGATGCATCCTGCGGGCTAGTTCTGGTTTGAAAGTATCCTAAGGGCTCATGTCCACGGGGAAAAGAAGAATTAAAATCCGCAGCGGATTTTAACGCTTCTCCCGCGCGCGGATCCGCACCCCATAGGGATGCATTGACCACCCGCGGGGTAGATAAATACCCGCGGATCGTCAATAAAAGTGATTTAAAAAAAAATGGAGCATGAAAAAATCTGGACCATGCTCCATTTTCATGCGGGTCTCCCGCGGGGACGGCTCCCGCGGGCTTCTATTGAAGCCTATGGAAGCCGTCCGGATCCGCGGGACACAAAAATCACATTTTACTTACCCGCTCCGGTTCTTCTCTTCGGCGCCGCGTCATCTTCTCTCAGCCGCGGCCGGATCATTTTGCTTCGGCCCAGCGCATGCGCGGGGCACGTCACCGACGTCATCGTGCACATCCGCCGAGCCGAAGAATGAAGATCCGGCCGCGACGAGAGAAGATGACGCCGCCGCGAAGAGAAGAAACGGAGCGGATCGGAGGTAAGTTTATTGTCATTTATTTGCATTTTCAGCGCTCATGTCCGCGGGGCAGGAGGGACCCGCTGCAGATTCTACATGTAGAATCCGTAGCGGGCCCGATTTTCCCCGTGGACATGAGGCCTAAACCTTTGGACCCCACTGGAGGATCTTCTGATGGGCTAGTCCAAACCTTTGGTTAAAGCAAAGATATACCTTCATATATGCAACTGTGTCAAATGAGGTAGCACTCCTCTCTCCACAGTAACATTGAAGATATTCTGCAGGAAACCCTGTTGGGACAGTAATAGGATGTGGGCTACGCTGAACATATTGTAACCATACTGCAGAGGATTTTGTTGACTGCCTGCCAATACACACAGATAATTGTCAAAAAGATTTACCATAATAGTTGCAATTACAAAGCATAAAAGGAAATCCTGCAAGAGTTAGATGACTTGTTGATGTTCAATGAAAACTGATGGGGTATCGCACCCACACTAACTTATCTCTAGCGCCTGTCATGTTCAAAGATGAGGAATTATGAAATGGTCCTGAGAGCATGGAAGAACACTCCTGCAAGAGCAGAGAAGGAATTCCAAGACAATCCTGAGAAAATTGTTTTTATTCATCAGCGTGCTTCCAATAAGCTGTCAGTGCCTGTGCCAAATGAGATACAAGTATAATAGAGGCTTCACTGGAAAATACAAAGCAAAAACAGAAATCTACAAGATGCAATGCCATTTCTGTTGGCTGAATTGAAGACAGACCAGCTGTTACAATGAAATAAAAAAATTTCTGTGCAAGTTAACCCCTTAGTGACCAGCCATCTGTGTTTTTATGGCAGTCACTAAGGGGCCTCAGGCTAGACTGCTGTAAAAACAAGTTCATCTATTCTAAGTGGCCTTATACACAGGTCAATAAATTGTTCAAATTCCCGCATCCAGTGGGAATCTGAATGATTGTTCAGTCTAAATGCATGCACCTACTGAACAACAAACAAGAATTTGTTTGCTTCTCATTTGTCGTTCAGTTTCTGCATGCATGAAGCTAAATGATGGATTGGTCCATGTAAACAGGCCATCATTCATTCATTTATGAACAACGGCCTGTTCACTGTGAATTCAGATGGGCAGGTGCGATCCCCAGCCCGCCCCACCTCTGTAAAAGCATAGGAACAATCATCACTGGGACAACCTGTTGGACATCTGCTCCTGACAGGTCATTCCCTCTAAAACCAACCTAAGAGCTCCTTTACACGGGCGCTGCAACTTTCAACCAACCATGTCACGGGCGCAGCACAGCCAAAATACGCATGAATTAGAGGCAGCCGTGACCAAGTCACAGCTTCATCTCCCATTTTAACGCCTGTTCAGATGGCCGGGCCTGCAGTGTATATACGCCGTAGGCCAAATACCATCGGGCAGAGGAAGAGAGTTTGGCTCTACTAAACTCCCTCCCCCTTTACGCCCCTTGCTGGTGGTCAGCAATGGGAGGGGATGGGGTAGGAGCTAGTGTGCTAATCTCCCACATGTCCTGCCCCCTCCTTTTGCCGACAGCCAGCAAGGGGCAGAGAGGTGGAGGGAGTTTAGCAGAGCCACTGCTAAACTACCTCCCACCTCCCTTTTCCAGCAGCTATCAAAGGCTCCTATAGGAGCCTATGGGACCGGCTGACATATTCCAGCTGAAAGATAGATCTTCGCAATCTTTTCCAGGCGGCCCTTTTTACGCACCAGAAAATCGCCCATCTGAACTGATGCATTGGAATTGCGAAAAAATTGCCGCGATAAAACGCTCATGTGAATGAAGCCCAAGGTTGACACAGGAATCTCATGCTGAGAATAGCCAAGACTTCACTGTTTACTGATACTACCGGTAATATATTTCCTAGAATCTACTGGGCTGTATTTAGCAACATGTTACTTAAAAAAAAAGTGTAATTGCTTACTTAAAATTGTTAATTTCCATTTTTGTGTTTTAAATACATATTGTAAACTTTGGTTACTCCATCTGCTGCATTATATCCTGAATCCTGCATGGCTATATCACCAAATGCAATATAATTAAAGTTCCATATATATGCTATAACCGGGAGTGTTGCTAGATCTTTATATCCAGGGCCTCTACCCTGGTGATAAGTACTCTGCCTCAGATCTCTTACCAGCGTTTTTTCAAAGGAGACCAAACTTTACTGCTTGTCATGACTCACAAGGTCAAGTCCTGGCAGATTTCTAGCAGCATCTCTGCCCCTTTGCTCTGCAGTGTTTATACTAGATATTTATATATATTTTGCAGGGTTTAAGGACCATCCATGACATCACGCAGGTCCTGGACATTCTGTGCGGAGAGGCAGCTGGAATTCTGCCATGACTTGACCCTGTTAGTGAAGTTTGGTCTCCTGAACACAAAAAAAATAAACACACGTCAGAGGTCCAGCAGAGTACCTATTATCCAGAGTATAGGCCTTGGATGTAAAGACCTAGCGACATTCCTGGTTACGGCATATAGCTGGCAGTTTGATAAAATGCACATGATAACCATGTACAGACAGATGTTTTGAGTTTTTTGCCCCATCAGTGTACAGCAGGTTGCTGGCTTGGTTAGGTGAGAGGCCTATGAAGTGGGTCAAGAAGCTGTACATGCTTATATTTTCCTTCTGGAGAAGACTCCGGCTTTGGCTTATATTCCCAGTCATGTTAAAAGGTCAAGCATCAACTTGCAGAAATGCTACCTTTTAATAGGTGGTGCTGCAGATGCATTGTATCATCTCCTATTTGCATATTTAAAGTTCCTTCTCAGACAAATTATCATGAGTAACTTCTGTCCCTTTCTGCAAGCTCAATTCTACTAACTCTTTTTCAACAACCTCTTGGAAATTGTCAAGAAGGGAAGTTCTTGAGACCACTGGATAGAAACAAGGATTCTTTGCGCCATGAGGGTGGGCCTTCTCTCTCAAGTGCCCTACAGTCTGTTTATTGATCTGCCCTACAGCTACGATTGACGGCTGTAACCAACCACAAAACTACCACTTCTGTCAATCAGAACTTTTGAGCACCTCAATGGCCAAAGCGAAGGGTACTTCAGAATGAAGGCATGTCCTCATGGCACTTCCTATTACAGCCCACAGGTTCATTTTCAGACTCCCATCTTGAAAACAACCATTGAGAAGGTATAGTTACATCCTGCTCCACCAGCAATTTTGCACCAGAAAAACTCCCTTTAAGAAAATCATAACTAAGGATGGGAGTCATTTTTTAAATTAGCAGATTTCGGTGTTAAATTCACCTCTCCCTTCATACATCCAGTTCTTTGACAAACACCAACATCTTTCCTGCCAAATAGAAGATATATTTCGATCTTACTCTTTTGCCCCGTAATAAGTTCCAAGAAGTTTCAGAACAGCGGCTGGTTCAATAGTTTGTGTGTGGCACAATCAGCGTCTATGCTTTCATACACTCATATCTGGCAGGTTTGTTTGCCGACAACAGATTTAGGGTGAACGAAAATGACTACAATGATAAATAAACCATGTACAATATATTAGCATTTCTTCGAGTTATTTTGGCCGGAGATTATTTTTCCCAAAAGCTTGATAAATCCGGCGCTTCACATGTGCAGGTAATAAATTGAGCACGATGTGTATCCTATTTCTTGTATGGCATCACAGAGGATTTAGCGCCCTTATTGATGGCCTCTCCCACATGTCTTTCTCCTACAACCTATGTTTGGCTTAAGGCTGTTGATGTGTATTTATGTAGCTCATTTATATTGCCAGATATTCCGATGGAGCTATTAGGCAAAAACTGCATTTATAAAAAGCTGGAATAAATTTCAGCAACAACAAAAAAAAAAGTATAAAAGAAAGTAAAAAAAACTATAAAAATGAAATCAAAGAAAATTGCCTGTAAGATTACGGAATTTGGGAGTAATCTGTATAATTTTCCACTGCTGATGGTTCGAGCAAACATTTTATAATTATGCAATTTAACTCAATTGTGTCTTGATTGGTGAGATAAGACAAAAAGACCTGGTGGTATCTACTAATAGGGGTCTTCTGGGCACTGTACTTTCTGACAATGATTCATGCAGATAGTTGGATGAGGTCCAAAAAGCACATCTTGTACATATATATATTATCCTGATGGTGAATACGTTTTGTAGAAGAAACATATTTGCAATAGATATCAAGGATTTTATGATGTGTTTGCAGTTTACTTGATACTGTGAGTTGTTGGATTTAAGAACTCGTGTATCTATCGGGTTGGTCTGTCCATTTTAGATCATCGTTTTCAGTAAATGGGGAAGTGTCATGTATAGTTCATATCAAGCAAACTAAAAAAACAACCATGAACGCCTGAGGTATTATCCAATTTCAATGTAATGTAATGTGAGACATGTCCTGATGATGGCTGCCAAGGTTTCAGGATCAGCATTGCCAGTCAGTTCTTATTGGT
The DNA here is from genome assembly GCF_035609145.1 of Eleutherodactylus coqui. Classification (NCBI taxonomy): domain Eukaryota; kingdom Metazoa; phylum Chordata; class Amphibia; order Anura; family Eleutherodactylidae; genus Eleutherodactylus; species Eleutherodactylus coqui. Next base: position 114,486,178 of record NC_089845.1, on the reverse strand, counting down.
ATGTCAATTATATATCTTGAAGCATGTCTTTACTTTTGTACCAAGTACATTCGGCAGGCATATGTGTTCAATCTGTGTACTACACACAAGCCAAACCGTACAAATAACTGTACAAACCCTGAGATGCTCATACACCTAATAATATAGAGAAAACTTTTGCAAGAAGTTTAACAGCGCAGACCGAATTTATCATTAAAGGGGTAACACCATGGTTCCACAGGAAAGGGGAGACAACTTTCAGATTGATTCCTGGATCATCTGTTGGTATATATCTTGAAGTGGACAGGTATACCAGGAGATATTCTAAGTGGAGATAAATCCCAACAGAAACACTCTGATGTCAATAGGAACAGACATACTTATTGAATGACCAGTCAAGGAAAAACAGATGAGTCAGTAATGAGTATGTCTGTCTCTAGTCTATACTTCTATCCAGTCCAATGACAAAAAGACAGAAAATTCCCCGACTAGATAACTTTCAAGGCCAATCCTGGTAGAGAGATCAAAGGGAGCCCAGACTGTATACCCCTAGTACATTATTAAGATAATGTCCCTTTCTAGATACCCCATTATCACCTATATACACTAAATGATGGGACTAAATGGTTTGTTTAATATATACCATTTGTCCAAGAAGAACGAGAATCAGACCAATGTTGTCCAAAAGTTCTCCATCCTCAACTTCACGATTAATTTTATGGTTCAATTTTATGGTTCAACGCGTTTCCCTATTTGCATAGTTCTTCAGGAACCAGATACCTCTTTCTAGATAGAATCATGTATGTATACGGCTAGAAAGTACTGCCTAAGAACTAGAGTGATAACCTATGAGTGGCAAGAAAACGAGACTGTCCTCAATCCTAAGTGCCAACAACAGTGAGCCAATCACAAGTAACCAGAATGACCAAGTTTGTGTTTTCTGAAAATGACTCTAATTGGAGAGATAACATATTACTATGGTTGCGGTTTATAGATGATATTCTAGTACTGTGGATTGATGATGTACCATCGTTCCAGGCATTTGTTGAGCATTTAAACACCAATGATTTGAATCTGGATGGTACTCTCACTGCCACACTATATAGAAAGACCACCGCAACCAACAATTTACTCTCTTGGCCTAGTTTTCACCCCTTTTATAGCGGTTTTCAGCACTGCCTGTTGAGCGTATGATGCGGCTGGGACAGAACGCTGCAAAGCCTCCAACATTTCTGCATAACAATTACGGAGGATACCCAGTGTTATTATAGGAGCGTTCTTATGACTCTGGGCTCCCAGTAGCCAACTATAGGCACGGGTAATCCATTACTGGCTACAACATTAAGCAACTGCTTGGACGGGCAGCTTAACACATCTAGTGACCAATATTTAAGGCATATTAGCCACATAGAGGATTACCTCTGGATGCGGGCCTACATATTTAGAGATCCCGTTTAGGGGTTTTAGACCTATTTTTTGCCCACCCGGGGTTCGGTCCATCTTCCCAGGGTTCTCTTGTTTAAAGCCCAGCATGTTTTAGTTTCATGCCCACACTGACAGCAATGCTTCCAAAATCGCCGGGGCGTAGGACGGTAGCCTCCTGTAGGCCAGGGCGTACTAGGCAGTAGCCTGCACGCAGGCGCTTGTGCTCGTGCTCGGGGAGATAGAGTCTGGCCTTCTAACTCGCTCAACTTTTGACAAAGATTCGCCACACTGCAGGTTAATTCTGCCATTTGCCGCTGCACTTCTAGCAGGGTCTCTTCAGCAGGTGCAGTGGACTGCTTAGCCTGCCGATATACTTCTCATTTGCGAGGGCAGGACACTTTTTCATCCCCCATTAAATTCATACAGGGGCTAGTTTCCTCTGCGTCAACTGTCTGGGGCTCAGTACCAAGAATCTTTATAGCCAACTCTTTAACCCTTTGAAATCCAATTTTGGATTCAGGGTTTCCTAGGGGGCTTTCTCTTTCTGCCATTATACAATGGCATCATCTGCTGGACAGAGCCAGTACTGCGGTATGGGACATGCTGGAGAGGCCCCCGACAACAGAGCGACAAGTAATCTACAGGAAGATTACCCTGACGGACGTTTTCCGACATTGGAACTGTACAGCCTTCAATCAGAATGTCTTGAGACGTCAGACAATGGATTGGAAAAGGTTAAAGTCGATAAATCTGCTGTCCGGATGCTGCACAGACAACATCTTAAGTTGAATCCGGAGAGTCTCAGTTAAAGGAGATGTCTCGAGGAAGCAGTGATTTTTTTTTTTTGCCCAGTCCCCCTAATTAAACATACATTACTAATTACCCCTGTAAATTACTTTCCTAGCTGGTTTCTACTTACCGTTCCAGCATTTCAGCAACTTATAAAAGTTTCCCCAAGATGGCCGCCGGCTCTTTCCCCGTCGCTCGCTGCAGCCCGACGTGCGCACTCCCGAGACGCTGTCAGCTGTGTCTCCATGGCAACCGGACGCCAAGCAGCCGCCGACCGGACGCCCCGCAGCCGCCGACCAGTCACCCACCGCCAGGCAGAAGGTAACCGGCGCAGCCCCCCCCCCCCCCAGCGACAGCCCCCCCGGTCTAGCGCTAGTTCCCCCATCACATCGGCAGCCCCCCCGGCGCAGCGACAGCCCCCCCCGGCCTAGCGCTAGTTCCCCCATCACAGCGGCAGCCCCCCCGGCGCAGCGACAGCCCCCCCCCCCCCCCCCGGCGCAGCGCTAGTTCCCCCGGCGCCAGCCCGGCGCAGCGCTAGTTCCCCCGGCGCCAGCCCGGCGCAGCGGCAGCCCCCCCCCGACCCATCACTTACCTGGGACGCTTCTCGGGGCTGCTGGGCTGGGCTGGGCTTCTCCGCTGGGCAGCTCCAGTTTCTGCACCTTCCTCTAACAGAGGAAGGTACAGAATGGCCGCTCCAGCGCGCTCCCGAGCAGTGACAGCTCGTCTGCGCATGCGCAGAAGAGCTGTAGCGGGGAGCACACTGAAGCGGCTCGTGCTGAATGGAGAAGACCGGACTGCGCAAGCGCGTCTAAAAAAGCAAGCTGCCGGCGAATTTAGACGGAACCATGGAGACGAGGACGCTAGCAACGGAGCAGGTAAGTGGAATAACTTCTGTATGGCTCATATTTAATGCACGATGTATATTACAAAGTGCATTAATATGGCCATACGGAAGTGTATAACCCCACTTGGTTTCGCGAGACCACCCCTTTAATGTTCCCTCAATAAATTGTTCTCTGAGAGCCTGGTCAACACTATCAGCTCCTTTTGGATCTGCGTGTACCACTGCCTTCATGTCCCCTTGCAGAGACAGAGCGTATTCTCTAAGAGGCTCACCGACTTTCTGTTGCTTATTAAAGAACCTCTTTTTAACCTCCGACATGGTATGGACATCAAAAATATTCAGTAGCCACACAAAAATATCTTCTACAGTCTTTTTGTGTTCGCGTGGCCATGTTTTAACCTCTCTAGCTGCAGCTCCTTCTAACTGTCCCATTATTAGGATTTCTACTATCTACTCAACTGCTAGCGGATACAGTCTAAACACAGCACTCATCTTTCACTTAAAGTCTCTCAAAGCATGCTTCTCACCGCTATACTTTGGCAGCCATGGAGCACCTAAACAGTGCGACATGGTGAATGGCACAAATCCTGATGCGCTACGGGATCTAAAGCGACATCTACAGACGCGGCAGCCATTACAGGATCCACGACAACTGCGGGGTTCGGTGCTACTATCAGAGCATTTGCAAGGGCCTGCTCATTGTCTGGTTGATTGGAATAACCGTCAGACATGTTGCAATCAGTAAAACAACAGTTTTTCACTTTTTGGTGAAGGTTGGAATATGTACGTTGTTCCTTTAAATCTTCTGCGTTATCACAGCATATGTGTGTGTTAACAGAGGCATTTTAATCCTGTTCGTGACGCCAAAGCGATGTACTGCAGCATACGAGCAGGGCTGGCCAATGTGGGGGAGACCCCGAGGTAGAACACAAGATGGATGTCACAAGTGGCTCTGTGATCTCTCCCAGTGATGGCGGTAGAGTATCTGGATCAGCTGCGTGCGCAGTGACGAAAAGGGTTATAATGGTCAATTACTAACCGCGTTTGTCACGTGACACCAGCACCACTTCTTAGGAAATCCAAGGGTTAATAGTGAAATAATTGACACGAGCCCTGATAGCTTTGATTTAAAAAATTGGAGGTACGCAGCTCATTCATCTTTAGTAATACTTCAGGAGCACAATAATTCACAGTCTTAGGCCTTAGTCACACGGGCGTTTTTTCACGCGATTTGCGGATCGCATGACGGTTGCGCATCCGCAAATCGCGTGACCGGTGTGCGCAAGTCGCCCGCAAATCGCCCGAAAATCTGCTCCTAGCCGCGTTTCATTAGAAACGGGCCGGAGCTGTCCAGCGCATTGCATTCAATGGAGACGGCAATAGAGCCGGCTCCATTTAAAGCAATGCGCTGCGGGCGAGCCCGGGATGAATTGTCGGGAAGGGCTTAAATATATAAGCCCTTCCCTGCAATTCATCCTAAAATGTGTAAAAATAAAAAATATATATATACTCACCTTCTCCCGGCAGCCGTCCTGCAGTGGGTGTGAAGGGGGTGTGAGTCAGACCTGCCCCCTGATTGGCTCAGCGCTGAGCCAATCAGAGGCATGTCTCACTCACACCCATTCATGAATTCATGAATGGATGTGAGTCAGACCTGCCCCTGATTGGCTCAGCACTGAGAGGCAGCAGTCACTCACCCATTCATGAATTCATGAATGGGTGTGTGAGTGAAACCTGCCTCTGATTGGTCAGGGCTGTGACCAATCAGAGGCAGATTATTCAGCAGGCGGGGATTTTAAAGCCCCGCCGGCTGAATAGTGCCGAGAAGCAGTTCAGGAGAACTGACAGCGGCCGCGGCTGGACTCCGGCTGCAGCGGAAAGGTGAGTATACAATTTTTTTTTATTTTAACACATTTCTGGATGAATTGCAGGGAAGGGCTTATATATTTAAGCCCTTCCCGACAATTCACCCCTCGCACGCCGCCAGCCCATTGCTTTCAATGGAGCGGCTGTATTGCCGGCTCCATTGAATTCAATGGGCAAACATCGTTCTTCTCTGTCACAGCTGTTACAGCTGTGGAAGAGAAGAATGATTTGTCTTCTATATGTTCTCAATGGGGTCGGCGCTGCTGCCGCCGGCCCCATTGGGCGCATATAGAGAAGAGAACAGGAATCGCAGATCGCAGATAGGTGCGATCTGCGATTTCTGTTCTATAATTTATCGGACGAGCGCATAAAAAGCGCTCATGTGTCCGATACCATTGCAAAGCAATGGTTTTATAAAATCGCCGGACGCATGCGCATGCGCAAATCGCGGCTAAAAACGCCCGTCTGACTAAGGCCTTATAGTAATGGCAGAGATATCACTTTGCATAAAAAACATAACATTAATCCACAGTTCAATATCAGTATTACAGAAGTTGATTCTTCAATGCTCTCTCTCTCTCTTGCCATTTGTATTAAGAAGATTACTCAGAGGAATTCCCACAGTCTTAGTTACCTGGGGGCTAATCTCCGGAAGGGTATTTTGTAGCAGAAGAAGCCAATGTCCACTTGTCCTGTCTTTATTTACAGTGGGGTTTGTGTAAGTCACTGTTAAGTAGATGAGGTCCCAATTTATCTCCAGCACACTGCTTGTGATCAGGGAGCTTGTAGATGCTTGCTCCTGCAAAGAGCAATGTTAAATCCTGACCAGACTGCAGAATGTCTCCTCACCCCTCTGACTCCGACACACCAACTACTCAACTCCTAACCATCTCCTTACACGCACTAACTCCTCCCACATCCTGTCTCGCTCTGCTCGCTTTTTCCTACTCTCGGCTCCCCTTTACCAATCAGGAATCTGAAGTTGCAGCAGCCAATCAGAATACAGACGTTGCTGGGCATATTACTCTGTCGTCTGTGAGGAAAGGGGAAAGGGGAGTCTTTCTGACGTACAGCACTTTTTATGTCTCCTAGGAGCCCATAGCAAGGTGTTACAATGTGTGGCTACCCTGGAGGACCTCCGGGCCACTACACTGTCAGTCTGTGTTTAGGATGTCATAGGCTGCAGCAGCAGCCAATCGCAGACTCTAGCACTTGAGCACTAAGGTCTGCGATTGGCTGTAGCAGTCTACAACGTCTCATGCAGAGAATGACAGCAGTCTGTAAACACAGGGGAAATTAGAGCTGCGGAGGAACCAGAAATGGTGAGTATAGTATAGTTTGTCATGCGAAGCCCTTATTTAAAAAAATATGTAACTCAGACTGCCCCTTTAAGTATTTAAATTTGCATACAAAAATGAAAACTAGCAGAATTTTCTTTTTTCTTCCTCGTACAAGTAATCTGTTTCTGTGATAGTACATGAGGCCTATAAAATTATATGGTAGTTAGAGATGAGCGAACGTGTTCTTCCGAGCTTGATATTCGTGCGAATATTAGGGTGTTCGGGATGTTCGTTATTCGTAACGAACACCATGCGGTGTTCTGGTTACTTTCACTTCCTTCCCTGAGACGTTAGCGCGCTTTTTTTGGCCAATTGAAAGACAGGGAAGGCATTACAACTTCCCCCTGTGACGTTCAAGCCCTATACCACCCCCCTGCTGTGAGTGGCTGGGAAGATCAGGTGTCACCCGAACATAAAAGTCGGCCCCTCCCGCGGTTCGGCTCAGATGCCGTGTGAGTTAGTGAGGGACAGTGCTGTTTGTACCGGAGCTGCTGTAGGGAAAGAATTGGTAGTTAGTGTAGGCTTCAAGACCCCCCAAAGGTCCTTATTAGGGCCACTGATAGCTGTGTGTTGGCTGCTGTTAGCAGTGCCATTTTTTTTTTTCTCAAAATCGGCTCTGCAGAGCGTTGCACCCGGCATTAGGGACAGAAGTGCTGCATAGGCAGGGAGAGTGTTAGGAGTGAGTGTAGCCTTCAAGAACCTCAACGGTCCTTTCTAGGGCCATATTTAACCGTGTGCAGTACTGTCCAGGCTGCTGTTAGCTGTGCTGCATTTTTTTTTGCTTCTCAAAATCGCCTCTGCAGAGCATTCCACCCTCCATTGATACTGCAGGGAAAGAATTGTATAGGCAGGGCCACAACACAGTTATTATTCATTGAATATACGCAGTGCTGCCTTTTGCTTGTAAAACAAGTGAAAATAATTCTATTTGTCCTGCCTCTGTCCGTACTAACGCCGGTGGACACGTGTCGGCTGCGTGTGCAACCTGTAAAAATCATACGCACCCAGCTACGTTTTACTCCTGGCTTCGCCATTTGCTTTCCTTAATTGGGAAAAAAATACCTGCTCTGCCACAGTTAATAACTCTGCTACCCTCACGTTCTGTGACACATTAGCAGGAAAACAGCACAGTTATTAAACTTAGATTATTCATTCACTAGAGGCAGTGGGGCCTTTCGTTTTCAAAAAAGGGAAAAAATTATATTTGGCCTGCAGTCTTGCGCCAATTTATTAGCTGCCTGTGAAATCAAATCACTGGTAATACAGCATGCTGAGGGGTAGGGGTAGGCCTAGAGGACGTGGACGCGGCCGAGGACGCGGAGGGCCAAGTCAGGGTGTGGGCACAGGCCAAGCTCCTGATCCAGGTGTGTCGCAGCCGACTGCTGCGCGATTAGGAGAGAGGCACGTTTCTGGTGTCCCCACATTCATCGCCCAATTAATGGGTCCACGCGGGAGACAGTTATTAGAAAATGAGCAGTGTGAGCAGGTCCTGTCCTGGATGGCAGAAAGTGCTTCGAGCAACCTATCGTCTACCCGCAGTTCTGCGCCGTCCACTGCTGCCAATCCGAATCCTCTGTCTGCTGCTCCTCCTTCCTCCCAGCCTCCTCACTCCACTACAATAACACCTGCTCAGGAGCGGGAACACTCCCAGGAACTGTTCTCGGGCCCCTGCTTAGATTGGGCAGGAGTGGTTCCTCTCCCACCAGAGGAGTTTATCGTCACTGATGCCCAACCATTGGAAAGTTCCCGGGGTCCGGGGGAAGAGGCTGGGGACTTCCGCCAACTGTCTCAACAACTTTCTGTGGGTGAGGAGGACGATGACGATCAGACACAGTTGTCTTGCACTGAGGTAGTAGTAAGGGCAGTAAGTCCGAGGGAGCAGCGCACAGAGGATTCGGAGGAAGAGCAGCAGGACGATGAGGTGACTGACCCCACCTGGTGTGCAACGCTTACTCAGGAGGACAGGTCTTCAGAGGGGGAGTCAAGGGCATCAGCAGGGCAGGTTGCAAGAGGCAGTGCGGTGGCCAGGGGTAGAGGCAGGGCCAGACCGAATAATCCACCAAGTGTTTCCCAAAGCGCCCCCTCGCGCCATGCCACCCTGCAGAGGCCGAGGTGCTCTAAGGTCTGGCAGTTTTTCACAGAGACGCCTGACGACCGACGAACAGTGGTGTGCAACCTTTGTCGCGCAAAGCTCAGCCGGGGAGCCAACACCAACAGCCTCACCACCACCACCATGCGCAGACATATGATGGCCAAGCACCCCGCAAGGTGGGACGAAGGCCGTTCAGCGCCTCCGGTTTGCACCCCTGCCTCTCCCCCTGTGCCCCAACCTGCCACTGAGATGCAACCCCCCTCTCAGGACACAGGCACTACCGTCTCCTGGCCTGCACCCACACCCTCACCTCCGCTGTCCTCGGCCCCATCCAACAGTGTAGTTCAGCGCACCGTCCAGCCGTCGCTTGCGCAACTGTTGGAGCGCAAGCGCAAGTACGCCGCCACGCACCCGCACGCTCAAACGTTAACCGTCCGCATAGCAAAATTCATCAGCCTTGAGATGCTGCCGTATAGGGTTGTGGAAACGGAGTCCTTCAAAAGTATCATGGAGGCGGCGGCCCCGCGCTACTCAGTTCCCAGTCGCCACTACTTTTCCCGATGTGCCGTCCCAGCCCTGCACGACCACGTCTCCCGCAACATTGTACGCGCCCTCACCAACGCGGTTACTGCCACGGTCCACTTAACTACGGACACGTGGACAAGCACAGGCGGGCAGGGCCACTACATCTCCCTGACGGCACATTGGGTGAATTTAGTGGAGGCTGGGACAGAGTCAGAGCCTGGGACCGCTCATGTCCTACCCACCCCCAGAATTGCGGGCCCCAGCTCGGTGGTGGTATCTGCGGAGGTGTATGCTTCCTCCACTAAAGCACCCTCCTCCTCCTCCTCCTCCTCCTCCTCTGTCTCGCAATCAAGATGTGTTAGCAGCAGCATGTCGCCAGCAGTCGGTGTCGCGCGGTGTGGCAGCACAGCGGTGGGCAAGCGTCAGCAGGCCGTGCTGAAACTACTCAGCTTAGGCGATAAGAGGCACACGGCCCACGAACTGCTGCAGGGTCTGACACAGCAGACCGACCGCTGGCTTGCGCCGCTGAGCCTCCAACCGGGCATGGTCGTGTGTGACAACGGCCGTAACCTGGTGGCGGCTCTGCAGCTCGGCAGCCTCACGCACGTGCCATGCCTGGCCCACGTCTTTAATTTGGTGGTTCAGCGCTTTCTGAAAAGCTACCCACGCTTGTCAGACCTGCTCGTAAAGGCGCGCCGGCTCTGCGCACATTTCCGCAAGTCCCACACGGACGCTGCCACCCTGCGCACCCTGCAACATCACTTTAAGCTGCCAGTGCACCGACTGCTGTGCGACGTGCCCACACGGTGGAACTCTACGCTCCACATGTTGGCCAGGCTCTATGAACAGCGTAGAGCTATAGTCGAATACCAACTCCAACATGGGCGGCGCAGTGGGAGTCAGCCTCCTCAATTCCTTTCAGAAGAGTGGGCCTGGTTGGCAGACATCTGCCATGTCCTTGGTAATTTTGAGGAGTCTACTCAGGTGGTGAGCGGCGATGCTACAATCATTAGCGTCACCATTCCTCTGCTATGCATCTTGAGAAATTCCCTGCAAACCATAAAGGCAGCTGCTTTGCGCTCGGAAACGGGGGCGGTGGAAGACAGTATGCCGCTGGATAGTCAGGGCACCCTCCTGTCTATTTCTCAGCGCGTACAGGAGGAGGAGGAGGAGCATGAGGATGAGGAGGAGGGGGAAGAGACAGCTTGGCCCGCTGCTGACGGTACACCGGCTGATTGCCTGTCATCCTTTCAGCGTGTATGGCCTGAGGAGGAGGAGGAGGAGGAGGATCCTGAAAGTGATCTTCCTAGTGAAGACAGCCATGTGTTGCGTACTGGTACCCTGGCACACATGGCTGACTTCATGTTAGGATGCCTTTCTCGTGACCCTCGCGTTGCACGCATTCTGGCCACGACGGATTACTGGGTGTACACACTGCTCGATCCACGGTATAAGGAGAACCTGCCCACTCTGATTCCCGAAGAGGAAAGGGGTTCGAGAGTGTTGCTATACCACAGGACCCTTGCGGACAAGCTGATGGTAAAATTCCCAGCCGACAGCGCTAGTGGCAGAAGGCGCAGTACCGAGGGCAAGGTAGCAGGGGATGTGCGTAGATCGAGCAGCATGTACATCCCAGGCAGTGCAACAGTCTTTAAGGGCCTGGCCAGCTTTATGGCTCCCCACCAAGACTGTGTCACCGTTCCCCAGTCACGGCTGAGTCGGCGGGAGGACTGTAAAAGGATGGTGAGGGAGTACGTAGCGGATCGCACGACCATCCTCGGTGACGCCTCTGCCCCCTACAACTACTGGGTGTCGAAGCTGGACACGTGGCCTGAACTAGCACTGTATGCCCTGGAGGTGCTTGCTTGTCCTGCGGCTAGCGTCTTGTCGGAGAGGGTGTTTAGTGCGGCTGGGGGAATCATCACAGATAAGCGTAGCCGCTTGTCAACCGACAGTGCCGACAGGCTAACACTCATCAAGATGAACAAAGCCTGAATTTCCCCAGACTTCTGTTCTCCACCAGCGGACAGCAGCGATACGTAAGCAATACGTAGGCTGCACCCGCGGATGGAAGCTACGTTCTCTCTCACCATCCAAAATGGGGACATTTCTGCTTCATCAATCTGTGTGTAATATTCCTCCTCCTCCTCCTGATCCTCCTCCTGAAACCTCACGTAATCACGCTGAACGGGCAATTTTTCTTAGGGCCACAAGGCTCACTCAAATAATTTTTCTGAACAATTTTTATAAGTTTCAATGCGCTTAAAAGCGTTGGAACTTTAACTTGAACCAATTTTTCGTTACACTGGGCTGCCTCCAGGCCTAGTTACCACTTAAGCCACATTAACCAAAGCGATTCACCTGCCATCTTGGTTGGGCATGGCCAATTTTTACTGAGGTACATTAGTACTGTTGGTACACCAAATTTTTGGGGCCCTCACCTACAGTGTAATCATAGCAATTTATATGTTCTTCGCCTGCACTCATGGTACAGAAAGGTGTGTGGGGTTGGCCTACACTTTAGCTACATAAATGTAACTTGGGCCTTGGCTATACTAAGGCTACTGAAATGGAACTAAGACTGCGCTCCCGCTATACTGCTGCTTCGGAATTGTTACTGGGGCCTGTCTTGAGTGCTACTATTGCTGACATGGAACGAAGACTGCGCTCCCGCTATACTGCTGCTTCGGAATTGTTACTGGGGCCTGTCTTGAGTGCTACTATTGCTGACATGGAACGAAGACTGCGCTCCCGCTATACTGCTGCTTCGGAATTGTTACTGGGGCCTGTCTTGAGTGCTACTATTGCTGACATGGAACGAAGACTGCGCTCCCGCTATACTGCTGCTTCGGAATTGTTACTGGGGCCTGTCTTGAGTGCTACTATTGCTGACATGGAACGAAGACTGCGCTCCCGCTATACTGCTGCTTCGGAATTGTTACTGGGGCCTGTCTTGAGTGCTACTATTGCTGACATGGAACGAAGACTGCGCTCCCGCTATACTGCTGCTTCGGAATTGTTACTGGGGCCTGTCTTGAGTGCTACTATTGCTGACATGGAACGAAGACTGCGCTCCTCCTATAATGCTGCTAGTGATATGTTAGTGGGGCCTGTCCTAATGCTACGGCTGAAATGTTACGAATTCTGGGCTCTGCCTATACCGCTGCTAATGGTATGTCTCTGGGGTGTGGAAACAGAGGCTTCCCAAAGACATGATGGCGGCGAGGCCATTTCCCACCAACGCGGTTACTGTAAAGGTGCATATAACCACGGACACGTGGAGAGGACACGTAGTGCCTCAAAAACATCCCCCTCCTCCTCCAACAGGGAAAACATTCTTGGCAAATGTCTTTGCATTGGTTCGTCTGGTGGCAGTCCAAGAATTTCACCTTTACCGACACAACAAGAGAGCCCCCACACCATCCCCCCGCCACGGCCCACTTAATCCTGGCCACATTCCGAAAACCAACAAAATACAACCGTGCTACTAGGTCCGCAGTCACCACCACATTACCACCAACGCGGTTACTGTAAAGGTGCATATAACCACGGACATGTGGAGAGGACACGTAGTGCCTCAAAAACATCCCCCTCCTCCTCCAACAGGGAAAACATTCTTGGCAAGTGTCTTTGCATTGGTTCGTCTGGTGGCAGTCCAAGAATTTCACCTTTACCGACACAACAAGAGAGCCCCCACACCATCCCCCCGCCACGGCCCACTTAATCCTGGCCGCATTCCGAAAACCAACAAAATACAACCGTGCTACTAGGTCCGCAGTCACCACCACATTACCACCAACGCGGTTACTGTTAAGGTGCATATTACCAGTCTGACTGGGGCATGCAGACACCTTGACAGAATGAATAGTGTGTGGCACATAGGTTCCCCATTGCTATGCCTACGTGTGCAGCTCCTGATGGCGGTGGCACAGGATTCTATTTCTCATTGCTTCTGTACAGCATTGTGGGCTATCGCCCCGCCCCTTTTAAAGAGGGCCGCTGCCTAGCCATGCCAACCCTCTGCAGTGTGTGCCTGCGGTTCCTCCTCATGGCAGACGCACTTCTAAATAGACATGAGGGTGGTGTGGCATGAGGGCAGCTGAAGGCTGCGCAGGGACACTTTGGTGTGCGCTGTGGGGGGGAGGGGGGGCGGTTGGGCAGCATGTAACCCAGGAGAAGTGGCAGCGGAGTGTCATCCAGGCAGTGATTGTGCTTTGTTGTAGGTAGTGTGGTGCTTAGCTAAGGTATGCGATGCTAATGAGGGCTTTTCAGAAGTAAAAGTTGTTGGGAGGGGGGGGGGGGGCCACTCTTGCCGGTATTGTGGCTTAATAGTGGGACCTGGGAACTTGAGATGCAGCCCAACATGTAGCCCCTCGCCTGCCCTATCCGTTTCTGTGTCATTCCCATCACTTTCTTGAATTGCCCAGATTTTCACACATGAAAACCTTAGCGAGCATCGGCGAAATACAAAAATGCTCTGGTCGCCCATTGACTTCAATGGGGTTCGTTGTTCGAAACGAACCCTCGAGCATCGCGGGAAGTTCGTTCCGAATAACGAACACCCGAACATTTTGGTGTTCGCTCATCTCTAATGGTAGTATTTGGTAAATACTCAAACTAGAATTACAGTTACACACAGCTTCAGTGCAGCGGTTGTTGATCGCTGAGGAATCTAATCTAATTTATGGCCCTTTTACATGGGATAATTATCATTCCGAATTGTTCACATTCCCACACTCCACCGGGTATTTGTACGGTAATAGCCTGTGTAAATGTATGCAACGACTGAATGCTAATTGTTTAGCCATTCAGTTTCTGCATGGAGAAAACTGAATGACGAGCCGTTCGGTGTAAATAGCAGTCATTCAGTTCTGAACGACTGTCTGTTTGCTGTGAATGGAGGCATGTGCAGGGGAGAACGCTGCCCGACGCACTCCACCTCCATGCCGGCAGTGCACAGCTATATTTGCTCCTGTGTAATAGGTGTATATGGTAAATCCATCTACCGTATTTCACTGATAATAAGACCTACCCCAATTTTTTTTTTTGGGGGGGGGGGAAGGAGGGCTTGAAATATAAGACATCCCTGATAATAAGCCCTAGATAGGCTACATGTAAGAAAATAATAATAATACTTACCTTCTACTGGTGTTCCGGCCATGGCGCCGATCTCCATCACTGCTGCAGCTGTCGTGTCCTCCTTCTACCCAACAGAGCAGTTCTTCTTGGAAACAGGGCTTGAGTACCCCGCCTCCAGCAAGCTAATGCTTTGATTGGTTAATCCAGCGCCGTGTCAGCCAATGAAAGCCAGCGCTGGATTTACCATTTACAGCCAAAAATTAATATAAGACAGTGTCTTATTTTTGGGGAAACACGGTAGTTGCTAAATCTACTTAAATTTATTCAATAATGGCATTTTTAAAATAGTCCGATATAATCAATTTTTGCCTCATTTCATCCCTCCTCCACACACAGTTATAGGAGGGCTACAGAAAGGAATCTACCATTCAACCCCCCCCCCCTTATTTCTTTCTCCCCACCTCTTCAACTGTTGCAATTGAGATGTCAAAAACTATATACAAACATTTGGAATTGCCAAGCTTCCAGAACATTTATCACTTTCAAGGGTCTCCAATTTAATTCTAGCAGATTTCCTACTCCATAATAAATTCCTAAATATTGTATGGAGTCTAAAAGATATTGTAATGGTTGTGGCATGAAAACCATTTAATTAAGGTTCCCTCCGTCAATCATCGGCAATAGGAGACAATTCCAAACCTTGACCTAAAATAAAGATCAATGTCGGTAGCTAGGTCTCCTGATGGTCTAGTTAGAATACCCTAGGCTAAGCAAAGTTTCTATATCTGGAAGCAATATCACAGATAGAGATTAAGAGAGCCAAGACCAAAACAAATTAAAACAAAAAATAAAAGGAGCTAGCCAGCTTTGATGTTCTTTATTTTATTATTAGGGCCACTGATAGGATATTTTCTCAGAACTCCTCTACTGAGATAGATCTACTTGCTACATTTCTTTAGGAGATCAGGTAGCTATTTGTTGTGGAACTTCTAGCCTAGAGAGGTAGTGTATACTATCTAGTACTTGATCATTAAGATAGGTGTGCACCAGACAATGTAAATAATAATGGGGTTCCAGAAGAGTTGAGTGATCAACGGAAACGCATCAAACTCAGTACTCGGAACAAACCTAGAACCTTGAATCTAGAACCTTAAATCGAGAAGAACCCAGAATCTAGAACTGAACCTAGAACCAATCTAGAATTTATCTATCTAGAGAACCTCGAACTAATCTAAAATCTGTACCTAGAACTTAGAAAGTACATAGATCTACCTTTTTTCTCCAGTGGATACTCCTACTTTGACTATATGATTCCTCTTTGGATGATTTTCTTTTACCTATTTATCTAGTTGATGCTAGTCCTAAGTTAATGGTGCTTAACCACTATAATACTGTAGCGGCCTATCCCTGATGTTTGAACCACAGGGGGATTAAAAGGTCTTTTCAGGCTACTATTTGCTATGAGGATAGCAGGTATAAGTTTCTAAATTTGTGTTATGTCCAGTTGATAAGGACTGTAAAACATCTGTGGGTTGCATACCCAGCTCTGCCTCCGATGTGATATTTATCATCATCAGGGGCTCAGAACAATAATAAAGGATCTGTGATCTACAAGCCTTTATGTACTTACTTAACATTGGTATCCTATAGGACTGTAGATTTCTCTTTTATTTCAACTGACCTATAAAGGTGGTAGCATTATAACAGGCAGGACACGTGACAAGTGTTTTCTGTCTAGAGACTCTATAGGAAATATACAGTCCTCTACAGTATACTGGGACTTAACTTTGTTTGAATCCTGATACAGGTGGTGGTTTCATAGTTTCATCCTCCATATCCCACACATTCCACGCATTTGGTTACATGAACCAAGGTAAATGATTCTGCTGAACAATGGATTTCAGTTCAGCATGAAATCTGTTGTTCAGCAGAACAGCTGATAAGACGGACCGCATGCTGTGTTCTGCTCTTACATTGTCTCAGCTGTAATCAGCACGGCAGAATAAAGGGGATGTATTCAGGGAACAGCGGGTGGCCTGTTCCCTGAATGCGGCCCACATGCTACTAATTGATACTGATAGGCATTAGTACCAAGTAGTAGTTTTATGCAAAATGAATGCTTAAAAGCCAGCTATTGAGCGATCATCTTTGAGTCTAAATGGGCCTTTAGCACCACACGCATAAACACCTGGCGTAGTGATAATGGTTAAAAAAAAATCCCAATATCACAGTAAGGTCACTATTACTAGGGCATAATACCCAGGAACCTCCAACTATCTAATAAACCTCATTTCAGACGGTCAAATGCTCTACCAATGATCCACTACTAAAAAGGACTGCTTATTACTGTTATATAAATGTTGTTCATGTTTATCAATTCAGGGGGCAGCATCGCCTGAATTATCAAAGTCACGGGCGGCCTCATGATGCAAAATATCCACAGTAGTGCTTGCAGATACCTGTGCCATTATGAAGCACATACGCACCACCAGTTCCTGCTCCTCCGCTTCTCCGCTCTCTTGCTCCCATCAGGAACCATGTTGCAGCACAACAGAACTCGGGTTAAAAACACCACAACAGGAAGAAAACCAAGGTTGTAAGCTAGCATAACAGGTGGGAGCTCTCCAGGTGTGTCTTCACTGCTCACATCACGCTCTAAGCCACACCCCTTGAATCTACAGTGATCGCGGTATGTAAGGGGTTAATAGTGGGTATCAGTGTTGTCACTAGTCCCCTGTATTGCAGCGGGAGGCTAGCTGTTAGTTGCAGCCACCTCCAGTTACGCATGGCACGGGCTCGGGTTCTGAGCCTATGCCATCCATACGCCGTAAATATATGACATTTTGCCTCAACCTCATCCTCCCCGTGACGTATATGTATATCATGGGTTTTGAGGGGTTAATTAACCTAATATTACTCCTTAGACAAGATAGTTTGAGAATTTATATTAACTGAAGATAATGATAAATTCAGTGATGGTCATTTATTTTAGAATGATTTAATCTTCTTTTCATGCAGAACTCCTTTAAGTTTCTTAGCTTCTAAAACTGTGAAGCACCACTGCCACCTAGTGGACGCTATAAACATCTCAATGTCAAAATCTTGTGAAGCTACACGGTTTGTAAAAAAAAAATTCAAGCACCTAGAAGAAGTTGTCAGAAGTAAATTAAACTTTCTTTGTGTGATTGTAATATTGATATAAGGGATTACAATATCAGAGCAAAATGATAATTTATTGTGGAAAACTGACCCCTTAATGGAAGGGTCTACTACCCTGTTGTATCACCTCTAGTTTGGTTACAATATGGGATACAGTTGGGCATGGAGGCTCTAGTACCCTGTTGTACTGCCTCTAGCGTGGATGGAAAATGTGATACGTGCAGGCATGGAGGCTCTAGTACCCTGTTGGGCCACCTATAGTTAGAATGCAATATGTGATACTGGCAGGCATGGAGGCTCTAGTATCCTGTTGTACTGCCTCTAGCTTGGATACAAGATGTGATACGGGCGGGCATGGAGGCTCTAGTACCCTGTTGGGCCACCTCTAGTTAGAATGCAATATGTGATACTGGCAGGCATGGAGGCTCTAGTATCCTGTTGTACTGCCTCTAGCTTGGATACAACATGTGATACGGGCAGGCATGGAAGCTCTAGTACCCTGTTGTACCACCAGGATATTTTGAACATATCGCTGAGCTGTCATTGTCCCTTGTAGCACTACTAGGAGTGATCGACTGTCATTTGTGATGGCCCCCCAGAACATCACACCAGCAGTGGGGGCAGTGTGCCGCTCCACAGCAAAGGCAGAATTGAGGCACTCACCCCTAGATCTCCAGGCACGAACACGGCACTCGTCAGCGTCAAAACTGCTTCTCTCTGAAGACAAACATGGTTCCCTCTGCAGCAGTCCAATTTTGTCATTCATGGCACCACTGCAAACAGAGGCTATGGTGGGTGGGTGTCATAGGCAGTACATGTAGTGGGCACCGTGATTCCAAATTGTCCATCAGCTAAATCTGGTCAGAACAATCCAGGTGGTGGGCAATTTGTCGATACGGCCATCCAGCTTCTCACATCCCAATAATGCACCCCTCTCGGACTCTATGATGCAGAGAAGAGATTTCACGCAGTTAACAGAGGTGCGTAGTGGTCAACAAGCTCTACTCAAGCGGAAGAAAAGGTCACCACTAGAGATGAGCGAACGTACTCGTCCGAGCTTGATACTCGTTCGAGTATTAGGGTGTTCGAGATGCTCGTTACTTGTAACGAGTACCACGCGATGTTCGGGTTACTTTCACTTTAATCTCTGAGACGTTAGCGCGCTTTTCTGGCCAATAGAAAGACAGGGAAGGCATTACAACTTCCCCCTGCGACGTTCAAGCCCTATACCACCCCCCTGCAGTGAGTGGCTGGCGAGATCAGGTGTCACCCGAGTATATAAATCGGCCCCTCCCGCGGCTCGCCACAGATGCGTTCTGACATAGAGGAGGGAAAGTGGTATCTTGGTGGAGCTGCTATAGGGAGAGTGTTAGGAGTATTTTAGGCTTCAAGAACCCCAACGGTCCTTCTTAGGGCCACATCTAACCGTGTGCAGTACTGTGGAGGCTGCTTTTTGCAGTGTTGCACATTTTTTTTTTTGGCATATCGGCCGTGCAGAGCATTGCGCCCTGCAGTAATACTCCAGGGCCAGAAGCGCTTAGGCAGGGACAGAAGACATATTGATTGAATATAGGCAGTGGGCCTTTGCAAAAAAAATTGGGGAAAAAAATCTATTTGGGCTGCCTGTCACTGTCCTCAGTGTTCTGGGTCTGTGCTGGGTGTAGTAGTTCTCCAAATTCATACGCAGCCAGCTAAGTGTTACAGCAGGCCTCCGCAAAATTACTTCCTGGCTCTGTCTGGGCTGTGAAATCACCGCTGTATTGCAGTTCACAGTGCAACACTCTGCAGTTCTTTGACATACTCCAGGGCCAGAAGCGCTTAGGCAGGGACAGAATACATATTGATTGAATATAGGCAGTGGGCCTTTGCAAATAAATTTGGGGAAAAAAATCTATTTGGGCTGCCTGTCACTGTCCTCAGTGTTCTGGGTCTGTGCTGGGTGTAGTAGTTCTCCAAATTCATACGCAGCCAGCTACGTGTTACAGCAGGCTTGCGCAAAATTATTTCCTGGCTCTGTCTGGGCTGTGAAATCACCGCTGTATTGCAGTTCACAGTGCAACACTCTGCAGTTCTTTGACATACTCCAGGGCCAGAAGCCTCTCCCCCTGTGCCCCAACCTGCCACTGAGATCCAACCCCCCTCTGAGGACACAGGCACTACCGTCTCCTGGCCTGCACCCACACCCTCACCTCCGCTGTCCTCGGCCCCATCCAGCAATGTCTCTCAGCGCAGCGTCCAGACGTCGCTAGCGCCACTGTTTGAGCGCGGGCGCAAGTACGCTGCCACGCACTCGCATGCTCAAGCGTTAAACGTGCACATTGCCAAATTGATCAGCCTGGAGATGCTGCCGTATAGGCTTGTGGAAACGGAGGCTTTCAAAAGCATGATGGCGGCGGCGGCCCCGCGCTACTCGGTTCCCAGTCGCCACTACTTTTCCCGATGTGCCGTCCCAGGCCTGCACGACCACGTCTCCCGCAACATTGTACGCGCCCTCACCAACGCGGTTACTGCCAAGGTCCACTTAGCAACAGACACGTGGACAAGCACAGGCAGGCAGGGCCACTATATCTCCCTGACGGCACATTGGGTGAATTTAGTGCAGGCTGGGACAGAGTCAGAGCCTGGGACCGCTCACGTCCTACCCACCCCCCGAATTGCGTGCCCCAGCTCGGTGGTGGTATCTGCGGCGGTGTATGCTTCCTCCACTAAACCACCCTCCTCCTCCAACGCAACCTCTGTCTCGCAATCAAGATGTGTCAGCAGCAGCACGTCGCCAGCAGTCGGTGTCGCGCGGCATGGCAGCACAGCGGTGGGCAAGCGTCAGCAGGCCGTGCTGAAACTACTCAGCTTAGGAGAGAAGAGTCAGACGGCCCACGAACTGCTGCAGGGTCTGACAGAGCAAACCGACCGCTGGCTTGCGCCGCTGAGCCTCCAACCAGGCATGGTCGTGTGTGACAACGGCCGTAACCTGGTGGCGGCTCTGCAGCTCGGCAGACTCACTCATGTGCCATGCCTGGCCCATGTCTTTAATTTGGTGGTTCAGCGCTTTCTGAAAAGCTACCCACACTTGTCATACCTGCTCGGAAAGGTGCGCCGGGTCAGCGCACATTTCCGCAACTCCAAGACGGACGCTGCCGCCCTGCGGACCCTGCAACATCGGTTTCATCTGCCAGTGCACCGATTGCTGTGCGACGTGCCCACACAGTGGAACTCTACGCTCCACATGTTGGCCAGGCTCTATGAGCAGCGTAGAGCTATTGCGGAATACCAACTCCAACATGGGCAGCGTAGTGGGAGTCAGCCTCCTCAATTATTTACAGAAGAGTGGGCCTGGTTGGCAGCCATCTGCCCGGTCCTTGGAAACTTTGAGGAGTCTACCCAGATGGTGAGCGGGGATGCTGCAATCATTAGTATCACCATTCCTCTGCTATGCCTCTTGAGAAGTTCCCTGCAAAGCATAAAGGCAGACACTTTGCACTCGGAAACGGAGGCGGGGGAAGACAGTATGTCGCTGGATAGTCAGAGCACCCTCCTGTCTATATCTCAGCGCGTTCAGGAGGAGGAGGAGGAGCATGAGGAGGATGAGGAGGAGGGGGAAGAGACAGCTTGGCCCACTGCTGACGGTACAGATGCTGCTTGCCTGTCATCCTTTCAGCGTGTATGGCCAGAGGAGGAGGAGGAGGGGGAGGAGCATGCAGAGGAGGGGGAAGAGACAGCTTGGCCCACTACTGAGGGTACACATGCTGCTTGCCTGTCATCCTTTCAGCGTGTATGGCCAGAGGAGGAGGAGGAGGAGGAGGATCCTGAAAGTGATCTTCCGAGTGAGGACAGCCATGTGTTGCCTACAGGTACCCTGGCACACATGGCTGACTTCCTGTTAGGATGCCTTTCTCGTGACCCTCGCGTTACACGCATTCTGGCCACTACGGATTACTGGGTGTACACACTGCTCGACCCACGGTATAAGGAGAACCTTTCCACTCTCATTCCCGAAGAGGAAAGGGGTTCGAGAATGATGCTATACCACAGGGCGCTGGTGGACAAACTGATGGTAAACTTCCCATCCGACAGCGCTAGTGGCCGAAGGCGCATTTCCGCGGCCCAGGTAGCAGGGGAGGCGCAGAGATCAGGTAGCATGTACAGCGCAGGCAGGGGACCATTATCCAAGGCCTTTGCCAGCTTTCTGGCTCCCCAGCAAGACTGTGTCACCGGTCCCCAGTCAAGGCTGAGTTGGCGGGAGCACTGTAAAAGGATGGTGAGGGAGTACGTAGCCGATCGCACGACCGTCCTCGGTGACGCCTCTGCCCCCTACAACTACTGGGTGTCAAAGCTGGACACGTGGCCTGAACTCGCGCTGTATGCCCTGGAGGTGCTTGCTTGTCCTGCGGCTAGCGTCTTGTCAGAGAGGGTGTTTAGTGTGGCTGGGGGAATCATCACGGATAAGCGTACCCACCTGTCAACCGACAGTGCCGACAGGCTTACACTCATCAAGATGAACAAAGCCTGGATTTCCCCAGACTTCTCTTCTCCACCAGCGGACAGCAGCGATACCTAAACAATACGTAGGCTGCACCTGCGGATGGAAGCATCGTTCTCTATCACCATCCAAAACGGGGACCTTTTTGCTTCATCAATCTGTGTATAATATTCCTCCTCCTCCTGCTCCTCCTCCTGAAACCTCACATAATCACACCGAACGGGCAATTTTTCTTAGGGCCACAAGGCTCACTCATATAATTTTTCTAAACAATTTTTATACGTTTCAATGCTCATTAAAGCGTTGAAACTTTCACCTCAACCAATTTTTATTTTTACTGGGCTGCCTCCAGGCCTAGTTACCAATTAAGCCACATTAACCAAAGCGATTAATGGGTTTCACCTGCCCTCTTGGTTGGGCATGGGCAATTTTTCTCAGGTACATTAGTACTGTTGGTACACCAATTTTTGGGGGCCCTCGCCTACAGTGTAATCAAATTAATCAGCTGTGTTGGGCACTGCAATGGGATATATTTATGTACCGCCGGTGAGTTCCAGGGAGCCACCCATGCTGTGGGTCCACAGGGAGTTGTAACTGCATGTGTCCACTTCTAAAGAACCCCAGTCTGACTGGGGCATGCAGTGTGGGCCAAAGCCCACCTGCATTAAACATGACATTACCTCAGCTGTGATGGGCAATGTAATGGGATATATTTATGCACCGCCGGTGGCTTCCAGGGAGCCACCCATGCTGTGGATCCACAGGGAGTTGTAACTACATGTGTCCACTTCTAAAGAACCCCAGTCTGACTGGGGCATGCAGTATGGGCCAAAGCCCACCTGCATTAATAGACATTACCTCAGCTGTGATGGGCAATGCAATGGGATATATTTATGTACCGCCGGTGGCTTCCTGGCACCCACCCATGCTGTCGGTCCACAGGAACTTCACAATAGGGAGTTGTACCTGCCTGTGTCTATGAATTAAAAAGCCCGGTCAGGTTGGGGCATGCAGTGTGGGCCGAAGCCCACCTGCATTTAATCTGACGTTAGCTCTGCTGTCCAGGGCACTGCAATGGGATACATTTATGTACAGCCGGTGGGTTCCAGGGAGCCACCCATGCTGTGGGTGCACACGGAATTCCCATTGCGGAGTTGTACCTGCCTGTGACTATTTATAAAAAAACGCGGTCTGACTGGGGCATGCAGACACCTTGACAGAATGAATAGTGTGTGGCACATAGGTTCCCCATTGCTATGCCCACGTGTGCAGCTCCAGATGGAGGTGGCACAGGATTGGATTTCTCATTGCTTCTGTACAGCATTGTGGACTATCGCCCCGCCCCTTTTAAAGAGGGTCGCTGCCTAGCCGTGCCAACCTTCTGCAGTGTGTGCCTGCTTTTCCTCTGGCAGACGCACTTATAAATAGACATGAGGGTGACGTGGCATGAGGGCAGCTGAAGGCTGGGCAGGGACAGTTTGGTGTGCGCTGTGGACACTGGGTCGTGGGGGGGGGGGTTGGGCAGCATGTAACCCAGGAGAAGTGGCAGCGGAGTGTCATGCAGGCAGTGATTGTGCTTTGTTGGAGGTATTGTGGTGCTTAGCTAAGGTATGCATTGCTAATGAGGGCTTTTCAGAAGTAAAAGTTGTTGGGGGGGGGGCCACTCTTGCCGCTATTGTGGCTTAATAGTGGGACCTGGGAACTTGAGATGCAGCCCAACATGTAGCCCCTCGCCTGCCCTATCTGTTGCTGTGTCGTTCCCATCACTTTCTTGAATTGCCCAGATTTTCACAAACGAAAACCTTAGCGAGCATCAGCAATATACAAAAATGCTCGGGTCGCCCATTGACTTCAATGGGGTTCGTTACTCGAAACGAACCCTCGAGCATCGCGAAAAGTTCGTCTCGAGTAACGAGCACCCGAGCATTTTGGTGCTCGCTCATCTCTAGTCACCACACACAAGGAAACTCTGAGAGCCTTTTTATAAGCCAAGGGTGGAGGAAGAGCAGGAGCTAGATGCAGTACTGACGAGACTGGGGTCGGGGGTAGTCTGGGAATGGGAGGTTATTTCCTGCCAGGAGTCGTCGATTTCCTTCTTGAAGTAAGCAGCCAGCTCTTCAGCACTGAGATCCGTCACTTGGGGCTGCAATTTTGGGGTAAGAAGAGAGTGGAAAGTGTCAAAGAGTCATTTGGGGTTGTGAGATAGTGAGGAGATGAGAGAGGTGAAGTAGACTTGTTTGGCATGGTGGAGGGCGAGGTTGTAGGTTCTGAGCATGAATTTAAAGTGGAGAAAGTCTGCAGACTTTTGAGACTTTCTCCACAGCTGTTCAGCACACCTAGAGCACCGCCGGATGAAGTACATTTGAGGCATGAGCCAGGGTTGCCGCGGTCTGCATCGGGTGGCTTGAGTTACTGGGGGCGCCGATTCATCCAGGGCATGTTTGAGAGTGGTGTTGTAATGTGCGGCAGCCAGGTTGGGGCAGGATAGGAGAGAGATAGGGGCCAGAGAAGAGTGTAAGGACTCAGCAAAGTTTTGGGTGTGAATGGCTGTGAAAACAGTGTTGCATCACTTCGGCGATGTAGCAGTCGTCCAGCGGAAGTTTGCAGAGTTTCTCCCATTGTTTTCAATAGACCTGGCATCACGTGGCATGCACTTTGCACGTGGTATGATGCTGCTGCCGGCCACATTGAAAACAATGGGCGGTGCGATTAGTTAGGTCATGCCATGATTTGATTCCCTCACCGCAGTACAATGCGAGAAATAAAAAAAAATGCTCATGTGTACAACCCCATTCAAAAAAATGGGGTTCATATTTGTGTGAGATTTGTGCGTCTCGCCCATATGAAGCCAGCCTTAAAGGAGCTTTTACCTATTATTTGCTATTTTAGGAATATACATTTATCACTTGAGCTGTATTACCAAACACAGTGTCTGTGCTCCAGATATGGGAAGAATATAGTAGTTAATTAAATGCAAGTGCAATCCTGAAGAAAGGAGGACTTAGTGCCCATTTAGACAAAACAATTATCGCTCAAAATTCGCTCAAAAACCATCTTTTGAGCGATAATTGTTGTGTCTAAATGTGCCCATCTTTCACAGTTTGGCCGAATGACAGTTTTCAGTTCTGCTTGAAAACTGTCCTTCAGCAAAACAGCTGATAAGCAGGACTGCACGCTGTGTTCTGCTGGTGGAGAGCTGATTACAGCTAATGACATTGTTACAGCTGTTCTCAGCTCTCAGCCCCACTGGCAGAACAGCTGATAAGCAGGACGGCATGCTGTGTCTGCTGTCCATGGTGCTGAATTCTCCATGGAGAGCCCGTGGCGGAACAAGGGAGCTAATTGCAGATCTCAGACCTCCTGCTGAGTTCTGTAACAGCTCCCAGAAGCTCATTTGCATGTAAATGAAGCTAATAAAGTGCTAATAGCAATTAGTACTTTATGCAAAACGATCTCTGATCTTTCAATCTTTTGAAAGATATCTCTGTGTGTAAATGTGCCTATACTTGTTTGGCGCGGAGTCTGTCAGCAGGCAGAACTCCACGCCATGTAGGTCCACTCCAGCATTAGATAATCACTCAGATGTAAATCCCACTTGGGAGAGCAGCATGGAACACATACTCAGCCAACCTTGGTAATAAATGGCAAAAAACAAGGAAAAACAAATGGGTTCCTTTGCGCTACAGTACACCTGTTGGAGAGTGTAAGGATCCAAAGAAGTATGCACTTACTTCCCTGGGGTGAAGGCTAAAGTGCCGAGGGCGGGCCACAGCATCTCTCAAAATGGCCATATAAGTAAGTGCGTTTGTATTTGTATGTGAGGCTTGAAAAAGGGGTACGTAAACCCGAAACATGTTGCCGTGGATTGCACTCGCAGTGTACTGTCTATAATGTGTGAATAATGAAGAAAAGAAAGAAGAAGACATCGCTGTCTATATCTCTTAAGGCTATCTTGGAATGGGGGGAAATGGTTGGCTCCATATCCCCCCAGTGAAGTGCATACTTCTTTGCATCTTTACACTCTCCAATAGGTGTACTGTAGTGCAAAGGAACCCATCTGTTTTCCTTGTTTTTTTGCCTTAGAGAGTAACTGCACTATTTACAAACTTTTGATTTTAAACAATTGAACTTAAACAATACATTATATATACTCCCAAAGTAGTACCTTAGAGGACACAACTCAGCTCACAAATAACAAGGCCTTATATGGCTATATCGACAAAAAAATGTAACATTGTTTGGCTCTCAGGACACAGGGATGTAAAAACAACAGAAAATTGCGTGGTCATTAATATGCAAATTTGTCAGGTCACTAAGGAGTTAAATGGTCTTGTGTACTATTTAATGGTCCAAAATAAACAAACATCAGCAATATACAAATACAGAAAAGACAACAAGGAAGCCTTCCTGGAGCTCCATTGTGCCAACATACTTTATTAAGAAGCAAATATATGAGCAACTACAGAAGCTGAAGTCTAACTTCATTGAGGAACTGGAAGACATGTGTTTTCAGAAGTGCGCAGGGCGTTTTTTTCATTCCCTTAAAGTACAAAACGAATCTCTTATTATGCTTACTGTAGAATGGCAAGTACTCATCTGTCTGCAATAAATGACACTGACACATAGTGGCGCTGTAGGATCTCAAACAATGTGTGTATGCCTTAATTCAGTAGTGATGTGTAAGTACTGATGCAATTATCTTACCATTGTGCAGGAACGGTGACTATATATTAGTACAATCCGAGACAGCACATGGGCTGAAAGACTCACATACAAAGTCTCAGTATCTTCCCCGACTATGTGTTTATCAGGGCTTATTCAGACAAGCGTGTCCAGTATCAGTCAGTGAAAAATGGACCAGTTTAATAATAAGTTCGTGTTGCATCCGTATGCATTAATTGTATGTTTTCTTTACTTCCATGAATCATCTGTGTGTCATCTGTTTTTTATCTTGAGTGCAAAAGATGGCAGGGGCGCCAATTTTTTTCTAGAATTACTTAATTAGTAAAAAAATAGTGTACACACGGATGCCATCTGCATGCATTCTACATGAATGTGAAAATCACCCTAAGGCCTTAGTCAGACGGGCGTTTATTCCGGTGCAGGGCAGGTCTGACTCACATCCATTCATGAATTCATGAATGGGTGTGAGTGAGGCATGCCTCTGATTGGCTCAGCGCTGAGCCAATCAGGGGGCAGGTCTTACTCACACCCCCTTCACACCCACTGCAGGACGGCCGCGCGGAGCTCCGGCTGCCGGGAGAAGGTGAGTATACAATTTTTTTTTATTTTAACACATTTTAGGATGAATTGCAGGGAAGGGCTTATATATTTAACCCCTTCCCGACAATTCACCCCGCGCACGCCAGCAGCCCATTGCTTTCAATGGAGCGGCTGTATTGCCGGCTCTATTAAATTCAATGGGCAAACATCGTTCTTCTCTGTCAGAATGATTTGTCTTCTATATGTTCTCAATGGGGTCGGCGCTGCTGCCACCGGCCCCATTGAGCGCATATACAGAAGAGAACAGGAATCGCAGATCGCAGATAGGTGCGATCTACGATTTTTTGTTCTATAATTTATCGGAAGAGCGCATAAAAAGCGCTCATGTGTCCGATACCATTGCAAAGCAATGGTTTTATAAAATCGCCGGACGCATGCGCATGCGCAAATCGCGGCTAAAAACGCCCGTCTGACTAAGGCCTAAGGCCTCCTTCACAGGAGTGTGACATAATCATGCTTACCAGAGGATGTAATTGCGCTCCGAATTGAGCCCGATCCCATCGTCTGGTGTGTGGATTCACTCTCCTTACTCTTCTTTGCTCTGCTGATGGCCCTGTTCACATCAGTTTGGGAGACACCTGTGCCATGTTTGAGGTGGGGCATTCTAATGAGTGGGTGGGCCAAATTACATGGTGGGCGGGCCAGCCTAATTAGTCCCATTGTGGAAAATTTCCTGGCAAAATTCCATGGAATTGGGTCAAATCAGACATATCTATGCATTAGCAATTAGTGACATTTTAGTGTATAGTTTATTTGAATATCGTTATTTTATGTGTATTTTTTTCTAAAGGTTTTTATCATTTTTCCCTTTTATGTTACTCTGTATTGCTGTTTATTTTCCTTGATTATGGATGAATTATTACGTTGATATTATCTCTGATTATACTTTAGCAACTATTTACAAATTAAGTACAAACTTTATGGAACATGGTGGCACATTTAACTCTACATCACCACGTCATTCTCCACGAAACTAATGTCTCTCATGAGGCTTACAGATTAACAATGGGCATTTTACTAGATGTCCCGATGTGTCATGGTGTTACGTGACCAGTCACATGCCAGGAATTCTTGTGACTGCATGGTGGTGTGCATTTACATCCCACTGTGTCCTGACAAGGTTGGATGCAAAGACGATCCGGTCGAAACATTGCTGTCTCAGTTTTATGTCATGGGAGAATAAAGCTTGATTTTTACTTCTGCAACCTGGATGCTACCACTTTTCTTGACTTCGGAACTGTGTCCTGACAAGTCACGCCATCACGTGGCATATCACATGATCGGAACTCTTGTGAACTGCACGGTGGAACGCACATGCATCCTATTGTTATCCTCATCAGCAGCAAGCTCCAGCGCTACCATCGATGTCCCGCTAAAGCAGCGAGGGCTGGCCACAGCATCTAGCAATTCCCATGGGCAGTCTGATAGGGACTCCGGCACGAATATCCTCAGCAGAGCATAGGCGGAGGCTTCTCGTGTTGGGATACATCTCATCAGGGTAAAGGATGTACGTCTTCTGAGCAGGAAAGTCTTCAAAAACCTCCACCTCTTGTGGGCGGGCTTGAAGTTGGCACCAGGACAGTTCAGTAGGGGTAGTCCTCCCCTACTTTTTGTTTAGGCAGGGTGCAGACTTTTTGGTGCGGATTTGGTGGCAACAAGATCTTGGCAGGATTAAGTGAGAGAGACAAGACAGATGGCCATTGGGCGCCATTTTGAGCGATTTGGCAGGAACAGTTGCCGTGGAGGCTTTCATTGCATTAATTTTTTTTCACAATTTTACTCATTCTTCTCTTTTTACATATCTCTGGGGTATCGCAGGCAAATTGGTGCAGCACAGAGGAGATCATGTTCTTGACGCCATAAAGAAGTAGGCCACTGCAGCATCCTATAGGGTGACTCCAGACACAGGGCATACATTGTGGAGCTTGGAGGTTAGAGTGGTCACTTGTCATGGTGGCACTTACCAGGCTCTCTCCCTGTGGGACACACGTAGCCTCAGACAGAGCAGCGCTGGGCCTCTTCCGGATACCCTAGGAGTGGGATGGCAAATAAACATAAAAACAGGAGAAAAGATTGTCACGGGTGATGCCACCATTCCGTTACCCATTGGAATGAGCCTCGACGGTAAATAAATGAGCCACAGACTGTGTAACATACCTCAGGTCAGGTCCCTGGGAACAGACAGGGCCTGGCAAAACTTTACTTGGAAATTTATCAGGATACACTTAAGCATAAACTGGTGAGGGTAAACAGAAGATTAGAGGACAGTGAGGAAACACAGGATGACACCGGTCCTGCAGTCGCAGTTATCTGCTAGGAACCTCTCCTGGACGGAGCACTCTCCAGAGAAGGATAGGGGTAGAGTCACTCCACAGACATTCTCTCAGAACAGTACCTCTGCACGGTAGTTTTAGCTGTCTCTTCTTCTCGCTCAATCTTGCTCTTACTTGTCCTCACTCACTGTTGGCTCTTGGCATTGGGGTACTCAGGAAACCTCTCTTCTTCCATTCTTCATCACATGAGGGTTGAAGATAATCCCTTGTGGTTGGCGCTCTCTCTCAGGAATCCAGAAGAACAGAAGACTCACTGCCACACCCAGAGCACTCATACTTATAGACAACATAGCATTTGCAGGCATCTCTCAGTCTCATGCAAACATTAACCTCTCACTTGCTGCAGCTTTGCAATACACATTACAAAATGACTAGACACTTTGCACAGCGGATCTACAAAGGCAAGACATGTGTGACATTTATGGAGGGGCCAGGAATATAGACTTTTGGCCACTACAGTTCCATATTCAACTTTTTTACTGACTATTGCAGCAGTCGAAAATCACACGATTTTCTTGCCCATGTGGAACCAGTCTTACACAGCATCACAACTTTTTTGGAACTGGGGTTGTAGTTAATGGTGCTGTAGGCATGTGACAGGCTCCCTTTAATAAATCACCCTCCAATGTGTATGCTCCTTTCTATTCAGCAGTATTTCTTTTTTTTTCATTCCCCTCTTTACCCTCACTGCATTTGACAATTTGCTCAATCACTTCTTTCTTTTCTCTTTTTTTTAATGAAATCCCAGCATGTTGCTATGCCAACGACTTTAGAGAAGGCGTACATCACAATATAATTTGTGAATGACTTAAAGGATGACAACTCTTCATTACTGTATGTTCTGTCAGGATTTTCTAATCCTCCACTAGGCCAGCAGCACAGACTAATTTATTAACCCTTATATGGCTGTGGCTCAGGAGTGCCACAGTTATGGTTTCGCTCTGGGCCCGATGTATAGAAGAACTGTCTCAAGTGTTTACAGTAACGATCGATGCCTCAGAAATGTTTTGATCTCCATCATGCTGAATTTCCATCTCATGTTCAGAAGTAATTGTGTTTTTGGTTTGAAGACTGTAAGAGAAATTGTGAAGATAAAAAGCTTTAATAAAGTACGGATGGGAAAGCTTGATGCATTAGTCGGCTTTCTGAGTATTGGGTTATCTCAGATTTCAAAACTCTCAGTATTATAACAAATCACTAAATGTACATTTTCTTAAGTGCAAATAGCCCCTGAGTGCAGATACTGTTTACTATACAGATGATGTTGAGGAGTGCTAGTAATAGTGTCATATCTCCCAAGTTTTAGCAAAAAGAGGGACAACTCTAGTGATGGGCTTTCACACAGCTTTCAATTTAAGCCACATCTCTTTATGCCCAATCACAGTAGTATTGCCCCTCAGAGACCCCCTCAAATTAGTAGTATACCCAGTGGCATTCCCACGATATAGGCAGACCATGCATTCACTATGAGGCCTGGCGTGTGGTGAGGTTCTTGCCCGCGATGCCTGGCTCTGCCTCCAGAATGAATCCCCAAATACAACATACTTATTCTGTTTTACTTTACTCTTCTCACCTCTCTTGGGTCACATGACTCTGATTTCTGCTTGTGGCTTTGCGCTTGGGGGTCGTGCAGGCCACGCCTCCCCTCCCTGAGGAACTCCTTAGTGGCCTTCTTAACGGTACTGGGCAGGTTTGTTTAGCTAATGAGTTTATTGAAATTTACTGTTTTTGTCGTCCCTGGACTCCTGATGTCTGTTCGACTGGAGCTAGAGAGATCTGGGAAGATAAATAGAGATGAGCGAGTATACTCGCTAAGGCACATTACTAGAGCGAGTAGTGCCTTAGCCGAGTATCTCCCCACTCGTCTCTAAAGATTCGGGGGCCGGCGGGGGAGAGCGGGGAGGAGCGGAGGGGAGATCTCTCTCTCCCTCTCTCCCCCATGCTCCCCGCCGCAACTCACCTGTCACCTGCGGCGCCCCCCGAATCTTTAGAGACGAGCGGGGAGATACTCAGCTAAGGCACTACTCCCTCGAGTAATGTGCCTTAGCGAGTATACTCGCTCATCTCTAAAGATAAACCTTACTGTATTACAGCATGGTGGTCTCTGCACAAGTAGTACAACCCATTCTTCCTCCTCTCCATTTTTTGTTTTACTTTGTAA
Organism: Eleutherodactylus coqui; assembly: GCF_035609145.1. Lineage (NCBI taxonomy): Eukaryota > Metazoa > Chordata > Amphibia > Anura > Eleutherodactylidae > Eleutherodactylus > Eleutherodactylus coqui. The sequence goes on along the minus strand of NC_089845.1, from coordinate 114,454,826 downwards.
AAGTGAAATAAAACCACACACATGCTATCACTGCAATCATCATGACCTGCATAATTACTTCCATACTGTTACTGGGCAAATCCCACTATACCAAGACCAACATTACAAATAATAACACTGTATAAGGGCCTCATCATGATCACCTACCACCATCACAAAGTGACAAAATAATACCACTATAGTATTACTGAATGACCACTGCAATGATCGCTATTACCAATAACAATGCTATATGAGGGCCAAACTATAGTTCCTGATATAGAGACCACATAATACCACCAGTGTTACTGAAAAAAATATACAAAGACTTATATGGATATAGAGACTATATAGCGATACATACTAGATATACACAGGCACTTTGCAGACTATATAAGTGATTACAGTGCAGTTACCTCCAATGATCTTCTCCATGTGACCCAGACCATCATGATGACTTCTTCCACTCACAAATTGTCTCTGTGCCCTTTCCCCTTTAAAAATTCATAGCTCCTTTATTTATCCATCAACGTCGCTGTTTGAGGGCTTGTTTTTTTGGGACGAGTTGTAGTTTTCAATGGTGCTATTTAAAGTACCATATAATGTGTGGGAAGGGGTTAAACTCCTCAATTTTCCAGCCATCTGGACTTGTTTTCCCCACCTCAAGAACCCATCCATAGTGCCCCAGAGAGTAATAATGCCATGAGTTCCACATAGCAATACCATGTTTCCCTGAAAATAAGACACTGTCTTATATTGAAAGAGGCACAGTGTCTTATTTGGGGGGGGGGCTTATACTCACCTGGTCCGTGGCGCCTCAATACCTTGCTATGGCTTCCGGGCACACCGCGACGAGCTGCAGTGTCCTCCGCACTGACGTATCAGTGTCTTTCTGGTAAATTGGACTTTGAATACCCGCAAAGCGAGCGCTGTGATTGGATCGAGCACCAGCCAATTACAGCTGGCGCTTGATGACACATTTACAGCCATTCAGGCATGTCATTCACGGAATGGCTGTAAATGATTGAGCTCCGGCTGGTCCCAGTGTTGTGATGAGCAGTGTTCTATATCCTTTGATGCTTCTGTCAACCTTTGCTTTGTGGAAGATTTCATCATGAAGGACATGTAGGCGGAAAATGTAATATTTCTCAATACATTCTCTAGGTTCATCTAGAAAGGTGAGGTACTTGTAAAGCTTCTTGTGGATGTAGAAGAACCTATTGAGAAACACTGGGAAGATAGAACACAATATGTTAACAGTTTTGTTATAAGTGATACAGTTGAAAGACAGCATGACATTTCTGCTATTTTATGTCATTGCTATTCATATTCATAAACCTACAAGTACAATACGTGCTTCTATTAGTCACCTGTGCTGTGACTAATCCTTAACTATATGGTGGGATGATTACAACAATTAGGAAGGAGGAACCATTAGTTTTCTGACTTTCCAGAGGATCAAAAATCTGATGGAGAATAAGGGCTACATTCAGACTTAAAGGAGATGTCCCGCGCCGAAACGGGTTTTTTTTTTTTAAACCCCCCCCCCGTTCGGCGCGAGACAACCCCGATGCAGGGGTTAAAAAACCCACCCGCACAGCGCTTACCTGAATCCCGGCGGTCCGGCGTCTTCATACTCACCTGCTGAAGATGGCCGCCGGGATCCTCTGCCTTCGTGGACCGCAGCTCTTCTGTGCGGTCCACTGCCGATTCCAGCCTCCTGATTGGCTGGAATCGGCACGTGACGGGGCGGAGCTACACGGAGCCGCTCTCTGGCACGAGCGGCTCCATAGAAGACTACAGAAGACCCGGACTGCGCAAGCGCGGCTAATTTGGCCATCGGAGGCCGAAAATTAGTCGGCACCATGGAGACGAGGACGCCAGCAACGGAGCAGGTAAGTAAAAAACTTTTTATAACTTCTGTATGGCTCATAATTAATGCACAATGTATATTACAAAGTGCATTATTATGGCCATACAGAAGTGTATAGACCCACTTGCTGCCTCGGGACATCTCCTTTAACATATGTGTTAGATCCACAACTAAGCTCTTCAAGAGCAAATTTCACAATGCACTGCAAAATTTTCAAAAAGTATTTGTAGCAAAGTGCTTATGGATCCACTGTGTCTGCCTGCCAAGAAGAACCGCTCAGCAGGTTTAAAAGCTGACACCAGTTGATGAAAAAACAGAATGAGGGAACTCAGTACAATAACAAGAATGGGCTTTACCCTGGACTCAGATGGATGAGGTGTCTCTGTCCTGGAGATACTCCTGAACGTGGAGAGGTCCAGGCCGCCTTTCCTGACCCCGACTCCTAGACCTGCCTACCTACCTGGTGAGGATGGGAATGGGAATCCAGGGTCATATGCACCAAGCCACCCTGATATACAGGAGTGAACATAAGCTGGAAACCGGAGACAGTCCTGAGCAGAGATCACAGATACAGAGAATGGGCAGACAAACAAAACCCAGCAGCAAGCACACAGGAAGCTGGGAACACACCAAGACACAGTGAAAACTGGTTTAGGAAACACAACAAACTGAATATAGACTAGAAGGCTGCACCAGCAGCTTGCATGTGCAACACCCCAGAGGGATGACCCCGGACACTTGACTACTGTGTAGAACTGGGAGGGATAAGTGCTGGCTTGTCACGGCAGCACTTACCAGGCTCTGGTCCCAGAGGGATAACATGAAGCCAAGACCACAGCAGGACTACAGGCCACCTTCAACATCCCTAGGATATGGAATGCCAATAAATGGGTTGATGGGGGTAGTAGTAGATATTACTTGTGACGCCACCGTTGATACACACCGGTATGCTACGTGGTGGAGAAAATAACACAGAGACTTGTGTATAGTACCTCGGGCCCCCAGGAACGGTTAGGGCTCGCTGTAACTTTTACTTGAAGGATAAACTTTTACAACACAGGTATTCAGAGCAATGCAGGTATAATTCTCTTTTAGTGACAGAAGGCTAGAGCTCAGAGGTAGGGAGGATACACAGGATGAAAACTGGTCCTACAGTCCACGTTATCTGTATGGCACCGCTCCTGGACTGGGAGCACTCCAGAGGAGGAAGAGGGTTAGGGGGTCACTCCACAGACACTCCAGCAGACAATTATTTATGAAGGCATAAACAATAACCCCCCATGTGGCGGGCTCGTGTGCGAGTCTCAGCAGCGTACCTCTGTGCTGTGATCCTGACTCTGGATGTCCGCACAGGAAAAGCCTGTAGTGTGAATTGGTACCTGTACGTTAGGTTCCTCTATACAGAACCATTTGGAATTGCTCTCTCTATAGGATCTTGGGACTCACTCTATTCACATCCAGACTCCAATAGCTACGGGATACCTCTCATTCAGCTTCCATCTTCACCTACATGAAAGCTGAAGGTGCTTCCATGTGGCTCTGTGTTAGCACTCTCTCCCAGAGGATGGACTTGAACTCCTTTCCTTCTCTCAATCACTCCTATCTATACCTTCACTCACACCACATGACATGACAAACTGATACATTTACATGCAGGCAATGATTTTATTAAAGTTAACCTCTCAAGCGCCACAGCTGTGCAACACACACATTGGATATGCCAAGACAAGCTTTGCACAGTGCATCTACATAGGACAAACATGTATGACATTTATGGAGGGGACCAGGATGATGTACTGGGCCACTACACATGCAGTCATACAGGAAATGACAACACCAGAGCACCCTAGTAAAGGTCTGAGAGGTTTAAATAGGAGGATGATTGCGAGTCACCTCCAGCTGGATGGAGAAGCCAGGCACAGTAACCCTGTGGATGCTGGAACAAAGTGAAAACAATGGTCTTCCGGGACCCCTGAGTTGTTTTTCATGGAAGGGCTTTAAACATAAGCCCTTCCCTGAAAAACAATCATTTTAGTGTAAAAAAAATAAATAAATAAACTCACCTCTCCGCTGCTGCTGTGTCCCCCGCGGTGCTAAAGAACACATCTGTCGCATGCGGCAGATGTTTCCTTCATCCCCACTAGTAACATGACACATGACAGCTGGGGTAGAGGATCCTGCTGCCGGCACCCCTTAATTGTTTTTATGGGAAGGGCTTTAAACATAAGCCCTTCCCTGGAAAACAATAATTTTACTGTAAAAATTAAAAACTTACCTATCCGCCGCTGCCATGTCCCTGCGGGGATGAAGAACACATGCCACATGCGACAGATGTTTCCTTCATCACTGCGAGGAAAAAGAATTCCCTGCTGCACTTGCCACATCTGTGACAAATGCAGTAAAGGAATGCTTCATCCCTGCGGGGAATAAAGAATTCCCTATCACAGCTGTCACAGATGTTAGCTGCAGTAGGGGATCCAGCTACCGACAGCTTGAAATAGTTTTTCAGGGAAGGGCTTTAAATATATTTCATATTCATGAATTTATGAATGGGTGAGTGCTGCAGAGGCAGCTCTCAGCTGTCATTCAATAGCTGAGAGCTGCCTCTGATTGGTGACAGTGCTCAGCCAATCAGAGGCAGCCTATTCAGCAGGCGGGGATAAAATCCCCGCCTGCTGAATACTACTGAGAGCAGTGCAGGGAGAAGAGCTGGCTGGACGCGGCTTAGCCCCAGCAGCTGAAGAAAGGTGAGTATTCTTTTTTTTAATTTTATTCATAATTTCTTCTTGTTTTTCAGGGAAGGGCTTATGTTTAAAGCCCTTACCTTTAAAACAATTGCTGAGTGCCGGCAGCAGGATCCTCTACTGCAGCTATCATCTGTGACAGCTGTGGTAGGAAATTCTTTATTCCCTGCAGGGATTAGGAATTCCTTTGCTGCATCTGTCACAGATGTGGCAGGTGCAGCAGCGAATTCTTTTTCCTCGCAGGGATTAAGGAAACATCTGTCGCATGCGCATGGCAGCGTCGGACAGGTAATTTTAAAAATTTTTTTTTTTTACACTGAAATTATTGTTTTTTCAGGGAAAGCCCTTCCCTGAAATCCAATGACGGTGTGTCAGCAGCAGGATCCTCTACCGCAGCTATCATGTGTGACAGCTGCGGTAGGGAACTGTAGAATTCCTCTGCTGCATCTGTCACAAATGTAGCAGATGCAGCAGCAGGGAATTCTTTTTACTAGTGGGGATGAAGGAAACATCTGCACCATGGGGCAGATGTGTTCTTCATCCCCACGGGGGACACGGCAGCAGCAGAGAGGTAAGTTTATTTATTTTATTTTTTTTACACTTAAATTATTGTTTTTCAGGGTTTATATGTAAAGCCCTTCCCTGAAAACCAATTCAGGGGTGCCGGCAGACCATTGTTTTCAATGGAGCCGCCGGCAGCAGCAGTGGCTCCATTGTAAACAATGCAGAGCATGGGTTACCTTGAAAAATGCTTGAGTCTCTCATTGACTTCAGTGTGGTTCGTTACTCAATATGAGCTCTCGAGCATTATAAAAAGCTCAGCTCAAGTAACGAGCACCCGAGCATTTTGGTGCTCGCTCATCTCTAGTCATTATGGATCAATAATAATAATAATAATAATCTTTATTTGTATAGCGCCAACTTATTCCGCAGCGCTCAATAATACCAGCTTCAGTGGAAAAGTGTGACATTAAAAAAAGACCATGTGAATACCCCCAGAGGTCTTAGATGACGTCATGCGGGACATAGATAATAAACAAAATAGTTAAAAATATAAGTAAAAAAATAAATAAATTACAGAATAAAATATACAAGCACATATATACATACATACATACACAGAAGAACATGGCCCACTACCGATGCAAATCAAAACCGTTACTATATACGCACTGTAATCCCAAATTATACAAATTATATATCAAAATGTCCAAAACAAAACAACGAACCCATTCCCATACTTTATTTTAGCATAAATATACTAATTTTAAAAATAAGCAAATATCAAATAAATTAATTTTTACCTTTTTACCCCTAATGAAACTAATAAACGGGGAAAAAAAGTCAATGAAGAAAGATATTTTAAAAAATAGCCCTTTATGTCACGGGAAAAAAACACAGCAGAAGCTTAGTAGCTGAAGACAAAAAATAGGGCAGTAAAACCACCACAAGGGTAAAATCCCCAAAGAGTGTCGGGGATTTAGACTGAGGTCACACGGGACAGATTTGCAGCAAAATTCCGCTGTAAAAGCGTAGCTTGAAAACCCGCAGCATTTTGCCGTGGATTTCGGAGCGGCTTCACCTTCGGCATTCCGCTGCGGCTTTCTCTCCCCATAGAGAGGAGCAAATTCACTGTGGAAATGAAAAAAGAATTGACATGCTGCATCTTTGGTTCCTTATAGAAGAGCATTCTGTGTGCTGCCAGCAGCGCGAAAATTACGCTAGTCTGAATGGGCCCAGTCATTAAGGGGTTAAAAATACCTTAAAACCTGCCTGCAATTCTGCATCAAAATCCACAGTTAAAATTGCGGATTTTGGTGTGGAATTCCACAGCTGCAGATTTGGCAGCACCCTGCAGCGTAATTCTATTCCGTATGAAACGTCGCTTTCACGTCCTCCACATTCTAATGAGTCTTTAGGCAACATTTTGGTGCAGCTTACAAAGTGGATTTAAGTCTAGGCAGGAGGCAATAAGATTTTAATGTGAACTGGCAGGTGCTGCATGTGTCAAGTAGTCAGGGTTATTGGATGGCTAAAGAAGCAGTACTTTTTTTTTTAGCCACCTGCGGGTGCAGTCATTTTTATTTTTCATTTCCACATTCTGAAATCTACAACTATTTTACTTTTCCATGTAGCCATATGAGGACTTTCTACGTGGGCTGAATTGTACATTTTAATGGCACATTTTGAAGTACGTATAATATATAACTTTGACAAGATTGTGTGCCTGCTTCTGAAACGATATGCCAAGTTAGAGACTGTGCCGCTGCTTCAACTGCCAATTAAATACTATTATTGATTACTGCAATGTGTGCTCTATCTCTTAATCCACCTGCATGTGAGGGACTCCCACACACAAAGCTCGATCTGAATTCAAAAGGAATAAGAAATACAAAAGGTAAAGAAAAACTTTTAAAAATTTTTTTAAGTTGAGTGAAATGAAAAAACTCTGCAATTCTGCTATCTTTGGGGAGGGGGCGCTCTTATTTTTACGGTATACATGCTGTAGCAAAATTGACATAACCTTATTCTGAGGGTCAGTATAGTTAGGAGAATACCAAATTATTATATATATCATTTACTTTAAAAAAACTAAATATCTTCTGAAAAAAATTATTTTCTGCCACCCTCTTCTGACTACCATAACTCTTTTATTTTTCCATCGACATAGTTGTGTGAGGACTCATTTTGTACAGGGTGTCCTGTAGTGAAGGCTGGATTCAGATGAACGTATATCGGCTGGCTTTTCACGTCCAGCCGATATACGTCGTCTCTCTCTGCAGGGGGGGAGGCTGGAAGAGCCAGGAGCAGTGCTCTGAACTCCTGCCCCCTCTCTGCCTCCTCTCCACCCCTCTGCACTATTTGCAATGAGGAGATGCGGGGTGGGGGCGGGGCTAATTCTGAAAACTTAGCCCCACCCCCACCCCACCTCCTTTTATTGCAAATAGTGCAGAGGCGCGGAGAGGGGGTGGAGAGGAAGCAGAGAGTGGGCGGGAGCTCAGTTCCTGCTCCTGGCTCTTCCATCCTCCCCCCTCCCTACAGATGAGGAAACCGTATATCAGCTCAACGTGAACACCGAGCCGATATACGGTCGTCTGAATCCACCCTTAGATTGCAACAGTTTTGGAGTACATACCAGTTTTTGATCACATTTTATTACATTTTTTCTTGGAGATGGGGGTGACCAAAAAGGCGTAATTCTGGAGTTGTGTATTTATTTTTCCGACAAAATTCACCACGTGAGAAAAATAATGCACATAAGGGTGACTACCCACTACAGTTTTTTTTCACAGCGAAATTCGCAGCGTTTTTTTTCTGCAGGGGTCTATGGGACTTGAAATGTTAAAATCGCGATTTCGCGGTAAATTGCAATTTACCGCAAAATCGCAATTTTGCGGGATCGCGATTTTAACATTACAAGTACCATAGACCCCTGCAGAAAAAAGAACGCTGAGAATTTCACAGTGAAAAAAAAACTGTAGTGGGTAGTCACCCTTAGGGCTCCCACCCACTGGCGATATTTTCTCCACTGCGATTCTAAAGTTAAAGTCTCGCATCGCAGTGCAAGAAAAAAATCGGCATGACACCGGGGATATCGGCATCACGCCAACATATCGCCAGTCTTTTCAATGGGGCCAGCGGCAGCAGCACTAGCCCCATTGAAAAGAGATGGAGAATGCCGGGGACTTCTGCCACAGCTATAACAGCTGTGACAGCTGTGGCAGGAGTTTCCTTCATCCCTGCGGGGACCACGGGGATGAAGGAATCCTCTGCCACAGCTGTGACAGCTGTGGCAGAAGTCCCCGGCATTCTATTCCATTGCTTTCAATGGGATCGGCACAGCTGCCGATCCCATTGAAAGCACTGCTTTGGCAAGCCCCGTGGAATGATTATCGGGGAAGGGCTTGAAATATAAGCCCTTCCCCGATAATCTGGCAAAAGTGTAAAAAGCTAAGATATAGCTATTCATGAATGAATAGCTAAGAGCTATGTGTGATTGGCTGAGCGCTCAGCCAATAGCTAAGCAGTAGCTGCTATTGGCTGAGCCCCCAGCCAATCTGCACAGCCCTTTCAGGAGGCAGGGATTTTTAAATCCCCGACTGCTGAAAGAGCTCAGTAGCAGTGCCGGGGAGCCAGCAGGAGGACGCGGCTGAGTGCAGGAGAGGTGAGTATAATTTAAAAAAAAAAATTTTTCACACGTATTGATGATTATTGGGGAAGGGATTATATTTCAAGCCCTTCCCCGATAATCATTCCGCGGGGCTTGCTGAAACCATTGATTGCCGATCCCATTGAAAGCAATAGAATAGAATGCCGCGGACTTCTGCCACAGCTGTGACAGCTGTGACAGCTGTGGCAGAGGATTCCTTCATCCCCGCGGTCCACACAGCTGTCACAGCTGTGGCAGAAGTCCGCGGCATTCTCCCCATGCTTTCAATGGGGCTGTCGCTAGCACCATTGAAACCATTTGCGATATGCCGGTGGGTGGGAGCCCTTACTTTGATAGAGCGGACTTTTGCAAATGCAGCATTACCAAATAGGTTTTGTTTCTTATGTTTTTGATTTCTTTTATAATGAAAATGGAAAAAAGAATTTTATTTCTTTTCTTTTACTAAATTTTTTCTAGTCCTTAAAGAAGACTTGACTAGTGTTCGTTTAATCTTTTATGCAGTGTAAAGTAAAGGCCCATTTACACGAAGCGATAATTGCTTAAAAAAAACGCTAAAAAGGGATCGTTTGAACGATAATCGTCGCGTTTAAACGCGCGATCACCGTGAACTTTTCATGTACTGCTAGCTGATCGTTAAATTCAGGCCAAACTAAAAATAGTCATTCAGTCTTATCAGGAGTTCTCCACAGGTAGTGCTGATAGCATTGTTTCCCGTTGGAGAACAAAGGGACTAAAAGCAGATAAAGAGCCCTCAGGCTATTAACTGCATTCAGCTAAATGCTTCATTTGCACGCTAATAAGCTTTTAAGTAGCTAAGTAGCTACTTAATAGTTTATGCAAGATGATTGCTCAAAGCTGTCACTCAAACTGTCGTTTGAGCGATCTTTGAGTGATTATTGCTTTTGTGTAAATGGGTCTTAATACCATAGTACTACATTACAGCCTAAGGTATTTTATGAGGCCGCGCTACAGGCATGGCTTGGTATGCAAAAGCCATGGCAGATCTGGCGACCTTCAGAAGGTCCCGGATGTCATGGCAACTGAACAGCACCTTGCACCAGCGAGGAGCCGTTTGGGAATTCAGAACTTTGATCAGGGGATTTAAAGAGTTCTACGAAACAGCTTAGTTATGAGAAACAGGTTTCTCATCAGAAACAATTTTTTTTAAAAAAATACAGCTGCCAGGGCTGTCAGCTGATAACCACCAGTCCTGCTTCCAGCAAAAAGAGCGGCTCTCCAGTCCTGCTCATATAGGAAGTCCTGAGCAGGGGACCCCTTCTATGATGTTGTAATGGGAATAGTGGTATTACGCAAGGATCAGTATACGACAAAGAACATGGAGGCACAAGGACACATTTTGTAGCATTTACTATTGAATGCTAAATAGATTTCCAAGTCAGAAGCCTGACTGCGCACAGACACCTTTACTCTATGTGTAGGGAAGATGGAGGAAGCTGAGCGGATGGCATATGTGTATCTTGGGTGCCTTCTAACCAAGCCCTGTCACTGAAGAGCAAGAGAGGAGCCGCAAGCCTGGGGGACCCCACCATGCAGAGCTGAATGTATGTTCTACCCCACGAGTGTGAACCGGTAGAGAGTTGGAGAGTGCAAGATAAAGAGTGGCTGGGACCAGAGAACTGCAGATAACTAGGCCTGTGTAATCCCTCTGTCCTCCCGTGATTTCTCCCTGTCACACCAGGAGTCCTTCTGTACCAGTGTCTTCCTGAGAGATGTAAATTGTATGGACTGTTCTCCACACTTATTCAAGTTATTTCGCAAGTGAAACGGTTCTACCAACAGTTCCCAGTTTGGCCTTTAAAGATCAACTCTATGTACGTGGACTCTTTATTGCATCTTCTAGAATTCACAGCAGAGGACAGAATGGTGGCGTCACACGTGACAAGAAACTAAGGTAAACCACATCTCGGGTTACCCATTTAATAGCCTGTTCCTGGTTACCCTCTGGGTGGGAGACGGTAGAGCCCCGTGACAAGGCCCAAACGCTACCCCTCTGTTTCCTAGGCTGGAGCTGCTCTTCAGACTCTGCACTTTTATACCTGTGCTTACTTGCTCCATTCAGAGAGCAGGAAAGGGGAATCCCCGCAGCTGAACAGCACCGGACAGACTCTGTTGACTATAATCGGGTCCACCTGCTTTGCACCCAGCTGCCCGGTTTTTGTACGGTAATTTAAACCGGAACCTCCGGCTGGAGGTTCTGATGCAGAAGTGAAATTAATTACCCTTAATGCTTCAGGTGCCGTGTGCTTCTTGGGTGTACTCTCCACTACACAACAGGATAAGTGATGGCAGAAAAAGTTCCAAGCTCAAAATAGTGGTGGTTGACTGCTTCAAATTAAAATTCAATCCTAGCTGTTATTTAGTGTGGACACTGTTCTACTGTCTCAGAGACCGGTCTCCACTTACAAGTTCGGGCACAGCTCAGGAATCAAAGTATGCCAATTTTTCACTTGAAGGTTCCCAAGAGTAGTATTTAGTAGAGCAGCTTTCACACATCACAACTGGGTAACCCCCCTACACAATCCATGTGCCGTAAGACTACGCCTTTAATGGCAATGTGAGCATACTAACATTTTACGTAGCAGAAAATGCTATGATTTTATGCAAGTGTTTGCTTAGGCAAAGATGAACAAACCAAGGTAAACCTATCCTGTACATCACCTAATGACACCAGAAAATAGCAGCATATTGTTGTGTGAATGCTGAATGTATCCTCAAACCATTACAGTGAAAATGTAAACTCATCTCTCCCATTCACATGGATAGAGTACATATCGTACAGTACAGTATGTCACAGACATGACCTTTAATAAGTGGGCAAACAGAACTACCTATATTGCCGCTTCTGCAGATTTACACAAGTATCTTTCATTCTAGATATTTTCCATTGCATCAGTCATAACACCAAGGACATACATAATCACCGGCTGCATACAATTCATCATACTGTCATCAGTAAGGTTTGCTATATGCAATCCTGCCAAAATCCTTCTATCTAATGTTATAATAAAAGAAAGGGTCCTTTTGCATGGATAGATTTCCTGTCTGAATGAGCTCCAATCAACAGTATAACAAGTAGTCGATCAGTAGCGAATTATTTAAAGGGCCTTTTAGACAGACATTTCTAAGCTTAATGGGATGGATGATTATTAACACAATCACTTGCACCCCAAACAGTTTGAAAATTGTCGCCAGGTCATCCCATGGGGCCGATGTGCTGCTAACAATTATTTCTTGATCTGCATAAATTATGTGATCTGACAAAACTGCATGCCCAGCTTAGTTACACTAGTATCTAGGTAACAATAACTAAAATTGCTGCCATTAACGCTTTTGCTGCCAGGGTTTTGGGGGCATTTTGCATTGCTAGTAGCTGGGGCAGTTTTCACAATTTTGAGATGTACAAATAAAACCAAAATTACAAAATAAAAAAGTCATTTTAAACCCCTATACCCATATCTAAAGTGGTCGTGATCAAACTACAGGTGTTCAGAGTTCTCTAGCGAAAAAAATGTATGAGCTAGAACCCAATAACAGTTGGTGTGTATACTTACTGGGGTACGGACAAAACAAAAGAGAAGGAGAGCGCTTTGGTAAAAGTGACCAATACAGAAAACTGTCAGGAATTTTATATGTAAAGTAAAATAGAAAAGGACTGAATAACCCACTGACACGTGGAGAGCTGCAGATTCCCGATAGCAAACACTACATACTCTATGGCCTCGTTCAGACGAGCGAGTTTTCACGCACAAAACTGCGCACCTATTTAAAACCATGGAGTTCCTATGAAGTGTTCACATGGGCGTGTTTTTTTTGAGTGCGAACGCGCGCAGCAACGAAGAAAGGACATGCGTACCAGTTTGCTCCGTACTGCACTGCTCTTGACATTGGCTCCTATGGGACACGCTGCACGCGAGTCCGGTCGTGTGCACGACCCAATAGACAGCAATGTAATTTTTTTTTTTTTTTTAATGCTAAGGCTAAATGCTTTTGCGTCTTTCCCTTGGCATAAAGCACTCCATGTTGTGTTCCGGATGTGTTTGATTGTAAACACCAATAAACGATGTGCAGCCTGTTATATAAAGGAAGAAACTTAGTAATCCAAAGTTCGCTGGGGCGCCAAAGAAATCGTGTGTCTCACAACTATCAATACTTAAAATACTGGCACCGTGTATATTGCCTGGGATGCTGATACAGTTCAAGGTATGAAGCGCAACTACATGCGCTCCATGCAGCCAAAATCACATTTGCTAACACGCATATGTAAAGCACGGACCTTCGTTCACGCGCATTTTTGTGCGCACGTTCAAACGCGCGCATGTACGCGCGGATTAGCGCATACGCTCGTCTGAACGCACCCTATATGAGTAACTCAGGTAGAAAACCTAAAATAACCACATCATAACACAGGAGGAAAAAAAAAAACAATGAAGTGGTCAGCGCTACTTTGCAGATTCTAATATGAACATAATCATAGATACAGCCATTAAAAAAGGAAAGTTACTTACTTAGAGACGGATCACCAGGTTTAGAGACCCCTCAAACATGACATGCCGGTCACGGTGGATGGTGGAGATAAACTTTTAGCAGGTAAATTCCAAAAGGCTCCACACCAAGCAGAGATGCAGTGTATTTCTCTTCTTTTCAATTTGATTTAATAACCAAACAATATCCAGTGTCGATTGGAAAAGCGCGGCTGACAGGTGCTACGACGCGTTTCGGCGTACATAGGCGCATTTTTCAAACATATTAATTGTACACCTGCACACCAAATATATTATATACACATGATTAGGTGCTTACTGGGTTGTGGGGCCACAAGATGCCAGACCGCTAGATCGCACACTGCCGTAATCCAAGAGTGACGGGCACGCTGACGTGGATCGACACCTCTGATGAAAGGAACGCACCGTGCATTCCACTGAAGTCGCAGGATGACGTGATTACATCAGCTCAGAATAGACATTCAGAGGCACGTGATTAGGATATAAACAACCAATGGTTTTTTCCAATTTTGCTATGTTGTGTCCTAGTGGAAATTTAAAAATATTCCAAGCTTTTCCCTATCATTCTCAGTACCCCGTGATGACAACGTGAAAACAAATGTTTTTTTATTTTTAAAAACTTTACAATGATTTCTAAGATTTTGCATTGACATAAGCATTCACAACCATAGTAACATAGTATGTTAGGCTGAAAAAAGACAAAAGGTTCAGCCCGTTTTGACGTTCCCTTGTTGATCCAGAGGAAGACCAAAAAAAACCCAGTGGGCAGAAGCCAATTTACCCTCATTCTGCGGGAAAATAATTCCTTCTCGACTCCATACTTGCTGTCAGAATAATCCGTGGATCAATATTGGAGATCAACAACACTTCTGGTTATTTAATATCCTGTAATGTTGTACTGCTCGAAAAAGACTTCCTGTCCCCTTTTAAACTCTATTGATTTTGCCATTACCATGTTCTTAGGCAGAGAGTTTCAGTCTCGCTGCTCTTACAGTAAAGAACACCCTTCTCTGTTGGTAATGTAATCTTCTTTCCTCTAACCATAGAGGATGACCATTTGTTACCGTCATACCCCTGGGTAGTTAAGTTTAAGCACCTTTGGCAGCGATTACAGCCTCCAATTTTCTTAGGTATGATGCCACAAGGTTTCTCCGCTCAGGATTTGGGGATTTTATGCCATTTTTCTCTGCAGATTCTTTCGAAATCTGTCAGGTTCGTGGGGACCATCTCTGGAAAGCCATTTTAAGGTCTCCCCGGAGATTTTCGATTGAGTTCAAGTCAAGGCTCTGACTGTGTCACTCAAGGATATTTACGAAGTTGTCCCTAAACTACTCCTGTGTTATCTTGTCTGTGGGCTTAGGGTCATTGTCTTGTTGGAAGGTGAATATTCTGCCCAGTAAGAAGTCCCTTGTACTCTGGATCAAGTTTTCATTAGGAATATCTTCATTCAGCTTTCCATCAACCCTGACCAGTCTCCCAGTTCCAGCCACAAAACACCCTAACACCCCCACCACAGCATGATACTGCCACCACTATGCTTCAGTGTTGAGATGTTGTTGGACAGGTGATGAGCAGTGCACCTGGTTACCTCCAGACATTATGCTTAGAATTTAGGTCTAAAAGTTCAATGTTGACAGTTGACCACCACTTTTTCTTGTCTTTCTAAACCAGTGTGGGTCGAAATTAAATCATTCGCCTTGGCCCCTCATTCTCTTGATCATATAATTTGCTGTAGTACTCGTAACAGGCCTCCAATGCATTCCACAGTTCTCTCTAGCATCATGGGATCAATTGGCAAAGAAATGTTCCTTGGCCTCCATGCACTGTTCAATATCTAATTTATTTGGAAACCCGGAATTTCCCCTAGGTCTTGTTGCTAATGCATTTGGGTGGTGGATTTCTATAGGTCTAAGAAATCATTGATGTGGTTAATAGGCATGGTTGTAGGCAGTTCAAATACTTTCATTGTGCTCGATTCTGGCCTCTGAAACATTCTGCCTCCAAAAGTTTAAATACTACATGTTGTCTCTATAAGGTAAGAAAAAGGCCTTGGCTAAAATGTCCATTTTAGAAAGAGTCTGTTACTCTACTCCAGGTGGTCCTGGGTCAACGTCAAGCTTCTATGTTAACTCTGTTTCTCCCTCGGATAAATTGCCATATATGACTCAGTGAGAAAGCTATTGGGTGAGGAGCTCCCCAGTTCAGAGTGGCAGAATATGGCGTTAGCTGTGTCCACAAAACCCTCATGCGGGGGACCATAACCCCTCAGAGAAGGTCAGGAATAGTAACATAGTATGTAAAGCTAAAAAAAAGGCATATTTCCATCCAGTTCAGCTTATTACCCCCCAATGTTGATCCAGAGGAAGGCAAAAGAAAACAAAAAAAACAACAAGGTAGAAGCCAATTTTTCCCATTTAAGGGAAAAAATCCTTCCTGACTCCTTAATCCCTGGATCAACAACCTTTTTGAAGTTCTTAATAATTATAACATAATATTGTATCGCTCAAGAAAAGCGTCTAGGCTCCTCTTGAACTCTTTTAATGAGTTTTTCATCACCACGTCCTCAGGCAGGGAGTTCCATAGTCTCACTGCTCTTACAATAAAGAACCCCCTTCTATGTTGGTGTAGAAACCTTTTGTCCTCTAAAAGCGGAGGATGCCCCCTTGTTACTGTCACAGTCCTGGGTACAATTAGATAATGTGAAAGTTCCCTGTATTATTCTCTGATATATTTATACATAATGTAGAAGGGCAGTACACAGATGGGCCTGTAGGGGGCTGTAGAGAGGCATTCTTGTACCAGAAATGAGAGAGAACACCTGTGAGTGTGGCAGTAAATAGGATAAAAGTATCAGTTCCTGTGTCACTTAGGGGAAGTTGGCTAAAAAGCCAGAGAGAGAAGCTGCAGAAGCAGCACCAGGAACTGGGAGCCTGAGGTCCATCGTAGATGAGACTGGGCCTGTCACAAGGTCTGACAGAGGACGATGCCCTCTAGACACCCTGTGGGTTGTGAACCCTGAAATCGTTGTATGTTCCAGTATGTGTTTGCTATGTATGAAATAAAAACTGGTGGAACCCAGAATTTGAAGTATTTCAGTGGTCCCCACCATCCTAAATGGAGAAGATGATGATCCAGTGTGAGGGTATATATATATTGCCATATGTGTTTTTTATGCTTTTATACCTATATGCAAGTTTTATTCAATTCCAAATGAGAAAAAACTTAAATGTCGCCTTAAATCAGATATGCCAAGGTTTTTGCAAGAAGATGTTCTAGAAGTTCAGAGAAGATACCGAACCAGACGCAAGGACGCATGTACTTGGCCGATTTCCCAGAAGCGCTGGAACAAGATATCAAGATGTTCAAATGTACATGACTGTTATATGATTTTCACTGTCTCAGTCCGCAAATCCGGACTGCCCATATATGGTTATGAGCCCATCACCCCCTAGTGGTGAGAGGGCAGAGGGTATAAGATCTCATGTAATCTGTAATAAAGTGCGCAGTTTTTTCTCCCGTGTGAGGAATGATACCAGATCCCTGTGTGGTGTCTCTTCTTACCGCCGGAAGCGGGGCAAGTGGGGTGGGCCCGATTGGTGTTGCACTTAGAATTTTAACCCTCATAAATGGCGCCCGAACGTGCGGCGGTAAAATCGGAGCTTACAGCGCAATTCACCCGGATCCACGCTACTGAGAAACAGTCCTACTGCAAACCGAGCCTGATCAACTCACTTAGAACTCCAGGTAAGACAAACATATATTTATGTTGTGTTTTACGCTGAGAGTCTTGCAGCGGGATGGACTATCTGTGGTTTGTGACCGGACGGGTTGGGTTAAGAGTTCTACACGGTAACTCGTGTGGGCTCCGGGTTTGCCGTCATGGACCACTGACCGTGATATGCGCACCAATGGCTCACCCGGAAACTAGTCTGTAGTTTATTTGTTGTTGAAGTTCGTAGCGTTTTAGCGATAGTGGAGATTGTTTGTTGTATCTGCAGAATTTTTTTTCTCTTACTTTTCATTTGATCTCACAAGAGAAGGGACCCTCAGGTTAGTTTAGTTAGTTGTTAATGGTTTAGCAGAGAGGGATGCATTTTGTGAGATGTCTCATAGAAAGAAGGGACTCTCGGTCGGTTTGCCTTATATATGGGGCTAGCGATTTGATTTCAGAGAGATGCATTTTTATGGGACTGGTTCCATAAGGAGAAGGGACCCTCGGTTGTCTGCCGGTATATAAGGGGCTGACAATTTGAAAATTAAGAGGGATGCATTCTATGGAGCGTGTTATTATTATTATTATTGTTGATGTTCTAATATGCGTAAGATCTTATTAAAGAAGATAGAGCCCCTCAAGGGCTGCCGCCGTGTGGATGAATTTGTAGAATGTAAGAAAACTTGTATGAAAATGTGTCAGACCGACCCGCACGGCAAATTACAAAATGGTGTCTGGGAGGAGGTCTTTAGGACCGAGAGGTGCCTTGGAAGATCAAGGTTTGCTAAAGAGAGAGAGACAGTCAGAGAAAGTTACGTATGTACACATTATTTGTTTAAGACAGTGTCCGTAAGTGAAATGTTGAAAAGTACAGTAAGTGATCAAGAGGGCGTCAGGAGAGTGTCTATTGAAGGTTATATTGGCAGTTAGGTAGGGGAGAAAAGTGATGAAGTAACAAGCAAGTCGATAAGTAAGTTACAATGCACGTGATTGGTTGCTAAAGAAAGGAAAAAAAATGTGTATAATACAAAATAGATAATATGTATAATCCATACTAGGTGGATATATATGTGTATATATATATATACTGTATGTGCAAATAGTTAACAGCTTGCTCTTAGGGGAGAAGAGGTTGTTGACATATAGCTGCGACTCTGTGTAGCCTTCCAAGGTCAGGAAGATAACAGCGAGAGAGAAAATGTAATAACATCCTTGGTTAATATCTT
Source organism: Eleutherodactylus coqui (assembly GCF_035609145.1). NCBI lineage: Eukaryota > Metazoa > Chordata > Amphibia > Anura > Eleutherodactylidae > Eleutherodactylus > Eleutherodactylus coqui. The sequence goes on along the minus strand of NC_089845.1, from coordinate 114,436,598 downwards.
GGCTTGCTTGCAATGAATTGAAATAAATTTAATTAGTTATACTGTCTTAGTAGGCAGGGAAATATAGTAATTTCTAATGTATATTCTTACTTATACAGGGGTTGAAAATGAATGTTGCAAGCATATGTGTTAATTATGATTTTAAAATGCAGGCAATAGTTTGAGCTCAAAATTATTCAGTCTGTGTTTCATAGTCGCGGAGAGATAAGAGATTTGTTTTGAAAAAGTGGGGGCTTTCAGAACTCACTCCAAATTCAGGGTCACAGAAACTAAAATACTTCAGCGTTTAATACAGCATATAATAGCTTCAGTAGATAAGAAATATAGAATATTTCAGTCACTCAGCAAACTTTTTCACATAATTTGTCAAAGATAGCGCTCATTCACAATCTCATCTCAATAGAATTATGTACTTTATAAAATAATAGCACTCACCTCGGTGTTTTTCAGCTGATGTATGTATGTTTGCCAAACTTTTTTTTTTGTCTGTGCATCTGTGTGTACTGGTACACCTTTAAAGGGGGGTGACGGAGCAGACTTGGGAGCATGGATGGATGTGAGTTAGTGACCCGTGTTCAAGCTGTGGTGGAATGTGTGATGTGGAAATTGACTGGGGGTAAAAGTCCTACCCCATGCATGGGACTTTGCTTGGTTGAGATGTGGACGTGTGGACGGTTAAGCTGAAATTAAGTTGAGAAGACGGACGCACGGAGCCAATATCGAAGGGGTGGAGCTAGATGATGTAATAGTACGTAGTAATGTTTCATCCCTCCTGCACAAGGGAGGGGGGAGAATTTTGAGCAGCTAGGTTTTTTTTCCTGTTTTGTTTTTTTTCTCCTGTCTGAGATTTGATAAGAAATTGCAGGCAGGATCAGACTAATAATGAATTCACTTAAAGGGATCTCACATTTCCAATATTAATAGATGTTTTGTAGGTTATTCTTCCCCGGTGTAACTCATGTTTCTGTTATAGGTGCTAACATTTTACAGGCCTTATCTGCTTCCATCAAATCTTTTTACAATGTTATAATAACAAACCCGGCTACTATTGTTCCAATTGCGTACCCTGGTTTAAAGGGGGGGAGGAGAAGGCATAGGTGATTTAGGTATGGCAAGTCAGCCATTTTAGGTATGGCAAGTCAGCCATTTTAGGTATTGCAAATCAGCCATTTTTAAGTTTTTTGCAGGCCATTTTTTAAATTTTTTTAAATTTTTTGCAACAAGATTCTGATCTTTTTGAAATAGAATACCAGCCTGATTGTCTAGCAGTGATGCAACAAGAAAATTTAAGTTTTAAAAAAAGTTACTGAAAGCCCTTGTTAATAATGCATATTTTGAGTTGTTTTTTATAGATGGTACCCAGGGTGATTGACGACTCCACACTGGATATACGGTGGTTACACAACAAGATGTCCTAAAAAGCAGAATGTCTCCGCATGTCGCAGCACAAGAAGCGGAACTAAAAGCCCTCGCTGAGGCGTGTAGAGTGGCCACAGGTAAGACGGCAAACATTTACACTGACTCCCGGTATGCATTTGGCATAGCTCATGATTACGGCCCAACATGGAAGGCCAGACAGTTTTTTACCACAGCAGGACAGCCAATTAAGAATGATGCAATGGTGCAGAGTCTCATGGAGGCCCTACTTCTACCTGACAAGGTGGAAAGCTCACACCAATTCCTACACCGGAGAAGCAAGAGGCAACGCCATCACAGACCACACAGCAAAAGCAGCGGCCCTCAAGCCGTGGAAGACAGAAGAAAAGAAGAATTTGACTAAACTTGGACTTTGATAAAAATCTTGGACTTTGATAAAAATCTTGGACTTTGATAAAAATCTTGGACTTTGATAAAAATCTTGGACTTTGATAAAAATCTTGGACTTTGATATGAACTTGAACTTTGACTAAAACTACAAATGGACTAAAAAGGGACGGCGTATGGTGAACAGTCAACAGCACTTGCTTACCATAGTCCCTGTGCCTCATAATGGCCCAGCTGACGCACGGAAAGACGCACCTCTCAAAGCAGTAATGATGTCGATGCTTGAACAAGGACGGGTGGCTCCTTGGTTTTCTGTAGCTGCTGCATCATTTGTCCAATTTTGCATGATCTTTGCCGTAAGCAACAGGGCAGAAGTAAATTTGCCACATCACACTTGCCTAGACCACTCTACCCATTTCAGGGATTGCAAATTGGCTACACTCAGTTCCCACTTGTTGGGAAGCATGAATACGTGCTTGTTGTTGATTTCTTTTCAGGTTGGAGACCTACCCTGTTACCAAAGTAAATAAGCAGGTAACCGCACAGAAGCTCATGAATGAGGTAATCCGCAGATATGGGGTATCGGAAGTGATTGAGTCAAACAAAGGTACACACTTCACAGGTGAAATAATGCAACACATCATGTCTGTTTTGGGTATATTCCAGGCTTTTCACACACCCTACCATCCGCGGAGTAGGGGGAAAGTAGATACAAAAGGCGATGAAGAAAATGGTAAAATCTTGAATTGAGTGTCTTCTATTAGTTTTTCTTTTTTCCAGGAGGATACATGCCACAGTAGCAGAGTTTGGGGAATGATTTTCTTGTTAATTTTGTCATGGGCCTCTCCAAGGAATTGTCAATAATGTATTCTGTAGTCTCTGCTTTTCTCCCAGGTCCGACAGATGAGTGTCACAATCTAAAACCAGGTGACAGGGTCTATGTGAAAAAGTTTGAGAGAGAAACCCTGTTTGAATGTCCCTACCAGATGTTGTTCACCACCCCAACTGCAGTCAAGCTCGAAGGAAAGCCCACTTGGATCCACACTTCGCACTGAAAGAACTAATGATCCTGTATATCCTTTACATGCTATAATGTGGTACAATTCCTCTAACACACACCTTTGACTACTGTACACTAGCCCCCTGTTTCAGGTTTCAGAACAAATTAATACAATCAAATGTGCAATATGAAGCCTACACTGAGGGTGAGAATCCAACACCGCATCGTGCTAGGAGAGACATTGACACTCCAGCTGGTAACTTTGACCCACATTTATACATAGATACAATAGGAGTGCCAAGGGGGGTGCCAGATGAATTTAATTCTAGAGATCAGGTTAAAGCAGGTTTTGAGTCCTTATTTGCTTTTGTCACTGTTAATAATAATGTAGATTAGATGAATTATATCTTTTACAATCAGCAGAGGTTTGTAAACTACACCAGAGATGCTTTTGCAAGGGTTAATTGACCAGTTAGGGCCCACTGTATCCATGACGTTCCAAAATAGAGTGGCCCTGGATATGATTTTAGCAGAAAGAGGTGGGGTATGTAATTTCATGTATGTGTATTATCTAGAGATGAGCGAACACCAAAATGTTCGGGTGTTCGTTATTCGGAACGAACTTCCCGTGATGCTCGAGGGTTCGTTTCGAGCAACGAACCCCATTGAAGTCAATGGGCGACCAGAACATTTTTGTATTTCGACGATGCTCGCTAAGGTTTTCATGTGTGAAAATCTGGGCAATTCAAGAAAGTGATGGGAATGACACAGAAACGGATAGGGCAGGCGAGGGGCTACGTGTTGGGCTGCATCTCAAGTTCACAGGTCCCACTATTAAGCCACAATACCGGCAAGAGTGGGCCCCCCCCCCTCCCAACAACTTTTACTTCTGAAAAGCCCTCATTAGCATGGCATACCTTTGCTAAGCACCACACTACCTCCAACAAAGCACAATCACTGCCTGCATGACACACCACTGACACTTCTCCTGGGTTACATGCTGCCCAACTGCACCCCCTCCCCCCCACAGCGCACACCAAACTGTCCCTGCGCAGCCTTCAGCTGCCCTCATGCCACACCACCCTCATGTCTATTTAGAAGTGCGTCTGCCACGACGAGGGACCGCAGGCACACACTGCACAGGGTTGGCACGGCTAGGTAGCGACCCTCTTTAATAGGGGCGGGGCGATAGCCCACAATGCTGTACAGAAGCAATGAGAAATATAATCCTGTGCCACCGCCATCAGGAGCTGCACACCTGGGCATAGCAATGGGGAACCTATGTGCCACACACTATTCATTCTGTCAAGGTGTCTGCATGCCCCAGTCAGACTGGTAATATGCACCTTAACAGTAACCGCGTTGGTGGTAATGTGGTGGTGACTGCGGACCTAGTAGCACGGTTGTATTTTGTTGGTTTTCGGAATGTGGCCAGGATTAAGTAGGCCGTGGCGGGGGGATGGTGGGGGGGCTCTCTTGTAGTGTCGGTAAAGGTGAAATTCTTGGACTGCCACCAGACGAACCAATGCAAAGGCATTTGCCAACAATGTTTTCCCTGTTGGAGGAGGAGGGGGATGTTTTTGAGGCACTACGTGTCCTCTCCACGTGTCCGTTCCATGTCAGCAATAGTAGCACTCAAGACAGGCCCCAGTAACAATTCTGAAGCAGCAGTATAGCGGGAGCGCAGTCTTCGTTCCATGTAAGCAATAGTAGCACACAAGACAGGCCCCAGTAACAATTCTGAAGCAGCAGTATAGCGGGAGCGCAGTCTTCGTTCCATGTAAGCAATAGTAGCACTCAAGACAGGCCCCAGTAACAATTCCGAAGCAGCAGTATAGCGGGAGCGCAGTCTTCGTTCCATGTAAGCAATAGTAGCACTCAAGACAGGCCCCAGTAACAATTCCGAAGCAGCAGTATAGCGGGAGCGCAGTCTTCGTTCCATGTAAGCAATAGTAGCACTCAAGACAGGCCCCAGTAACAATTCTGAAGCAGCAGTATAGCGGGAGCGCAGTCTTAGTTCCACTTCAGTAGCCTTAGTATAGCCAAGGCACAAGTGACATTTATGTAGCTAAAGTGTAGGCCAACCCCACACACCTTTCTGTACCATGAGTGCAGGCGAAGAACATAGAAATTACTATGATTACACTGTAGGTGAGGGCCCCAAAAAATTGGTGTACCAACAGTACTAATGTACCTCAGTAAAAATTGGCCATGCCCAACCAAGATGGCAGGTGAATCGCTTTGGTTAATGTGGCTTAAGTGGTAACTAGGCCTGGAGGCAGCCCAGTGTAACGAAAAATTGGTTCAAGTTAAAGTTCCAACGCTTTTAAGCTAATTGAAACTTATAAAAATTGTTCTGAAAAATTATTTGAGTGAGCCTTGTGGCCCTAAGAAAAATTGCCCGTTCAGCGTGATTACGTGAGGTTTCAGGAGGAGGAGCAGGAGGAGGAGGAGGAGGAATATTAGACACAGATTGATGAAGCAGAAATGTCCCCGTTTTGGATGGTGAGAGAGAACGTAGCTTCCATCTGTGGGTGCAGCCTACGTATTGCTTACGTATCGCTGCTGTCCGCTGGTGGAGAACAGAAGTCTGGGGAAATCCAGCCTTTGTTCATCTTGATGAGTGTTAGCCTGTCGGCACTGTCGGTTGACAAGCGGCTACGCTTATCTGTGATGATTCCCCCAGCCGCACTAAACACCCTTTCCGACAAGACGCTAGCCGCAGGACAAGCAAGCACCTCAAGGGCATACAGGGCTAGTTCAGGCCACGTGTCCAGCTTCGACACCCAGTAGTTGTAGGGGGCAGAGGCGTCACCAAGGATGGTCGTGCGATCCGCTACGTACTCCCTCACCATCCTTTTACAGTGCTCCCGCCGACTCAGCCGTGACTGGGGAGCGGTGACACAGTCTTGGTGGGGAGCCATAAAGCTGGCCATGCCCTTAAAGACTGTTGCACTGCCTGGGATGTACATGCTGCTCGATCTACGCACATCCCCTGCTACCTTGCCCTCGGTACTGCGCCTTCTGCCACTAGCGCTGTCGGCTGGGAATTTGACCATCAGCTTGTCCGCAAGGGTCCTGTGGTATAGCAACACTCTCGAACCCCTTTCCTCTTCGGGAATCAGAGTGGGCAGGTTCTCCTTATACCGTGGATCGAGCAGTGTGTACACCCAGTAATCCGTCGTGGCCAGAATGCGTGCAACGCGAGGGTCACGAGAAAGGCATCCTAACATGAAGTCAGCCATGTGTGCCAGGGTACCAGTACGCAACACATGGCTGTCCTCACTAGGAAGATCACTTTCAGGATCCTCCTCCTCCTCCTCCTCCTCCTCAGGCCATACACGCTGAAAGGATGACAGGCAATCAGCCGGTGTACCGTCAGCAGCGGCCCAAGCTGTCTCTTCCCCCTCCTCCTCATCCTCCTCATGCTCCTCCTCCTCCTCCTGTATGCGCTGAGAAATAGACAGGAGGGTGCCCTGACTATCCAGCGGCATACTGTCTTCCCCCGCCCCCGTTTCCGAGCGCAAAGCAGCTGCCTTTATGGTTTGCAGGGAATTTCTCAAGATGCATAGCAGAGGAATGGTGACGCTAATGATTGTAGCATCGCCGCTCACCACCTGGGTAGACTCCTCAAAATTACCAAGGACATGGCAGATGTCTGCCAACCAGGCCCACTCTTCTGAAAGGAATTGAGGAGGCTGACTCCCACTGCGCCGCCCATGTTGGAGTTGGTATTCGACTATAGCTCTACGTTGTTCATAGAGCCTGGCCAACATGTGGAGCGTAGAGTTCCACCGTGTGGGCACGTCGCACAGCAGTCGGTGCACTGGCAGCTTAAAGTGATGTTGCAGGGTGCGCAGGGTGGCAGCGTCCGTGTGGGACTTGCGGAAATGTGCGCAGAGCCGGCGCGCCTTTACGAGCAGGTCTGACAAGCGTGGGTAGCTTTTCAGAAACCGCTGAACCACCAAATTAAAGACGTGGGCCAGGCATGGCACGTGCGTGAGGCTGCCAAGCTGCAGAGCCGCCACCAGGTTACGCCCGTTGTCACACACGACCATGCCCGGTTGGAGGCTCAGCGGCGCAAGCCAGCGGTCGGTCTGCTGTGTCAGACCCTGCAGCAGTTCGTGGGCCGTGTGCCTCTTATCGCCTAAGCTGAGTAGTTTCAGCACGGCCTGCTGACGCTTGCCCACCGCTGTGCTGCCACACCGCGCGACACCGACTGCTGGCGACATGCTGCTGCTAACACATCTTGATTGCGAGACAGAGGAGGAGGAGGAGGAGGAGGAGGAGGGTGCTTTAGTGGAGGAAGCATACACCTCCGCAGATACCACCACCGAGCTGGGGCCCGCAATTCTGGGGGTGGGTAGGACGTGAGCGGTCCCAGGCTCTGACTCTGTCCCAGCCTCCACTAAATTCACCCAATGTGCCGTCAGGGAGATGTAGTGGCCCTGCCCGCCTGTGCTTGTCCACGTGTCCGTAGTTAAGTGGACCGTGGCAGTAACCGCGTTGGTGAGGGCGCGCACAATGTTGCGGGAGACGTGGTCGTGCAGGGCTGGGACGGCACATCGGGAAAAGTAGTGGCGACTGGGAACTGAGTAGCGCGGGGCCGCCGCCTCCATGATACTTTTGAAGGACTCAGTTTCCACAACCCTATACGGCAGCATCTCAAGGCTGATGAATTTTGCTATGCGGACGGTTAACGTTTGAGCGTGCGGGTGCGTGGCGGCGTACTTGCGCTTGCGCTCGAACACTTGCGCAAGCGACGGCTGAACGGTGCGCTGAACTACACTGCTGGATGGGGCCGAGGACAGCGGAGATGAGGGTGTGGGTGCAGGCCATGAGGCGGTAGTGCCTGTGTCCTGAGAGGGGGGTTGCATCTCAGTGGCAGGTTGGGGCACAGGGGGAGAGGCAGGGGTGCAAACCGGAGGCGGTGAACGGCCTTCGTCCCACCTTGTGGGGTGCTTGGCCATCATATGTCTGCGCATGGTGGTGGTGGTGAGGCTGTTGGTGTTGGCTCCCCGGCTGAGCTTTGCGCAACAAAGGTTGCACACCACTGTTCGTCGGTCGTCAGGCGTCTCTGTGAAAAACTGCCAGACCTTAGAGCACCTCGGCCTCTGCAGGGTGGCATGGCGCGAGGGGGCGCTTTGGGAAACACTTGGTGGATTATTCGGTCTGGCCCTGCCTCTACCCCTGGCCCTGGCCACCGCACTGCCTCTTGCAACCTGCCCTGCTGATGCCCTTGACTCCCCCTCTGAAGACCTGTCCTCCTGAGTAAGCGTTGCACACCAGGTGGGGTCAGTCACCTCATCGTCCTGCTGCTCTTCCTCCGAATCCTCTGTGCGCTGCTCCCTTGGACTTACTGCCCTTACTACTACCTCACTGCAAGACAACTGTGTCTGATCGTCATCATCCTCCTCACCCACAGAAAGTTGTTGAGACAGTTGGCGGAAGTCCCCAGCCTCTTCCCTCGGACCCCGGGAACTTTCGAATGGTTGGGCATCAGTGACGATAAACTCCTCTGGTGGGAGAGGAACCGCTGCTGCCCAATCTAAGCAGGGGCCCGAGAACAGTTCCTGGGAGTGTTCCCGCTCCTGAGCAGGTGTCATTGTAGTGGAGTGAGGAGGCTGGGAGGAAGGAGGAGCAGCAGACAGAGGATTCGGATTTGCAGCAGTGGACGGCGCAGAACTGCGTGTTGACGATAGGTTGCTCGAAGCACTTTCTGCCATCCAGGACAGGACCTGCTCACACTGCTCATTTTCTAATAACCGTCTCCCGCGTGGACCCATTAATTGGGCGATGAATGTGGGGACGCCAGAAACGTGCCTCTCTCCTAATCGCGCAGCAGTCGGCTGCGACACACCGGGATCAGGAGCTCGGCCTGTGCCCACACCCTGACTTGGCCCTCCGCGTCCTCGGCCGCGTCCACGTCCTCTAGGCCTACCCCTACCCCTCAGTATGCTGTATTACCAGTGATTTGATTTCACAGGCAGGAAATAAATTGGCGCAAGACTGAAGGCCAAATATAATTTTTTCCCTTTTTGGAAAACGAAAGGCCCCACTGCCTCTAGTGAATGAATAATCTAAGTTTAATAACTGTGCTGTGTCCCTGCTAATGTGTCACAGAACGTGAGGGTAGCAGAGTTATTATAACTCTTGGAGAGCAGGTATTTTTTTCCCAATTAAGGAAAGCAAATGGCGAAGCCAGCAGTAAAGCGTAGCTGGGTGCGTCTGATTTAGCAATGTTGTTCAAGCAGCTCACACGTGTCCACCGCCCTTAGGACGGACAGAGGCTGGACAAATAGATTTGTTTTCAGTTTTTTTCCACCAAAAGGCAGCACTGCGTATATTCAATGAACATGAGAAGTTTAATAACTGTGCTGTGTCCCTGCTTATGTGTCACAGAACGTGAGGGTAGCAGAGTTATTATAACTCTTGGAGAGCAGGTATTTTTTTCCCAATTAAGGAAAGCAAATGGCGAAGCCAGCAGTAAAGCGTAGCTGGGTGCGTCTGATTTAGCAATGTTGTTCAAGCAGCTCACACGTGTCCACCGCCCGTAAGGACGGACAGAGGCTGGACAAATAGATTTGTTTTCAGTTTTTTTCCACCAAAAGGCAGCACTGCGTATATTCAATGAACATGAGAAGTTTAATAACTGTGCTGTGTCCCTGCTTATGTGTCACAGAACGTGAGGGTAGCAGAGTTATTATAACTCTTGGAGAGCAGGTATTTTTTTCCCAATTAAGGAAAGCAAATGGCGAAGCCAGCAGTAAAGCGTAGCTGGGTGCGTCTGATTTAGCAATGTTGTTCAAGCAGCTCACACGTGTCCACCGCCCTTAGGACGGACAGAGGCTGGACAAATAGATTTGTTTTCAGTTTTTTTCCACCAAAAGGCAGCACTGCGTATATTCTATGAATAATAACTGTGTTGTGGCCCTGCCTATACAATTCTTTCCCTGCAGTATCAATGGAGGGTGCAATGGTCTGCAGAGGCGATTTTGAGAAGCAAAAAAAAATGCAGCACAGCTAACAGCAGCCTGGACAGTACTGCACACGGATAAATATGGCCCTAGAAAGGACCGTTGAGGTTCTTGAAGGCTACACTCACTCCTAACACTCTCCCTGCCTATGCAGCACTTCTGTCCCTAATGCCAGGTGCAACGCTATGCAGAGGCGATTTTGAGAAAAAAAAATTTGCCACTGCTAACAGCAGCCAACACACAGCTATCAGTGGCCCTAATAAGGACCTTTGGGGGGTCTTGAAGCCTACACTAACTACCAATTCTTTCCCTACAGCAGCTCCGGTACAAACAGCACTGTCCCTCATCTAACTCACACCGCATCTGAGGGGCCGACTTTTATGTTCGGGTGACACCTGATCTCCCCAGCCACTCACAGCAGGGGGGTGGTATAGGGCTTGAACGTCACAGGGGGAAGTTGTAATGCCTTCCCTGTCTTTCAATTGGCCAGAAAAGCGCGCTAACGTCTCAGGGAAGGAAGTGAAAGTAACCAGAACACCGCATGGTGTTCGTTACGAATAACGAACATCCCGAACACCCTAATATTCGCACGAATATCAAGCTCGGACGAACGCGTTCGCTCATCTCTAGTATTATCCCTTTGATCAAAGAGTATGAGTAAGGGACTGGATAATGTGACCAAAATTTCCCTTGTTTGAAAAAGATGAAGAGCCAGTTCCGATAATGACAACCAGGTACGTTACCAGAAGAATGGAGAGATGGACTAGTACTGTGTCTGCCTCAGTCTCATAAGATGGACTGTCAGTGGACTTCCCATTTGCCTAGGGAAAGTGCAGAAGACCTTAGGTTCCGGCGAGGGCACACCCTGTGGGGTGTTAACTTGTACAGATAGAGGGTATGGAGGCCCGGAAATAAGCCCAGGGAATCCATGGCCTCCTTCTGAGGTGAGGTAGGGATCCCTCCCTTTTAGGGGTAGGGACTTACGGGCAGTGGAGAAACCCTGACGCAAGGGAGAGACGACCGAGGAAGAGTGCAAGGTCTGATGCTTGATCTCCATATTAAGTTTTTTAGGGGGGTTTGTGAGGGTATATATATATTGCCATATGTGTTTTTTATGCTTTTATACCTATATGCAAGTTTTATTCAATTCCAAATGAGAAAAAACTTAAATGTCGCCTTAAATCAGATATGCCAAGGTTTTTGCAAGAAGATGTTCTAGAAGTTCAGAGAAGATACCGAACCAGACGCAAGGACGCATGTACTTGGCCGATTTCCCAGAAGCGCTGGAACAAGATATCAAGATGTTCAAATGTACATGACTGTTATATGATTTTCACTGTCTCAGTCCGCAAATCCGGACTGCCCATATATGGTTATGAGCCCATCACCCCCTAGTGGTGAGAGGGCAGAGGGTATAAGATCTCATGTAATCTGTAATAAAGTGCGCAGTTTTTTCTCCCGTGTGAGGAATGATACCAGATCCCTGTGTGGTGTCTCTTCTTACCGCCGGCAGCGGGGCAAGTGGGGTGGGCCGGATTGGTGCTGCACTTAGAATTATAACCCTCATACCAGTAAGTGAGTAACTCCCAGGTTGCCACAAGAGTTATTAGGTCACCTCTCAGCCGACTTTTCTAAATCCCAATTTTAATAACCTCTCTGGATATTATATTCTCCTTATTCCATTTATTACTTTAGTTGCCCAAACTCTACTATGTATTTATTGTGCAGTAGTGCCAAAAACTGTACATGGTATTCCATGCATGGCCTGAATGTTCCTGGGTATGTTGGGTGGTTGTTTTTTGGGTTGCGGATGTGAGGTTTAATTCCTTAATATATGGTGGAATTGTCCCAAACTCCGCCACTTCTGTTAATATATATTAAATATATATATTTAATATATTTCTTTCCTAAGGAAGCAGATACCTAGTATAGCCAGATATAATAGAATGGTAGAGTTGGAAGGGACCTCCAGGGTAATCAGGTCCAACCCCCTGCTCAGTGCAGGATTTACTAAATCATCCCAGGCAGATATTTGCCCAGCCTTTGTTTGAACACTTCCATTAAAAGAGAACTCACCACCTCCCATGGTAACCTGTTCCACTCATTGATCACCCTCACTGTCAGAAAGTTTTTTCTAATATCTAATCTGTGTCTCCTCCCTTTCCGTTTCATCCCATTGCTTCTAGTCTTTCCTTGTACAAATGAGAATAGGGCTGATCCCTCTGCACTGTGACAGCCCCTCAGATATTTGTAGACAGCTATTAACTCTCCTCTCAGCCTTCTTTTTTGCAAGCTAAACGTTCCCAGATCCTTTAACCGTTCCTCATAGGACATGATTTGCAGACCGCTCACCATCTTGGTAACTCTTCTCTGAACTTGCTCCAGTTTGTCTATGTGTTTTAGAAGGATATCCTTATGCTTCCTAGCAGCTAGAATAGCAATTGCATGCTCCTGGAGGAAAACGTCAGTCAGCATTGACTTAAGATTAAAGGGGTTGTCTCGCGCCGAAACAGGTTTTTTTTTTTTGCATAGGCCCCCCGTTCGGCGCAGGACAAACCCAAGGGATGTGTTAAAATTAAAAAAAAATATTACTTACCCGAATCCCCGCTCTGCGACTTCTTCCTTCTTCCTACTTCTTCCTTATCCAAGATGGCCGCCGGGATCTTCACCCACGATGCACCGCGGGTCTTCTCCTATGGTGCACCGTGGGCTCTGTGTGGTCCATTACCAATTCCAGCCTCCTGATTGGCTGGAATCGGCACACGTGACGGGGCTGAGCTACGCGATGACGCTTAGAAGGGGGCGGAGCCAGAACGCCGCTCGTGCCCGGACCGACCAGAAGGAGAAGACCCTTCTGCGCAAGCGCGTCTAAAAAAGCAAGAAGACCCCGAAATTAGACGGAGCCATGGAGACGGGGACGCCAGCAACGGAGCAGGTAAGTGAATAACTCCTGTATGGCTCATATTTAATGCACGATGTATATTACAAAGTGCATTAATATGGCCATACAGAAGTGCTGAACCCCACTTGCTTTCGCGAGACAACCCCTTTAAGTTGTCTTGGATAATGGTCAATGAAAAATTGAGGGCCATGCTTTTAGATTAAGGGACGCTGTTTTAGAGAATGTGGTCTTCATGGTATCAATATTTCTTCATCATATGGTTATGGAATCCTGCTGCCCACACCCTGAACACAATAAAATCTACTAGTCAATCCACTTCTACTTCTTCCCCTAACTCTCTCTTGCTTAGTTCTCTAAAGCTAGCCAATTCCATTTGTGGATGTGTTAATCTGTATCTTGGCCTTTTCCAATTCTTCCCCTTGTTCATTTATTGTTTTCCATCCCTTCGCCCCTCTGCTCATCCTTGTGCTGTCTGTCTATGTGTTGTTCTATGTTCTAGTTCTTTGCGATTTCATTATAACAGGGGGAATTCTCTCTCTCACTCTCTTCCCCCCCCCCCCCCCCCCGCTCACTCCCGCAACTCACCGCTCTCCCCCGCTGGCACCCGAATCCCCCACCGGGCAGGTACTTGCATAAGGTACTACTCGCTCGAGTAGTTTGCCTTAGCGAGTATGCTCACTCATCTCTACATGCAACCCTTTCCTCTTAATGGCTTGGTTTTGTCTCTAAAATGCATTGTGAGCTGTATATATAGACAGGGGCATGTCTTTTAAAATGATTTCCAATCAACTGAATTTACCACAGGTTGACTCCAAGCAAAGATGATCAAGAGAGCTGGGCCTCGATTCAGTTGTCATACCAAAGGGTCTGAATGCTCATGTCAATGCGAAATGTTAGTTTTTTATTTTCTCAAAATTTACAGACTTCTAACATTCTGTTTTCACCTTGTCATTATAGGGTATTCAGTGCGGAATGCTTGGGAATTTGTTTTTCAATTTGAAGAAGGTCACAACATAACAAAGTATTAAAAAAGATAATTGAAACGGTCTGTAGACTTTCTGAATGCATTGCATTTTACAAGAGACCTCTGTATACCTCTAGTTTAATTAGCATCACTCTGTATCTTCTGAAAGTAGATACTTGGCACAATGTCAAAATGCCACTCAGTTCTATATGCAGACAAAAATCTTCCTGTGATTTTGCATGAAAATCTAATTTTTCATAAAAAACACCTAATAATTCCTATTAGTGGCTAAACGTGTGACAATAACACAATACTTCCTAAAAAATAAAAAAAAAGAGTTCAGATTTTTCTATATAACAGTTAGGCCTATTTCTACATGCACGTATTTTTATAAAACACAAGAACAGGAAAGGCCAAAAATCTGGTTTTAAAGGGAACCAGTTACATTCTATGAGCTTAGCTGCCAAATCCATTGTCTGCCTCTCTGTTTTCTCATTGTCCATCAGTAAAGCCACTGCTTAGCGCATTTAACAGACTTTTGCTCTGCTCTTTAAAATAAGACCAAGATTGCAGCTCTAGCCATGATCTGCAATCCGAAGATTGAGGGCACCTTCAGACGACCGTATATCGGCCGGGTGCCGATATACGGCGTCCCTCTCTCCACCCCTCGCCACTATTTGCAATGGGACAGGGGCAGAGCTAAGTTCCGTAGCTCAGCTCTACCCCGTCCCGCCCCCTCCCGTTGCAAATAGTGTCGAGGGTCAGAGAGGGGGTGGGAGCTCAGTGCACTGCTCCCTACTCTTCTAGCCTGCTCCCCCTCAGAGAGGGACACTGTGCTACATGCTGTGTAATGTGCATTTCTCCTGGATGTGGCTGAGCCCCAGCAGCTGAAGAAAAGGTGAGTATTCTTTTTTTTTATTTTATTCACCATTTCTTCTTGTTTTTCAGGGAAGGGCTTATGTTTAAAGCCCTTACTTGAAAAACAATTACTGGGTGACGGCAGCAGGATCCTCTACAGCAGCTGTCATCTGTGACAGCTGTGGTAGAGAATTCTTTATTCCCCCCAGGGATGAAGAATTCCTTTGCTGCATCTATTACAGATGTGGTAGGTGCAGCAGGGAATTCTTTTTCCTTGCGGGGATGAAGGAAACATCTGCCACATGCGGTAGATGTGTTCTTCATCCCCGCAGGGACATGGCAGCGGCAGACAGGTAAGTTTTTATTTTTAATACTAAAATTATTGTTTTTCAGGGAAGGGCTTATGTTTAAAGTCCTTCCCTGAAAAAAAATTACTGGGTGCGGGCAACAGGATACTCTACCGCAGCTGTCATGTGTGACAGCTGTGGTTGGGAATTGAAGAATTCCTCTGCTGCATCTGTCACAGATGTGGCAGGTGCAGCAGCAGGGAATTCTTTTCACTAGCGGGGATGAAGGAAACATCTGCCACATGCGGCAGATGTGTTCTTCATCCCCCACGGGGGACACGGCAGCGGTGGAGAGGTACGTTTATTTACTTTTATTTACACTAAAATTGTTTTTCAGGGAAGTACAAAATAAAGATATAAAGTCAAAGTTCACCTCCACATCTGACGTCTTGTTTTTTCTTTCCCAATTTTTCCTTTAGCACTCATTGATCTCCGTATGGTATAGAAGTGTCCTCAGTTCATTGCCATTCGATCCAGATAGCTATTTGTCCAACAATGTAAAGAATTTCAGGGAGCTTGAACTTGCTGAAACAACTTCCATACTTTATTACATACAGCTCAATACATCACGGCAGGGATGTGCCCACAGAGGACGCGTTTCGATCTTAACTTCAGATCTTACTCATCTCATCTCCATCATGCATTGTACAACTTTAAAAACCTTTTCTTAATGGCCCCCTCCCCCACCTGATGTTTAACCCTTTGTGAAATCCATATGATTTGCATCAGTGAATACAAAACTCCCGTTACTTACACGATGCCAATCTATATCACATAAAATATTCAATCTCTAATAAATATTGGAAAGAGGAAACTTTGGTAATGATATTATACAACTATGCAACAAACCTATTATTAAATAATTTCTGCATTTCAAATTAATGCTACTATATTATATGCATGTTCATTTCATTTTTTATTTAAAATATGTTTCCCACATTATTTTTAAACCAACCAGGATTGCTGTATAATAACAATTTCATTTCTAACATTTGTGTTCTATATTTCTTATGACTACATCTTTTCTATGCTTAGAAAAAATTTTCTGGGATTACCCAACATCTTCTAAAACCTTTATCTAATGAATAGCAAAAAAAAATAAAAATTAATTCAATGGGGTTCGTTACTCGAAACGAGCTCTCGAGCATTACAAAAAGCTTGGCTCGAGTAACGAGCACCCGAGCATTTTGGTGCTCGCTCATCTCTACTAGTGACCTTTCCCCATAGAATGTTGCTACTGGCTCCTAATTATTGAAACAGGCTCCTAAACCTGGACAAGATCTGTCCTGTCCTGTAATAATCACTTCTAGACTCTAGCAGGGTAGCTAAATAATAGCCCACATGCCTTATAATCCATTATATGTATTTCTTGTACTTTTAAATTTTACAAGACACTCTAGGCATAAGATGTATAGTAAGTATCTAAATCTCCCTATGAACATATTCCTTGTAGAGATTCCACTTCATCACTAAGATCTCCTTATTAACCTATTGCAATCCAATTTTGGATTCAGGCTTTCCTAGGGGGCTTTCTCTTTCTGCCTTTTTTACAATGGCACCATCTGCTGGCTAGAGCCAGTACTGCAGTATGCGACATGCCGGAGAGGCCCCCCGACAAAAGTGCAGCCAGTAATATACAATAAGAATACCCTTCCGACATCGGAGCTGTACAGGCTTCAATCAGAATGTTGGAAGATGTTAGACAGTGGATTGGAAAGGGTTAATATGCACTTTGTTGTTCGAGTTCTTGAAATATTGACATTTTTACTAACCCATTCTCTTTCAGTTCTGCCTCTAATCAGCAAACAGGCACCATTGATGCTATTAAATAAGTAAATATGGCCAATAGGAATGTAGGCAACCATTATCAGTTCTGCAGCAAGTAGATATGACCGCGCAACATACGGCCAGAAATATTATAGCAAGCATTCAGCTAGAATGCGCAATGAGATAAGCAAGCCTCACGGCCACAGAACATCTGTACTTCAGATACATAGATTAAAATGTACTTCAGCCAACACATTGCATATGTATTTATAGAGAAAAACATACGCACATCTCCAAAACCCTACATCTGCACTACCTAAAAGCGGATAATCACACCTGAGAGGACAATCATTTATTCAATTTTCCTGGAAGCTGCAGCTACTGAATTAACCAAATGATAAAGTTTAGCAAGTTGACTGGTCTAGAAAAAAAGTCTATGCAAGCACTTGCTAAGAACCCTCTGGCTTGACCTAGTGTCATCATCTGTCTTCGCGCTTGTGTGAGGTTTATTCAGGTTACTTACTTCTAAAACTGATTCTTCACCAGTAGGGCGGCTTCACACGAGGCTATGCACAAAAATAATCGCCTCAGCGTATTTCGCATGAATGGGGTTTGAAGAGGTACATAATCTGTGTGTTGCACAGAGAGACAAAGAGAGATAGAGAGAGAGACAAACACAGACAGAGAGACAAAGAGCGATAGAGACATTGAGAGACACACACAGACAGAGAGACAAAGAGCGATGGAGAGAGAGACACACAGACAGAGAGATAAAGAGCAATAGAGAGACACACACACAGACAGAGAGACAAAGAGCGATAGAGAGAGAGCCACACAGACAGAGAGACAAAGAGCGATAGAGAGAGACACACAGACAGAGAGACAAAGAGCGATAGAGAGACACACACACAGACAGAGAGACACACACAGACAGAGAGACAAAGAACGATAGAGAGAGAGACACACAGACAGAGAGACAAAGAGCGATAGACACACACAGACAGAGACAAAGAGCGATAGAGAGAGAGACACACACAGAGAGACAAAGAGCGATAGAAAGAGAGAGAGACACACACAGACAGAGAGACAAAGAGTGATAGAGTGAGACGCACACAGACAGAGAGACAAAAAGCAATAGAGAGAGAGAGAGACACACACAGACAGAGAGACAAAGAGCGATAGAGAGAGACACACAGACAGAGACAAAGAGCGATAGAGAGAGACACACAGACAGAGAGACAAAGAGCAATAGAAAAAGAGAGAGACACAGACAGAGAGAAAGAGCGATAAAGAGAGAGACACAGACAGAGAGACAAATAGCGATAGAGAGAGACACAGACAGAGAGAAAGAGCGATAGAGAGAGAGAGACACACACACACAGAGACAAAGAGCGATAGAAAGAGAGAGAGACACACACAGACAGAGAGACAAAGAGCGATAGAGTGGGACGCACACAGAGAGACAAAAAGCAATAGAGAGAGAGAGACACACATACAGACAGAGAGATAAAGAGCGATAGAGAGAGACACACAGACAGAGAGACAAAGAGCGATAGAGAGAGACACACAGACAGAGAGACAAAAGAGCGATAGAGAGAGAGACAGACAGACAAAGCGATAGAGAGAGAGACACACAGACAGAGAGACAAATAGCGATAGAGAGAGAGAGAGACACACAGAGAGACAAAAGAGCGATAGAGAGAGACACACAGACAGAGAGACAAAAGAGCGATAGAGAGAGAGATAGACAGACAAAGCGATAGAGAGAGAGACATACAGACAGAGAGATAAAGAGCGATAGAGAGAGACACACAGACAGAGAGACAAAGAGCGATAGAGAGAGACACACAGACAGAGAGACAAAAGAGCGATAGAGAGAGACACACAGACAGAGAGAGAAAAGAGCGATAGAGAGAGAGACAGACAGACAAAGCGATAGAGAGAGAGACACACAGACAGAGAGACAAATAGCGATAAAGAGAGAGACACAGACAGAGGAAGAGCGATAAAGAGAGAGACACAGAGAGAAAGAGCGATAGAGAGAGAGAGAGAGACAGAAAGAGACAGACAGACAAAGAACAAAAGAGACAGACAGAGAGACGGAGTGATATGGAGACAGAGAGACCGAGAGAGAGATAGACAGAAACAGACAGAGAGAGACAGACAATGAAAAAAAAACTGATAGAGAGAGAGATAAAGAGACAGACAGACAAACAGAGAAAGACCTGTAGGCTTTTTTATATTAGATATCTGCTCCAAATACAAAGGGATACTCCCAATAATCACCTAACCAAGCAGATTTAGAGGTTCACAACCACCACTTATGAAACATTTCATGTTTGTGTAGTGAACATCGGGTCTATCTACTAATTTAAATTTATAGGGACCAAATTTTATGGTCTCTAGTATTAAGAAATTCACAGTAGCCCTGAATTTAGTACAGCAGTAATAAAAAAAATCACAATATACTGCTTACTATAGTTCCGTAATTGGATCTGCACTCCTCTATGCGCTACAGCTATGGACCTAGGGGACTGCTGAGGAACCACCATTAATGATTCCTCCTCTATATCTATGTCTTTTATGTTTGATGTTTAGTCATCTGCGTCTCTACACTCGCTGCACAGCAAGCGAGTGAGATTTACGCAGTGGCCTGTATGTCTTTAACCCTATGTTTTAAAAGTATCTCTAATAAATTTTAGTTTTAACACCTCTATACTGTGAAAGTGATGTACCCAAGAGTGGTACAAATTCTGGCAGCGTTTATCTAGTCTCTGCAATGTTCTGTACAGCTGTTGCGAATGTAACATAAATAAATAAAGAGGGGAAAAAAACACAACGTTATCTACTAAAAAGAGTAAAAATAAAAATGTGAAATTACTGGTAAGCAAAACTGAGCAGTGAGGTTCCCTACTATGAACAGCTAGGAACATGTAAGAGATAAACTTCCATGTTCCAAGTGTACATGGTACTGACTAACGATATCAAATAGAACATCTTTGACGTTTCTCGCCTGGCTGCTTCTAAAGAAATCCTTGCTGCGCAGAAGAGAAAATAAAATACCGCATATCTGCAAATGCAAACATCTCAATCCACTCGGGACTATAGAAAACACACAATACCGAACAAGTCTCACACTCTAAGACATAAACAAATAAGACAGGAAACGTCTCAGGCCTGCGCCTGGCACCATGGTGTGCCGTATACCGCTTTCATCAAGAATTGTTGTCATTAGAAGCTTATAAAAAGCAGCATTAATGTGGCAATAGACCTCACTATGGTAGGAAAATGAAATGTTTTTCTTTCCTCCAAGGTATATAGTGAGAGGCTGATTAATTCTGTGCAGGGAAACATCAGTTAACAGTGCAGTGCAAAGCTTTTGGGCAGGATAGATTTCCAATATCTGATTCCCTGGTGGTCTAGTATAATGCCCTTGCCTTTCTTGATGGCCTAGAATAGATGATGATGTTTGGGTACTCTTAAAGATATGGTAACTGTCACCTCTGACTAGGATGTACCGAAACCAATCCCCCAAATAGTTCCTGGGCTATGTTTACACAGTGCAACAAAGAACATAAACCCCCATAGGTAATGTGTTGAATAACAGACGGAGAAGAGAACTTTCCCTATATGACTCAGAACAAGAGACTGTACCTGCCTATAGCGGATGATCTGCCCTGATAAGAACGCCCCGAACCAACATTCTTCATCTACTCACTGTCCCTATCTGAAGTAGAAGTAAGCAAAGTAAGAATACAACTACCATCCGTAGCCACAGTACTTAGCTTGAGAGGAGCAAGGAAAAACAGGAAACCCAGATCCAGCTCTGATTCCAACAACCATCAGATGAGGACTGAAAATAATCAACACAGTTCCACAGCCAAGACAGGAATAAAAGCCCTGCCTAATTGCTAAGCAGGTGCAACAGGTAGCAGAACACCCCGATAAACACTCCCACCAGTGCTAGAGAAAGCAAAGAGAAAAATCCCTAACAGCACTAGCATAAACCAGACCTCCATGAACAAAAAACAAAACCAGCCGCAACAGTAACCCTGCTCATAAACTGTGTGAATATATAGACTTAAACTAAAAGGGCCACTCTGTATGAATGCATGTGTTGATGAGGTGCACACTATATGCATGTCAGGTCAATGCGGATTCTGGAAAAGGATAGTGACTTAGCAGTCACAGAGGAGCCTGTAGGCGATTGGGTCCTATATACAAAAAGCTGGTGCAACCCTGCAAGCAATATCTAGGTAATGCATGATGTAATTGGAGATAGCTGTCAGCCATTTTGAGAGCAACCTTTTGGACAATTTGTGGTGGGGTGCACAGTCCTTCAGGCATAGTAAGACTGTAAAATTCTGAAACTGTTGTAATAATGTGTATAAATGCAAGCTGCTAACCAAGAGTCATAAAAACCATTAAGCTACTGTACCTATTCTACAGACCGTAACAATTATGGATGTGCACCACTTAAAGCAACAGAAACCACAAGAGAGTGTTCTGCCTCTAATTAAGAAACTAAATAAGTCCTGTTTGCTCCATCAAGTGTTTGCAACATTCCATATTGGGAGTAGTTCCCTCACCTTTCAAGAAGAGGGAGTTAATACCAGTTAGTCTAAGAGAAGTTAAAGGGAATTTATCACCTATCTTTTTTTAATAATTAAAACCAGATAGAGAAACATATTCCATTTTTCTATTGTATTATATTGTCTATGCATGACTATCGGGGCAGCCATCTTTCTTGAGCTATATTTAAAGGAGATGCTAGCTTCATGGACCATTCACACAATGAACAGAAGCTGGCCCATTGATTTTTACGGGAGACTGTTCTAGGCATGACTGGTGCAGGGGTTATTGTTATGTTCACCTGCGGTGTCCGAGCTTGAGGTGACCACAGGGAGGTTCTCCAGATGATTGTCACAGGTGGCTCTATGATCTCCTGCTGGCAATGGCGGCAAGGGCCTAGCTCAGTCGCACACAGGTGCAAAAATAGAACAGGCAAAATTAGATGGTGGCAATTAATCTCCACGGTGTTGTCACGTGAAGCCAGTACCTCTTTTTCCATTGATAATTACTTGTCGGCAAATAATAGAGTCTACACACAAAGTTAACTTTCAAAACTGGAGGTACACGGTTTCCTTTACTCATGGAATCCAACCTTGATTTTCCCAAGAATACAGCAAGATGACAGCTCAGACACAACACTTTAAACAGGCTTGTTTCGGATGTATCTCACACTCTCACATGTCCTTTTAGGAGGCTCTTTTCCTTCCTGTTACTAGATGTCTTCAGTCAAAGTTGTCTGATTTGACGATCCCCGCAGGTACTCTCCTGATGCAGCATTCTCACCTCCTGCCCCTTTCACTTGGTGCTCAGCTACATTTCCCAGCCGGCACTATTACAAGCCATTGCTTTCAGTTTAGTCCGGTCTTTAGTATGTCTCACGGAATGTGAGACAAACCCACGGCTCTGCGGAGGCAGAAGCATAAGTCAGCTTCAGCCTCACGGTGACACGTCCTTCTCCACCAACTACATTTTGGCACTCTCTCTCTCTCTTTCCCTCTAACTCTGCCTCCTCTCACCTACTTTCTACTTGCTTCACTAAACACAACTCTGACCAGACAAGGTGTTGACATGGCTGAACCACAACGAACTCCCCCATTTGGCTCAGGCTAACACATAAGACATATATGCACAAGAGAGTTCACGCGAGACAGACATACATCTATCCTAAGACACCCCATCTCCAGGCCAGTACACACCCACAGAGTTTGTTCACTTAGCCTGTGGAAACACACATAACCCCTAACTGGACAGTAAGTATCTGGACATAAATTGACACCACACAGATATACCAAACACATAATAGTTTTAGAAGACAAGACAAGTATACAACACAAATGCATTGTCATACCAACAAGAGGGAAATATCTGACTCTGGTCTGCACCAAGAGTAATTGTCCCAATAAGAATGGCTCCATGACAAGAACTTAGAGCCAAACTCACACTATTAAAAGGTAGCAGGGAGCAGTGGTACAGATGACACATGATATAAACTCCAGCAAATAGTACAACATGAGCAACAGACACAGGCAAACCCCCCAAGACCAGGGAACAAATCAGACAAGACAGTTCAAACCAGGCATCTAAGGACAAAGGGGATTCAGACATAAGAGCGTAAGCAGACGAACGGGTTTGCGAATCTTTTTGTGCATGTATAAAATCAAGCCCAGGAAATGTGATGAAGCAAAGCCATTGATTCTCTCACAAAAGCCATTGATTCTCTCACAAAAGCCATCGATTCGCTCTTTTTTGTGCAAGAAAAAAAATATAGGTCTTGCTCTATCTTTCTGCCTTTTTTTCCGTGCACAACAGCGCTGGGTTTGAGCGGTTAAAAAAAAGAAGAAAAAAAAAGAAGCCTTCTGACTTGTCAGGAAGTGACTATTATTATTGGGCTATGTGGTCAGTGTAAAAAAAAAATGTAGGATTTTAGGATTTTTAAAAAAATATAGATTGTGACTGAACATTAAAAATAAAAATCACCAAAAATTCTTTAAAAAAATACATTTAACATAATGTGATTTATATAATAGGTTATTTTCTAATGACACATTCCTTTTAAAGGGAACATGACATCATGTTTAAGCCCCATAAACTAAGTAACGGAACAGGGAGCTGTGCTTTATACTTACCGGGTGCCCAATCCAACATCATGTTCATGGTAGGTTGCCATGTGTATTCAGTATGATTCTCTTCAGCTGGCTGGGTGTGCTCTCCCATTCATCTCTATGGGACAACGTTCACAGTGATGGCTTAAAAGAGTCAATCTGCACGTGCTCACCAAATTCGCAGGGACACAGAACTGGAAAGGGATACCTGGCGAGTATAAAACAGCTCCCCGAGCTCCCTGTTCCTTAACCTTTGTGCCTTATAACAGTTTATGGAGCTCAAATATGATGACAGGTTCCCTTTAATACCTGGTGGTCTTGGATAGAAGTGTTTAATTCCCTTTTTGGCATATAGTAGAAAAGTTTTATATTTTACTCCCTGGTTGTCTTGGGTAGAAGAGAGATTACTCACCTACCCAGGCTTGAGCGATGTGTACAATCCAAGAAACTGCACAAAACGTGCACATACTATACATGCATCAGTCATGCAGATTATTGCTAGCCAATGGGCTGTCTCCCCTTTTTCTACTGATGACCTATCTTCTGGATAGGTCATCAGTAGTTGATGGACAGGGGTCTTCTGTTCGGGAGCTGATTGTCCCAAGAAGCAGCCCCCCGTCCATCAACTACTGATGACTTATCTAGGATAAGGGGCAGACAACATCTTTGAGGGGTTTTCCTATATTATATACACACACACACACCTGGGGCCCTGAAAGTGGTTTCACCCTTGGCCTATAACAAGGCTCCCAGAGGCCACTTATCGACTAATTGCCCACCATCTTGGCCGTTCTGACAAGACTGTTAGGAGTTGTTGGGACCAGTGGATGCGTGTGGGCATGCACATAAAGCAACTGGGCTCAGGGCACCTTCAATAGGTCACAAGTAGAGGGAATCATCTGATCATCCGATAAGCACTAGCAGCTCCAACTATTTCATTGTCCTCCGTCCAGAGACAGATGGCACCATTACAGGCCACTGTGTCTGTTGGAACCGTTTCCAGGCACTTGGCTGAAGGACATTTGGTCTCACGGTGCCCTTTACGTCTACTGTGTTTGGCACCCACCATTGCTTATGTTTGCCGTGGTGTCGTGAATGACGAAACTGGACTTCTATATTGTTGAACCGCATTGTTTTCAGTGACAAATCCAGTTTTAGTATGGTCACTGATGATGGTTGTGTTTGTGTCTGGAGACCTCGGGGTGAATGCCTCAATCCTGCCTTTGCTATGTAGTGGCACACTGCCTCTACTGCTGATGTGGTGGTCTGGAGCGCCATCGCATACGACAGTCGGTCTCCCCTAATAGTGATATGAGGGACATTGACAGCTTAGCAATATATTTAGGACATCCAGCAGCCACATGTGTTCCACTAATGGCAGCTTCCAAGAGGCATTTTCTAGAAGAGCAATGCTTGGCCGCGCCATCTGTATCACATCTTGTATCCAGGTTAGAGGTAGTCCAATGAGGTACTAGAGCCTCCTTTCTAGTTTTCAGTTTTCCGCAATAAATTATCCTTTTGCTCTGATATTGTAAATCGCTTACTTATATCAGTGTTACAATCACACAAAGTTTCATTTGATTCCAACAACTCCTCCTAGTGGTTGATTTTTTTATACAATGCATTTGGAAAGTCTTCAGTCCCTTTCTCATTTTTTGCATTTTATGTTGTGGCCTTGTGCGAATTTTAAAATAAAATT
Organism: Eleutherodactylus coqui; assembly: GCF_035609145.1. Lineage (NCBI taxonomy): Eukaryota > Metazoa > Chordata > Amphibia > Anura > Eleutherodactylidae > Eleutherodactylus > Eleutherodactylus coqui. The sequence goes on along the minus strand of NC_089845.1, from coordinate 114,411,646 downwards.
CAAGCTTTTCCCCCATTGATCTGCACCCTAGAAAGGCAAAGTGAAAACAGAAGGTTACAAAATCTTTGTAAATTGTTTAAAAAATGAAAAACTAACATTTTGCATTGACATAAATATTCAGACTCTTTGGTATGAAGCTTGAAATTTAGCTCAGGCGGCCTCCCATTTCTCTTGATCATCTTTCAGATATTTCTACATCTAGATTGGAGTCCATCTGTAGTAAATTCAGTTGACTGGACATCATTTTAAAAGACAAACTCCTATCTATATACGATCTCACAGCTCACAATGCATATCAGAGCCCAAACCAAACTATAGCAAGAAAAGAATTCCATGTAGAGCTGAAACACAGGATTGTGTGGAGGTACAGATCTGTAGAAGGCTACGAAAAATTTCTGCTACACTGAAAGCTCCCAACAGCATAATTATTAAATGGAAATTTGGAACAATCAGGAATCTTTCTAGACCTGCCAACTCACCAAACTAATCGGGGGAATAGGGTCTTGTTAAGAAAGGTGGGCAAGAACGCAGTGGTCACCCTGGCTGAGCTCCGAAGATCCTGTGTGCAGAGGGGAGAAACTTCATGAAGGTCAGCCATCACTGCAGCACTCCACCAATCTAGGTTTTATGGTACAGTGGCCAGAAAGAAAAATGTCCTCAGTAAAAGACACACAAAAGCCTGCGTGGACCCTGCCAGAAAGCACCTAAAGAACTTTCAGATTGTAAGAAACAAGATTCTTTGGTCTGATAAAAGCAAGATTGATCTTTTTAGCCTCAATTCTAAGTGTTATGTTTGAAGAAAACCAGGCACTGCTCATCACCTGCCCAATACCAGCCATACAATCAAGTCTGGTGGTGGCAGTATCATGCTGTGGGAGCATTTTTCAGCAATGGAGACAGGGTTGATGGAAATCTGAATGTAGCAAAGTACACAGAGATTTCCAAATGAAACCCTGATCTAGAACTTAAGGGACATTAGACTGGGTAGAAGATTTACCTTCCAACAAGACAATGACCATAAGCCCACAGCCAAGACCACACAGGAGTAGCGTAGGGACAACTCTGTGAATGTCCTTGAGTGGCCTAGTAAGAGCTCTGAATTGAACTCAATCGAACATCTCTGGAGAGACCTGAAAATAACTGTCCACTAGAGATGAGCGAACGTACTCGTCCGAGCTTGATACTCGTTCGAGTATTAGCATGTTCGAGATGCTCGTTACTCGTAACGAGCACCACGCGATGTTCGGGTTACTTTCACTTTCATCTCTGAGACGTTAGCGCGCTTTTCTGGCCAATTGAAAGACAGGGAAGGCATTACAACTTCCCCCTGCGACGTTCAAGCCCTATACCACCCCCCTGCAGTGAGTGGCTGGCGAGATCAGGTGTCACCCTAGTATAAAAATCGGCCCCTCCCGCGGCTCGCCTCAGATGCGTTGTGACATAGCTGAGGGACAGTGCTGTTGGTGCCGGAGCTGCTATAGGGAGAGTGTTAGGAGTTAGTGTAGGCTTCAAGAACCCCAACGGTCCTTCTTAGGGCCACATCTAACCGTGTGCAGTAGTGTGGAGGCTGCTTTTTGCAGTGTTGCACATTTTTTTTTTTTTTTTGGTATATCGGCCGTGCAGAGCATTGCGCCCTGCAGTAGTACTCCAGGGACAGAATTGTGTAGGCAGGGCCAGAAGACATATATTATTGATTGAATATACGCAGTGGTCCTTTTCAAAAAAATATTGGGCAAAAAATCTATTTGGCCTGCCTGTCACTGTGCTCAGTGTTCTGGGTCTGTGGGTGTTGGGTGTAGTAGTTCTACAAATAAATACGCAGCCAGCTAAGTGTTACAGCAGGCGTGCGCCAAATTATTTCCTGGCTGTGAAATCACCGCTCTGTTGCAGTTAATAACAGTGCAACACTCTGCAGTTCTGTGACACACTCCAGGGACAGAATTGTGTAGGCAGGGCCAGAAGACATATATTATTAATTGAATATACGCAGTGGTCCTTTTCAAAAAAATATTGCGCAAAAAATCTATTTGGCCTGCCTGTCACTGTGCTCAGTGTTCTGGGTCTGTGTGTGCTGGGTGTAGTAGTTCTACAAATAAATACGCAGCCAGCTAAGTGTTACAGCAGGCTTGCGCCAAATTATTTCCTGGCGTTCCGTAAGCGAAGTCAGCCTCCAACCACAGGCCAATAAGCGGCATATTTAATTACAGTGTTCTGTTTCTGCATTACTGGTAATACAGCATGCTGAGGGGTAGGGGTAGGCCTAGAGGACATGGGCGCGGCCGAGGACGCGGAGGCCCTAGTCCGGGTGTGGGCACAGGCCGAGCTCCTGATCCAGGTGTATCGCAGCCGACTGCGATTAGGAGAGAGGCACGTTTCTGGCGTCCCCACATTCATAGCACATTTAATGGGTCCACGCGATAGACCTTTATTAGAAAATTAGCCATGTGAGCAGGTCCTGTCGTGGATGGCAGAAAGTGCTTCCAGCAACCTATCGTCCACCCACAGTTCTGCGCCGTCCACTGCTGCAACTTAGAATCCTCTGGCTGCTGCTCCTCCTTCCTCCCAGCCTCCTCACTCCATGAAAATGAGACATTCTGAGGAGCAGGCAGACTCCCAGGAACTGTTCTCGGGCCCCTGCTCAGATTGGGCAGCAGTGGTTCCTCTCCCACCAGAGGAATTTATCGTGACTGATGCCCAACCATTGCAAAGTTCCCGAGGTCCGGGGGATGAGGCTGGGGACTTCCGGCAACTGTCTCAAGACCTTTCAGTGGGTGAGGAGGCTGATGACGATGAGACACAGTTGTCTATCAGTGAGGTAGTAGTAAGGGCATTAAGTCCGAGGGAGGATCGCACCGAGGATTCAGAGGAAGAGCAGCAGGACAATGAGGTGACTGACCCCACCTGGTTTGCTACGCCTACTGAGGACAGGTCTTCAGAGGGGGAGGCAAGGGCAGCAGCAGGGCAGGTTGCAAGAGGCAGTGCGGTGGCCAGGGGTAGAGGCAGGGCCAGACCGAATAATCCACCAACTGTTTCCCAAAGTGCACCCTCGCGCCATGCCACCCTGCAGAGGCCGAGGTGCTCAAAGGTCTGGCAGTTTTTCACTGAGAGTGCAGACGACCGACGAACAGTGGTGTGCAACCTTTGTCGCGCCAAGATCAGCCGGGGAGCCACCACCACCAGCCTCACCACCACCAGCATGCGCAGACATATGATGGCCAAGCACCCCACAAGGTGGGACGAAGGCCGTTCACCGCCTCCGGTTTGCACCGCTGCCTCTCCCCCTGTGCCCCAACCTGCCACTGAGATCCAACCCCGCTCTGAGGACACAGGCACTACCGTCTCCTGGCCTGCACCCACACCCTCACCTCCGCTGTCCTTGGCCCCATCCACCAATGTCTCTCAGCGCACCGTCCAGCCGTCGCTAGCGCAACTGTTTGAGCGCAAGCGCAAGTACGCCGCCACGCACCTGCACGCTCAAGCTTTAAACGTGCACGTAGCCAAACTTATCAGCCTGGAAATGCTGCCATATAGGGTTGTGGAAACGGAGTCCTTCAAAAGTATGATGGCGGCGGCGGCCCCGCGCTACTCAGTTCCCAGTTGCCACTATTTTTCCCGATGTGCCGTCCCAGCCCTGCACGACCACGTCTCACCAACGCGGTTACTGCCAAAGTCCACTTAACAACGGACACGTGGACAAGCACAGGCGGGCAGGGCCACTATATCTCCCTGACGGCACATTGGGTGAATTTAGTGGAGGCTGGGACAGAGTCAGAGCCTGGGACCGCTCACGTCCTACCCACCCCCAGAATTGCGGGCCCCAGCTCGGTGGTGGTATCTGCGGCGGTGTATGCTTCCTCCACTAAACCACCCTCCTCCTCCTCCTCCTCCTCCAAGGCAACCTCTGTCTCGCAATCAAGATGCGTCAGCAGCAGCACGTCGCCAGCAGTCAGTGTCGCGCGTCGTGGCAGCACAGCGGTGGGCAAGCGTCAGCAGGCCGTGCTGAAACTACTCAGCTTAGGAGATAAGAGGCACACGGCCCACGAACTGCTGCAGGGTCTGACAGAGCAGACCGACCGCTGGGTTGCGCCGCTGAGCCTCCAACCGGGCATGGTCGTGTGTGACAACGGCCGTAACCTGGTGGCGGCTCTGCAGCTCAGCAGCCTCACGCACGTGCCATTCCTGGCCCACGTCTTTAATTTGGTGGTTCAGCGCTTTCTGAAAAGCTACCCACGCTTGTCAGACCTGCTCGGAAAGGTGCGCCGGCTCTGCGCACATTTCCGCAAGTCCCACACGGACGCTGCCACCCTGCGCACCCTGCAACATCGGTTTAATCTGCCAGTGCACCGACTGCTGTGCGACGTGCCCACACGGTGGAACTCTACGCTCCACATGTTGGCCAGGCTCTATGAGCAGTGTAGAGCTATAGTGGAATACCAACTCCAACATGGGCGGCGCAGTAGGAGTCAGCCTCCTCAATTATTTTCAGAAGAGTGGGCCTGGTTGGCAGACATCTGCCAGGTCCTTGGAAAGTTTGAGGAGTCTACCCAGGTGGTGAGCGGCGATGCTGCAATCATTAGCGTCACCATTCCTCTGCTATGCCTCTTGAGAAGTTCCCTGCAAAGCATAAAGGCAGACGCTTTGTGCTCGGAAACAGAGCCGGGGGAAGACAGTATGTCGCTGGATAGTCAGAGCACCCTCCTGTCTATATCTCAGCGCGGTGAGGAGGAGGAGGAGGAGGAGGAAGATGAGGAGGAGGGGGAAGAGACAGCTTGGCCCACTGGTGAGGGTACACATGCTGCTGGCCTGTCATCCTTTCAGCGTGTATGGCCTGAGGAGGAGGAGGAGGAGGAGGATCCTGAAAGTGATCTTCCTAGTGAGGACAGTCATGTGTTGCGTACAGGTACCCTGGCACACATGGCTGACTTCATGTTAGGATGCCTTTCTCGTGACCCTCGCGTTACACGCATTCTGGCCACTACGGATTACTGGGTTACACACTGCTCGACCCACGGTATAAGGAGAACCTTTCCACTCTCATACCCGAAGAGGAAAGGGGTTCGAGAGTGTTGCTATACCACAGGACCCTGGCGGACAAACTGATGGTAAAATTCCCATAGGACAGCGCTAGTGGCCGAAGGCGCAGTTCCGAGGGCCAGGTAGCAGGGGAGGCGCGGAGATCAGGCAGCATGTACAGCACAGGCAGGGCAACACTCTTTAAGGCCCTTGACTGCTTTATGGCTCCCCAGCAAGACTGTGTCACCGCTCCCCAGTCACGGCTGAGTCGGCGGGAGCACTGTAAAAGGATGGTGAGGGAGTACGTAGCCGATCGCACGACCGTCCTCCGTGACGCCTCTGCCCCCTACAACTACTGGGTGTCGAAGCTGGACACGTGGCCTGAACTCGCGCTGTATGCCCTGGAGGTGCTTGCTTGTCCTGCGGCTAGCGTCTTGTCAGAGAGGGTGTTTAGTGCGGCTGGGGGAATCATCACAGATAAGCGTACCCGCCTGTCAACCGACAGTGCCGACAGGCTAACACTCATCAAGATGAACAAAGCCTGGATTTCCCCAGACTTCTCTTCTCCACCATCGGACAGCAGCGATACCTAAGCAATATGTAGGCTGCACCCGCGGATGGAAGCATCGTTCTGTATCCCCATCAAAAACGGGGACCTTTTCGCTTCATCAATCTGTGTATAATATTCCTCCTCCTCCTCCTCCTGCTCCTCCTCCTGAAACCTCACATAATCACGCCGAACGGGCAATTTTTCTTAGGCCCACAAGGCTCAGTCATATAATTTTTCTAAACAATTTTTATACGTTTCAATGCTCATTAAAGCGTTGAAACTTTCACCTCAACCAATTTTTATTTTAACTGGGCTGCCTTCTGGCCTAGTTACCAATTAAGCCACATTAACCAAAGCGATTAAAGGGTTTCACCTGCCCTCTTGGTTGGGCATGGGCAATTTTTCTCAGGTACATTAGTACTGTTGATACACCAATTTTTGGGGGCCCTCGCCTACAGTGTAATCAAATTAATTTTTAGCCCACCTGCATTACAGCTGACGTTACATCAGCTGTGTTGGGCATTGCAATGGGATGTATTTATGTACCGCCAGTGGGTTCCAGGGAGCCACCCATGCTGTGGGTCCACAGGGAGTTGTAAATGCATCTGTGTCCACTTCTAAAGAACCCCAGTCTGACTGGGGCATGCAGTGTGGGCCGAAGCCCACCTGCATTAAACATGACATTATTACCTCAGCTGTGATGGGCAATGCAATGGGATATTTTTATGTACCGCCGGTGGCTTCCTGGCACCCACCCATGCTGTGGGTCCACAGGGAGTTGTAAATGCATCTGTGTCCACTTCTAAAGAACCCCAGTCTGACTGGGGCATGCAGTGTGGGCCGAAGCCCACCTGCATTTAATCTGACGTTAGCTCTGCTGTCCAGGTCACTGCAATGGGATACATTTATGTACAGCGGGTGGGTTCCAGGGAGCCACCCATGCTGTGGGTGCACACGGAATTCCCATTGCGGAGTTGGGGATTCCCAGTTGTACCTGCCTGTGACTATTTATTAAAAACCGCGGTCTGACTGGGGCATGCAGACACCTTGACAGAATGAATAGTGTGTGGCACATAGGTTCCCCATTGCTATGCCCACGTGTGCAGCTCCAGATGGAGGTGGCACAGGATTGCATTTCTCATTGCTTCTGTACAGCATTGTGGGCTATCACCCCACCCCTTTTAAAGAGGGTCGCTGCCTAGCCGTGCCAACCTCTGCAGTGTGTGCCTGCGGTTCCTCCTCATGGCAGATGCACTTATAAATAAACATGAGTGTGGCGTGGCATGAGGGCAGCTGAAGGCTGTGCAGGGACAATTTGGTGTGCGCTGTGGACACTGGGTCGTGCAGGGGGGGGGGTGGGGTTGGCCAGCATGTAACCCAGCAGAAGTGGCAGTGGAGTGTCATGCAGGCAGTGATTGTGCTTTGTTGGAGGTAGTGTGGTGCTTAGCTAAGGTATCCATTGCTAATGAGGGCTTTTCAGAAGTAAAAGCTGTTGGGAGGGGGGGGGGGGCCCACTCTTGCCACTATTGTGGCTTAATAGTGGGACCTGTGAACTTGAGATGCAGCCCAACATGTAGCCCCTCGCCTGCCCTATCCGTTGCTGTGTCGTTCCCATCACTTTCTTGAATTGCCCAGATTTTCACAAATGAAAACCTTAGCGAGCATCGGCGATATACAAAAATGCTCGGGTCGCCCATTGACTTCCATGGGGTTCGTTACTCGAAACGAACCCTCGAGCATCGCGAAAAGTTCGTCTCGAGTAATGAGCACCCGAGCATTTTGGTGCTCGCTCATCTCTACTGTCCATAGATGTTCTCCATCAACCTGACAGAGCTTGAGAGGATCTGTAGAGAAGAATAGCAGAAAATCCCCAAATCCAGCTGTGCAAATTTTGTGGCATTATATCCAAAAACGCTGCTAAAGGTGCTTCAACTAACTACCGAGTACAGAGTTTGAATACTTATGGCAATGCAGAATGGTAGGTTTTCATAAAAAAAAAAAAAAGTACAATTTCTAACTTTCTGTTTTCACTTTGTCATGATGGGGTATTCTGTGCAGAATGATGGGGAAAACTTTTTTTTTAAATAATTTTTAACAAGGCCACAACACAACAAAAAGTAAAAAAAGTGGAAGTGTCTGAAGGCTTTGTCCTAAGAGATCACTGAAGATCGATCGAGTACTGTAATCTTGCATGATTACTTTGATTTCTCATTTGTAAGTGGATTAAAAACACTATATATAAAAACAGCAATAACTGCTTCACTGCCTCACTGCTGGCAATCACCATAAATTATGTCAAACATACAGTATAAGCCTTCTTTACTGTTCACTACTGCTGACTCCAGGATCAGAAGAAAATCTACTCTGAATTCAGTAATTTTCCAACATTTACACAGATCTGTAACTACACGAAGCCTCTATAACTGTGGTTTCGCACACAGGTCTATCTGGCAGTTTTAAGTGAGCTGAAGCCAGAAGTGGATTCAAAAGGAATGAGAAATATAAAGAAAGGATTTATGCTTTTTCCTGAGGGATTAATTTCTGGCGTATTCCAAAAATCACTGTGTGAAACCACCCTCAATAAAACATCATGGCAGAAGCAAATGAAAGGTACAGAGGTGCAAAAACAATCACCATATCTGTTAGGTTATTACTGACATCTGTCAGATGATTGAATTATATTCAGCAGCTTTCAGATTGGATTCTGCAGAAAATCTTGTATTGATGAAAATCTAGAATAAGACTAAAATCCGCTGTACTTTTCTCACTGATAATATTATTCTGTAATCAAGTAAATTAGAAAGTAGATTAAAATTTGATTGGTGGAAAAAATAGTTACCAAAGTCCAGAATGGTTGGGACTCATGGAAATAACTAAGTGGACATTGCTACACTGTTTCTGTAAATCCCATAGAAGACAATCAGAATTGTGTGTGGAAACAGCATAGCAAGCAATGCTACTTTCACAACTCCCATTGACTACTATTGGAGTTAAAGAAAAGCTTAGTGAAGCCCGCTTAGTTGTTTCCATAAGTGGGACCCGCATTTATCACACTTTCTGTAATGATTGTGGATGTGGAACCACTGTGTCCACCTACCAGATAGGTGATGACCCAATCAAGCACGGCTGACAGCTGACCTCGGCGTTGGAGTTAAGATGCGATATGTACAAAACCTCATACACAGATGAGAACTGGGGAAAATATCTTGCCCTAAGCTGGTACGAGGGAGAGGGAAAACCCTGCCTATGAGCAGAGCTGTTGTCCTGATAAGAACTAACCTGCTGTCTTCCTCTAGGTGCTGACTGACCCTGACAGGAGAGAACACCCATTAACAAAAGACAGAGCAATACCGGGGAGTACGGAAATAAAGGAGGGGCAAGCTGACAAGGGTAAACAGAAGCAGTCTCACAAGGATGACAGACAGCAGGATACACAAACTGAGTAACAATAAAACACAGAGCATAGGAAAATAGCACATAACTGCAGGAGCAGCAGCAGCAGCTAAGCATGGAGCCAATCTCACAACAACCCTAAAGCACTGTCTGGAAGGCCCAGGTCTGCTATATAGGGCGGTGATTGGAATAGGTGCAACAGCTGAGCAGGAGACCCAAAAGTAATTAACCATAAGAGTGCTGGAAGAGAATAGTATAAGCTCAGGGAACAGAGAGCATGACGCCCTCCTCTGCTAGACCCAGAGACAGAGGATTGTGTCTGAACAGTGCCCCTAACACCTTTATTGCATATCTTGTGAATATGACATGAAAGTCTCTGATGGGAATATCCCTCTAAAAAATATTTTTTTGTTAAAGGGATATTGTGATTTCAGAAAATAAAGGTAATTCTTTGTTTAATGAAAAGTTATACAACTCTGAATTTTTTTTTACCACATTACTTGGTGGCTACATTATTTAAAAGAGTACCTGAACTTTCACTTTCAGAGCGCCTCTGTTCTGTCAGCCATTTTTGGCTCCTTCCGGCAGCTGAAGATGGCCCCATATAGCCCCATACAGCACTTATATAGTGCTATTTTGGGCCTCCTTCAGCTACCACAAGAGTGCTATATCTATGTTATAAAAGATATCTTTTCTGTCTAATTATTTTTGGAGTAGGGGGACAAAGCATATTTTGGCACAAGTGTTCTTAATCTAATCTTTTAAACCCTAGTAACACCCTTGGTGGCTAGCACTGCATCGATGGGTCACTTCATTGACCAAGGAATGCAGCAGAAAGCTCAGGTTGAACTACAGCTGGCAGCAATAAAGAGCAGTTGCAGGGGGGTCTAACCTAAAGCATTTTGCATGCTCGTCCTTCACATAGGAGAATTACTACAGGATGGACCCATTGGAAACAAGGTAGTAAGAAACGCATGACATAGGGTGTTTTGGGAGAGGTTATATCAAACAATACTTTGGTTTGTGTTATTGGTTTTATTTACAATTATTTCTTTTAGAAAGAGACATGCTTCTGATTCTTGCAATATCCCTTTAACCGGGGACATAGCTAAAGGCTCATGGGCCAGAGTGCAAAAGTTTATCTTGGGGCCCCCCAACTTCTCTTAACATTGAACTTGCAGCTCCTGGGTGTAACTTGAAACTCCTGAGCCCTAATGCAAAACCTGTAACAGGGCCGCCAACTATAATGCTTTATTCATAGCACTGGGCTCCCTATATGGAGAAGAGAAGCCTTATGGGCCTCCCTAAGGCTCCTGGGCCCGGGGGAAACAACATCCCCTATAGTTACGCCAGTGCCTTTAACTGTTAATCCACTATAGATTCCCTGGGATATTTATGGAACACTATTACTGAACACTATGCAAAAATGGGCAATGTAGATATTGGCCAAGTGAACATGTTGAGGGGTGGAGGGAAAAGAAGAAACATTTTGCCATCTGTTGTGAAAACTAATGCACTTAGAAAATTCTGCGTTTGCTCTTGAATTGTCTGGAATTCATAAAGTACATGAATAGGAAAAGCTCTGGATATGAGTAAAGCGAGGGGAAGATTTATTCAAAAACAGATGCTAACTGTACAATGTTACAGAAGAAGCACATTTCAGGCGCCACAATGGCCACGGTAACGTCTCCTAAACCACAGTGCACTGCACAAGACCAGGGATCCTCCCCATAGTATTTGTTGCTCAGATAAGTGCCCCTCTTAAGTGTGCTGCAAATGTAACTTCCATGTAGTTCGACTCTACTAGAACATGGGGTTTTATTTATTTATTTGTTCTAAGGAAGTTAATTTTATTTTTAGCTTGTTTAAAATAAATTGTTCTACTAAGCGCCATCATATCCCGGGGATCTGAGCTTCTACGACAAACCTGCATACGTCGACTTTTTAGAAGGATAGTCTCAGTGCAGAATAATCTACGTTGAGGTACACTGTTGAGTTATTTGCTGTGGTTTTTGATCATCAACCAGTGGCAATTTAAAACAGTATTTCTTGTTAGGGAGCCTAAGGCCGCCTGCAGATGGCCGAGTCGGATCCCGCTGCGAGAATTCTCGCAGCGGGACCCGACCCGAGCCCCTGCAGGGACCAGTGCGGCACTCACCTCTCCCGCGGCTCTGGCTCGGAGGCCAGCCGGCGCTTGCGCAGAGTGGGGCCGCTGCGCTTGAAGTGACATTTCTGTTCGGGGCTCTGCGAGACCCGCACAGAAATAGAGCATGCCGCGATTTGTTTTCCCCGTACATTTTCACGAGGACAAATCGCGGCCGTCTGCATAGGATTGCATATTGTAATGCAATCCTATGCAGGTGGGCAGGGGTGGAAATTCTGCGGGAAATCCCACCGCAGAATTTCTGCCCGTGTGCAGGGGGCCTAAGAGGCCAAATATGACTCAAATCCATGATTTCTTAGAAGCAGTAAGCGTGCAACATTTGACATATAGGCTAATTTCACTCAAGTGTTTTCTGTTTCCATCTAACTGTTCCATCGTGGGAGCAGCTAAACAAAGAAAGTGCTTCAGATTTTAGGCCCATAGACATGCAATGAAACTGAAGGCCTTCATAGAATGGTAAAGTTAGAGGGACCTCCAAGGTTTCTTTAGTTCCAATCGATTGGCAATTTCTGTAGCCATTTAGTTTTAAAACTGAAGTAAAAATACAGACTGCTGTGCTTTTGTTTTCACTTCAAAGAACGGAACCAAAACTGATACATTGCTGTTAATATAAAACAGAGGCAAAATGAAAAATATCGATGCACTTCCATTTTTTATTTATTTTTTTCCATTTACCTGCTCCCACAACAAAAAACACTAGTGTGAACTTGCCCTCATACGAAATATTTCTGTTGACCTATAACTGGGCTGGACTAAACCGACTGACTAGCTCACCACGGTGTCTACAAAAACCTTTGTTCTGTGATCCTTAAAGGGATTGTCCAATGTGATTTTTCTATAAAACTCAGCTCCCCTTGCCATAAAACAAGAGCCATGTACTCGCCTCTTCTGGCTCCCTGCTTCTGCCATGCTGCCGCTCTACCCTCTCTCCCATTGTTTGTTTATAGGCTGCAGTCCAGCCTGATACGGGACGTCATAGGCTCTATTGCTGAGCTCTGCCATTGGCTGCAGCAGCCTGTGACATCCCATAAACAAGCTGAGGCAGCCTGTAAATGTATTGTCACAAAGGAGACCCAAAGCAGCAGCACAAGACACAGCAGGGAGAGGCGAGTATATGACTGTTTTATGGCAGGAGGAGTTAGGTTTTATAGAAAAAAAAACCTTGGGCTACACCTTTAAGAAAGATGTGTGAATGAATGTAGCTTTCCTATAAGTAAGCCAACATAGAGTATCCATATACATACAGCTGTTTCATGGTTCTTGCCCCTCATCTAAAATTGGACATATCTACACCCCAAATCAGAGCATTCCATAGTTCTGTCTAAGAAGCTGAAGAATGAGTTTAGGCCTGGATAGGATGAGGAGGTGTTGTGAAAAATAAAGCAAATAAGATTATGCTTTTGCACTGATCTGATTTGTGCAGAAAATACGCAGTTCTGTTCCCACCACAGTGGTGAGGCTTGGTATTACAGGCAAAGTACCCATTGAAGTGAATAGGTGCAATACCAACCCCGGTCACAGCAGTGGGAACAGATCTGTCTGCTTACTGCATAAATCAATTCAGTGCACTAGCCAACTGGTTTGGGTAACAGCTGATCAGCTGGGGTCCCAAGCAGTAGACTTACACTAATCTATTATTGATGGTGTATCTTAGGAATAGGCCATCAATAGTTTACAACTAAATAACCTCTTTAAGCATACCTAAATTTTAAGCAAGTTTTCTAAAATATACGAGATTCTCCTTACTCAGTCATTTGCTGCTGTTAATGTCTGTAAGCTCTGTTTTTCAGGTGGTCTTCCTTATTCTGTTGCTACATACCCCCTCCCTGAAAGTAGATTGCAAACAGCAGAGCAAGGCTAGCATTCTGCTAGTAGTTTACTGTCCTGACTTCTTTGCCCCTACTTCCCATGCTGCATTGCAGTCTCTCTGCTCTAGTCTGCAAGGAGGCAGTATCTGAATGCCCACCCTTCTGTTTTCCCAGGGCAATCAAGCATGTAGAGACATTCTGGCAAAATGGTTAGTAAAACCCCTAAAATCTATGTACACAAATAGACACAGACCCACACACTGTAACAACAGAGGAAAGACAGAGATTGTGGAAATCATTATCACAGTGTCTGCAGATCTGTCAGCCTGCGGCCTGTAAGAACACAGGAGTCGCCTGTGAAGATAGCCCCTATCTGCCTGTTTCTTATGGACATGTTTCTGTGTCCTCCTTACCACAGAAGGCCAAATGCCAGAGAGTGGATTGCAGAGAAGCTGAAAGGGAGAAACCCAAGTGGCAGATGTGTCAAAGGTGATTTACATTTGTAAAGCAACAAAATTTTTAATGCAAGTATATTTTAGAAATGATCAGACTATCACGAGCCAGTAGATGAACATAAGTTGTCTGAAAAGTTAGTGCTACTTTAAAAGCTGCCTTATGTCTGCAAAAATGTCCTATATGTAATTGTAGTGTAAACAATTGCTTAACTCTTGGAGAAGTGTTCATTCTCTATGTACTTTACATAATTTAAAGGTTTTGTCTGACCTACAAAAGTCAGTGTCTAGCTCTAACCCAAACAATTAATGTGATTAAGAATGTGTTAATTATATAGACTCATCAATGATTGGCTAGTCCATATGTAAGGTGGTTTTTGTTGGCAGTTAGCCAAAATCCCTCCTATTAAGCATCCACCACTGGGTAAAGGACAGATTATTTTTCTACCCCTTGGCAAGAATTTACATGGACACATATTTTTAGCTTTTTAGACCAATGCACATGGGCATATTTGCACTGCGGGATCCAGAGTGGGCGTTCGCCCCTGGATCCCGCAGAAAATACTGCCCATAAACATGCTATGCAAAACGCTTTTCCATGCCCACGAGTTGAAATCAACTGCAATTTTCCGCTCGCAGGGGGAGAAAAAAAACGCAGCATGTCCTATTCTAGTGCGGGCCGCATGGACGGTTTTCATTGCAGTCAACAGGCTCACTGTGTAGTTTCCCATTCTGAGCTCTAACCACACACCCTGAACAATCAGTGGAGGCATGACATACAGCCAATTAGCAGCCAGCTGTTGCCAAGCTTTTGGCTTAGGAAGGGGAGAAACAGGGTTTCTCTAATGTAAGGCACCTCCAATGCCTCCTTGAAGCACATAGGCAGGTGTGACAGGACAATGATTGTGTGGCTATTCTGGACGACCCTCTGGGCCACTAAACTGCAATGAGCTCTTTTATGGTTACTGCAGTTATGTCATTTGGATAGTATAAGAGTGACCACTACTAGCTGTAATACATTACTGCAGTTTATGTAATTCTCTATTGAATGCAACTTCCCATTGGCTGCAGAGGTCTGGTGGGGGATCTGGAGAACTTGAGATGATAAAGAGCTGCAAGCTGGAGAGAAATTCCAGTGGCATTGAGCCTTAGGAGAGACTACTGTTCTGTGGTACTACCATGTGTTCTAGAGTTGAAGTGAGTTGCTTAGTTAGAGTCAGTTAGGTTGTCTAATGTTTCTTAATAACTTCATATTGCTTATCTATTAACGATATCTTCTAGTGCCAACTTAATCCCCATGTTTACTTGTTAAAATAAAAAAAATAGACCTTCATCGTACCCCGATTCCTGTGTCGCCTGCGCCTACAGTGGCATTGCCAGTATACAGAGACTGTTAAATTCCAAGTACATCCAATATATACATTTTGGTATTACTGTGCATATTGCACCGCTCTGTTGCTGCCTAATATGCAGTACAGAAACAGTTGCTTGCAACCACTGCCTCAGTGATTTTGTCACCCATCTTTCTGAACTCACTATATTTAAACCACATCAATATATTCCTCAGCACTGCACAATCCCCTGACAACAACCCTTTAATTGCAAGCACATGTTTACTACAGATAATGTCTGTTATTTTTTTTTCTGTAAATGGAATTTTAAACCATCGGAGAGAATCCGCTCCTGAAATATTTAGCCTGAAGCCATCCGTAAGGACAAGACTGCTGCCTCGGAATATTCCTTTAGAAAAGAACCTTTGCACTGCACATTAAAAAGAAAAACAAAAACATAACAGCCCCCCATTTTAAGGGAGAGTATTGTTCATCTGGTTGTATAATAGATACAATACATACCCAGCCTGTAATGAAAGTAGGGCTGTATTCTACACCTGATGTGTTGCTGAGGCATATAGCTGTGTTATATAACAAGCAGCGCTGAGAAATTCCAGTGTCCGTGAACATTCCTATTCACATACACTGCTATGTATTATTAGAAATTCCGTGACAGGGTTTTAACTGTTTTTACTGTCAAATAGAAAAACGGTGGTAAATATTCTGCTGATTGGATCTATTATGTACAGAGTCATAGCATACGATTTGATTGAATATTCACTTAATTTAGATGATACTCAAGCATCGTCGTAGCCTTATCAATCAGGTATGCCCAATTATTATTTGATGTGTTGGAGTAGAAAACAGTGAGAAACACTCAATTGATGTTTCTAAGCTGCTCTGTTTTATGGTTCCAAAGCAAGAGGTTATAGAATGTGGCATTCCCACAAAGTAAACAATTCAAAGTCTACAGCATGTGGGATATTTCTTTCTTAGTAAAACATTACAAAGGTTAATTATAACAAAGCTACATGCTCAGCATCTGATACCCGGTTAGTAAAATTTCACCACAATGTGTGTCCTCAGCCCAAGTACTGTACTTTTTATGCACATGGCACAAATGTTATGCACACAACACTACTGCATAATATATTATTCAATACTTTCACATTTTTAATTGAATCCAGTGACACCAATATGTAAAATATAATTCAATGCTTTCACAAATTATACAATAAAAATGCAAAAAGTCAAAGTATGAAAAGTGCAAATCTAGACTTTGACACAAGAAGCTTTCATCTATATATATACAAAAACTACCGCACTTGGAGCAGAAAATACATCATAATTTTTCAGAAATTGTTCGGCTTTTGTGAAAAACAGCAAAAAAGGTTTCTGAAAGAGGAGCAATTACCTTATGGAGCTGGTTTATAATATAAAACCTTGAAGCCTGGATAAGTAGTTACTTATGACAATGATCCATGCACAATATAGATGGGAAAAAGCTTTCACACCTGCATTCAGCTGTGTGAAGGGTTTCTGTGTCTCTGCTCTGTTTTTGGAGGAAAGAAACTGAAATAAAATAGATTTGTTTTTTTCCCATTGGGGATATCAATAGGGTTTCAAAACAAAGTAAAGGCTTTTGTTTGCTTACGTTCCATTAGTTAGGTTTTTTAATGGGAAAATAGCGTAGTCTGCAGCATTTTTCCATTCAAAAAAATGGAAACCTGACTGGATGGCAGCAAATGGAAGCCTTTCAGTTTGTTTTCTTTTTTTTTCTTTTTGAAACCCCATTGAAATCAATGGGGAAAAAACAGATCTGTTTTTTTTTTTGTTTTAGTTTTATTTCAGATTATTTCCTCCAAAAATGCAGCAAAGAGACGGAACCCCTGAACTGAGCTCTAATACGGGTCTGCAAACAGCCTTAGTTTAGATATAGAGAAAGTATTACATTATCACTATTCAGAATAGAGGTCCATGATCATGCACAATAGTATAGGTATTCCTGTGAGCAACTTATCAGGATTCCACAGTTGTCCTACATTTTTCTTCGGAGATGGGTATGAAGCGTTGTGGGGTGCACCAGTGTTTCAAAGGGGTTTTCCAAGAACCCTGGGACGTCTGGCATTGGTGGCAGTGGGGGTGGGGGTGGAACACATAAATATCCACTTCCCATTGTGCACTGCTCCTCCCCATCTGCTGGCCATTACTATGGTATCTGTTTATATCGGGCTGCAACGTGGGTTCATTACCCTACTGACCACTGCAGCCAAGAGGAGGCCGGCAGGATTGTCATCAGTTGTGTCCAATAAACCTACTTTGAGGCTTCTACATTAGAAGCTCATTTGACAGGTTTACGGTACGTCACCAGACCTGCTGGCCTTGTGACATCACCTGTCAGGTGCTGTGGTGTCGGACCACCGAAGCAACGGTGAGTATATTCATTTTATATAGCTTTGGGAATGGGGAGCCCAAAACTATATAAAATCAATAACTAAGAAAAGCCCTTTACAAGTCTGTTTTAGTAAATACTTGTATTTACTCAATATTCTGCATTGCACCATTCCTCTGTTTTCCTCCTGGAAATACTTAAGGCATATTTATTATTGGTGTTGTGGCAAAATTCTACTGTAAGTTGAGCCCTTTTTTGTACAAAACAATTTTGACAGATTTACTATTGATTTGCATCAAACGAATAGATGTTACACCTCTCATTCTGCTTTTATAAAATGTCTTTAAAAAAAACACACAACAAGCTTTTTCTTGACGGGAATGAGGTTGATCGAGACATTTATGACATGCAACTTTTTAAAAAGTTAAAAGATTTGTAGCGATCTTATTCCAGTAGCCAGGTGGTGTTAAAATTGATTCTACATTTCTATACAAAAAGTTAAAGACTATGGAAGCTTTGTGCATGAAAAATTAATACACAAATCTCCTACTGAGTACCTGCAGAAAAAAAATGATGCGCTTATCTGCATTTTGCATTGCGTTTTCCTTCTCATGCATCTAGAAAGCCTTATACATGGTTTGCATGTCTTTTTATACTTCTGTTTCTGCCTCAGAGGCATTCTCAGCACTGATCAGCTAGTCTCTCTCGGTAACACACACACACAAGCTTAGTTCCCCCCTTTCCTCTTTCATAGGCTTTGTACAGTAGAACCACACCTATGCAATACTACACAATATCTCCATATAGCTTATCTCTCTGAGTAGCTGTTAGTCCCTTCCACCTCACTGCTGATAAGAGCACAAATGTTCCCCTGAAGTGAATTACAGCCCTCTGTAATAGTAGCTTTCTCTACTTTCCTCCTCCATCCCCTGGCACTGTCATACAGCCATCTGTAAGAGATGGGTGAAAATACAATGAGTGCCCATTCACAACAGTGGAGCAGGCTAGTGGAGAAGCTGTCAGTTCACTCTAACAATTTTTTTTAAAATACATATGGGCAAAGAAGTGTTCTAGGCAAAATGACAATGAGCATGCGCCAGCATGATGATCATGTGTGCCTGTGCTTGTTTCATGATGGCCTCCCAGTCACAATCCTCCAACAGGGCTGTTGAGCTGTTACAAGGGAAAGTGCAACTATAACTAGGATTTGTCATGATCAAAGAATGGTAGAGTTGGAAGGGACCTCCAAGATCATCTGGTCCAACCCTCTGCTCAGTGCAGGATCACTAAATCATTCCAGACAGATGCCTCTCCAGCTTCTGTTCGAAGACTTGCATTAAAGGAGAAGTCACCACCTCCTGTGGCAACCTGTTCCACTCAGTGATGTGCTGAGCTCCTAACAGCTGAAGAATCCAGGGCAGAAAACCCTAAAATCTCAGCCAGCTTTAGTTACAGATTGCACTTAAATGGTAGGGCTACTGTAGCTTCTACTGTACAAGGATTCATGATACTGAGAGTTTTTGAACCTTTGACAGGTAAAGTGTGTGAGTGGGTATCCTTCTGCGCAACAACACCCACTCCTAGCTATCCTTCCAGCTGTGCCAGGCATATTTACAGCCCTACAAGCTTGTTTGGACGCAATAAAGAAGCATCGTAGGATGCACCTATTCGCATAGTGAGTTTCCCGTGTGCTGCTTGCACATACATTTTCTTGATACAGCCCTACAATAAGTTTAAAATGACTATTCGGTCCAGGACAAAAATTTGTCCCAGAATTAGAAAGTGGAAGTAATACAACCTGCAGCTCTCTCTGGTGCTCTGCTAAAGATTTGCTGGTTTCTGAGCCATTTTTCAGTCAAGATGGTCACACCAATTAACTAACTACCAAGTGTACACTGGGGCATATTTATTCATGCTGTCTAATAATTAGACAGTGCAAATGTATACTAGACAGTCCTAAAATGTGCCAGATTGATCACAGTGACTCTGCTAAATGATAAATCTGTCGAATTTTAAGACTGTCAAGGTTAGACCACCTTTTAGTTTAATTTGTTTTCGACAAGAATTGGCAATTCGCTAAAACTTAGGATGATTTAAACCAACATCCCCCCCCCCCCTTTAATAAAAGAATGTCCCTTTGTTGGGCAAAACAAAAAAAGTGTCTGAAAATGTCAAACCCAAAGTAAGTAGGGTGCAAAAAATGTTGGACAATTGTGTGTATCAGGTCGTTGATAAATATATTGAGTAGAATGGGGCCTAATAATTGATCCCTGTGCCACCCCACTAGCAACAGTGGCCCAATCAGGGTATGAACCATTAATTACCACCCTCTGCTTTCTATCTCCAGGCCAGTTCTTTACCCAGCTGCACACTTGTGAGACTGAGCTGTCTATTTTATATATTAGCTTATTATGTGACACGGTGTCAAATGCTTTAGAAAAATCTAGATATACAAGATCAATAGACTCCCAGGTCCAGCCTAGAACTTCAGTGTAGAAGCTGATCAAATTGTCTGATATGAACGACCCCTCATGAACAAATGCTGATGAGGAGTTATACTGTGGTTTTCCTTGAGGTATTCCAGGATGGCAACTCTCAGAAACCCCTTGAATATTTTTCCAATTATTGAAGTGAGACTTACCGGCTTGTAGTCACCAGGCTCTCTTCTTCATCCCTTTTCGTATATTGGAACCACATTGGCAATACGCCAATCCAGAGGTACAACCCTGGTCTCAATAGTGTCTCTAAATATAAGAAATAGTGGTCTATCACGTCACTGAGTTCCCTTAGAATTCTTGGGTGTATTCCATTTGGGCACAACAGTTTGTCAATTTCAATCTTTTTTAGCTGGCTCAGCCTGCACCCCCATGATTCTGTCTAGTCTGTTGGTTAATAAGTGCCGAATGGCCCTCTCTCTAGTTGGCTTCTGCACAAGTTAGGTAACTGTTCTGAAGAACCTATCCTCCTTGTGAGATTTGCAGGTTTCATATTCCTATATTATATTTAGATAATTAAGGTCCCCAATAATAATTACTTCATTGTGGTTTGACACCTCTTCTATTTGTCTTAGTAATAAGTTTTCAGTTTTTTTCTGTTAGGAGTATTTTATAGGCCACCAAAACTATCAGAATTTTATTAGTCTTCCCTCCCTGTAATTCTACCCATAAATATTGTGTGTTCATCTCCTGCACCTCTATCTTCTTGTAGTCTCGGCATTAAGTAGGATTTAACATAAAGACATACCCCTCCTCCTTTCTGGTTTCCACGGTCCCTTCTGAAGAGGTTGTAACCCTGTAAATTGACCGCCCAGTCGCATTCTTCATCAGGCCATGTTTCCGTTATGCCCACCCACTTTACTGATCAGACTTCTTGCATTCGTTACTATACAGTTTATATGGTTATAACTATTTGTATTCATTATGCTACTAATGGTCCTATTAGATGCTCGGTTAGTTTTATCTACATTTACCCCCTATCTCTCTTGTTGCCCTTCCCCATTCCCTCATTTAAAACACTCATCCAACCTTCTAGTCATCTACTCCCCCAACACAGTTGCACCCTCCCCATTGAGATGCAGCCTGTCCTTACAGCAAAGTCTGCTCAGTTCTCCAGAAACCCAAACCCCTCTTGCTTACACCAACTCTGGAGCCACTTGTTTACCTCCCTAATTTCCTACTGACTTTTTGGTGTGGCTTATTGTATAGGCAGTATTTCCGAGAAAACTACTTTGGAGGACCTTGCCCTGAGCTTAGATTCTAAATGCCTTAAATTGCTTTTAAGGCTCCTCCATTGACCTCTAACTTTGTCATTGGTGGCAATGTGTACGATGACCACTGGATCCTCACCAGCCCCTCCCAGTAATCTGTCAACCCAATCCACAATGTGTCAAAATTGAGCACCAGTAAGGCAACACACTGTCTGTTCCCCTAATAATTGAGTCCCCCACCACTAGGACCTGTCTAGCCTGCACTGCGCTTCCCTTCTTACTGGAGCAGTCATTTCCCTTGCAGTCAGAGAGCATGTCATGCTGCAGCGGTGCTAACCCTGTAATAGCATCTCCCTCATCTGACAACTTTGAAAACTTGTTGGGGTGTGCCAATTCAGACTAGCCTCCCTGGCTCTCTTCCCTCTACACGTTCTAACTGTCTCCCAGCTAGCTGCCTGCGCCTCCTTTTCTCCTGAACTACCATCCACTCCCAGCTCTTCCCCAGCGAGTGTCCGCTCAGGGAACAGCAAACTCCTTTCCATGTTGTCAATGGATCCAGGGTCTGGGCTTCCAAATGTGCAACATACTCACATCTTCTACAGCAGTATGGACCCTCACACAGCTGTTCAAGGACTATATACATGGCACAAGATGCACATCGGACGGCACTGTCAAGTGTGGAGAACATTCTAGTGGGGATCTACTGTTTAACCCAGCCCTCCTTTAGCCTTTAGAACAAGTGATGGAATTGTTCTGCAGGCATATTAGCCCATGACAGCAGAGCTTTTTATATCTACAGTAATTTTTGGCAAATGCAAGTACTGACATGCTCTGAACAAATGACAGGAAGGGGTCATTGATTCATGCTGCTTACACCAAATTTTGGCCCTCCCATCAACCTGGTGCAACAGAAATCTGGGTGCCTCTGATAAGAATATATTTTTTGACTGCTCAGTCATCCAATCTTGCCCCCTGGAGTCTTTCTTTCCTGTTTGTCTTAGACAGCAATGGCACTGGAACTGGTGTTATAGCCCTTCAGTGCTGAGGAATGATGAGTTGTGTGGTTGGATACGTTAGTTGGAGAACCAGTGTGGTATTCAACTTCAATTTACTTGGCTGTTGCCCATCTCTTCATCACAGTTACTCCGGACATGCTCCTCTGACTCTTTTCGTTGAGTTATTTACATCCACAAGATCCCATTTGCTTTGATGGATGACATTTTTGTAAGAAAAAAAATCAAACAAGGTTTGCAGTTTTGAAATATTGGCTTTGATTAGTCTAGAACCAATGACGAGACCTTGTTCAAAGTCTCTCAGATCACTCGATTTTCTCCATGGGGCTTCACCCTGAAAACTTTCTCATTTAATGTAGTGCTGCTTACGTGTCTAATTTCCATACAAGCTCCAGTCAGGAAAGAGCTTGAGTCTCTAATAAAGAGACCATATGTTGTATATTGCCTAAATAGCAATATTATATTACTGTATGCCGAAATAACTCTCTGTAATACCCTAGTATGCAATCATGGCTTTGTCTTAAATGCATTGAATGTGACCTACACTCAAAAAACATTTCACAAGTTTAATTCAATTGTAATAAAGGTACACAGAAAACATTCTGCCTGAACATCTACTTTAATTGACTTTTTCTGATTAAAGAAGCATGAACGATGTCTGAGCTGAGTCACCAAAATTACAGGCATAAGAAAGAATATTGCTCTGTGAACCAAACAGCGGGGGGAAAACACACACAAAAAGAGCACTCGATACTAGTCAGTCATTCTATTCAATTTCTGTAAATTCATTAAAAAACCAAGAAGCTGCAAATCTAAGAGAATAAAATATATGGTAAAGTTTTTACTTTGGCTCATAGACTGTGTCCTCAGACACAACACATTTAACGACACCACATTTAGAAAAATAAAACATTTTTATTTTCCTATCCACATTCAAATGAGGACTAGTTTTGTTGTGAGATAAGTGTTATGTCCGCAAAGAATGTGCTGGATCAGTAAACCTGCAGACATGCACAAAAGTGCCCAAAGTGCAACAACCAACATGAACCAAAATAAATGGGAAATCTTTGCCTATCTATGGAACGACTAGGGAGGGGGCCCTGCTTACACGGCAGGCCAATCGCCCTGAAAAGGGTGGACCCTCACTCGTTCCTGGTTACTTAGTGACCCTATGTGGACCAGGACAAAGCAAACAAAAATGAACAAACAAATGCAAATAAGGAAAATAAACAAAATGCAGGTCTTAGCTAGAGACGCTGTAGCAGCACACTGAGCCGTCCAAGCAGGCACTAGCAGGAACCGAGCTGTCCAGGAAGTTATCACTGCCCAGAAAGACGGAGCAACTAGCAATACACAGCACCTTAGTTCAATATCCAGCCCAGGTAAATAGCCAGCTAATTGCCCACAGATGTAAGTACATTACGTCACACTAGCTAAGCCAGAAGGTGCAGAACCATATCTAAAACCCACACCGGACTTAGTCAATCTGGCAGCAATCTCAGCACTGCTGTAGCAATAAGTCGCAGTTTTCATTGACACAGTTTTGAGGTACATGTAATGTATTGATTTAAATTTTTTTTTTCTTTGGGTTGGGGGGATATTGGTAAAAAAAGTGAGCCCACAAATGTTTTTTGGGGGGTTCTTTTTTGCCATGTTGTATAAATAATAGGTTAAATTTACTCTATGTGTGTATAACATTTTTTGGGATAAACAATTCTTGACCAGAAAGGTCATTGATCCGGGTATCTTCCAGCTGCTGGTCATGGAGTCAGGTAAGAACTTTCTAAATGTTGATCCAGGGATTATTCTGACTACCATTATGGAGTTGCGAAGGAATTTTTCCCCCAAAGTGGGGTAAATTGGCTTCTGCCTCATAGGGGTTATTTTTGCCTTCCTCTAGATCAACAAGGGGGGTTGGAAACAGGCTGAACTGGATGGACATTTGTCATTCTCAGCCTAGCATACTATGTTACCATGACCCCTTCATATACCATATTTACAGCCCTAACATGATGTAGTTCCTGCACAGTGCCATAAACGTACTTCTTGAGGATGGTGTAAGCTGAGGAGCTATGCCATCAACAGCGGGTGTAAGCGGTAGTATACAGCTGAAACCCTGCTGCAGTGGCATCATTTAAAAAGGAGTTGGCATGTCTCCTGACATGTCTGTTGTAGTAAATACTTGTATTACCCTACTGTTATAAAATAACAACTGTGGATTATCTTTTCGTCTAACATTTAGTTAAATTTAAATTAAATACTAAAATTTTGTACTGTAGAATAATAAATGGCCATCCGATAATACAAATACATCACGTTGTCCTTCAGAGCCCGAGATAATCTTACATAGAGGTTCTCCATTCTGGGTGATAGAAGGGACCCTGCTCTGCAATGTCCATATGTCCTAATAGTGAAACTATTGTAATCTCTATGACATAGATCTATAATTGTAGACAAAAACTACAAAAATTGCTGCTTGTAGATAAAATATATGAAAGTTAGAGTTTGCAGACTTCAAGCTGGTAGAAATAGCAGATGAAAAGCTACACTATACTGTAGATCTGTCATATGCCCTTAGGTCACCAATGCTAGAATTATATAGTTTTCATATGCCATTCTGTATGATAATTTCATGTTTTGCAGCATTTAAATTCCCATTTGCACGCTCTCCTACGCAAGTCTATGCTAGGGCACAAATACAGAACTCTGAAAAGAGTCCAATTTTCATGCCGACATCAGAGGAGGCCACCACTGGATTGCTTTAGGGATCTGAGAGGTTCCCGTTGAATGCATATGGTAGGTCATTAAAATATACAGCAGTTCTTTTATCTATTGCATATAAATGTATAAAAGTTGAAAAAAATTAGCAAAAGTAGACTTTAATCAGTGCAATAAACACAATCAGACAGAAAATGTGGATAAAACAGTTCTAAAGACGCAAAGAGTGACCTGAGAGGTCAAGGCATTTCATGTGCTTTCAAAGTCTATGTTTCCCTCTGCTCTCCGCAGTCTGTATTTTCTACTGGGTATACATTAGACAGGAATGACTTCAATGACAATGCCTGCTGTATAACATAATAATGATAAGATGTTGAACTGCCATGATCCCTGGTTTAGAGTAATATTGAGGCATAAATTGTATTAATAGGGATGTAGAACAAACCAGATCATTAAAAATGTTCCCCCAATAATTATCCTAAGTGCTTAGAAGAAGGGCAAAGAGACATGAATCTTACAATAGCGAATGCAAGGAAAACTGTATGCAAGATCTGAATAGAAGCAAATATATCATTAGGTGTTAGGAATACAGAGAAGTCCTTGGGAAGAAAAGGGGATTTTGTTAAATTGTTTTTGCTACTATGCTACTTTCAACATTTTCCCATAGAGCCTCAAGTATCTAAAGTATCTCAAGGAAAAAGTAGTAATTTCTTTCAGTGAGAGGAACAAGATAATCTTGAAGAGAAGTTTCTGCAAGGTTACATTACATTACATTATTAGCTGTTTACAGCTAATAATGCAACTCTAACACTGAAACTAACCCTAACCCTCCATGCAAGACAAAGCTCAGTCCCCACACTGCTAGGACCTTGCTCCAGGGAACAGTGCCCGGTGGTGTCCCATCTGCAGAGAAAGAGCAAGAGCAATGAAGGGACAAGGGAAAGTGGCAGGGTGACTGACAGGAGGTGCCCCTGTGAAGCGCGGTGGAAATTGAGCAAGGGAAAGTGGCAGTGCAGGAGCAGCCACGGCAGAAGCCAGAGCAGCAGAGTGAGAGAGAGGAGGCGCCCCTGTGAAGCGGCGCTGAAGAAGGACAGGAGCACTGCACCTGGGAAATTGCCAGCGCAGGAGCACTGACAGGACAAGGCACAGCAGGAGGGGCTAATTGTACAGCAGTCCAGAGGTGTATCAGTTGTGTCATGTCATGTGGTAGGAGAGAGAATATAAATATGAGTGATTGTGAGCAGGAAGGGAGAGTCCATGTCTTTTAGAGTTTGGTTGGACAGGAGGTTGGGGTACATGGCGGCACCTTCAGCCCTTATGTGTTGAAGCATGGAAGAGGAGGAGAGATTTCCCATTCTGCATGTGATCGGATGTTAATGGAGTGATCCCCAAGAGCGAGAGAAAGCGCATCTGTGAGTAACAATTTTCTTTCAAGGCCAGTGCAGAGATACTATATAATCTGATTTTCCTACGCGACCGTCTGAAGTCTGGATCAACACGTAGAGGTTATTTGTCCCACCTACGTGTCTCCAACGCTGGGTGGAGGTACTACAAGATAATAATTTCTGTTCACACATGTGCATCTTTAAGAGAGTAAGAGCCGTGTGGAGGTCCCAAGTTCTGAAATCCATTCATTTGCCTGCACTGTGGAGTCCACAATTGAACTGGCTTGTATTATCTGTTTCAAGTAAAGTTTGTGACGGGCTCTAACCATTCCTAGAGACCCATGGTGCTTAAGAACTGTCTGTGGCTGAATTTCTTATTCGCCGAGGGTCATACCAGTGTGTTTAGGATAGGTGGTGTCATGCGTAACAACTGATCCCCGGTTATCCAGTTTGCTGGGCATTCTCTATCCTAGGGGTGTCTTAGGTGGACTGAAGTGTTACTCTGGCCCTGGCTGTGTGTGTCCCTCCAGGAAGGAACCTGGTAAGTGCCACCGTGACAGGCCAGCACTACACCCTCCCAGCTCCCCACATATGTCAGGTGTCCGGGGTCTCCCTATGGGTCGCTGCAAATGTCCCAGGAATCTCATAGTCCTGCTGGGTGTTTGGTTATTCATACCCGGTCCGTGGATAGAGAATAAATGTCAATCTTGGCACACCCCTTCGGTTCTTTTCCAGTTTTCTTCATGTAAGGGTATATACTAATATAGAAAATAGACTCTTTAAAAATAAAGAATTAAAAATCCAGCACCTAGAAGAAGTTGTTGTTTTGCTGCAAAACTCAACACGCAGTTACATCTGAGACAGATATAATGATAACAGTTGTGCCGTGATTAGATGAACGGTCTTGCCACCAGAGGTCTTAAAAGTGATTACATCTTTGGCTTACAAAAAGGCTCCCGGAAGCTCCTTGTGTGTAGTGACGTCTTTTTCTACATGTGTAGATCTTGTTGACCACTAGACGCCTCTATGCCGTAGAGAAGAGATTTCGCCCAGTTACCAGAGTCTGAGACGGGAGCATTATTGGAATGTGAGAAGCTGGATGGTCATATCGACGAATTGCCCGTCACCTGGGCCATTCTGACCAGACTGTTAGGAGGTGTTGTGGCCAGTGGATGTGTGAGGGCACACAAGGCGACCAGGCTCAGGACACCCTTGACAGACCACCAGTAGAGAGAATCGTTTAATCATCCGACAAGTACAAGCAGCTCCAACTGTTTCATTGCCCGCCATCCAGAGACAGGGGTCACCATTGTTACAGCTACTGTGTCTGTCAGAATCATTTCCAGGCATTTGGCTGAAAGATATTTGGTTTCACGGCACTTATTACATGTACTATCTTTGACACCCACCTATCATTACCTCTGTTTGCAGTGGTGCTGCGAATGACAAAACTGGACTGCTTCGGTGTGGAACCGGGTTGTCTTCGCACTCAACATAATAGGAGCACAGTAGGAGGACTAGCATGAGTTTGTGAGGGGAACAAAAAAGGGGGCTACAAACAGCATATAAAGAGCACAGAAGAGGACAAAAATGAGCAAGGAGGCACAGAAGGTGGGCCACACTGAGTAAAAGGAGGCCATCATGAGTTTGAGGTGGGCATAGAGGAGGGGGGTACCATGACTTTGAGGGGGGCACAGAAGCAAAGCCACTGTGACTTTGAGTTTAGCATTGAAGAGTGGCTACCATGTCTTTGAAGAGGACTAAGAAGAGGAATTATTTCTTGTGATGGACACTATGGGATACATATTACTGTATCAAGACACTATTACTTTACAGGGCAGAATAGGGGACATTAGTACATTATGGTATATAATAATGGGCAATATTACTATGAAGAGGCACTGAGAGGGGCATTGGGGTAGCGGCGGGATGGGGAGAATACACAGAGACCAACTGATTTTGCAAGAAGTCTGTCTGGGCCTAGAGAAGAAAGGGGACATCAAAGGAATCACCACCTGTGATCACTGAAGGTAACTGCACTGTAATTACTATCACTGTATAAAGCTGGTATCTGATTATTATATGGTGACTGCATAATTTAGAGGTATACTAGAGCTGAACCACTGTTTCTAAGCCCAGTGTGTTATAAAAATCATTGGATGGTGTCTCTATTATGTGTATGTACAGTATGTATAAGGGGACGAGAGAGCTCAATAGCATTCTTCCAGCTACTAGTTCTGCATCAATGGGTCAATAACGCATCATAAAGTTCTTTGCAGTTTTTTTGCCAGCTATGAAGGGTAGACCCAAAGCTAAACTTTTATACCAGGGCCCAAAAGGGCCATTAGCTACATCCTAGAATACGTTGATCCTTTTTCTCTGGCCATGTGATAAAAAGTACACAATCCAATAAAGGCATATTCACTCAAATAGTCTAATTACTGCATCAATAATAAGTCATAATACATTATATCCATGAGGAGGAACACACTGGAGGTAGAGAGCGTAAGACATGACATCTGAGACGTTTCAGGGACCTCCCCTTTCCTCAAGCATGTGCAATAAATGCCAGGAGTAATTTAAATACATGTACCAACATCTCACACCTAAAATAAAGTACAATATACAAAATCAACATATATGATATTTCTGCATCGTTATGGTGTAAGTGTTACGGCACACTGTCACAGCTGCCATCTTGGATGACCGGCTCCTGTTGGTGCTGCCATGGTTGGTTGCGGTTTACACTCCTCTCCTTCATGCAGCAAATGCTGCACCCTTTCTAGCTGTCAGTCTATATCTGTAAGGACATAGGGCACATGCCCGACCCCATCTTTAAAGGGCTAGTGCGCTATTTTTTCCCCAATCTATTCCCTGCTAGCTCTGGCTAAATCAGGTATTATCTTTCTGATGGTGCATTCATACAGGAAAGTTTCGTCTGATAGTGATATGGACGGAAGTCACACATGTTAATAATACATTGATTTTAATGTGTTTATTCACATGAGCGATTTTTCACTTGCAGCCATACTGCGTGATTGAACGTTCACTGCAAGTCCTATTTTTGGGCAATTTCTTGTAGGTAATCACCCATTATTTCTTATGTAGTCTTTAAAGAAATCACATGGACTTGCATGTGGTTTTTACCATTGAAATCTATTGGAAGCACTTGTGATCTTTCACGCACGTGAAAATCACAAGTATATATAACCATGGCGATACTTTTTTTTTTTAGCAAAAATGCATCATGCTTCCATCCAGAATAGCAAGTTTACAAGTGCGATATTGGGACAAGATTCTTGCCCGCATGAATGCACCCTTAGGCCTCGGTCAGACGGGCATTTTTTGCCGTGATTTGCAGATCGCATGACGGATGCGCATCCGCAAATCGCGTGACCGGGGCTGAAAAATCGCCGGAAAAATCTGCTCCTAGCCGCGTTTCCTTTGAAACGGGCCAGAGCACAGGAGTGCTGTCCAGCCCATTGAACTCAATAGAGCCGGCAATACAGCCGGCTCCATTGAAAGCAATGGGCTGCCGGCGAGCACAGGATAAATTTTCGGGAAGGGCTTAAAAATATAAGCCCTTCCCTGAAAATCATCCAAAAATGTGTAAAAATAAAAAAAAATATATACTCACCTTGTCCCCGCAGACGGAGTTCAGCCGCGTCTGGCCGGCAGTTCTCCTGAACTGCTTTCTGTAGTATTCAGCAGGTGGGGATTTAAAATCCCCACCTTCTGAATGGGCTTCCTCTGATTGGTCACAACCCTCACCAATCAGAGGCAGCTCTCACTCACCCATTCATGAATGGGTGAGTGCTGCCTCTCATTGGCTCAGCGCAGGGACCAATCAGGGGCAGCTCTCAGCTATTGAATGACAGCTGAGAGCTGCCCCTGATTGGTCCCTGCGCTGAGCCAATCAGAGGCAGCACTCACTCACCCATTCATGAATTCATGAATGGGTGAGTGAGAGCTGCCTCTGATTGGTGAGGGCTGTGACCAATCAGAGGCAGCCCATTCAGCAGGTGGGGATTTTAAATCCCTGGCTGCTGAATACTACTCAGAGCAGTTAAGGAGAACTGCCGGCCGGCCGCGCTGAACTCCGTCTGCGGGGACAAGGTGAGTATATATATATTTTTTTATTTTTACACATTTTTGGATGATTTTCAGGGAAGGGCTTATATTTTTAAGCCCTTCCCGAAAATTTATCGTGAGATCGCCCGCAGCCCATTGCTTTCAATGGAGCCGGCTGTATTGTCGGCTCCATTGATTTCAATGGGCAAACATCATTCTTCTCTGCCACAGCTGTTACAGCTGTGGCAGAGGAGAATGATTTGTGTAGTATATGTTCTCAATGGGGTCGGCGCTGCTGCCGCCGGCCCCATTGAGCGCATATACAGAACACAAGGAATTGCAGATCGCAGATACGATCTGCGATTTCTGTTCTATAATTTATTGGACAAGCGCATAAAAAGTGCCCATGTGTCCGATACCATTGCAAAGCAATGGTTCTATAAAATCGCCGGTCGCATGCGCATGCGCAAATCGCGCGAAAAATAGCCCGTGTGACCGAGGCCTTAGGCTGGGTTCACACAGGGCGGATTTGCAGCGGCAAAGCAGGCAGAAGCCAGCGCTGCGGCGCGGATTAGCCAGCCGCAGCATGTTCATTTTTTTTCTTCTTCCGCTGTGGCCGCACTCTCCTCTATGGGAGCGCCGGCCGCAGCGGAAGAGCGAACGGCCAGGTCGCTTCAAAACCCGCGGCTAAGTGCCACGGGTTTTGAAGCAGCGCTTCTCCTGGCGGAAATCTCGCGGCTTTTCGCTGCCTAAGGAACCCAGCCTAAGGAGGATGCCTGAGCAATTTGGCTCTACCTGTTGATAACCCTTGATCAGTGTTTGTGTGCTCTCCTGGTGTTTCTGACTGCTAGTAACATAGGATGTAAGGCCAAAAAAAGACATATTTCCATCCAGTTTACTCTATTAGCCCCCAGTGTTCATCCAGAGGAAGCCAAAAAAAATCCAATGCGGTAGAAGCCAATTTTCCCTATTTAAAAGAGAAAAAATCCTTCCTGACTCCAACTGTTAGGGCTGGCCAGGGCAGATAGACAGGGAAACCTACGTCAACCCTCTCCTGTGTCCCTACCTACTTGTCCCTCTGGGCTAAACCCCAGGGCGACCACTTGGCGACGGTCCCTACACTAAACTAGTGTCAGGGACCCCAGGAAAGATGGACAGGGAACCAGGCTAGTGGGAACCTGAAAAGCAGACAGAGACAACACAGCTACCAAGGAGTAGTAACAACAGGCCGCGCCAAAACCAGAAAGCACATACGCAGTACAGAGGGGTAAAAGAAAAGGAAAGTCAGAGTCAAGCAGAAGTCAAAGCACTAAATGTCAGTTCTGTGATAGCGGGTGTTGGCTGAACAGAAGCTAAACCGAACACTGGCAAGGAGGAACTGGCTGAGAGGGCATATATGTGGAACTCCCCGCCCAGGGGGCGGGGAGAAGTCACACAACCACCAGGGGAACTCATGAAACCACCTCCCCTGGTGGTGCGCACCGAGCCAAACACCGTGCAGCTGACCAGAGGCCGGGAGCGCCCACACACGATGCGGGATGCGCCGCCGACCGCCGCGACCAACCACCAGAGTAGGGGAACCCCTGACAGAAACCTGGCGGTGCTAACCCCAACCTGGCAATTGGAGTAATGCCTGGATCAACAACCCTTCTGAAGTTAATGATAACATATAATATTGTGTCGCTCAAGAAAGATGTCCAGGCCCCTGTGTAGAATTACTTAATTTGGGGACACTGGTGTAATAATCTGTACTTTTTGAAGTGTAAATATGGTTTTAGTAAATACATTTATGTAAAATAAAAAAAAGTAAAAATAAAGTTTTACTAATTATTTTTTTAACCCGTTCATTTACGTCCTGGGGCGTTGGAGTATGTATGCATACAGCGTGGGCGTCAGCTGTTTACTACAGCTGACACTCGCGGCTATTAACCCTTTAAATGCCGCTGTCAATCCTGTTTGGGGGTCCCGCACGCCCCCCCCCCCCCCGCGGTGAGATCGGGGGAGCCGTGTAGGTGTCATGGCAGCCTGGGGCCTTTAGAAAGGCCCCAGGGCTGCCTTAGGAGACTGCCTATCAAGCCATCCCCATGGGTGGCTTGATAAACTGCCTGTCAAATGGCAGTATGACGTAATGCTATAGCATTACGTCATACTGCAGGAGCTATCAAAGCATCGCTGGTTGTAGTCCCCCAGGGGGACTTTAAAGTAAAGTTAAAAAAATCAATAAAGTTTTTTTAATTGTAAAAAAAAAAAGTTATAAAAGTTTGAATCACCCCACTTTTGCCATATCGATTATTAAAAAATCTAAATCATAAAATAAAAATACATGTTTGGTATCGCCGCATCCGTAAAAGTCCGATCTACTAAAGTAGTGCATTATTTTTCCCACACGGTGAACGTCGTCCAAAAAAAAAAATAAAGAACGCCAGAAATGCACTTTTTCAGTCACCCTGTCTCCTACAAAAAACGCAATAAAAAGGGATTAAAAAGTCGTATACATTCCAAATTGGTACTATCAGAAACTACAGGACATCCCACAAAAAAATGAGCCCTCGGTCAACTACATCGACGGAAAAATAAAAAAGTTATTGCGCGCACAAGATGACAGCAGAAAATAATTGAAAAAAATTAAATGTCTTTGAAAAAACAAAGTGTAGTATAGTAAAAAAAAAACCTATACAAGTTTAGTATCGTAGCTATCGTACTGACCCATAGAATAAAGGTATCATGTCGCTTTTGTTTTAGCTTGTGCGCCGTAAAAACAAGACGCACTGAAAGATGGCGGAATGTCGTTTTTTTTTCATTGTACTCCACTTATAATTTTTTTAACGGTTTTCAGTACATTATATGGTACTTTAAATAGCACCATTGAAAACTACAACTCATTCTGCAAAAAAAAAAGCCCTCATACAGCTACGTCGATGGATAAATAAAGGAGTTATGATTTTTTTTAAAGGGGGAGGAAAAAACGAAAAAGGGGGGGGGGGAAAGGGCCGCGTCATTAAGGGGTTAAAAAGTAATAAAAGTTTACCCCCCCCCTTTGCCATATTTATATAAATAATAAAACAAAAATACATTTTTGGTATCCGTAAACGTCCGATCTATCAGAGCAATGCATTATTTACTCCAGAATTTATACCAGAATTATGCTTTTTTTGGTCACCCTGTCTCCAAGAAAAAATGTAATAAAAAGTGATCAAAAAGTCATGTGTATTCAAAAATAATACCAACGGAAACTACAGGACATATCACACAAAATGAGCCCTCACACAACTATGTCAACAGAAAAATAAAAAAGTTATTGCGGTCCGAAGATGGCGACAGAAAAAAATTTAAAAAAATTTAATATCTTTGAAAAAAAATACAAGTAGTACAGCAAAAAAGAACTATAGAAGTTTAGTATCGTAGTAATCGTACTGACCCAAAGAATAAAGTTATTATGTCATTTTTGTTGCAGTTTGTGCGCCGTAGAACCAAAACGCACTGAAAGATGGAGGAATTTTGTTTTTATTCCATTTCACTCCATTTAGAATTTTTTAAAAGTTTTTCAGTACATTATATGGTCTTTAAATAGCACCATTAAAAAATACAACTCGTCCCGCAAAAAAACAAGCCCTCAGACAGCGGCAATGGATAAATAAAAGATTTATGATTTTTTTAAAAGGCAGACGGAAAAGAAAAAATGGGGGGAAAGGCCAATGTCCTTCGAGAGGCTAAATGCACAAATAATGATCAAATTATTGCGGGCCTATGAGCTCAATATTTCAATATAGCTCTCAAAACGAAAATCGTTGTGCACTTCTGTGGACCATCAGTGGAGTACGGTCTCTGCTTATTTGTGCAAGTCTTCATACATAGTAACTACTCGAGTTCCCAGAATCCCGTGAGTGCATTGTCCCGGTACTTCGTATGATTCTTTGTTGCTTTATTATGTCTCCGGCTTGAGGACTCTGCTATCTAGTGCTGGTTAGACCAGTTATTCTTGGCCTTGACTAAGTAGCCACCTACTCCATTGCTATGCACAACCT
The DNA here is from genome assembly GCF_035609145.1 of Eleutherodactylus coqui. Classification (NCBI taxonomy): domain Eukaryota; kingdom Metazoa; phylum Chordata; class Amphibia; order Anura; family Eleutherodactylidae; genus Eleutherodactylus; species Eleutherodactylus coqui. The sequence goes on along the minus strand of NC_089845.1, from coordinate 114,377,625 downwards.
CATTGTTTGGCCATGTAGCTGCATGTCCCTCTTGAAGTAATTCTATATTCTACCATTATTCACTACTATCTCCCCTGTTATCCCCTTAACCGGATTCTGCATCTCTGGCCATACTGATCCGCGCTCACCACATGCCGTGACACAGTAGAACATTTCCCAAAGTAGCTTATATATATTTAGGATCTGACCTGCATTACCTTTTTAAGTAGAAAGAAGAAGCAGAGAGAAGGATCAGGAGCAGATATAATGTGGCTGCGTGCAAGGGTTTACGTGATGATTCATGATGGAGTACCAAGTTGTGAATCCTATTGTAGAATTGGGATGAATCACACTCAATGGTGGATTATAATAGAGGCAACCATTACAGGGCCTGGGCTCCAGTGGGGCCCAGCAAGGCCATCCAAATTGCCCTTAATAAATCGCACCACTGCACCTCCAATCCTGCACAAAAAAGTACAGTACAATAGGAAGACGTGCACAAATCAACCTTGTTCATATTGAAAATATGTTGCACTCACTCACACAGGCGTACGTGTCCCACCTATTATGCATCTATTTTTAAAAACCCCTAGATTTCTATTGGGACAGTCACACGTGTATTTTTTTTTTTACCCGTGTATTACGCCTGTGAAAAGAAACGCAACTTGTCCTATTTCGGTGTGTTTTACGAGCGCAGTGCTCACCAATACAGGCTATGGGGGTTTAATTTACACAGCAGATATGCATGTACATGCATGTTTGTTGTGTATTGCATATTTTCTGCATGAAAAATATATGAGCGTAATACACGGTACACATATGGGTGTGGGTGAGCCCTGACATGTAGTCACCCTTCTCTACCATACACGCGAGGGAGCATATTTGTGCATGAACAAGGGTTGTCCTACCCTTCACCTTGATTTTTTAAAATCTGCTATAGACTTCTACAGCAGCTTTAGGACAGATCCTATTTTTTTCTTGCACGCAGGATTAGCTGCATGCAGGGGACACGGCAGCAGTAGACAGGTAAGTATTTTTTTTTTACACTTAAATTCTTGTTTTTCAGGGAAGGGCTTATATTTAAAGCTCTTCTTTGAAAAACAATTACAGGGTGCCAGCAGACCATTGTCTTCAATGGAGCCGCCGGCAGCAGCCGCGGCTCCATTGAAGACATTGCGTGTATTCCCTATGGTGCACGCATGTCCTATCTTTACAGGTGCACGCCTGTAAAGCACGGACATGTGAACACACCATAGGGAATGCATAGGTTCTAATAGAAGCGTGTTTTTGTGCGCGCATATGCACGCACAAAAACACACTCGTGTGAAGCCACCCTAAGGGCGCATTCAGACGACCCTATATCGGCTGGGTTTTCACGCTGGCCGATATATGGCGTCTCTGTCTGCAGGGGGGGTGGCTGGAAGAGCTGGGAGCAGTGCCCTCTCTCTGCCCCCTCTCCACTCCCCTGCACTATTTTCAATGAGGAGAGGCGGGGCGGGGCGGAGCTAATTCCTGGAACTTAGCCCTGCCCCCGTTCTGCCTCCTCTCATTAAAAATAGTACAGAGGGGTGGAGAGGGGGCAGAAAGGGGGTGGAGAGGGGGCGAGAGCTCAGAGCACTGCTGCCGGCTCTTCCAGCCTCCTCCCCCTGCAGAGAGAGACGCCGTATATCGGCTGGGCTTGAAAACCCAGCTGATATACCATCGTCTGAATGCACCCTAACGCTGTAATAAAAAAAATGGCAGAATTGATTTGCTTTTTCTCCCAGCAATCAATAAAAAGTGAATAAAAGTTTTACAATATAGTATATTTACCCCAAAATGGAACCAATAAAAACTACAGTTTGCCATGAAAACAAGCCCTTATACGACCATGTTGACAGAAAAATAAAAAAGTTATGGCTTTTGGAAAGTGGAGATGAAAATGACGAGCATTTACATAAATACGCTCACCGCAGCGCAGCATGTCAGCGCATGAACGAGGTTCGAAGGGGACCATAATCAAGACATTACGTGCATGTCTGTACGCGAAGAGCCAGTTCACACGTATGCATGACCAACCCTTAGGGCTTAACCACATGGATGGGTATTTCGACCCTTATCCGGGTGTGATAACGGACGAATAGCGGGACTAAACAAAACCACTGATATTAATAGGATTTCCGTGGTTTTGGTTTCACAACTGAGATTTCTCTCCTGAGAATACTACAGGCAGGAAAAGATATGACCTGCCCCATCTTCCCCGTGCACAGTGGATACATCATGCGGGGAAGATCGGGCGGCCCCCACCTTCCCGCTGTTATTTTTAAACTCTTGTGCCCTGGCGCGGAGTTTGAACTGCCAGCGAGGGAGTAGAAATTTCCCTCTTTCAGGTACAGCTTCCTCCATACTACCGAGCATAGTAGCGCCCACGGTTGTGTATTTTTGCCCTTACTATGGAATTTATTGGCTATTTAAGCCTAATAATGGCCAGCTGTCTTCTTTTCCTGCATTCTGCACAGTGACACCCTTCCCCTTGTGTATTTGCGCACCTCCCATAGACCTCTATGGCACTTTTGCTGCACAAAATGCAGAATAATGAAGGACCTATTTGTTTCTGCATGTACGAAATGCGCACACAAAATGCGCGTATGAGCAGTAATTCATGCAAATCAACGGGCTCTATTCTTTGTGTTTAGCGCTTGCAAATTTAAGGCTCCTTTACACAAGTATGTTTGCATGTACATTGCACAGAGAGTTGTTCCTAATGGGTTCCTTCTCACCGTTGTTTTTGGCGTGCGCGAAAAATATGCAGCTTGCTCTATTTTCGTGTGCATTTGTGCACCAAATGTTTCCATAGGAGTCTGTAGGGGTGCGGAAATGTGCACATATGTCAACAAAGGTATGCACACACTAATTTGGCTTCATAGCCATTTAAATCAGGGCGGGGGTAATTCCCCGCCCTTGTCTACGAGCGGTGCCTGTGCACATGTGCAATAAAACCCTCCTTCACAGCGCAAATACGCTGAGTAGATTTGCTGTGGATTTTTTTCAAGCTTGAACACACACAAACTAATGGCGTAAACACATAAAAACAATTGCGGTGAGCGCATTAGCGCATGCGCCCATGCGATTCTGCAGTAGAAAGCTTTTACGCTACAGAATTTACGCCACTCTTCCACAAGCGTTTGTAAGAATACTTAAAAACACCCACTAAACACTGTAAAAAAAAACATTTGCGTTAGAGAGGCCTTAATTATGTGAATTTGGAGTAAAGATGTATGAATTATAACAGGTGCGGTACTTAAGCAGCGATACGGATAACATTGTTACGCGGAAATGTCATGGCTGTCTAATTCCATCCCGTGTGACGCACTGTGTATGTATGGGGGGTCCAATTGTGTGAAGAGTCTCGGTCCTTTGGTCCCCACTGATCACATCATACAGTCACTGCGCTGAGTAATAAGCTCAAGGTTGTACTGTGGATAGACAGTGCTTAAACTGATGCATTACATAACTCTGCAGTACCAGAACAAAAAGCAGCAGGTGTACGGCGTTCTCACTGCGACACCCATTGTTAGAGAGAAGTGATAAAGTGAAAAGTATATAATGCTGAAACCATTTCATTATAAAAATCGCTTTGAATTGTCAGGTGCTGTGAACTAAATCCAAGCTTAATAGTGGAGGTGGGTAAGCAGCTGCATGCAAGATGAGCAAAAGCCTCAGGTAGTGAAATGGAACAGTGTTATTATGGAGATTATGAGAGGTAGGCCGTAGGTAAGTACTAGTAAATATTAAGAAATTATAGTACCAGTGTTTCTGGTAGCACAATGTGCCACACAGCTGTTCTACATGGTACATCCATTATGATCCCCACACATCACACACACAGCTCTAATACATGCTTGCTGACCCAACACATCACACAGCACATTACACACACAGCTCTACTCCATCCATCCTGATTCCCACACATTACACACACAGCACATCACACACACAGCTCTATTAAATCCATATTGATTCCCACATATTACACACACAGCTCTACTACATGATACATCCATTATGATCCCCACACACACAGCTCTACTACATCTATCCTAATTCTCACATATTACACACACACAGCACATCACACACACAGCTCTATTAAATCTATATTGATTCCCACACATTACACACAGCTCTACTACATAGTACATCCATTATGATCCCCACACCTCACACACACAGCTCCATCCATCCTGATTCCCACAAATTACACATACAGTACATCACACACACAGCTCTACTACAGCCATTATAATCCCCACACGTCACACGCACACAGCTCTACTACATCCATCCTGATTCTCACACAAGACAAACACAGCACATTACACACACAGCTTTGGAACATGCATCTTGATTCCCACACAAGACAAACACAGCTTGCCTCCTCCCACAGCAGGGACATCACCACAGGTTCTTTAGCCCACTGGATCTCTGAGGTGGCAGTAGGTCGGTATCTTCTGTCAGGACTGCTAAGTTGTGTCTGAGATAATAGCGGCTTAGTTGTATTCTCATTTTGTTATTTTTGTCCTCCGATTCCAAGAGTCCTAACTGTGTTGTTCTTCTGTCCATCAGACTCTGTGTTTTATATATGTTGTAGGACCTGTGATGATGTCACCAGGGGTGGAGCATGGGAAGCACATACATACTCAGTGACAAGTAATCATTAGTAGATTGATAAAAAATTAATAATATAACAATTTGTATAATATAATCAATGCGGAAAGAGGATGCCGCTCATAATTTCATACTTTGCATCTGCACTCTTCTTCAATATGATTGTAAGATAGCTGCATCTCATGAATATTCCATGTGTCTATCTGCCATCTGCCTACTTTTCTTGTATGACTTCAATTAAAAAGTAGTGATACTTTGAAAACCCCACCAAGAAGTAACTCTGGAAGGGGGTGAATTTAACACATCTGTGCTGGGGATTCCACTTTCCTGCTCCATTTGGGGAGAAGAAAAGGGAAATCCCTGCTGGCCAAATGGTCCAACCTCCAGCAAGTTCTGATTGGTTCATGAGCACCGCCTTAGCCAACCAAAGCTGGTGCTCGATGAACCAATCACATTCAATGACGTCATTCAATGAATGGCTGTGATTGGTTCATCGAGCCCCGGCTCTGATTTGTTCAGGCAGCGCTCCTGAACCAATCAGAGCAATCACTTGCTGGAGGCAAGGTATTCAAGCCCCGTCATTAACAAGAGACGCTCCATTGGCATTGAGGACTGCATGGAGGTCTACAGTAGCGCCGCAGCCCAGCGAGAGGGACCCAAACGGCAACTGCTAGGTGAGTATTGTTTTTTTTCGTATAGTTTAGCTAGGGCTGATTTTGGGGGGTTATATTTCAGCCCCCCATTCCCCTTGAAAATCGGGTTAGGGCTTATTATTGGGGTAGGTGTTATTTTCTGGGAAACATCGCAGCAGCATGCATAACACCAAGCACCAAGTGCGAGAGTAATGGATAGATGACCAGCACCTTCTAGTTAGAGGGACTGGCATTAATGTACACAAGACCGGTGGTGATTAGCTGGCTGGAGAGCTTTGCACCATCAGCCACCCAAATCAACCCACACCAGCAGCAATGTGCTTCTGCAAACCCACATAACCACAGGAGCACAGCGGCCGTGCAAAAAAAGATAGAACATGTTCTATTTTCCTGCATATTTGCACACCAAAGGTCTCCACAGAAGTCAATAGAGATGTGCAAATGCACGCTCAATGTGCAAGGAGATACATGAAACACTGCGTAATTGTGCTGCAAAAAGAACACATCTGGAACTCATTAGCCATTTCAATTGGTGCACTTGTTTGCCGTGGGCAAATCAACATGCCCTGCATTCATAAAAAGTACAGTAAAATACATCAATATGCACACAAAAAAGCCTTAATAGCGCAAAAATGCTGTGTTAAGGGTTGCACAATTGTGCTCACGCCCGTGTGTAGCTGGCCTTAAAGTGTGCTTATTCTGAAACACAGCATCATTTTAGGATAACACATAGATGGGGCAATGAGCAAACCTGTCCTAGGTTTATGTTGCCTGTGGTTCGGGCAGTATAAACCCTCTGATAGGTTTCCTTCAAGGCCTCATTGACATGGGCTACAAAATGCATGTAAGTGATGCTAATGGTTTCCAATGGGTTCTGTTAGGCTACGAAACATAGCAATGATTTTGTAGAGTGATGTTGTAGCCCGTGTGAATGAGGCCTAAATGAAGCTTGTCATTTTAGCCTGCTTTTTGTCAGCACTGTTAGTTTTTAAAACTTTTTACATTTTCTGTCAAACTCATAGATTATATCATGCTATGTACTCTTTAGGGGTTTAGTTCCTATGCTGTTAATATTGAGCCGCTACAAGGAACTGATTTCAAGCACACACTTCCTAAAACATGAGAAATGGGGGTTTTATCATTCAGAATGTTCAACTTCATGATGGTGGATAGCCCATAATATCACCTTGGGTGTTGTGGTGCTTTATTACAGATGAGAGGATTGTCTTGGTTGACCAATGGATTTGGAAGAATCTTGATCCTCCAGCTTCTAGTATGTTAGAAGATACTGTAAGTCTAGCAAGTTGAAATTTTTATTGAAAGCTAATTAACTCTCACAAAGGGGTGGGCTTTGCTGTAGGGTAGCTCCATTTTGCAGTCCCCAGAGTAGGCCATGATTTATGGTGGGTAAATGTACCAAAGTGGATCAAAAATGATGGAACAGAGTCTGATCTAGAGACATAGTAGAGGTCATAGCAATCAAAGAAAAACTAAGAGATAGACAAAAGACACAGCAAGGACTGGCTAAAGCCCCATTTAGATACAACAATTATCGCTCAAAATTTGCTCAAAAGCCGTCTTTTGAGAAATAATCTTTGTATCTAAATGTGCCAATCTTTCAGTTTTCTGCTGAAGGATGGTTTTCAGTTCTGCTTGAAAACCATTGTTTAGCAGAACAACTGATCAGCAGGACCGCACACTGTGCTCTGCCAGAGGAGATCTGATAACAGCTGATAACATTGTTACAGCTGTTCTCAGTTCTCACCCTTGCCAGCAGAACAGCTCATAAGCAGGATTGTATGCTGTATCTGCTGTTCATGGTGCTGAATTCTCCACGGGGAGCCTGCAGCTGAGCAATACAGCTAATTACAGAGCTCAGACCTCCTGCTGAGTTCTGCAACAGCTACCAGAAGCTTATTTGCATGCAAATGAAGCTGATAAGTACTAATAGCAATTAGTGCCTATTAGTACTTTTATGCAAAACGATTGCTTATCTTTCAATCTTTTGAAAGATATCTGTGTGTGTAAATGGACCTTAAGAGTAGCATCCAGGTGTTAGATAGACCAAAGGAACAACCAGAAGGACAACCCTGCAATCAGGATTGAAGAATACTTGAACATCAGGACCAAGAACAAGGAATCACAGAACAGAAGACTAGCTCCAGGTTCCTAAAGTTTAGATTTACCTTAGTGGGTTTAAATAACCTCTCATCTGTAACTTCAGTGAGGTTGAGAAGAAGGGAGCACATACCATAGTGGAAAAGCATATGGCTACTTTGAGACTTTCAGGGAGAGAAAGTCCTACATCTGCTTAGTATTAATTTGCTACTGGGTGGTGAGAATCTGTGTAGGATAGAGGAACTGCATTCTAGGCAAGTAAGGATGAGAAATGGACCCAAAGGTCATGAGAAGGGTTTATAGGTGGTAGCAAACACCAGACCCTTTAGTCCAAGCTGGCAGTACACAGCACCATAATGGATGCTCATTTGTATATTTGCTATGGTCACTCTTGTTTTTTATATAGGTCACTATTTGGGAAAAAGTATGATAAGTGGCACTAGGTGGCATGAGTGCAAAGATCAGTGATTGATAACTCCTTATGAGGATTTGGCTCACTCCCCTGGCTATTTAAGATGTCAATGGCCCTGGAAGACCAACGGTAAGTGCCAACAGTACAGATGTAATCATGTCATACAAAAATGTCTACCTATAAAACAAGTATGAAAATATAGACTCTATACAGTGTTATGTAATCCTATACGGCAAAATGCAGAGTTGCCTCCTCTTACATGGTGGTGGGTCAAGGTAAGGCGTTTCGATGCTTCTCAAAAGCATCCAATTACTTGGTTGATGAACTTCTATGACAATAAGTTTTGCCAATGAGTTATATGTTGGTGAATACATTTCATGACCACATCTGGAGAATTATTTGCATTGTGGTTCCCTATCGGCAGCAACTTATAAGGGACAGTTTGACATGCCTTACAGATTGTGAATGTTCTTCACATAGTTCTACTCAGGGCATAATATTCTTCCAGGTAATATTACGGAATTATTACTCTTTGTGAAAAGCTGCCTGATGACGGCTTGACATGCAGTGGCAGAAATGCAATTGTAAACTTCAAAGACCATTGTTTTGCAACTGATCATACTGTTAAAATGATTGCTCTCAGTTCTCAACTTTTAAAGACAATTTCTAACAGGCCATTTCATGCATTAGAGAACAAGAGCCAGAAGAGGCTGCACAGACACATCAAAGGTAATACGTTATTTTCAGTGTCAGAGAGCAAGGACCATTCTAAATGTGATACAAATTACAGGCACTTTCCCATAGATGCCATTCTAATGCCAACTAAAAATAATCACAGGCTGTCATTTTTAAGACTTTATGTTCCTACTGTGATCTTTCGTTGAGAGTTGACCGTGACAAACTGATGTAAGACTGGGTAAATCTTACATATGATTCTTCAAGTGCCGCTCCATGCTTGTACTGTACTAGAGATGAGCGAGCACCAAAATGCTCGGGTGCTCGTTACTAGGGACGAATTTATCGCGATGCTCGAGGGTTCGTTTCGAGTAACGAACCCCATTGAAGTCAATGGGCGACCGGAGCATTTTTGTATTTCGCCGATGCTCGCTAAGGTTTTCATGTGTGAAAATCTAGGCAATTCAAGAAAGTGATGGGAACGACACAGAAACGGATAGGGCAGGCGAGGGGCTACATGTTGGGCTGCATCTCAAGTTCACAGGTCCCACTATTAAGCCACAATAGCGGCAAGAGTGCCCCCCCCCCTCCCAACAACTTTTACTTATGAAAAGCCCTCATTAGCATGGCATACCTTAGCTAAGCACCACACTAGCTACAACAAAGCACAATCACTGCCTGCATGACACTCCGCTGCCACTTCTCCTGGGTTACATGCTGCCCAACCCCCCTCCCCCCTGCACGACACAGTGTCCACAGCGCACACCAAACTGTCCCTGCGCAGCCTTCAGCTGCCCTCATGCCACACCACCCTCATGTCTATTTATAAGTGCGTCTGCCATGAGGAGGAACTGCAGGCACACACTGCAGAGGGTTGGCACGGCTAGGCAGCGACCCTCTTTAAAAGTGGTGGGGCGATAGCCCACAATGCTGTACAGAAGCAATGAGAAATATAATCCTGTGCCACCGCCATCAGGAGCTGCACACGTGGGCATAGCAATGGGGAACCTATGTGCCACACACTATTCATTCTGTCAAGGTGTCTGTATGCCCCAGTCAGACTGGTAATATGTACCTTAACAGTAACCGCGTTGGTGGTAATGTGGTGGTGACTGCGGACCTAGTAGCACGGTTGTATTTTGTTGGTTTTCGGAATGTGGCCAGGATTAAGTGGGCCGTGGCGGGGGGATGGTGGGGGGGCTCTCTTGTTGTGTCGGTAAAGGTGAAATTCTTGGACTGCCACCAGACGAACCAATGCGAAGGCATTTGCCAAGAATGTTTTCATTGTTGGAGGAGGAGGGGGATGTTTTTGAGGCACTACGTGTCCTCTCCACGTGTCCGTGGTTATATGCACCTTAACAGTAACCGCGTTGGTGGTAATGTGGTGGTGACTGCGGACCTAGTAGCACGGTTGTATTTTGTTGGTTTTCGGAATGTGGCCAGGATTAAGTGGGCCGTGGCGGGGGGATGGTGGGGGGGCTCTCTTGTTGTGTCGGTAAAGGTGAAATTCTTGGACTGCCACCAGACGAACCAATGCAAAGGCATTTGCCAAGAATGTTTTCATTGTTGGAGGAGGAGGGGGATGTTTTTGAGGCACTACATGTCCTCTCCACGTGTCCGTGGTTATATGCACCTTAACAGTAACCGCGTTGGTGGAAAATGGCCTCGCCGCCATCATGTCTTTGGGAAGCCTCTGTTTCCACACCCCAGAGACATACCATTAGCAGCGGTATAGGCAGAGCCCAGAATTCGTAACATTTCAGCTGTAGCATTAGGACAGGCCCCACTAACATATCACTAGCAGCATTATAGGGGGAGCACAGTATTAGTTCCATTTCAGTAATAGTAGCACTCAAGACAGGCCCCAGTAACAATTCCGAAACAGCAGTATAGGAGGAGCATAGTCTAAGTTCCATTTAAGTAATAGTAGCAGCCTACACAGGCCCCAGGAACAATTCCGAAGCAGCAGTATAGTGGGAGCGCAGTCTTAGTTCCATTTCAGTAGCTGCAGTATAGCCAAGGCCCAAGTTACATTTATGTAGCTAAAGTGTAGGCCAACCCCACACACCTTTCTGTACCATGAGTGCAGGCGAAGAACATAGAAATTGCTATGATTACACTGTAGGTGAGGGCCCAAAAAAATTGGTGTACCAACAGTACTAATGTACCTCAGTAAAAACTGGCCATGCCCAACCAAGATGGCAGGTGAAACCCATTAATCGCTTTGGTTAATGTGGCTTAAGTGGTAACTAGGCCTGGAGGCAGCCCAGTTTAACGAAAAATTGGTTCAAGTTAAAGTTCCAACGCTTTTAAGAGCATTGAAACGTATAAAACATTTTTAGAAAAATTATATGAGTGAGCCTTGTGGCCCTAAGAAAAATTGCCCGTTCAGTGTGATTACGTGAGCTTTCAGGAGGAGGAGCAGGAGGAGGAGGAGGAGGAATATTATACACAGATTGATGAAGCAGAAATGTCCCCGTTTTGGATGGTGAGAGAGAACTATGCTTCCATCCGCGGGTGCAGCCTACGTATTGCTTAGGTATCGCTGCTGTCCGCTGGTGGAGAAGAGAAGTCTGGGGAAATCCAGGCTTTGTTCATCTTTATGAGTGTTAGCCTGTCGGCACTGTCGGTTGACAGGCGAGTACGCTTATCTGTGATGATTCCCCCAGCCGCACTAAACACCCTCTCCGACAAGACGCTAGCCGCAGGACAAGCAAGCACCTCCAGGGCATACAGCGCTAGTTCAGGCCACGTGTCCAGCTTCGACACCCAGTAGTTGTAGGTGGCAGAGGCATCACGGAGGACGGTCGTGCGATCGGCAACGTACTCCCTCACCATCCTTTTACAGTGCTCCTGCCGACTCAGCCTTGACTGGGGAGCGGTGACACAGTCTTGCTGGGGAGCCATAAAGCTGTCCAGGCCCTTAAAGACTGTTGCACTGCCTGGGCTGTACATGCTGCTCGATCTCCGCACCTCCCTTGCTACCTGGCGCTCGGAACTGCGCCTTCTGCCACTAGCGTTGTCGGATGGGAATTTTACCATCAGCTTGTCCGCAAGGGTCCTGTGGTATAGCAACACTCTCGAACCCCTTTCCTCTTCGGGAATGAGAGTGGGAAGGTTCTCCTTATAGCGTGGGTCGAGCAGTGTGTACACCCAGTAATCCGTAGTGGCCAGAATGCGTGTAACGCGAGGGTCACGAGAAAGGCATCCTAACATGAAGTCAGCCATGTGTGCCAGGGTACCTGTACGCAACACATGGCTGTCTGCACTAGGAAGATCACTTTCAGGATCCTCCTCCTCCTCCTCTTCCTCCTCAGGCCATACACGCTGAAATGATGACAGGCAAGCAGCATGGGTACCGTCAGCAGTGGGCCAAGCTGTCTCTTCCCCCTCCTCCTCCTCCTGAACGCGCTGAGATATAGACAGGAGGGTGCTCTGACTATCCAGCGACATACTGTCTTCCCCCGGCTCTGTTTCCGAGCGCAAAGCGGCTGCCTTTATAGTTTGCAGGGAACTTCTCAAGATGGATAGCAGAGGAATGGTGACGCTAATGATTGCAGCATCGCCGCTCACCACCTGGGTAGACTGCTCAAAGTTTCGAAGGACCTGGCAGATGTCTGCCAACCAGGCCCACTCTTCTGAAAAGAATTGAGGAGGCTGACTCCCACTGCGCCGCCCATGTTGGAGTTGGTATTCCACTATAGCTCTACGCTGCTCATAGAGCCTAGCCAACATGTGGAACGTAGAGTTCCACCGTGTGGGCACGTCGCACAGCAGTCGGTGCACTGGCAGATTAAACCGATGTTGCAGGGTGCGCAGGGTGGCAGCGTCCGTGTGGGACTTGCGGAAATGTGCGCAGAGCCGGCGCACCTTTACGAGCAGGTCTGACAAGCGTGGGTAGCTTTTCAGAAAGCGCTGAACCACCAAATTAAAGACGTGGGCCAGGCATGGCACGTGCGTGAGGCTGCCGAGCTGCAGAGCCGCCACCAGGTTACGGCCGTTGTCACACACGACCATGCCCGGTTGGAGGCTCAGTGGCGCAAGCCAACGGTCGGTCTGCTCTTTCAGACCCTGCAGCAGTTCATGGGCCGTGTGCCTCCTATCTCCTAAGCTGAGTAGTTTCAGCACGGCCTGCTGACGCTTGCCCACCGCTGTGCTGCCACGCCGCGCGACACCGACTGCTGGCGACGTCCTGCTGCTGCTGACACATCTAGATTGCGAGACAGAGGTTGAGGAGGAGGAGGAGGAGGAGGGTGCTTTAGTGGAGGAAGCATACACCGCCGAACATACCACCACCGAGCTGGGGCCCGCAATTCTGGGGGTGGGTAGGACGTGAGCGGTCCCAGGCTCTGACTCTGTCCCAGCCTCCAATAAATTCACCCAATGTGCCGTCAGGGAGATGTAGTGGCCCTGCCCGCCTGTTCTTGTCCACGTGTCCGTAGTTAAGTGGACCTTGCCACTAACCGCATTGGTGAGGGCGCGTACAATGTTGCGGGAGACGTGGTCGTGCAGGGCTGGGACGGCACATCGGGAAAAGTAGTGGCGACTGGGAACTGAGTAGCGCGGGGCTGCCGCCGCCATCATAGCTTTGAAAGCCTCCGTTTCCACAACCCTATACGGCAGCATCTCAAGGCTGATAAATTTGGCTATGTGGACGGTTAACGATTGAGCGTACGGGTGTGTGGCGGCGTACTTGCGCTTGCGCTCCAACACTTGCGCTAGCGACGGCTGGACTGTGCGGTGCGAGACATTGGTGGATGGGGCCGAGGACAGCGGAGGTGAGGGTGTGGGTGCAGGCCAGGAGACGGTAGTGCCTGTGTCCTGAGAGGGGGGTTGGATCTCAGTGGCAGGTTGGGGCACAGGGGGAGAGGCAGCGGTGCAAACTGGAGGCGGTGAACGGCCTTCGCCCCACCTTGTGGGGTGCTTGGCCATCATATGTCTGCGCATGCTGGTGGTGGTGAGGCTGTTGGTGGTGGCTCCCCGGCTGATCTTGGCGCGACAAAGGTTGCACACCACTGTTCGTCGGTCGTCAGGCGTCTCTGTGAAAAACTGCCAGACCTTAGAGCACCTCGGCCTCTGCAGGGTGGCATGGCGCGAGGGTGCGCTTTGGGAAACAGTTGGTGGATTATTCGGTCTGGCCCTGCCTCCACCCCTGGCCACCGCACTGCCTCTTGCAACCTGCCCTGCTGCTGCCCTTGCCTGCCCCTCTGAAGACCTGTCCTGAGTAGGCGTTGCACACCAGGTGGGGTCAGTCACCTCATCGTCCTGCTGCTCTTCCTCCGAATCCTCTGTGCGCTCCTCCCTCGGACTTACTGCCCTTACTACTACCTCACTGCAAGACAACTGTGTCTCATCGTCATCGTCCTCCTCACCCACTGAAAGGTCTTGAGACAGTTGCCGGAAGTCCCCAGCCTCATCCCCCGGACCCCGGGAACTTTCCAATGGTTGTGCATCAGTGACGATAAACTCCTCTGGTGGGAGAGGAACCACTGCTGCCCAATCTGAGCAGGGGCCCGAGAACAGTTCCTGGGAGTCTTCCCGCTCCTGAGCATGTGTCATTGTAGTGGAGTGAGGAGGCTGGGAGGAAGGAGGAGCAGCAGACAGAGGATTCGGATTTGCAGCACTGGACGGCGCAGAACTCTGGGTGGATGATAGCTTGCTCGAAGCACTTTCTGCCATCCACGACAGGACCTGCTCACACTGCTCATTTTCTAATAAAGGTCTCCCGCGTGGACCCATTAATTGGGCGATGAATGTGGGGACGCCAGAAACGTGCCTCTCTTCTAATCGCGCAGCAGTCGGCTGCGACACACCTGGATCAGGAGCTCGGCCTGTGCCCACACCCTCACTTGGGCCTACGCGTCCTCGGCCGCGTCCACGTCCTCTAGGCCTACCCCTACCCCTCAGCATGCTGTATTACCAGTGATTTCCAAGCCAGGAAAGAAATTGGCGCAAGCCTGCAGCCAAAATAGAATTTTTTCCCTTGTTTTTCAAAGGACAAGCCACACTGCGTGTATTCAATGAATACTACTAAGTTTAATAACTGTGTTGTGGCCCTGCAAATGTGTCAGAGAACTGCAGTGATGCAAAGTTATTCGCTACAGCAGATCAGGGATTTCCCATGCAGGAAAAAAATTGGCGCAAGCCTGCAGTAAAACGTAGCTGGCTGCGTCTGATTTTTTTTAACGTTCTGCACGCAGCACACACGTACCCAGAGCCCTGAGGACTGTCAGAGGCAGGCGAAATAGAATTTTTTCCCTTGTTTTTCAAAGGAAAAGCCACACTGCGTCTATTCAATGAATAATGTATGTCTTCTGGCCCTGCCTACACAATTCTATCCCTGTAGTATTAATGCCGGGTGCAATGGTCTGCACAGCCGGTTTTGAGAAAAAAAAAAAAAATGCAACACTGCTAACAGCAGCCTGGACAGTACTGCACACGGATAGATGTGGCCCTAGAAAGGACCGTTGGGGTTCTTGAAGCCTACACTGACTCCTAACGCTCTCCCTACAGCAGCTCCAGCACGATACCACTGTCCCTCAGCTAACTCACAAGGCATCTGAGCCGAGCCGCGGGAGGGGCCGATTTTTATACTCGGGTGACATCAGATCTCCCCAGCCACTCACTGCAGGGGGGTGGTATAGGGCTTGAACGTCACAGGGGGAAGTTGTAATGCCTTCCCTGTCTTTCAATTGGCCAGAAAAGCGTGCTAACGTCTCAGAGAGGAAACTGAAAGTAACCAGAACATCGCGTGGTACTCGTTACGAGTACCGAGCATCCCGAACACGCTAATATTCGCCCGAGTATCAAGCTCGGACGAGTACGTTCGCTCATCTCTATACTGTACCTGTCAACGCTCCCACTGTGAATGTGAATATTTCGAATTACCATTTACACAAGTTGAAGGGAATCTATAGTCAGGAAGCTCCTAGTGTTTAAAACTTTGCAGTTTTGACACCTGCTACTGGGCCTACCAGTAAATTCACACTTCCTTATTTATAGAGATGTGTGCACCAAAATCATTTCATCATCTTTATTGGATAACAGGATTACAGTGACACTAGTCAAAAACCACCAAATGGCCTGCACCTTCAAAATAATGCCTGCAGAGCTGGCTGTATACAGCGTGTTAAGAGGCACATGCCAAATCTATGAGTTTCTGGTTAAAATTTTACTAAATCTGATGAGCCATGCGGACAACACTAAGCCCTGTTCATTTAAAAAAAAAAGTGTTGGGGTGGCTGTAAACCTTCAAAATGTCACAATTTTTGCACTTGCACCACAATTGTGACTTTACGATACTGGCACAAGTGATATAATACACAATAGAAACAATTTTCTAGACAACTAAAAAACAAAACTGTACATACCAAGGATCAAGAAAGGGCACCATAATGCATGCAACTTCCTACACCATAACCTGACAAATAATGCAAAGAATATGTGTCTACAAAAATAGCAATTTGCTCTATGCATGATATGCCTAAATAATCAGACAGGAAATAATGCATCAAGCAACATCCTTATGGATTAAGTTGGGAGCGTTTCAAAAGTTTGGTTCGTCTGGCTCGCCGAATTTCTTCAAAGAGTTCAGTTCGCTCCAAAGTAATGTGAACTGAACCGAAAGTACATAAAACCCCTAAAATTAGTATTGAACACAGTCTAAGAGTTCTGAAATGATGGTGGTTGGTGGTTCTTCAATGGGGTGGCTCAGTGGATAACACGGTTTCCTTGCAGCATTGAGGTTCCAAGTTTAAATTTAACCGAGAACAACATCTGTATGGAGTTTGTAAAATACTGTCCTTGGACTGATTTGAATTTAGACTTCAGCATGGCGAGGGAACAGTGCTGTTACATTTGTGTGGGCAAACAAACACCGGGCCCACATGAACGTGACCCTGAAATGGTTAGGGGCCACCGGAAACAGTGTCAGGAAACGGACTCAGACTGGACATACTGGCAGAAGACAGAAACAGGAACCGACTGATGACACACACTCGCCATGCATACCTGCACACATAAGCAGATGACATAGCTATAAAAGTACGAGCTACTGGTTCGTATATTGGCCAAAATACTTAAGCCCACAAGCCGTGATCAAGGTGCCTCATTGTCTTGCGGGTCTCTACACTAGGAAGATAACTGACTCCAAGCTGCAGGGAGAATGGAAGGACCCTACCTAATAAGCAAGGCGATCGCCTCGATTAGGGGCGACCCCGCGCTGGAACCTCAGTTCTGACTATCCCTCAAGGGTTAACAGACGGAACCCAGAACACAAATCACACAGCAACACACTAGGGTTAGCATGCCAGACACACAACCACATATAACAGGACAGTTCACTCCTTATGTCTAGCTACCTGCACAGACATACAGAACATGACACTGTTCACGTACATAACACACTGTACAGGCATCCAAAACCAACAAACCCTGGAGCAGTGATGGCGAACCTTTTAGAGACTGAGTGCCCAAAGTGCAACCCAAACCCCACTTATCTACTGCAAAGTGCCAATATGTCAGGGGGCGGGGCTTATCACGGCGTATGATTTTACCCCCGTCGTTTTAAAAAGGACAGGGCCGCTTCAAAATAGACAGCTTGCAGATTTTCACTGCTTTTTGGATGCGGAAATACTGCAGAATGTCCTCAGCAGAAATTTCTGTGAAAAATTCTGCAGCATTTCCGCATCCAAAAAGCAGTCAAAATCTGCACACTGTCTATTTTGAAACAGCCCTGCCCATTTCCGCCACATGTAAACATACCCCAACAATAATAGTGGCCCCTCCCCCAGCAGCCCCAGGGATAATAGTGACCCCTCCCCCAGCAGCCCCAGCGATAATAGTGACCCCCCCAGCGGCCCCAGCGATAGTAGTGACCCCCCCACAGTGGCCCCCAGTATCACAGTGACACCCCACAGCGGCCCCCAGTATCAAAGTGACACACCACAGCAGCCCCCAGTATCACAGTGACACCCCACAGTGGTCCCCAGTATCACAGTGAAACCCCACAGCGGCCCCCAGTAATAGTTACCCCCCACCCCAGCAGCCTTAGCTATAATAGTGACCCCCAGCAGCCCCAGCGATAATAGTGACCTCCCCCCCAACGGCCCCAGCGATAATAGTGATGCCTCCAGCGGCTCCAGCGATAATAGTGACGCCCGCAGCAATAATAGTGACCCCCCACAGCGGCCCCCAGTATCATAGTGACCCCCCACAGCAGCCCCACAGTATCACAGTGACCCCCTCAACAGCAGCCCCCAGTATCAGTGACACCCCCACAGCGGCCCCCAGTATCACAGTGACACCCCACAGTGGCCCCCAGTATCATAGTGACACCCCACAGCAGCCCTCAGTATCATAGTGACACCCCACAGCGGCCCCCAGTATCACAGTGACAGCCCACAGCAGCCCCCAGTAATAGTGACACCCCTCAGTGGCCTCCAGTAATAATAGTGACACCCCACAGTGGCCCCCAGTAATAAAAGTGACACCCCACAGCGGTCCCCAGTAGCAATAGTGACACCCCACTGCGGCCCCCAGTAGCAATAGTGACACCCCACAGCTGCCCCAGTGTAATAGTGACATCCCACAGTGGCTCCCCATTCCCTGCCCGAGACCCAAATACTTACCCCTTCCTCCTCGTGGAAGCGTCGCTCCTCCTCTGCCCTGAGCACCCTCCAGCAGCTCTGATCGTAGGTGCACACTGACGTCAGTGTGCTGCCGGACGCCTCCTCCCCTGCTCTCGCGGAACCAAGTAGGAGACATCGGAGGAGGGGATAGAAGGATCCCAGCTACACACTGACATCACAATGTGCGCAGGGATCAGAGCAGATAGCAGTACTGCTTTGTGAATGCCAGCAGGGGGGCAGCGGTCCCTGCTGGAATTAACTAACGTGGTGAGCGGCCAATGGCGGCACGTGCCAGCAGAGAGTGCTCTGTGTGCCGCTTCAAACATGTGTGCCGTAGGTTCGCCACCACTACCCTAGAGTGAAGGGAAACTAGCGTCCTGTTGCAGAGGGAGGATATTAATAAATCGATCAGTATATCAGCGCCTCTTAATTAAGTAGAAATGTAGAACAAAAAACTGGTGGGTGAGTACTCACCTGGTGCTCAGTGGATTTCTCTGGATAGAGAAACCACTGGCACCTAGTCTCCATGATAGTCTTGTACACCACACTGGGTTTGTAATCCAGTCTTCTGGAGAGTCGTCATAGGGGTGCAGCCTCTCACTGGGCTGTATATTCCAATCGAGTAAAATCAATATAGCAAAAAGACCCCTGCGCTCAGAAACCCACGGGAATCCATAAAAAATTCTTGAATTTATTATACGACGCGTTTCGGCAGTAATAACTGCCTTTCTCAAGCATAAAATTCAGATATAAAACATATTACCTCTATATATATACAGTATATATATATATATATATATATATATATATATATATATATATATACAAAAAGGAAGAGGGTTTAACATCTATTTACAATTGCTCTTGCAGGAGACGCCAGTGCAGGCACCATCTTGCGGTCATGTGATCGGAAAAAACCCCGATCACGTGACCTACCACATCATCACAAGTCACGTGTTTTTCACGTAATTTACACATTCATTCATAAAAGTCTTCAATCACAGTGGAATAATTCCTCTTGCTGGAGACGTCTGTGCCGGCGCCATTTTAAGGTCATGTGATTGGTGAAATCTCGCTCACGTGACCTACCACGTAATCACGAGTCACGTGTTTTTCACGTCATTTTACCCATTCATTCATAAAAATCTTCAATTACAACGGGATCTCGAAGTGAGTATAGATAATCACATAGTATTCTTCTACTTATTAGTCCTCTTTTTTACATCTATCTATTGCTAAAATAATGTAATAAATATATCATAAATGAAATCATCTTAAAAATATGTCAAAAAGGGAGGATATTTATCTGCAACCAGACCGATGGTGATTGGCTAGCAGGAGAACACAACACCCAGCCAGCTCAATCATTCCACACCTGCGGGGCTGTGCTGCTAGAAACCTATGTGGTGCAACAGATCCCAGCTAGCACAACCCTAACAAGTGCTAACCATTGAAACACCACTACTGTTTCAGAGCTCATACACAATATTCAATACAGCCAAACGAACCACCTGATGTTCATGTTTTGCACTGAACCCGTTTTAGTGAAGTATAACACAAAATAAGATTCTCCTGGTTTGATTCGCTCAACACTACTCATGGAAAGGGAGTTAACACGGACCCATATTGATGAAAGTGGGGATGAAGTGAGAGAACCCAGCATATTGCCACCTGTTCAGGTTTCTTTACAATGACAAGTGATACATTATTATAAAGCCAAAGACAGATAAAGCACAATAACACCACTGACAATAACTGAGGGCACAGCCTCTTCTTCCTTTTCCCCCTCCCTACACAGTGTATCTAGATATAAGGCTGGTTTCTCATGAGTGCATTACGAATGAGTAATGCAAAGAGTCTCCCACCCAACTGATGGTCTACTAACCCACTTTCTCAAACTGTCTGTGAGTTTGCATCAGTAGAGCTGCGGTCAGGCCATAGCACACTTGCATATTATTTGTTCGTATTTATCTGTTATCCGTATTTATCCATATTATTTGTTTGTAACATGCTTGTATGTAACAGACCTTACACAGAGTATGCCGACAACACTCTCCATAGAACTTAATAGGATTTTTATTATGTTCAGTTGCTTTGTTACAATACTGCCAATTTCTCCAGGGCACAGGCGCAGGTCCAATCTGGTGTCACAGCATTAGCGCTTGATCACATGATGCTGCTGGTGCATGCATTGAGTCGATCGGCGCTGGATGCCAAGGGAATAACCTCCCTCTTCTCTCGTTGCACTGATAGGCTGGCTGTGCTGTCAATTGTCTCAGTCAGCCTATCACTGCCTTTCTGAGTATTTAAATCGGCTCCTCTGAATAAAGGATGCTGGTTATACTCTTGTGTACTTTGGTAAATTAGTTCTGTGTTTGGTGTGACTTTGCTCCTGAGTACAGGTATACCTAGTTGTGCTTTCTGTACTGTACTTCAGATTTAGGTTTACTTCTGTTAGTCCATCTGAACATTCTTAGCTTCTTTTTGTTCTCCATCCTTGGTCTCCTTTTGTTTGTTTCATCTGTCTTGCTCTTTACTTATATCTGCTTTTTCCCCTCATTACATTTAGGCATGGTTAGGGAATCTAGCCATGAAGTTCACCCTTTTCAGGGCGGGTACTCCACTCTTGTGGTAGGTTCAGTTAAAGAGAATATAGGGGAAGGACTCGGGTTTTCTTTCTCTCTGCTTCCACTGTTCGTTATTCTGTCCTGTAACCCTAGTATCTCTGTTTTCCCTTAGTCTTACATATCATTCTGTTTGTCTGTCTATCCCAGTTCTTAAAGCCACTCTCACACACAGGGTGAGCAAAACGCCATAATTTTAATTGAGATGTTTTACCGTGATTTTACCGCCATTTTTGGATGCAAGTTACTGAATCTGACAGCAGTTTTTAATGCACCTCATCATTGTGATGGGTGATGAGGTGCGATAAAAAGTAAGAAAATGCGGCAAAATCTTCTAACACCGCGTTTGAGCACACGTCTGTGAGGCCCCATTGAAGTCAATGAAAGTGTTGTACTGCGATTACCACAGTGTTCAAAATGCCATGGTAATCGATGTAAAAAGTGCATGTGTGAGAATGGCTCAAGTTTTTTTGTCATTTTGTCAGAATTGCTGGCAAGGCTGAATGGATATATTATGCCTGCTGTAAGACAAGTCTCTAGAGCAGCTATTATGCCTGACCATATAATCATGTGAAGAAAATTTAAAAAAATTAAAAAACGCTAAATAAAATCAGAATTCTAAAAAAAATGTTAGTATAGATTTTTAATCAAAAAATATCTGATACACCCTATAAAATTTTGTTTATGAAGCTAATTCCAGTATATTGGCTTCTGGATTTATATTCTTTTTCATTTCAGAACAGATTTTCATCATAAACATATGGTGTGACACAATATCCTCTCAGTTCTTACCAGAGTGTAGGAAGAAGTGTGAAAATCCTCTGGGGTCTAACAGGAGATCAGTCTACATGTTATGTTAGGTGATTCTGATCATCTTGCTGACTGGATCTCAGTGCATTCACTGAGATGAGAAAGACGATAAACTAACATATATATATATATATATATATATATATATATATATATCTTTTTAAAACCATAACAACAAAAACTTTAAATAATAACAAGAGATTAAAACATGGAATGCAATAAATTATTAGGATTTGCTCTCTTCTTGAACCTGATAATGATTTTCTTTTCATCCTGTAGAAAGAATTAGGAGTCCACATAGTAGAAATGAAAGCAAGGGTTAAATGTAGCCGGTATTTATGCTTCTAGTAAAGAGAAAAAGGAACCGGTTCACCAGCAAAAAATGTGTCTCTCAAATCCCATTGTTCAGATTCCGTCCTGATAAGACAGTGAGAATGCAGAAAACAATGTTGCATAATCCAATTCTCAGGATAGAGGAAATACAAACTTTATTACAACAACATATTAATCCAGTAAAAACAATCAAAGAACACGTTTAAACGCTTATGTGTTTTGATTGCATATTGTGTCCTCAGTCATAGCCCCACTAGGGGATGTCACAATGCAATTGCTTTTATAATGCTTTGCTATACTGAGTGTACCAAAGCATTACCTATCACTGAAAAATCAACATCTAATGTATTAAGGCCCATTTAGACACAACGATTATTGCTCAAAATTTGCTCAAAAGCCATCTTTTGAGCGATAATCGTTGTGTGTAACCGTACTTACCTCGTGCAGTTTTTGTTATCCCGTCGCTTATCATTGTCTTTCAGTGTGCTGAAAGATAACCATGAGTCTTATCAGGGATTCACAGCGGGATACAGCTGATACCATTGTTTTAGCTGTATCCCGCTCCCTGATAATGGGTTGAGTTTTAAGAACGGAGCGGTCCCGCTTTGTTCTTCATAGCTGGCACGGAGCGCTCGGCTGTATAACAGCAGGGCGCTCCGTGCAAAAAACAGCTGGAGGCAGAAGACAAGGGGGGACACCCCGCTTGTCTGCTACATCTTCCGCTCCGAGCGCTCAGCTGTTTAACAGCCAGGCGCTCGGAGCGGAGAACAGCTGTATGCAGAAGACAAGCAGGAACACCCCGCTTGTCTGCTACATCTTCCGCTCCGAGCGCTCAGCTGTTTAACAGTCGGGCGCTCGGGGCGGAGAAATTGCTGGATGCAGAAGACAAGCGGGGACACCCTGCTTGTCTTCTGCATCCTCCGCTTGCAGTGCAAGGTGATCACTCATCTTAAGCGATCATCTTGCACTGTAAATGACACAACGATGATCGCTTAAAAGGCTCTTGAGCGACATCTTTTGAGCAATTATCGTTGAGTCTAAACCAGCCTTTAGGCCATGCTGAAGCCACAGACCAATGCCCAACTAAGGCCCAATGCACACGGGCATATTTGCACTGCGAGATCAGGAGCACAGTGAGGCCATCAATTGACGGCCGTGTGGAATAAAGCCCAGCTAGTGAGGCAGTCAAAAGCACATCGTCGGTCACAAAGGGGTTAAAACAATAAAACAAATGGTACTTACCTGTTCTCAGACCCAGTAATCCTGCTCTTCAGCGCAGTTTTCCTCAGTCTGTGTTGACATCAGAAGATACATAGGTAACCATTGCAGCCAGTTAGAGGCTGCAGCGTTACCACCCATTCTCCTGGCATCAGAAATCACAGCCTGGGTGCCATAATGACAGGAGTTCAGAACGATGACACTTTCTGATTGGCAAGCAGTGGTCACCTGACATCCGCTGTCAATATAGACTAAGAAGACTGCAGGGCTGTAACAATGGATCACCGGAGCTGAACATGGGTAAATACCGTTTGTTTTATTTTATTTTTTTTATTGTACATTTCTTACCTGGTCATGTCCTCCTACAGGCATCTGACGTCTATGGGCGTGTATGGGCGTCTATGGCGCTCTGGTGGCACTCTGAAAATCAAAAACCATAGAATTTCTTAGCATGCAACCGAAAAAAAGGAACTGTCTACAAGAACTGTTGATTTTTTGTTTTACCATTGTTAATCAAGTTTGAAGTGGCTGCCGCTAGAGGTTCCTTCCAGCTCCTGTACAATCCACTGCCTGTTGTTAGGCATTCAGCTTCTCTAAGAAATGAGACGTTACAGGTTTGCATACGATGTTACTATGTAAGTATGTAATTGTGCTAACATAGGCTTAATATGAAAGTAAATAGACAACAAGGGTGACATCTTTGGAAAATACTGAAATATGTGCTTCATGAAAGGAAAAGATCGTTTACTACCTGGCTACTGGATCTGCAACAAGCAGAGCGCCCCCTTCTGCCTCTGGATGGCTGTGGCTGCTCTAGTCCATAAGCTAAAATAAAAACACAAAGCAAAGGACATAAGAATCAAATCTGCTATTTCTCAAGCAAGCGGTCCGTGACATCTGCGACCTAGATTCTAGTAGTATAGGCCATGTCTGCAAGAGATTTTCAAATATCAACCAATTTGTAACTGTCTGACAATCACAGCAGTTGCTGCTTACACCCAGATCTACTGTATAGTCTTAAAGGGATCATCTGAGATGTTTTTTTTCAAAACCACATTCCCCATGGAACAACATAACAGTCATATACTCCCCTCTTACAGCTTCCCACCATGTCCAGCACACCGCTCCAGGTCTTCCCCGTAATGTAACATTTACAGGCTGCAGCAACCTGTTGATGGGAGAGCCCAAGCTGCTGCAGTCAGTGATCGAGCTCAGCACTCGATCAGTGATCTATCATTGGCTGCATTGAAGAAGGTACAATTTCTTTCTTTAGCACTGCTTAGCAGCAATCAATGAAAAATGGAAAAATGTGCTCTGTGTATTTGGGCAGGGGTTTTTGCGCATGGGACAATACCATGCCCTGATCCAAAAGGCAATTTAACCTAATGAGGTCCAGATGTGTTCTTTTTTTCAGCATTTTGCGCATTTGCACACACATAGTGCACTCCATATTTTTGCGCACCCAATGACTTAACTGAGTGACTGTTGTCCTAGAAGCTGGACCAGAATAGATAGTAAAAAAGCACATGCCTGTTTAGCCACATTGAGTCACATAGGTCAGTGTGCTGTCCATGCGCAGGCAATTGCAAATATGGACACCACACAAATGTGAAAATGCCTTACTAAGGGCAGCTTCACATGAGCATATTCACAATTGCGTACACTTCAGCGCAACATATTTGCACTATGAACGAGGCAGACTTGAGTGGATATTGGACCATTTTTCTTTATTTTTAAGCATGCAGGGCAGGCTTTTCTTCATGCACAGGACACAACCACGCCCAGATTTAAAAGGCTATTTAGCCTAATGAGGTCCAGATGTGTTTGTTTTTTTTAAGGAATTGTGCAGCATTATGTCCATTTGCACACGCATTGAGTGTGCATTTGTGCACCTCCCATAGACTACTTTGGGGACCCTTGGTGCGCAAATGCTCACAAAAAATAGATCATACTGCGTTTTTTTCCGCACACCCAAAACGGAATGAAAAAGAGACCCGTTGAAATGAATGGGTTCTATTCTCTGCCTATTGCGCACATATTTTCCAAATATGTCCGTGTGAAGCTGCCCTACAATTGAAGTGTCTACCAGTATCTGGAAAGCAGCAAATATTTAGGTACACTACAACATTCTCTCACTGGGACACCTCTGTGGAGCTGCTGTCTGAAACCGGTCTCTAAAGAACATAAACAGAATATTAAGCTTTTCCAATCCACTGTCTGACGTCTTCCTACATTCTGATTGAAGGCTGTACAGCTCCAATGTCAGAAGACGTCTGACAGGGTATTCTTACCGTCTATTGCCGGCCACCCTGCTGTCGGAGTCTCTCTGGTGCACACACACTGGCTTTAGCCAGCAGATGGCACCGTTGTATAACAGCAAAAAGAGAAAGCCTTTTAGGAAACCCTGAATCCAAAATTGGATTGGAAAGGGTTAATACAGTATAGGATAATGCAATGTATAAAAGCACATACTTTAGTAGTTCGCTTGCAATACCCTGGTTTGCGCCACTATGTTGGCTTTCTCTTGGGCTGGATGATGATGGCGTGTAAATAATAAATGAGGCATAACTGATCAATTTCTATGAACATTGAAAAAAGTCATAGAAATAAAAGACTGATGTTTGGTCCGTCTACTTTTGCTACTGGATAACGAGAACCTGGGTGGCAAAATGCACTACTGTAATGGGGGTTCAATTTAATCCCTCTATTTAATGTACACCACTGACCTATATAGTAAAAATACGATTACAATACAGTCAGCATTTAAGGCAGGTATGATAATCTCCTCATAAAGTGCACCTTCCTACAGACCTGAGAGTAGTAATATATATATATATATATATATACATACATACATATACACACACACTCACATGCCTGTCTATATAAGCTGATTAGTCCTGCAGCTAAACGGCCTTTAGAACCAGATTTTGCAGTGGCGCCCTGTAGAGTTACTAAGTATAGCTGTAATTTTGCCTCAGAGTCACCTAAAAAAATAAATTTACTGTGTCTAATTCATTTTTGTGTCATTCAGAGCAACCACTGGCCTAATTTGTTTTGAACATACCGAGCCAACATGTATAATCATTTTCATGCTTGACCCAAATACACTGTAAAACCTCATCAGCGGGGCTCAGTAAATTTTATCAAACACTTAAACACCCCAAAAAGTGATCTATGTTTTTAATCTGAATAGATCTAAAATTCTAAATGTATTAATCTCTTAACATATATTTATTGGGGTTGCAGCTTGTTTTTTATTTTTTCTTAAAGTTTTCTTCACACAGCTGTAGAGTTAAATGATAAAATTATAACTACCTTAAGCCACCACTAGAGGGAGCAGTCCAAATATTATTCTAATATATATAATTTATATACAGTTCAAGGGGTATTTTCAGCTGGGCTTTTCTTGGCCAAGATGGGAAAACCCGGCTGCTCCATTCCGACCACCAAACAGTCAAGTGCTTAGCAAGGCGCTTTTTCTGTAGCTCTCATTGAAATTAATGGAAGCTACGGAAACAGCGTAGCACATCGAACTGTGCTGTTTTTGAAACGTGGAGAGTTACAAGAACAGTGAATCGTGCTGTGCCATGCCGCTTCCGTAGCTCCCATTCACTTTAGCTTGTTACTTTAAAAGTTATTTAGGAATTAGATTTAATTTGGCTTAGAGTACAAAGTATGTAATGTACACTCTTCTGTATGGACGCTCTGTGTACATAAACTTTAATGTATATAACCTGTCCACAGAATCACTGTATGGATGTGTGTATGGAAGCGAAGACACACCTGTCCATACAGAACAGAGCAGTTTGTGGTATACCAATCATAAAGCAATGCACAAGTCTAATATGGGGTCCCTTGTGAGAGGATGTTCAATACTTGAAAGCATTGTGCCAAGTATAAAATGTATCCCCAATCCACAGGATAGAGGTTAAAGGGGTTCTCCCATTGTAGCTGTTTGGCTGAAGCAGACAGTTCCGTATATTGTGCAGTGGCCCCTGTTGGTACTGCAGGCTGAGTAACATTCACTTCGATAGGACTCAGCCTGCAGTACCAATCCAGGCCACTGCACAATGTATGGAGCTGTCTGCTTCCTGCAGCAAAAAAGCTAGAAGTGGGACAACCCAATTAAGTGTTTCATCGGTAAGGGGAAAATAATAAGTTATGGGTCTTTAAATGCAGTAGCACCAAACATGAAAAGGGATTTTATGATTTAAAAGGACAAAAAACAAAAATTATGTAATTTATTGCAACAAATAAAATTATCATGCCAGAGATGCAGTCCTAAAGAGAGAATTTGGGTTCCAGTCAATGCTGACTATCTTGTTGAGAGATTTCACAGATTGAATCCTCCTAAACCTGGCCCTAGTGGTCCTGAGGTCTCTCCTCGGAGGGGGGTTACTGTCACGGCTCTTCAGTGTGACGTGATAGCTGTGACGCAGAAACAGACTGGCATCACAGTATCACTCCCAGCCGCATGACGACGTTTTCGGCACAGGGGATCTGTCACTGCAGTAGTTACTTTTTGTTTTTTAGGGGGCTATATGTCCATGAAAAAAAAATTGAAATGCAGAAACGAAAAAGCAAAAATCGCTGCATTATAAAGTGCCAAACTAGTCCGCATTCTTATGGTTTGTTCACACAGCATTTATAGTGCAAGCATTGGATTTAAGAAATCCCACCCACTACGGTGAAAATCCACAGCAAATCCACAACATGTGAGCATACCCCAAAGGCAGCTTCCACAGGGCAACAACAATATCTCCGCAAGCTAATCACAGCAATATCCAATCTGTGTTCTGTGCGATATTGTTGCATTTTGCTGCGGTGATATTGCTTGGCTTTGTAGCACCACGTGCGAGGATTTTCAGGTGGAAGTTGAAATATAAGCCCTACCACGAAAATAAGCCCTAGCTGCAGTAAAAAAAAATTATATTAATACATCACCTAAGAAGCGCTGTCATCTCTGGCGCTTGTCTTCAGTCTTCTGCCAGCCCTTCCTGTATTGGAGGATCAAAATCCCCGCCTCCAGGAAGGGCTGTCTGTGACTGGTTCGCAAGCGCTGTGGCTCAGCCAATCAGAGCCGGCGCTTGGTGAAGCAATTACAGCCATTTATTCATTCATTGCATGACTATGATTAGTTCATCAAGCACTGGCTCTGATCGGCTGAGCCCTGGCGCCAAGAACCAATTACCGCCAGCCCTTCCTGTAGGCAGCGATTTCGATCTTCTAAGAGCTGGCAGAAGACTGAAGACAAGTGCTGGATGTGAAGAGAAGACCTACGCTGGAGATGACAGTGCCCCTTAGGAGATGTAGCATTCCTTTTTGTTTTTCTTTCACCCCAGCTAGGGCTTTTACAGTAGAATTTCCTACAGTAAAAGTTGCATTGCACCGCACGAAAATCGCGTTTTCATGCGATGCAACAGAAAGGAAGGGAAACATGGGCTACAAAAAATTGCAAATCGCGGCCGTATAGAGCATGCCACGATTTTGTATTCTCTCAATTTTGCAGGCTACAGAACATTGCTAATGTGGAAGAACCCGTAGGAAAGCATGGGCTGTACATACATGCGGTTTGTAGCGCTGTCGCATTGCGACAAAATTGCATGATAAATTCGCCCGTGTGGAAGCGGCCTTAAGCAGTTAACAATCATTGACATGACTGTAATTAAAGCAACTTATGATGCCGTTCTTGTGATTTGTATTTTGCATCTTACTGCACTATATAGAAGATAGGTTTTGTTCTAAGACAATAAAGTGAAGAAACACACAAAACGATACAGGGGGGTATCGATGGCCGGATCGCTGCTGCACTACATTAGTAAAAGATTTCAAAGCAGTTTCTTTTCATTGCTGAAATATTTATTGTAAGTAAAGCACGCTCATAGCAGCCCATTTATCCACCTCTATTGTAATGCGCTGCGCACTCGCCTCTTCAAAATACTTTTGAGGTTTCTATGCTGGGAACAGAACAAGGGATGTGGATTGGCTACTTCATGACATTTTTCTAACACTAATTGAAAAAAAAAAACTTGAATGCATTCATCAGGAATAAGTGTACAATAACAAGGCACTTTAACTGCAGTAGAAGTCAGTACAGTGTGGGTGTGTAGGTGCCACACGTTAGTGACGCATGTCTCTGCCATGTGTCTTACTGTTTACTGATATTTTTTAGAATCCGTTTTCTGCAAATCACAGTGATTCTCATATCTGAATGACAATACCGAACTATATCTATTTAATAGTGGCTTTTTCTATAATTAGCAATCTCATGTCAATCTCTATCTCTCTCTATCTAAAGGCCCTCTTAGACAGAGCAATTATCGTTCAAAAAAATTGTTGAAACGAGCAAAAGTGAACAATAACACTGGTTTAAAGAAAAAAGTTTGGTACGGTATTAGCCAGTAGAGCATAATGTGTGTGTTCCCAGTAAGAGAAACCAAGTAATCTTGTAGATATGATATCTTTATATGGCTAACAAAAATACATGATGTTGCCACGAGATTTTGAACCTATTTAGGACTCTGCCTTAGCCTGAAGAAGAAGTAGGCTTGAAAGCTTGCTACAACCTCTTATCTTTTTGTTAGCTATTAAAAGGTATCATATCTACAAGATTGTGTTGCAGCCGTTCTGGGGTTCCCACCTTGCTTCCAGGCCAGACCAGGGTTTAGCAGCATTTCTACCTCACCTGGAGCTGAGAGGTGTGGTGGTTGCAAGATTAATGTCATTCAGCACCTGGTGCTAAGCAGCTCTGCTCCTATTTAAGCAGTGCTAACTGTTACTCCTGTGCTGGTCAATTCACTTCAGTCCTATGTTGGACAGCGTCGGAGCAACACAGAGTGGTGGAAGCTCTGCATATTAAGCTAAGTTCTTTACTGTTTGGTTTGGTTTTGTTTCTCCTTTTGTTTTGCGCTAGGGCTCCCAGTTAGGGACTGGTCAGTGGCCCAGGTTCGAGTGCAGGCTTGCACTTATCAGCACGGTCGGTCTGCCGAGTAGGCAGGGTCCCCTCCCGGGTTAGGGGACGATGGAGAGAGCATTCCCCTTTAGTTTTTGTTTCCTTTTGCACAGTTGTGCCTTTGATTGTAAGAGCAGTTAGACTGTGGAACTCTCTACCGGAGGAAGTGGTGATGGCAAAATCCATAGAGGAGTTTAAAAGGGGGCTTGATGTCTTTCTGGAGAAGAAGGATATTACAGGATATAAATATTAGGTTAAGTGTCAATCCTGGTATATAGACAGGTAGGAACTATTAGGGGTTGATCCAGGGAACAGTCTGATTGCCATTAGGGAGTCGTGAAGGAATTTTTCCCCCAAAAGGGCTAATTGGCTTCTGGCCTTGGGGTTTTTTGCCTTCCTCTGGATCAACACAGTAGGATAGACAGGCTGGACTAGATGGACATTGTCTTCATTCGGCCTTACATACTATGTTACTATGTATTTATGTTATTGAGGTTACACGTTCTTAGGACGCAACAGATTGCTTGATTTCTCTTGCTGAGAACACTCACGATTACACGGAACAAAGAAAAAAATTTTCATGGTGCCAGGAATGTTTGATCTTATTCTAGGTATATTTTTGCCGCTGATTCTGAAAATACCATCCATTTCTGTTACGTTCATGTGGGCAAACACCCCCCCCCCACCCCCACCCCCAGATGAACATGACCAGGAAACAAACAGGAACCAACTGACAACATAAAAGTATGAGGTATTGGTTTGTATATTGGCCAAAATACGTAAGCCTGCAAGCCACGATCAAGGCTCCTCGTCTTGCGGGTCCCTACACTAGCAAGACAACTGACTCCAAGCTGCAGGGAGAAGGGCAGGACCCTACCTAATAAGCAAGGCGGTCATCTCGATAAAGGCAGCCCACGCTGGAACCTCGGTCCTGACTATCTCTGGGTTAATATACAGAAGGGTTAATACACAGAACCAGAACAGACTGGCACACAGAACACAAATCACACAGCAATACACAGGGTTAGCATGCCAGACACACAACCACATAGAACAGGACAGTTCACTCCTCATGTCTAGCCACCTGCACAGACATACAGAACATGACACTGTTCACACCATATACACAGAACAGGGCTATCCACACCTAATGTATGGCCACCTGCACATACACTGGACT
The DNA here is from genome assembly GCF_035609145.1 of Eleutherodactylus coqui. Lineage (NCBI taxonomy): Eukaryota > Metazoa > Chordata > Amphibia > Anura > Eleutherodactylidae > Eleutherodactylus > Eleutherodactylus coqui. The sequence goes on along the minus strand of NC_089845.1, from coordinate 114,346,392 downwards.
AGCCCCTGTGCACACTATCCACAGAACAGGATTGTTCACTCCTCATGTCTAACCACCAGCACAGACATACAGAACATGACGCTGTTTACACCATAAACACAGAACAGGGCTATCCACACCTAATGTCTCGCCACCTGCACAAACACTGGACACAGAACTGTTCACCCACATAACACATATATAGGCATGCAAGACCAAAAACCCCTAGAGTGAAGGAAAACCAGCTTCCTCTTACAAAGAGAGGATATTTAACTGCAACCAGGCCGATGGTGATTGGCTAGCAGGAAACCACAACACCCAGCCAGCTCAATCATTCCACACCTGTGGGGCTGTGCTGCTAGAAACCTATGTGGTACAACAGATCCCAGCCAGCACAACCCTTGCAATTTAATTCTTGAGCTCTACTTTTTGAGAGATTCCGGATATCATTATCTATTTTTGTTATATTTACTTTATTTCGCCGCCAGCATTTGCTTACTATTCGTACATAGGATATATATCGCCACCGCTGCAAAGCAAGCTTGGTTTGAGGAAACAACGTCTAAAGATTCTGAAGAAAATTGGAAGGTGTTTTAGCTACAAATGTAGATTTTCCTTCCATGAACATGGAGAAGCTAAAAGCAGATAAATTCAATGGACCACAAAATCGGGAACTCATGAAAGGCCGACATTTCTAAGATCAGTGGACAACTTTGAGGCGCAGTCATTGTTTTGTATTGTTGTAAAGCTTTTGGTTGGGAACTATAAGGCCATAAAGTCTGGTGAACTTGTGGAGAATACGCTAACTTCTGGTTTTGAACATTTGGGTGTAACATGAACATTAAATTGCGGGACCTGCAGTAATTTTGGATTGATTTCAAAATTGTGTTGGTGATTGTAAGTGATGAAAAGGGACTGCGGACGATGGGATACACATATGATGGCCGACTACTGGTGACTGTGGCAGAACAGGACTGCGGACCATGGGATACACATATGATAGTGGACTACTGGTGACCGTGGAAGAACAGGACTGCGGACGATGGGATACACATATGATGGCGGACTACTGGTGACTGTGGAAGAACAGGACTGCAGACAATGGTATACACATATGATGGCGAACTATTGGTGACCGTGGAAGGACAGGACTGCGAACAATGGGATACACATATGATGGTAGACTACTGGTGACCGTGGAAGAACAGGACTGCGGACAATGGGATACACATATGATGGCCGACTACTGGTGAACGTGGAATAACAGGACTGCGAACGATGGGATACATATATGATGGTGGACTACTGGTGGAACATCCAGCGCGACTGTCTAGGAACATCTCATCGCAGGAAATCACAAAAATGTACTTTCATCGACATCCCAATTAAGAAACTTTTGCTTTGTTGTTCGTATTCAAGGCTGCTTGGGATTTATCTTTTTACCTTCAGATTTTGATCAGCAGTCATTGCATATAAAATACAATTTGTGCACATGTATACATTTATATGGACATATGTTGTATCTTGATAAGCAGACCTAAAGGAGAAAAACTAAAGTCATTTTCAGGATCTATGATGATCCCAAAAAATTCTAACATCTCAGTCACCAGAAATTGTGTTCCCCAGTGTTATCATTCAAAAAATCATTGAAACGAGCAAAGGTGAACGTGCCAATGACTAAACAACAATCATTTGTTTATCGCTTGGCATTCATTTTATGCAGGCATAAAAATCATAGTTGGCTTGTTCATTTATCGTTCCGCTTATACAGCACTCATTCAGTCATTCTCATTCACTTACACAAAAAATGTGAAAGACTGAACGATTCAGAATGATTTTTCCTTTGAACGAGTCAATGTTGTATCTGTCTGTCTAAACAGGCTACCCAGGCGAATGCTGATGTCATTCATAGACTGGTAGAGTTGGAAGGGACCTCCAGGGTCATCGGGTCCAACCCCCTGCTCAGTGCAGGATTCACTAAATCATCCACGAGCTCATTCAAACGATAAATTGTCTCATCTAAAAGGACCCTATTTCCCTCTCTCTGTCTATATCTCTCTGTTGGTGATTTGGTCTATAGAAAGTAATACATTTCTTTAATATCCTTCATTTACCAATTCTTCTTTACCTGCTAACCACCACCCAGTGATCTACATTGTAGCAGGGTATGAGTCATTTTTGGCATCCATGTTTGACTCCGAACTGTTTCAAATACTTGCCAGATAGGGGGCTTTATAAATATGGTGTATATATATATATGTACTTTCTGAAAAGTTAGCAAAAGTACCGTGGTACCATGTTATCCCCAAAAACTTCATGTGATGTTAAAAACTCTTGAATAACCCTCAATAGTTTTGGATGAGCTCAGTTTGTTAGCTTGCTCTGTAGGAAAAAGATATTGCAGTTTTAGATGAACTGAGCTCATTTTAGTTTAAAAGATTGCAGCTTTAGTACTATCAGTGCTGCTGACATGCCTTTGGTGCCAAGACGCTTGGCTTTAAAATGACACCAAAGGCATGTCATTAGCACTTAAAGAACCAGAGCTACAGCTGTTTGTAGTCATGAATACTGAATTTACAGCTGTGATTTTCAGTGGGTGTGCAGAACAGAGAGAGAGGGAGGGGAGACCAGCAGCAGAGAAGCTCTGTGATTCTCCTTCACATTTTCCTGCCCCAGGGGAGGGGGAAAATGACATTTTGCTCATGTTATCACCACCATTAATCAGAGAACATATTTGCTCTCTGATTGTCACAAAGGGGTTTTCTTCTCTCAGAAAAGTAGTGGAAAAATGAGGACTTGCTCATCTAATCTCTCATCTACACCATTTAACCCTGCAAATGCTGCAATCACTGCTGACTGTAGCATCTAAATGTTTTTACAGAAAAAAAAATTGAACGTTTATTTCCTTTACACAAGGCTTTAAAGAGAACCAGTCACCTGCCTAAAGCACCAAGTCTATTTTCCATTACCCCAAAGCAAAAAACTTAATAAAAATTATTCAATATATTATATGTACCCAAAATTGGTTTCTATAAAACTAAAACTCATCCCACAAAACACAAGTTGTCATATAGCTACACTGACAAAAAAAAAGTTAGAACCAGTGGAACACAAAAGGAGAAATGACTTACTGGTTCTTAAAGGGGTTGTCCCGTTTGGCGCGAGACAACCCCGATGCAGGGGTTAAAAAAACAACCCGCACAGCGCTTACCTGAATCCCGGCGGTCCGGCGTCTTCATACTTACCTGCTGAAGATGGCCGCCGGGATCCTCTGTCTCCGTGGACCGCAGGGCTTCTGTGCGGTCCATTGCCGATTCCAGCCTCCTGATTGGCTGGAATCGGCACGTGACGGGGCGGAGCTACACGGAGCCGGCATTCTACACGAGCGGCCCCATAGAAGACTGCAGAAGACCCGGACTGCGCAAGCGCGGCTAATTTGGCCATCGGAGGGCGAAAATTAGTCGGCTCCATGGGAACGAGGACGCCAGCAACGGAGCAGGTAAGTATAAAACTTTTTATAACTTCTGTATGGCTCATAATTAATGCACAATGTACATTACAAAGTGCATTATTATGGCCATACAGAAGTGTATAGACCCACTTGCTGCCGCGGGACAACCCCTTTAAGGTTAAAATCAGTTTTGCCATTAAGGGGTTATAAATACATTTAAGGCAACTAAGTTTTGTGCCAAATATATTTATATTAGACAGAAAATCAAAATCACCATTAAAAAAGTAACATTTTTGGGAAGATGTTTCAAAATTGAGTGTGAATATTAGGGAGATAAAAAATACAAAAGTATTATAGAGGTGATACCACTTTTGGCTAACCCAAAAAATGATATTTGCAAGCTTCCAGAGTACTGAGGCACCTTTGTCAGATAGATAACAATTTAAGCACTGAGAGAAAAAAAGCACAACATTTAAGGGCTTAAACACATGGGTGCATGCGCTAATACACCTGTCGCTATGGAATGTATTAGCGCCTGAATCCAATAAAGACCTTTTTTTTACTATTCAAAGCGCTAAAAGTTAAATCAAGATATTGTATGTGGGGTGAAACATCACAGGTAGAGATGAGCGAGCACCAAAATGCTCGAGTGCTCGTTACTCGAGTCGAACTTTCAGTGATGCTCGAGAGTTCGTTTCGAGTAACGAACCCCATTGAAGTCAATGGGCGACTCGAGCATTTTTGTATATCGCCCATGCTCGCTAAGGTTTTCATTTGTGAAAACCTGGGAAATTCAAGAAAGTGATGGGAACGACACAGAAACGGATAGGGCAGGCGAGGAGCTACATGTTGGGCTGCATCTCAAGTTCCCAGGTCCCACTATTAAGCCACAATAGTGGCAAGAGTGAGACCCCCCACACACACACACTGTCAGCATAAAGATCGTTCTCCTCTTCCACAGCTGTAACAGCTGTGGCAGAGAAGAACGATGTTAGCCCATTGAATTCAATGGACCCGGCAATACAGCCGGCTCCATTGAAAGCAATGGGCTGCCGGCGATCGCGAGATCAATTGTCGGGAAGGGCTTAAATATATAAGCCCTTCCCTGCAATTCATCTAGAAATGTGTAAAAATAAAAAATATATATACTCACCTTGTCCCGGCAGAACGATGTTAGCCCATTGAATTCAATGGAGCCGGCAATACAGCCGGCTCCATTGAAAGCAATGGGCTGCCAGCGATCGCGGGATGAATTGTCGGGAAGGGCTTAAATATATAAGCCCTTCCCTGCAATTCATCCAGAAATGTGTAAAAATAAAAAAAATATATACACTACCGTTCAAAAGTTTGGGGTCACCCAAACAATTTTGTGTTTTCCATGAAAAGTCACACTTATTCACCACCATGCGTTGTGAAATGAATAGAAAATAGAGTCAAGACATTGACAAGGTTAGAAATAATGATTTGTATTTGAAATAACATTGTTTTTACATCAAACTTTGCTTTCGTCAAAGAATCCTCCTTTTGCAGCAATTACAGCATTGCACACCTTTGACATTCTAGCTGTTAATTTGTTGAGGTAAGCTTGTGAAATTGCACCCCACGCTTCTAGAAGCATCTCCCACAAGTTGGATTGGTTGGATGGGCACTTCTGGCGTACCATACGGTCAAGCTGCTCCCACAACAGCTCAATGGGGTTCAGATCTGGTGATTGCGCTGGCCACTCCATTACCGATAGAATACCAGCTGCCTGCTTCTGCTGTAAATAGTTCTTGCACAATTTGGAGGTGTGTTTAGGGTCATTGTCCTGTTGTAGGATGAAATTGGTTCCAATCAAGCGCTGTCCACTGGGTATGGCATGGCGTTGCAAAATGGAGTGATAGCCTTCCTTATTCAGAATCCCTTTTACCCTGTACAAATCTCCCACCTTACCAGCACCAAAGCAACCCCAGACCATCACATTACCTCCACCATGCTTAACAGATGGCGTCAGGCATTCTTCCAGCATCTTTTCATTTGTTCTGCGTCTCACAAACGTTCTTCTTTGTGATCCAAACACCTCAAACTTGGATTCATCCGTCCACAACACTTTTTTCCAGTCTTCCTCTGTCCAATGTCTGTGTTCTTTTGCCCATCTTAATCTTTTTCTTTTATTGGCCAGTCTCAGATATGGCTTTCTCTTTGCCACTCTGCCCTGAAGCCCAAAATCCCGCAGCCGCCTCTTCACTGTAGATGTTGACACTGGTGTTTTGCGGGTACTATTTAATGAAGATGCCAGTTGGGTACCTGCGAGGCGTCTGTTTCTCAAACTAGAGACTCTAATGTGCTTATCTTCTTGCTTAGTTGTGCAACGCGGCCTCCCACTTCTTTTTCTACTCTGGTTAGAGCCTGTTTGTGCTGTCCTCTGAAGGGAGTAGTACACACCGTTGTAGGAAATCTTCAATTTCTTAGCAATTTCTCGCATGGAATAGCCTTCATTTCTAAGAACAAGAATAGACTGTCGAGTTTCAGATGAAAGTTCTCTTTTTCTGGCCATTTTGAGCGTTTAATTGACCCCACAAATGTGATGCTCCAGAAACTCAATCTGCTCACAGGAAGGTCAGTTTTGTAGCTTCTGTAACGAGCTAGACTGTTTTCAGATGTGTGAACATGATTGCACAAGGGTTTTCTAATCATCAATTAGCCTTCTGAGCCAATGAGCAAACACATTGTACCATTAGAACACTGGAGTGATAGTTGCTGGAAATGGGCCTCTATTCACCTTTGTAGATTTTGCACAAAAAAACAGGCATTTGCAGCTAGAATAGTCATTTACCACATTAGCAATGTATAGAGTGCATTTGTTTAAAGTTAGGACTAGTTTAAAGTTATCTTCATTGAAAAGTACAGTGCTTTTCCTTCAAAAATAAGGACATTTCAATGTGACCCCAAACTTTTGAACGGTAGTGTATACTCATCTGGTCCCGGCAAACGGAGTTCAGCGCAGCCGGCGACAGTCCTCCTGAACTGCTCTGAACAGCTGTGAGTAGTATTCAGCAGCCGGGGATTTAAAATCCCCGCCTGCTGAATGAGCTGCCTCTGATTGGTCACAGCCTGACCAATCAGAGGCAGCTCTCACTCACACTCATTCATGAATTCATGGCGGCTGCAGCGCTTAGTAGCAGTTCCCAGTCGGGGGGCCGCACTGTGTGCTGCAGTGGTGGGCTGCTGATTGTGGGGTGGGAGGAGCTGCAGACAAAGTCAGCTGCAGATCTGCTGATTTTGATTCAAATTCTGCATGAATGTTGCGAAATTTGACTTTTTTTTAATGCAGTATTTCCACTATGTAGTCCTTGGGTAAATTATTGGAAAGGTCTTACCCGTGTGAATGCTCATACTTTCCCCCCTGTCCTTCTTAAATTAACGTTTAAGTATTAAGACATTTAAATCTCTTACATTGTGGCCTGGTTCAGATAAATTATTCCCTGCAGGTGTATCCAGCTCCCTCATTACCTGCAGGTGTATCCAGCTGCCTCATTACCTGCAGGTGTATCCAGCTGCCTAATTCTCTGCAGGTGTATCCAGCTGCCTCATTCCCTGCAGGTGTATCCAGCTGCCTCATTCCCTGCAGGTGTATCCAGCTTCCTTATTACCTGCAGGTGTATACAGCTCTCTTATTCCCTACAGGTATATCCAGCTCCCTCATTCCCTGCAGGTGTATCCAGCTGCCTCATTACCTGCAGGTGTATCCACCTGTCTCATTACCTGCAGGTGTATACAGCTCTCTCATTCCCTGCAGGTGTATCCAGTTTCCTCGTTCCCTGCAGGTGTATCCAGCTCCCCCTTTCCCTGCAGGTGTATACAGCTGCCTCATTCCCTGTAGGTGTATCCAGCTGCCTCATTCCCTGCAGGTGCATCCAGCTTCCTCATTTCCTGCAGGTATATCCAACTGCGTCATTCCCTGCAGGTGTATCCAGCTGCCTCATTCCCTGCAGATGTATCCAGCTGTCTCATTCCCTGCAGGTGTATCCAGCTGTCTCATTCCCTGCAGGTGTATCCAGCTGTCTCATTCCCTGCAGGTGTATCTAACGTCCTTATTCCCTGCAGGTGTATCTAACTCCCACATTCCCTGCAGGTGTATCCAGCTCCCTCATTCCATGCAGGAGTATCCAGCTCTCTCATTCCCTGCAGGTGTATCCAGCTCTCTCATTCCCTGCAGGTGTATCCAGCTGCCTCATTCCCTGCAGGTGTATCCAACTGCCTCATTCCCTGCAGGTGTATCCAGCTGCCTTATTACCTGCAGGTGTATCCAGCTTCCTCATTCCCTGCAGGTGCATCCAGCTCCTTCATTCCCTGCAGGTCTATCCAGCTGCCTCATTCCCTGCAGGTGTATCCAGCTTCCTTATTACCTGCAGGTGTATCCAGCTGCCTCATTACCTGCAGGTGTATCCAGCTTCCTCATTTCCTGCAGGTGTATCCAGCTTCCTCATTTCCTGCAGGTGTATCCAGCTTCCTCATTCCCTGCAGGTGTATCCAGCTTCCTCATTCCCTGCAGGTGTATCCAGCTCTCTCGATCCTTGCAGGTGTACCCATCTCCCTCATTCCTTGCAGGTGTATCCATCTCCCTCATTCCCTGCAGGTGTATCCATCTCCCTCATTCCCTGCAGGTGTATCCAGCTGTCTCATTACCTGCAGATATACCCAGCTTCCTCATTACCTGCAGGTGTATCGAGCCGACATGCATGCGCAATGCGGCACATACCGCGCCGGTGTTGGGCTGTGACGCGGACTCCCGTGATACTTCTGCAGTGCTCATAGCGGAAGTATCACGGGATGGATGGCTTCCATTGACTGCAATGGAAGCCACCCATGCCATTTTCCACACAAAATAGAACATGCTGCAATTCTCCCCTGCGAGTGGAGAATCATAGTTGATTTCCGCTTGTGGGCAGGGGAGAATCGTTTAACACAGCATGTCTATGGACAGACATTGCTGCGGAACTTGTGCCAGGTGTCTGTCCGCGAATTTTGCAGCGATATTCCGTCCATGGGCATTCGGCCTTTGTGACTAATGTAAAATTCAGCAACTCAATTTGAGCTGCGCCAGCAGTACCAATCTGGGTTGCTACACTATGGGCAGAGCTGTCTGTTTCTGACTCTGTCCATAATCACAGCTGGTCCAATATCAGTTAGAATCCTGAGCGGTGGATTTGTATGTACTTGTTTTGAATTTGAAAGTAATGAATATGTAAAATCTATATACTGTAAGTTTCTTATTGCCATACTATTTTTCCTGTACAGTGAATGCTGGAATGCTGCAAAATTGCTGCTATGTGGCCTGTCTGACTTAAAAAAATCAAATCCAAATAGCTAAAAAAATAATCCCTTATACAGCTTCATTGATAAATATTTACGTTTTTTCATTGTGCAAAAGTAGTAAAATATAAAAAGCTACAAAATTTCCCGCACTGTTTGCATCATTATTCAATGAAGGCCACTGGTGGACAGGTTTGCTCACATGCCCCTCTATTAGCAGTCACGTCAGGCCTGGAGCAGTGGAGATATGGACCATCACTGTACATATCATGGGGGCAGAGCTCGTGAGGCATGGTCATTGGCGATGATTGGCTTTTTACAGTATACTAGTAAGTTGGGCTTAGTGCTCCAGTGTTTCCAATACATTTCTGAAATTTAACATAAAGTGACCCCTTAAAGGCACAAAATAGGCTTGCCACTAAGGAGTTAAGTATCTAAACAAAAAAAAAAACACCTAAAGAGAATACACCCCCAATTCCAAAAAAGTTGGGATGCTGTGTAAAATGTAAATAAAAAGAAGAATGCAATGATTTAGAAATCTCATATAACCATATTTTATGCACAACAGAACACATAGCAGAAGGTGCAGACATTTTAAGAAATTGATGGCAGCAACACATCTCACAAAAGTTGGGGCAGGGCCATGTCTACCGTTGTGTAGCATCTCCTTCTTTCTACAACAGTCTGTAAATCTCTGGGAAGTGAGGAGACCAATTGCTCGAGTTTTGGGAGAGCAATGTTGTCCCGATCTTGTCTGATGTTCTAGCGGCTCAACAGTCCCGGGTCGTCTTTGCCGAAATTTTCTTTTCATAATGCGCCAAATATTTTCTATTGGTAAAAGGCCTGGACTGCAGGCGGCCGGTTCAGCTTTTATGCAAAGCCATGCTGTTGCGATTTAGCATTATCTTGCCATGCAGTATGTAGTTTAGTATTATCTTGCGGAAATATGCAAGACCTTCGCTGAGAGAGACGTTGTCTGGATGGGACATATGTTGTCCCAATACCTATATATACGGCTCAGCATCGATAGTGTCTTTCATGATGTGTAAACTGCCCATGCCATAGGCCTCTCCTCTTAAGTCTGCAGGACACGGCATCCATGGTTTACAAAAAGAATTTCTAATTTTGATTCATCTGACCACAGAACAGTTTTCCATTTTGCCTCAGTCCAACATTTCTGCATTGACTTGATAAAAGGCTTCTTCTTTAGAGCTTTAGGGCTTATTTAGACGACCGTATATCAGCTCGGTTTTCACACCGAGCCGATATACGGTGCCCTTGTCTGCAGGGGGGGAGGATGGAAGAGCCAGGAGCAGGAACTGAGCTCCCGCCCTCTCTCTGCCCCTTGCCACTATTAGCAATAGGAGGGGGCGACACAGGGGCGGAGCTAAGTCTCAGCGCTTAGCTCTGCCCCCGTACCGCCCCTCCCATTGCAAATAGTGGCGAGGGGCGGGAGCTCAGTTCCTGCTCCTGGCTCTTCCCCCCTCCCCCCTGCAGACAAGGACACCATATATCTGCTCGGCGTGAAAACCGAGCCGATATACGGTCGTCTAAATAAGCCCTTAACTTGTATTTGTAAATTGCACTGTAAACTGTGTTCACAAACAATGATTTCTGGAAGTATTCCTGAGCCCACGCAGTGATTCTCTGCTTTTAATGCAGTGACATCCGAGGACCTGTAGATCTCAAGCATCTATTATTCAGCTTTGTCTGTTGTAAACATGAATTTCTCCAGATTCTTTGAATATTTTGATGATATTATGTACTGTAAATAGTGAGATAATCAAATTTTCCACAATTTTACGTAAAAAGCATAATTTTAATTATCAACTGTACAGTTCTTCATGGCAGGCAGGTAAGAGTCTCCTGCTCTGTGGGGATACAAATGCCATCAATCTCTCTGCTAACCGCAATCAATATACAGTATCAGTTATTACCATTGTCACTATTAATTGGCAGTAATTGTAGTAATAGAAGCAAAAGTTAAAATTGCCCATTAATAATCCACTACATCTAATAGTCTGCAGCTTGTATGCGGCACACACAGTAACTGAAAGGCATTCTAGAATCCTGCAAGATTTCCGGCAGAAGGCAGCAAAAATCCAGAAATAGCAGCACTCTTAGGGCTTATTCAGACGACCGTATTTACGCAGGTGTTTCCACACATAAAAAATCACTTAAAACGCGACTATGCGAAGCATTGGATTTCAATAGCTTTATTCAGACAAACATTTTTTTTCTGCGTAAAATATATGCGCATGAAAAAATAGGACATACGCGACCAATTTTCGGGCGTATATTTTATACGGCGCGTGAAAAGGTAGGTCTTGCCCTATCTATCGACGTGATATGCAGCAAGCTCCTATAGACTTCTATGTCAGCTGGAAAAAAGGGAGGGGGAGGGAGTTACCCTGCTGGGAAAAGAAGACAGCTGCCCTAATTAGGCATTTTAATACAATTCCGAGGATTTCTGCCGATCATTGCTTGCCATCGCTTCTGCGTATTTTTTAACATTCACATAGCAGCTCCCCATGAAATGGCTTTCAATACGCTGAAAAGGATCAGGAGTCGATCGTGTCAAAAAGTCATTCATGTGTATATATGCTGCGTACGGGTGAACGTAAAAACGCATATGGTCGTGTAAAGGAGGCCTTACTCATAGGTTGTGTCTGGTTTTGCAGTGAGGTGAAACTGAAAAAAAAAACAACTGCAACCTTTTTGGGGCTCTTGTTTTTATGGCGTACATACTGCAGAAAAACGACATAACTTCATTCTGTGGATCCAGATGTAAATAGTTTTTATTTTTGTCATACTGCTTTTAAAAAATAAAACATCTTATTTAAAAAATATTACTTTCTGTTGCCATCTTTGGATTGTCATAACCTTTTAGTTCTCTGTTGATGGGATTGTGTGAAGGCTTATTTTTTTCAGGATGAACTGCTGTCTCTCTGGCATCAGTTCGGAGAACATGTTTTTTTTTTCAATAGCTTTTTTTTTGCATTTTATTTTGGAGACTGAGTAATCAAAAAAAGCTCAATCGTTGAGTTGTGTATGTTTTTTCTGATGGTGTTTACCGTACGGAATAAGTGTTATTTTAAGAAATCCGACTTTTAGGGTGCATTCAGACGACCATATATCGGGTGGGTATTCACGCCGGCCGACATACGGCGTCTCTCTCTGCAGGGGAGGAGAGTGGAGAAGCCGGGAGGAGTGCTCTGAGCTCCCGCCCCCTCTCTGCCTCCTCTCCACCCCCTCTCCACCCCGCTGCGCTATTTGCAGTGAGAGGAGGCGGAACGGGGAGTGGGGGGCTAAGTTCCGGGAATTAGCTCCGCCCCCGCCCCGCCTCTCCTCATTGAAAATAGTGCAGGGCTGTGGAGAGGAGGCAGAGAGGGGGCGGGAGCTCAGAGCACTGCTCCTGGCTCTTCCAGCCTCCTCCCCCTGCAGAGAGAGACGCCGTATATCGGCCGGCGTGAATACCCGGCCGATATACGGTCGTCTGAATGCAACCTTACAGACATATTTATTTATTTTTGGGGGTTTGATTTTTTTTTTTTTTTTAAACATACAACAAGGAGTTTTTTAAACTTTTAATTTCTTCTTTATAATCTAATATAAAAAATCCTACAGGCTTTTTCTTGCACCACACTTTAACCCCTTTGCGTTACCTTTGGTGGAGGATTTTGGTGTCATTAGATTTGGTAAATGCTCACCGCAATCGTAAAATCATAAAATTTGAGTCTGATACAGTGAGTGACCTATCAGGGAAGGTCAAAGTTCCTATGGTCAGTCTAGCAGTGCTGCTGTGCTTCAGCCAACAGAGCCGCTAGGGAGAGTCAACCGCTGCTAAGCGACGTTCTAATCAAGTGCTTACCAGTTTGAGTGTTGCCACGTCCCCAAAATGTGGAAGACCAAGCTGTGGGCAGGGAACAATTCAAGGGGTGCGCTAAGATGGAAGTTGGTACACTGAAAATATAGTTTACCCTGAAGTCCTTGCCAATAAAAATAATCAGTTCTTAAAACATTAACAACCATTTTTCTAAACGTTTTATGTTCATGTAGCGAACATCTGGTCAATCTAGTAATAAAAAAAGTGTTATTTCACTTATCTTTACTTTTTACATAGTCCCCATAGAGGCCTTGAATTAATGATTTTTTTCATTGCTACTACAATATACTCCATTACTTCAGTATTTCAGGATATTATATTTCTGCTGTTATTCTCTTAAGCCCTGTCGTAGGCAGAAATACAAGACAGCCAAATGGCACCTCACACTCTCATTGCGGGGTGGGAGGTGTTAAGGAGACAGACTGAGTCCCCTCTCTCTGTTGGGCCATTTAAATACCACTGCCTAAATTGACAGCGGTATCTAAATGGTTAACAGCTGTGATCTAAGTTATCTCTGATTGCAGCCATTGCAGATGGGTTTCAGCTGTCAAAGACAGCCGACATCTGCTTTGCATGAAGTGGTCTCGTCTCCTGAGCCCATTCCATCCAACCCGCACGCACCATACAACCCACTTGAATGTTGCCAAGGGTTTAAATGAATTTTAGTTTGCTTTGTCAATGTACATAGTTGGTTGCTCTCTGGTTCCAGATGATGTAAATTGTTTGAAATCTCCATTCAGCCCATATACACTGGATAATGACTTTATTAGAGACCCCTACCTAGTAGCACATTGGACCTTCTTTGGACTTTAGAATTTTAGCATGGCATGGATTCAACTTGGTCTTGATATCATTTTGCAGGAATGTTGGTCATGTGGACAGGTGAGCTTTTGGAAGTTGCTAGAAATCAGATGGAGGTACTAACATGTTCCAAAAAGTTGACAGGAAAAGTTCATTGATCTATGCTGCTTGTGCCAAATTGGTTGGTGTGACCCTCCCACCAACATGGTGCAGCAGAAATCTGGATTTGTCTGACCATGTGATGTTTCTTCACTGCTCGGTGATCCAATTTTTATTTTCTTTCAAGCACAGGAGTCTTGTCTTTCCGTTTCTTTTAGTCGGCCATAGTACTGGAACTGGTTGTTGGCAGTTAAAGCGCATTCGTGCTAAAAAAATGATAAACTGTGTGTTTGGATATGTTATTTGGAGCACCAACATTGTACTTGGCTACAATTTGCTTGACTTTGCACCACCTGTTCAACAGAATGATTCTTGACATCCACCTCTGACCCCTTTCGCCAATAAATTGTTTATTTACACAGTAGCTCCTCGAATAATTTTCCTCGATTACACCATTCTTGGTATATTCTCCACAATGCTGCACAATAAAACCCCATAAGGCTGGCAGTTTTTGAAATACTGGTTAGTCTGACACTGAAGACCAGGCTTTGTTTTTGAATGAGTCCAAAGACTTTAAAACAATTAGTGGAAGATCTCAAGAACCAAATTTATCAGGTAAGACTTATCAAATGCATTTTGTATCACCTGGAGTAAAGAAGGGAGAGGGAGGGGGGGCATGCTGAAATCTTTATATACTGTATGTTACAGGAGGAAATAAGGGAGAGGGGGGTCATGATGGAAACTTTTATATATGTTAGAGGTATAAATAAGATGCAGGAGGGAAGTGTATTTATTAGAAACTGAACACTAGAACAAGGGGGCACAACTTGAGATTAGTTGGGGGGAGTTCAGAAGCAACGTCAGAAAATGTTATTTTACTGAAAGAGTAGTAGATGCTTGGAAGAAACTTCCAGCAGATGTAGTTGGAAAATCAACAATAAATGAATGGAAGCTGCCTGGGATAAGCATAGATCTATCCTAAGAGAGGGATAACATAAGGGCAGATTAGATGGACCATGTGGTCGTTTTCTGTGGTCAATTTTCTATTTTTCTACACATTGAGTATATTGGGATGCTGATTGCCAGGAAATCTTTCCAGCTACGCTAATTGAAGCTTATTTAGCTGTATTTCATCACTGGGTTCCTAAAACACATCGCCCCAGGTTCAGACTGGACTTTAGATGCCTCGGTTATCAGTTTTTCAGCTCAGTACTGTAAATGTGTATATTTAGGTCAGTGAGTGCCATTGTTAAGCAGAGGTGATGATGTCCCCCCAAGCATCTTGAATTCTTTAGTGCCTCCCCGTGCTGCTCAGATACTGACAAAAGCCTGCAGATAATCTCCACTCGGTATTACGCAGCGCTCAGTGTCCACGTCTTCATCTACCGAGGGGAGAGAAAGAGTCTGTGTGCATGTATTTCCATCTCTGATCACTCATGACAAAGTGACGACTGAGTCTGCAGCATCTCCGTCAAAGGACAGAGAAAGCAAGGAAGCACGAGGAACAGTTGATATCCTATATCACTTTCAGGATGAATTGATGAGGACAAGGTGGACAACCCATTGGGAAAGAGGCAAAGAAGAAGAAACTTGTGAATGAAATAGAAGAAAGTGTTAGATGACTGAGACTGTGGGACATTGCAAGACACAGGGCAAAGCTAAGGAGGTGATGGAGACATTCAGGGATTATGGAGCTGTTACTTTAAGATGATGGACAAGATGCATCAGATGCAATGAAGTAGCAGAGTCAAGGGGGCATGGTGAGTGAAATCTGCTGCAGTTACAATGAGTTGATAGGCACTATATGGTATAACCTAAAGACTGTGCTACTGTAAGAGAGTCAGTGACACATTATAACCTCAACATGTGCACTCGATATAATAGAGGCAGAAGACAAGCAAAGGCAGAACAGAGGATGATTGGGATTAGCTGGTACACAAGGGGATATGGAGGGGAGACATGGGGATTACATTATCAACAGAAACATAGGGAAACACGAGGAAAAGTGAATGAGTGAAGTAGAAAACTGAGGAGGAGTGGTGCTGATGATGATGAGGTGTCAGCCATAGGGAGAAGAGTGAGGAGAACACAAGGTGCACAGACTCCCTGACTCCTTGGAAGAATGCTCACAGAACTAAATCACACCAACTGTAGTAGCTGTTGTTCTTCTGGGAACCGGATCTTCACAGTCATCTTTATGGTTGCCCTTATACTGGCTATACTGCTGGGGAATTCCGTGATCCTAGCAGTTTTTATGGCCACCAAGCACTTCCGTACACCTCAGGGCTACTTGAAGACCTCCTTGGCAGTGGCTGACCTTGCTCTTGGCATCTTGGTGGTTCCTTTCTCTGTATATGGGGAAATTAAAATGCTTTCCATCAATGCTTCCATGGCAGACGAAGGATATGAGGTGCTGTTTGTGGGATCCTGGCACCCATGCTATCTCATTGGTCCAGTTTTTGCCGGATGCACTTTGGTGTCCATAAGCACCATTTTTCTATTGACCATCGAAAGGAGCATTGCCATCCTGAAGCCCCTACATAAGGAGGTAGTGATTACCAGGAGGAGGACATTGCTACTCATCTTGCTCTCCTGGACTGCCAGCTTCTTTCTTGCCATGATCCCCATCATTTCCAGCCATGGTGGTATAGTGTTGGAGTACAATCGTTGCAGCAGAATGTGCAATTATGCCCCGGCACCATCTTCTCCAGCACATGTATGGCAGATACTTTTGCTCTTTCCAGCTTTTGATTTCAGCTTGTTAGGGGGCACTCTGGTAATCAATGCTCTTTCTCTGACCACCATTCATCAGTACACTCGTAGGAGAAAACTCTTGTCTGGGACAGACCAGGAGCCTCTTAGAGTCTCCTTCTCTGATATTAAAGCTGCCAAGACCATTGGGGCTCTGACTATAGCCTTCACTGCTTCCTTCACCCCTATAGCAGTGTTTGTGGTGGGCAACGTATTGGGGTATCAGTGGTGTACCTTCTCATTCTTTGCCTTTTGGATGCTTGCCAGCAATAGCTGCTGCAATGTCATCATTTACAGTGTATGTGACCAACGCTTCCGCGAGGGGGCACGGCAGATCTTCAAGTCCTTGAGATGCTTGTGCTGTAGGAGCTCTCTGCATTGAGACTAGAGAAGTTCTTAGTACCACAAGGACCAAAAAGTCTTGCATAAAAGGAATGTACATTATCTTCTTAGATATGAGGGCTGATCCAGTTTTAAAGCTATTCACACTCCAGAGACTTTGCTCCTGGGATACAGACAGTTGCAAAGCCTATTTGGTATAAAGGGAACACATTGACGGGCTTTACATTTGCAGTGCCTGGAATTAACATATCAGTTGTATATTGGTGCATGCACCTATGTTCTTACGAAATACAAAGACCATTAACTGTGGATTTAGTAGATCTCCAATACAAGCCAATGAAGCTAAGGGGCTGTGTACTGCATGTACAGTATGAATGAATGTATCGGGCAGATTCCTAAAATGTCCTGCCAAAATGTGTCTATTTTTTTGGAACACTTGCTCAATGTATAGTAAACACTGTCCATCTTCTATCTAGTGTATTATCCATTATTCATAATGTAATGTTACTACTATTATTCTCACAAGCCTTTATGAAATATGGTAACAGGGCTTTATTGATGCATGGGCAAAAAGGGCAAATGCCTTGGGGTATCCCAATCCCGTATTTAAACTCTATTCTTAAGAGGTCACGTCACATTGATATCAAGGTGGAAGATGTGGGAACTGTTCTTCAGCACTTTTTGGAACTATTATGTTGGCATATATGTTGCGCATGTTGTAGAACCGAAAAGTGGTATTATTTGGGCAGTACATGTCGAACAATCTTAATACCATCCTGAGGGTTCATATATTTCAACATGCTGACATTTGTAGTTCTACAGTAGTTGGCTATCATACCTGCAAGCTACTGAGATACAAAACTACTAAGAGAACTGCTACTGTGATGAGGAGTTAATTATAGCATAAAAACCAAAAAGCTGCCGTAAAGCCTTTCATTATGGCCAATGCTTGCCGCATAGCCGTGCTTCTCTTTATTCAGCCCTCTATAGTTAACCTGGCACTAACGTCATTCACATAGAGGTTTTTTTTTTTTAAACATCAGCTGTCAGTAAAATAGTCCATTGACTTTCAACTCCCCATTTCATTGTGAAGCCTTCACAACAGTTAATCTTGTTTCATTTGTCATTTTGTATGTCCGCATCGCTAAATCTCACCGTATAATCCTTATTAAAACGCTGCTTGATGTTCGCTTCTAGTATCTTAATCCGTTAAACATTTCACATTTCCAGTGGATTCAAATGTAAATAAATGCACAAGGATTAGACAATAAACTGTGTCAGGTAATCGGTTACACTGTATCAGGTCTGTGACAATGAAATGGTTACTCAGCGATGACGTCAAACTTATATAATTGGGACATGAATGGATAAGGCGAGGGCTACACCTAGATTTTTTTGTAGTAAGCCTTTTTTTTTTACAGAATAACCAAAATCTGTCATCATCACCTTTAAACAGCATAAAGTAAGTTTATGCACTTTTTATACTCAACTAGCTCCCCATTCCTTCACTGTCAGCCCAGAAAACTGATGCTTGGTCCGTTCATCAAACCCATCTGTGCAGACAGTGCATGTGCATACTCTATTCTCTATGGGTGAGTCTACATTCTGACTGCAGAGATGAGTGATGCTTGGGCCAAGTGCCAGTTTCTATGGCTGACAGAAAAGAAATGGGGATCCAGGTAAGTATAAAAAGTATACTTCTGGACTCCCCACCCCTGTTCTTTAAGCCCATGAAATTACTTTCTGGTGCTAATAGGTTTGTTTTAATGGAGCTTTCCCACAAGAATATTGTCTACTGTATTTTCAGCAGTCCCATGGGCTTTGAATGGAGTGGCAGTGTACAGGTGTTGACTTTCCCGGAACGGTAGGCCTCCTGCACACGGGTAGGTCGGACCCCCCATGCGGAATCCTCGCAGCAGAGTTCGACCCGGTGCCCTGCCAGTGACCGCAGCTTACCTGTCTGGCAGCTTCTGCACCTGCTGCGAATGTGCTGGCCCACACTCCGTCGCACATTCGCAATAGCTGCCGGAGCTGGGGGGGGGGGGCGCGTATCCCACGATACTTCCGCAGTGCTCACTGCAGAAGTGCCGCGTGATGGATGGCTTCCATTGACTTCAATGGAAGCTGTCTGTGTGTAACCCGCGCAAAATCGCAGCATGCTGCAATTTAATCTCCGCTAGCGGAAAATCGCACTTAATTTCCGCTCATGGAGATGAAATGGCATTTTGTCATTGAATACTGTGGGCTGTATTTGTTGTGGAGACCGGAGGCGGACGCCTGCCATGGACTCCGCAATGCAAATATGCCTGTGTGCAGGAGGCCTTATAGTGATCAGTAGTGCCCTGAGCCATCAGACATTTATCATCTCATAGAATGGTAGAGCTGGAAGGGACCTCCAGGGTCATCGGGTCCAACCCCCTGCTCAGTGCAGGATCACTAAATCATCCCAGACAGATATTTGTCCAGCCTCTGTTTGAAGACTTCTATTGAAGGAGAACTCACCACCTCCCGTGGTAACCTGTTCCACTCATTGATCACCCTCACTGTGAGTAGTTATCCAGAGCATTTAGGCTGTCTTCTCCAACTGCGTATCAGCTATGGGCTCTCCGCAGCGGAAAACCTGCAGCGAATATGCTGGAAATCCTAAATGGTTCACATTTGGCACAGCTTTTTGTTGCAGATCTGCTGCAGATTTTCCAAGTTTATTTCAAGAGATGACATTCACATCATAAATAGAGAGAAAATAGACAAGTAGCAGCGCCTTGTTCCACATAAGCAATATATAGGTGCACAAAAAAAGTACAATCACCTGGTGCACAATGGAATTACCATCCGTCCCTGGGAATCCACCAGCACCCAGTGTCCAGGTCTGCGTTTCAAAAAGATCCTTGTCCCAAATCTAGTCGTCTTGGATGAGCAGCTAGGGGGATTTTAACCACCGCGTCCACAGTGGCTGACACCAATATCCAAGAGGGAAAGAAAGGGGAAAAAAAAGAAAAAAAGATTCCCCGCGCTCAGAGACTATAGAACAAAGACCAAATGGCCTTGTGGTTATATAAACCTTGCTTTATTTTGTCCTTCGGTAATGCAACGCGTTTCGGCAATCTTCAAACGCCTTTTTCAAGCATTAAAAAAGTATCACATATGATATACATTTATACCTACACGAACAAATAGAATTAAAGGGGTTGTCTTGCGGCAGCAAGTGGGGTTCAGCACTTCTGTATGACCATATTAATGCACTTTGTAATGTACATCGTGCATTAAATATGAGCCATACAGAAGTTATTCACTTACCTGCTCCGTTGCTGGCGTCCCCGTCTCCATGGCTCCGTCTAATTCTGATGTCTTCTTGCTTTTTTAGACGCGCTTGCGGTGTGCGGTCTTCTCCCCTTCTGCTCGGTCCAGGCACGAGCAGCGTTCTGGCTCCACCCCCTTTTACGCGTCATCGTGTAGCTCCACCCCGTCACGTGTGCCGATTCCAGCCAATCAGGAGGCTGGAATCGGCAATGGAACGCACAGAGCCCATGGTGCACCATGGGAGAAGACCCGCGGTGCACCATGGGAGAAAACCGCAGTGCATCCCTGGGAAAGGACCGGCGGCCATCTTAGGGAGAAGATTTTTTAAAGTCCTTATTTCGTCGGATCGGTAAGTAGCAAGCGGTTTAAAAACCGCTTTAATTTGCTATTTTATGCCAGGGGGGTGACAGGGGGAATGGGGTAAGGTAAAATTTTGAGGTTTGCCGCGAGACAACCCCTTTAACTTACAGTTTAGCAGACCGTAGTAGACGCCGGTGTGGTGAGCCTGACATCACTTACAAGGGGAGGATCATCACCCTGGGTTAGCAGTGATCATGTGATACACGCCGTGAAAAGCAAAATGCGTTCCATACTATTCTCTCATTCACAAAAAGTCTAGTGACACTGCCAGAATCCCAGTTGTAAAAACATATTGGCATAGTCACGGGCTATATCACCAAGGGCTCACCACACCGGCGTCTACTACGGTCTGCTGAACTGTAAGGTAATTCTATTTGTTCGTGTAGGTATAAATGTATATCGTATGTGATACTTTTTAATGCTTAAAAAAAGGCGTTTGAAGATTACCGAAACGCGTTGAATTACCGAAGGGCAAAATACACAAGGTTTATATAGTAACAGCGTATATAGGCATGCTACGGATTTAGAATCTGCAGTGTTTTCCAAAAGTGCTGTGAAAATTTCAGCTTCATGTGCTGGAGACTTTAGAAATATCCTTCATAGGCTTGTACAGTAAATACTGCAGACTTTACGCAGCAAAATCCACTGTGGGAACTATGCAGCATGTATGCCGTGTATGAAGCCACCGTCGCAGTACAAGCACTGTGGATGGAAGTTTATGAATCCCATCTACAAACTCCAGAGACAATGAGCAGCATGAAGTGACCTGTAAATCTGTAACATGTCAATTTATGGTGCAAATTTTTCACAGCAGATTTCAATATTTCAAATGAAGGGGTGAATTCTGCACCAAAATCCTTGTCAATCTCTGCACCGTTCAATACAGATTTTCTACTGCGAAGAATCTGCACATGTGAACATATCCTTAGGGTGGCACCGTTCACATGCCGCTGATGTGCTGCAGATGTTAGTGTAGATTTGCACTAATTAATTGAATTTAATTGAAAAGGTGAAATCTGCTGCAGATCGGAATCTAAATCCGCCACAAAATCTTCAGCAAATCAGTGGCGTGTGAACGCACCCTTAAAGGGGTATTCTGGACACAGACTAACATTTTAAAATCTAAATCTAATGTACATCATCACAATCAGTCATTTTGTAATGGGTTCACTGTACCGGGTCTGGTTATTTTCTTCATTTTCAATACGTCATGTGACCCTCCGCCAGAAAAATATCTCCACTTCCTCTGACATCTTGCCCACATATGCTACTTCCTCCCCTGACCATAACCTCCAAGATGTGAGCCGTGCATGATGGGAGAACGGGTGGAAGCATTGCGCTGTACTGCTCATGTGCAGTGTAGAGTGCCGGAAGCCCTTGTCTATCTGGCACTGCCTGGTTCTTTGGCCGCCTGCACACGAACAGTTCGGATTCCAAATGCGTGAGCCAACAGCGGATCCAACCCTGTGCCTGGCCGGCGTCCACACGTACCTGTCATTTAGCATCTTCATCTGTCCTGCGGACGGTCTGCATGGCGGGGCATCGGAAATGCGCAGTGCAGATTTTTTTTTGAGCTGTGGGTCAGACGACGTCCACTGGCTTCAATGGAAGCTGTCCAAGTGGAATCCACACAAAAATGGAGAATACTGCGATTTATTTTCGTGTGAGCGGACATGTGGATGTTCTATTGGTTTGAATTGGTGCGGAATGCCATGGATCGTCCGCATGGGAGATGATCTCGGATTCCATAATTCAAACCCGGTCGTGTGCAGGGGGCTTTTCTCTGCTACTTTGAGTGAGATGGAGGTTGGTGCTTGTAAGTTGTAGGACCTGTGAGCTGTGGGCGGAACTACAGCGCTAGCCAGGAGACAAGTTCTGTGCATGCTGGGAGTTGTAGGTAGCAGTCTGTTGCTGTGTTTATGGCAGAAGTGGCGCATGTAAACATAGCAGCAGATCAGCGGCTTCAAGGGAAGGACAAGAGAGTCCAGAGCGGCAGATAAATACTACAGGTTGCTAACATCCTAGATTTCAGTATATTGAAAATTTCAATTTTGTGCCCAGAAAATCCCTTAATACCCTTTCACCCCTTAGTGACCAAGCCTGTTTGCGCTTTAAGGACCCGGTCAAATTTTGGAAATCTGACATGTGTCACTTTAACATAGAATAACTCCATAAAGGTTTTACATATCCAAGTGCTTCTGACATTGTTTTTTTCACCACACATTGTACTTCATTTAGATCATAAAAAAAGACAGATAGAATTTATGTATATTTATTAAAAGCGCCAAAGTGTGGAACATTTTGAAAAAATTGTCATTTTTTTCACATTTTCAATTTGCACAAATATGTGCAAAAAAACTACAAATTTTTGATAAGATATATATTTTCATCTGTTTACTTTATTCTGGAAGCACATTTGAAAAACTCATTTTTTTTAACCATTTAGGAGACTTACAAATTTAACATTATCAACATTGTTAAGGTTGTGCATCTGGGACCTGTGGTTCTACAGGCTTCCTGGTGCACACCTTCACAGGTAGAGGTTAATTGAGCTGGCTGGGTGTGGTATTCTCCACCAGCCAATCCCCCTTGAGTGCTGCAGATAAATACCAGCAAACACTTGTGAGAGATTGCTGGTCATTTTAGTTCTTCACTGTTAATCCCACTCATTGCTGGTGTAGTGCAGGTGTTTCTTTAGTGTCCCTCTCTCCTACCCTGAAGATGGTCTGGGCACCTGCTGTCCCTCCCTTCCTTGCATTCTGGGGTGTGTGCGCATTGTGTAGTGTGCAGTACAGTGACAACACAGGTGCAGCAGCCCACAGGTTTCTCCCTATCCCTCAGCAGGTGCGACCCCCAGACGTCTGATGTCCTATGTGTGTATCAGATGGGTGATGGCTGACACTGCTCCCTATGTCAGCATGGTGGCTGTCTCTCTATCCCGCTGATGTGAGGACACTTGGACTGACTATGGTATTTCATCTGTATGCATGTGAGCTCTGGGTGTGGTTCCTGTTAAATGTTGTATTTTCAACCATGTTTCTTGGTGTGAACAGCGACATGTGGGATGTCTGTGCAGGTGGCCAGACATGCTTTGTGTGCAGTTCTGTTCTGTGTTCTATGTGGTATGTGTACTCTGGTATGTTGGTGTGAACAGTGACATATGTTATGTCTGTGCAGGTGGCCAGGCATGCTCTATGTGCAGGCCTGTTCTGTGCTCAGTGTGTGTGTGTGAACAGTGTCTTTTCATGTCCTATGTGTGTCTAGTGCATCTCTCCAGGTTTCTAATCAGGGAAAGTTAGGTCCCAGAGGAAGACAGTGGGGTCGACCTTATCAGGACGATTACCTCGCTTTTAGGCAGAGGTTCCCCACTTTCCCTCGTTAGTTAGGGACAGGGCTCCTTCCATCTTGGCCTGGAGAGGTGCAATTGGTCCTTGCAATAATGTGTGAGCGTTTGTGGTTTTAAAAGGAGACAATCCTGCGTTTTCCTACACCAACCTAAGATTGCAAAGGCTTGTAGCTGTCAGAATGGTAAATACCCACACAAATGACCCCATTTTAAAAACTACATCCCTTAATGTATTCACTGAGGGGTGTCAGGAGTATTTTAACCCCACAGTTTTTTTTTTCAGGAGTTAATGCAACTTTGAGGAGAAAAAAATCATATTTTTGCAAATATGTCATTTTAAAGGGTTTTTTTTTTTCAAATGCACATGAGAATGAGGATTTGTACTCCAAAATTGATATCCTTGTTTGCCCTGTGTTCAGAATCATATTCATTGTGGCCCTAATCTTACATCTGTATGCACAACAGGGGCCCAAACCGAAAGGAGCAGCAGGTGGCTTTCAGAACAGTCATTTTGCTTGAAGGTGATTTAGGTCCCATTGCCCACTTGTAGAGTCATTGAGCGGCCAAAACGACAGAGAACCCCCACAAATGACCCCATTTTGAAAACTCGACCCCTTAATTAATTCATCTAGGGGTTTACTGCGTATTTTGACCCCACAGTTTTTGAATGAATCTAAGCAAAGCAGAAGGAAAACATGATTTTCATTTTTTTGACAATTGTGTTTAAAAACAGATTTTTTGTACAGCATACATATGAATGAAGACTTTCACCCCAAAAATGGATACCCCTGTTTGTCCTGTGTTCCAAGACATATCCATTGTAGCCTCAATCTGCTTACAGGACACATGGCTAGGCCTGGATTGGAGGGAACACCCTTTGGATTTCAGGGCGCAACTGAATAAATTCCAGGCCCCATTACTCATTTGTGCAGAAAAAAAATTGACTCCCTAAATCTTAACTAAAAGTAATAACGCAAACTGTGTTATATGTCTGAAGACCGGGTAATTACGGAGCCCGGGTTGGGATGGCCACATTAGGCAATAAAGCTGGGTATCCCTCCTGCTCCCATGCTTTTTTGGGGGTATTTTTTTAACCTCAGCGCCAGGGATGGGGTGTAAAAAGTGGCATTCTATGAGATTCCGTAAGCTTGCGGAGGTATCGCGGTCTCACACAGGAGGCGCTCAACAAGCTGCTCCTGGAACTGCAGGAAGGTGAGCGTTCTTGTAAATTACGTATTAGAGGTAGCGATCTGAATAATGGCGGACTCACATGGCTGTATGTGGAATCCAAGCTGTGAGCCCAGCCATGGTGCTGCATACGGCCGTGCAATGTACTGTGCATAACTGCGTAGTCAGGCAGTCGGTCGTGCGCAGTACACTTTTTTTTGTTTGTATTTCCCGTGCCATCGCTTAGCGATGACACGGGTAAGCATCCAGTACATAATGTAGATGTGTATGGGCTGCAAGTATATCTGTGACCATGGAGCACAATGGGCTCTGTGTTGCGGATATCTGCGGTAAAATAGAACATGCTGCGTTCTGTTTTCTGCAAATGAATTAAGTAATTCCCACATGCTAATGTGAGCAGAATTGTGTAATCCAATGCATTTAATTAATCAGCGTATTACCACGGATTAAACGCATGCGGAATCCGCAATTTCTATCCGGTCTCATGACAGCGGATAGACAACCGGTCGCAGCTCCAGGTTGTCAACTACCTCCGGCAGCAGTCAGCATAGTGCTGTCACGTCCACAGCCTGCAGAGCTTTAATCCCCAAATGAAGCGTGTTTTTACGGCCCTGGGGATTAAAGCCCAGCACAGCATGATGTAAAAAGTCTATGGGGTGGTCACTAAGGGGGTAATGACACATGACATAACTTTATTTCCTGGGCGCATGGTACTACAACACAACACAATGTAAACTTGTATCCTGTACATGGCATGGGCTCAGAAGTGAGACCTTATCATCCTGCAGCGGGAGCTGGCTGTGGCTGACAGCCGGCCTCCTGCTGCAAGAGCAGGGATTGGTGAGAACACAGATTCCTGCTGTTAACCCCAGATTGCAGCATGCAAAGGGTTTACAGAGGGTGTGTGCTCCCACTATAGCATCCTTGGCCCTTTATTATGTAATCACGGAGGGATGATGGGTTGCCATGGAGACACTATTGTAAGTGATAATGCATTACAGTACATCATAGTAATCGTAGTTTTTCTGGTCCAAGTTCCCTAAAGGGAAATAAAAGATCTTAAAAGAAAATGAATATGATAAAAAAAAAAGTGTAAAAAAAAAATCATACCGATAAAAACTTTTTTGCACACTTTCCCCTTTTTGTATTAAAGAAAAAAATAACGACCTGTATAGTAAATTGAACACACTATTTATCCTGCATGGCAAAAACGGTAAAAAATAAATAAATGCATAAATAGAGCTAAAATGCTTATTTTGTTCATCTTGCCTCCCAAACAAAATGCAATAAAAGGGATTAAAAAAATTTGTATGTACCCCAATATGGTACCAATAAAAACTACAGCTAGTCACTCAAAGACAAGCCCTCACAAAGCTCTATTGATGGAAAAATGAAAAAATTATGGAACTTTGAATGCAGCAATGCCAAAAAAAGGAGTTATCTTTTGGGAAAACCTAAAAATATATACAATTTTGGTATCATCGTATGGCATTCTAAGCTGAATGTTCCTGCTCTTGTCAGATCGCGGCCATTAGCCAGCTTGAGGTCTGGCAAGTATTCCATAGCAACTTAGGCCACGGGGGTTTGTAGGGGATGTAGTCCGCCCGCATATATCTATATTAAACCCCAGTTCGGCACTATGCAGCAATTCCAGCAACCTCATTGGTTCTGATTCACAATTACAGCAATCTCATTGGTTGTTTGGCTTGTGTGATTCAACCTCATTGGTTGTTTGGGTTCCCTGATTCAACCTGATTGGTTGTTAGAGCTGAACTGGGGTGTAATATAGATATATGCAGTCCGCCCGTAATCTGTGATGACATCTCTGTCATGTGATCATGAAACTCACTCACTCACAGACAGATGGTTGTTAGTATTTTGATTCTGATTTGATATTTTATCATAGGGAAAGTATTTGTGCAGGTCTGCTAATAAATTTCTGTAAGCTGTAAGGACATGATACTTCCGTAGACACGTATCTGTATGCTTATATCACTTGGTTACAGCAGTTTCTATTTAGAAATATATATACCACACATGCTGTGGTACTGAAATTCAGCCTCTGGGGACTGACATTTAAAAAGTCATTCTGGGGTGAGTTTTTAGGGCTTAAACACATGGGCGTATTTTTGTCCCATTATGATAATAATGGCCGCATAACGGGACAAAACGAAATCATTGATTTCAATGGTTTCATTTTCACCAGCGGTATTCTTACCTGTTAGACTATGTGCAGAAAAGATAGAGCAGCACCTATCTTACTGCAGGTTTTTTTTAACTCATGCGCTATGCCGTGGACTTTGAACATCCCGAGAAGGTAAAAAAAAACCTGTTCATGCACAGCTACGCTCTGTAGCAGGTAGCAGAGTTGCACATACGGCCGTGTGAAGCACCCTTATTCACATCAACAATTTTCACATCCATGCATTGTCTCCTTATTTGTAACTGACTGCACACGGACAGCACACAGACCCATGGCCCGGGTATCACGGAGTCGTGTCTCTCTCAAACCCCCACTTTACCTTAAATAACCCCAGACTCCATTATAAAAATCGATGTAAAAATGTTCTCCAAACTGATAGCAGACCTGTTACAATCCCTTATTCCAGACCTAATCCACAGAGAGCTGACGGGATTTGTCCCGGGAATGAAGGCTTGGGACAATACTATTAAATCCATGTCCTTGGAGTCCTGGGCATGGCAATCAGGCGCCCCTCTATGCCTTCTGACAGTAGATGCAGAGAAGACTTTCGATAGTTAGCCGGAATTTCCTAGAGGCAACCATAGAAAAAGTAGGAATTGGTCCATTTATGAGAGACCAGAAAATGGCTCTATACAACCAACCCACCGCTGGGGTCCAAGTCAATGGATCCTTGTCAGGCCCTTTTTTAATCCAGACCTCTATGCCCTCTGTCTCCCTTCCTTTATATCTTAACTATGGAAGCACTGGCCAACATGACTAGAAAAAATGATTCCATACAGGGGGGGGGTGGTGGCAGGCCAAACAGAACACAAAATATCACTCTTTGCTGACAACCTCCTCTTATAGTAGTCCAGACCAAGGGTGAGTCTACCAGTGGTACTCCAGAAGTTTAAAAAATTCAGTGTGATCAGTAATTTTAGAGTAAATCTCCAAAAGTCTGAGATCCTGAATGTCTTTTTGCCGCAGACCGAGGTGTGCCCTCTCTGGAAAAACAGTGCCCCTTTAGATGGAAACATACATCTATAAAGTATTTAGGGATTCACTTGCCAACCAATCCCACTTTAGCCCTTTTCCTGAATTTCACTCCGTTTGCCTCCAATCTTATTGAATGGCTGTGATTGGTTAATCCAGCGCTGGCTTTCATTGGCTGACGCAGTGCTGTATTAACCAATCAGAGCATTAGCTTTCATGCCCTGCTTCCAGGAAGAAGCACTCTGTCGGCTAGAAGGAGGACGTGGCTGCCTGCAGCAGCGACGGAGACCGGCGTGAGGACCGGAACGCCAGTGGTAGGTGAGTATTGGTTTTTTTACATGTACTCCCCCTCTCCCTTGAAATCGGGGTAGGTCTTATTATTGGGTGGAAAACGGTATTAAGCTAATATCAACAACTGTGTCCTAAATTAACTTAAACAAGATGGAATGGTACACAGACCACAGGATAGTACAGGAAGCATTCTGGAATCCCCATAACATCCTGAGTAAAGATCTTATCCTGTCCCCAGTTCTGACCCAGATAGTAAATGTTTGGTCTAGATTTGCCCGCAAATACAGTCTGATTTTTTCTACTAGGTCCTCTCACACCATTAGTGGCCAACCCCCAATTCGAGGCCACCACACTTAGTCCCTCCCTCCTATCCTTTCCTACTTTTCTGATCCCTCGAATCAGAGACATTGTGACTAGGTCGGGTCTTAGACCGTTAGTGGAATTTTATGGAGACACTACTGCTCCCCCGGGGGCTTGGATACTTCCAGTTAAGGGGTTTTATAAAATCTCTGACACCTGAAGAGAACATGATGAAACCACCCACTTGTTTTGTGGAAATTAGCTTGTCCTCAGATTCCCCCAAACACTTGATCTCTGTATTTTACAAGATGCTGCTGTCCCGTGAGATGGGGAATGAAGCCCTGGGATACATGGGAGCGTGGAAGAGAGAGCTTGGGAGGTGCCTGCCACGGAAATTATGGCATAAAGCCCATATTTTAACACACAAGATGAAGGTCTCCTGTAAACTGCAAGAACTCAATTACAAAATCCTTTCTAGATGGTACAGAACTCCTGAGAGATTAAACAAAGTTTTTGACTAGACTTCGCCTTTGTGCTGGAGATTTTCCGGAGCCATTGGCACTATGACTCATATCTAGTTGGAATGCCCTCCCATAGTCGTGTTGTGGCAGGACGTTCTGGCTCTATACAAATATACATGTGGGTCATCCATTGTACTTACTCCTGAAGCTGCCCTACTATCTATATTCCCTGGCTCTGTTTCACTTACTAGGAAGGGCCTCCTACAGTTCTTCGTTCTCGCAACTAGACAAATCATCCCCAGGAAATGGCATTCCTCCACCCCCCCCCCCCCTTCTAGAGTGATGTGGGTGGATGCGATGAAAACTCTCAAGAAGTTTGAAGAGATGAGAGCTGACAAGGACAATACACACCCACACTTTTATGCTATCTGGCAACCCTGGATCTCTAACTGGGCATCCACAAGGTTCGAGAACTGGATCCTTACAGGAAAGACCTGGGCTTGGATAATCGCATAGGTCTGTTCCCATGCTAAATCAGAACTATAGGAGGGCATGATCGCATGAAAAAATTTGCAGCATGACCTTGATGGGGTGTATTACACACTGCAATAAGCCATTAAAGTAAATGGGCGGGCACAAATACGCAGTGGGTACGCAGGAAACATGCTTATTTGCACACCATTTGAATCAGCCTGTCTACATTCTTTTTTGCATGTGCAAATATGCAGTGTATTTGTGCACCTAAAAACACGTCAGAGCAGGCGAAAAATGCGGGGGTAAGCAATTTTTGGTGGTGCAAATACATATTGAATTTGCACGACTGAAATGCGCTTATGTCAATGGGAATGAGCTCCAATAGTGACCCCTATAGTAGTCCCAGTAGTAATAGTGACCCTCATAGTGGCCACAGTAGTAAGTGACCCCCATAGTGGTCACAATAGTATCAGTGTTCCCTATATTGCCCCAATAGTAATAGTGACCACCATAGTAGTCCTGAGATATTACCCAGCCAGAGGTCAGTAGAAACCCTCCCATTGGATCAGGAAGAGGTAATGTGGCATCATGAGGCAAAGGTTTTATTGCAGAAGGTATATCTGCATACAGAATGTTATCTTTCTGCTTATTGGAGAAATCTTTGGTATTTGTCATGCAGATATACCAGTCAGCATGGTGGTCTCTTTGTTCTCACCAGACCATCGGAATGGCGAATGGCGATCGACTTTTGCCTTTTTGCTACTGTGTGAGATAAGTGTTACATGGCACACACATGATGTGCGGTGCCACTTCTTCTCTTGGTCACCAAGCTTTATTCCAAAATACTTGGGATAGGCCCACTTTACAAAGGATGTTATTTTCCTCCTCTGTGTCTTTGTTGTGACCTGTCTGCAGAAATTGGCTGGGTTGTTCAGACATCCGCCCCGCTAAGCCATATTGTTACATTTTGAAAAATAGTCCCAGTCTAACCAATGACCTGTAAAAACACAGTTCATGAATTACAACTTACTGGTGGATGATCCGCATTGTTTACGCCACATGGAAACATACTCTATATGTTACATAAACCTACCCTTATAGTGTTCAGTCAGCACGCGGTGTGCAACAGTGATTGTGAAATAGTTGTGCAATCACTTTGTTATTCCATTTATTAAGCAAGGTTAATGGTGAGCCGACTGTATTAATTATATAGGCATATTTCCAAAAAATAAAGTACAACGGCTATTGGACTACATTATTCCCTATAACTGGAAAACTTTACAGGGCAGAAAAAAATCTATATCATATTTGAATTCTGCACACTAAAGTTACTATGAGCCACCTATCTGCTTATCTGTTACAAAAATTGTGTTGCACTGTAATTAAGGATAATATTCACTGAAATGGATAATAGAATTTGACTTTCCTAATTGTAATCTCTAGTAAACGATGTGATGTCATCATTCAAATGAATGACTGGGGATAATAGAACAAATTTCCCATTATGCATATTATACATTGCTACTTCTCAAGATATGGGATATAAAATCCGAGCAGAGTTTTCATGTTGCTGCACACATGACATCCCTCGCATGACGGAGTAAATAATGCAGTAGTGTGATTTGATTTACTTAATATTTAATTGCCTGGTGTTTGGTGAATTTTTCCTTTTAGTGAATATACGGTAACACAGTAAGACAGAGCCTGTGGTTGACTGCAAAATGCATTGTGGCAGACGGACGGGGCATGAATTCCATTACCAGTATTATCCCTTTTAATGGAAAAAGATTGAAACAAGATTTACTGAACATCTCTGTTATCTGGCCGGTACTCTCTTCATCATAATAGGAGACAAAAATGAACCATTTCCTACTATACAGTAGCAAAGCATTGACATTTGGAGGAGAAATAGATGAATCTATCCAATTTCCTATTTATTGATCAATTTTCGAAGTGTCCACCATTAGTATATATTCAGTAACTTGACTTCTTGACTTTGAAACATAGAAAACTGACGGCAGAAAACTAGTCTGCCCTTTATATTATTTCCTTTGTAATCTTTCCCTGGGATAGATATATGCTTACACCAGGTGTGCTTAACTTAAAGCGGTTGTCCCGCGAAACAAAGTTGGGGTATACACTTCTGTATGGCCATATTAATGCACTTTGTAATGTACATTGTGCATTAATTATGAGCCATACAGAAGTTATTCACTTACCTGTTCCATTGCTAGCGTCCTCGTCTCCATGGAGCCGTCTAATTTTCAGCGTCTAATCGCCCGATTAGACGCGCTTGCGCAGTCCGGTCTTCTCCGTGTTGAATGGGGCTGCTCGTGCTGGAGAGCTGCTCCTCGTAGCTCCTCCCCGTCACGTGTGCCGATTCCAGCCAATCAGGAGGCTGGAATCAGCAATGGACCGCACAGAAGACCTGCGGTCCACCGAGGGTGAAGATCCCGGCGGCCATCTTCGCAAGGTAAGTAAGAAGTCACCGGAGCGCGGGGATTCGGGTAAGTACTATCCGTTTTTTTTTTTCAACACATGCATCGGGTTTGTCTCGCGCCGAACGGGGGGCTATTGAAAAAAAAAAAAAAACGTTTCGGCGCGGGACAACCCCTTTAATTTACAATTGTTTTTCCAACCTCATCTGCTAGAAGTCTTTTTCAAGCATCTAAAACTAATTGCAGGTTGTGTTTCCTTCTTTTTGTGTTTAGTTATTTTTTACTAAAAACACTTTCTTCCTGAAATTTTTAACAGACTTAAAATGGGTATTCCGATCCCAGCCAATCATGGGATAGGAATAGCTGTTCTAATGATCCAGCCACCAGTGGCCAGGAATTAGGAAATAGTTAAACTGGCAGTTCTTTCCCATTTCTATAACTCCCAACAGAAGTGAATAGGGGTTAGAAAAACAGCTTAGTATAGCAAGTTACCCTGCTCCTGTACCATAACTCTCAAATTGCGGAGACCATCTAGTTTGGCATTTCATTATCCCAACTATTGGTGGCTACTAGAGATGAGCGAGTATACTCGCTAAGGCACTACTCGCTCGAGTAATGTGCCTTAGCCGAGTATCTCCCCGCTCGTCCATAAAGATTCGGGGGCTGCCGCAGCTGGCAGATGAGTTGCGGCGGGGAGCGGGGCAGAGCGGGCGGGAGAGAGGGAGAGAGAGATCTCCCCTCCGTTCCTCCCTGCTCTCCCCCGCAGCTCCCCGCCCCGCGGCGGCACCCGAATCTTTCGGGACGAGCGGGGAGATACTCGGCTAAGGCACATTACTCGAGCGAGTAGTGCCTTAGCGAGTATACTCGCTCATCCCTAGTGGCTACTGAAGTGAGCTAGGATAAGGGCAGAGGAACCCATGTGCTGGCGATACCTGTGGGTACTAAAGCTCGCTATGCCATAAATGAATGAGATGGGTATACTCTTTTAAAAGTTTTAGTCATGTATCCCCTTTCCCTTTCTTCCTTCATTGTGTAGCAAGGTTTCGATCTTGTCCCCCACCTCTCTCTTCTCTGCTGCAGGCTATACAAATTAAGTTATTTAAGTCTTTCCTAGTAAGCTTTATGCTTGAGATCTTCCACCATTTTTGCAGCCCATCTGCTAGGTACCTGTATTCCTGGAGGAACCACATTGCAGGCAGGTTTCCTGGGGTTAGTTGTCTCATTAGTGCAGGGACCTGCGAGACAATGAGGACCCTTGAAGTCGGGCTCGCGGGCTTAAGTTTCCTGACGAAAATATGAACTAATACCTCCTACATTCTATAGTTACTCCATCAGGCTATGTGTGCAGGTATGCAGGTGTGTGTTTTGAGCGTTTCTCAGTCAATGGTCTATGTCTGTCCGTGAGTATGAAGTCCGTTTCACAGTTCTGCTGTTCGGTCTGGTTTTCCCAGTTCGTGAGTGTGAGTGGCATGGCATTTATGTCTTCTGCTCAGTTATGTCCTCTGTTTCCGAGTCCAGTTCACAGTTCTTCGGTTCAGTCTGAGCTCACCTGCCAGCGAGTTTCATGTCCAGTTTGCAGTTCTGCAGGTTACATGCAGGCAAGACTGACGATTGTTCATGTCCCAGTTTGACGTTACACTGTTTTTGGACCTGTTCTATTTTATCAATGTCTTTTTGCAGGTGAGGTCTCCAAAAATGACTTTGTAATTTGCTTTTTAGTGTATAAAATCATAAACTGTATATTATTGACTAATAAATTATTTTTATTGTGTCATTATTATGTTTATGTAGATATTCTAAATCCCTTTGCTTTCCGGGCACTCCATTTGAATCAATATGCACCAGGCTGGTGTCAGCACCATGTAAATTAATAGGGAATATTAAACGTTAAACAATGCTTTCTCTATATTCTATTAGAGAATTAAGATGCCATATCAATGTGTCAGCACTAGAGATGAGCGAACGTACTCGTCCGAGCTTGATACTCGTTCGAGTATTAGCGTGTTCGAGATGCTCGTTACTCGTGACGAGTACCACGCGATGTTCGAGTTACTTTCACTTTCATCTCTGAGACGTTAGCGCGCTTTTCTGGCCAATAGAAAGACAGGGAAGGCATTACAACTTCCCCCTGCGACGTTCAAGCCCTATACCACCCCTCTGCAGTGAGTGGCTGGCGAGATCAGGTGTCACCCGAGTATAAAAATCGGCCCCTCCCGCGGCTCGCCACAGATTTGTTCTGACATAGAGGAGGGAAAGTGCTGTTGGTGCCGGAGCTGCTATAGGGAGAGTGTTAGGAGTATTTTAGGCTTCAAGAACCCCAACGGTCCTTCTTAGGGCCACATCTAACCGTGTGCAGTAGTGTGGAGGCTGTTTTTTGCAGTGTTGCACTTTTTTTTTTTTTTTTATATATCGGCCGTGCAGAGCATTGCGCCCTGCAGTAATTATACATACTCCAGGGCCAGTAGTGGTGGTGAGGCAGGGACAGAAGACATATATTTATTGAATATAGGCAGTGGGCCTTTGCAAAAACATTTGGGGAAAAAAATCTGTGCTGGGTGTAGTTGTCCTCCTAATTCATACGCAGCCAGCTAAGTGAAACAGCAGGCTTGCGCAAAATTATTTCCTGGCTCTGTGTTGGCTGTTACATCACATTCCAGTCCACAGTGCAACAGTCTGCAGTTATTTTACATACTCCAGGGCCAGTAGTGGTGACGCAGGGACAGAAGACATATTTATTGAATATAGGCAGTGGGCCTTTCCAAAAACATTTGGGGAAAAAAATCTATTTGGGCTGCCTGTGACTGTCCTCAGTGTATTGGGTCTGTGCTGGGTGTAGTTATCCTCCTAATTCATACGCAGCCAGCTAAGTGTTATAGCAGGCTTGCGCAAAATTATTTCCTGGCTCTGTGTTGCCTCTTACATCACCGCTGTATTCCTGTCCACAGTGCAACAGTCTGCAGTTATTTTACATACTCCAGGGCCAGTAGTGGTGACGCAGGGACAGAAGACATATTTATTGAATATAGGCAGTGGGCCTTTGCAAAAACATTTGGGGAAAAAAATCTATTTGGGCTGCCTGTGACTGTCCTCAGTGTACTGGGTCTGTGCTGGGGGTAGTTGTCCTCCTAATTCATACGCAGCCAGCTAAGTGTTACAGCAGGCTTGCGCAAAATTATTTCCTGGCATTCCGTAAGCGAAGTCAGCCTCCAACCACAGGCCAATAAGCGGCACATTTAATTACAGCGTTCTGTTTCTGCACTACTGGTAATACAGCATGCTGAGGGGTAGGGGTAGGCCTAGAGGACGTGGACGCGGGCGAGGACGCGGAGGCCCAAGTCAGGGTGTGGGCACAGGCCGAGCCAGTGCGGTGGCCAGGGGTAGAGGCAGAGCCAGACCGAATAATCCACCAACTGTTTCCCAAAGCGCCCCCTTGCGCCATGCCACCCTGCAGAGGTCAAGGTGCTCTACGGTGTGGCAGTTTTTCACAGAGACGCCTGACGACCGACGAACATTGGTGTGCAACCTTTGTCACGCCAAGATCAGCTGGGGAGCCACCACCACTAGCATGCGCAGGCATATGATGGCCAAGCACCCCACAAGGTGGGACGAAGGCCGTTCACCACCTCCGGTTTGCACCACTGCCTCTCCCCCTGTGCCCCAACCTGCCACTGAGATCCAACCCCCCTCTGAGGACACAGGCACTACCGTCTCCTGGCCTGCACCCACACCCTCACCTCCGCTGTCCTCGGCCCCATCCACCAATGCCACTGTTTGAGCGCAAGCGCAAGTACGCCGCCACGCACCCGCACGCTCAAGCGCTAAACGTGCACATTGCCAAATTGATCAGCCTGGAGATGCTGCCGTATAGGCTTGTGGAAACGGAGGCTTTCAAAAGCATGATGGCGGCGGCGGCCCCGCGCTACTCGGTTCCCAGTTGCCACTACTTTTCCCGATGTGCCGTCCCAGCCCTGCATGACCACGTCTCCCGCAACATTGTACACGCCCTCACTAACGCGGTTACTGCCAAGGTCCACTTAACAACAGACACGTGGACAAGCACAGGCGGGCAGGGCCACTATATCTCCCTGACAGCACATTGGGTGAATTTAGTGGAGGCTGGGACAGAGTCAGAGCCCGGGACCGCTCACGTCCTACCCACCCCCAGAATTGCGGGCCCCAGCTCGGTGGTGGTATCTGCGGCAGTGTATGCTTCCTCCACTAAACCACCCTCCTCCTCCTACGCAACCTCTGTCTCGCAATCAAGATGTGTCAGCAGCAGCACGTCGCCAGCAGTCGGTGTCGCGCGGCACGGCAGCACAGCGTTGGGCAAGCGTCAGCAGGCCGTGCTGAAACTACTCAGCTTAGGAGAGAAGAGGCACACGGCCCACGAACTGCTGCAGGGTCTGACAGAGCAGACCGACCGCTGGCTTGCGCCGCTGAGCCTCCAACCGGGCATGGTCGTGTGTGACAACGGCCGTAACCTGGTGGAGGCTCTGCAGCTCGGCAGCCTCACGCACTTGCCATGCCTGGCCCATGTCTTTAATTTGGTGGGTCAGCGCTTTCTGAAAAGCTACCCACACTTGTCATACCTGCTCGGAAAGGTGCGCCGGGTCAGCGCACATTTCCGCAACTCCAAGACGGACGCTGCCACCCTGCGGACCCTGCAACATCGGTTTAATCTGCCAGTGCACCGATTGCTGTGTGACGTGCCCACACGGTGGAACTCTACGCTCCACATGCTGGCCAGGCTCTATGAGCAGCGTAGAGCTACTGTGGAATACCAACTCCAACATGGGCGGTGTAGTGGGAGTCAGCCTCCTCAATTCTTTACAGAAGAGTGGGCCTGGTTGGCAGCCATCTGCCAGGTCCTTGGAAACTTTGAGGAGTCTACCTAGATGGTGAGCGGGGATGCTGCAATCCTTTGCGTCACCATTCCTCTGCTATGCCTCTTGAGAAGTCCCCTGCAAAGCATAAAGGCAGACGCTTTGCACTCGGAAACGGAGGCGTGGGAAGACAGTATGTCGCTGGATAGTCAGAGCACCCTCATGTCTATATCTCAGCGCGTTGAGGAGGAGGAGGGGGAGGAGCATGAGGAGGAGGGGGAAGAGACAGCTTGGCCCACTGCTGAGGGTACACATGCTGCTTGCCTGTCATCCTTTCAGCGTGTATGGCCAGAGGAGGAGGAGGATCCTGAAAGTGATCTTCCTAGTGAGGACAGCCATGTGTTGCGTACAGGTACCCTGGCACACATGGCTGACTTCATGTTAGGATGCCTTTCTCGTGACCCTCGCGTTACATGCATTCTGGCCACTACGGATTACTGGGTGTACACACTGCTCGACCCACGGTATAAGGAGAACCTTTCCACTCTCATTCCCGAAGAGGAAAGGGGTTCCAGAATGATGCTATACCACAGGGCGCTGGTGGACAAACTGATGGTAAACTTCCCATCCGACAGCGCAAGTGGCAGAAGGCGCAGTTCCGAGGGCCAGGTAGCAGGGGAGGCGCAGAGATCAGGCAGCATGTACAGCGCAGGAAGGGGACCATTCTCCAAGGCCTTTGCCAGCTTTATGGCTCCCCAGCAAGACTGTGTCACCGGTCCCCAGTCAGGGCTGAGTTGGCGGGAGCACTGTAAAAGGATGGTGAGGGAGTACGTAGCCGATCGCACGACCGTCCTCGGTGACGCCTCTGCCCCCTACAACTACTGGGTGTCGAAGCTGGACACGTGGCCTGAACTCGCGCTGTATGCCCTGGAGGTGCTTGCTTGTCCTGCGGCTAGCGTCTTGTCAGAGAGGGTGTTTAGTGCGGCTGGGGGAATCATCACGGATAAGCGTACCCGCCTGTCAACCGACAGTGCCGACAGGCTTACACTCATCAAGATGAACAAAGCCTGGATTTCCCCAGACTTCTCTTCTTCACCAGCGGACAGCAGCGATAGCTAAGCAATACGTAGGCTGCACCCGCAGATGGAAGCATCGTTCTCTATCACCATCAAAAACGGGGACATTTTTGCTTCATCAATCTGTGTATAATATTCCTCCTCCTCCTCCTGCTCATCCTCCTGAAACCTCACATAATCACGCCGAACGGGCAATTTTTCTTAGGCCCACAAGGCTCAGTCATATAATTTTTATAAACAATTTTTATACGTTTCAATGCTCATTAAAGCGTTGAAACTTTCACCTGAACCAATTTTTATTTTAACTGGGCTGTCTCCAGGCCTAGTTACCAATTAAGCCACATTAACCAAAGCGATTAATGGGTTTCACCTGCCCTCTTGGTTGGGCATGGGCAATTTTTCTGAGGTACATTAGTACTGTTGGTACACCAATTTTTGGGGGCCCTCGCCTACAGTGTAATCCAATTAATTTTTAGCCCACCTGCATTAAAGCTGACGTTACATCAGCTGTGTTGGGCACTGCAATGGGATATATTTATGTACCGCCGGTGGGTTCCAGGGAGCCACCCATGCCGTGGGTCCACACGGAGTTGTAACTGCATGTGTCCATTTCTAAAGAACCCCAGTCTGACTGGGGCATGCAGTGTGGGCCAAAGCCCACTTGCATTAAACATGACATTACCTCAGCTGTGATGGGCACTGCAATGGGATACATTAATGTACAGCCGGTGGGTTCCAGGGAGCCACCCATGCTGTGGGTGCACACGGAATTCCCATTGCAGAGTTGTACCTGCCTGTGACTATTTATAAAAAACCGCAGTCTGACTGGGGCATGCAGACACCTTGACAGAATGAATAGTGTGTGGCACATAGGTTCCCCATTGCTATGCCCACGTGTGCAGCTCCTGATGGCGGTGGCACAGGATTATATTTCTCATTGCTTCTGTACAGCATTGTGGGCTATCGCCCCGCCCCTTTTAAAGAGGGTCGCTGCCTAGCCGTGCCAACCCTCTGCAGTGTGTGCCTGCGGTTCCTCCTCATGGCAGATGCACTTATAAATAGACATGAGTGTGGCGTGGCATGAGTGCAGCTGAAGGCTGCGCAGGGACAATTTGGTGTGCGCTGTGGACACTGGGTCGTGAGGGGGGGGGGGTTGGGCAGCATGTAACCCAGGAGAAGTGGCAGCGGAGTGTCATGCAGGCAGTGATTGTGCTTTGTTGGAGGTAGTGTGGTGCTTAGCTAAGGTATGCATTGCTAATGAGGGCTTTTCAGAAGTAAAAGTTGTTTGTCTCAGGATAATGGACCAAAAGGGGTTTTTCTACAATAGACATTTATGATCAATACAAAGCCTACCAGCTTGCATAATGCATTGCAATACCTCTTGCGCACTCGCTATGTACTCCACTAAGGGATTAAAGAACGATGCTCAATATCTCTTCTTAATTCCAACTACAGCAAGCAAAGAGAGCTGTTACAGGGAGAGGTTACCACTTTACAATGACCATGTTTTTGTATTTGCTATTTTTGTGTAGTATTTGTTCTTTTACAGCATCATAATATCACATACTAGTCATTGGCAATATTAGATACAACACAATTCTCTGCCTTACACAAGGCTGTCTGCCAGCAATGGTAGTTTTGATGACTTTAAAAATGTAATAGGTTGTCACTGGGGTCAGCATGTGAAAGGAAAGTGAAATGAGGGATGGAAAAATTCCAGCAGCCTAATGAGCAGATATTTGAAAGTCAACTTGACTACTGATGCATTTTACTTGACCCTCTAAGACATTGCGAGTCAACCCAACACATTGTGGGGGCCTCAAATGGGGCCACTGACTCCACATCACATTCAGCCAGAGCTAGGTCAGGGGGTAGGCAGACATTAAGTACTCCGCATGCATGACTTTTTTTACACATGTAATGTATTTGGTGATTTCTCCATATATTTTGTTTAACTAAAAACCAGGGAGCAGACTTTGCAACTTTCTAAAATCTGTTCTTGCTTTTGGTGAAATCCATTTGGAGGGAACTGCAGACTATCCACTCATCTTCTACTCAGCACTACAGCCCACATCTTTCTTCTGCGATTTATGGACACTGGAGTTCCACTTAATTTTGATTGCACTTTATTTGTAAATTTTACCTCCAACAATGCCTCAGCAGTGAATTTGGAAAAAAAACATCATATGGAGTGTTCACAAACCACCGACATAGAAAAAACTTAGACATACATAATGATACATAAAATATACATACCAGTTTTGCAAACAGGAAAACACCACAATCTCCCAATAACAGGGTAGGAAACAGAGCAGCCTATTTGGTTCTGTATCGTTAGACACCCTAAGTAGTGAACTGCAGCATTGGTGACTCATCCAAATCCTAGGGAAGGCAGCTGTGCCATATGACTATGCCTACCAGTTAGGGACGAACATCAGACTCATTAAGGCAGCATATAGCCCTTTGGCTGCCAGTTTGTCAAGACTGCTCTAAAAGTTGAATTAGAGTGTCAGGGCTCGAACCAGGAACCTCCTGCACTCCAAGCAATAGCCCTTCTTATTGAGCTTTCCAGGCCTTAGAACAAATCCCTCTGCATACTTTGACCTTGTTTTCCAGATCCTACTATCCAGCCCTTGTTCTGGCTCTGCCCATTCCTGATTAGAAGCCTCGGCCTGACACTCCTGTATCTGGTGATTATTGTGCTCTTTGCTTTGATCAAGCATCACCTCCTAAACCTGTTCCTCTCGTGTGAATGTGATTACTCGATAATGACTCCTGGCTTCCATCTGACTACGCTTCCTGCCTTATCCATTGGTACTGCAAACGTGACTACCTGGTAACGACACCTAGCTTCCTCCTGACTACTCTCCGGTCTTGCATGGCTACTACACCCAGCAGTTCTGTAAGTTATTTTTCTGTTTAACCCTAATTTTGATGTCTCTCTATCTTTACCAGTTAGTAAAAACAATTTAAAAAAATAATAATTTATTACTATTGGCACAATCCTACGAAAAATGCACCAGTTTCTTCTCTAGCACTTCATGCTCCAGCTTCCCGAACAGGGTGCATGCTCTGTTAATAAATCTATTGTAGAGGGAAAACCACGCCAAGTCAAACTAGAGTTGTGTTCTAGTTAGAAAAATGTTGGAACTCAGTTTTTTTTATTGTGGTTGACTAAAGTGGTTCAAAGACATCAGAGAGGGCATAATAATTTCCTACTACTTAATGCTTTTTGTTACAATGAAGTCAAACTTAATAACTGTCTCAATGTCACAACATCTTCCATAGTAAATGGCTGAGACAACATAATGAATCCATCAAAGCATTAAGGAAATACAAACTAAATCTCCCACTAATTTGCAATAAGAAATTATTGTGCCTCATTCTCAGCATTGTGCTACTTATTGACATTTGAACTTTTTTTGAAATTCCAAGAATTTATTGGATTTTTCAAAATAAAGGTTACAAGGTTTTATAACGAAAAACAGTATATGACCTTACATTTTATATGCCAGTGAAATATTAACTTTTGGGAGAAACAATGACAGAAAGCGGCCATATACTTACCATTGTACTGATACAAAAAGGCAGGTAGAAGCAAGACATGCAGACAACCAAAATGCTGAATAGAGGAGCATTGCACAGGTGCAAAGTGCTGATAAATAACCAGACACACACCTTAACCCCTTAAGGACCAAGCTGTTTTGTACCTTAAAGGCTTATTCACACGAGCGTATATCAGCCGGGTTTTCACGCCCGGCTGATACATGCTGCCCCTCTAATGCATTGGCTTACAATGCATCAGTGCACAGGGGCGTATTTCCGTGGTGGGAAAGCGCCCAAACGGGCACTTTCGCGTTAATGGCAGCAGCTGCATAGATTCCTATGGGAGCCTATGCTAGCTGCCAGAGAAAGGAGGTGGGAGTTTAGCGGTGCGACTGCTAAACTTCCTCCCCCTTCTCTTTTCCTCTCAGCCCCTTGCCGCTATGTGCAATGGGAGGGGGTGGAGCTAAACTTCCCCCTCCCCCTCCCATTGCTGACTGTGGACAAGAGGAGGGAGGACCAGGAGCTTAGCTCCACCCCATCCTGCCCCCTCTCATTGCAAACGGCCAGAGTGGAGGAGAGAAGAGGTGAGCTGGTCTAGGGGGAGGGAAGGGGGGATGTCTCCCAAGGCCCCACGGCATTGCGGTCTCGACGTATACGCACTGGGCCCTTTGCCATTCAGGCGTTTTTACGGCGCCAGCGGGCGCATGTAAAACGCTTATGTCCATGTAAATAGGCCCTAAGGACCAGGCACTTTTTAGGAATTTTACCAATGTGGTAGTTTTACTGCCCTAATTTTTTTCCTTTAGCTACTAAAACTATTTTTGCTGGGTTTTTTTCACTAACTTTTTTTCCCGTTTTTAGTTTTATAGGGGTAAAAAGCTAAAAAAAATAAATAATATTTTTTTAACATTTATAGTTTTTTGTTTTTTTTTTAATTAGTATATTTATGCAAAAAAAAGAAGGGGAATGGGTTCCTCATTTCAGACGTTTTGATATAATATGTATGGTTGGTTTTGGATTACAGGGCGCATACGGCAACGGCTTTGGGTTATTTTCTCTCTTATATATATATTGGTTTTTTTTTATTCATCAAGCCCTGGTGTGGCTTCAATAAAGATAGAATTCTTTTAAATTTATACATTAACGTATTTGGGTACCCTGTTTTGCGGCTACAACATATCATTTCTTGTTGTTTTGGAGTGGTTTCACACAAGCGTGTTTTGAAGCGTACATACACACGCACAAAAACACGCTTGTATTTACAACAATGCATTCCCTATGGTGTGTGCACATGTTTGTACTTTGCAGGTGCGTGCCTGCAGAGATAGGACATGCATGCACCATCGGGAATGCATGCATTGTTTTCAATGGAGCCGCGGCTGCTGCCGGCGGCTCCATTGAAAACAATGGTCTGCCGGCTCCCTGCATTCTTTTTCAGGGAAGGGCTTTACATATAAGCTTTTCCCTGAAAAAGAAAAATTTTAGTGTTAAAAAAAAATAAAAATGCAAGCATTCTCTTTAATAGAGCCACTGCTGCTGCCGGCGGCTCCATTGCAGACAATGGTCCGCTGGCACACCAGAATGGCTTTTCAGGGAAGGGCTTTACATATAAGCTCTTCCCTGAAAAAGAAAAATTTTTGTGTAAAAAAAAAAAATTACCTGTCCGCCGCTGCTGTGTCCCCCGCGGGGATGAAGAACACATCTGCTGCATGCGGGAGATGTTTCCTTCATCCCCACTAGTTAAAAGAATTCCCTGCTGCTACATCTGCCACATCTGAAGATGCAGCAGAGGAATTCTTCAATTCTCTACCGCAGCTGACATGTGTGAGGATTCTGCTGCCGGCAATTGATTTCAGGGAAGGGCTTTAAATATAAGCCCTTCCCTGAAAATCAAGAAAAATTGGTTTCAAAAACAACAAAAAAAAGATAC
This sequence comes from Eleutherodactylus coqui, assembly GCF_035609145.1. Classification (NCBI taxonomy): domain Eukaryota; kingdom Metazoa; phylum Chordata; class Amphibia; order Anura; family Eleutherodactylidae; genus Eleutherodactylus; species Eleutherodactylus coqui. Next base: position 114,303,080 of record NC_089845.1, on the reverse strand, counting down.
TCACCTCCCTTCAACTGCCGGAGCTCAGCCGTGTCTTCTCCTGCTGTCCCCTGCACTGTGGTGCTGATCTATCAGCGGGCGGGGATTTAAAATCCCCAGCTGCTGAAAGAGCTGAATGTGATTGGCTGAGGTGCTCAGCCAATCACAGGCAGCTCTCCCCGAATGAATGACGGGCAAGAGCTGCCACATGCAGATGTGTTCTTCATCCCCACGGGGGACACAGCAGCCGCTGACAGGTAAGTAAATTTTTTTTTACACTACTTTTAATTGGCTTTTCAGGGAATGGCTTATGAAGCCCTTCCCTGAAAAGCCATTCACGGCTGCCGGGCTCAGCGGCGACTTCTGCCGCTGTCCCCGACTCTGTAGCGCTGCTGAGCTATCAGCAGCCGTGGATTTTAAATCCCCCCCTGCTAGTAGCACTTCAGCCAACCACAATCAGAGCTACCAGCAGGCAGGGATTTTAAATTCCCGGCTGCTGATAGCTCAGAACTACAGAGCCGGGGACAGCTCCAGAAGTCGCGGCTGAGTCCCGGCAGCTGAAGGGAGGTATTTTTTTTTATTTAATACACTTTTTAAATGTCTTTTTAGGGAAGGGCTTATGAAGCCCTTCCCTAAAAAGCCATTGACGAGATGCCGGCAGCAGGATTCTCTACCGCAGCTGTCATGTGGGACAGCTGCGGTTGAGAATTGGAGAATTCCCTTTGCTGCATTTGCCACAGATGTGGCAGATGTAGCAGCAGGGAATTCTTTTAACTAGCAGGGGTAAAGGAAACATCTGCCACGGCAGCGGCGGAGAGGTAAGTAATTTTTATTTTTTTTTACACTAAAACTTTTCTTTTTCAGGTAAGGGCTTATATGTAAAGCCCTTCCCTGAAAAAGAATGCAGGGCTGCCAACAGAGCATTGTTTTCAATGGAGCCTCCGGCAGCAGCCGCGGCTTCATTGAAAACAAGCACACAGCTGTGTTCACGCGTGTTTTTGCTCATACCTACCGTAGGTGCGGACGTATGTCCGCACCTAAGTACGCACAAAAACATGCGTGTGTGAACGCACCCTTATTCTGTAATTTTTTTTTACTTATGCATGTAAATATTCTATTTACCATCTATGTCCCCCATGACGTCATATAAGACTTCTGGGGGACATTCACGTGTTTTTTTTTTATTTGACATTTTTCCACTGTAGCTGGGGCATCCATAGGAACCCCAGTTACAGGGAAAAACATCCCCTGTAGTGACCTTAGTCACTGGCAGAGCTAATCAGGATCTGCTAGGACCTTGTAGCTCTGCTGTGTCTGAGGTCACCCAGAGGTCACTGACTGTTGGCTCGCGTAGTGGAAGAAACATTTTCGCTTTCACTTGTTTAGTACATAGCGCTCATTGAGCACTGTGTACTAAATAAAGGAGGAGGCAGAAAGGGTTAAAACCCACTTCTCCCTCCGCCGTGTTATCAGCTGTGACTAACAGCTGATGACCCGTCCTGCTTCTGATTGATTGCAGAACAGGAGGCTTAAATCCCAGGCGTAATTTTACATACGGCTGGGCTTAAAACCCAGGATCAAGCGCCGTAAATTTACAGTGCTTGATCCGTAATGGGTTAAGTGCTATTTACACTGGATGATTATCACTTAAAATGTGTTTAAACGAACGAAAATGCGCAATAATTGTTACACCTAAATGCAAAAAAATAGTTTACTATTCAACCAGCATAAAAATCATCACTGAATCGCTGACTTTTCACTGTCTGTAAACGCTTCCCACTCAGCGCTTCACATAGAATGGGATGATTTGGTGAATCCTACACTGAGCAGGGGGTTGGACCAGATGACTGTGCAGGTCCCATCCAACTCTACCATTCTATGATTCTAGGATAGATCATTGTTTCCCATTTTCAGTCCTCCTAACATGTCATAGTTTGAGGATATCCTATAGGTATAGCACATGTGGCAATTTCTAAGACACTACAAAAAAATATATATCCCTGGCGCAATACTGAGGACGTCCTAAAAACATGGCCTGTTGGAGGTACATTAGGGCTAGAATTAAGAAGTACTGCCCCAAAACACCAAGGAAGTATGTATTCACAATTCCATTACCCTATACCACAAGGAAATCAAATATTAATTCCCTTCTTTATCCATGGCTGGTGGCATTAACTTCTCGAAGACACTAGATGACTAGTTTTCGAACATCCAAGATGGCCTCTGAAATTTTCTATAAAGCTAATGCATACTGTGCACTGCTCTCTGATTGGCTAGTGCTGATTATGTGAGCAGCACTGGCTAATCAGAGAGCAGATATAGTGCATTGGTAGTCTTAGTCAAAACAGTGCATTGGCCATCTTGGACAGCCCGAAAATGGGACCCAAAACCAGCAGATCAGATGTACAGCAAAGAAAAACAATTAGAAGTAATATCCAACCTGCAGCCTCCAGTCCTAGGACAGAAATTTGTCACGAAACCCAAGGATGACTTAAACATATCCACTACCTTAGACCACTAGTAAAGTCTGAATGAGTCTAGAATCTTTTTGCCCTTTTTTTGTTGTCAAATATATAGAATAGCATTGGAGAGTTGGAAGGGATCTCCAGGGTCATCTGTTTTAGCCTCCTACACAATGTAGGACAGACAGATATTTGTCCAGCCTCTGTTTGAAGACTTCCATTGAAGGACAACTCGCCACCTCCCACGGTAACCTGTTTCACTCATTCAACACCCTCACTGTCACAAAGTTTTTTCTAATATCAGATCTGTGTCTCCTCCCTTTCAGTTTCATCCCATTGCTTCTAGTCTTTACTTGTGCAAATTAGAATAGGGCTGATCCCTCTGCACTGTGACAGCCCTTCAGATATTTGTAGACCGCTATTAAGTCTCCTCTCAGCCTTTTTTTTTGCAAGCTAAATATGATGAAATGAGAGTGCCCACACATGGCAGAGTTTCAGCCCGCCAAGAAGCTTGGCCTCTGCCCACACTTCTGCCCAATTTATTCTTTGTATGCGACAGATAGCTGAACACCGCAATGGGAAAGCTTTCTGCGCCCTACCCAAGTCATTCAGTGTATTGGTGCCGGATAGCTAAAACACCGCAATGGGAAGTCTTTGTGCATCCACAGCATAGGCAGGCCCATGAAACTCAAAGACAGTATTACACATGAAGAAATCAGAGTGCCCACACATGGCAGAGTTTCACCCCACCAAGGATCTCGGCCCACACTTCTGCCCTAGTCATTCAGTGTATTTGTGCCAGATAGCTAAAACACCACAATGGGAAGTCTTTGTGCACCCACAGCATAGGCGAGCCCAGGAAAATCAAAGACAGTATTACACATTAAAAAAGTCAGAGTGCCCAAACATGGCAGAGTTTCACCCCGCCCAGGACCTCGGCCCACACTTCTGCCCAAGTCATTCAGTGTTTTTGTGCTAGACAGCTAAATACCACTATGGGAATCCTTTGTGCACCCACAGTATAGGCGGACCCCTGAAACTTTTCTGTTGCAAGAGTATAGGCGAACCCCTCAAACCTTTCAGTAGCAACAATATAGGCGGACCCCTCACACCTTTCAGTAGCAAGTGTATAGCCGAAGCCCTCAAACCTTTCAGTTGCAACTGTATAGGCGGACCCCTGAAACATTTCTGTAGCAAGAGTATAGGTGGACCCCTCAAACCTTTCAGTAGCAAGAGTATAGGCGGACCACTCAAACCTTTCAGTAGCAAATGTATAGGCGAACTCCTGAAACATTTCTGTTGCAAGAGTATAGGCAAATCCCTGAAACTTTTCTGTTGCAAGAGTATAGGCGAACCCCTCAAACCTTTTAGTAGTAAGTGTATCGACAAATCCCTGAAACATTTCTGTAGCAAGTGCATAAGCGAACCCCTCAAACCTTTCAGTAGTAAGCGTATAGGCGGACCCCTGAAATATTTCTGTTGCAAGAGAATTGGCGGTTCAGCATGATGACATACTATTTTAGGAGGAGGAGGAGTAAGATCCGAAAGTAATAGACCAAGCTACTTCTCCCCCTTTTTGGGGTTAGAGAGAGGATGCATATTTCTCCTGTTGCAGCTAAAAGAATGTTTAGGATCAGCTGCTTTCCACTGGTGGGGAAGAGTCTGGTGAAATCTTTATTAGTGTAAGCATGTCGGCGCTGGCAGTTGACAGGCGGGTACGCTTATCCGTGATGATCCCCCTGAGCTGCACTAAACACCCTCACTGACAAGACGCTAGCTGCAGGGCAGGCCAGAACTTCCAGGGTGTACAGCGCAAGTTTGTGCCATGTGTCCAGTTTTGACACCCAATAGTTGTATGGAGCAGAGGCATCATGGAGGACGGTGGTACAATCGGCTATGTACTCCCTCACCATCTTTTTACAGTGCTTCCTCCGACTCAGCCTTGACTGGGGACTGGTGACACAGTCTTGCTGGGGAGCCATAAAAGTGGCACATGCCTTGGAGAGTGTTCCCCTGCCTGCGCTGGACATGCTGCCTGATCCCCGTGCCTCCCCTGCTAGTTGGCCCTCTGAACTGCGTCTTCTGCCGCTAGCACTGTCTGATGGGAACTTTAGCATCACTTTTTCCACCAGGGCCCAGTGGTATTGCATCACTCTCATACCCCTTTCCTCTTCGGGAAAAGTTCTCCTTATACCGTGGGTCGAGAAGGGTGTACACCCAGTAATCTGTGTTGGCCAGAATGCGTCTAACGCAAGGGTCATGGGAAAGGCAGCCTAACAGGAAGTTAGCCCTGTGTGCCAGGGTCCCAGTATGCAACACATCGCTGTCTTAACTTTCAGGATCCTCCTCCTCCTCTTCAGCCCATACACGCTGAGCAGATGAAAGGCAAGGAGCATGGGTATCCTCTGCAGTGTGGCCAGCTGTCTCTTCCATCTCCTCCTCCTCCTCCTCCTTCTCCTCCTCCTCCAATACAAGCTGAGATATAGACGTGAGGGTGGTCTGGCTATCAAGCGACACACTGTTATCCCCCATCTGCTGTTCTAACCGCAAAGCATTAGCTTCTATGCTTAGCAGCGAACTTCTCAGCAGGCAAAACAGTGGGATGGTAACGCTAATGATGGCCGCATCGCCGCTCACCATATGAGTGGACTCCTCAAAGTTTCCGAGGATCTGGCAGATGTCTGCCATCCATGCTCACTCCACTGTAAAGAACTGTGCAGGCTGACTACCACTCTGCCGCCCATGTTGCAGCTGGCATTCCACAATTGCTCTACACTGCTGGTACAGCCTGGCCAACATGTGCAGCGTAGAATTCCAGCACGTGGGCACGTCATACAGCAGTCAGTGCTCTGGCAGCTGAAACCGACATTGCAGTGTCCTGAGAGTGGCAGCATCCGTGGTGGACTTGCGGAAATGTGCACAGACGCGATGCACCTTGCCGAGCAGGTCAGACAAGTGGGGGTAGTTTTTCAGAAACTGCTGAACCAGCAGATTGAAGACAAGGGCCAGGCATGCACGTGTGTGAGGCTGCCAAGCTGCAGAGCCACCACCAGATTACGGCCGTTGTTACAAATGACCATGCCCGGTTGGAGGCTCAGCGGCGAAAGCCAGAGGTCGGTCTGCTCTGTCAGACCCTGTAACAGCTGGGGGTCCATGTGCCTTTTGTCACCTAAGCTGATTAGTTTCAGCACGGCTTGCTGACGCTTGCCCACCGCTGTGCTGCCACACCACGCGCTACCTACTGCTGGCGACGTGCTCACACTTCTTAATTGAGAGGTAGAGGTTGTGGAGGGGGAGGAGGGGGGTTTGGAGGAAGTGGCATAATACACTGCAGATACCAGCTCCAAGGTAGGACCTACTACTCTTGGTGTGGGTAGCACGTTAGTGGTCCCAGCCTCCACCAAGTTCACTGTGAGGGAGATATAGTGGCCCAGCTCGCCAGTACTTGTCCACGTGTCCGTCGTTAAGTGGACCATCCCAGTAACTGCAATGTTGAGGGCACGGTTAATGTGCAGGAGACGTGCTGATGTAGGGCGGGGACGCACACTGGAAAAAATAGTGGCGACTAGGGACCGAGTAGCGCGGGACCGCCGCCACCATCATGTTTTTGAAAGCCTCCGTTTCCAAAAGCCTGTACGGCAGCATCTCCAGATTAATTTGGCAATGTGCACCTTTAAAGCTTGTGCATGCGGGTGGGTGGCGGCGTATTTCCGCTTTCGCTCCGCTTGTGTTAGCGACAGCTGAATGCTGCACTGAGAGACATTGCTGGATGGAGTGGAGGACTGTGGAGGTGAGGGTGTGGGTGCAGGCCGGGAGGTGCTCACGCCTGCGTCCTGGGAGGGGGATTGGATCTGTGTGGCAGGTTGTGGCACAGGGGAAGAGATAGTGGTGTGACCCGGAGGTGGTGAATGGCCTTCATCCCACCTTGTGGGGTGCTTGGCCATCATATGCCTGCACATGCTGGTGGTGGTGAGGCTGGTAGTGGTGGCTCCCCGGCTGATCTTGGTGAGACACAGGTTGCACACCTCTGTTCCTTGGTCATCCGTGCCCTCACTAAAAAACATCCACACCTTTGAACACCTAGCCCTCTGCGTGGAGGCTTGCTGCGAGGAGGTGCTTTGGGAAACAGTTGGGGGATTCTTTGCTCTGGCCCTGCCTCTCCCCCTGGCCATCCCACTGCCTCTTCCAACCTGTCCTGCTGCTGCACTTGCCTCTCCATCCTAAGCCCTGTCTTCAGTTGGCTTTGCAAGCCAGGTGGGGTCAGTCACCTCATCGTCCAGCAGCTCTTCCTCCGAATGCTCTGTGTGCTCCTCCCTCGGACTTACTGCCCTTACTACTACCTCACTTACATACTACTGTGTCTCATCATCCTCATCCACAAAAAGCTCTTGAGACAGTTGCCGGAAGTCCCCAGCCTCATCACCCGGACTCCAGGAACTTTCCAGATGTTGGGCATCGGTCATGACAAACTCCTCAGGTAAGAGGGGAACACTTTTTTCCCACTCAGGGCAGGGACCCAAAAACAGTTCCTGGGAGTCTGCCTGCTCAGAATGTCATTTTCATGGAGTGAGGAGGCTGGGAGAAAGGAGGAGCAGCAGCCAGAGGATTCAGAGTTGCAGTCCCTAGGCCGGGAGTAGTGGACTGCGTAGAAGACTGGGTGTTCGATACATTGCTGGACGCATTATCTGCCATCCACGACAGGACCTGCTTGCACTGCTCTGCTTGTAATAAAGGCCTACCACTCGGACCTGCAAATTGTGATATGAAGCTGGGGAGCCTAGATACTTGGCTCTCTCCTAATCCCAAAGCAGACGTCTGTGATTCCCCCTGCCCAGGAACTCGGCCTGTGTCCACACCCTCACTTGGACGTCCACGTCCTCGACCCTTACCCGTACTCCTCATCATGGCAGATTAAGGATAGAGCAGGGCCCAAATAAATTACCCCACTGTACAGCGCTGAGAACTGTGGCTAATTCACCATACACACAGACTTGTAGATAGCGGAGGCTCTATGCTGTGACTGGAAAAACATTAACCCACTGTATTGCACGGATAGTGCTGGTAACTGCGGCTACCTCAACCCCCCCCCCCCCCCCACCAACACCACCACCACCACCAAGGAAAGGGTATTGTGCGACACTCTGCACAGGGGCAGAAAACTATACAGCCAGTGGATAGTGCGAATAACTTTGGCTACTTCACCACACCCAAGAAAAGGGTATTGCAAGGCGCTCTGCACAGGGACAGAAAGCTATACAGCCAGTGTACAGTGCAAATAACTGTGGCTACTTCACCACACCCAAGGAAAGGGTATTGTGAGACGCTCTGCACAGGGGCAGAAAACTATACCGCCAGTGGATAGTGCGAATAACTGCGGCTACTTCCCCGCACCCAAGGAAACTGTATTGTGAGACGCTCTGCACAGGGGCAGAAAATCATACAGCCAGTGGATAGTGCAAATAACTGCGGCTACTTCACCGCACGCAAGGAAACGGTATTGTGAGACGCTCTGCACAGTGGCAGAGCTGAAATGGTTTGCAGTGGCCAAGGAAATATTAGAGTACTGTATTTAGCGAAGAGACCTCTGCCTAATGCACTGCAGACACAGAACGGTATAACTGAAATGGTTTGCAGTGTCGCAGGAAATATTAGAGTACTGTGTTTAGCGATGAGACCTCTGCCTAATGCACTGCACACTGAGAATGGTATAGGTAAAATGCTCTGCACAGGCCTTTAAAAAAAAAAGGGTGCACTACTGCTCCCAGCCAGCCACAACTATAATGCGCATGGTGAGGAGTAGCCCTAAGAAGGACCGTTGGGGTTCTTGACAAGATTATCCTACACTAACACTTTCCCTGTATAAGCATCAGCACTTTCTCCAGACACTGCCAGCATGCATCTGAGGCGAGCCGCGGGCGGGACCAGTTTAAGTACTCGGCGGTCACTCACTGCTGTTGGCGGGTAGAGGGCTGGCACGTCACAGCAGGAAGTGGTAATGCCTTCCCTGCATGTTTATTGGCTAGAAAATGGCACTAAACATGTGAGGAAGGGAAATGAAATTGACTCGAGTACTGCATGGTGTTCTTCTCGAGTAACGAGCATCTCGAGTACCCCAATACTCGAACGAGTATCAAGCTCGGACGAGTGTGCTCGCTTATCTCTAGTAGATACCAATGCAGATATAATTTGGGTAAACATCTATACTTGTCAAGCTGAGGGTGGATAAGGCAAAGTCCAGTGAGGCACAGTTATTAGCAAAAACGCAACTTTTTTTGTATTATGTGGGAACATGGCAAAATTCGAATAAGGTTATGCTGACATCATTTGTCTTATTCATACTGTTACTCAAGGGTCCACCTACAACTGCAGCCAGCTAGAAACAAAAGGTTGTTCTCACATTTCAAGATCTCTTTCTGTATATCAGTTTTCCCTGTAAGCATATGTAAGAAACAAACTAATATAATAAAACATTAAAGTGCAATAAAATCAACACCTTTCGATGCTTGTATTAGCCACGAGATTTACCATTTGGAATTGTAAAGAATATAACATGTGCTTTGTATGCTTATTCATAAAGCACATTATAATAATAAAGCCATCGGTACTTACTTGTTTTTATAGGCAATTTTCAATAAGATTCATTATATCCATCATTCAGTACATGCAATTCTGAAAACAGAAGCTAAAGTGCTGTGCGTTAAATCGGAATTTGCACTTGATGGAAGTGAATATAATTATTGATGCTATAATACAAGCCTTCTCATCCACTCTTTCCTATGAAGAGTACCATGGTAAAGCAGCAGAAGGGCCACGCATGAACAATAGTCATTTTAATGTGCAGTAGAGCTGACATGAGAGGATAAGGATACAGTGTGAATTAGAACTCTTAAACACTGGTAGAATATGAAAAGAACTCTTCAGGCTGCTTCTTGGACTCTAGTCCTTTACAATTCTTAAAGTGGCAGTGGTCTCCTACCTATGGCACTTCAGCATTGTAATGTATTAGAAAGCCTATAAAGCTCAGCCAAAAGCTGAACTTCATAGGTCACCATAGTTGGCAGACCCTAAGGCTATATTCAAGCCTTTGAGGGCCATGGCAACCCATTGGGACCCAATCACATCCTTCTGTTAGCCTTTTACATGGCATATAAAGAGTCAAACACCGGGGATCCAAGGTTTCTTATGTCCCTGATGTTAGAACAAGTGCCCAGCTGTCATCCACGCAAGGCTTATAATGCAGCAATGTCAAAAGGCGGCACTGTAGAATAAAGCCCCATAACGGTCGCCATTAAACGACATATAGAGGCTCATTAGGGGGTATAAGGTTATATATCAAGGGCATTGCGTTCAAGTTCTTCAAGGGAACCTGTCACCTCACTACAGCACCATAAACTAAGTTATGGTTCAAAGTTTTTTATGACATACCATTAAGTTCCATTTTCTGCCACATGACAGTGTTGGGTGTCTCGTTTACAGTTTTATGCTGTGTGGGTGACCAATGCTTTTTTTCTTGCACATGTAACCAAGTTCAACAAATTTTCTGCACCACTCATAAATTTGCTTCTCACAAGGTGGCTGTTCTTGGAATCAACACAGAGTTCACGTTGCCCTTATATAATAAATTTGCACTTAGCAAACTCAAGCACACAAGATGATTCCTCATGAGGTGTCGCTATTTTTCTATAAACTGTAAAGAACAAGAAACGGCGCTCCAGTGTGGCAGCGGATGGAACTTATTGGTATGTAGAGATGAGCGAACGTGTTCTTCCGAGCTTGATATTCGTGCGAATATTAGGGTGTTCGGGATGTTCGTTATTCGTAACGAACACCATGCGGTGTTCTGGTTATTTTCACTTCCTTCCCTGAGACGTTAGCGCGCTTTTCTGGCCAATTGAAAGACAGGGAAGGCATTACAACTTCCCCCTGTGACGTTCAAGCCCTATACCACCCCCCTGCTGTGAGTGGCTGGGAAGATCAGGTGTCACCCGAACATAAAAGTCGGCCTCTCCCGCGGTTCGCCTCAGATGCCGTGTGATTTAGATGAGGGACAGTGCTGTTTGTACCGGAGCTGCTGTAGGGAAAGAATTGGTAGTTAGTGTAGGCTTCAAGACCCCCAAAAGGTCCTTATTAGGGCCACTGATAGCTGTGTGTTGGCTGCTGTTAGCAGTGGCAATTTTTTTTTCCTCAAAATCGCCTCTGCAGACCGTTGCACCTGGCATTAGGGACAGAAGTGCTGCATAGGCAGGGAGAGTGTTAGGAGTGAGTGTAGCCTTCAAGAACCTCAACGGTCCTTTCTAGGGCCATATTTATCCGTGTGCAGTACTGTCCAGGCTGCTGTTAGCTGTGCTGCATTTTTTTTTTGCTTCTCAAAATCGCTTCTGCAGAGCATTGCACCCTCCATTGATACTGCAGGGAAAGAATTGTATAGGCAGGGCCACAACACAGTTATTATTCATTGAATATATGCAGTGCTGCCTTTTGCTTGTAAAACAAGTGAAAATAATTCTATTTGTCCGGCCTCTGTCCGTCCTAAGGGCGGTGGACACGTGTCGGCTGCGTGTGACACCTTTAAAAATCATACGCACCCAGCTACGTTTTACTCCTGGCTTCGCCATTTGCTTTCCTTAATTGGGAAAAAAAATACCTGCTCTGCCACAGTTAATAACTCTGCTACCCTCACGTTCTGTGACACATTAGCAGGGACACAGCACAGTTATTAAACTTCTCATGTTCATAGAATATACGCAGTGCTGCCTTTTGGTGCCAAAAAACGGAAAATAATTCTATTTGTCCTGCCTCTGTCCGTCCTAAGGGCGGTGGACACGTGTCGGCTGCGTGTGACCCCTTTAAAAATCATACGCACCCAGCTACGTTTTACTCCTGGCTTCGCCATTTGCTTTCCTTAATTGGGAAAAAAAATACCTGCTCTGCCACAGTTAATAACTCTGCTACCCTCACGTTCTGTGACACATTAGCAGGGACACAGCACAGTTATTAAACTTCTCATGTTCATAGAATATACGCAGTGCTGCCTTTTGGTGCCAAAAAACGAAAAATAATTCTATTTGTCCGGCCTCTGTCCGTCCTAAGGGCGGTGGACACGTGTCGGCTGCGTGTGACACCTTTAAAAATCATACGCACCCAGCTACGTTTTACTCCTGGCTTCGCCATTTGCTTTCCTTAATTGGGAAAAAAAATACCTGCTCTGCCACAGTTAATAACTCTGCTACCCTCACGTTCTGTGACACATTAGCAGGGACACAGCACAGTTATTAAACTTCTCATGTTCATAGAATATACGCAGTGCTGCCTTTTGGTGCCAAAAAACGGAAAATAATTCTATTTGTCCGGCCTCTGTCCGTCCTAAGGGCGGTGGACACGTGTCGGCTGCGTGTGACACCTTTAAAAATCATACGCACCCAGCTACGTTTTACTCCTGGCTTCGCCATTTGCTTTCCTTAATTGGGAAAAAAAATACCTGCTCTGCCACAGTTAATAACTCTGCTACCATCACGTTCTGTGACACATTAGCAGGAAAACAGCACAGTTATTAAACTTAGATTATTCATTCACTAGAGGCAGTGGGGCCTTTCGTTTTCAAAAAAGGGAAAAAATTATATTTGGCCTGCAGTCTTGCGCCAATTTATTTCCTGCCTGTGAAATCAAATCACTGGTAATACAGCATGCTGAGGGGTAGGGGTAGGCCTAGAGGACGTGGACGCGGCCGAGGACGCGGAGGGCCAAGTCAGGGTGTGGGCACAGGCCAAGCTCCTGATCCAGGTGTGTCGCAGCCGACTGCTGCGCGATTAGGAGAGAGGAACGTTTCTGGCGTCCCCACATTCATCGCCCAATTAATGGGTCCACGCGGGAGACGGTTATTAGAAAATGAGCAGTGTGAGCAGGTCCTGTCCTGGATGGCAGAAAGTGCTTCGAGCAACCTATCGTCTACCCGCAGTTCTGCGCCGTCCACTGCTGCCAATCCGAATCCTCTGTCTGCTGCTCCTCCTTCCTCCCAGCCTCCTCACTCCACTACAATAACACCTGCTCAGGAGCGGGAACACTCCCAGGAACTGTTCTCGGGCCCCTGCTTAGATTGGGCAGCAGCGGTTCCTCTCCCACCAGAGGAGTTTATCGTCACTGATGCCCAACCATTCGAAAGTTCCCGGGGTCCGGGGGAAGAGGCTGGGGACTTCCGCCAACTGTCTCAACAACTTTCTGTGGGTGAGGAGGACGATGACGATCAGACACAGTTGTCTTGCAGTGAGGTAGTAGTAAGGGCAGTAAGTCCGAGGGAGCAGCGCACAGAGGATTTGGAGGAAGAGCAGCAGGACGATGAGGTGACTGACCCCACCTGGTGTGCAACGCTTACTCAGGAGGACAGGTCTTCAGAGGGGGAGTCAAGGGCATCAGCAGGGCAGGTTGCAAGAGGCAGTGCGGTGCCCAGGGGTAGAGGCAGGGCCAGACCGAATAATCCACCAACTGTTTCCCAAAGGGCCCCCTCGCGCCATGCCACCCTGCAGAGGCCGAGGTGCTCTAAGGTCTGGCAGTTTTTCACAGAGACGCCTGACGACCGACGAACAGTGGTGTGCAACCTTTGTCGCGCAAAGCTCAGCCGGGGAGCCAACACCAACAGCCTCACCACCACCACCATGCGCAGACATATGATGGCCAAGCACCCCGCAAGGTGGGACGAAGGCCGTTCAGCGCCTCCGGTTTGCACCCCTGCCTCTCCCCCTGTGCCCCAACCTGCCACTGAGATGCAACCCCCCTCTCAGGACACAGGCACTACCGTCTCCTGGCCTGCACCCACACCCTCACCTCCGCTGTCTTCGGCCCCATCCAGCAGTGTAGCTCAGCGCACCGTCCAGCCGTCGCTTGCGCAACTGTTGGAGCGCAAGCGCAAGTACGCCGCCACGCACCCGCACGCTCAAACGTTAACCGTCCGCATAGCAAAATTCATCAGCCTTGAGATGCTGCCGTATAGGGTTGTGGAAACGGAGTCCTTCAAAAGTATCATGGAGGCGGCGGCCCCGCGCTACTCAGTTCCCAGTCGCCACTACTTTTCCCGATGTGCCGTCCCAGCCCTGCACGACCACGTCTCCCGCAACATTGTACGCGCCCTCACCAATGCGGTTACTGCCACGGTCCACTTAACTACGGACACGTGGACAAGCACAGGCGGGCAGGGCCACTACATCTCCCTGACGGCACATTGGGTGAATTTAGTGGAGGCTGGGACAGAGTCAGAGCCCGGGACCGCTCACGTCCTACCCACCCCCAGAATTGCGGGCCCCAGCTCTGTGGTGGTATCTGCGGAGGTGTATGCTTCCTCCACTAAAGCACCCTCCTCCTCCTCCTCCTCCTCCTCCTCTGTCTCGCAATCAAGATGTGTTAGCAGCAGCATGTCGCCAGCAGTCGGTGTCGCGCGGTGTGGCAGCACAGCGGTGGGCAAGCGTCAGCAGGCCGTGCTGAAACTACTCAGCTTAGGCGATAAGAGGCACACGGCCCACGAACTGCTGCAGGGTCTGACACAGCAGACCGACCGCTGGCTTGCGCCGCTGAGCCTCCAACCGGGCATGGTCGTGTGTGACAACGGCCGTAACCTGGTGGCGGCTCTGCAGCTCGGCAGCCTCACGCACGTGCCATGCCTGGCCCACGTCTTTAATTTGGTGGTTCAGCGCTTTCTGAAAAGCTACCCACGCTTGTCAGACCTGCTCGGAAAGGCGCGCCGGCTCTGCGCACATTTTCGCAAGTCCCACACGGACGCTGCCACCCTGCGCACCCTGCAACATCACTTTAAGCTGCCAGTGCACCGACTGCTGTGCGACGTGCCCACACGGTGGAACTCTACGCTCCACATGTTGGCCAGGCTCTATGAACAACGTAGAGCTATAGTCGAATACCAACTCCAACATGGGCGGCGCAGTGGGAGTCAGCCTCCTCAATTCCTTTCAGAAGAGTGGGCCTGGTTGGCAGACATCTGCCATGTCCTTGGTAATTTTGAGGAGTCTACCCAGGTGGTGAGCGGCGATGCTACAATCATTAGCGTCACCATTCCTCTGCTATGCATCTTGAGAAATTCCCTGCAAACCATAAAGGCAGCTGCTTTGCGCTCGGAAACGGGGGCGGGGGAAGACAGTATGCCGCTGGATAGTCAGGGCACCCTCCTGTCTATTTCTCAGCGCGTACAGGAGGAGGAGGAGGAGCATGAGGAGGATGAGGAGGAGGGGGAAGAGACAGCTTGGGCCGCTGCTGACGGTACACCGGCTGATTGCCTGTCATCCTTTCAGCGTGTATGGCCTGAGGAGGAGGAGGAGGAGGAGGAGGAGGATCCTGAAAGTGATCTTCCTAGTTAAGACAGCCATGTGTTGCGTACAGGTCCCCTGGCACACATGGCTGACTTCATGTTAGGATGCCTTTCTCGTGACCCTCGCGTTGCACGCATTCTGGCCACGACGGATTACTGGGTGTACACACTGCTCGATCCACGGTATAAGGAGAACCTGCCCACTCTGATTCCCGAAGAGGAAAGGGGTTCGAGAGTGTTGCTATACCACAGGACCCTTGCGGACAAGCTGATGGTAAAATTCCCAGCCGACAGCGCTAGTGGCAGAAGGCGCAGTACCGAGGGCAAGGTAGCAGGGGATGTGCGTAGATCGAGCAGCATGTACATCCCAGGCAGTGCAACAGTCTTTAAGGGCCTGGCCAGCTTTATGGCTCCCCACCAAGACTGTGTCACCGCTCCCCAGTCACGGCTGAGTCGGCGGGAGCACTGTAAAAGGATGGTGAGGGAGTACGTAGCGGATCGCACGACCATCCTTGGTGACGCCTCTGCCCCCTACAACTACTGGGTGTCGAAGCTGGACACGTGGCCTGAACTAGCGCTGTATGCCCTGGAGGTGCTTGCTTGTCCTGCGGCTAGCGTCTTGTCGGAGAGGGTGTTTAGAGTGGCTGGGGGAATCATCACAGATAAGCGTAGCCGCTTGTCAACCGACAGTGCCGACAGGCTAACACTCATCAAGATGAACAAAGGCTGGATTTCCCCAGACTTCTGTTCTCCACCAGCGGACAGCAGCAATACGTAAGCAATACGTAGGCTGCACCCGCGGATGGAAGCTACGTTCTCTCTCACCATCCAAAACGGGGACATTTCTGCTTCATCAATCTGTGTCTAATATTCCTCCTCCTGCTCCTCCTCCTGAAACCTCACGTAATCACGCTGAACGGGCAATTTTTCTTAGGGCCACAAGGCTCACTCAAATAATTTTTCTGAACAATTTTTATAAGTTTCAATGCGCTTAAAAGCGTTGGAACTTTAACTTGAACCAATTTTTCGTTACACTGGGCTGCCTCCAGGCCTAGTTACCACTTAAGCCACATTAACCAAAGCGATTCACCTGCCATCTTGGTTGGGCATGGCCAATTTTTACTGAGGTACATTAGTACTGTTGGTACACCAAATTTTTGGGGCCCTCACCTACAGTGTAATCATAGCAATTTGTATGTTCTTCGCCTGCACTCATGGTACAGAAAGGTGTGTGGGGTTGGCCTACACTTTAGCTACATAAATGTAACTTGGGCCTTGTCTATACTAAGGCTACTGAAATGGAACTAAGACTGCGCTCCCGCTATACTGCTGCTTCGGAATTGTTACTGGGGCCTGTCTTGAGTGCTACTATTGCTGACATGGAACGAAGACTGCGCTCCCGCTATACTGCTGCTTCGGAATTGTTACTGGGGCCTGTCTTGAGTGCTACTATTGCTGACATGGAACGAAGACTGCGCTCCCGCTATACTGCTGCTTCGGAATTGTTACTGGGGCCTGTCTTGAGTGCTACTATTGCTGACATGGAACGAAGACTGCGCTCCCGCTATACTGCTGCTTCGGAATTGTTACTGGGGCCTGTCTTGAGTGCTACTATTGCTGACATGGAACGAAGACTGCGCTCCCGCTATACTGCTGCTAGTGATATGTTAGTGGGGCCTGTCCTAATGCTACGGCTGAAATGTTACGAATTCTGGCCTCTGCCTATACCGCTGCTAATGGTATGTCTCTGGGGTGTGGAAACAGAGGCTTCCCAAAGACATGATGGCGGCGAGGCCATTTCCCACCAACGCGGTTACTGTAAAGGTGCATATAACCACGGACACGTGGAGAGGACACGTAGTGCCTCAAAAACATCCCCCTCCTCCTCCAACAGGGAAAACATTCTTGGCAAATGTCT
Source organism: Eleutherodactylus coqui (assembly GCF_035609145.1). NCBI lineage: Eukaryota > Metazoa > Chordata > Amphibia > Anura > Eleutherodactylidae > Eleutherodactylus > Eleutherodactylus coqui. Next base: position 114,286,414 of record NC_089845.1, on the reverse strand, counting down.
TTGCATTGGTTCGTCTGGTGGCAGTCCAAGAATTTCACCTTTACCGACACAACGAGAGCCCCCACACCATCCCCCCGCCACGGCCCACTTAATCCTGGCCGCATTCCGAAAACCAACAAAATACAACCGTGCTACTAGGTCCGCAGTCACCACCACATTACCACCAACGCGGTTACTGTAAAGGTGCATATAACCACGGACACGTGGAGAGGACACGTAGTGCCTCAAAAACATCCCCCTCCTCCTCCAACAGGGAAAACATTCTTGGCAAATGTCTTTGCATTGGTTCGTCTGGTGGCAGTCCAAGAATTTCACCTTTACCGACACAACGAGAGCCCCCACACCATCCCCCCGCCACGGCCCACTTAATCCTGCCCACATTCCGAAAACCAACAAAATACAACCGTGCTACTAGGTCCTCAGTCACCACCACATTACCACCAACGCAGTTACTGTTAAGGTACATATTACCAGTCTGACTGGGGCATGCAGACACCTTGACAGAATGAATAGTGTGTGGCACATAGGTTCCCCATTGCTATGCCCATGTGTGCAGCTCCTGATGGCGGTGGCACAGGATTCTATTTCTCATTGCTTCTGTACAGCATTGTGGGCTATCGCCCCGCCCCTTTTAAAGAGGGCCGCTGCCTAGCCATGCCAACCCTCTGCAGTGTGTGCCTGCGGTTCCTCCTCATGGCAGACGCACTTCTAAATAGACATGAGTGTGGCGTGGCATGAGGGCAGCTGAAGGCTGCGCAGGGACACTTTGGTGTGCGCTGTGGGGGGGAGGGGGGGCGGTTGGTCAGCATGTAACCCAGGAGAAGTGGCAGCGGAGTGTCATCCAGGCAGTGATTGTGCTTTGTTGTAGCTAGTGTGGTGCTTAGCAAAGGTATGCCATGCTAATGAGGGCTTTTCAGAAGTAAAAGTTGTTGGGAGGGGGGGGGGCCCACTCTTGCCGGTATTGTGGCTTAATAGTGGGACCTGTGAACTTGAGATGCAGCCCAACATGTAGCCCCTCGCCTGCCCTATCCGTTTCTGTGTCATTCCCATCACTTTCTTGAATTGCCCAGATTTTCACACATGAAAACCTTAGCGAGCATCGGCGAAATACAAAAATGCTCTGGTCGCCCATTGACTTCAATGGGGTTCGTTGTTCGAAACGAACCCTCGAGCATCGCGGGAAGTTCGTTCCGAATAACGAACACCCGAACATTTTGGTGTTCGCTCATCTCTATTGGTATGTCATAAAAAACGTTGAATCATAACTTAGTTTATGGTGCTGTAGGGAGGTGACAGGTTCCCTTTAAGAACTTGAAAGGAATGCCCTTGATATATATACATTGAACCTTGTTCTTCTCAGTGATGTGTCGATTTGCAGAGCAGGAAAGAGGAATCCCCGTGGCTGAATGGTTCCATCTGTGGACGGAACTGAATAGCACAGAGTGGATCCTATTGACTATAGTAGGGTCCGCCCGATGTCTCCCCGGCCTTTGGATGGAAGAAATAGTGATGCAATGTGGCAGCACTTTTTCTTCCGGTATTTTTAGCTGGGTCTGCGATGGACCCTTCAGCCAAGGGTTCTGATGCAGATATGAAACCACCCTATTTTGTTACCTTACCAAGCTATCGATGGGTATTTAATTATCATCAGAATTACTGACTCCAGTTTTCTCGCAGCTTTTCTTACCTTCTCCAATTAAAAGATGCTACAAATTTGTCAAACGCACAATGTTAAATGAATTTAGATGTTAAATTAATGTTCGATAAATTTATCTGAACTTTAAATATACATAGAGATGTGCAATCATGGTGTACACTACACAGCTAATAGTGCAAGATTACACAAACGTTTTGCCCCTTTTTAAAAAGTTGTATGTTGAAAATTCTCTAAAAATTTCCCTCCACTCAAACCCTGCCCCCTTTTCTTGATACTTTTATTGGTTGCTTAGATGCACTTTCAACTTTGATAGCGGCATCTAAATAGTTAATGGCTGCAATCAAAGCTACTTCCGATGGTTGTTGCAGGTGGGTAGCAGCTGTCAGAAACAGCTGACACCCACTGGGTATGGAGCAGGCATGGTTTCTGACCCTACTGCAAACACAACCGCAACTGCCCTCTTATGCATTTATAATGTGTGGTCCTTATGGGGTTAAAATCGAATTGATCTGTTTCACACAGAGTTTTTCATGGTATTTTAAACTGCATTTATTCCATAATCTTTTTTTTTTCCTTTTTTGTATTCAGATGTTAATTTAAAGTGTGCCTGAGCTTTCAAAAAAATTTAAAGGCAGACCAGACCCTTCTCACTGGTCACTGTTTTTTTTTGCTGTTTATACCCAATTTGAGCTCCATTAATTAAGTTTCTGCTGCCCTGCTATTTGCAATCTACTTACAGGTGTACGCGGGGGGGGGGGGGGGGGTGAGCTTAGCCCGCCATTCTACCAGTACTGTTCTATCCTGGACATTCCCCCCACACTTTCAATGCTGCCTTGCATAGCTCTGCTTCAATCAGCTGTAAGGCAGCATCTAAATGCCCACTGCCCTGTTGCATGCAGCAACTGGAAGTGTCTACATGTCCCTGTTGCAAGAAAAGCCAAATGCCTAACAACAGGCAGTGGATTGCAAAGCTGTTGTGATGGAGACCCCTAGTGGCACCCACTTCAAACTTGATTTTCAGTGATAAAAAAAAATTGATGCAACTATATGACAAGACTGATGACACACACATAGGCTGTTGGATGAGCAGTAAAATTAATGTCCATTTAAAGTCTAAACTGAAATATAAAACTGACTACTTAGATTGTGTTTTGGATTGGGACTTTTTGGGGATTTTTTTTGGTCAGTGTTTTTTTCAAAACGCAGCATACTTTAATAATTTACAGCTAATAATGAATATCCACTGTGGCAATGTCTGCGTGGGGGTAGGGTTGGCGACAACACAGCGGCTCACTCAGTCCAGGCAAAAGACCAAATTACTTTTATTTTCTTCCAAATTCAGTGCAAACACATCAGCCACTGGCAACACATACACTTAGTGCTATAAAAAATAATAAACGCTTGTCCGTCAAGGCGCTACTTAAACAGTAGCTCCTCACTAACTACTATACCGTGGATTAGCACCACTACTTGTACCCCAGGCGTCCTCTGGGGGAGTAGCTCCAGCTCCCTCTCAGAGCCTTGCCTAGCTCTGGCATCCAGCTTGCAGCTTGAAAATGAATGTGTCTGGAGTTTTTAGCTCCTTGAGACAGACCCACACAGTTGTCCCTGCTGATTAGCACACATTCAGTACGCAGAAGGTCTTGTTACAGGCCGTGCATTACTTTTATCAGAAGATAGCTACACACATACAGCACCCAACAGAGGCTATACAGCAGCATACAAAGGTCATACAGCCTCCATGTACATGGCTCTGCTATGTGCATGAGGCTTAGGACAGGAACAGATGGGTGCATGCACTAATATGCTCGACGCTATGGAGTGTATTAGCGCATGAACCAGTTTTTTTAGGAGGGGGAAATTGTTCAGTGCATGCAAGTTTAAAAAAAAAGACGAATGATAGGTCCTGCCTTATGTTTTTTGCACATAGGCAAACTACATGTGAGAAACATAGAACAAGTCCTTTTTTTCTCGGGCGTAGCATTCATGTGCAAGAATCCTGATAGTGAAAACAAAACCATTGAAATCAATGGCTTTGTCCTGTTATGCGGCCGTCATTTTCACAGCCAGATAATGGGACTAAAACAAGTCCATGGGTTTAACCCTTTCCAATCCAATTTGTATCCTGGTTTTCCTAGGGAGCTTACTGTTATTCTGCCATTATATAACGGCGCTATCTGCTGGCTAAAGCCAGTACTGCATGAGGTGACACGTTGGATAGGCTCCGACAGCAGAGAGGCTGGCAATATACAGTAAGAGAACCCCGACGGACGTCTTCCAACATCGGAGCTGTACAGCCTTAAATCATAATGTCTTCAGAGGTGAGACAGTGGATTGGAAAGGGTTAAACCCTTAAAGATGGACATGGATGAAATCCCATTAGTCGGAAGATGGGCCATTAAAATGTTTTCCTTTAGAGTCCATTGGTGGTGGAATATATGCAGAATACATCTTGTTGGACTGCGAAATCTCCTTTTGGAAAGACTACAAAACATTTTCTTCATGTTCTTTTCTTTTGACTCTGCTTTTCGCTTTCCAGACTTCGATGATTAAACACAGGATATGTCATCAGAAAGAAGCACATTATTTGTTTTCAATTGTCTCCTTCCTAATAAAACTACAACTGAGCTGGCACATTAGTCACTGTGGCACCAGTCCAACGAATCTTAAGTTCAATACACTTGAAATGATAGACACTAAATCAAGTCTACAAAGGAAGCAGGACTATTTCTATGGCTATTTGTCATGGATTCAGATTTTATTTTTCAGGATAGGCAAGTTAATGCAAAAAATACTATAGAATTCTGCGCTCCATCGACAACACTAAACTGCTAGCCCATAGGAGCGGGAAATATTCTCATGGGAACACAGACCTAGACCTTGAACACAAAAAGTATTCATTTTTGGTCAATTCACTAAAAAAATAAATTTCCCACATTTTAAGCACATACCGTAACCCCTTGACATACTATATAAGGGCTTAAACAGACGACCGCGTATGAAACTCATGCCCGTAAAACATGACGAAGCAAACCCATTGATTTCAATGTGTTCGTTTGCATGAGCGTGTTTGGTGCACTAGAAAAGATAGGTCCTGCCCTATCTTTCTGTGTTTTACGCAGCAAGCTGCCATAGAAGTCTATGACAGGGTGAAAAAAGAATCAAGGTGAAGGGTGCGACCCTGTGGACAATGCAGGAAAAGAAGATAGCTGGCCCATATTATGCTTTAAATTGCCATCCTTTTGCACGGAAAAGGAGTATCCCGCGTGCCTGGGAACTGGCATTGTGAACGCAAAAATTATAGTACTGTGCGCTGGCACGCACATAACAGGTTGATTATTGCCATCGCTAAACCTTGCTCATGGGCTACCATTCTCCATCCAAGTGAACTAGCAGTGCCTGCGCAAATACACACCATCTTTGCGCAGACATATACGCAAAAAAGACTCCTTCACGATGCAAAATTATCGTGCTAACGTGCGTATTTGCACTTACGCTCGTGTGAGGCCACCCAAAGTCCTAGTTTCACATGAGCGTATGTGTAAAGTGCTGCGTGTATAATGCAGCTTTTTACCGCTGTTTGAGCCAGCGTTTTGCTGCATATGGCAGCTATTTTGGACTATGCATGACAGCGTATCTCACGCACGCTGTCATACTCAGTATTCGTAGTTTCTTTTTTTAAATTTCCTGCTCTGATGCTGAGCGATGTTGCCTATAAACACCGCAGATATGCAATGTAATTTGCATATGCACACCGTTTATTACATGCCCATAGAGAACAATAGGGCTTTATCACGCATAATACGCAGTAAAATAAAACATGCTGCGTTCTTTTTTACACTCGCATTATACACAATGTATATACGCAAATGTGAATGGATCACTGAAAATTAATGTACTTTCATTGGATCCATTCATCACATCTTGCGCGCAATACGCCATTAAATTACGATTGTGTGAACCTACCCTAAGACTTATGATGAAAGCAAATTGTTACGTGTGCTGCTGAGACATGTTGTACTATTGTGATTCCAGCAGCACAGCACTCTCAGGGTTAATGATTGAGCTGGCTGGGTGTGGTACTGTCTGCTATCCAATCCCCTGGATCTGTGCTCACATATAAACCCAGCTCCTGGTTAGTCTGTATGGCCCTCAGGTGAGTAGTCATGAATGCTTGTCTGGTGAAGTTTGCAGTGTGACTTGGTTCATGTCCGTTTGTACGTTTAAATTCTGTCAGTTTTGTGTTAGTTTGCTGTGTGTCCTGCAATTTGTGTTGTGTCCTGTTGCAGCATGCGTTGTGAACGGTGTTCGGTTCTGCTGGACTCCTGGTTAGTGTAGGGACTAGCAGTATAACCAGGAGCCGTGAAGTGGCCTGCTAGCTTTCAACATCTTGTACAAAATGTCAACCAATACCTGGTATTTATATTCAGCTTCCAATCCGTTACTAGTGGTTGCATGTTGTATGCAGTGTATTCTGGGTCTGTCATGTGGCATGTGAATGCATCCTGTTCTGGTGCGTGGCTCCTAGGATCAGCTAGGGCCCAGATCCGAAGACTGCTGGGCTGCCCTTATTGGGGCAATGTCCCCGCTTAGGTAGGGCCATGTCTACCTCCCGTTAGCACAGGGTCAGTTTGCATGAATCCCGTGTGACCCTGGTGCTACCTGTGTGCGTACCTAGTCCTTCCATTGGGTACGATTGTGTGGGCCCCTGCGCTTAGGTTGCCCACACGATCGTAACACAAATGCTTTATAGACTGCTCTACCTTCCATGTCTCAGGAACACTCACTGAAAGTCACCATGCATGTAAGAGTGGAAGTTACAAGGATGGTCACCTCTTGAATACTCCATTATATATACATATGTAGCAAAGTTTATCTTGAGTATGATGACTCTCTGTTATAAGTTATCTTATTTTAAGCCACTGAAAAATTATTGTTATTTTTAACACTAGTGTTGAGCGAACCAAACCAGTAGAACCCTGTTTCAGACCTGTCAAGCTTTGCTAAACGTTGGGTTCAGCAAGTGCCCAAATCTGAGATGGTACATTTTGGCTAAATGGGAAGTTCATCAAAATTAGTATTGAACACCGTCTAAGAGCCCTGAAATGGTAGTGGGAATTAAATGAATGAAGCAGAATTGAAGTCCTAGGTTCAAATCTAACCGAGTACAACATCTGTATGTTTCTTCTTACTTCTCTGGAGGAAGAGAGGAAACACAAAGAGAACATACAAAATGCATGCAGACGTTCTCCTTGGTCAGTTAAGAACCAAAAACCCCAGGACTGCAAGGCAACAGTACTAAGTACTTAGCCACCATGCTTCTTTTTTTCACCTTCTTCCCTGTGTTCCTTTATCTTAGGGAGAACTACTTCTTATACTTTTAACATGCAGTCCTGGAGTCTTAGGCTCAAATTTGAGCAAAGGCCCTTTTACACGCAATGAAAATCTTTCAAAGAATTGAAAGATTTAGCAATCTATTTACATAAAGTGTTAATAGTCATTAATACTTTATCATCTTCATTTGCATGTAAAAGGACTTGCAGTAGATGCTTGCAGAGCCCGTGGGGGGTTTAAACGCACACCCAGCTGTGTAAGCAGCTGCCGAAACATTCCTTTGTTCCCCTCGGGGCTGCCTGCAGATTGCATTGTTCCCCTCGTATAAACATGCTGTAGGAAGTACATCCTGTAGTTTTTTGAAAGATGAGCTAAATACATTCAAATTTAAGTCTAACTAAAATCTATCGTTCAAATGAAAAGTGCACGATGCCCGCGTTTACATGTAACGATTATCGCTCATTTTCGTCTGTTTGGACGAATTTTGAGCGATAATCGTTGAGTGTAAAAGAGCCTTAAGACAGCAGCTGCATGCAGTTTTAAAAGTCCATGCAGAGGTTGTTCTTGGTGAGATTTGAACTTAGGACCCCAGCGCTGCAAGGCATCAGTGCTAACCACAGAGCCACGTCTATTGAATCATCACTGCTGTTTCAGGTCAATTAAAAGGTGTTCAATACTAATTTTAGGGACTTTTATTAACTTCCGATTCAGTTCAAACTAATTTGGACCGAACCAAACTTTTGACGAAATTCAGCGAACAGGACGAACCAAACGTTTGAAAAGTTCACTTATCTCAACAAAAGCAATTTAAAAGCTATTAAAAGGTCTAATTAACTACAGTACATAACCTTTTCTTAATGCGTTAAATCGCAAATTGAACTTTGCAACATCTGTACCTTATAAGGACATAAAAAAGTAACCAAGGAGGTCTCCCATATTGCACCTCGAAGAATACGGAGTTACTGAAGGCATCAGAACAGCTAATTGGGGCAACAAGTGGGTGATCTATGATATCAGTATAGCATGGTCTCCGGCTATGATATGCACATTGTTTGTATTGTATGTACTGTGACTTTAAATTCTGTCTGAGGGCAAAAACAGACGGCTGTATGGGCAAATGTTGCCAGCAGTTGTCCTTATAAAACTTCTCCTTGGTTTCCCAATGTGCTGGCCTCTGCTCAACTAAGGGTGCTTGTCCACGGGCGTGGTTTCACCGGCGGCAAAAAACGCCGGCCGACGCTTCCCATAGCATTGCTATGGAAAGCGCCGACACCTGTCCACGAGTGGAGAATCATTGCGATTGCATGCTGCAAATTGCCCTGATTCTCAGCAGCCAACCTATCTATCAGGAGCCACCGGCGGAGAATCGGCGGTGGCGCCGGCTCCCGCGGCGGAGAGCTACCGCGGGACTTCGCATCACCCGTGGACAGGGGGCCTAAATCGATGAGCATCTGCATCTCAAATCTGTTGAGCTTCCAAAATGAGATAGCTTCCTAAACAATCTGTAAAATATCTGTCGTGCCTTTCCTGCAATTAGCTGCAAACTTTATAGCATCCTGACAGGTGGCTGCGAATTTCCACCCCTATTCACACACTTTCATGCGTAGTTTGTGCGCATTTCTGCCCCCCAATTGACTCCTATGGGGACCTTTGGGGACACTAAAATAGATCATATTGCGTATTTTTTCGGCTGACAGAAATGCAAGTGCAAAAACAAGTAATGTGCGCGAACACATTGAAATCGATGGGTTCTATTGTCTGCGGTTTGCACAAGCGTATTTCTACCCGCAAAAACGTGCGCAAATACGCTCATGTGAAAGAGCCCTAAGGGATTTATCCAAAGAATCATAAGTACCTGCTAGACATATAACATTATTATACGTGATTTACCTGTGCATGTCCCAAGCCTTGCTATAGTTTATAGGTTAAACCATGGCACACTGCTAGTTTAGCAAACACGATCAACTACCTGTCATACTGTTGCATTCATCAATCTACGCTTGCCACTTCCATAGGACAAATTTCCAGCTGCAAGCTGTTTTCTGTGCGCAGGTAAGAGCAGCTGTTCAAGAACGAGCGAGTGATAAAGAACGGCGCAGCATCAGGTCCATGCCGATTGAGCAGAGCTGGCCTCACAGGACAGGGAACAAGAATAGCTGCGAGCAATGGATGTTTATGAATATAAGGACAACTTTATTTTTTATACAAGAGTAAAGATTAATAATTTATCTTTAAAGGAAGGAGGTTAACAAAGTGTGATGATGTGATTACTGCTTCTCCGGAGGGTATCCAAGCTAATGCATTAACGGAACTTTCACACGAGCGGAATTTTCCAAAAAACGTAAGTTGCAGTGAATTCTGCACCAAAATCCAGAAAGAGAATGGCTTAAATCATCCTGCAAGTTTGCATCTAAATCCCAGTGTCCCAGTGGAATTATTCTGTCCTTGTGAAAGAACTCTAAGGCTAAAAAAATCATAACTTCTTCTTTTCTGTCGACATAGCCATCTGAAGGCTTGTTTCTTGCGAGAACTAGTTTTATTTTTCAATAGTGACATTTAAAGGGGTTATCTCGCGAAAGCAAGTGGGGGTATACACTTCTGTATGGCCATATTAATGCACTTTGTAATATACATCGTACATTAAATATGAGCCATACAGAAGTTATTCACTTACCTGCTCCGTTGCTGGCGTCCCCGTCTCCATGGCTCCGTCTAATTTCAGCGTCTAATCGCCCGATTAGACGCGCTTGCGCAGAAGGGTCTTCTCCCTTCTGGTCGGTCCGGGCACGAGTTGCGTTCTGGCTCCGCCCCTTCTGCGCGTCATCGCGTAGCTCCGCCCCGTCACGTGTGCCGATTCCAGCCAATCAGAAGGCTGGAATCGGCAATGGACCGCACAGAGCCCACGGTACACCATGGGAGAAGACCCGCGGTGCACCATGGGAGAAAACCGCGGTGCATCCCTGGGAAAGGACCGGCAGCCATCTTTGGAAGAAGTTTTATAAGTTGATGAAACGCTAGAATGGTAAGTAGAAACCTTCTTTAAGTCTTCTTTACACGTGTACATTTTAATGTTTGATTTAGAAGGGGGACTGGGTAGGAAAAAAAATGTCACTTTTGCCCCGGGACAACCCCTTTAATGTACCATCAAATGTTCTGCAACACAACCTGTAGTTTCGATCGACATGACATAATTTTGGAGGTATATACAACTTTTTGATTGCTTTTTATAAACTTTTTTCTTTTTTGGAGATAGCGTGACCAAAATAGTGGAATTTTCATTTTATTTTTTTCTGTGTTCACCATACAGGATAAATAACGCATTATTTTAATAGATGACATTTTTGGGGGGATGCATCAATACCACATATTAATTCGGGAGACAAAGGGAGTTTGTTCCCTTTGTCATGCCTTTTAAATGCTACTGTCAAATTTGACAATGGCATCTAAATGGTTAGCAGCTGTGATCTTATTTATTCTACATTCATTATCTCTGATTGTGGCTGTTTCAGGTGGATGTCAACTGTCAAAGACTGCGTATGGAGTGCGCTCAGCTCCCAGGCCCGCTCCATACAAGCCCCATCACGAAAACCTTTTTTTCAGGATTTTTATTATTACATCTGAACCTGATATAGTGCTGATGTCTTAAAAGGCTGAGTTTATACACATTTAGTACAAATGCATATAACACAAAATAAACATGAAGAAACATAAAAGCGGAAAACAGGGAATCTGAACCTAACCTACTGATACGAGGAGACTGTACCTAAAAGTGGAGTGCTCATCCGGATGAGGTTGACCCCACATCGGGAACCTGGGGTGACTTTCCCTAAATGTAGCAAAGGTTAGGTGTTACACAAGCATAGAAACCACAGGTGTGCAGGTAAATAGATGTTACAACATCCCAGCTAACAAGTAAAATGTCAGACAGGCTTATCTTAACTGTGATGCCGGATTGGACAAGAAGCCTCTGACAAGACTAGAAACACCTTCAGAGTGAGATTATAACTGGCGTCCTCTGTGAGGAGGAGCCAGAATGAATGTATACAAACTACCACTGATTGGCTGGGATACCGCCTCCCAGCAAACCAATCTGCCCATATAATAGCAGAAAAGTCTCCCTGACAGTATCTAGCCTGAAATGATAATGACCATATGCTGGCATGAAGATTATATACTGTAGGCTGGGGCTAGCACCGGGATGTCACCTCAGTCCCAATCCCCATACCTTGGCTAGCAAGCTGTGACATTTACAAAAAATATTTGTGCCCTAAAGGGCTTTTCTGTGCTAATACTACTGATGACCTATCGCCAGGACAGGTCATCACTAGTTGATTGCTGGGGTCCCACTGCTTAGGATCTCCAGCAATCAACTAATTTGCGCCCACTCTCTGTGCCATGATACACAAGGGTTAGAGCAGAAGCTGCTGCTCCAACCCTTGTGTAGTGGCTGGTATTTGTAACTACAGGCGCAGCTCCCATTAGAATCAATGTGTGCTACGACTGCTGTTATAAGTGCCAGCAGGGGGTTGGAGTAGCAGCTTCCGCTTTGCCCCATGTGTATGGCAGTGCAGACAGCAGGTGCATGATCAGCTGATCCTAAGCAGTGGGTCCCCAGTGATCAACTGTTGAGGATAGGTCATTAATAGTATTAGTGTGGAAAACCTCTTTAAGGCCAGGATCAGGTATGAACATTCGCCTACCTAATGATTGATGATGATTTATCCATTCAGTCATTACCGACTTTCGGTCACCTTGTGGATCAGCATACGCCATGCTTCCCTGTCTTTGCCGCTTCCTTCAGGTTTTCCACTGTCATGTTCGTGTCAAACTTGATGTCTAGTCAGTATATTCTTCGTGGTCCTCTTCTTGTGGACCCACTGATTGTGCCGAGCATTAATGCTGTTTTCAGAGAATTGGTTCATATGACATGGCAACAGTATGAAAGCCGTTTGGTGATTTTGCTTTCTAGTGATACTTTTGGTCTGACACAGTCTAGGATCGCCTTATTTGTGACCATCTCTGTCCATGGTATGCGCAGCATACGCCGCCAGCACCACAGCTCAAAGGCCTCCATCCTTCTGTCTACTTTCTTGAGTGTCCAGATTTCTCAAACATATGTAGTTACTGGAAAAATGATTGCATTGATTATTCAGATCTTTGTTGTAAGGCTGATGTTTCTGTTCTTCCATATCTTTGCCATTCGTTGCATTGCACTACGACCAAGTTTGAGTCTTCGTTTAATTTCAGGCCCCGATTTGCCACTGTGGTCAATCTTGGATCCAAGGAAAGGAAAATCTTGGACTGATTCAATTTCTTCATTGTCGATTGTTATGCGTGGTAGAACATTGCTTGCTGTTGTCAGCAGCTTTGTTTTCTTAATATTGAGATACAGTCCCATGTGTTTGCTTTCTTCTTTGACTCTTCAAATTAGGTATTCAAGGTCATTTTTATGTTAAGGTAGAACTGTGTCTCCAACATATTGAAGATTGTTTGTTTCTTCCACCAATTTTTACTTCAATTGGGTATTCATTCAAATTGCATCGCCTTATGAACATTTCGGCATACAAGTCGATCAGAGCTGGGGAAAGAATGCAGCCTCGTCGGATGCCTTTCCTGATTTCAAACCAGTCAGTGTTACCAAAGGTAGTCTTGACTGTGGCTTCTTGGTTCTCATAAAGTGATCTTGTCAATTCTTCCAGATGCTCTGATATTCCCATTTGCTTTAGGCATTTCCACAGCTTGTCATGTTCAACAAAGTCAAAAGCTTTTTCTGTAGTCGATAAAGTGAGGGGAAAAGGCCTGTGGTGTTCCCGCGTCTTGACCCAGCGCAAGTTTGCATTTTGGTCTCTGGTCCCATGCCCTCTGCAGAACCCAGCTGGAACATCAGGGAGTTCCACTTCAATGTAGGAGGCCATACATTTTTGAATGATCTTTAGCAGAATTTTACTTGCATGTGTTATAAGAGCAATGGTCTGAAAATTGCCGCACTCTTGTGCATCACCTTGTTTGTGAATTGGGACAAAGACTGATCTTGTCCAGTCGTTTGGCCATTGTTTGGTCTTCCAGATCTGTCTACAAAGGTTTGTTAGCAGTAGAGTTGGTATTGGTTTGAGTAATTCGGCTGGTATGCAGTCGATGCCTGGGGCTTTCCTGTTTGGTAATTGTTTCAGCGCCCAGTCAACCTCCTCATCAAGAATATCAGGTTCTTGTTCTGTCTAATATTCTTGGCTGGCTGATTGGTGTGGTTCATTATCTGAATATAGTTCTGCTGTGTACTCTTGCCATCGTTGTTTAATTTGGGTACCATTAAGTAGTGCGCTACCATTCTAATCTTTGATGGTTGTTGCTTTCCGAGTTGCAAAAGGTGCCCGTGCCCACTTCACCTGGTCAAACAGCTCACGGGTGTGGCCATGCTTACTTGCATCTTCCAAATTGTTGTAACATTCATACCAGTAAGCTTCCTTATTCCTCCTTCCTTCTCTCTGAAATTCTGCATTTAGCAATCTGAATTCGATGTTCCTGCCTGCAGCTTTAGCAGATCGTCTCTTTTTTGCAATTTCTATTGTTGCATCTGAGAGCCATTGTGGTCTTTTTGTTTCTGCGCATTGAATGGATTGTACTGCTGTTTCAATTATGATTGATTTCATTTGTTCCCAATTATTAGCCTGCCAAATATATGCTAGCAATCAGCCAATAAATATTGGCTGATTTAATCTTTTATGCCAGAATAAAAGTGGTAATTTTTCAGCAATACATCCTTCCCCCTCCTGCATGAAAAGAGGACCTTGCTGCTAAGTAATGCACTCTAGGGGACAATGTTGTTGTTAGCTATTTAGTCGTTCATGACACTCGGTGCCCCTAAAGGCTCCCTCCATATTTTCCCTCCATAGCGGCTTTGACAGTATTAGCCATCATGTCCTTTGCTGGCTGGGTCTTCTTTTACCACTGATCTGTCCAAGTATTATAGAGTTTTCTAGCAACTCACATTACATGGCCATAGAGATGATTAAGCATGCTCGGATAAAGCAGTTACTCGAGCAAGCATCAGTTTTCTCGAGTAACTGCTTACTGGTCCGAGCAGGCTCGGGGGTGGCGGTTTGCAGGGGTGAGCATGGGGTAGCGGGGGGGGAGAGTGAGAGAGATCTCTCCCTACCCTCGCTACACCCCGCCCCCCCCCCCCCCCCCCCCCCCGAGCCTGCTCGGACCAGTAGGCAGTTACTCGAGAAGAGCGATGCTTGCTCGAGTAACTGCTTTATCCGAGCGTGCTTGCTCATCTCTACATGGCCAAAATATGTGACTCTGAGCCGAGCCATCTTGGTCTCCAGTGATATATCAGGTCTTATACAATTCAGGTCTTCTCTGTTTGTTACGCTCGCCATCCAGGGCATACACAGCAGCTTTTGCCAGCTCCACAGCTCAATCGCATCGATCCTCCTTCTATCAGCTTTTTTCATAGTTCAGCTTTCACATCCATACATAGTTATGGGGAAAACGGTGGTTTGCACTATACTGCGTTTAGTAGCTATACGATATCCTTACTTTCCAGATTTTGTTTAGCTTTGCGTTCCACCCCAATACTATCCTACGTTTTATCTCTGGCATAGATTCTCCATCCTGATCAATAGATTGTGCCAAATAATTGTTCATAGCCCATACTGTCAATCCTCTGCCAGTGTGAACAGCAGAGCCAGTGTCAAGAGACATGCTACTATGTAAATCAGAGCTCATACAGATCAGTAAAGGGGCAATTACAGAATACTAGCAAAATAAACCTGCAAAAATACTAAAAAAACACTAATGTGCTAATTAATATTCACCAATATAGGAGGTGGTTCTTTACTGTAAGAGCAGTGAGACTATGGCGCTCTCTGCCTGTGTATGTGGTGATGGCAAATTTGATTAAAGAGTTCAAGAGTGGCCTGGATGCCTTTCTTGAGAGATACGATAACTTCAACATTGGGGGTTACTAGGCTGGACTGGATGGACAAATGTCTTTTTTCGGCCTTACATACCATGGTTAATGTGTAACAATCACATGGAGGATTTGTTGTCAAGATAAAACAATGATTGTAGAAAAATCTTAGTAAGGCCGCCTGTCCATGGCAGTGTATTCGCCGGGGGTAAACCTATGGAAAGCGATTGCGATTCTCCACTCACGGCGGGCAAACTGCAAATTGCCCCGATTTTCTGCGGCCAGCTTATCTATCAGATAGGGCTGACTGGCGGAGATTCGGCGGCAGCTCCTGAGGCGGAGATCTACTGCGGGACTTCGCAACACCCGTGGACAGCCAGCCTAAACCAAAAGAATTGTAACTGCAATTTTGACAATTCCAACTACTGCCATGGAAATGTTTACGCACTGTAATGATCAAATGTGACAACTACAAATGCCCAAATTCAGAAGTATACCCAAAGGAAGGGCAGAGGTAGCAGTCACATTCAGATTTCCTTTAGTGCACCAAAGGCCCCCCCCCCCCCCCCCCCCCCCACCACATAAGATGATACCAGTATTACAAATGCACCTAGTAGATAGGCGGGGTCATGTAATAGATTTTTGATTGGAGCGCAGAAGCTTCAAGTTACACTTCAGTTCCACTTGTATGCATTATTGCAGTGTGTATAGCTCTGCAAAGAGACATATGATTAGTGTAGGTTGCTATGTTTATAGCTTTCTTCTTAGGGAAGTCTTAAAGTGTAACTATCATTTTGGATGACATTTCAGAATGAGCTTTTGTGTATAGGAGTAGCATTATTTCTGGACATTACATGACTTGTATACAGAATTTTCACCAGTTTTCCCCCTTTGCAGGCTCTATCTCTAAAAACCAGTTTTCCTTGAAGTGGTGAAAACTAGCTGTTATGATGTCTCCTATACACTATACACACACAAAAAGAGGCGATCCTGCTCCCCTATCTCTCTGTAGTACACTCTTAGAAGCAGCAGCAACACAGAGGACATTATACAGCAGTACTGAGCAGTGTAGCTGTAATTCCAAACTGGGGTGAGATAAAACACTTACAACAGATTTCAGCAGTAGCGTTTCTATGAGTCTCTGCCTCTCGCTTTCAGGGCAGCTGCTTCTTCTTTTATCCTATTCTCTCCATAGACTTCTATGTGTAGCACGTAACCTGATCTGTTTGGAGACGAAAGCCTTTTTTTCTCTGATAAAATATATAAGAAAGTTTCTAGTATTTGCTTGTATTATTGTATTATGAAAAGTCTGTCAAAATCATGGTGCCCTTTGAAATGACTCATAATGGGACAATCAGAAAATAATGTAGATGACATGCACAATAGTGTTGGTAATGTCTTAACTGTCAAATGTAGGTAATTTACCTGTAGTGTTCATATAAAGTATCAGAATAGGACCCTTAATGTGTTGCACTTTCTTAGCATAACATATCTTTTAGTGTTAAATTCTGTCTTCCAAAAATATAACATTTCAATCTCTTTCCACCAAATTTCACTGATCCCTAGAATTGTGTTTGAATACAGTAATTTGCTCTGAAAGCTGAGTTTAAATGATTTATGAGAACATCTTAGCTTAGTCATCACATCACCTATAAATAACACTACCCAGGCATCACTCAACAGCGTTGTCATTCTGGTCACAGTGGTTTCTAGCATATTATTCAATGGGTTAAATGCAAGATGAAGAATTGCCCAAACGCTGCAACATTATATAATCATTATATAATCTTCCTTCAACTAATATCCCCTGACATGTAAGGTGACTCACAAGGAAATTCAAGAATTCTACATTAAATTTGTCAAGTGCCATTCACAATCGTGCTCATTGACATTGCCTCAATGTGGTAACTTATGGAGCCTTAGAGATAAAAATCCAAACGTGCAAAAGTTCATTCAATTATAATTCATCCTTAAAGCGGCACTCACTTTTTAGAAAATTGATGCTCATCTAATAGCTGGTGTTACTCTCAAGATTTCTGTAATATACTTGCATTAACATTTTTTGGCACTTTAAGACACTTTAAAGGGGTTGTCTCGCGAAATCAAGTGGGGTTATACACTTCTGTATGGCCATATTAATGCACTTTGTAATGTACATTGTGCATTAATTATGAGCCATACAGAAGTTATTCACTTACCTGCTCCGTTGCTAGCGTCCTCGTCTCCATGGTTCCATCTAAATTCGCTGGCGGCTTGCTTTTTTAGACGCGCTTGCGCAGTCCGGTCTTCTGCTCTCAGCACGAGCCGCTTCAGCCTGCTAGCCGCTACAGCTCTTCTGTGCATGCGCAGACGAGCTGTCACTTCTCGGGAGCGCGCTGGAGCGGCCATTCTGTACCATCCTCTCTTAGAGGAAGGTGCAGAAACTTGAGCCGCCCAGCTGTCCCGAGAAGCCGCCCAGCCGCCCCGAGAAGCCGCCCAGCTGTCCCGAGAAGCCGCCCAGCTGTCCCGCCGTCCTGCCGTCCCGCCGTCCTGCCGCCCAGGTAAGTGATGGGCCGGGGGGGCTGC
The DNA here is from genome assembly GCF_035609145.1 of Eleutherodactylus coqui. NCBI lineage: Eukaryota > Metazoa > Chordata > Amphibia > Anura > Eleutherodactylidae > Eleutherodactylus > Eleutherodactylus coqui. Next base: position 114,268,946 of record NC_089845.1, on the reverse strand, counting down.
CGCTGGGCCGGGGCTCTGCCGCTGGGCCGGGGGGGTCTGCCGCTGGGCCGGGGGGGTCTGCTGCTGGGCCGGGGGGGTCTGCTGCTGGGCCGGGGGGACTGCCGCTGGGCCGGGGGGGCCTTCGTCTGTTGTCAGGGGTCTAGCGCCGGTTACCTGCTGCCTGGCGGTGGGTGACTGTGTGCCGTGGTCGGCCGCGTTCAATCCAGGGGTCCGGTCGGCGGCTGCGGGGCGTCTGGTTGTCAGGGAGACACAGCTGGTAGCGTCTCGGGAGCGCGCACGTCGGGCTACAGCAAGCGACGGGAAAAAAGCCGGCGGCCATCTTGGGAAAATTTTTATAAGTTGCTGAAACGCTGGAACTGTAAGTACAAACCAGCTAGAAAAGTCATTTACAGGGGGGCTTAGTAATGTATGCTTAATTAGGGGGACTGGGCAAAAAAAAAAATTCACTGCTTCCTCGAGACAACCCCTTTAAGGTCTCATGCACATGAGTGTTTTTACCTGACTTAATTTAGCCACGTATAAAAATCACGACAATCTGAAGCATTGGATTCAAATGCATTCATTCACATGACCAATTTCTTGCCCTATCTTTTGGCTGATATACACTGGCGGCTCGCATAGACTCCTATGGGAGCTGCTAAAAAAGGGAGAGGGAGGGAGCTTAGCAGCGACCAACACTGTGAAAAGCTTACAGCTGGCTCTATTGAGCCATTAAAAGTAATCCGAGGATTTATGCCAACTGAGGGATTTCTGGGCTGCGGTGTATATTTTCTCTAATACGCCACTGCTGCGAGAAAACACTAATGGGCAAGAAAACACTAATTTTGGCCACGACTTAATCATGGCTATTCTTTATTCACGTGATTTTCAGCAGCAATGCAGCCAGCATGAAGGCGCGTCACTCGTGTGAATGAGGCCTAAAACTGTGAATCAAATTTGAAGTGGCTGCCACTAGGGATCTTCCCTAGGGCTTCTCTGCAATCCACTGTCAGTTGTTAGGTACACAGCTTCTGTAGTAACAAGGACATATGGACATTACCTTAGTAGTGGGGTGAGAAGCTGTCTTCACAGGGGTGCTGCTGTGTACTCAGAGGCTGCAGGCTGACAGATCTGCAGGACAGTGAACTATTGGCAGAATGGGAGACTTGCTACATGCCCCCTACAGGAAGGTTGGTTGCAAACAGCAGGACAGAAAAATGGTGAAGACCACCTGAAAATTGGAACTTCCAGACATGAAACAGGCTGCAAAAGCAGCAAATGAGTAGGTAATGAGAACCTGGTTTATTTTAGAAAACTTGTTAAAAACTCAGGTACACTTTAAAGGGATTGTCTCATAAAAGTAACACCTATCCATATGCTATGTTAGGTCATATGAATGTTATAGAGGGAGGTACCCCACTTGAGACTCCCCTTATAGGCACAACACAGAGAGACATTTTTGTAAGAGTGGCTCCAGCTCTAGTGGACCTAGTGCATCATTTGAATGCAATAGCAATACCGTTCACATGACTGCTCAGCCAACCACTGGAATCAGGAATTATGTGTTGTTCATAGAGATGAGCAAACGTACTCGTTTCGAGTAATTACTCGATCGAGCACCGCGATTTTCTAGTACTTCACTACTCGGGTGAAAAGATTCGGGGGGTGCCGGGGAGCGGGGGGAGGCGTGGCGGAGCGGGCGTGGCGTAGCGGGCGTAGCAGCGGGGAACAGGGGGGAGCCCTCTCTCTCTCCCTCTCCCCCCCACTCCCCGCTGCAGCCCCCCACTCACCCACGGCGCCCCCTGAATCTTTTCGCCCCAGTACGGAAGTACTCGAAAATCGCGGCGCTCGGGCGAAAAAAGGGCGTGGCCGAGTAGGTTCGCTCATCTCTAGGTTCATGTACAGATGCCTGTTGAGGCCAGTGATTGACTCAGCAGTCACGTGAGCAGGAATGACATGGGACCACTGCAGCCACTTCCGGAATCGGACTGGGAGCACAGTGGTGGCGCAGGATGCGGGAGTCAATGGACAGGTGAGTATAGCTTTTTTTCCTATTTTACAACCTCAACTGCCACTTGGATTTTTTTAATGTCAGAAAACCCCTTTCAGCGCTGCAACTCCATCACAGATTTTTTTACCTGCAGGCAGATATTCCTGGCCACCTGGTGTGCAGGGAGTCACAATACAATACCACTCGCTTGAGCAGCCCTGCAGCCCTTTTGGGGTTTTTTTCATCCTCATTTTTTCATCCCACTTAAAAAAAAAATCAAACTTTGTTTAATTTCACGGGGGCATAACTGTATGAGACCTTGTTTTTTGCAGAATGGATTATAGTTTTCAATAGTACAATTTAGCATACCATATAATATATTAAAATACTTAAAAAGATCATAGAATGGTAGAGTTGGTAGGAACCTCCAGGGTCATTGGGTCCAACCCCCTGCTCAGTGCAGGATTACTAAATAATCCCAGACAGATATTTGGCCAGCCTTTGTTTGAACATTTCCATTGAAGGAGAACTCACCACCTCTCGTGGTAACCTGTTCCACTCATTGATCACCCTCACTGTCAGGAAGTTTTTTTCTAATATCTAATTTGTGTCTCCTCTCTTTCAGTTTCATCCCATTGCTCCTAGTCTTTCCTTGTGCAAATGAGAATAGGGCTGATCCCTCTGCACTGTGACAGCCCTTCAGATATTTGTAGACCGCTATTAAGTCTCCTCTCAGCCTTCTTTTTTGAAAGCTAAATATTCCCAGATTCTTTAACCATTCCTCATAGGACATGATTTGCAGACCGCTCACCATCTTGGTAACTCTTCTCTGAACTTGCTCCAGTTTGTCTATGTCTTTTTTTAAAGTGGGGTTCCCAGAACTGGATACAGTATTCCAGATTAGGTCTGACTAAGGAAGAGTAGAGGGGGATAATTACCTCATGTGATCTAGACTCTATGCTTCTCTTAATATAGCCCAGAATTGTGTTTGCCTTTTTGGCTGCTGCATCACATTGTTGACTCATGTTCAGGCTATGATCTATTAGTATACCCAAGTCTTTTTCATGTGTGCTGCTGCTCAGCCCAATTCCTCCCATTCTGTATGTGCTTTTTTCATTTTTCTTGCCCAGATGAAGGACTTTGCATTTCTCATTGTTAAATACCATTCTGTTAGTCGCCACCTAAATTGCAAAATTGGTTGAAATGGAAAAACTCAAACTCGTCATTTTTGGAGTGTCTTGTTTTTGCAACATTCATGATGCTGTAAAGATGGTTGTTGCCTTCCTTCCCTGGGTCAGTATAATTAGGGCAAATTAAATACATATATATATATATATATATATATATATATATATATATATAGTGGTAATGCAGTACAAGATATAGCCTGCAGGGGGCTTGAGAACATGCATACTGTGTGCTAATCAGCAGGGACATCTGTATGGGTGTGACTGCAGGAGATAGAACCTACAGACATACTAGCTGTGTCAGGGAACTGGGGTGCGGGTACTGGTAGTCCCTAAAAACTGCCCGCAACACCTGTCCCTACCTACTGGCCCACCTGGGCTAAGCCCAAGGGCAACAACTGGCCGATGGTCCCTATACTCTCTAGGGAAGCGGGGCAAGGGGGCAGACCTACAAACAGATACAGAGACAAACAAACACAGAGGCAGTCAGGAAGTCCGGGTCGGCAACAGGAGAATACGCGGTACCAAGGATCAGGCGAGGTCAAAGTCAGGTCCAAAAGCAGAGAGTCCCAACGGGGAATCAAATCAGCCTGGAGATAAACATACACTGACAGTGTTAGGAGGAAACTGAGACATTTAAATGCTGTCAGAACTCCCGCCCCAGCAGCTGATTGGAGCTGAGAGCCTGACAGCAGCAAGACCCAAACATAAGGCAGCGAATGCAGAGACCCAGACATCCACCAGCGAGTGCAGAGCTTGCTAATCAGAGTGTCATGGCAACGGGGACGGCATCCGCCACATCCCCAGCAACCCAATTACCCAGGCGCCGCCACCTGAGCACAGGAGCATGCGCCCGGAGCCGGCATCCGAGACTCCGGTGGCCAGGAGAGGTCACCAGCACCTGAGCTCCACTACGTCGCACCCCAGCCGCCCAGGTGGTAGGACCAGTGGTGCGGGTACAGAGGTCCCGGGAATCGCTGGTCCTGACACTCAGAAAGAGCTGCTGTGGCTGCAAGCCTGATTTCCAGTGCAGACCCAACGGTTACTGCCATGAGTCTGACAGGGAAGGGTGCCCCCTAGACTGACACCCTGGCTGGGTACAGTAACAAGGACACTGCGGGTTGTAAACCCAGACAGAGAGTGAAGAAGCTGTGAATGAACTGTGTTGATATGAGAATGTAAATGCTATGGCACTAGGCCGATGTAGTCAGGAAAGTACGTACAATGTATAGTCAGTGGTTAGCCGAACAGGGGTTTTTTTGTTCCGGTGTATGTGCAGTTTGGAAATATGGTGAACTATTGCTGTGTGCAATAAAGCTGGCAGATGCTAGAGATTTAAAGGAGTCTGGTTGTCCAGTGTCTCTGTGATAGAGGCACAAACCATCTTAGGTGAGGAAGAAGGTAATCCTACTTGGTGACTAATCCCCTAGTTGTCACAATAGATAATTAGATGTAGATGAGCTCTCACACAGACCCACCAACAGAAAACTAAAAACATTATGGTGGTCAAAAGATGGCAATAGAAAGCTGTTTTTTAAGTTGTTTTTTTTTTTGGAGTAGTTTAATTGAAAAAAATACTTATTGCATGTATATATATATATATATAAAGCTGAAAGCCCTCACTGACTCACTGACTGACTCACTCACTCACTCATTCACTGACTGACTCGCCAAAAGTTCTCCAACTTCCCGATGTCGAAGAAACATGAATTTTGGCAGAAGCACAGATTATCTCTAGAGATGAGCAAGCACCAAAATGCTCGAGTGCTCGTTACTCGAGTCGAACTTTCAGTGATGCTCGAGAGTTCATTTCGAGTAATGAACCCCATTGAAGTCAATGGGCGACTCTAGCATTTTTGTATATCACCCATGCACCTTTTGTGAAAATCTTAGCAAATCACCAAAGTCATGTAAAAAACACAGAAATGGATAGGGCAGATGAGGAGCAACATGCAGGGCTGCATTTCGGGCTCCGAGGTCTCACTATTAAGCCACAATAGTGGCAAGAGTGAGACCCCCCCCCCCCCCCACTGTCAGCATAACGATCGTTCTCCTCTGCCACAGCTGTAACAGCTGTGGCAGAGCAGAACAATGTTAGCCCATTGAATTCAATGGAGCCGGCGAGCGTGGGATGAATTTTCGGGAAGGGCTTAAAAATATAAGCCCTTACCTGATATCATCCTAAAATGTGTAAAAAGTAAAAAAAATACATACTCACCTTGTCCCAGCAGAACGATGTTAGCCCATTGAATTCAATGGAGCTGGCAATACAGCCGGCTTCATTGAAAGCAATGGGCTGCCGGCGATCGCACAATGAATTTTCGGGAAGGGCTTAAATATATAAGCCCTTCCCTGCAATTCATCCAGAAATGTGTAAAAATAAAAAAAATACATATACTCACCACTGATTGGCTCAGCTCAGCTGTCATTCAGCTGAGCGCTGCGCTAAGCCAATCAGAGGCAGCACTCACTCACCCATTCATGAATTCATGAATGGGTGTGAGTGAGAGCTGCCTCTGATTGGTCAGGCTGTGACCAATCAGAGGCAGCTCATTCAGCAGGAGGGGATTTTAAATCCCCGGCTGCTGAATACTACAGAGAGCAGTTCAGGAGAACTGCCAGCTGGCCGTGGCTGAACTCCGTCTGCCGGGACCAGGGGAGTATATATATATATTTTTTTTTTACACATTTCTGGATGAATTGCAGGGGAGGGCTTATATATTTAAGCCCTTCCCGAAAATTCATTGTGCAATCGCTGGCAGCCCATTGCTTTCAGTGGAGCCGGCTGTATTGCCGGCTCCATTGAATTCAATGGGCTAACATTAGAGATGAGCGAACGTACTCGTCCGAGCTTGATACTCGTTCGAGTATTAGCGTGTTCGAGATGCTTGTTACTAGAGGCGAGCACCACGCGATGTTCGAGTTACTTTCACTTTCATCTCTGAGACGTTAGCGCGCTTTTCTGGCCAATAGAAAGACAGGGAAGGCATTACAACTTCCCCCTGCGACGTTCAAGCCCTATACCACCCCCCTGCAGTGAGTGGCTGGCGAGATCAGGTGTCACCCGAGTATATAAATCGGCCCCTCCCGCGGCTCGCCACAGATGCATTCTGACAGAGATCAGGGAAAGTGCTGCTGATGCCGGAGCTGCTATAGGGAGAGCGTTAGGAGTGATTTTAGGCTTCAAGAACCCCAACGGTCCTTCTTAGGGCCACATCTGACCGTGTGCAGTACTGTTGAGGCTGCTTTTTGCAGTGTTGCACGTTTTTTTTTTTTGTATATCAGCCGTGCAGAGCATTGCATCAAGAGCATTGCGTCCTGCAGTAATTTTACATAGTCCACGGCCAGTAGTGCTGGTGAGGTAGGGACAGTGAAAGACATATCCAGTCTATATACGCAGTGGGCTTTTCCAAATAAATTTGGGGAAAAAAATCTATTTGGGCTGCCTGTGACCGTCCTGACTGTACTGCGTCTCTGCTGGGGGTAGTTGTCCTAATTCATACGCAGCCAGCTAAGTGTTACAGCAGGCTTGCGCAAAATTCTTTCCTGCCTCTGCGTTGCCTCTTACATCACCGCTGTCATCCTGTCCAGAGTGAAACAGTCTGCAGTAATTTTACATAGTCCACGGCCAGTAGTGCTGGTGAGGCAGGGACAGTGAAAGACATATCCAGTCTATATACGCAGTGGGCTTTTCCAAAAAAATTTGGGAAAAAAAATCTATTTGGGCTGCCTGTGACCGTCCTAACTATACTGCATCTCTGCTGGGGGTAGTTGTCATAATTCATACGCAGCCAGCTAAGTGTTACAGCAGGCTTGCGCAAAATTCTTTCCTGCCTCTGCTGTGCGTTCTGTAAGCGAAGTCAGCCTCCAACCACAGGCCAATAAGCGGCAAATTTAATTACAGCGTTCTGTTTCTGCACTACTGGTAATACAGCATGCTGAGGGGTAGGGGTAGGCCTAGAGGACGTGGACGTGGGCGAGGACGCGGAGGCCCAAGTCAGGGTGTGGGCACAGGCCGAGCTCCTGATCCAGGTGTATCGCAGCCAACTGCTGCGGGATTAGGAGAGAGGCACGTTTCTGGCGTCCCCACATTCATCTCACAATTAATGGGTCCACGCGGTAGACCTTTATTAGAAAATGAGCAGTGTGAGCAGGTCCTGTTGTGGATGGCAGAAAGTGCATCCAGCAATCTATCGACCACCCAGAATTCTGCGCCGTCCACTGCTGCAACACTGAATCCTCTGGCTGCTGCTCCTCCTTCCTCCCAGCCTCCTCACTCCATTACAATGACACATTCTGAGGAGCAGGCAGACTCCCAGGAACTGTTCCCGGGCCCCTGCCCAGAATGGGCAGCAATGGTTCCGAATCCTCTCCCACTGGAGGAGTTTGTCGTGACCGATGCCCAACCTTTGGAAAGTTCCCGGGGTCCAGGGGATAAGGCTGGGGACTTCCGGCAACTGTCTCAAGACCTTTCAGTGGGTGGGGAGGACGATGACGATGAGACACAGTTGTCTATCAGTGAGGTAGTAGTAAGGGCAGTAAGTCCGAGGGAGGAGCGCACAGAGGATTCGGAGGAAGAGCAGCAGGACGATGAGGTGACTGACCCCACCTGGTTTTCTATGCCTACTGAGGACAGGTCTTCAGAGGGGGAGGCAAGTGCAGTAACAGGGCAGGTTGGAAGAGGCAGTGCGGAGACCAGGGGTAGAGGCAGGGCCAGACCGAATAATCCACCAACTGTTTCCCAAAGCGCCCCTTCGCGCCATGCCACCCTGCAGAGGCCGAGGTGCTCAAAGGTCTGGCAGTTTTTCACTGAGAGTGCAGATGACCGACGAACAGTGGTGTGCAAGCTGTGTCGCGCCAAGATCAGCCGGGGAGCCACCACCACCAGCCTCACCACCACCAGTATGCGTAGACATATGATGGCCAAGCACCCCACAAGGTGGGACGAAGGCCGTTCACCGCCTCCGCTTTGCATCACGGCCTCTCCCCCTGTGCCCCAACCTGCCACTGAGATCCAACCCCCCTCTCAGGACACAGGCACTACCGTCTCCTGGCCTGCACCCACACCCTCAACTCCGCTGACCTCGGCCCCATCCACCAATGTCTCTCAGCGCACAGTCCAGCTGTCGCTAGCGCAAGTGTTGGAGCGCAAGCGCAAGTACGCCGCCACGCACCCGCACGTTCAAGCGTTAAACGTGCACATAGACAAATTTATCAGCCTGGAGATGCTGCCGTATAGGGTTGTGGAAACGGAGGCTTTCAAAGGTATGATGGCGGCGGCGGCCCCGCGCTACTCAGTTCCCAGTCGCCACTACTTTTCCCGATGTGCCGTCCCAGCCCTGCACGACCACGTCTCCCGCAACATTGTACGCGCCCTCACCAACGCGGTTACTGCCAAGGTCCACTTAACAACGGACACGTGGACAAGCACAGGCGGGCAGGGCCACTATATCTCCCTGACGGCACATTGGGTGAATTTAGTGGAGGCTGGGACAGAGTCAGAGCCTGGGACCGCTCACGTCCTACCCACCCCCAGAATTGCGGGCCCCAGCTTGGTGGTGGTATCTGCGGCGGTGTATGCTTCCTCCACTAAACCACCCTCCTCCTCCTCCTACGCAACCTCTGTCTCGCAATCAAGATGTGTCAGCAGCAGCACGTCGCCAGCAGTCGGTGTCGCGCGGCACAGCAGCACAGCGGTGGGCAAGCGTCAGCAGGCCTTGCTGAAACTACTCAGCTTAGGAGAGAAGAGGCACACGGCCCTCAAACTGCTGCAGGGACTGACAGAGCAGACCGACCGCTGGCTTACGCCGCTGAGCCTCCAACCGGGCATGGTTGTGTGTGACAACGGCCGTAACCTGGTGGCGGCTCTGCAGCTCGGCAGCCTCACGCACGTGCCATACCTGGCCCACATCTTTAATTTGGTGGTTAATCGCTTTCTGAAAAGCTACCCACGCTTGTCAGACCTGCTCGGAAAGGTGCGCCGGCTCTGCGCACATTTCCGCAAGTCCCACACGGACGCTGCCACACTGCGCACCCTGCAACATCGGTTTCATCTGCCAGTGCACCGACTGCTGTGCGACGTGCCCACACGGTGGAACTCTACGCTCCACATGTTGGCCAGGCTCTATGAGCAGCGTAGAGCTATAGTGGAATACCAACTCCAACATGGGCGGCGCAGTGGGAGTCAGCCTCCTCAATTCTTTACAGAAGAGTGGGCCTGGTTGGCAGACATCTGCCAGGTCTTTGGAAACTTTGAGGAGTCTACCCAGATGGTGAGCGGCGATGCTGCAATCATTAGCGTCACCATTCCTCTGCTATGCCACTTGAGAAGTTCCCTGCAAAGCATAAAGGCAGACGCTTTGCGCTCGGAAACAGAGGCAGGGGAAGACAGTATGTCGCTGGATAGTCAGAGCACCCTCCTGTCTATATCTCAGCGCGTTGAGGAGGAGGAGGAGGGGGAGGAGGAGGAGGGGGAAGAGACAGCTTGGCCCACTGCTGAGGGTACCCATGCTGCTTGCCTGTCATCCTTTCAGCGTGTATGGCCTGAGGAGGAGGAGGAGGATCCTGAAAGTGATCTTCCTAGTGAGGACAGCCATGTGTTGCGTACAGGTACCCTGGCACACATGGCTGACTTCATGTTAGGATGCCTTTCTCGTGACCCTCGCGTTACACGCATTCTGGCCACTATGGATTACTGGGTGTACACACTGCTCGACCCATGGTATAAGGAGAACCTTTCCACTCTCATACCCGAAAAGGAAAGGGGTTCGAGAGTGATGCTATACCACAGGACCCTGGCGGACAAACTGATGGTAAAATTCCCATCCGACAGCGCTAGTGGCCGAAGGCGCAGTTCCGAGGGCCAGGTAGCAGGGGAGGCGCGGAGATCAGGCAGAATGTACAGCACAGGCAGGGGAACACTCTCTAAGGCCTTTGACAGCTTTCTGGCTCCCCAGCAAGACTGTGTCACCGCTCCCCAGTCAAGGCTGAGTCGGCGGGAGCACTGTAAAAGGATGGTGAGGGAGTACGTAGCCGATCGCACGACCATCCTCCGTGACGCCTCTGCCCCCTACAACTACTGGGTGTCGAAGCTGGACACGTGGCCTGAACTCGCGCTGTATGCCCTGGAGGTGCTTGCTTGTCCTGCGGCTAGCGTCTTGTCAGAGAGGGTGTTTAGTGCGGCTGGGGGAATCATCACAGATAAGCGTACCCACCTGTCAACCGACAGTGCCGACAGGCTTACACTCATCAAGATGAACAAAGCCTGGATTTCCCCAGACTTCTCTTCTCCACCAGCGGACAGCAGCGATACCTAAACAATACGTAGGCTGCACCCGCGGATGGAAGCATTGTTCTCTATCACCATCAAAAACGTGGACCTTTTAGCTTCATCAATCTGTGTATAATATTCATCCTCCTCCTCCTGCTCCTCCTCCTGAAACCTGACGTAATCACGCCGAACGAGCAATTTTTCTTAGGCCCACAAGGCTCAGTCATATAATTTTTGTAAACAATTTTTATACGTTTCAATGCTCATTAAAGCATTGAAACTTGCACCTGAACCAATTTTTATTTTAACTGGGCTGCCTCCAGGCCTAGTTACAAATTAAGCCACATTAACCAAAGCGATTAATTGGTTTCACCTGCCCTGTTGGTTGGGCATGGGCAATTTTTCTGACGTACATTAGTACTGTTGGTACACCAATTTTTGGGGGCCCTCGCCTACAGTGTAATCCAATTAATTTTTTGCCAACCTGCATTAAAGCTGACGTTACATCAGCTGTGCTGGGCACTGCAATGGGATATACTTATGTACCGCCGGTGGGTTCCAGGGAGCCACCCATGCTGTCGGTCCACACGGAGTTGTAACTGCATATGTCCACTTCTAAAGAACCCCAGTCTGACTGGGGCATGCAGTGTGGGCCGAAGCCCACCTGCATTAAACATGACATTACTTCAGCTGTGATGGGCAATGCAATGGGATATATTTATGTACCGCCGGTGGCTTCCTGGCACCCACCCATGCTGTCGGTCCACACGGAGTTGTAACTGCATGTGTCCACTTCTAAAGAACCCCAGTCTGACTGGGGCATGCAGTGTGGGCCGAAGCCCACCTGCATTAAACATGACATTACCTCAGCTGTGCTGGGCACTGCAATGGGATATATTTATGTACCGCCGGTGGCTTCCTGGCACCCACCCATGCTGTCGGTCCACACGGAGTTGTAACTGCATATGTCCACTTCTAAAGAACCCCAGTCTGACTGGGGCATGCAGTGTGGGCCGAAGCCCACCTGCATTAAACATGACATTACCTCAGCTGTGCTGGGCACTGCAATGGGATATATTTATGTACCGTCGGTGGGTTCCAGGGAGCCACCCATTCTGTCGGTCCACACGGAGTTGTAACTGCATGTGTCCACTTCTAAAGAACCCCAGTCTGACTGGGGCATGCAGTGTGGGCCGAAGCCCACCTGCATTAAACATGACATTACTTCAGCTGTGATGGGCAATGCAATGGGATATATTTATGTACCGCCGGTGGCTTCCTGGCACCCACCCATGCTGTCGGTCCACACGGAGTTGTAACTGCATGTGTCCACTTCTAAAGAACCCCAGTCTGACTGGGGCATGCAGTGTGGGCCGAAGCCCACCTGCATTAAACATGACATTACCTCAGCTGTGCTGGGCACTGCAATGGGATATATTTATGTACCGCCGGTGGGTTCCAGGGAGCCACCCATGCTGTCGGTCCACACGGAGTTGTAACTGCATGTGTCCACTTCTAAAGAACCCCAGTCTGACTGGGGCATGCAGTGTGGGCCGAAGCCCACCTGCATTAAACATAACATTACCTCAGCTGTGCTGGGCACTGCAATGGGATATATTTATGTACCGTCGGTGGGTTCCAGGGAGCCACCCATTCTGTCGGTCCACACGGAGTTGTAACTGCATGTGTCCACTTCTAAAGAACCCCAGTCTGACTGGGGCATGCAGTGTGGGCCGAAGCCCACCTGCATTAAACATGACATTACTTCAGCTGTGATGGGCAATGCAATGGGATATATTTATGTACCGCCGGTGGCTTCCTGGCACCCACCCATGCTGTCGGTCCACACGGAGTTGTAACTGCATGTGTCCACTTCTAAAGAACCCCAGTCTGACTGGGGCATGCAGTGTGGGCCGAAGCCCACCTGCATTAAACATGACATTACCTCAGCTGTGCTGGGCACTGCAATGGGATATATTTATGTACCGCCGGTGGGTTCCAGGGAGCCACCCATGCTGTCGGTCCACACGGAGTTGTAACTGCATGTGTCCACTTCTAAAGAACCCCAGTCTGACTGGGGCATGCAGTGTGGGCCGAAGCCCACCTGCATTAAACATGACATTACCTCAGCTGTGCTGGGCACTGCAATGGGATATATTTATGTACCGTCGGTGGGTTCCAGGGAGCCACCCATTCTGTCGGTCCACACGGAGTTGTAACTGCATGTGTCCACTTCTAAAGAACCCCAGTCTGACTGGGGCATGCAGTGTGGGCCGAAGCCCACCTGCATTAAACATGACATTACTTCAGCTGTGATGGGCAATGCAATGGGATATATTTATGTACCGCCGGTGGCTTCCTGGCACCCACCCATGCTGTCGGTCCACACGGAGTTGTAACTGCATGTGTCCACTTCTAAAGAACCCCAGTCTGACTGGGGCATGCAGTGTGGGCCGAAGCCCACCTGCATTAAACATGACATTACCTCAGCTGTGCTGGGCACTGCAATGGGATATATTTATGTACCGCCGGTGGGTTCCAGGGAGCCACCCATGCTGTCGGTCCACACGGAGTTGTAACTGCATGTGTCCACTTCTAAAGAACCCCAGTCTGACTGGGGCATGCAGTGTGGGCCGAAGCCCACCTGCATTAAACATAACATTACCTCAGCTGTGCTGGGCACTGCAATGGGATATATTTATGTACCGTCGGTGGGTTCCAGGGAGCCACCCATTCTGTCGGTCCACACGGAGTTGTAACTGCATGTGTCCACTTCTAAAGAACCCCAGTCTGACTGGGGCATGCAGTGTGGGCCGAAGCCCACCTGCATTAAACATGACATTACTTCAGCTGTGATGGGCAATGCAATGGGATATATTTATGTACCGCCGGTGGCTTCCTGGCACCCACCCATGCTGTCGGTCCACACGGAGTTGTAACTGCATGTGTCCACTTCTAAAGAACCCCAGTCTGACTGGGGCATGCAGTGTGGGCCGAAGCCCACCTGCATTAAACATGACATTACCTCAGCTGTGCTGGGCACTGCAATGGGATATATTTATGTACCGCCGGTGGGTTCCAGGGAGCCACCCATGCTGTCGGTCCACACGGAGTTGTAACTGCATGTGTCCACTTCTAAAGAACCCCAGTCTGACTGGGGCATGCAGTGTGGGCCGAAGCCCACCTGCATTAAACATGACATTACCTCAGCTGTGATGGGCACTGCAATGGGATATATTTATGTACCGCCGGTGGGTTCCAGGGAGCCACCCATGCTGTGGGTCCACAGGGACTTCACAATAGGGAGTTGTACCTGCCTGTGTCTATGAATTAAAAACCCCGGTCAGGTTGGGGCATGCAGTGTGGGCCGAAGCCCACCTGCATTTAATCTGACGTTAGCTCTGCTGTCCAGGGCACTGCAATGGGATACATTTATGTACAGCCGGTGGGTTCCAGGGAGCCACCCATGCTGTGGGTGCACACGGAATTCCCATTGCGGAGTTGTACCTGCCTGTGACTATTTATAAAAAAACGCGGTCTGACTGGGGCATGCAGACACCTTGACAGAATGAATAGTGTGTGGCACATAGGTTCCCCATTGCTATGCCCACGTGTGCAGCTCCTGATGGCGGTGGCACAGGATTATATTTCTCATTGCTTCTGTACAGCATTGTGGGCTATCGCCCCGCCCCTTTTAAAGAGGGTCGCTGCCTAGCCGTGCCAACCCTCTGCAGTGTGTGCCTGCGGTTCCTCCTCATGGCAGACGCACTTATAAATAGACATGAGGGTGGTGCGGCATGAGGGCAGCTGAAGGCTGCGCGGGGCCACTTTGGTGTGCGCTGTGGACACTGGGTCGTGCGGGGGGGGGGGGTTGGGCAGCATGTAACCCAGGAGAAGTGGCAGCAGAGTGTCATGCAGGCAGTGATTGTGCTTTGTTGGAGGTAGTGTGGTGCTTAGCTAAGTTATGCATTGCTAATGAGGGCTTTTCAGAAGTAAAAATTGTTGGGGGGGGGCCCACTCTTGCCGCTATTGTGGCTTAATAGTGGGACCTGTGAACTTGAGATGCAGCCCAACATGTAGCCCCTCGCCTGCCCTATCTGTTGCTGTGTCGTTCCCATCACTTTCTTGAATTGCCCAGATTTTCACAAATGGAAACCTTAGCGAGCATCGGCGATATACAAAAATGCTCGGGTCGCCCATTGACTTCAATGGGGTTCGTTACTCGAAACGAACCCTCGAGCATCGCAAAAATTTCGTCCCGAGTAACGAGCACCCGAGCATTTTGGTGCTCGCTCATCTCTAGCTAACATCGTTCTGCCGGGACAAGGTGAGTATATTTTTTTTTTTACTTTTTACACATTTCTGGATGAATTTCAGGGAAGGGCTTATATTTTTAAGCCCTTCCCGAAAATTCATCCCGCGCTAGCCGGCAGCCCATTGCTTTCAATGGAGTCGGCTGTATTGCCGGCTCCATTGAATTCAATGGTCAGTGCTCATTTAATCGAGACGAGCACCGCGTGGTGCTCGTCTCGAGTAATGAGCATCTCGAGCACCCTAATACTCGAACGAGCATCAAGCTCGGACGAGTATGCTCGCTCATCTCTAATTATCTCCAAAATAGGAAAAGTAATTGGGTCCCAACTCGATTATTCAATTCTAGCGCAAAAGAATTAGCGTCAAAATTTTACGTACGTAATCTAAATCTCTCACTTCCCAATGTCATAGAAACTTAAAATTTGGCACGGGCATTGAATATGTCATAAATAGGAAAATTTATTGGGTCCAAACTCGATTATTCAATTCTATGCGCAAAAGAATTAGCGTCCAAATTTTACGTACAGAATCTAATTCACTTCCCAGTGTCATAGAAACTCGAAATTTGGCAGGAGCATTGATTATGTCATAAATAGGAAAAGCTAATGGGTCCCAACTCCATTATTCAATTCTATGCGCACAAGAATTAGCGTCCAAATTTTACGTACGGAATGTAATTTTCTCACATAGAAACTTAAAATTTGGCACGGGCATTGATTATGTCATAAATAGGAAAAGTTAATGGGTCCCAACTCGATTATTTAATTCTAAGTGCAAAAGAATTAGCGTCCAAATTTTACGTACGGAATGTATTTTTCTCACTTTCCGGTGTCATAGAAACGTGAAATTTGGCACGAGCATTGATTATGTCATAAATAGGAAAAGCTAATGGGTCCCAACTCGATTATTCAATTCTATGCGCAAAAGAATTAGCGTCCAAATTTTACGTACGGAATGTAATTTTCTCACTTTCCGGTGTCATAGAAACGTGAAATTTGGCACGAGCATTGATTATGTCATAAATAGGAAAAGCTAATGGGTCCCAACTCGATTATTCAATTCTATGCGCAAAAGAATTAGCGTGCTAATTTTACGTACCGAATGTAATTTTCTCACATAGAAACTTAAAATTTCGCACGGGCATTGAATATATCATAAATAGGAAAAGTTAATGGGTCCCAACTCGATTATTCAATTCTATGCGCAAAAGAATTAGCGTCCAAATTTTACGTACGGAATGTAATTTTCTCACTTTCCGGTGTCATAGAAACATAAAATTTGGCACGAGCATTGATTATGTCATAAATTGGAAAAGCTAATGGGTCCCAACTCGATTATTCAATTCTAGCGCAAAAGAACTAGCGTCCAAATTTTACGTACGGAATCTAATTCTCTCACTTCTTGGTATCATAGAAACATGAAATTTGGAACGGGCATTGATTATGTCATAAATAGGAAAAGTTAATGCGTCCCACCTTGATTTTTCAATTCTAAGCGCAAAAGAATTAGCGTCCACATTTTACGTACAAAATCTAATTCTCTCACTTCCCAATGTCATAGAAACTTGAAATTTGGCACGGGCATTGAGTATGTCATAAATAGGAAAAGTTAATGGGTCCCAACTCGATTATTCAATTCTAAGCGCAAAAGAATTAGTGTCCAAATTTTACATACGGAATGTAATTTTCTCACTATCCGGTGTCATAGAAATGTGAAATTTGGCACGGGCATTGATTATGTCATAAATAGGAAAAGTTAATGGGTCCCAACTCGATTATTCAATTCTAAGTGCAAAAGAATTAGCGTCCAAATTTTACGTATGAAATCTAATTCTCTCACTTCCTGATGTCATTTTATATAAAGGAAACGTCGCATGGTTACCTCCCCGTGATATTTCCTGGGTAACGCTGAGAACTATGCAAAATGGTGAACATATGTTTTTCCGGTATCTCTAAAGTAACCACGGCTTCAGAAGATTTTCCGTGTGAACACCAGATAAACACCAGTACCAAATTAACTCGGGCGAAGCCGGGTATATCAGCTAGTACATATATAAAGGTGAAAGCCCTCACTGACTGACAGACTGACTCGCCACTAATTCTCTAACTTCCCGGTATCGTACAAGCATGAAATTTGGCAGGAGCATTCCTTAGGTCCTAAATAGGATAGGTAAAGGGTCACTAGTCCATTATTCAATTCTAATTGCAAAAGTAAGTGCACCCCATGTAATATAACTTCCCAATGTCGTACAAGCGTGAAATTTGGGACGACCATTCTTTAGATCCTAAAAAGGAAAAGTAAAGGAGTCACAACATGATTATTCAATGCTAAGTGCAAACTTATTGGCACCCCTGTGTAATGTGCCTAATCTAATTGTCTAACTTCCCGGTGTCGTACAAACATGAAATTTGGCCCGAGAATTCTTCAGGTCCTAAATAGGAAAAAAAAGGGGTCACAACTCGAGAATCTAACTGACCTCTATGTGTATATACTTGGGAGAATCTAACTGTCCTCTTTGTGTATATACTGAAGAGAATCTACTGAGGTGAATCTAACGGACCTTTGTGTTTATATACTGAGGAAAATCTAACTGACCTCTATGTGTATATACTGAGGAGAATCTAACTGACCTCTGTGTGTATATACTGAGGAGAATCTAACTGACCTCTGTGTGTATACTGAAAGCCTGTTAAGTATATAAGGAAGCGGCCATGGACTGCATTGATGAAGCATGCCTTTAAGGCTAAGAAAGAGCTGTAACCTCCAGTTTTGAATTAAATTTGAATAAAAAGGGGTGTTACCCTTAAGGGTAAAAAGTGAGGAGAGTGGGAGGGGTGGCACATTCTGCAGAAAGACATCGGTACATGCAGTCTGAGGAGAATCTAATGCTCTTCTATGTGTATACATATTTTATTCCTTGATTCCTTTGGAGTAACCACGAGTTCAACAGGTAAACACCTGTTTCCAAATAACTTAGCGAAGCCGGGTATATCAGCTAACATATATATATCAATGATATTACTCAAAAAAATAAAATATATTTTGGAGTATAAATAGCTATTTTATCACTTTTCATTTTGATTCACCTCGAGGTGGGGTGACCGAAAAAACGCAATTCTAGCATTATTCTTTTTTTTCCTGATTGTATTCACCATGTGGAATAGATATTGTGATATTTTATTAACGTGGACTTTTAGAGACATAGCAATACCAATCTTTTTTATTTATTTTTAATATGACAAATGGGAAAAGAGCAGTTTTAAAAATTTTTAAATTGGCTAATAATTAAAAAAATATCATAAACAATCTTCCTTTTTTTGTCCCCATAGGAGACTTGTATGAACAGCAATTATTTGCTGTTGTATTTCTGTGCCAATTCTTTTAAGTCTTGCCACAGACATGGCTTAATAGGCAGAAATACATTGCAGCCCTGGGGCTTTCACAAGGCTGCCATGATATGCAGATGGCTGTGAGCTTTTTTGCTGAGGAACCATTTGGGTGACAGATGGAGCCTCCAATCTGAGTTATCTCCAATCTCGGCAGTTGCAGTTGAATGTCAAAGAAAGATGATACCTGCTGTGTATTAATTTGTTTTGTGTCAGATTATAAAGACGTCCTTATTCAGAGCAATTGCTGCTTTATGTTCATGTAATTAATTAGCTAATTAATCTCTCAGTTATTATACAAATGATCAGATAATAAGCATTAAAATACTTGTGGAAGCAGAATTGCTTAGCATTTTAGTGAAGATGCCAAGTAGTCCATTTCCAATATCACAGACTTACCTATTAAAATGATCGTGCTGTGCCTGCTAATACATTTTACAGTCTTCAGACAGATTGTTACAATGCACTTTGAGGCCTTAGTCAGACGGGCGTTTTTTCGCGCGATTTGCGCATCGCATGTCGCATGCGCAAATCGCGTGACCGGAGGCAAAAAATCGCGGGAAAAATCTGCACCTAGCCGCGTTAATCGTCGCAGCAAAACGCCCATCTGACCGGAGAAAAATCGCCATGCGCATCAAAATGCGCATGAAACTTAGACTGACCGGCAAAAAAAATGATTTTGGTGCGCACATAAAACGCCGAACGCAGATAGGCGCGATCTGCGAATCGTCGTGTCCTATAATTTATCGCATATCCGCATAAAAAGCGGACATGTGACCGATACCATAGCGAACCATTGGTTCTATATATGCGCGAATCGCCTGCGCATGCGCAAATCACGCGAAAAAACGCCCGTCTGACTAAGGCCTCATAAAGTCCATTTTTATGCAAAGAACGTCCACATCCCCTTTTAAGGGATGATCACAGGCTCCAATCTGAAAATGGCACAGGAGAAAATAATTGAGTGCATTAAATCGATAACCTAGTCCTTAAAAGCAGACATCTAACAACGACTGACAAACAGCAAAATACTTACCTAGAATACCAACACGCATAAGCAGATGGAAGCTAAAGTACATAAGAGGTTTTGGTTCATATTTTGGCCAAGATACTTAAGCTCACGAGCCTACGACAAGGGTCCTCATTGTATCAGGAGTCCCTACTCTAAGAAGACAACTTAACCCCAGGAGTTGGGGTTGGGGTTAAGAGTAGGGATGGCCCCGCTGTGGAACATAGGGGCCTGGCTTGCCCTAGATGGTAAGAGACAGGACCTCATTAACACGCATCAACAAGCAAGGGACATCCACCTGAACAAGAAACTTTTTACACCAAAATGTCTGGTCACCTACACAGACACATACACATTGCTGTTTACACCAACAGCAGACAAAGAACCCCACTCAAAACTCGCATGCAATAAACAATTGCCAGTGCAAATGTTCTCCCACCATGGGAAAAGATAGTCAGTCACTAAACTGACCAAAAAGGAACAGTGGCAGGCATCACCCACCTGACATCAGATGTCTGG
Organism: Eleutherodactylus coqui; assembly: GCF_035609145.1. Taxonomy (NCBI): domain Eukaryota; kingdom Metazoa; phylum Chordata; class Amphibia; order Anura; family Eleutherodactylidae; genus Eleutherodactylus; species Eleutherodactylus coqui. The sequence goes on along the minus strand of NC_089845.1, from coordinate 114,249,292 downwards.
AGGCCGCACCTGCCAAAGGAGAAGGGAGAGGAGGTCTGCATAACATGCAGACGGGGAATACAGGTGTCCAGACCATTCTTAGGCCTTAGTCAGACGGGCGTTTTTTGCCGCGATTTGCGGATCGCATGACGGATGCGCATCCGCAAATCGCGTGACCGGTGCGCGCAAGTCGCCCGCAAATCGCCCGAAAATCTGCTCCTAGCCGCGTTTCATTAGAAACGGGCCGGAGCTGTCCAGCGCATTGCATTCAATGGAGACGGCAATACAGCCGTCTCCATTGAAAGCAATGCGCTGCGGGCGAGCCCGGGATGAATTGTCGGTAAGGGCTTAAATATATAAGCCCTTACCTGCAATCCATCCTAAAATGTGTTAAAATAAAAAAAAATTGCATTCTCACCTTCTGCCTGCAGCTCCGGGCAGCCGTCCTGCAGTGGGTGTGAAGGGGGTGTGAGTCAGACCTGCCCCCTGATTGGCTCAGCGCTGAGCCAATCAGAGGCATGCCTCACTCACACCCATTCATGAATTCATGAATGGATGTGAGTCAGACCTGCCCCTGATTGGCTCAGCGCTGAGAGGCAGCAGTCACTCACCCATTCATGAATTCATGAATGGGTGTGTGAGTGAAACCGGCCTCTGATTGGTCAGGCTGTGACCAATCAGAGCAGATCATTCAGCAGGCGGGGATTTTAAAGCCCCGCCGGCTGAATAGTGCCGAGAAGCAGTTCAGGAGAACTGACAGCGGCCGCGGCTGGACTCCGGCTGCAGCGGAAAGGTGAGTATACAATTTTTTTTTATTTTAACACATTTTAGCATGAATTGCAGGGAAGGGTTTATATATTTAACCCCTTCCCCACAATTAACCCCGCGCACGCCGGCAGCCCATTGCTTTCAATGGAGCGGCTGTATTGCCGCTCCATTGAATTCAATGGGCAAACATCGTTCTTCTCTGCCACAGCTGTTACAGCTGTGGCAGAGAAGAATGATTTGTCTTCTATATGTTCTCAATGGGGTCGGCGCTGCTGCCGCCGGCCCCATTGAGCGCATATACAGAAGCGAACAGGAATCGCAGATCGCAGATAGGTGCGATCTGCGATTTTTTGTTCTATAATTTTTCGGACGAGCGCATAAAAAGCGCTCATGTGTCCGATACCATTGCTAAGCAATGGTTTTAAAAAATCGCCGGACGCATGCGCATGCGCAAATCGCGGCAAAAAACGCCCGTCTGACTAAGCCCTTAGGGAGAGTTGGAGAAACACTTCAGACTATCATGCATAACACCAAGCTCAGAGTGGGAATGATATAGGATGAATAAATGACCAGCACCCTCTAGAAAGAGGGGCTGGTATGTATATGCAGCAGAACAGTGGGGATTGCCTGGCTGGAGAACTTAACGCCAACAGCCAGCAAAATCAACCACACCTGCAGCAGTGTGCTCCTGGAAACCCACAGGTCTCAGGAGCACTAACATGACAGCTAGGTTCTCTTGAAACAGAGAGAAAGAGTGTACAACTTAGATTCCTTGAGTGGCACTACTCACAAAGGCCAGAGAAAGGTCTACTGCTCATCCAAGGAAACATCAGCTGCAGTTACCAACTGCAAGCACTAAGCTATTACTGGAAGAGAAACCATCAGCGAGGGCAGATAGACCAACTGCAAGTATCTGAATATTCAAGTTTCGGCGGTGCATAATCACTCAGGCTCCTCACCAGTAAAACAGGTTATTTTGACTTCATCACTGTACAGCCTCCCCAAAGAGACTGCATATTTCAGTTAGCAAATTTAGTCATTTAGTTAACCAAAGTTTTTGCAAGAATTAGTTACTTCAGACGAGTCTTTTATTTTCAAACAGTATTTGTGAATCTATTTACCACTGGCCATGGTAAACCATGCATTAGCTGGGATAATTCTACAGTGCAGGCACCATATTAAGGATACTCTATTCATAGGCTGTGGACCGAGTTATAGCTAGGGGCGTAATTATAGGGTATCCAGTTGCACCCGGGCCTACGAGCCTTAGGGGGCACTTAAGATCTCTCTTCTCCATATAGTAAGCCTAGTACTATGAATAAAGCATTATAGTTGGAGGCCCTGTTACAGGTTTTGCATTGGAGCCCAGGAGCTTCAAGTTACACTTCTGGTTATAGCATTAATCAAACGCTCGTAAACTGTTTGCATTGCATCCAAGTAATACTGTTTTGTATGTTATTGACATATATTATTCATTATTGTACATTCAGTAAAGCATTGAACTGGTATAAAGCCTCTCCATAAACAGCATTGTATTCCGCACCTGTTACACACCTGTCTGACTGTTTCTAAAAGGGTCAGTACTATTTGTGGGTTTGGCCCTTGTCCCTACTCAAGCATGAAGCAGTGAAGAGGTAGACATGTGCAGCAAACATGTATTATCTTCTCAGCGCTTAAGGACTGGACAGCAGACTTCTTGGTAATCTGTGTTGGAACAGCCTTGCGATTTTCTTGCACGACTTGAAGCAACAGTTGTTTTTCTTCTTCAACATTAGTAAAAATTTTGAAAATTCATGGTCTTTGAGCACAACCTTGTCGGAGATATAAGAACCCGCAACTCTGCCCCAATTAAAGGTTTGTTAATAGGAAAAAAAATAGAGGATGTCTTGCTTTGTAGTTGAAAGTTGAGTTTTTTGGGCCACCTTACTGTATAGTCTCTAACTCTGCCCTCAACAAAGCCCATGCAGCACTGCACTCCAGCATCTGTGACCCCGATGCACACCTTATACCCATATACAAATAAGATAACCAGTAGTAACTGTTTCAAAGCACCTGCAAAGAAACATGGTCACAGCTCCGAATGTGATGCAGTGCATGAAACAGCATAATACAATTCTACATGGTCAGTCCCAGCTAGCTCACTAGAACAATATGTCCAAATAATACTATTGTATGGGGAACCGGCGCAGGAGATCCGCAAATCAAGCTGCCCATAGAAATGTATGGGCGTCCGCAAATGGATTAAAACATGCAGATTTTTGGTCCAGAAAACAAATAGCAGCATGTTCCATTTTTGTGCAATTCCTGCATGGACGGCTTCCATTGAAGTCAATGGAAGCTGTCCAATCTGCAGCACACTCGCAGCTAACACTGCGGACATGCCACGGATCTGCGGGAAAGCAGAAGATTTTTTTTAAAAACTTGTATTGCGCAAGTCTGACGGCGAGCCATGAGGACCATGCGCAGTACAGCAAACCCGGATGTGGATGGATCGGCGCGGACGCCTCTGCCAGGAAAATGCAGGTAAGCAAGGCTCACTGGCCGCGGCAGTGCAGGATTCCCTGCATGGAATCCATGCGTGCCGTGGACATGAGGTCTTAGTGTAGTCATGTTTGTTTAACGCCTTGCCATAAACGGCATCATGTCTCACACCTGTTACACATATACTTCCTATTTACTTGCTCTGTGAACATCAGTTTTGCAAAAGTAATGGTTATTTTACACAGGCTGATTATTGGGGTTGTGCGTTCCTTAGAATACATGCTCGCCCCTAAATTGGGCTATGTAGAAGGACCAACGATTAGCCGATGAACAAGCAAATGCTCGTTCATCAGTTGATCAGTAGTAAACCTCTCCATATGAAGAGGGAGATGTATAGCTGGCCTATGGAGACGAATGATCATATTAACAATTGCATGTCCAAATAAGCCGATTCTTGTAAAATACAGAAAAGTTAAATGAACACCAATCAATGTGTCAATCGGCGTTCGGTACATCAAGAATTCAACCTGTGTGAAAAGAACCAAAACTTTTATGTCTTCAAACTCTTCTACAGTACAGAACAAATAGCCACACGACAGCCCACAACGATGCTAAGAATGCATGCATTTTTCAAGGTTTTATGCAAGAAGGCATGTAAATGTTTGTCAGCAGAACTGCTTAAACATTGATGCTGGCATTTGAAGCAGAGTGGGTGGACCAGGAAGCTAGCTGAGGGCATCAGACTAAACTAAGAACTTCGCTTTCCTATGTAAATTATATTTCACATAATAACAAATGATTTCACAGTCTGACAACTAAAATAACAAATGTGCAGCGGATATTATTTAGTAGCCATAATTATTTTATAATTCCAGAACTAAGTAATTAGAGCAGACTTGTCTCAATGTTAATTCTGTCCCCTTAGCAATTGTAGTCATTGTGTATCAAGTCAACGTCTTTAAAGGAGAAAAGAGCACAAGGAGCTGTGGGTTTGTAGTCATCTTATCATTGCTGAATGCCATTTCAGCACCAGCGCTCTAATGAAGAACATATTTCTATAGTTCATTAAGACTGGCTAACGAGCTGTCCTCACATTACACCATTATTGGAGCTGCCATTGCTGCCGGTGTCAAAATAATTCATAGCTTCTTCTTTAATGATGAATGAAGTAAACACAGAGAAGTGTATTACATATTCCGTATTTGCTATATCTTATGCTGGGTAATACTTCCACTAGCATTGTATCTAGATAGAACTAAAATGTAGGTTTAGAGGCGTAACTTGAAGCTTCCGGGCCCCATGGCAAAACTGTAACAGATCTTTATGAATCTCCCTTTGGATCTCCTGCACAGACATGCAGGAACAGGAAAGGGCCTTCTCCAAACTTTTGCAACAAAGTTAGAAATACAAATTTCTAAAACGACTTTTGGAAATAAGAGGCCAAACTAAAGGGTGTACATACCGTAGAGGTAGACCATGAGAGAAGAAAGCCCCAGCACTGATTGCATCATTGTTTTTGCTACTTGGTAACGAGAACATATGTAGGACTTTACTTCAAAGAGGAACTGCCTTGTTAGCAAGCAAGGTGTTGGAGTATTGGCCCGAGGGTCATTTTAAAGGACATGGAATGGGGAAAAAATGCCAAGCCAAATCCAGAAATCATAATGGAGAGCCCAGTACTTGTTGGCCCCACTCTAGGATAATAGTGCTTCCTGTTCCACTCAGAGGCGTAACTAGAAACTCTTGGGCCCCGATGCAAAATCTGTAACAGGGCCTCTTATCTGCTATGTGCTATTTATAATACTGATGTCTTCTTATGTGATGAAGGGGGCTTTGGGCCCCCTAAGGCTCCAGGGCCCGGGAGCGACTGCTACCCCTGCAGCCCCTATAGCTAAGCCCCTGGTTCCAATGCAATGCAAGACTTCCACTTAATTTGCTATGACTTTATATATAGTGTATATGTGACACTGTATGTATCACACTGTATAATTTTTTTATATATTACACTACAGTGTAGGTACCGTAGTATAAATTGTCATCACAAATATCATTTCCAACAGTACAACTGCACAGCTTCATAACTCCCCACCCTTATCAGAGATAATCTAACTCCCCCCATAGTGAATGCTAAAGGCATAACTAGAACTGTAATGTAAAATGTGTATTAGGACCCCCCATCTCCCATGTTTCATTTATAATACTGATGTCTTCTTGCATGCAGGACCATTTTAATACTCAAGTGCACCCAGTGCATGGCTATTAAAGGGATTGCAGCACCGTTTTAATACTCGAGTGCACCCAGTGCATGGCTATTAAAGGGATTGTGCTATTAGAAAAAGATCTATTATATAAAGCATATTTATGTGTTAAACATATTTTAACACACAGAGGAGCGATAGTCGATCAAGTGAATGGAGGTGGACCCTGCCAGGATCTTCAAGCCTACAAGTCTCCATTCACAGTGAACAGGAATCGCTTAAACATTGAGTGTCTCCTGTTTACACGGACTGATAGCCATTTGATTTCTAGTTTTGCTAAATACCACTCTCACTAACATCACAGGCAGGATTACACTGAAAGGTATCACCTCTATGTAGATAACACAGGATCCACCATTCACAACAGGTGATCAGCTGTGACTATCAATAGGTGACTCCCTGCACAGGTCACATAGCATGTCTAGAACAGTCTCCCATACAAGTCACTGGGTCCCCTCCTGTCCATTGTGTGATTGGGCCATGAAGCTGCTGTAAAGCATATTTTTAAATGCTGTTGAATATAGCTCAAGAAAGATGGCCGCCATCATAGTCATGTATAGACAAGAGAATAAAAAAATTCTACAATCAGAAAATAAAAACAGGTTGGAAAAAAATGAATATGTTTCTCTATCTGGTTTTAATTAATGTAAAAAAATTGGGTAATATAGGACATCCGGTCCTGCCTGTAACAGAAACAGGAAGTGCAATAGAATCGAGGCTCTCCACTTGATTTTAATAGGAGTGAAGTTGGCACTCCTACTTCCTCCCCATCCACTGATGACAAAGTACAGCCCACTCCACTGACGGCGAGGCTGACGGTGGCCCATTTAAAAGGATGGATGAATCTGGGATTAGTGAAAGCCTGGGGGACACTCCCTACTGATCTGCAATAGTGCCTACTGAAACATTTGGTGGAGGAAGCATAATGGTGTGGAGCCTGACGATCAGCTGATGGATGAGAGGCGGATCCCCGTCCATCAACTACTAATGACCTATCCAGAGGATATGTCTTCAGTTGACATAAAGGCTGGAGTAACCCTCTAATGGTTGGAAGATCGGATCCCTTACTGGAGGTCGTTTTGTAGAATTCTCTTGTGCATATTCTTTACTATTTTATTGACTGACAGATTTCACAATATCTAACAGCTTTCTTTCCATCAATTACTTGTTGTCCGCCTCCTCTTTTCATGCAAGTTCCATAATTGCCTAAATAACTAGCAGCTTCGTAAGTAAAAAAAAACCTACACAGTTATTAACTTCTTCACTGTTGAATGTTGTCATTTCGTAACCACAAATGAGATTTTAAACAGCTGCAAAACTCTGAGCTGCCCAACCGATAATAGGATTTAGTTGGGTATTTTTTGACAGTACTTTGTATCACATGCCATAAATGTATCTGTGAGGCATCTATTAGTAGGAGGCATGATACAACAGAAGCCAGAGAATAGAAGCAATAGTATTCTCTACTGACCATTTTCCTTCCTTTGTCATATTTTTTCCTCATTACCTGCCTGTCTTCCTACTATCAGCTCTATCTGACATCAGTATCACAATAATTGCTGCAGAAGCAAACAATTTCTCTCTTCAGGGAACAATACAATTATTTTGGTTGTTATTCACAGTGCGGCTGTCAAACCTACGTGCTAGCAGTAAAGCTTAACCCTTTCCCTTCGTTTTTAGACGTTTTTCGCCTCTGGTAGCCAGGACAAATTTTCACACTATCACACAGTGGCGTACATCGAAAGGAGGGGACCCTATAGCAAAGATCAAAATGGCCCTAATATTAAGGTGCTAGATTTGGGCAGCCAGGAAAGAACAGTCTGGTGTTTGTTTTTCCTTCCACTCCCTTTCCATGACTTTTAAAACAATTCTGAACTCCCCTTGTTTCTGAGCAGTTCAGTAATCCGAAGAATAGTGGCCTGCACTGGTTCCAACTACCCAGTAGAAACCAACCCAGTGGAACCAAACATAGGATAGGTGATAAAAGTGTGATCAGTGGAGGTCTCACTACCAATCCTGAGTACGGGAGACCTGTGTCCCTCTCTCTTCCTCACTGCGGAAACAATGTACCCCTGCAGTGAGGAGGAGATTGAACGGTGGGGTGGCCAGGTATGCGCGGTGCCGCTTTAACAGGATTGCCAGAGATAACTAAGCACTTGGATTTGACTATTTCCCTCAGCTCCATGAATAAAGCAGCAATGCAGTGAGGTGAGGGGGTCCCAGGACTATTCTTGGGATTGGTGGGAGTCTCAGCAGTCAAACCTGTCTTATGGATAGGTGATTAAAGACAATTGTGTGATAATCTCTTCAGATATTAATATTAGTGGCTAAAAGTGCAACCCAAACAAAAAAAGTTGATGCAAAATGTCTCCCCGCTGACGTGGAAAGCCCACCTGGGTCAAAGGGCAAAGAGTCAGCCTCATCCTGCTCCCTCTTCTTCTGCTGTCCCTTACTCCATCTCCCTCTCTGTTCATACAGTAGCCTCTGAGAACAGAGAGGCAGTTTTGTGTAAGGACAGTAGCACAATTACTTCAGGCCTCTCCTCCGCAACTGATGACAGGGATGAGTCAGGAGTGGGAAATGGAAAACAGAAGTTGAGTCACGACTCACCACCATTACCTTCACCGACATTGACATTCACCCTATAGGTTGTTCCAAGTCAGCAGCCAGCCGTGCATCCCCCACCTATGTGAACATAAATAAATACCACCCCAACCATTCATGAGCACAGAGCCTGAACACAAGCATGCAACAGCTGCTTGTAATGTGAATGCCGCCCTTCAGCCTAGTGGGCATAGATGCCTTCTGCAATGTGATGCTCCATGCTAACTCACAGTACCAGCTGCCATTTCTCTGCCAAAAAAGTTGTCCCTGCCCTGCACCGCTATGTGAGTGATAAGGTATCCCTGGCAGTAACGCTGTCAGTAGCAAAGTGTACCTGACCACAGATATGTAGCTCAGCATGCATGGCCTGGGGCTTTACATATCTTTAATGGCACACTGGGTTAATGTCCTGCAGGTGGGGCATGAAGCCCAAAGTGATGGTCCACATTTCATGGTACCCCCAAAAGTTGTCAGACATTCATCCTTATCTGTCCTCCCACACCTCCTTCTCTTCATCCTACTTTTCATACCACCCTTAACACTCTCCACATTGGTACAGATATCTGTATGTGACCAAATCCACCTTTCATACAGCGGTGGGGAACGCCAAATTGTTGTCCTAAAACTCATGTCTAGAGGAGCACAGCCATGCAGCCGAAGAGCTGTTGATGGCTCTACAAACCTTGGCTGACACGTGGCTGACCCCATACAACCTGAAGCCAGGCAAGGTTGTGTGTGACAATGGGGCCAACCTTCTGGCAGCCTTCCCAAACATACCTTGCCTAGCCCAAGTGATGAACCTGGTAGTGTTGTCTGCCTGCTCCAGACCAGGTGTACAGGATGCTACATGTCCTCAGAGTCAATACCATGGTGTGACAGGAGGAGGAAGGAATACCAATCTCCCAACTATCTGGCCAGTCCACCATTACTCTATATAGTACTTCAGAGCCAAATGAGAGCCAGATGTCTCCATGATGTTATAGCATGATGGATAAGTATCTGCCTGTATTTCTTAGCATTGAGAATACCATTAATGCTGACCAAATCCCCAACTCAATTTGCTGAAATGCAACCCCAAACCTCCAATGAACCTTTACCATGCTTCACTGTTGCCTGCAGACACTTATTGTACCGCTCTTCAGCCCTCCGGTGAGCAAAATGCCTTCTACTACAGCCAAATATTTCATATTTTGACTAGTCAGTCCAGAAAACCTGCTGCCATTTTTCTGCACCCTAGTTCCTATGGTTTCATGCATATGCAGTTGAGTCGCTTGACCTTGTTTCTACAAAGAAGTTATGGCGTTTTGGCTGCAATTCTTCCACGAAGACCACTTCTAGCCAGATGTCTCTGAACAGTAGATGGGTGTACCTGGGTCCCACTGGCTTCTGTCAGTTCTGAACTGATGGAATCTTGGACATCTTCCAATTTCATAGGTAAGTAAACATAATCTGTCTTTCATCTGCTGCACTGTTTTCTTGGCAAACCACTGTGCCCATGGTCATTAACATTGTCCGTTTCTTTGTGCTTCTTCAGAAGAGCTTGAACAGTACATCTTGAAACTGCAGCCTGCTTTGAAATCTTTGCCTGAGAAACACCTTGCTGATGCAGCGTAACTACCTTGTTGCTGTGCTCTGTTTTGCCATGGTGTGTGACCCGTGACATGAAACTGCCTTCCACAACCTCAGCTTTGTAGCAGAGTTTGGCTTTTCCTTAACCAGCTTTAAGCCTCCTACACAGCTGTTTCTGTTTCAGTTAATGACTGTATTTCATCCTACATATGACAATGATGATCATTATCACCCGTCTACAAAATCCTGACTTTGTGCAAGAGTAGAAGAATTGATGCTGTTTTGAAGGCAAAGGGTGGTCACACCAAATATTGAATTGATTTAGATTTCTCTTTTATTCATTCGCTTTGCATTTTTATATAAATTCTTTATTTATGAATTTGGAGTGGGTACTGAAAGAGAAATCGCATTTGCAACATCAATGAATAAATTTACAAAAAGTGAGATAGGATTAACAAAGGTAGAGGGGTGGGGAAGGAACAAAGGGGAATTCCGAGCTCTGCTATTTGATCAATTCTCAGAAGTATACAAGAAATGTATAGTATTGAGAAGGTATGTACCTTGGTTGATAAGTGTGGTTTTGGGGTGGGAATTATTTATTCCTATAGGAAATCCATTTGGACCATGTTTTAAGGTATTTTCCCACCTTTCCTTCTTGGAGAAGTCTCATTTTTTCGAGGCTGTTAAGTATGGCGATCTTGTTGAGCTATTCCCGGACATTGGGGGCATCTGATTCCCTCCAGTGTCTAGGGATTAGCATTTTGGCTGCATCTATTAGGATTGGGAGAAGGTAAACAATTTTTAAGTGGTGTGAAATGTGAAAAAATGCTGTTGTGCCATTTTGGGGGGAGGGGGGGTAGTGGTTTTCTTTTAGTGTCATTGATGGTATGGTTAAAATGACATGTTAATTTTATTCTATGGGTCAGGGTGATTACAACAATACTTTGTTTATAGATTTCCTAGGCTTTTCTACCTTAAGAAAATTTCAAAACCCTTTAGTTATGCAAACACATTGTCTTTTATTGACATATTCTGAGCCCCATAACTTTTTACTTTTCTGTCAACGGGGTAGGTGTGAGGGCTCACTTTTTGTTTTTTGCAGGGTAAGCTGTAATTTTATTACTACCATTGTTGGCTACATAAGACATTTTGATCCCTATTTATTACATTTTTATTGGGAGACGGGGTGATCAAAAAAACTAAATTCTGGCATTCTGCTTTTTTTTACAGTGTTTACCATGTGAGATTTAAAAAATGCTAATTCTCAAAAGCAAGGTGCATCCAAAATATTAATAAGTTTAAAAACAAATATAAAGTAACACAGCTACGAGCCTCACTACCTCAAATCTTTCTTCAAACCTTTTAACATTTAATTTACCTGTAAAAAAAATAATTAATCAGCCTAAAGTCAATTAATGTCTGAATAAATGCAATTCCCACTAATAACTCACAATCTGAGGAATAAGAGTAATCATCATGAATTAAAGATGACGGAAATGCTAAAGCAGATTTAACATCTATAAAAAGAACATCCATATTAACCCATTCCCACCACTGCAAATAAGGTTACATCAATCCATGTAGTTGACCGTGCGATGTAATCGTGTAGGATCAACGGATTGCCATGCTAACCAGACGCCAGACAATGGTGTCGGGGTCTGCCATGGCCTATGATCGCTATACATTACAATAATGCACTGCAATACAGAAGTGCTGCAATGTACAGTATAATCATAGTGGGTGATTAATGCTGTAAAAAAAATCACAAAAAGGCAGAATCGAGGCATTTCTTTTCAATACCCTCCAAAAAAAATTTAATAGAAGTTATACAATACATTATATGTATCCAAAAAATGGTACCTATAAAAACTACAGCTTGCCATTTAAAAAACAAGGCCTATATGGCCATGTCGATGGAAAAATTAAAAAGTTGTGGCTTTTGAAAAGTGGAAATAGAGTTTGAGAAGTGGAAATGGTCACATCTTTAGGACCAAAATAGTCCATTAACCCTTTCCAATCCACTGCCTGACGTCTAAAGACATTATGATTTAAGGCTGTACAACTCAGATTTTGGAAGACGTCCATCGGGGTTCTCTTACTGTATATTGCTAGCCTCTCTGCTGTCGGAGCCTTTCCAACGTGTCATCTCATGCAGTACTGGCTTTAGCCAGCAAATAGCGCTGTTGTATAACAGCAGAAAAAGAGTAAGCCCCCTAGGAAAACCAGGATACAAATTGGATTGGAAAGGATTAAGGGGTTGAACAAAATAGACACCATCAATGCAATGCAAATTAATAAGCATTCCAAGTTCTAGAAATAAATGTAATCCATAATAGGGCCCCAAAGATGATGTGGGCAACTCATGTCCTGCTGATCTGCTCAGGGAGAAAGTTCGCAAAATTTCTGCTATTGAGAGTGAGACATAAAATCAGTAATAGTATTACCGAAGCCTGAACTATAGCTAGCTTTAATCCAGATGATGAATTCTAAACAATAAAGTAGCAAATATGAAAGAAGTTTAACTACCATTTTATTATTTGAGTTTAACCCCTTCATGATACATATCTGTCTATTTACATCCCAAGACCTCCCTCACACAGGTGTTTTTGTATAGTGTTTAGCGTTGTCTTTTCAGCCCTGCACTAAACAATGTACAACGCTCCCATTTATTTCAATGGGGCTGTTCACATAAGCGTCAAAAGGCTGCGTCTTCAACGCTGCGCTTTGACAGCGATGCATGTTCTATCTTTGGCTGTTTTTAGCTGTCCATTGCCAATTGAAATGAATGGGCAGTGGTTTCAACGCTACTGAAAACGTAGCACAACATGGTACCACGATTTTGACAGCGCTAAACGCATGCGCTAGCGACACTACCTAAAAAAAAATCAATACTCACCTAGCTGGTGTCGTCCGGGTCCCTGCGGCTGCTCTCCTGAGCACCGGGCACTTGTCATCGCCGACAGAGCATCTTTTGCTAGTGACAGAGTTTGAAGACTCAGCCTCCAGCAAGAGATTGCTGTGATTGGCTGAGCCAGAACAGCCAGCACTGGATGATCCAATCACAGCCATTTAAAAACTCCCTGCTCCCAGCTAGTATGAGTGCCCGAGAGCAGGGAGCTGTTACGAGGAGCCGCTGTATGCAGTTCCCGGTCACATGATCGCTGCTATCCAATGGATAACAGCGATCATGTAAAAGTAAAAAGAAGCTTTAAAAAGTATAAGAAAAAAAGTTTGTTTCATCTCCCCTCATGGATTATATCCGTGAGGGGAGATGAAATTAGGTACCTAAGGCCCCCGGGTTTATCAGCGGACCTTACCCTGGCTTCTGCGCACACGCCCGTCGCCAAAGTGGCGGATTCATGCACAAAAGCCGCAGATTGCTGGGGTAATTTAAACTCTCCCCCACCTGGCTACTAAATGTATCCAAGAGCCTGAAAATCTCACAGGGGGGCCGCAGTACGCGGTTATTGGTCACGTGATCACTGTTATCCATGGATAATGGCGATCACGTAAAAGTTAAAAGACAGTTAAAGTTTGATGCTTCGTTCAGTTTGGGCCCCATTGAGCATCCAAACAGAAGATTAGGGCCACAATGGGTATGTTTCTAAACACGGGACAAATGTGGGGATCTATTTTGGGTGAAAATCTTCATTCTTATGTGTGCTGTATAGAGATGAGCGAACACCAAAATGTTCGGGTGTTCGTTATTCGAAACGAACTTCCCGCGATGTTCGAGGGTTCGTTTCGAATAACGAACCCCATTGAAGTCAATGGGCGACCAGAGCATTTTTGTATTTCGCCGATGCTCGCTAAGGTTTTCATGTGTGAAAATCTGGGCAATTCAAGAAAGTGATGGGAACGACACAGAAACGGATAGGTCAGGCGAGGGGCTACATGTTGGGCTGCATCTCAAGTTCACAGGTCCCACTATTAAGCCACAATAGCGGCAAGAGTGCCCCCCCCCCTCCCAACAACTTTTACTTCTGAAAAGCCCTCATTAGCATGGCATACCTTTGCTAAGCACCACACTAGCTACAACAAAGCACAATCACTGCCTGGATGACACTCCGCTGCCACTTCTCCTGGGTTACATGCTGACCAACCGCCCCCCCTCCCCCCACAGCGCACACCAAAGTGTCCCTGCGCAGCCTTCAGCTGCCCTCATGCCACACCACCCTCATGTCTATTTAGAAGTGCGTCTGCCATGAGGAGGAACCGCAGGCACACACTGCAGAGGGTTGGCACGGCTAGGCAGCGACCCTCTTTAAAAGGGGCGGGGCAATAGCCCACAATGCTGTACAGAAGCAATGAGAAATAGAATCCTGTGCCACCGCCATCAGGAGCTGCACACGTGGGCATAGCAATGGGGAACCTATGTGCTACACACTATTCATTCTGTCAAGGTGTCTGCATGCCCCAGTCAGACTGGTAATATGTACCTTAACAGTAACCGCGTTGGTGGTAATGTGGTGGTGACTGCGGACTTAGTACCACGGTTGTATTTTGTTGGTTTTCGGAATGCGGCCAGGATTAAGTGGGCCGTGGCGGGGGGATGGTGTGGGGGCTCTCTTGTTGTGTCGGTAAAGGTGAAATTCTTGGACTGCCACCAGACGAACCAATGCAAAGGCATTTGCCAAGAATGTTTTCCCTGTTGGAGGAGGAGGGGGATGTTTTTGAGGCACTACGTGTCCTCTCCACGTGTCCGTGGTTATATGCACCTTAACAGTAAGCACGTTGGTGGTAATGTGGTGGTGACTGCGGACCTAGTAGCACGGTTGTATTTTGTTGGTTTTCGGAATGCGGCCAGGATTAAGTGGGCCGTGGCGGGGGGATGGTGTGGGGGCTCTCTTGTTGTGTCGGTAAAGGTGAAATTCTTGGACTGCCACCAGACGAACCAATGCAAAGGCATTTGCCAAGAATGTTTTCCCTGTTGGAGGAGGAGGGGGATGTTTTTGAGGCACTGCATGTCCTCTCCACGTGTCCGTGGTTATATGCACCTTAACAGTAACCGCGTTGGTGGGAAATGGCCTCGCCGCCATCATGTCTTTGGGAAGCCTCTGTTTCCACACCCCAGAAACATACCATTAGCAGCGGTATAGGCAGAGCCCAGAATTCGTAACATTTCAGCCGTAGCATTAGGACAGGCCCCACTAACATATCACTAGCAGCATTATAGGAGGAGCGCAGTCTTCGTTCCATGTCAGCAATAGTAGCACTCAAGACAGGCCCCAGTAACAATTCCGAAGCAGCAGTATAGCGGGAGCGCAGTCTTCGTTCCATGTCAGCAATAGTAGCACTCAAGACAGGCCCCAGTAACAATTCTGAAGCAGCAGTATAGTGGGAGCGCAGTCTTAGTTCCATTTCAGTAGCCTTAGTATAGCCAAGGCCCAAGTTACATTTATGTAGCTAAAGTGTAGGCCAACCCCACACACCTTTCTGTACCATGAGTGCAGGCGAAGAACATACAAATGGCTATGATTACACTGTAGGTGAGGGCCCCAAAAAATTGGTGTACCAACAGTACTAATGTACCTCAGTAAAAATTGGCCATGCCCAACCAAGATGGCAGGTGAATCGCTTTGGTTAATGTGGCTTAAGTGGTAACTAGGCCTGGAGGCAGCCCAGTGTAACGAAAAATTGGTTCAAGTTAAAGTTCCAACGCTTTTAAGCGCATTGAAACTTATAAAAATTGTTCAGAAAAATTATTTGAGTGAGCCTTGTGGGCCTAAGAAAAATTGCCCGTTCAGCGTGATTACGTGAGGTTTCAGGAGGAGGAGCAGGAGGAGGAGGAGGAATATTAGACACAGATTGATGAAGCAGAAATGTCCCCGTTTTGGATGGTGAGAGAGAACGTAGCTTCCATCCGCGGGTGCAGCCTACGTATTGCTTACGTATCGCTGCTGTCCGCTGGTGGAGAACAGAAGTCTGGGGAAATCCAGCCTTTGTTCATCTTGATGAGTGTTAGCCTGTCGGCACTGTCGGTTGACAAGCGGCTACGCTTCTCTGTGATGATTCCCCCAGCCGCACTAAACACCCTCTCCGACAAGACGCTAGCCGCAGGACAAGCAAGCACCTCCAGGGCATACAGCGCTAGTTCAGGCCACGTGTCCAGCTTCGACACCCAGTAGTTGTAGGGGGCAGAGGCGTCACCGAGGATGGTCGTGCGATCGGCTACGTACTCCCTCACCATCCTTTTACAGTGCTCCCGCCGACTCAGCCTTCACTGGGGAGCGGTGACACAGTCTTGCTGGGGAGCCATAAAGCTGGCCAGGCCCTTAAAGACTGTTGCACTGCCTGGGATGTACATGCTGCTCGATCTCCGCACCTCCCCTGCTACCTTGCCCTCGGTACTGCGCCTTCTGCCACTAGCGCTGTCGGCTGGGAATTTTACCATCAGCTTGTCCGCAAGGGTCCTGTGGTATAGCAACACTCTCGAACCCCTTTCCTCTTCGGGAATGAGAGTGGGCAGGTTCTCCTTATAGCGTGGGTCGAGCAGTGTGTACACCCAGTAATCCGTTGTGGCCAGAATGCGTGCAACGCGAGGGTCACGAGAAAGGCATCCTAACATGAAGTCAGCCATGTGTGCCAGGGTACCAGTACGCAACACATGGCTGTCTTCACTAGGAAGATCACTTTCAGGATCCTCCTCCTCCTCCTCCTCCTCCTCCTCAGGTCATACACGCTGAAAGGATGACAGGCAATCAGCCGGTGTACCGTCAGCAGCGGGCCAAGCTGTCTCTTCCCCCTCCTCCTCATCCTCCTCATGCTCCTCCTCCTCCTCCTGTACGCGCTGAGAAATAGACAGGAGGGTGCCCTGACTATCCAGCGGCATACTGTCTTCCACCGCCCCCGTTTCCGAGCGCAAAGCAGCTGCCTTTATGGTTTGCAGGGAATTTCTCAAGATGCATAGCAGAGGAATGGTGACGCTAATGATTGTAGCATCGCCGCTCACCAGCTGGGTAGACTCCTCAAAATTACCAAGGACATGGCAGATGTCTGCCAACCAGGCCCACTCTTCTGAAAGGAATTGAGGAGGCTGACTCCCACTGCGCCGCCCATGTTGGAGTTGGTATTCGACTATAGCTCTACGCTGTTCATAGAGCCTGGCCAACATGTGGAGCGTAGAGTTCCACCGTGTGGGCACGTCGCACAGCAGTCGGTGCACTGGCAGCTTAAAGTGATGTTGCAGGGTGCGCAGGGTGGCAGCGTCCGTGTGGGACTTGCGGAAATGTGCGCAGAGCCGGCGCGCCTTTACGAGCAGGTCTGACAAGCGTGGGTAGCTTTTCAGAAAGCGCTGAACCACCAAATTAAAGACGTGGGCCAGGCATGGCCCGTGCGTGAGGCTGCCGAGCTGCAGAGCCGCCACCAGGTTACGGCCGTTGTCACACACGACCATGCCCGGTTGGAGGCTCAGCGGCGCAAGCCAGCGGTCGGTCTGCTGTGTCAGACCCTGCAGCAGTTCTTGGGCCGTGTGCCTCTTATCGCCTAAGCTGAGTAGTTTCAGCACGGCCTGCTGACGCTTGCCCACCGCTGTGCTGCCACACCGCGCGACACCGACTGCTGGCGACATGCTGCTGCTAACACATCTTGATTGCGAGACAGAGGAGGAGGAGGAGGAGGGTGCTTTAGTGGAGGAAGCATACACCTCCGCAGATACCACCACCGAGCTGGGGCCCGCAATTCTGGGGGTGGGTAGGACGTGAGCGGTCCCAGGCTCTGACTCTGTCCCAGCCTCCACTAAATTCACCCAATGTGCCGTCAGGGAGATGTAGTGGCCCTGCCCGCCTGTGCTTGTCCACGTGTCCGTTGTTAAGTGGACCGTGGCAGTAACCGCGTTGGTGAGGGCGCGTACAATGTTGCGGGAGACGTGGTCGTGCAGGGCTGGGACGGCACATAGGGAAAAGTAGTGGCGACTGGGAACTGAGTAGCGCGGGGCTGCCGCCTCCATGATACTTTTGAAGGACTCAGTTTCCACAACCCTATACGGCAGCATCTCAAGGCTGATGAATTTTGCTATGCGGACGGTTAACGTTTGAGCGTGCGGGTGCGTGGCGGCGTACTTGCGCTTGCGCTCCAACAGTTGCGCAAGCGACGGCTGGACGGTGCGCTGAACTACACTGCTGGATGGGGCCGAGGACAGCGGAGATGAGGGTGTGGGTGCAGGCCATGAGGCGGTAGTGCCCGTGTCCTGAGAGGGGGTTGGATCTCAGTGGCAGGTTGGGGCACAGGGGGAGAGGCAGGGGTGCAAACCGGAGGCGCTGAACGGCCTTCGTCCCACCTTGTGGGGTGCTTGGCCATCATATGTCTGCGCATGGTGGTGGTGGTGAGGCTGTTGGTGTTGGCTCCCCGGCTGAGCTTTGCGCGACAAAGGTTGCACACCACTGTTCGTCGGTCGTCAGGCGTCTCTGTGAAAAACTGCCAGACCTTAGAGCACCTCGGCCTCTGCAGGGTGGCATGGCGCGAGGGGGCGCTTTGGGAAACACTTGGTGGATTATTCGGTCTGGCCCTGCCTCTACCCCTGGCCACCGCACTGCCTCTTGCAACCTGCCCTGCTGATGCCCTTGACTCCCCCTCTGAAGACCTGTCCTCCTGAGTAAGCGTTGCACACCAGGTGGGGTCAGTCACCTCATCGTCCTGCTGCTCTTCCTCCGAATCCTCTGTGCGCTGCTCCCTCGGACTTACTGCCCTTACTACTACCTCACTGCAAGACAACTGTGTCTGATCGTCATCGTCCTCCTCACCCACAGAAAGTTGTTGAGACAGTTGGCGGAAGTCCCCAGCCTCTTCCCCCGGACCCCGGGAACTTTCGAATGGTTGGGCATCAGTGACGATAAACTCCTCTGGTGGGAGAGGAACCGCTGCTGCCCAATCTAAGCAGGGGCCCGAGAACAGTTCCTGGGAGTGTTCCCGCTCCTGAGCAGGTGTCATTGTAGTGGAGTGAGGAGGCTGGGAGGAAGGAGGAGCAGCAGACAGAGGATTCGGATTTGCAGCAGTGGACGGCGCAGAACTGCGTGTTGACGATAGGTTGCTCGAAGCACTTTCTGCCATCCACAACAGGACCTGCTCACACTGCTCATTTTCTAATAACTGTCTCCCGCGTGGACCCATTAATTGGGCGATGAATGTGGGGACGCCAGAAACGTGCCTCTCTCCTAATCGCGCAGCAGTCGGCTGCGACACACCTGGATCAGGAGCTCGGCCTGTGCCCACACCCTGACTTGGCCCTCCGCGTCCTCGGCCGCGTCCACGTCCTCTAGGCCTACCCCTACCCCTCAGCATGCTGTATTACCAGTGATTTGATTTCACAGGCAGGAAATAAATTGGCGCAAGACTGCAGGCCAAATATAATTTTTTCCCTTTTTTGAAAACGAAAGGCCCCACTGCCTCTAGTGAATGAATAATCTAAGTTTAATAACTGTGCTGTGGCCCTGCTAATGTGTCACAGAACGTGAGGGTAGCAGAGTTATTATAACTCTGGCAGAGCAGGTATTTTTTTTCCCAATTAAGGAAAGCAAATGGCGAAGCCAGCAGTAAACCGTAGCTGGGTGCGTCTGATTTTTAAACGTTGCACACGCAGCCGACACGTGTCCACCGCCCTTAGGACGGACAGAGGCAGGACAAATAGAATTATTTTCAGTTTTTTTCCAACAAAAGGCAGCACTGCGTATATTCAATGAACATGAGAAGTTTAATAACTGTGCTGTGGCCCTGCTAATGTGGCACAGTACTTGAGGGTAGCAGAGTTATTAACTCTGGCAGAGCAGGTATTTTTTTTCCCAATTAAGGAAAGCAAATGGCGAAGCCAGCAGTAAACCGTAGCTGGGTGCGTCTGATTTTTAAACGTTGCACACGCAGCCGACACGTGTCCACCGCCCTTAGGACGGACAGAGGCAGGACAAATAGAATTATTTTCAGTTTTTTTCCAACAAAAGGCAGCACTGCGTATATTCAATGAACATGAGAAGTTTAATAACTGTGCTGTGGCCCTGCTAATGTGGCACAGAACTTGAGGGTAGCAGAGTTATTAACTCTGGCAGAGCAGGTATTTTTTTTCCCAATTAAGGAAAGCAAATGGCGAAGCCAGCAGTAAACCGTAGCTGGGTGCGTCTGATTTTTAAACGTTGCACACGCAGCCGACACGTGTCCACCGCCCTTAGGACGGACAGAGGCAGGACAAATAGAATTATTTTCAGGTTTTTTTTCCAACAAAAGGCAGCACTGCGTATATTCAATGAACATGAGAAGTTTAATAACTGTGCTGTGGCCCTGCTAATGTGGCACAGAACGTGAGGGTAGCAGAGTTATTAACTCTGGCAGAGCAGGTATTTTTTTTCCCAATTAAGGAAAGCAAATGGCGAAGCCAGCAGTAAACCGTAGCTGGGTGCGTCTGATTTTTAAACGTTGCACACGCAGCCGACACGTGTCCACCGCCCTTAGGACGGACAGAGGCAGGACAAATAGAATTATTTTCACTTGTTTTACAAGCAAAAGGCCGCACTGCGTATATTCAATGAATAATAACTGTGTTGTGGCCCTGCCTACACAATTCTTTCCCTGCAGTATCAATGGAGGGTGCAATGCTCTGCAGAGGCGATTTTGAGAAGAAAAAAAATATGCAGCACAGCTAACAGCAGCCTGGACAGTACTGCACACGGTTAAATATGGCCCTAGAAAGGACCGTTGAGGTTCTTGAAGGCTACACTCACTCCTAACACTCTCCCTGCCTATGCAACACTTCTGTCCCTAATGCCGGGTGCAACGCTCTGCAGAGCCGATTTTGAGAAGAAAAAAAAATTGCCACTGCTAACAGCAGCCAACACACAGCTATCAGTGGCCCTAATAAGGACCTTTGGGGGTCTTGAAGCCTACACTAACTACCAATTCTTTCCCTACAGCAGCTCCGGTACAAACAGCACTGTCCCTCAGCTAACTCACAAGGCATCTGAGGCGAGCCGCGGGAGGGGCCGACTTTTATATTAGGCGGACACCTGATCTCCCCAGCCACTCACTGCAGGGGGGTGGTATAGGGCTTGAACGACGCAGGGGGAAGTTGTAATGCCTTCCCTGTCTTTCAATTGGCCAGAAAAGCGCGCTAACGTCTCAGGGAAGGAAGTGAAAGTAACCCGAACAACGCATGGTGTTCGTTACGAATAACGAACATCCCGAACACCCTAATATCCGCACGGATATCAAGTTCGGACGAACACGTTCGCTCATCTCTAGTGCTGTACAAAAAAAACTATTTTTAAAATGACACAGTTGCAAATCATAAGTTTTTTCCTTCTGCTTTGCTTCGATTCATTCAAAAACTGTGGGGTCAAAATACGCAGTACACCCCTAGATGATCGCGTTAAAGGGTCAAGCAAAATGTCTGTTCAAAAGCCACCCACTGCTCCTTTTGGTTTGGGCCCCGTTGTGCATACGGACATAAGATTAGGGCCACAATGGGTATGTTTCTGAACACAGGACAAACGGTGTTATTTCATGTTAAAGTGTCAGATTTCCAAAATTTGGCCTGGTCATTGAGTGTCAAACAGGCTTGGTCACTAAGGGGTTAAGAACATCCACCCATTGGATTCTTTCTACTCTTTCTGAGTCCATCTAAATCTGATTTTCTGAAATCCAACCTTGAGGTCTGAGTCTTCTCAGGGCTTCCTCCCTATTTATCCAAATTTAAAGTATAGCATGATCACCGCCTCCTAAGGACCAAGCCACCCTTACTTCCTCAACCATTTCCTCCCTGTTGGTAAGAATTAGGTCCAAGATAGCAGATCCCCTTGTTTTCTACCTTTTAGAAGATAAAGTTGTCAGCAAGAGCGGATAAGAATTTGCTGGATCCATTCACCTGCCAGAAATGTAAGCTTGTGTCTCTACTGGAGAAAAGGTGCAAAGTCTTCAGGAGAGAATAGCTACATTGAAACTAATTAAGGAAGATAAGGATTTCCTTGACAGAGCAGAAGTAACTCTTCAGAATGCTGAAGGAAAAGGCATTTTCAGTGGCATTGAAGCATGTGACCCAGAAAAGCGAGAGGATCAGGCCCTCACACAGCCCTATCAACAGAAAAATAAAAATGTTATGGGCATCAAAAAATGGCAGCAGAAAACATTTTTTAAAGGTTTTTTTTAGGTATTACTATATTTAAAAAGCTATATCAATTTGGTATCGCTGTATAAGGACAGTGTGTCATTTTAATTGCATCATGAATCCTGTAAATTTAAAACTCCCCCCCCCCCCAAAAAAAAAGGTGCAAATGTGGGGTTTTCCCACTTTACCCCACTTAGAATTTTTTTTAAGTCTTCCAATACATTATATGGTATGTTAAATGGTAAAATTGAAAAATAAAGAACTTGCCTTGCAAAAAGCAAGCCCTCATGTCGGAATGTCAACTGAAAAATAAAAAAGTTATGACTTTTAGAAAGTGGGAATACTAGAGCCGCAGAATGTGAACCAGACACAGGAACATAAATGAACATTGGCCATGAAAGGATTAAATGAATTATAGCAAAAACTATACTTTTAATGTCTGAAAATAATAAAATTATTTTATTTTTGAAGAATTGACCCCAAATCACTACAGGCACTAAAACTGGAAATACTTCTAGCAGAATCAAATCCTTCAAAACAGAATCAACCATCTAAGACTGGTGCCAAAGCTTGGTCCACCAATAACCATTGCAAAATCCACCAAAATAAATTGTGTTGGTAACTAAAGACAAGGAAGAATTTTTGTGTAATACATTTTGACTAGAGATGAGCGAGCGTACTTGGTAAGGACAGATACTCGAGCGAGTATCGTTCATTTCGAGTACCGGCCTGCTCGCCGGCAAAGATTCAGATGCCGGCGGGGGGCGGCGGGGGGAGAGCGAGGGGGAACGGAGGGGGAGATCTTTCTCCCCCTCCGCTCCCTCCTGCTCACTCCCGCAACACAGCGCTCACCCCCACCGGCACCCGAATCTTTGCGGGCAGGCAGGTACTCGACAAGGACGATACTCGCTCGATTATCTGTCCTTACCGAGTACACTCGCTCATCTCTAATTTTGACCATAAAAATTATTTTTATAAATCAAATAACATTAAAAAAACTAATCTTTAAACTACTTTGTTAAAGCAACCCTTCAGTTTCGGAATAAAATTTTGTCCACGACCAGAGTTATAGAACAGGAACAGTTATATTACCTCCTATTTGTCTTTTCTGCTGATGTCCCTCCAATCCACTGGTTCCGATTCCCATATTCTGCTGTCCAAGATGGCCAATACAGTGCATTGGTAGTGTTAGATTACTAATGCATTATGCCTGCTCTCTCACATGATAAGCCCTAGCCAATCAGAGAGCAGTGCATAGTGTGCATTAGGCAACTAGAAAATTGCAGTGGTTATCTTGGATGGCTGAAAACAGCATACCAAAGCAGTGGATTGGAGGGATATTGTCAGAGAACAATGACATCAGGTTACATACTCTCCCCTTGGGTCTCAGGACAGAATTTTGTCACAATATCGGAGGAGCACATTAAACAAAATTGTGAACCAGGGGAGTTATTCTTAGAGTAAAACCCAGCAAAGCCTCAAAGATGTTCACACTCTCAACAGGACTTTTTTGCGACATAGCATGACTTAAATGAGATTCTTTGTCTTCTCAATCTTTATGCTGGAAAGCCTGAATTTCATAGCTATCAAATCAATTCCTATATCTAGAAAATTCAATAAGACAACATGAATGAACTGCTTTTTCATCAGTTAACAGAAAACCAAAATATTCAGCAACTTTCATAAATTTAAACTGTAAGTAAACTTTTTAAAAACTTTTGATGTGAGAGTAACATGTCAAAAGTTTTGATCAGTGGGAGACTGGGTGCTGATTCCAGCAATCCCTAAATTGAATGGGCAGAAGCAATCGACCTTCGTCATTACATGGAGTGGTGTATGGGTTCCACAGAACGTGTACGGCTCGTGATGACAGTTAATCGGACACAATGCTCAGATTTTTAGCGATCGGTGGGGGTCTTAGCACCAGGATCCCCACTGATCAAAACTTCTAACATGTCACTATCACATTGGAGGCAAAGAGTAGGTCCTCCTTTCTCATCAGTTTTTCCTGAACTACCACACCTCCTCTGCGACATCAGCACCCATCCAGTCAAATGGTCTTCTGCTTCTGGCATCAAACTTGGCAACAGCCACGGCTACTTATGCCGGAATGACAGGCAGAACTTGGGGCTCTTCTGCAAAACAGCCGCACATCCAGTCTCCTTCTCTGGCGCTCTCCACTTTTTGGATCAGTTACACCGCAGCTCTTCCATCTTCACCCAGGCCAAGGGCTCATTAGCTCTTTTGGTCAGAAAAGAGGTTTTTAAAGCTGAAATTACTGCCACTGGATCACCGCAGTCAACAAGGATTATTCTCTGATAGCTCTGGAAAAAACATCTGGAATATTTAAAGGGGTTGTCCCGCGAAACAAAGTGGGTCTATACACTTCTGTATGGCCATATTAATGCACTTTGTAATGTACATTGTGCATTAATTATGAGCCATACAGAAGTTATCAGAAATTTTTCACTTACCTGCTCCGTTGCTAGCGTCCTCGTTTCCATGGAGCCGTCTAATTTTCAGCGTCTAATCGCCAAATTAGACGCGCTTGCGCAGTCCGGGTCTTCTTCTTTTCTCAATGGGGCTCCGTGTAGCTCCGTGTAGCTCCGCCCCGTCACGTGCCGATTCCAGCCAATCAGGAGGCTGGAATCGGCAATGGACCGCACAGAAGCCCTGCGGTCCACCGAGGGAGAAGATCTCGGCGGCCATCTTCACCAGGTAAGTAAGAAGTCACCGGAGCGCTGTCCGTTGTTCTTGTTTAACCCCTGCATCGGGGTTGTCTCGCGCCGAACGGGGGCTGTTGAAAAGAAAAAAACCCGTTTCGGCGCGGGACAACCCTTTTAAGTAAACTTGCACCTCACATGCAACATACAAAAGAAATGAATTGGTTACTTTTCTAATATAGTTGTTTCCCTATTATTCCTAAGCAACTTTATCTGAAAAGCTCCTCATTCATTTCATTTATATATAGCTCGTTTAATCATAGAATCGTAGCTTTGGAAGGGACCTCTCCAGGGTCATCGGGTCCAATCCCCTGCTCAGTGCAGTATTCACTAAATCATCCCAGACAGATATTTGTCCAGCCTCTGAAGACTACCATTGAAGGAGAACTCATCCCCTCCCGTGGCAACCTGTTCCACTCATTGATCACTCACTATCAAAAAGTTTAGGTCATGATTGTTTTTGCATATTGAACCCTGAAAAATTAATGGCCCTTTAGAACTGAGCAATTATTGTTCAAAAAAATCATTCAAATGAGCGAATGTGAGCAATAGTTGCTCAGTCTAAATGCAGGCAATGACCAAAAGATAATGGTTCACTTTTCATTCGTCGTTCATTTTATGCGGGTGTAAAAATGATCGTTGGCTCGTTCGCTTCAGTTTAAATATTGCTCGATCAGTCGTTCTCATTCACTCATGCAGCAAATGTGAACGACTGAACGATTTCTCTTTTGAACGAACCAACGATCTATCTGCCTGTATTAACATTGTTCGCTCACTCAAACGATACATCGTGTGGTTAAACGGACTCTATCACAGTGCTATAATAAGTGCTACCACACTCTGTGTGCTTATGCTTAATTTTTATTGACCTGTAAAACTTTTGTTGACTTGAAAATGCAGGGTTTTTTCTGTGTTTCTAACTGTATGCAGCTAGATAGGTCAATCTTATTTTTGTACAATATTTTATGGGGGGGGGAGGGGGTTCGAACGTTCGTTTTTTTTAAAAGAATTTTTCAGATGTTTACAAAATCTGGTAATATACATTCGCGAATCATTGTGTGGCATACGTCGGGAAATTTTATATAAAACATATAAATTGCAAATATATATATATATATATATACACACACACCCCCTAGCCCCGCACTGGCTCTCTTAAATATCGATTCTGACCAACTACCCTATAGCATACGCACCCCAATACTACGCATTTTTATAGCTACAAGGATTTTGCTCGATTTTGGACTGATAAGTCTACCCCATCCGTCTCTGATATAATTAAAGTCGTGAATAGTAACAGCTGGTTCAAGTGTATGCACTCTTGTGCTTCCAATAAAAAGGGGAAATATATGAAAGATTAGGAAATTTGGATTTAAAGCAACTTCACTTATATGCCAGCATCTAATTTACTTTAATTATTCTATGTATGTGAGTATGTATTTTTGTTCGTTGACCTGATCCACAAGTTTATATATTTTATGGTTTTATTGTATTATTACGTTTGAACTATTGACACTAACAAGACTGTACTCGTGATGAGATTCCTTTTTACAAGGAATATCTGTTGGTTTATTCATATGACGCATATGTCACTTTTAGTTCTTAGCTTTTTGTTTTTTGCTCTTTATTTTTAACAAAATCCTCATAGGTATAGCATATTTATATTTTATATGTCTGCCAGCTATGATGTATGAAAATTGTTGGCTCAGTAAAAATCATTTATGGCAGTTGTACCATGCTTTTTATGTTACTAATATACGTTTTTGATGTTTTCTTTTTCTTTTCCAAATCTATTGGTATTGCTTTCTGTATTCCTATCTCGTCCTATACATTTTATTACCCACATATTATGACTACTAGTGCTTACCCAGCTGTCTGGTGAAGAGATCTGGAACCTCGAAATGTGTTACATGCTAGTTCAAAATAAAGCATAACTATAATCAACACCATTGATTTCACTCACTTTCAATCCACTGATGCCAATAGGTCATGCCAGACCCTAAGTTCCTTTTTACCCCTCTTCACTTCATATCTGCCTAACAATGTGGGTTGCGGTATAGGAGTCTAGTAGGTGAGGCAGACAACTAGAGAGCTGTAGAGAAAGTGAAGAGAGTCACCTGGAGCAGAACCCCAGAGATAACTGGGACGGTGGCTTTGTCTGCCTTCCTGAGAATCCTCCCTGTCACACCACTATTCTTTGTCACCGGTGTTATGCTGGCTGATGTAACATTTATGGACTGTTAAATAATTTATTCAAGTAAACAAGCTCTACCGACCTTTCCCGGTTTTGCTCAGAAAATTACCCCTGTGTGTGTGGACTGTTTATTGCAACTTCTGTATTCACTGCAGAGGATGGAACGGTGGCGTCACGAGTGACAAATAACAGTAAGGTAAACGGAGGATTGGGTTTTCCCTGTGAAACTCCGCCAGCAGTAACTTTGTCGGGTCCCGTGCTACCCCCAAGGGAGGAGATGGTAGAGCCACCGAGGACAAGGTCTTTATCTACCCCGCCATCTCCTAGGCTGTGGGCCTGCTCCTCGGATGCTGCAGCTGTATAGGCGTTGAATGGTGAAAAATGCTTTATGCTGGCCTCTCTGCAAACCAGAGAGGCCAGCATAAAGCATAACTGTAGAGGCACAATTGCAAAACAGTCACTCTCCCTGATAATATTGTTTTACATCCTTTACATCCTTGCAGTTTTTGCATTCTTTCATTCATTATTTTATCATCCACGTTCACCCGACAGCTATCTAAAATGAATGGGCAGTAATATTAATTTCAAAGTGACATCCAAAGCATAGTCACTTCCTAATGATACCCTACCATATTTTTGATGCCCATTCTAGGATTTCTGTTACCTCATGCTTGTCTACTGTACATCAAATTCAATTTTTGTCCCGTTACTCCCATTTATTTTAATCCTTTGAACAGTTCATATTTCATTCTTCACAGTCATCACACTCGGCTTCAGTTTCAGCTTGTATCCCAACTTCTTGTCTGGTCTTTCATTTTCATGTTGGCTGAGCGACTTCAGCTTCATTAACTCATGTGCCATCTCGGGTCATCAATAATTTCAGAAGGAATTGAGGCTTCTACTTGTGTTACATAACCAACCTATATTAAATGTGAAACGCAATGTCTTCCATGACAAATTAACCTTCACTCTATTATCTGGATTTTGCTAATTAGCTAGGGTCACATGCCTAAATTATCAAAATCCTTCAAGGTTGTAATTTTCTTGATTGTTATACCTAAGGGCAAAAAAAGATAAAACATTACATCCTGTTCAATTGTGTTTATTATCCATTAAACAACTGATATACGGACAAGTTATGCCAGAAATTTTGTACTGAGCAAAAGTTTTAGGCAGGTGTGGAAAAAATGCTGCAAAATAAGAAAGCTTTCAAAAATAGAAAAGTGTTAATTTATTTTTGTCAATTAGCAAAATGCAAAGTGAACGAACAAAAGAGAAATCTAAATCCAATCAATATTTGGTGTGACCGCCCTTTGCCTTCAAAATAGGATCATTTATTCTAGGTATACTTGTACACAGTTTTTGAAAGAACTCGGCTGTTGTTCCAAACATCTTGGAGAACTAATCGCAGATTGTCTGAGGATGTCGGCTTGCTTAAATCCTTCTGTCTCTTCATGTAATCCCAGACAGACTCGATGATGTTAAGATCAGGGCTCTGTGGGCCAAATCATAACTTTCAGGACTCCTTGTTTTTCTTTACACTGAAGATAGTTCTTAATGACATGTTTGGGGTTGTTGTCCTTCTGCCAAATACTGTTAGGGCTGGTAGGGGACAGATGGCGACTCCTGTATCCCTACCTACTTGCCCCCCTGTAAAAATTCCCAGGGCGACAACTGGAGAGACGTATCCCTTAAGAAGCGACTTGTGGAAAACCCTATGGACCTTCCACGAGTCTGCCAGGGCTAAATCATATGACATGGGGATTGATTCTGGTGACTGAAAAGTGGTCCCACGAACCGAGGAGCTAGCTTAAGTGAGGGGACCTTTCATTTCAAATTCCCAGAAGATAGATACACCAACTGACCCACGGTAAATGGTTCTGAAACCATATGTATGCTGATGCTCCTTCCCTGCATCACCACGCGCAAATGTTTCAGGTTACTACGCACCTTGCCCCACACCTCTTACAAGCTCTGCTCAAGCGTGTCTGCCGATGGATTGTTGGAAGAGGAGGGGAACGAGACAGAAAAACAAGGGTGGGGCTGATAGTTGTAGAAGAAAGAAGAAACACCCGACGCAGAACTAGTGTGATTGTTCATGGCAAACTCTGCCAGCGCCAAATAGTCAACCCAAAGATTCTGCTGGTCACTTACATACATTCTGAGATATTGCACAATCTCCTGGTTCATACGTTCGGTCTGCCCATTGGTTTCGGGGTAAAAGGTAGAGGAGTAAGACAACCTGATTCCTAAGCACTTGCAGAAGGCCTGCCAGAACCGGGTAACGAATTGCACTCCTCAGTCAGAAACAATGTTTATCGGAACACTATGAAGACGCACAATCTCCTTGATAAAAATGGCGGCTAACTCTGGTGGGAAGCTTCTTCAATGGTATAAAATGGCCCATTTTAGAGAACCTGTCAACCACCGCCAGAATAACTGAACAGCCTTGAGATACAGGTAAATCCATAATAAATTCCATCGACAGATGGGACCACGGTCTATCTGAAACAGGAAGAGGGAGAAGCGGCTCCTCAGGTCGTCTACGTACACTCTTTCCCCGGGCGCAAGTGGAGCATGACCTAACAAACCCCTTGACACCACAAGACATCTGCGGCCACCAATACAATCGGACACACAGTTCCAATGTACCTAGGACCCCTGGATGACAAGCCAAGACAGACGAATGGACCTCCTCCAGCACAAGGACATGCAGTGCACTGGGAACGAACAACCTCCATTCTGGGAGGTCCTTGGGTACCGCCTATTGGGCCGCCAGGAGATAAGTGGAGAAGTCAAATGTCAGAGCTGCAACCACAACATCTAAGGGAAAATTCTCTCCGGCTGGGAATCGTCCTCCTCAGAGACCCCAAAACTGCGCAACAAGGCATCTGCCTTCACATTCTTAGATCCAGGCACATAAGTAACCACAAAATTGAATAATGGACTGTAATAGGGTGCCAGCCCCCCTCCAGTAAGTGTCACCATTCTTCGAAAGCCCATTTTATAGCTAACAATTCCCTATTACCAATATCGTAATTGCGCTCTGCCAGGTTACATTTCTTAAAGAAAAAGGCTCAAGTTTGGAGACCTGCCTAGCCTGAGGATTCCTAGGAAAGAACCACCCCTACTCCGTGTTCCGAGGCATCGACCTCAATGATGAACGGGCGGTTAAGATCAGGCTGAACCAGAATCGGCGCTGTAGAGAAGGCCATTTTGAGAAGTACGAAAGCCTCTACAACCTGCGGAGACCAGGAGTAAACCTCCGCTCCCTTCTTAGTAAGGTCGGTCAAGGGTTTAGCCACAATCGAAAAATTCTTAATAAATCTTTGATAAAAATTAGCAAAGCCCAAAAAGTGTTGCAAAGCTTTTAAATTGGTGGGCTGCACCCATTCGGTAATGGCCCTAACCTTGTCCGAATCCATAAGTATGGCCGAAGGAGAAAAGACATTACCTAAAAACAAGATCTACTGAACCCCAAACAGACATTTTTTCCAGCTTAGCAAACAAGTGATGTTCCCGGAGACGTGACAGGACAGTACGCAAATGCTCGACATGGGACTCCCAATCAGGAGAAAAGACCAAAATGTTGTTGAGATATATGACTATGAACCTGCCCAACAAATCATGAAAAATGGTGTTCATAAAGCCCTGAAAAACTGCCAGAGCATTACATAACCTGGATGGCATGACTAAGCATTCAAAATGCCCTAGCGGTGTGTTAAAAGCAGTCTTCCACTTGTCTTCCTCTCTAACACAAATTGGATTGTAGGCTCCCCTGAGGTCGAGTTTGGAGAACCACTTGGCCCCCACAATCTGATTTAGGAGATCCGGGATCAAGGGTAGAGAGTATTGGTTCTTGATAGTAGTCTTATTCAGGGCCCTATAATCAACACATGGCCGGAGACCACCATCCTTCTTTTCCACGAAAAATAAACCTGCCCCCATAGGAGACTCTGAAGGACGAATATGGCCCTTGGCCAGACTCTCAGTGATGTATTCTTTCATAGCCTCCTGTTCGGGCACAGTTACAATATATATTCCCCCTTTAGGAATCTTACTCCAGGGAATTGAGTCTATCATGCCGGAAGGAATGTACTCACAGATAAAATATAGCAGTTGGAGGAATATCCAGCACCCAGTTCTGGTCAAGGCTCACAAAATCCTGCTACAACCTCTTCACATCAAACTAGGTGAATTCAATGAATGGCCAAGCGCTGCCAATCAAATGCAGCCCTTTCAGCAGGCGGGGATTTTAAATCCCCGCCTGCTGAAAGAACTTCATTACAGTGCCAGAAACCAAGCGGCTAGACGTGCCTGTGTCCCGACAGTGGCGGAGAGGTAAGTATATATATTTTTTATTTTTTTTATTTTTACTACAGCTAGGAATGATTTTCAGGGAAGGTCTTATATTTAAAGCCCTTCCCCGAAAATCACTGTGGCGGGGTACCGGCATCCTATTGCTTTCAATATTGCTTTTTTGATGGCAATAGGCATGCCGCTTCGTTCACGCGTGTTTTGGCACGTGCGTGGACGCATGGATTTATGCAAACATACGCACATGCAAAACAACGCTCGTGTGAACGAGGCCTAAACTTGTGATTGTTTGAGTGCCTCTACAATATAATGCACTACTTCAGTATTACAATATATTATATGTTTAGTTTCAAAAGTTTTTATTTGATTTTTATATAACTTTACACAGTAAAGAGCTGAAGAATACCCCTCGCAGGGGTTACTTTAGTAAAAACAGTCTTAAGACTGTAAATGTTAAACTATTTAAACTAAACAAATAAACATGAAACATAACATATAGGTTTCCACTCATTATTGTATCTGTAAGAAATGTATTCTCATTTGTATATGGGATGTTATTGGTATCATTATCTGGTGTGTCTCAGGAGATTTACCCCTATGAGGACAGTAGTCATGACATATTTGGGATATTTAGACATCAGACCATGGTCTAAAGGAAGCCCTCCATAGAATCATTCCTCATAGCAGACAACTTTTTACAGATCATCATCATTTTGTAGATTCTAGCTATGATTGGGTTCAGAATAAGGGATGGTTTCAACCACTGTGATGCTTTGTAGATTCTTGTCACCATATATATAAACTGGGAGAGTTTGTGTTGTTGATTATTATACCCGGTCGGTTTGTCCGCCAGCAGGTAAACTGAGGGGGTGAGGGGGAAGGTCTCGCTTCAAATTCTCAAGACCAGACTGGCTACCTGCCTCCACAGGGATCTCACCGCTGGGCATGTCCACCAGGTATGCAAAACTGAACTCAGTGCCCCGCAACCTTCAAAGCAATTAGGAGAGGTAGTAGGGGAGAACTTGTGTATCGTTGTGTGGACCTAGTGTGACCTGTGTAGTATCTTGTAGGAGGTTTCGGCCAGGGTCACCTGATGGCTGCCCTTGGCAATGAATGTACAGCAGTGGTGCCATCTTGCCATTGTGAGTGATATGTTCAGGTCCTCCTCCCAGAATGGGAGGTTATCTTCATGTGAGGGCTGATTCATATTATTATATAGGAGAGAGATCATCCCAGGCTGAAGGGGTGACCATACGCACAGCCTCTCAAACTGCATATTGGGTATTCGAGAGTGGAGTTGAGGAAACATCGTCTGCAAGAAGCTGTATATCTGACGTGTTTCCAGCCATACGTGGCCTGGAACTGAGTATTTTTCTAAGATTTGTTGAAAAGTCCTGGGTCTATTTAGTGTGATTGTAGTGAGATCAGTCCTCTACTTTGCCACCAAGCAAAACTATTTGTTAAAAGGCTGGGGGGAAATGCGTGGTTTGGAATAATGGGGAGTAGTGGTGGATGATCTGAGATTAAGGAGTATTTGAGTCTATTTGATTTCCAAACTGTAAGGAGGTGAGAGGGGTTGTATTTTAAATATGTTTAATTTTTTGTTCCAAAAGATAGCTCTCAGGTCCACCGGGGATACCAGGGAGGCCTCCAGCTCTGCCCAGCAGGGAGCTCCTGGGCCTGCAAACTTGGGGGGATCTGGGCTATCTGTGCTGCATAGTAATATTTTTGTAAATTAAGTATGGACAATCCCACTATTATTCTGTGAAAGTACATTATTTTCTGTTTAATTAGGGGTCTCTTGTTGCACCAAATAAATTACAATATATTTTTAATATCCCACTATTAAGCAGTGCCATATGCAGGGGCTTAATAATGGTAAATACATCGCAGAATAGAATAAAGGAGGCAGCTTACCTACTTTCCTCCCACTACCAACTCTAAAGCGCAGATAGTCCCTTGTTACAACTGCAACATGTATAAGTGAAAAGCATCCAGCTCACAGATATGGAATAAAATAACAAATTCTTTATTTTTAAAATTCCATTAATATCAATAAAATTTCAAGAATATGTTTTTTTTAAAATATACATCAACGCGTTTCAAACGCACCTAAGCGTTCTTACTCATGGCCAGGCCTGGGGGCCTTCACTACGCCAAGGGCCACCATGTCACCCATCAGCACCCCGCAATCGCATTGGTAAGCTAGATTGGGGACTACCTCTCCGGCTGTCGGCTTACGTGCCACCATTAGGATTGACAGCGCATATAAGTTACCAAACAGCTGAAATTAATATCTTACTGTAATAGTTGAGGTAAGCTCTGTCATTGCAGGACATCTCACTCATTAAACTACTGGAGCAGCTACTGATGAAGCTGAAAGAAGTCATAAGAAGGTTCTGTTCACATCTTGCTGTGGTTTCTTTCATCCATGGCACCGTGCCAGATACTTTACATGTCAGACACCAACACACCTGCCAGATCCCAGTGACTCAGTAATGGAGTCCGGCAGGTTTCCATCACCATGTCCGTTATTATGATGGGAAGAATAGCACAACATGCTTGCAGTATTCTTCCTGTCTAATCTGTTGTAACAGCCGATAGAGGCTCAGAACTAAACCTCTAATGGAAATGTGAACACAACCTTCCACACAGACTGTGATTTATCTTGGCTGCCCATACTCAAGTCTTTACTTAAAGAAAATATTTAATGTCAGATGCAACATAGTTATTTGTTAGTGTTTAATCCAAGAGGATATTACTCAAAAATGTAATAAACAAAATTCACAAAAAAAACTAAAAAAGAGAATATCCTCATTAGTTTATAAGCATTTAGCAAATGCAAATAGCATTTGTCAAACAGTGGAGAAAGTGGCAGATTATCCTCTGTGATAAAGTGGTGCTTCTGTTTGTGGATGAGTGAAATCTGAGATTAATAATGGTAAATTTATGTATCTGCACGGCATACATCATCAAAGGATCACAAAGAAAAGCAGAGATCAGTCATGATTAGAGATGAGCGAACGTACTCATCCGAGCTTGATACTCGTTCGAGTATTAGCGTGTTCGAGATGCTCGTTATTCTAAACGAGCACCACGCGATGTTCAAGTTACTTTCATTTTCATCTCTGAGACATTAGTGCGCTTTTCTGGCCAATAGAAAGACAGGGAAGGCATTACAACTTCCCCCTGCGACGTTCAAGCCCTATACCACCCCCCTGCAGTGAGTGGCTGGCGAGATCAGGTGTCACCCGAGTATATAAATCGGCCCCTCCTGCGGCTCGCCATAGATGCGTTCTGACAGAGATCAGGGAAAGTGCTGTCTTGCTGGAGTTGCTATAGGGAGAGGAGTATTTTAGGCTTCAAGAACCCCAACGGTCCTTCTTAGGGCCACATCTAACCGTGTGCAGTAGTGTGGAGGCTGCTTTTTGCAGTGTTGTACTTTTTTTTTTTTTCGTATATCGGCCGTGCAGAGCATTGCGCCCTGCAGTAATTATACATAGTCCAGGGCCAGTAGTGGTGGTGAGGCAGGGACAGAAGACATATTTATTGAATATAGGCAGTGGGCCTTTCCAAAAACATTTGGGAAAAAAAATCTATTTGGGCTGCCTGTGACCGTCCTCAGTGTACTGGGTCTGTGCTGGGGGTAGTTGTCCTAATTCATACGCAGCCAGCTAAGTGTTACAGCAGGCTTGTGCAAAATTATTTCCTGGCTCTGTGTTGGCTGTTACATCACCGCTGTATTCCAGTCCACAGTGCAACAGTCTGCAGTTATTTTACATACTCCAGGGCTAGTAGTGGTGACGCAGAGAGAGAAGACATATACAGTGTATATAGGCAGTGGGCCTTTCCAAAAACATTTGGGAAAAAAAATCTATTTGGGCTGCCTGTGACCGTCCTCAGTGTACTGGGTCTGTGCTGGGGGTAGTTGTCCTAATTCATACGCAGCCAGCTAAGTGTTACAGCAGGCTTGCGCAAAATTATTTCCTGGCTCTGCTGTGCGTTCCGTAAGCGAAGTCAGCCTCCAACCACAGGCCAATAAGCGGCACATTTAATTACAGCGTTCTGTTTCTGCACTACTGGTAATACACCATGCTGAGGGGTAGGGGTAGGCCTAGAGGACGTGGACGCGGGCGAGGAAGCGGAGGCCCAAGTCAGGGTGTGGGCACAGGCCGAGCTCCTGATCCAGGTGTATCGCAGCCGACTGCTGCGGGATTAGGAGAGAGGCACGTTTCTGGCGTCTCCACATTCATCTCACAATTAATGGGTCCACGCGGTAGACCTTTATTAGAAAATGAGCAGTGTAAGCAGGTCCTGTCGTGGATGGCAGAAATTGCATCCAGCAATCTATCGAACACCCAGAGTTCTGCGCCGTCCACTGCTGCAACTCTGAATCCTCTGGCTGCTGCTCCTCCTTCCTCCCAGCCTCCTCACTCCATTACAATGACACATTCTGAGGAGCAGGCAGACTCCCAGGAACTGTTCCCAGGCCCCTGCCCAGAATGGGCAGCAAGGGTTCCGAATCCTTTCCCACTGGAGGAGTTTGTCGTGACCGATGCCCAACCTTTTGAAAGTTCCCGGGGTCCGGGGGATAAGGCTGGGGACTTCCGGCAACTGTCTCAAGACCTTTCAGTGGGTGAGGAGGACGATGACGATGAGACACAGTTGTCTATCAGTGAGGTAGTAGTAAGGGCAGTAAGTCCGAGGGAGGAGCGCACAGAGGATTCGGAGGAAGAGCAGCAGGACGATGAGGTGACTGACCCCACCTGATTTGCTACGCCTACTGAGGACAGGTCTTCAGAGGGGGAGGCAAGGGCAGCAGCAGGGCAGGTTGCAAGAGGCAGTGCGGTGTCCAGGGGTAGAGGCAGGGCCAGACCGAATAATCCACCAACTGTTTCCCAAAGCGCCCCCTCGCCCCATGCCACCCTGCAGAGGCTGAGGTGCTCAAAGGTCTGGCAGTTTTTCACTGAGAGTGCAGACGACCGACGAACAGTGGTGTGCAACCTGTGTCGCGCCAAGATCAGCCGGGGAGCCACCACCACCAGCCTCACCACCACCAGCATGCGCAGACATAGGATGGCCAAGCACCCCACAAGGTGGGACAAAGGCCGTTCACCGCCTCCGGTTTGCACCACTGCCTCTCCCCCTGTGCCCCAACCTGCCACTGAGATCCAACCCCCCTCTCAGGACACAGGCACTACCGTCTCCTGGCCTGCACCCACACCCTCACCTCCGCTGTCCTCGGCCCCATCCACCAATGTCTGTCAGCACACCGTTGGAGGTAGTGTGGTGCTTAGCTAAGGTATGCATTGCTAATGAGGGCTTTTCAGAAGTAAAAGTTGTTGGGAGGGGGGGGGCCCACTCTTGCTGCTATTGTGGCTTAATAGTGGGACCTGGGAACTTGAGATGCAGCCCAACATGTAGCCCCTCGCCTGCCCTATCTGTTGCTGTGTCGTTCCCATCACTTTCTTGAATTGCCCAGATTTTCACAAATGAAAACCTTAGCGAGCATCGGCAATATACAAAAATGCTCGGGTCGCCCATTGACTTCAATGGAGTTCGTTACTCGAAACAAACCCTCGAGCATCGCGATAATTTCGTCCCGAGTAACGAGCACCTGAGCATTTTGGTGCTCGCTCATCTCTAGTCATGATGTTGTGTTGGATCTGTAATACTATGCATCCAAATGGTGACCTATGGACTCCTTTGACTCATAACGAGGCCCATTTCGAGGACTCTATTTGAAAGAGCTATGCATAATTGTCTGTTTTATTAAATCTTTTGACAAAATAAAATAAATTAGCAAGGACAAAAATAAAAGTGGAGTTCATGTTTGGAGTATTACATACATAATGGCAAGGATACAAAAAACGTTATGAACTGATATATCAACATACATTTTAGAGGAGAACAAATCTAGTGGTTTCATACAGTAAGTTGATGTCCCAGGTATATAAGAGGGTACTTAAGAATATTCCAGACACCTCTGATACAAGAATCAACAGATATGAACAAAAGGAGAAAAGAAAAGTAGGATAAGGAGAGAGGAAGAAGAATGGTAAGAAAAACTGTCATGAATTGTGATTCCCCTTGAGCAATTTATTTTGTCATTGCGTTCACAAATTCTTCACTCTTTCAGTGAATGCGAACGACTAAAAGATTGGTGTTCACACGCAAGGACATATAAACAAGCGAACAATTACTTTTATGCCTGCTTAAAATGAAAGACAAACGAGAGGCGAACAAATTGAAATTCGCAATGTCCAACAATTTTTTGAGCCATAATTGTTCCATTTGAGAGGGCCGTTACACTTCAACAGCCCCACATATTCCTCTGGTGGCAGCACTTTCCACTATTTTTTTCTAAATCCCATAACTCATTGAGCATACGTCCCAATTTTTGTTGGGTTCTGTCCTATAGTTTTTTTCACTAGAGACCTCTAATTATGATTACTCTGTAGATTTAAGCTAATATTGCTTAAAGTGATGGGAATTACCTATGGGGGCTCCTAATGCTTACATAATTTTAGTGGGAAATGGTGTGTAAATAATAGTATGAATGTGCTCACCAAGTTCATTAATAAGATAATCAGAAAAAAGGTAAGACTGGACGATTTTGCCTAAAATTAAAATCTCATTTTTTTGGTTCTCGATTTTAAACTTAATTTTTTTGTTTCGAATCAATGATGGTCTTACCGCTGAGACCATCGCTGATCTGAAGAACAGAATTCCTTTGTCCTGCTCTGCTATCACTATGGGGCCACATCTCCCCTCGCAGTGACATCACTGTGAATAGAGCGCTGGCCAAGTGTGCACGGTCGGTGATCCATTCATTTCAATGTGGCTGAGTGGGTGCCGCTCAGGTAGATCCACAGTTGCAGTGTACGAGAGCATACATGCATAGCACTAATCTGCCAAATCTCAGCCTATCAGTACTATGCTTACTTGCAGCATCTCTTCCTGGACTGGATCCATCACATTGTTACACGCTGCCCCATCTCAACCTTCCTCTTGTCCACCACAGGTTGTATGCTGCATCCCGCTGCCTCTTCCCCTCGGCCGATATTAGCCTCCGCCCAGAAGAAAATCTGAATCATATAGCATTAAAGTTACATACACACGGGGGAGCGTGATATTTGCCTGAGAAACTCGGCCCGATCTCGAGCTTGTCAACGTACATTTTACCTGTGGATGCAAAAACGCCTTGCGTTACCTGTGGAAAATTGTCATCCTCTGGCATTTGTTTCACGTACATGAAAAGGATCTGCAAGTGTTTACCATGGAGAACAACACATCACCCTCACGTGTACATTGCTTGGCATGCAATGTGTTTGACTGTCCCATTGAAAACAATGGGCATTGAGTTCTGAGGAATGCAAAAAAATAGGACCTGCAGCAATTTTTACCTCGCAGCATCGCTGTGAAAGAAAATAATGCTCATGTCTATAACTCCATTCAAAAAGACGGAGTTCACTTTCTGCGGGTTTCGTGCATCTTGCAACACCCAAAACTCGCTTTAGTTTCAGGCTCATGTGAATGTAATTTGATTAATCGCCCAGTCCTCCTTAGGCTGTACACTTATGATTCTGGATGTCAGCCTGATACATTTTTGCTTTTAAAAATGCATTAACTCGCACCTATGTACTTGCGATTTTCATGTGTGTTTTTAACACAAGTGCTTCCAAAGTACCCAGTGCTATATATATATGCTTTATATATAAAACTATGTACAACCAGGACAATGCACAGCGCATTATTTATATATATGAATATTTAATTGCTAATTAGGGAGTACCTGCACTTTCAGCACGTGTTCCATGAGCTGTTTTTGGCTCCTCCTGGCAGTTAAAGATGGCCCCATATAGTGCTATATAAGCACTATATGGGGCTGTCGTCAGCTC
Organism: Eleutherodactylus coqui; assembly: GCF_035609145.1. NCBI lineage: Eukaryota > Metazoa > Chordata > Amphibia > Anura > Eleutherodactylidae > Eleutherodactylus > Eleutherodactylus coqui. The sequence goes on along the minus strand of NC_089845.1, from coordinate 114,210,413 downwards.
CCTGAAGTCACCGAAAATGACCAACAGAGCATGAGCGCTGCAGACTGAAAGTGCAGGTATTCCTTAAATAATAGAGAAGGAGAACTTCCGTCACAGCTCCAATCCACCAGTAATTGTAAATCATTTGTGTGTTTTCCCACCATAGCCATATCACTAGGAGATACTATAGCTTAGTAATTGGTGGGGACCCTTAGCATCCCACCAATGCACTGTGCATAGAAAATTATTGTATTCCCAGAAATTGTGCGATTCTACTCCATTCTTGATGAGGTTATATCTGTATGTGTGTATCTACAGTCTATAAAACACAACAAACAAAGCATGATAGCAGCTTCTCCCCCCAGTCCTGAGAGAATGGAGAATAAGATACATGCCTTGCATAGGGGAAAATGGTGAAGAATACAGGATACAATAGACTGAAAGAGTGTAATTCCTCATGTACACACAAGGCAGCTTATTCTGAAAAGTCAGGTAGGCTTTATAAATAACTAGCTGATATACCCGGCTTCGCCCGAGTTAATTTGATACATGTGTTTATGTATTGTTCGCACAAAAAGTTTTATGAAGTCAAGGTTGCTTTAAAGTAACCGTGTAATAAAATATGTATACATATAGAGAAGCATTAGATTCTCCTCAGGCTGCATGTACCGATGTCCCTCTGCTGAATGTGCCACCCCTCCCACTCTCTTTATTTAGGACCTAAAGAATGCTCGCGCCAAATTTCACGCTTCTTTGACACCGAGAAGTTACATTACATAGGGGTGCACTAACGTTTTCAATTAGCATTAAACAATCGAGTTCTGACCCCCTTACCTTTCCTATGTAGGACTTTACTTTTCCTATTTAGGACCTAAACATTGCATGTGCCGAATTTCACGCTTGTACCACACTGGGAAGCTACATTACAAAGGGGTGCACTTATTTTTGCAAATAGCATTGAATAATCGAGTTGTGACCCCTTTACTTTTCCCATTTAGGACATAAAGAATGGTCATGCCAAATTTCATGGTTGTACAACACCGGGAAAGTTACATTACATAGTGGTGCCAATACTTTTGTACTTAGCATTGAATAATTGAGTTGTGACCCCATTACGTTTCCTATTTAGGACCTAAAGTATGATTGTGCCCATTTCAAGTCCTTTATGGCTTCAAAGAACTACAGTATATTTTCAGTATGGCTCAATTTACGCACTGTATACCCTAAAACTGTATCTAGCCTCTTACAAAGGACAGGAGTAAATCAGTGGGGCTATTTTCAGCTTATTATCCCTTTAAGAAGTATATAAAATGCTTATCTGGACATGACATGTAAAATGCTGAATTATATTGTCATACTTTCTAAAAATAAGGTCAGGAGAAAATAAATGCATTTGGCATCTCAAACTCAGTTTTCTGCTCTAATGGACAGAAATAAATACGTTATTCACAAGTGTTGTTGTGACCTGGATTTGTATGCATATGTTGAACAAATACAATTTCACTAATTCTCATGACACTCAGATGACAAAGACTTTTCTCCTGTTTGGTTGTAGAATAGCTCCAAGTCTTTTAATAATAACTATGCAGGTTCTGTGTTTCTCAGGATGTACAATAAAACTGCTGCCAGCTTTATTGATTTCAATTAAAATCCAAGTAGAAGGAGAAGCTATTTACTTTCTCACCAATCTCAATGTTAAACAACACTTCCAGACAGTTAATGGTAGGAGACGATTCTATCACTTTGATTGAGTTGATCAAACCTGATTCTCTACAACACAACTAAAGTAAGATAAGTAAAAGTGTGAATTAAAGGTGCTATCCAGAGACCTAACAAAAAGCCATAGTCACATTCCCTGCTGCTTCTGGTCCACTGACTCCCGATCCCCGCTGCTGTTCACTTCCAGGTGTAGGGAGCCAGCGATGACGTCAAGACACCAGAGCTAAGTGACCTCGGCAGCCAATCACCGACTCACTTCAGCCACTGATAAGCTGTAGTGATCACATGTTCTGGTAAGAGGATGACTTCACTCTGATAAAGAAGGCAAAGTGCATTATGGAAACAAAAAATAAAAGTTTTCTTTGCAGGAGAGTCTATTTTTATTTCTCTAAAAATAATAGTCTTCTTCCTGTCCATCATTTGATTTCTTTCATAGTTAAACCAGAATGGAAGGTTCCAGACAAAAAAAGTTGACTTGGAATTCAGGACTAAGACTGCTTAGAACCTAGATCCTTCTATCTCAGAACCTTGGGAGGCTCTGGGCAGAGTTGACCCTGCAATAGCTAAATTCAAATAAATTTGTCTTTTCTATGGATGATACAAATCTATTGAAAGTTCCTCGTGATGAGAGAATAGACACTTTCTTAAAGAGGTCCCACTTTAATCTGGCCTCCCTTACTCAAACTGCTTTCTCTACCGTCCCAGTATCAAGGGCACTGCAAATAAGGCTTAGCCAACTCAGTACAGATATTGAGGATGGAATGCCCAGAAATGATTTGTTGCAATAAATCTCTACCCTTAAGATGGCAGCAGACTATTCTTGTAACTTCTAATTGGATGTCCTTGGGATTTCTTCATAAACCATGCATGTGCTAAATTCAACTAGAAGAACCATCTGGATTATACTATGGTCTAGAAATTTACTTTCAAAAAATACTTTTTGTGCGTTATCCCTTGAGCCTGGAAGGCTTATAGACATTCAGGTAAGCAAATAAAGCAAATAAAAATAATAAAGGTCTCGCTCCCCCTACATCTTTTAGAAGAAAATTTTTTAGAGCTTTTAATTTCCAGTGTAGTGGCCCAGCGGTTCCTAAAGAACTCTCAGGGTACACTTGTCCTGTCTCCCCTGTCTGTATGCTGTCCATGGATACAGAAGGTGCCGTCCATAGGAGGGACCCTGTGTCTCCCCTTCTGTTCTAAGCATAGAGCTAAACCCTGATGTCAGCTTGTCTCTCATTGGCTGACAGTCAGGTTTAATTGCACTGGTGCAGAGTCCAAGGGCAAGGAAGCAGCTTTACAAGTCCCTATGCAGCAGGAGAAGTTCAAAAAGTGCGGGAAGGAAAGAGAGGTTATAAGAGAGAAGGACAGAGAATAGTTAGTCAGACTCAGCCAGGTGTGAGTAAGGAGAGGTTGCGGCTCAGTAGTCGAAGAGGAGGAGTCTGTTACAGCACGTTTGCTACCCGAGGTTGACTGCGGTGAAAAACCAGCTCCCTTGGCATCTTGCAGCAGAGACTGAAAAGGAGAGCCTTTTTGAGGTCCATCATCAAACAGTGAGTTAGGGCTCACACCCACTGGCGTTTTTATTTCTTGCGCTGCGAGAGCGAGTGAAAACACTCGCCTCACAGCGCAAGAAAAATGCTGCGATATCGCCAGTGTTTTCAATGGGGCCAGCAGCCCCAGCGCTAGCCCCATTGAAAGCATGGAGTATATTGCGGACTTCTGCCACAGCTGTGACAGCTGTGGCAGGAGTTTCCTTCATCCCCGCAGGGACCACGGGGATGAAGGAATCCACTGCCACAGCTGTTGCAGCTGTGGCAGAAGTCCAGGATGCTATCCCATTGCTTTCAATGGGGTCAGCTCTGCTGCCGGCTCCATTGAAAGCAGTGGTTTTGTGGCAACCCCTGTAGCATGATTTTTCGGGAAAGGGCTTGAAATATAAGCCCTTCCCTGAAAAATCATCCCTAGTTTATTGAAAAAAAATAAAAATCTTTACTCACCTCTCTGCCGCTCAGACGCGTCCTCCGGCTGGCTTCTCTGCACTGCTGTTCAGCACTTTCAGCAGGCGGGGATTTAAAAATCCCCGCCTCTTGAAAGGGCTGTGCTGATTGGCTGAACGCTCAGCCAATTACAGCCAGCACTTATCTATTCATCAATGATGGTTTAGAAATGGTTACGCTTCATTTTTCATATTTCTCAGGACAAATTCCTAAATAAGCTAGAAAATCCTAATATTACAGATCTGGTGACAGACTTCATAGCAAAGCAGGCTTTACAACCCCTTCCCTGCCAGAAGTGTACTCAAAAGTCTTTCTGGTTCCTAAACTGAGAGCAAAGTGCCGATTTATTATAGACTTGCAATAGCTAAACCACCACGTAGAAAATCTGTCAACAACATTCTACAACTGGGCGATTTCATGGTATCATTAGATTTAAAGGATGCCTATCTTCACATATCAATCAACAGCCAGTACATCAAGTTCCTAAGAATTGCAGTAGTGTCTCAAGGAGCAATTCGATATTTTCAGTTCAGAGCACTTCCTTTTAGGTTGCTTTCTGCACCCAGAGTCTTTGCAAAAGTGGTCATAGTAGCAGTAGCACATAATCGCTACCAGGAAGAATCAGAAGTTGGAGAATTTCTGCTCACTCAGCTTAGCCAATCATCCAAATCATCCATAAGATAGGTAATAAAAGTCCCATCAGTGGGAGTCTCATCATTGAAACCTTCATCGATCTCGAGAATGGGGGACCCTGTCCCCCTTTTCTTGTCAATGTGGGCATGCTTTCCCACTTATAATAATGTCACAATGTATAGAAAAAAAGGTTTGGTACCATGTTAACCAGTAGAGCAAAGTGTGATTGTTCTCAGTGAGAGAAACCACGTAATCTTGTAGATATGATACCTTTTAATAGCTAACAAAAATACATGATGTTACAACAAGCTTTCGGATCTTCTATCGATCCTTCCTCTGTTCACACACAGAAATTTAGACTGTTTTGCACTCAAAACTTAAAACAACAGACAAATCTGGACAGGATACGGATCCCCAACATACAGCAGGACTATAAGATCCCTGGGACATTCATATGTTCCATGTCCAATGTTGTGTACCTGATCCGATGCAGTAAATGTCCTGTTGGGGGACTTTATATCGGGCAAACAGGACAAAAACTGAGAGCCAGGATGAGATCTCATCACCACTCAATTAGAGAGGGAAAGACAGAATTACCTGTGGTAAAACATTTTTGTGGTCACAGACACAACATGGAGCAGACGAGAGTTATCATATTGCAGGGCAAAATTCAAGTCGTAGTATCAGGGTTAAAATTCTAAGTACAGCACCAATCGGGCCCACCCCACTTGCCCCGTTGCCGGCCGTAAGAAGAGACACCACACAGAGGTCTGGTATAGTTTCTCACACGGGACATGGCTCTCAGCTGTGCCCACGTCCTTTATTACAGATTACATGAGATCTTATACCCTTTGTCCCATCCCCAAGGGGGTGATGGGCTCATAACCATATATGGGAAGTCCGGATTTGCGGACTGAGACAGTGAAAATCATATAACAGTCATTATCTTGATACTGGCGCCTCTGGCTTGTACAGAAAATCACGTATTCAATTAACTCCAGTGCAAAGAATCACCCACTCAATTCTAAGAAGTCCGGATTTCCGGCCTGGGACAGTGAAAATTATGTACATGGTTGAACATCTTGATACGGCACTTCTGGGAAAACGGCCAAGTACATGCGTCCTTGTGTCTGGTTCCGTGGTTTTCTCTGAATTTCTAGAACATCTCTCTCAGCCTTGCAAAGCCTCTTGGAATATCTGATGTAAGGCGACATATAAGTTTTTTTCATTTGGAATTGAATAAAACTTGCATATAGGTATAAAACATTAAAAAAAAAACATATGGCAATATATACACTACCGTTCAAAAGTTTGGGGTCACCCAAACAATTGTGTGTTTTCCATGAAAAGTCACACTTATTCACCACCATGCGTTGTGAAATGAATAGAAAATAGAGTCAAGACATTGACAAGGTTAGAAATAATGATTTGTATTTGAAATAACATTGTTTTTACATCAAACTTTGCTTTCATCAAAGAATCCTCCTTTTGCAGCAATTACAGCATTGCACACCTTTGACATTCTAGCTGTTAATTTGTTGAGGTAAGCTTGTGAAATTGCACCCCACGCTTCTAGAAGCATCTCCCACAAGTTGGATTGGTTGGATGGGCACTTCTGGCGTACCATACGGTCAAGCTGCTCCCACAACAGCTCAATGGGGTTCAGATCTGGTGACTGCGCTGGCCACTCCATTACCGATAGAATACCAGCTGCCTGCTTCTGCTGTAAATAGTTCTTGCACAATTTGGAGGTGTGTTTATGGTCATTGTCCTGTTGTAGGATGAAATTGGTTCCAATCAAGCGCTGTCCACTGGGTATGGCATGGCGTTGCAAAATGGAGTGATAGCCTTCCTTATTCAGAATCCCTTTTACCCTGTACAAATCTCCCACCTTACCAGCACCAAAGCAACCCCAGACCATCACATTACCTCCACCATGCTTAACAGATGGCGTCAGGCATTCTTCCAGCATCTTTTCATTTGTTCTGCGTCTCACAAACGTTCTTCTTTGTGATCCAAACACCTCAAACTTGGATTCATCCATCCACAACACTTTTTTCCAGTCTTCCTCTGTCCAATGTCTGTGTTCTTTTGCCCATCTTAATCTTTTTCTTTTATTGGCCAGTCTCAGATATGGCTTTTTCTTTGCCACTCTGCCCTGAAGCCCAAAATCCCGCAGCCGCCTCTTCACTGTAGATGTTGACACTGGTGTTTTGCGGGTACTATTTAATGAAGATGCCAGTTGGGTACCTGTGAGGCGTCTGTTTCTCAAACTAGAGACTCTAATGTGCTTATCTTCTTGCTTAGTTGTGCAACGCGGCCTCCCACTTCTTTTTCTACTCTGGTTAGAGCCTGTTTGTGCTGTCCTCTGAAGGGAGTAGTACACACCATTGTAGGAAATCTTCAATTTCTTAGCAATTTCTCGCATGGAATAGCCTTCATTTCTAAGAACAAGAATAGACTGTCGAGTTTCAGATGAAAGTTCTCTTTTTCTGGCCATTTTGAGCGTTTAATTGACCCCACAAATGTGATGCTCCAGAAACTCAATCTGCTCACAGGAAGGTCAGTTTTGTAGCTTCTGTAACGAGCTAGACTGTTTTCAGATGTGTGAACATGATTGCACAAGGGTTTTCTAATCATCAATTAGCCTTCTGAGCCAATGAGCAAACACATTGTACCATTAGAACACTGGAGTGATAGTTTCTGGAAATGGGCCTCTATTCACCTTTGTAGATTTTGCACAAAAAACCAGGCATTTGCAGCTAGAATAGTCATTTACCACATTAGCAATGTATAGAGTGCATTTGTTTAAAGTTAGGACTAGTTTAAAGTTATCTTCATTGAAAAGTACAGTGCTTTTCCTTCAAAAATAAGGACATTTCAATGTGACCCCAAACTTTTGAACGGTAGTGTATATATACCCTCACAAACCCCCTTAAAAAACTTAATATGGAGATCAAGCATCAGACCTTGCACTCTTCCTCGGTCGTCTCTCCCTTGCGTCAGGGTTTCTCCACTGCCCGTAAGTCCCTACTCCTAAAAGGGAGGGATCCCTACCTAACCTCAGAAGGAGGCCATGGATTCCCTGGGCTTATTTCCGGGCATCCATACCCTCTATCTGTACACGTTAACACACTGCAGGGTGTGCCCTCGCCGGAACCTAAGGTCTTCTGCACTTTCCCTAGGCAAATGGGAATTCCACTGACAGTCCATCTTATGAGACTGAGGCAGACACAGTACTAGTTTATCTCTCCATTCTTCTGGTAACATACGTGGTTGCCATTATCGGAACTGGCTCTTCATCTTTTTTCAAACAAGGGAAATTTTGGTCACATTAAAGGGATAATACACAAACAGGAAATTACATACCCCACCTCTTTCTGCTAAAATCATATCCACGGCCACTCTATTTTGGAACGCCATGGATGCAGTGGGCCCTAACTGGTCAATTAACCCTTGCAAAAGCATCTCTGGTGTAGTTTACAAACCTCTGCTAATTGGAATAGATATAATTCATCCAATCTACATTATTATTAACAGTGACAATAGCAAATAAGGACTCAAAACCTGCTTTAACCTGATGTCTAGAATTAAATTCATCTGGCACCCCCCTTGGCACTCCTATTGCATCTATGTATACATGTGGATCAAAGTTACCACCTGGAGCGTCAACTTCTCTCTTAGCACGATGCGGTGTTGGATTCTCACCCTCAGTGTAGTCTTCATATTGCACATTTCATTGTATTAATTTGTTCTGAAACAGGGGCTAGTGTACAGTAGTCAAAGGTGTGTGTTGGAGGAATTGTACCACATTATAGCATGTAAAGGATATGCAGGATCATTAGTTTTTTCAGTGCAAAGTGTGGATCCAAGTGGGCTTTTCTTCGAGCTTGACTGCAGTTGGGGTGGTGAGCAACATCTGGTAGGGACCTTTAAACCGGGTTTCTCTCTCAAACTTTTTCACATAGACCCTGTCACCTGGTTTCAGATTGTGACACTCATCTGTAGGACCTGGGAGAAAAGCAGAGACTGCAGAATGCATTACTAACAATTCCTTGGAGAGGCTCATGACAAAATTAACAAGAAAATCATTTCCCAAACTCTGCTACTGTGGCATGTATCCTCCTGGAAAAAAGAAACTAATGGAAAACACTCAATTCAAAATTTGCCCATTTTCTTCATTGCCTTTTGTATCTACTTTCCCCCTACTCCGTGGACGGTAGGGTGTGTGAAAAGCCTGGAATATACCCAAAACAGACATAATGTGTTGCATTATTTCACCTGTGAAGTGTGTACCTTTGTTGACTCAATCACTTCTGGTACCCCATATCTGCGGATTACCTCATTCATGAGCTTCTGTGCGGTTACCTGCTTATTTACTTTGGTAACAGGGTAGGTCTCCAACCTGAAAAACATTAACAACAACAAGCACATATTCATGCTTCCCAACAAGTAGGAGCTGAATGTAGCCAATTTGCAATCCCTGAAATGGGTAGAGTGGCCCCGGCAAGTGTTATGTAGCAAATTTACTTCTGCCCTGTTGCTTACGGCAAAGATCATGCAAAAATTGGACAAATGATGCAGCAGCTACAGAAAACCAAGGAGCCACCCGTCCTCGTTCAAGCGTCGACATCATTGTTGCTTTGAGAGGTGCGTCTTTTCGTGCGTCAGCTGGGCCATCATGGGGCACAGGGACTATGGTAAGCAAGTTCTGTTGACTGTTCACCATACGCCGTCCCTTTTTAGTCCATTTGTCTTTTTCTTCCTTGCTGGCTTGTAACTGTAAAGTCTTTAGCATATCAAAGTCCAAAATTATTATCAAAGTCCAAGTTGTTATCAAAGTCCAAGTGTAGTCAAAGTCCAAAATTATTATCAAATTCTTCTTTTCTTCTTTCTTCCACGGCTTGAGGGCCGCTGCTTTTGTTGTGTGGCCTGTGATGGTGTTGCCTCTTGCTTCTCCGCTGTAGGAATTGGTGTGAGCTTTCCACCTTGTCAGGTAGAAATAGGGTCTCCATGAGACTGCACCGCTGCATCATTCTTAATTGGCTGTCCTGCTGAGGTAAAAAACTGTCTGGCCTTCCATGTTGGGCCGTAATCATGAGCTATGCCAAATGCATACCGGGAGTCAGTGTAAATGTTTACCGTCTTACCTGTGGCCACTCTGCACGCCTCAGCGAGGGCTTTTAGTTCCGCTTCTTGTACTGCGACATGCGGAGGCATTCTGCTTTTTAGGACATCTTGTTGTGTAACCACCGTATATCCAGTGTGGAGTCGTCAATCACCCTGGGTACCATCTATAAAAAACAACTCAAAATATGCATTATTAACAAAGGCTTTCAGTAACTTTTTTTAAAACTTAAATTTTCTTGTTGCATCAATGCTAGACAATCAGGCTGGTATTTTATTTCAAAAAGATCAGAATCTTGTTGCAAAAAATTCAAAAATTAAAAAATGGCTTGCAAAAAATTTAAAAATGGCTGACTTGCAATACCTAGATCACCTATGCCTTCTCCTCCCCCCCCCCCCTTTAAACCAGGGTACGCAATTGGAACAATAGTAGCCGGGTTTAAGTTAGTACAACATTGTAAAAAGATTTGATGGATGCAGATAAGGCCTGTAAGATGTTAGCACCAATAACAGAAACATGAGTTACATCAGGGAAGAATAATCTACAAAACATCTATTCATATTTGAAATGTGATATCCCTTTAAGTGAATTCATTATTAGTCTGATCCTGCCTGCAATGTCTTATCAGGAGGGAAAAAAAACAAAACAAAACAAAAACTTTTACTAGCTGCTCAAACTCCTCACCCCTCCCTTGTGGACAAGAGGGATGAAACATTACGTACTATTACATCATCTAGCTCAACCCCTTCGATATTGGCACATTGCGTCCGTCTTCTCAGCTCCATTTCAGCATAACAGTCCACACATCCACATCTCAACCAAGCAAAGTCCCATGCATGGGGAGGACTTTTATCCCCAGTCAATTATCTGCATCACACATTCCACCACAGCTCGAACACGGGTCACTAACTCTCATCCATCCATGCTCTCAAGTTTGCTCCGTCACCCCCTTATTGAGGTGTACCAGTACATACAGATGCACGGACAAAAAAAAGTTTGACAAACATACATACATCAGTTGAAAAACACCGAGGTGAGTGCTATCATTTTATAAAGTACATGATTCTATTGAGATGAGATTGTGAATGAGCGCTATTTTTGACAAATTATGTGAAAAAGTTTGCTGAGTGACTGAAATATTCTATATTTCTTATCTACTGAAGCTATTATATGCTGTATTAAACGCTGAAGTGTTTTAGAATCTCTGGGTATTTTTCAGCCCCCCTTGTGACCCTGACTGTTATCTCTCCGCGAATATGAAACACAGACTGAATAAGTTTTAGCTTAAACTATTGCCTGCATTTTGAAATCATAATTAACACATATCCTGGGACCTTGCAACCTTCATTTTCAACCCCTGTATAAGTAAGAATATATGTTTTAGAAATTGCTATATTTCCTGTCTACTAAGACAGTATAACTAATTAAATTCATTTCAATTTATTGCAAGCAAGCAAAGATATTAACCAAGGTTGTTATTGCATTTTCTCTCTCGCTGTTATCTTCCGACCTTGGAAGGCTACACAGAGACTCGCAGCTACATGTCAACAAACTCTTCTCCCCTAAAAGCAAGCTCAGTTAATTATTTGCACTTACAGTATATACATATATACACATATATATCTATATCTATCATCTATCTTGTATTATACACATTTTCATCTCTTTCTTTGCCAACAAATCACATGCATTGTAACTTCCTTATCGACTTGCTTGTTACTCATACTTCTCTCCCTTACCTAGCTGCCAATATAACCTTTAATAGACACTCTCCTGACGCCCTCTTGATCACTTACTGTACTTTTCAACATTTCACTTACGGATACTTTCTTAAACTAATAATGTGTACATACCTAACTTACTCTGACTGTCTCTCTCTCTCTCCTCCTCCTCCACTTTCTAGAAAACCTTGATCTTCCAAGGCACCTCTCGGTCCTAAAGACCTCCTCCCAGACACCATTTTGTAATCTGCCGTGCGGGTCGGTGTCACACATTTTCATTAGAGTTTTCTTCCATTTTACAGATTCATCCACACGGCGGCAGCCCTTGAGGGGCTCTATCTTCTTTAATAAGATCTTACGCATATTAGAACATCAACAATAATAATAATAATAACACGCTCCATAGAGTGCATCCTTCTGACCCGAATTGTCAGCCCCTTATATACCGGCAAGACAACCGAAGGCATCTTCTTCTTATGGAACCAGTCCCAAAGAGTACATCCCTCTCCTCAGCTAAACCATTAACTACTAAACTAAACTAAAACGGAGGGTTCCTTCGTCAATGGGACCTGTCTTACAGAGTGCTTCCCTCTCCTCTAAACCATTAACGACTAAATAAACTCAAACGGAGGGTTCCTTCGTCTGTGAGACCAAATGAAAAGTAAGAGAAAAAAAATTCTGGAGATACAACAAACAATCTCCACTATCGCTAAAACGCTACGGACTTCAACAACAAATAGACTACAGACTAGTTTCTGGGTGAGCCATTGGTGCGCATATCACGGTCAGTGGTCCATGACGGCAAACCCGGAGCCCACACGAGTTACCGTGTAGAACTCTTAACCCAACCCGTCCGGTCACAAACCACAGATAGTCAGTCCTGCTGCAAAACTCTCAGTGTAAAACACAACATAAATATATGTTTGTCTTACCTGGAGTTCTAAGTGAGTTGATCAGGCTCGGTTTGCAGCAGGACGGCTTCTCAGTAGCGTGGATCCGGGTGGAATGCGTTGTAAGCTCCGGTTTTGTCGCCCCACGTTGGGCGCCATTTATCAGGGTTAAAATTCTAAGTACAGCACCAATCGGGCCCACCCCACTTGCCCCGTTGCCGGCCGTAAGAAGAGACACCACACAGAGGTCTGGTATAGTTTCTCACACGGGACATGGCTCTCAGCTGTGCCCACGTCCTTTATTACAGATTACATGAGATCTTATACCCTTTGTCCCATCCCCAAGGGGGTGATGGGCTCATAACCATATATGGGAAGTCCGGATTTGCGGACTGAGACAGTGAAAATCATATAACAGTCATTATCTTGATACTGGCGCCTCTGGCTTGTACAGAAAATCACGTATTCAATTAACTCCAGTGCAAAGAATCACCCACTCAATTCTAAGAAGTCCGGATTTCCGGCCTGGGACAGTGAAAATTATGTACATGGTTGAACATCTTGATACGGCACTTCTGGGAAAACGGCCAAGTACATGCGTCCTTGTGTCTGGTTCCGTGGTTTTCTCTGAATTTCTAGAACATCTCTCTCAGCCTTGCAAAGCCTCTTGGAATATCTGATGTAAGGCGACATATAAGTTTTTTTCATTTGGAATTGAATAAAACTTGCATATAGGTATAAAACATTAAAAAAAAAACATATGGCAATATATATATATATACCCTGACAGTAGCATCACAGAAGAATTTGTGAGTACAAATTTATGGCCATATTTGATATTCTTAAGAATGGAATGAACCTCAGCCCGAGATTCTTGCGTAAGTGGAAAATATGAAAGGTCTAAAAGAGGTCAAGAGGGATGTCCTCTTCTCAATCATTGTTTTTGTTTGTTTTTTAGCTTCATAAAAATTCAGAACTTGACTTGTAATAATCTTGCCATCCAATAAATGGTGCTGCATCTTCTTCCATGTGCAGGTTGAAGGAGAGATAAGACACATCATAAAACTGTCACATTCCTGAGCTCAGTGGGCTGATTAAATATTTATGTCTCAGCTCAGTTTGTCTGTTGTTTTAAGTTTTGAGTGCAAAACAGTCTGAAATTTATGTGAACATTTGTATTTTAATCAAGAGGGGTGTCCTCTCTGCATTTGTATATTATATATGTGCCCCATGCAAACCAGTTCCATTTTAGCCAGAGGAAGGATCGATAGAAGATACGAAAGCTTGCTGTAGCATTATGTATTTTGTTAGCCATTAAAAGGTATCATATCTACAAGATTACTTGGTTTCTCTCACTGAGAACAATCACACAATGTATAGAGCAATGGTCGGGCTGACAGAAATCGCAGAGTGCTTGTATTTGCCTATCTCAGGCAATCTCATTAAAAATTAATGTAGCAGCACTATGCATGCACGGACATCACTCTATTCATTCTCCTTTTTCCTGCAGGAAGTGCAGCAAGCCTGCAGTGAGGAGGATAGGGGTAACATGACCACTTGTTCTTGGGATCAGTGAGGGTCTCTGCGGTGACCCCATTGATCAGACTGGTGACTAAAATATCCCTCCTCTACTGCCTTTGGGCTTGAGGAAAGCAAAATTAAGATAAGCATCAATTTTTCATATATATACACATACACTCTTTGTCAAAAAAATGGAGCATGTAGAAGAAATGTTTTTTTTTGCTGTAGACTCAACATGCAGTTACATCTCAGCCAAATATGCAAATCATTGGAGTTGTGGTATGATTAGATGAATGGTCTTGCAACCTGATGCCTTAAAAGCAGTTCCGCCCTTGACCTATAAAAAGGCTCTCAGATACTACTTGTGTGTAGTGACCTCTTTTACTGCTTCTGTAGAGCTTATAGATTACTGACATGCCTATATGACTGGGCTACCAAGAGGTATTTTCCAGCAGGATAATGCTCGTCCGCACACACAAGGGTGTCACAGGAATGCCTGCACAACATTCTCACACTTCCATGGCCTGACGCTTGCTAGAATTACTGCCAATAGAACATGTATTGGATCATCCGGGACACCAACTTTGACTGCCTACAAGTTTACCTGATCTAAAGGCTCAATTACAGCAAATGTGGATACCAAATGAAACCTGTATGCCTCCATGCTCATCTGTATCACATCTTGCATCCAACAAATAATATGTCAATATATGGTTGCCGCACTCAATTGTCCTTAACACAAGGAGGGAGAATAACTCATAAAATGCCAGCTTACCCGGATATGGACCAAATAACCAAAAACGTCACCTCCATAAAACCTGTGCGTAAGCAGCATGCAGGGTTTTCTTTAAGGCATCAGCAGACCCTCTTCAGAAATAAAAAACATCATTTTATTTAATCCATTTCTTGCTTAAAGCCCGCAACGTTTCGACTGTTGCTCCCAGTCTTTATCAAGCCAGTATATACCACAGACATCGCTGAGGTATATATAATTAACACACTAATTAAAAACACCAATCACCACCACCAATACCATCTTTGTTAAAAGTATCATCAACACTATTGGAGGACTGACTTACCCCTCAGCTGCAGAGACCGATTACATTAGTATATCTTGCTGTTAGTAGTCTTTTTTTTTCTTTAAGATATACCATTGGTGACTGATCACCTTACACTCAATGTTAGTCTGGAGGTTTTGTGTTTTTGAAGTGTTTTAAATCTTTTTGTCCAGTGCATGTGCCATTTGTTATGAATTAATAAAATTATTGCCTTTTTAGCCAATACCCAATTCTGGGTATTCATTGCTTTCATTTTGTATGTGATTTTTGTAGTTTTTCATTGTCACCTTTCACATCCTTTTTGCACCCCAATTTGTGTTGTGCCGTTCCCATCAGTGATGTTCTGCCTCTACGTATTTGTGGCACACCAATGCCAAATCTGACACTTTTTTATAGCAAGGATGGCAAACTACTGAAAGATATTTGGCCAAACAGGGAACATATCTAAGCTAAAATATAGTGCAAGGCAAAATGTATTAATTGCTATACAAGTCATACATCAAGCTTGATGAGTTTAAAAACTGTTCAAGAGTCCCGTTGGGTTATAAGGCAGTGAATCACTGCTCTGTGTATCCCTTACTTTAGTTTATTGTCATATAAAGTTGTATTTACTTATTCTTATCACTTCTAATGAGAAGTGTCCAGTCTGCATTGACACATATGTCATGTGTAGGGAAGTATTTGATTGTATCTCCCCAATCTTCCCTCCTCTCATATCTATACTGGAGGAGGATATTTTAGTTTGACATGAGCATTCCTCATCTCATTGGAGTCACTCCTATGTATTAAGCTTGACTGCCTATGTTGCTTTTGCTAATGAAGTAACCAATGTACTGGAATTATGAGAAGCAATATTCATCATTTTGCAGTTCAGCTGGCAATGGTTAGAGAGCAGTGAAATTCAGTTTCCTCTATGTGTATTATTTTCGCTTGTTGTTTCCTTGGCTAGGTAAAAATCCCGTTTTTGAACTTACTGTAACATGCCAGAACATGGCAGCTTCTGACGTCAACATAGTCTTACATAATGCAGCTATTTTTACACTTCCCTCGGCTGCATTAGCAAGGAAAACCTAGGAGGCAGTGATCGGAGGTGAATGCCAAATGCCAGGCTGCTGGATGTGCCAATCTTCTAACTAGAACAGGTAGTGATCCCTACGCCAAACCCTCATCCCTGAAGGTTTAACCTTAAGCTCCTGGACCCCAAAGCAAAATCTGTAAAATATGCCGTTTATATTACTAGTGTCTTTGTATGTGGCAGAGGAGGCTTTGAGACCACTCAGGCACCAGGACCCAAGTGCAACTGCCACCTCTGCACCTTCTACCCCCCTGCTCATCCCACAGACTCAAATGGTATATTGAGCTCAATTTAAAGTGATGTAACATTGCATAAAATCCAGAATCATATGGAATTATAGGGTTAAGGAAAGAAATATTCTATTTCCTATAAAATATAGTGGAGCAAGGCATTTGGGAATAAAAAAAGGCAAAATACATAATCTATATCTTTATCAGATCATCAATAGTTGATCAGTCAGGTCCGCCACTGGGGAACCCAGGCGATAGGCTAAGCAGGTGCATGCTGTCAGTGCTGCTACAGATAAGGGTCAGAGCAGAAGCAGCTCCTCCGACCCCTGTGTAGTGGCCGGCACTCATATTTGCAGGTGCATCACCCATTGATTTCAATGAGATCTGCGCCTGCAAATACAAGCACCTGCCACTACACTGGAGTGGGAGGAGCTACTTCTGGTCCAGACCCTATTTATAGCGGCACTGACAGCATGCGCCTGCTCAGCTGATCGTCTGGGTTCCCCAGCAGCGGGCCCTAGCTGATCAACTATTGATGACCTATTCTGAGGGTAGGTCATCAATACTATTTATGCCTGGAAACTCTTTAAATTCTACATCAATGAGAGCCAGCCTAAGGCCTCATGTCCACGGGGAAAATCAGATCCGCTGCAGATTCTACATGGAGAATCTGCAGCGGGTCCCTCCTGCCCCGCGGACATGAGCGCCGAAAATAAGAATTTAAAAGTATTTACCATCCGGCGCGGGCGGAGAAGACCAGCTGTTCCTCACGGCCGGATCTTCATTTTCGGCCGGCGGATGAATTCCTGACGCCGGCGGCACGTCGCCGGCACGTCGTCGACGTGCCGCGCGCATGCGCCGGGCACATCCGCCGAGCCGAAGCAAGGAAGATGCGGCCGTGAGGAACAGCTGATCTTCTCCGCCCGCGCCGGATGGTAAATACTTTAAATTCCTATTTTAGGTCTCCCGCGGATCCGGACGGCTTCCATAGGCTTCAATAGAAGCCCGCGGGAGCCGTCCCCGCGGGAGACCCGCACGAAAATGGAGCATGGTCCGGATTTTTCCATGCTCCATTTTTTTTTAAATCCCTTTTATTGACGATCCGCGGGTATTTATGTACCCGCGGGTGGTCAATGCATCCCTATGGGATGCGGATCCGCATGCGGGAGATCCGCTGCGGATCTTAAATCATATTTTGCCCGTGGACATGAGCCCTAAGATTCATTGCTACACTCAGCTGTTTCCGTCAGCCCAATTGACTTTGCATAAAGCGGCAGGAATTGCAAGACATATGGCCAAACATCATTCTATTCAATCACCTCCTCATCATCATTCTATCATATGGCCAAACATCATTCTATTCAATCACCTCCTCATCATTCTATCATATGGCCAAACATCATTCTATTCAATCCCCCTGTGGTAAGGGCTCAGGTTAAAAGTTCCAATGTTTGGTGGGGTTCATTACGTATTCTGTGGAAAGGTGAGAAATTTACCCAACATTATTAAAATGTTAGTGCAGAAATTGGTGTTATCATTTTTATCTCTAGGCTGGTATCACAGAAAAAGGGAGTTTTACTATTGGAATGTGCCAGAAGACTGTCTTACTTCCTTTGTACCATATTTATGATTTGTTTTAGATATTTTTATCAGCCTAATAAAAAAATAAATAAAAAACGTCTTGGGGGCATGGCCTCATGAAAAATAGTCATGGCCTAAATAATACCTCATGCACCAAAATTTGTCAAGAACTGGCCAACTAACAGCGTAATTAGCTTGCAGGATGCACAGTAAGCCAAGGTAAATTCTGTACCAAAATCCCAATGGCTCCATGTGGATTTTAATGCGGAATTCAAAATTGGCTTAATTATGCAGTTAATTCCACATCAAAATCTGCAATGAGACTTGAGGTTTTTGGTACAGAATTTGCAGTGGTGGATTAAGGTGCGGATTTGGCTACATAATGCAGGCTAATTTCAGCTAATGTGAAAAGTCTCTAGTAGGTGGTATAAAGTTAGGCAGTCTAAAGATGCAACAGAACTCGATAGGAAATGATGGATTTGAGCCACGCCCCCTTTCCATGAAGCCACACCTCCTTCCACAAAGCCACATGCTTTTTCAGATTTGCCTAACAAAGTAATAATAATAATCTTTATTTGTATAGCACCAACATATTCCGCAGGGCTTACATAGACAGGGAATATAGAAAGACAAAAGTACAAAAATTACAGAGCCACGGTTACATAGTAATCAATTGATGGAAACAATAGGGGTGAGGGTCCTGCTCCAACGAGCTTACATACTACAAGTAATGGGGTGATACAGAAGGTAAAGGGGCTGGCAGTGTGCACTGTATGGCGAGGTGGAAAGTGAGCGATGGTATACACAGACAATGGTAAGACATTTAGTCGTGTGATGGCAGATTCGATATGTCTGCAAGGGCAGTTGATGGCGGCTGGCAAGAATTGCAGTCAGTAGGTCAGGGAGCATGTTATCAGGTGGCGTACAGAGGGGTTTGTTTAGGGAATGCGGTATGCCTCCCTGAAGAGGTGCGTTTTTAGAGCACGCCTGAAGTTCTGTGAGTCCTGGATTGCCCGGGTATCCTTTGGTAGTGCGTTCTAGGGGACTGGTGCTGCTCTGGAGAGGTCTTGGAGGCGGGAATGAGAAGTTCGAATTAGAGGGGTGTGCAGTCTAGTTTCGTTAGCAAAGCGGAGAGCCTGGGCTGGGTGATGGATTGAGATGAGGGAGGCAATATATGGGGGCGCTGCGCTGTGGAGGGCTTTCTGGATGAAGGTAGTGAGTTTAAATTGAATTCTGTATTTAACGGGCAGCCAGTACAGTGACCGGCACAGGGCAGAGGCATCCGAGTAGCGGCTGGACAGGAAGATGAGCCTGGGTGCTGCATCCAGGATGGATTGGAGAGGGTAGAGTCTAGTGCAGGGGAGGCCAATCAGCAACAAGTTGCAATAATCGAGCCGAGAGTGGATGAGGGCAACAATAAAAACAATAAACATTTTTAGCGTATCTGCGGTGAGAAAAGAGCGGATTCTTGCAATATTCTTGAGGTGCTGACATGTGCAGACAAGAGATTGGATGTTGGGGGTAAAGGAGAGATCAGAGTCAAATATGACCCCAAGGCAGCGGGCATTATGTCTGGGAGTTATGGTGGCGCCACACACTGAGATGGAGATGTCAGGATGAGGTCGGTTAGTGGAGGGTACCAGGAAGTCCTTGAAAATTACCCACAATCCCTGTCCCTACCTACATGCCCCCCTAGGCTAGGCCCGAAGCAAGTGGGTCAAAAGCTGGGAATACAATCCAATAACACGGGTGTAGCCTGGAGACAAACATACAATGGCAAGGATCAGGAGAAACTGAGGAGTTTAACCCCTTAGTGACCACCCTATAGTGTTTTTACGTCCTGCAGCTGCAGGACGTGTATGGAGGGAGGTAGCGCCGCTATCTCCCTCCATACAGCGCGGGTATCAGCTGTTTATTACAGCTGACACCCGCGGGCAATAGCTGCGCTCGGCCGTTCAGCCGATCGTGGCTTTTAACCCTTTAAATGCCGCTGTCAATTCTGACAGCGGCATTTAAATCCCCCGAACGCTGTTTGGGGGTCCCGCACGGCCCCCCCCGCGGTGAGATCGGGGGATCCGTGCAGGTGTCATGGCAGCCGGGGGCCTAATGAATAGCCCCAGGGCTGCCTTAGCAGACTGCCTATCAAGCCATCCACACAGGGTGGCTTCATAGACTGCCTGTAAAAAAGCAGTATGACGTAATGCTATAGCATTACGTCATACTGCAGGAGCGATCAAAGCATCACATGTTAAAGACCCCCAGGGGGACTTCAAAGTAAAGTAAAAAAAAAGATCAATAAAGTTTTTTAAATTGTAAAAAAAAAAAAAAAGTTATAAAAGTTTAAATCACCCCCCTTATGCCATATCTATTATTAAAAAATCTAAATCATAAAATAAAAATATGTATTTGATATCGCCGCGTCCGTAAAAGTCCGATCTATCAAAGTAGTGCATAATTTTTTCTGCACGGTGAACGTTGCCCGAAAAAAAAAATAAAGAACGCCAGAAATGCATTTTTTTTAGTTACCCTGTCTCCCAGAAAAAACGCAATAAAAAGCGATCAAAAATTTATATGTATTCCAAATTGATACTATCGGAAACTACAGGACATCCCGCAAAAAATGAGCCCTTGCTCAACTACGTCGACGGAAAAAGTAAAAAAGTTATCGCGCGCACAAAATGACCGCAGAAAATAATTGAAAAAAATTAAATATCTTTAAAAAAAAATACAAGTACTACAGCAAAAACAATACTATATAAGTTTGGTATTGTAGTAGTCGTACTGACCCATAAAATAAAAATATCAGGTCGTTTTTGTTGCAGTTTGTGCGCCGTAGAAACAGGACGCACCGAAAGATGGTGGAATGTCGTTTTTTTTCCATTTCTCTCCGCTAAGAATTTTTAAAAAGTTTTTCAGTACATTATATGGTACAATAAATAGTGCCATTGAAAAATACAACTTGTCCCACAAAAAACGAGCGCTCATACAGCGATGTCGATGGATAAATAAAGGAGCTACGATTTTTAAAAGGGAGGAGGAAAAAACAAAAATGGAAAAAAGCAAAAAAGCCTGGTCACTAAGGGGTTAAATGCTGTCAGAACTCTCGTCCCAGCAGCTGATTGGGGCAGGGAGTCTGACAGCAGCAGGAGCAAATTAGACCCTGGGAGAACAGCCCCTCGCGCCTGCAGAGACAGAGCAGAGCAAAAGCGCCGGGGAATCATGGCAACAGGGACGCGCGTGGCCGGCGGCGGCGGCGGCCAGGGAAGGTCACTAAAACTGGGGCTCCCCTGCGCCGCACCCCAGCAGCCCGGGTGATAGGACCGGCAGTGCGGGCACGGAGACCCCGAGAGCTGCCAGTCCTGACAAGTTTATTGAAGCAAGGCACAGAGTACAAGAAATGGCATTTTCTGGATGTCAAGAAATACAATTTGCATATTTTCACAAGTGTGAGTCTGTGCCATTCCTTTGAGAACCAAAAGAACAAAGAAAATGATAAACCAAAAACGTAGTGGTAAGTAGAAATGAAAGTTAGCAACCTTGCAATCTCTAGTGCATTGCTAATAATATATACCACACCATGGTACAGGGAGAGTATATATATTGCATACACAAGATGCCAGTTACAGATTTGGATATATTAAGCAAATGGCCCTGGGGATGTATAGTGAGGTTGCAAAGAGTTATTTAGCCTGATTGAGCTGTGTGCGGTAAGTGAATCCAGGAGGTTACAGTATAATATTTATCTGGGACCCTCGATGGAGGTAGATAAGTGTTTTGTAGGGCAGAGAGTTACTGTAAGTCCCATTTACACTGGAGGACTGTCTGGAAAATTATGCCCAACACTCGTCCCCGCATACACTCGTTCCCGTGCTGTTGCACAGGAGCAAGTATCACTGGCTCGCAGCGGGGCAGTTGGAGATTTCTCTCCTTGATTTTCCCCCGCCTTTCTCCATTCACTTAACACAGCGCCCGTTCTGTACTGAACAGCTTCTATTTACGCTCATTGCTCATTGTTCAGGATTTTATGCAGCTTACAATTCTAGGGTTAACTATTTGGCTGAGGTATTGTATGCCATATTGCCACACTTTTGGATCTGGGATATTAAGAAACTCAGGCAGTGTAGTATTATACCAAAGGGGGGTATATGCATGAAATGATGGGTCATTAAACTAGTTAAGCTTGCAGTAGAATATAATTCTCTGCTAAAGAGATGGTGTCCACTCAAATTCTAATCCAAAGTGCATTTCAACAATTGGAAATTAAAGGGGGTAAGTCAACAGTCACTAAGGCCCATGTGCGATGTTGCTCCAGCCCACCTCAATAGATAACATACAACAATGGTACTGCAATATAATACAGTTGAATATCAGGATGTTGCGGCGGTTCTGGGGTCGCTTTTTCTGCTAGATAGTCTGGTGCAAGGTTTTGTGTGTTTTTCTGTCTTCTGGCTCTGGTGGGAGTGGTATTAGATGAGACATGCTTGACCTCCCCTGTGGGTATTTTGTCAGTGCTATTTAGCCTGGCCTGGGGCTTGGCTTGGGTACGGTTTATTTTCAGTCATCTGCTGGCTGTGGAGGAAGCCAGAAGCTTGGAGCTGGTTCCTGTTTACCTGTGACTGCACAAAGCTGAGTACAACAGTTTATTTTCATTCCATCTTGTTTTCCTTTTTATTCCCCTATCTCTCATAGGGTTAACTAGTAGTTGAGGTACGAGGTCAGGTTCATCCTTGAGGGATGCCATCCCCTCACTATCCCATGGGTTTTGCATAATCTGCCATTAAAGTTTGGCTCTACCTAAATGCCACACAAATGATATCACCTGGGATTAAGTCTCTGAAACACTAACTGTGAAAGGTAGATGGGGGCTTGGTAAGTAATGTATAGAATTTAAAGGGGTTGTCCTGCGAAAGCAAGTGGGGTTAAGCACTTCTGTATGGCCATATTAATGCACTTTGTAATATACATCGTGAATTAAATATGGGCCATACAGAAGTTATACACTTACCCCCTCCGGTGTTGGCGTCCCCATCTCTATGGCGCCGACCGAAGCCTTCTTCTCCCTCGATTAGACGAGCTTGCGCAGTCCGCTCTTCTGTTCTGTTGAATGGGGCCGCTCCGGCGTGCTCGCGCCGCACAGGTCTTCTGCGCATGCCATGGAGACGGGGACGCCAACACCGGAGGGGGTAAGTGTATAACTTCTATATGGCTCATATTTAATGCACGATGTATATTACAAAGTGCATTAATATGGCCATACAGAAGTGCTTAACCCCACTGTCTTTCACGGAACAACCCCTTTAAGGCAGCAGAATCATCAGAATAAGTTTCACCTGCCACACCACTGGCAAAGACAGTTTTTCCCAGGATTGGGTCTTGTCTCAAACATATAGGATAAGGGGCGTAATATTAACTTATTGAAAGTCTGTGTGGGGGCCACAAATACTTCTAAATACTTGTGAGAGTTGCACCATTGCACCAGTAAAGCTTTCTACTCAAATGTCCTAGGGAAAGGGTCAATGGTCCTAATGAGGGATTTAGCCCACAATATCCTAAAACTACAGTGAATGAGCCCTTAACGTGCCAGGAAAGCACAAGGATTGTGAATGATATGACAGTCCATCCCCAAAATAATACCCAAATTTCTTGTGCTTTTCTACTCATATACTGGCATTTATTCAAAGTAAAGAAGGAGCCATCACATCAAATGTTCTGTGATCTGACCGGCGACATCTGAGCACCACAGCCGCATCCACACTCATGGACTGAATTTGGCTGAACTTTTGAACTGCATCAGGCGCTGACGGTTCTCAACGAATATTTATCCACTATCTATAAGTGACTTTACTCGTAAGGCGTTTATATGCATGGTTCTGTAGATATATTTTAGTTTGTAGTGTGGGCCCTATAGCAAACCCAGTTACATTAACCCCATCAGGACCAGAAATTGTTCTTTGTTATTTTTTCACCTTCCAAGAGCCAAAACTTTCCATTGATATAGCTGTACGAGGCTTGCTTTTTGCAGAACGAATTGTATTTTTTTAAATGGTACCATTTAATATTTTATATAGTATACGGAAAATGGTTTTATATGGGGTTAAATGCAAATGATGCAATTGCGCCATTTTTCATGGGATTAGCTTTTACTGCGTCCATGGTACAATAAAAAATGACATGTAGCCTTCATTCAGTGAGTCAATACAATTACAGCAATATCAGATTTATAGAGTTTTTGTTGTGCTTTACTAACATTAAAAAGTGAAAAAACTTTTTTTTAATCAAAAATTGCGTTCTGTCGTCCTATTCTGAAACCTTTTTTATTTTTCCATGGATTGGGCTATGTGAGGACGTTTTTTGTTAGCCGGGTTGCAGCTTTTATTAGTAACACTTTGGAGTACATCTTTTTGAGCTCCATTCATTCATTTTTTGAGGGCTGGGGTAACCAGAAAAAAACACAATCGTGGCTTTTTCTTTGCTTTTTTTACAGTGGTAACTGTGCAACATAAAAAGACCAATATTTTAATAGCTTAGACTTTTGTGAATACCAGATTTGTGTTTTTTTTCATTCTTTACATTTTCAGGGGGAAACTGAGAAAAAGTTTTTTTTAATGCTTTAAAAATTTTACCAAACCTCTTTCTACATAAGGACCTGAACTTGTAGTCTCTTAATCACTTGTATTATACACTGCAGTACTTTTTTATTGCAATATATAGTGATTTTGAATGCTACCTATTAAGCCCAGCTACATGCAAACTTAATGGGAACGTGTTATCAGAAAATTATCTACTATATAAATCACATTCTAGTGTTAAACATATTTTTTTAGAATTTTTGGTGATATTTTTTTTTACAGTTTTGGTCACAATTAGAGATGTGAGCGTACTCGCTAAGGCAAACTACTCGAGCGAGTAGTGCCTTATGCGAGTACCTGCCCGCTCGTCTCTAAAGATTTGGGTGCCAGCGGGGGGCGGGGAGTGGCAGGGGAGAGCGGGGAGGAATGGGGGGAGATCTCTCTCTCACTCTCTCCCCCTGGCTCCCCCCTGCTCACTCCCGCAACTCACCGCTCTCCCCCGCCGGCACCCGAATCTTTTGAGACGAGCGGGCAGATACTCGCATAAGGCACTACTCGCTCGAGTAGTTTGCCTTAGCGAGTACGCTCGCTCATCTAGTCACAATCTATTTATTAAAAAAGATCCTAAAATGCTGCATTTTCACACTGACCACAGAGCCTAATAATAGGGTGATACTTCTAGACTTACTAAAGGCTTCTACCCACTAGCAATTTTTTTCATGCTGCAATATCGCAGCGTTTTTTTCAATGGGAAAAGTTCCATTGAAAAAAACGAAACGATATTGCAGCATTAAAAAAAAAACACTAGTGGGTAGAAGCCCTAAAGGCGCGTTCAGATGGAACTAAGTGTGATTTTTCTCAGTAAGAGAAATCAAGTAATGTTGTAGATATGATACCTTTTAATGGCTAAGAAAAATATATGATGTAACAGCGAGCTTTCCAACCTGTCAGTGTTCTTCCTCAGGCTTAATGGAACAAATCTAAAGATGTATTTATATTAAAAGATATACACATGATCACATAGGAGGGTACAGACATGGTAAACTTAATTTGCACTTAGAAAAATACCAGAGACAGGATAAAAGGGCACAGATGTTTCGTGACTAATAGCACTTAGATACATACCAGGGAGGGATGAGCATAACAGTAAATAATTAGTCCAGTGACAAGGAATGTGAAAGTTTATAGTCTCTAAATTGATGTTAAAGAGTCACCGCCAGGTCAACGTGTTACCTCTGCTCTGGGTTTCTCATATCTCATAATCTTCACTGATGTAAAGAAAAAAAACTCTGAGATTTATACCATTTCCGATAGTATCAAAAGTGGTTATAAACTTAAATTCCCAAATTCTTCTGTGACATTGGGACTTAAAGTATAATAACTTTCATATGTTGTATGATGTGTCTGTCAGCTGCTTACATGCTGTAGTTGCTATTGATTGTGGCATGTAAGGAGCTAAACTGCCAGTATCTGAGGTTTTCCACATCTGGCGGTTAGGGCAGGAGGCTGGCTGTCAGTAGTCAGCTAAAAAAGATGTATGTGCAGGTTAATAGCCCATAAATGAGGTCAGTAAAAAGGCATATTGGCCGTGACTAAGGGGGTAATATTTATATTACATATATAATAGTCTATAAACATTTGCATATTAATTTAAGTACAAATTATGGATGTTTTAGCAAAAGACATATATATATAATACCATATCAGCTTGGTACTATAAAATAATTTGCATTTAAAATGATACATCTTTATACATAGGGTACCCAGGTTCAAAAATATAGACTATCTATTTGAAAACGTATACTAAAGGGTAGTATAGACTGGTGACCTTGTAACAGAAAAGTGGATGAAGATTCCTGTTTTTCACAGACAGGTCTTCATGTGGTTTCTTTCCCAGACAAACAGATGAGATCCTGTATGTCGCACCGTTCACCCACTTGTAGCTCCGTGATATTTGGCGCCCTCTAGTGTTCTAAACAAAATACAAACCACATGAACATTAACGCTAATTGTAAATACGATATATACTACATTATAGATTAATTGGCAAATGTGATGGTATATAACATATATCACATCCTATATGCTGTCTCTTTTTCCTATAGTACATTTTTAATGCCCATGACATAGGATGAGAAGGCGGCACTCACGGAGATTCTTTAACAGCAGCAGTAATTTCATTATTCCATTTGTCAGTATGGAAAGTGCATGTAACAAGGACGCGGTGCTCACAGAGCCCAGATGTTGGGAGTTAACCTTCGCATTCTCTAGCCTTCACACATGCAGCTACAACAAGACGTAACTTACATAGCCGTCCTGCTGTAGCCTAGTAACAGAATCACTATATTTACATTCTAAAACATTACAAAAATGCAATTCATTCCAATCATTTAATCCCTCAAATCCCGCTAAGGGCGGCTTCAGACAAGCAAGTATGCGCAAAACTGTGTGTGCATTGCGCAGAGAATAGAACCTATTGTTTTCAATGGGTTCATCCTCACTTTCGCCTTTGCGTACGAATTTTACACGTATCAAGAAACCCGCAACCTGCTCTATTTTGGTGCGCATTTGTGCACCAAAGACAACATAGCAGTCTATGGCAATGGACTGCGCAATTTCAGGAGGAAATCAAAAACACCGGGCTGCACAGTCTTTTAAATCATGGCGCGGGTGTGTTCCGCTTCAATTTGAATGGTCGCAGTGCACAAAGTATAGAAAAGCACACACATGTGCGATAGCCTGACCTCCACAGCGCAAAAGGTCGTGCAATCGCTTGCGTTTTTTTACGCTTATGCTCATCTGAAGATAGCCTAAGGCATTGTTCTTACTTCTCCATCTTGCCTCTCTGAGGAGTAGGGATTTCTGTTTATCCCGACCATTCGTTGGGCAATTAACCTTTTCAATTCCTGCAAAGGGCAATACTCTACTATCACTCCTATACTTTTCTCTTATATGTTCAATTAACCACCGATTGCCACATTGAACCAAGATCTGGGCTGATTCATCCATTGTGAGTGCCGGTTGCTTTTCTCCATTTGGATTAAAAGATTTTTACTGTGATTTTCAGTGGATCAAGTTCTCAGTACTGATGTAAGTTCTCAATATTTTATTCTGTTTCTTTTTAGATTGTTTCAAGCCAAAAGAGGAGAATCCTGAAAACATAGTAAAGCTTAGAATGGTTTGCACTATAGTGCCAGCTTCTGACACCCTTTTCGTCACCAGAGTGACTGTTCATGATCCTTTGGCAGTAATAGTTCAGGAGTAGAGATGAGCGAACGTACTCGTCCGAGCTTGATACTCGTTCGAGTATTAGCGTGTTCGAGATGCTCGTTACTCGTGACGAGTACCACGCGATGTTCGAGTTACTTTCACTTTCATCTCTGAGACGTTAGCGCGCTTTTCTGGCCAATAGAAAGACAGGGAAGGCATTACAACTTCCCCCTGCGACGTTCAAGCCCTATACCACCCCCCTGCTGTGAGTGGCTGGCAAGATCAGGTGTCACCCGAGTATTTAAATCGGCCCCTCCCGCGGCTCGCCACAGATTTATTCTGACATAGAGGAGGGAAAGTGCTGTTGGTGCCGGAGCTGCTATAGGGAGAGTGTTAGGAGTATTTTAGGCTTCAAGAACCCCAACGGTCCTTCTTAGGGCCACATCTAACCGTGTGCAGTAGTGTGGAAACTGCTTTTGCAGTGTTGCACATTTTTTTTTTTTTTGTATATCGGCCGTACAGAGCATTGCGCCCTGCAGTAATTATACATACTCCAGGGCCAGTAGTGGTGGTGAGGCAGGGACAGAAGACATATATTTATTGAATAAAGGCAGTGGGCCTTTCCAAAAACATTTGGGGAAAAAAATCTATTTGGGCTGCCTGTGACTGTCCTCAGTGTACTGGGTCTGTGCTGGGTGTAGTTGTCCTCCTAATTCATACGCAGCCAGCTAAGTGTTACAGCAGGCTTGCGCAAAATTATTTCCTGGCTCTGTGTTGGCTGTTACATCACATTCCAGTCCACAGTGCAACAGTCTGCAGTTATTTTATATACTCCAGGGCCAGTAGTGGTGACGCAGGGACAGAAGACATATTTATTGAATATAGGCAGTGGGCCTTTCCAAAAACATTTGGGGGAAAAACTCTATTTGGGCTGCCTATGACTGTCCTCAGTGTACTGGGTCTGTGCTGGGTGTAGTTGTCCTCCTAATTCATACGCAGCCAGCTAAGTGTTACAGCAGGCTTGCGCAAAATTATTTCCTGGCTCTGCTGTGCGTTGGGTAAGTGAAGTCAGCCTCCAACCACAGGCCAATAAGCGGCACATTTAATTACAGCGTTCTGTTTCTGCACTACTGGTAATACACCATGCTGAGGGGTAGGGGTAGGCCTAGAGGACGTGGACGCAGGCGAGAACGCGGAGGCCCAAGTCAGGGTGTGGGCACAGGCCGAGCCAGTGCGGTGGCCAGGGGTAGAGGCAGGGCCAGACCGAATAATCCACCAACTGTTTCCCAAAGCGCCCCCACGCGCCATGCCACCCTGCAGAGGTCAAGGTGCTCTACGGTGTGGCAGTTTTTCACAGAGACGCCTGACGACCGACGAACAGTGGTGTGCAACCTTTGTCGCGCCAAGATCAGCTGGGGAGCCACCACCACCAGCATGCGCAGGCATATGATGGCCAAGCACCCCACAAGGTGACACGAATGCCGTTCACCGCCTCCGGTTTGCACCACTGCCTCTCCCCCTGTGCCCCAACCTGCCACTGAGATCCAACCCCCCTCTGAGGACACAGGCACTATCGTCTCCTGGCCTGCACCCACACCCTCACCTCCGCTGTCCTCGGCTCCATCCAGCAATGTCTCTCAGCGCAGCGTCCAGATGTCGCTAGCGCCACTGTTTGAGCGCAAGCGCAAGTACGCCGCCACGCACCCGCACGCTCAAGCGTTAAACGTGCACATTGCCAAATTGATCAGCCTGGAGATGCTGCCGTATAGGCTTGTGGAAACGGAGGCTTTCAAAAGCATGATGGCGGCGGCGGCCCCGCGCTACTTGGTTCCCAGTTGCCACTACTTTTCCCGATGTGCCGTCCCAGCCCTGCACGACCACGTCTCCCGCAACATTGTACGCGCCCTCACCAACGCGGTTACTGCCAAGGTCCACTTAACAACGGACACGTGGACAAGCACAGACGGGCAGGGCCACTATATCTCCCTGACGGCACATTGGGTGAATTTAGTGGAGGCTGGGACAGAGTCAGAGCCTGGGACCGCTCACGTCCTACCCACCCCCAGAATTGCGGGCCCCAGCTCGGTGCTGGTATCTGCGGCGGTGTATGCTTCCTCCACTAAACCACCCTCCCCCCTCCTCCTCCAACGCAACCTCTGTCTCGCAATCAAGATGTGTCAGCAGCAGCACGTCGCCAGCAGTCGGTGTCGCGCGGCGTGGCAGCACAGCGGTGGGCAAGCGTCAGCAGGCCGTGCTGAAACTACTCAGCTTAGGAGAGAAGAGGCACACGGCCCACGAACTGCTGCAGGGTCTGACAGAGCAGACCGACCGCTGGCTTACGCCGCTGAGCCTCCAACCGGGCATGGTCGTGTGTGACAACGGCCGTAACCTGGTGGAGGCTCTGCAGCTCGGCAGCCTCACGCACGTGCCATGCCTGGCCCATGTCTTTAATTTGGTGGTTCAGCGCTTTCTGAAAAGCTACCCACACTTGTCATACCTGCTCGGAAAGGTGCGCCGGGTCAGCGCACATTTCCGCAACTCCAAGACGGACGCTGCCACCCTGCGGACCCTGCAACATCGGTTTAATCTGCCAGTGCACCAACTGCTGTGCGACGTGCCCACACGGTGGAACTCTACGCTCCACATGTTGGCCAGGCTCTATGAGCAGCGTAGAGCTATAGTGGAATACCAACTCCAACATGGGCGGCGTAGTGGGAGTCAGCCTCCTCAATTCTTTACAGAAGAGTGGGCCTGGTTGGCAGACATCTGCCAGGTCCTTGGAAACTTTGAGGAGTCTACCCAGATGGTGAGCGGGGATGCTGCAATCATTAGCGTCACCATTCCTCTGCTATGCCTCTTGAGAAGTTCCCTGCAAAGCATAAAGGCAGACGCTTTGCACTCGGAAACGGAGGCGTGGGAAGATAGTATGTCGCTGGATAGTCAGAGCACCCTTATGTCTATATCTCAGCGCGTTGAGGAGGAGGAGGGTGAGGAGCATGAGGAGGAGGGGGAAGAGACAGCTTGGGCCACTGCTGAGGGTACACATGCTGCTTGCCTGTCATCCTTTCAGCGTGTATGGCTGGAGGAGGAGGAGGAGGATCCTGAAAGTGATCTTCCTAGTGAGGACAGCCATGTGTTGCGTACAGGTACCCTGGCACACATGGCTGACTTCATGTTAGGATGCCTTTCTCGTGACCCTCGCGTTACACGCATTCTGGCCACTACGGATTACTGGGTGTACACACTGCTCGACCCACGGTATAAGGAGAACCTTTCCACTCTCATTCCCAAAGAGGAAAGGGGTTCGAGAATGATGCTATACCACAGGGCGCTGGTGGACAAACTGATGGTAAACTTCCTATCCGACAGCGCTAGTGGCAGAAGGTGCAGTTCCGAGGGCCAGGTAGCAGGGGAGGCGCAGAGATCAGGCAGCATGTACAGCGCAGGCAGGGGAACATTCTCCAAGGCCTTTGCCAGCTTTATGGCTCCCCCGCAAGACTGTGTTACCGCTCCCCAGTCAAGGCTGAGTTGGCGGGAGCACTGTAAAAGGATGGTGAGGGAGTACGTAGCCAATCGCACGACCGTCCTCTGTGACGCCTCTGCCCCCTACAACTACTGGGTGTCGAAGCTGGACACGTGGCATGAACTCGCGCTGCATGCCCTGGAGGTGCTTGCTTGTCCTGCGGCTAGCGTCTTGTCAGAGAGGGTGTTTAGTGCGGCTGGGGGAATCATCACGGATAAGCGTACCCGCCTGTCAACCGACAGTGCCGACAGGCTTACACTCATCAAGATGAACAAAGCCTGGATTTCCCCAGACTTCTCTTTTTCACCAGCGGACAGCAGCGATACCTAAGCAATACGTAGGCTGCACCCGCGGATGGCAGCATCGTTCTCTATCACCATCAAAAACGGGGACATTTTTGCTTCATCAATCTGTGTATAATATTCCTCCTCCTCCTCCTGCTCCTCCTCCTGAAACCTCACATAATCACGCCGAACGGACAATTTTTCTTAGGCCCACAAGGCTCAGTCATATAATTTTTCTAAACAATTTTTATACGTTTCAATGCACATTAAAGCGTTGAAACTTGCACCTGAACCAATTTTCATTTTAACTGGGCTGCCTCCAGGCCTAGTTACAAATTAAGCCACATTAACCAAAGCGATTAATGGGTTTCACCTGCCCTCTTGGTTGGGCATGGGCAATTTTTTTGAGGTACATTAGTACTGTTGGTACACCAATTTTTGGGGGCCCTCGCCTACAGTGTAATCCAATTAATTTTTAGCCCACCTGCAATACAGCTGACGTTACATCAGCTGTGTTGGGCACTGCAATGGGATATATTTATGTACCGCCGGTGGGTTCCAGGGAGCCACCCATGCTGTCGGTCCACACGGAGTTGTAACTGCATGTGTCCACTTCTAAAGAACCCCAGTCTGACTGGGGCATGCAGTGTGGGCCGAAGCCCACCTGCATTTAATCGGACGTTACCTCAGCTGTGATGGGCACTGCAATGGGATACATTAATGTACAGCCGGTGGGTTCCAGGGAGCCACCCATGCTGTGGGTGCACACGGAATTCCCATTGCGGAGTTGTACCTGCCTGTGACTATTTATAAAAAAACGCGGTCTGACTGGGCCATGCAGACACCTTGACAGAATGAATAGTGTGTGGCACATAGGTTCCCCATTGCTATGCCCACGTGTGCAGCTCCTGATGGCGGTGGCACAGGATTATATTTCTCATTGCTTCTGTACAGCATTGTGGGCTATCGCCCCGCCCCTTTTAAAGAGGGTCGCTGCCTAGCCGTGCCAACCCTCTGCAGTGTGTGCCTGCGGTTCCTCCTCATGGCAGACGCACTTATAAATAGACATGAGTGTGGCGTGGCATGAGGGCAGCTGAAGGCTGCGCAGGGACAATTTGGTGTGCGCTGTGGACACTGGGTCGTGCAGGGGGGGGGTTGGGCAGCATGTAACCCAGGAGAAGTGGCAGCGGAGTGTCATGCAGGCAGTGATTGTGCTTTGTTGGAGGTAGTGTGGTGCTTAGCTAAGGTATGCATTGCTAATGAGGGCTTTTCAGAAGTAAAAGTTGTTGGGGGGGGCCACTCTTGCCGCTATTGTGGCTTAATAGTGGGACCTGGGAACTTGAGATGCAGCCCAACATGTAGCCCCTCGCCTGCCCTATCCGTTGCTGTGTCGTTCCCATCACTTTCTTGAATTGCCCCGATTTTCACAAATGGAAACCTTAGCGAGCATCGGCGATATACAAAAATGCTCGAGTCGCCCATTGACTTCAATGGGGTTCGTTACTCGAAACGAACCCTCAAGCATCGCGATAATTTCGTCCCGAGTAATGAGCACCCGAGTATTTTGGTGCTCGCTCATCTCTATTCAGGAGACTAATTCTTGGGAAAGGGTCATTTCTCTGTTGCAATATCTACACTCCTGCAACATGTGGTTTATAGACCCTGCAGCAGGAAATGAAGGTAGAGGTGTTGCTGAATTTTGAAGCAGGGCCCTCACTCTTCAGTGTTCTTTTCTGTGTCTCCAGGTAAGATGGACATACTGTACACTTTGCATTATCATTGCTGCTGAGGATCACACAGAAAGCTGCTCTACAACATTAGCTAGGTATAGTAAAGTGGTGGATTACTAAAAGGAACTTTATAAAATCCATGTAAGTACTGTACAGATTAATCAACATATTTTAAAGGCAGGGTACTTGATGAAAAGAAAGCAACACTTTTTACTAGAAAGTACATTACAGATTGTTCTACAGAAATATCAGTAGGTGGTGCTATCTTATAAAGACACACTCATTGTCAATACATCATGTGATAAGACTGAAAATACATTTTTGTTTCAAATGTAGGTGAAAAGGATAAAGGGGGAAATTTATTATCAGGGTTTTTTAAGTATGTTTTGGTGAAAGTAACTTTGCTATTACTCACAGATAAATTAGTTCCATCTTTAAATATGTTGGGAGATGTGGAATAATTTTTAAAGCCACTCAGCTACTGGAGAGAGATTGCGGCAAAGTTTTTTAAAAAGTCGCCGTTCTCAAATCTGTCTAAAAAGCTCACTCCAATCAAACCCCTCCAACCAGCCCTTCACTTTGGAAAAGTGGAGGAGAAGCATACAACAGCAAAAAGTCACAAATTTTTGAGCAAATCTCCAGTTGTGCAAAAATGTGTGACTATTTTACAACAGCATTCTGGCATAAACTGTTTGGTGACATCTTCCCCCCCCCCCCCCCCCTTCCTTCAAGACTTCTAAGGACAGCAGAAATAGTGAATTCACGCTAAGGTCAATTTTTAAATACTATGTTAGGATATTACATAAGAAGCAGTAGCCTAATAAAATGCTATTAACCTTTGTCAAGAACAGAGATTTTTCATTATTTCTGCACTTTCAATTTTTTTGTCTGAAGTATTGTCATTGGTCCCATTAAAGTGAATGGAGCTGTGCAAGAGTGTCCTCAGCTGCCCATGCTTCAAAATGTGCCAGGGCAGCATTCTCAGGGCCAGTGGCTGGACACACAATGATCAGAAGTTATCCCCTATCTTGTGGATAGAGGATAACTTGCTTCGGCGGGATAACCCCTTTAAAAACATGATCTTTCTTTTTGCCTAAGACAGGGGTGTCCAATTCATTTTCAGCCTTATGGTTGCCTTCAAAAGGCTGATTGTAATTGTAAGAATGTATACTAATAGTGACCACCATAGTGGTCCCAGTAGTAATAGTGACCCCAGTAATAATAGTGACTTCTATAGTGGCCCCAGTAGTAATAGGGTCCCCTATAGTGACCACAGTGGCAATAGTGACCCTCTAGTGGTCCCAGTAGTAAGTGTTCCCTATATTGGTTGCCCCACTAGTAATAATGTACCCCATTATGGCCCAAGTAGTAATAAGTGTCTTCTATATTGATACTAAGATAGTGGTGAACTTCTGGGATTCCCAGAGATCGGTGATAAGGTCTACCGATAACTGCGACCACAGACGAGAATGTACCGGTAACGGTCTCAGAGGACACTATGGAGGACGCCGACTACTTTTATTGCGTGCACAGACAGAAC
Source organism: Eleutherodactylus coqui (assembly GCF_035609145.1). Classification (NCBI taxonomy): domain Eukaryota; kingdom Metazoa; phylum Chordata; class Amphibia; order Anura; family Eleutherodactylidae; genus Eleutherodactylus; species Eleutherodactylus coqui. The sequence continues at coordinate 114,176,025 of NC_089845.1, read as the reverse complement.
ATTCCTTAACAAAGTCGCAGATCTCCTGAGACATGCCTGGCCACCAGAAGTGTCTAGAAAAAGGTTCCAGGGTCCCCTGAAACCCCGGATGGCCTGCGAAAACCGACGATTGAGATTCTTCAATGACTCTGAGACATAAGGTCTCTGGCACAAACCATCTGCCCTCCGGCACCCCCGAAGGAGCGTCCTGCTGACAGTTCTGTAGTTGAGGGACGAAGTTAGATTCTACAGCTTCCACCACCACCCCAGGTGCCAAGATATTCTCGGGAGTCGTGGTCTCATTTTCTGGCGCCCCGAAACTCCATGACAGAGCATCCGCCTTCACATTCTTCTCTCCTGGGATATATATCACGACGAAATTAAACCTGCCAAAAAACAACGCCCACCTGGCTTGATGAGCTGTGAGTCTTTTAGCATTGGTAAGATATAGCAAATTCTTGTGATTGGTATACACGGTAATGGGGTGTCTAGCCCCCTCAAGATGGTGTCGCCACTCTTCTAAAGCCCATTTGATCGCCAGTAACTCACGGTTACCCACGTTGCAGTTGCGTTCTGCTGAACTAAACTTCCGCAAAAAGAACGCACATGGACTATACCCGGATCTCACACTGACTTCCTGAGATAATACAGCTCCTGCTCCCACCTCAGACACATCCACCTCAATGAAAGAGGGTCGTCGCGCATCCGGCTGTACTAGCACCGGGGCAGTAGTAAATGCTCTTTTTAGACGACTAAAAGCCTCTTGGGCCGCAGGCGACCATTTTACCAAGTCGGCCCCCTTCTTAGTCAGATTAGTCAAGGGTGGAGTAATAACCGAGTAATTCTTAATGAATTTACAGTAAGAGTTTGCAAAACCCAAAAACCGCTGGAGAGCCTTAAGGTTGTCTGGTCTGACCCATTGGGAGATTGCTGCTACTTTATCAGACTCCACCCGAATCTCCGTGGGTGAGACCACATAACCCAGGAAAGATATTTGTTTAGTACCGAATGTAAATTTCTCCAACTTGACAAAAAGTTGATACTCGCGCAAACGGGTCAGAACCAACCTCAGGTGTCGCACATGTGAATCCCAGTCTGGAGAATACACCAGAATGTCATCAAGATATATGACCAGAAATACCCCCAGGAAGTTGTGGAAGACCGCGTTCATAAAACCCTGGAATACAGCGGGGGCGTTACAGAGTCCGAAGGGCATGACCAGACATTCAAAATGTCCTAACGGGGTGTTGAACACGGTCTTCCATTAATCTCCCTCTCGAATGTGAATTAAATTGTAAGCCCCCCTTAAGTCCAGTTTGGAAAACCAGTGGGCCCCTACCACCTGGTTCAACAAGTCCGGAATCAGGGGCAAGAAGAACTGGTTCTTAACTGTGTTTTTATTCGAAGCCCGATAATCCACACAAAGCCTCAATGTCCCATCTTTCTTCTTAACAATGAAGAGACCTGCCCCGGCAGGGGACCTGGACGGCCGGATATGTTGCTTGGCCAGAGACTCCGAGATATAGGACTTAAGGGCTTTGTGCTCATGCCCTGACAAATTGAAAATGGCTCCCTTAGGGATGGGACTGTCAGGAATCAGATTAATACCACAGTCCCACTCCCACTCCCTTTTTTTGGAGAATACGTCCTCAAAATCCGACAAATACTGAGACCAGTACGGTATCTGCTGAGCACACAGCTATAGTAGTTAAGTGATTATGCCAGGACGACGCCCAATGTGTCAATTCCCGGGTGGACTAGTCAAGTTGGGGGTTGTGCAGTGCCAACCAGGGCATACCAAGTACCACATCAACAGACATCTTTTCCATAACCAGGAAAGACAGATTCTCAGAATGGAGAGCACCCACAGTGAACTGTAGAATGGGAGTCCTCTATTGGACAACACCTGCAAGAGAGGGATCGAATCCATACTGATGAAGCGTATGGGGGGCTTCAGCATGGAAAATTCAGTAAACAGAGGTCTGACAAAATTTAAATTAATTAGATTGGCGGCAGCACCCGAATCAATAAAGGCTTGACCGGACCGAACAAAATTCCAGAAGCCAACCTGACAAGGCACCAACAACTTAGGGAATACCTGTGATCCCAGGCGATCCTCCCGACAATCGCCTAGGATCTGTAGTTTTTCCGCCGTTTCTGACTGATGTTGCCGTTGCTTCTGTGGACAGGTTGCTACCCGATGTCCGGCTTCCCCACAGCAGAGGCAAAGCTGGTGAGTCATCCGGAACCGTCACCATTTCCCGGGACTTAGCTGGTCCACTTCCATAGGCTCGACCCCAGGAGTTGGCATGGGAGAAGTGGGAGCAGATCTGCAGGACTCCCTAGTTTTACAGGACTGACGTTCCTTTTTTCTAGTTCTCAGTCTCCTGTCAGCCTTTACTGCCAATCCCATTGCCTCATTAAGTGTTGTGGGAGCAGGATGGGAAATAATTAGATCCTTGGCAGCATCAGAAAGACCTAAAAAAAAAACACATCTTTGAGGGCACCTTCGTTCCAGGAGGTTTCACTGGCATACTGTCTAAACTTAGAGCAATAGTCTTCAGCACACTGCTGCCCCTGATGCAAAGCCATGAGGTGAGACACTGCTAACCCTGCCCGGCTCATCAAAAATACCTCCTAGTTCAGGAAAAAACGAATCAACAGACTGCAGGCAAGCCGAACTCTCAGGTAAGGAGTAGGCCCATGTCTAGGGGGGACCCCGCAGTAAGGACATAATCAATCCCACCTTCTGAGACTCTGAGACGGAGGATCCGGGCCGCACCCGGAAAAATAGTCTACATGCCTGCTGAAAAACAAAACACTTGCTGCTCTCCTCGGAAAATACCTAAGGGAGAGGATACTTGGGCTCAGGGAGAGACGGGGTGGCAGGAACCTGCGCCAACAGCCGCTGATCCTGGGCCACCATATGACTGGACAGGTCTTGGATCACGCCCACTAGACCCTGCAACTGACTAGCAAGGGCATTCATAGTCTCCATTGGAGAGCAAACAAAGACCAACAGGGTAATTTTAAGGGCCATTTATTATGTTACGGTATCCTACCCGATGATACGCCAGCCTGGGTTGCCCTAGAACTTACCCGCAACCCCTGTTCCTGCCTACTTGCCTCCACTCCTGGCTAACCCGAGGCGGGCAACTGGGCGCCGGTCCCTGCTCTCACTAGGGACCGAGAGCGGGGACTGACGTACCAAGATGGAACAGGGTAGAATACTGACAGGAAGGGCAGATGAAGAAAACCAACAGGAAATACACGCAGACCGAGGCAGATGGGATAACCTGGCAGATAAAGCAAAAGCTGACACACAGGAGACTGACAGAGGCAGGCTGCAAGCACACTGAACAGAAACCAATAACTGGCAGTGAATGGACCTCACTGCCAGCCTTATAAACAGAAGCCTCCGCCCAGGGGGGGGGGGAGAGGGAGGCGACTACCTCCCAGCAGAATCCCATAACCATGGGCTCATGCATAGAGCTGCACTCACAGGACCGGAACTTAGCCCCACCCCCGTTCCGCCTCCTCTCATTGCAAATAGTGCAGAGGGGGTGGAGAGGAGGCAGAGAGGGGCGGGAGCTCCGAGCACTGCTCTCGGCTCTTCCAGCCTCCTCCCCCTGTAGAGAGAGACACCGTATATCGTCTGGGCATGAAAACCCAGCCGATATACGGTCATCTGAATGCACCCTAAGGCTTTAGAGAATTTAGAAAAGCCTAAAAGCTATTGGATATGTACACATAGCACCATAGCTGCAAAAACTATGCCGTATATAGCTATATATCTTTATGTATCAGAATTAGGAGAATTAATTCAAACTAACGAATTTGAGCGATAATCAGTACGTCTAAACGCAAAACCATCGTGTACTATTCGTTTACTTGTCGTTTATCGATGAGTTTCAGCCTGCATAAAAATAGTCGTTAGTTTATTTTATTGTTGTTAGGTTTCAATGACAGTGGTTCAGTCTTTCAAACAACTTGCCGGAAGGGGTGATTGTTTACCCAGATAAACTCATGTGGCAATAGACAATGGATTTTTCTTCGCACTAATTGCAAACCTCCTGGCTACAGATTCTTCACATAAACATAGGTCCACCTGAGCAAACTACATATACCGTGTTTACATAGCTAACGAGGGAAATGGCAAAGATTTTTACATGTAAATAGAGATGAGCGAACGTACTCGTTTCGAGTACTTACGCACCCGAGTACCGCCATTTTCGAGTACTTCAGTACTCGGGTGAAAAGATTCGGGGGGCGCCGGGGGCGGGGAGAGGCGTGGCGGTGCGGGGGGTAGCAGCGGGGAACAGGGGGGAGCCCTCTCTCTCTCCCTCTCCCCCCCCCCCACTCCCCACTGCTACCCCCCGTGCCGCCACGGCGCCCCCCGAATTTTTTTGCCCGAGTACGGAAGTACTCGGAAATCGCGGTATTCGGGCGAAAAAGGGGCGTGGCCGAGCACGTTCGCTCATCTCTACATGTAAACACTCAGCATTTGAAAGCAAAACATTTGTTAATTTGTTCATTCGTTCTTTCAAACAACAATCGTTGCATGTAAATGGGGCATTATTAGTAAAACATTACAAAGGTTAATTATGACAAAGCTGCATGTACCGTGTCTGAGACCGTTAGTAAAACTACAATGTCTGTCTTTTGCACACATCCTTCTTGCTATGCAGACGGCACAAATATTATGCACACGACACTACTGCATAAGATATAATTCAATATTTTCACACCTGCGATTGGTCAACATGCCCAGCCAGCACCCTTTTGTCGTCGAGTGATTTGCTATTACATAGTTATGCTTTGTATTACTTATTTTTCTACTTTTGTAATAAAACTGATAATGAGATACTTTTTTTCAGAAAATGTCTGGAACAAGACCTAATTGCTCCATGTTATGTTCTTCTCTGATGCACCGTATAGACAACTAAGCACACATAGTTGCTAAGACTTCAATATCCCTTGAGCATCACCTAAATTAAGAGATTACTCGAACACCTGTGTGCATGAGCCCGTACTGTAATGCCAGGCTCACATGAACGTATTTGTCCGCGTACAGGCTGCGAGATATACACTCGCAACACGCAGCCAGTACATAATGACATTATGTACCACTCGTAGGCCGCCAATTGCCATGAACTATCTTGGCATATATGCGCACATAATACGCGTCAAGACACAGAATGCTGCCATTTTTCTTGCGTGCGTATTTCACGCAAGTCATGTGAGTGGCAACATGGCCACCTATGGGAAATTGGTACAGTGTATTTCATGCGCAAGACACTCATGTGAAATATGCTGTCCCAACACCCTGTGTGAGCCCAGCCTTTGTGAAAACAAAGCATGTAGCCAAGTGCTCATTCTCAAAGGCGTATGTATTAGCCCCTTTCACTCAGCCGTTTCTTGCAGCATTTAATGCTGCGCTTTCAGCACAGAACACTGTCAGAGGCTCCCATTGTTTTCAATGGAGCCTCTCAGACATGCACTCAGTCGCAGCGCTGGACAGCGCTTTACAGCGCCGCAATTTTGGAGCGCTGTCTGTTCTATGTTGTGCGTTTAGCGCACCTCATCACTGATGGGGTATGCTAAAGACTCTTTTGAAAGGCAGGAGAGCTGCCTCTGAAACTGAAAGTAAGAACGCAAGAGATCGTTGTGATTTAAATCGCAGAGCTCTGCCACGCTCATGTGTGAGAGAGCCCTAACATTGGTCTGTGAAAATCAGTTTTCAACATATATGTGGCTAATTTCACATGAGCGAGCGCGATATCAGGCTGTGAAACTCGGCCCAACATCGCTCTGGCAACGTACGATTTCCCCACAGATGTGAGGCATTTTTGTCTCAAAATCACCTTCAGGGAAGTAGCGATTGGAAAGTGTTTCCCCTCGTTTTCAATGGGAAACCTTGCATCGCATCAGCATGCACCTCACACGTGATACAATGTTTTCGCCAGCTTCATTGAAAAGAACGGGTAAGGCATTCTCTCAGAACATAGGACATGCCGTGATTTTATTCCTGCACAACAATGCATGAAAGAAAACTGCTGGTAGAGTTGGAAGGGACCTCCAGAGACATTGGGTCCGATCCCCTGCTCAGGGCAGGATTCACTAAATCATCCCAGATATTTGTCCAGCCTTTGTGTGAACACTTCCATTGAAGGAGAACTCACCACCTCTCGTGGTAACCTGTTCCACTCATTGATCATCGTGTCAGAAAGTTTTTCTAATATCTAATTTGTGTCTCCTCCCTTTCAGTTTCATCCCATTGCTCCTAGTCTTTCTTTGTGCAAATGAGAATAGGGCTGATCCCTCTGCACTGTGACAGCCCTTCAGATATTTGTAGACCGCTATTAGGTCTCCGTCCAGCCTTCTTTTTGCAAGGTAAATATTCCCAGATCCTTTAACTATTCCTCATAGGACATGATTTGCAGACCGCTCACCATCTTGGTAACTCTTCTCTGAACTTGTCCCAGTTTGTCTATGCTTGTTTTAAAGTGGGGTTCCCAGAACTGGACACAGTATTCCAGATGAGATCTAAGGAAGAGTAGAGGGGGATAATTACCTCACGTGATCTAGACTCTGTTTCCCTTAATGCATCCCAGAATTCTGTTTGCCTTTTTGGCTGCTGCATCACATTGTTGACTCATGTTCAGTCTATGATCTATTAGTATACCCAAGTCTTTTTCACATGTGCTGCTTAGCTTAATTCCTCCCATTCTGTATGTGCTTTTTTCATTTTTCTTGTCCAGATATAGGACTTTGCATTTCCCATTACTAAATACCATTCTGTTAGTCGCTGCCCACTGTGCAAGCTTTTCTAGATCTTTTTGAATACTCGCTCTCTCTCTCTCACCTAGTGTTAGCTATCCCTTCTAGCTTTGTGTCATCGGCAATTTGATCACTTTCCCATCAATTCCCTCCTCCAGATCATTTATAAAAATGTTAAACAACACTGGGCCTAAGACAAAGCCTTGTGGTACCCCACTTGATACATTCTTCCACTTGGATGTGCAGCCATTTATTACCACTCTTGAGTACGATCACTCAGACAGTTGTGAATCCACCTAACAGTTGCCTTGTCAATCCCATATTTGGTCATTTTTTCAATAAGTATGGTATGAGATACTTTGTCAAATGCTTTACTTAAGTCAAGATATACTATATCCACCATATTTCCCTGATCAAGCCAGTCATAGAAGGAAATTAGATTTGTCTGGCATAACCCATGCTGGCTCTCGTTAATTACTCCATTTTTATCCAAGTACTTGCATACATGCTGTTTAATAATTTGTTTAAAGATCTTTCCCGGTATAGAAGGCAGGCTCACAGGCCTGTAGTTTCCTGGATCCACCCTCTTCCCTTTTTTTGCAGATAGGGACATTTGCCCTTTTCCAGTCTTCTGTTCTCCAGGAATTGTCAAAGATTATGGTGAGTGGCTCAGCAATTTCCTCTGCTGCTTCCTTTAGTATGCTAGGATGTTATTCATCTGGACCTTCAGAATTGAATTAATTTAAATTAGCTATGTGTTCCCTCACCATCTCTCAGCTTATAGATAGGCTGCATTCTTTTATTCCCTCAATAGCACAGGGAAGATCAGTTGATGTTCAATCTACTTTCTGAGAGAAAACGGATACAAAATAGGAATTTAAAAGTTCAGCCTTCTCAACCGATTCAGCATTTTCATCCTGTAAGCATCCAATAGCATCTTTTGACTTTTCTTTTGCTTTTAACATACCCCAAATATCCTTTTTATTGCTTTTGACCTCTGTTGCAAGCCTCACTTCATTATTAGCTTTTCTGACACTTGCCCTACAGTTTCTGCAGACCGCTTTGTAGTCTTCTTTAGATATTCCCCCCTTTTTCCATTTATTTTTCTTCCTTTTTAACATGTGTTCAAGTTCTGTGTTCATCCATCAAAAGAATGGGGTCATATTTTTGCGTCTTGCGGCCTGTACTTATTGTATATGTGTTTTTACATCTGTTGCATATGTTTTCATTGCATTTTTTAAGTGCACAAAAATAAGCAATATAGCCTAAGTAATGCCAAATTTGCCACTGCCCACAGGAAACAGGATGCACATGCATATGCACTGCGTTTTTTTATGTAGCCATACACCTTTAGGCCTCCTTCCCATGAACGGATTTTCGCCGCGTACTTCGCGGCGAAAATCCGCTGCGTTGCCCGCAGCTATTAGGTTCTATTGAACCTAATAGCTCAGGGCACACGGTGCGGAATTCCACCGCGGAATTCCGCACCGTGAAATCTCCCGTCCTCACCCGCGGCATGTTCTATTTGCCGCGGGTGTACGTGCTGACGGCTTCCATTGCAGTCAATGGAAGTCGTCCGTTCACGCTATCTCCCACTGTAACACAGCGGAAGATAGCGTGGAAACGCTTTCCCGCATACCGCCGCCGCGTCATATGACGCGGCCGGCGCGTCACATGACACGGTGGCGCGGTGGGCGTGTCATGTGACACGGCGGCTGTGGGCGGGGAAGCGTCATGCGGGAGCGAAGACACCGGATCCGCTGGTAAGTATGGGGTCTCTGGGGTGTGCCGTGACGGGCTTCGCCGTGGAATATTCCACGGCGGAGCCCGGCACGCTTGTGTGCAGCCGGCCTTAATGGGCGACTTTGGTCAGTGAAAGCGAGCTGAAATAGGATGTACTTTGATTACACATGCAACATTGGTTTGCTTAAAAACACACATCTGAATACACCAGTTTAACCCCTTAACGCTACATTTACGTCATGCAGTATCGGGATAAGTATGAAGAGAGATCGCTCGGCGATATCCCTCCATACTATGCTGGCACCAGCTGTTTCTTATAGCCGACACCGGGCATCAACAGCTCCGTCAAGCTGCGCTGCTCATCTGAGCTGTTAACCCTTTATATCCGCCAAACGATCTTCGGGGGTTCTGTACGGTCCATCGCAATGAGATCGCAGGGAGCCAGCCCTTTTGAAAGGGCCCAGAGCTGTCATGGCAGAATGCCTATCAAGCCATCCCCATGGGGTGGCTTGATAGAATGCCTGCCTGATCACGTATTGTGTAATGATATGGCATTATATCATACTGCAGGAGCGATCAAGGCATCACACGTTGTTGTCCCTTCTGGGGCCTAAGAGAAAAAATAAAAATTAGTTTAATAAAGTTTACTAATTATTTTTAAAAAGTAATAAAAGTTAAAATCCTCTCCTTTTGCCATATTTATAATAACATAAAAGAATCTAAATAATAAAACAAAAACACATATTTGGTATCACTGCGTCCATTAAAGTCCAATCTATCAAAGTAAGGCCCAATCTCCACGGGCTGATTTGAATTGCGGAATCCGCATGGGGCACCTGCGCAGATGATCCACAGTTCAAGCCGCCTATAGGGAAACATGGGCGTCCGCAACTGAATTAAAGCATGCCGATTTGATTTGCAGACCTTTGGGTGCGGGGGGTGGGAAAAAAAAAAATCGCAGCATGCTCCACTTCAGTGCAGTTCCCGTACGGACAGCTTCCATTGAAGCCGTCTGCCTAGGATTGCGTTTTTTAATGCAATCCTATGGGGGCTTCAACGGCCGGAAATTCAGCAGGAAATCCCGCTGCAGAATTTAACCCCGTGTGCAGGCGGCCTGTCTCCAAGAAGAAATGCAAGAAGAAGCGATCAAAAAGTTGTAAGTATTCCGAAATGGTACCAACACAAATTACAGGACGTCCCGCAAAAAAAATGAGCATCGCACAGTTATGTGGAAGGAAAAAAAATCATTGTGCGCAGAAGATGGCGGCAGAAAATATTTTTAAAAAATTAAATATCTTGAAAAAAAATAAAAGTAGTAGAGCAACAACAACAAAAAAACTCTATAAGTTTGGCATCGTATTAATCGCGTTAACGGGTCATTTTTGTTGCAGTTTGTGCGCCGTAGAAACAAGACGCACCGAAAGATGGCAGAATGTAGTTTTTTTTCCCATTTCTCTCCAGAGTTTTTCAGTACATTATACGATACATTAACCCTTTCCAATCCACTGTCTGACCTCTGAAGACATTATGATTTAAGGCTGTACAGCTCCCGATGTTGGAAGACGTCCGTCGGGGTTCTCTTACTGTATATTTCCAGCCTCTCTGCTGTCGGAGCCTATCCAGCGTGTCACCTCATGCAGTACTGGCTTTAGCCAGCAGATAGCGCCGTTGTATAATGGCAGAAAAAGAGTAAGCCCCCTAGGAAAACCAGGAGAGAAATTGGATTGGAAAGGGTTAAATAGCACCAATGAAAAATACAACTCACCCCCAAAAAACAAGCCCTCATACAGCGATGGATAAATAAAGGAATTACAATTTTTATTTTATTTTTTTTTAAGGGGGAAAAGCCGCATCATTAAGGGGTTAAATCAAGAGGTCTGTATTCAGTCAGTAAAAAATACGGCCTGTGTGGAGACAAAACCCGGCCGTGTGAACAGTGCTCAACCGCCTGAGGTAAAATGTGCCGCACAGCCCTCCCCAGCGCGTCCAGGGCTTGTGGCCGGTCTGCACTCGGTGAGTCCGGCCATACAAGACAGCCAGCACCGCCGAGAGACTCCTGGTCCCTCAGCCTCACACCCCGGGGCCGCCTTCTCTGTGCGCCGCCCTCAAGATGGCGCCGCCTCATCCGCCGTTGTTACCTCACCCCATAATAGCAGCACCGCCCTCCCGCCCAGCGTCTCCCGGCCGCCCCGTCCTCACACTCCGGCCCCAGCTAGGACACTACAGCCATGGCTGAGCCCGGGCTCCGCGGTGACCTCCGTCATTGAGGACGGCGCCCAGTGCTTCCCTCACACCGCCCTGTGACGACAGGAGCGGCCGCTCCCGGGAGCCCCTGGTCCGCCGTGTACAGGGCCGCCGCCGTCGTGAGGAGCGCGGGCTGCGGACGGACATTCTCCCGCTCACCCCCGGTAAGTGATGCAGACGGGGCCGTGGCTCTGCACGGCAGCGGGGAAACTTTTTCTTCCCCTTTTTTTTGGCTTCGGCCGCCATGTTGTTGCCATCCTCAGCAGGGACAGCAGTAACTCCACAGGGTCTTCCTGCCACACAGATGGGTAGAGCTGCCCGATGGGGCAAGGAGGGGGGCACGCTTGGTACAGTGCAAGGAGAGTGCAACTAGGGTGAATCTGGTCTCGCCATCTACTTTTGCGCCATGTTGCGATTGGGTCGTACATCTATTTATGGATCATGGTGCCGTTCGCCCGGTGACGCGTAGTGTGCCGCGTGACGCCGTGACTTTATTTTTAATGACCCGTCAGCAGGATCCCGTCGCGGCTCGTCACCCCAAGAGACACAACCGTTGCTGAGAATACAAAGTTTTAGTCGCTCGTCCGCGGCTGCGTCGGGCTTTTCCGTGTGAATCTGGTTTGTACGGTTTTTGGAGCAGAAAAATGAGTTTCGAGCAGAAATGAGACTTTTTATTTATTTTTTGCATAAAGCAAAAAACAAACCGCTTTATTTGCACCCGTTCCAATTTCTTTTAACAGAACAAATGGCGCCGTCTGCCGCGTTCGTTAATCTATTTTTTTAAGAACCCATTGAAACTGATAATGTCAGAAGAGAAACTCCTAGTTTGATGTTTGAATTTTTTTTTTCAGTCCTGAGGGAAAAAATCTAAATGGGGTCAGATAAGGCGCACGGAGAGCCTGACCGCCGATGGGACCGCGTCCCGATGGTGACGGTATAGGCTGCCATGCGAGTCCGTTCTGACCGCGACATCCCAGCGAGCGCGCTGCCACCTGCTTGTATGTTCAACCGAATTGAAAATCAAAAAACGTCTCGTGGGGCCCGAGGTTTTTGCTTGTCTTGTTGTTTTGTTTTTTATTTATTTTTTTTAAGCCTCGTGTTCATCACCTACGCCCGCGCTCACACGGCGGTAAGTATAAAGCGCCGCAGGGCGCCGGCAGTTTCTGCAGCAGTGGAGCCGGACGTGACTACGTGAATGGTGGTGAATTGTACCGCGCCTGACCGTGTGCTCATGCGCAGCACACCTGCTTTTGTTTTTCCGGCGCCTCCCATCCGTCACGTACTAGCACATGGGCCTGTGTATACACAGGCATAAAGAACACTGGCGTCTCTCTCGTGGGTATATACGCGGCACAGTACAGCATGCTGCGTTGTTTTCTTTGCTCATGTGTTACGAAGCGCTGACACACTAATGTGGTGGGAACTGCGCAAGGTAATGTATTTGATTACCTGCGAGTTACCGCGTATCACACGGGCGTAGAGCCCACGTAACGCACAGTAAACATACGGTCGTGCGTGCCCGGCCTCGCTGGATTTACACGCTGTTCCCATGCAGGGTCCATCCGATTGCGATGTGAATAGAAGTCACACGGGGAAAAGAACCCATTGCCACGGGCGGGGAGGATTCTGCATCCGGGAGCCTACAGCGGAATCTAACTCTGCCGGCGACCCTGCGTACCTGTGTCTGCGGGCAGCGCCGTCCGCGCAGATCTCTATTGTTCGGGGACATCTGTACCACGGATGATCCGTATGGCTCGCTGTCAAACAAGCGCAGCACAAATTATTTTTTACAATCTAAATACGGCCTCCCTCACACAGCCGTTTTTGAACAGCATTTTGCGCTGCGTTTTCAGCCCATCGCTGAACACTGTACAACGCTCACATTCATTTCAATGGGGCTGAAAACGCAGCGTCTTCAACAGCGTTGCATGTTCTATTTTTAGTCATTTTCAGCCCTGCGTTTCCCATTGAAATGATTGGGCAGCCGTTTCAGCACTTCTGAAAACACCGCACAACTTGATACCGTGCTTTTGACAGCACTAAACGCCCTAGCTACACTACCTGAGTCCAAAAAAGAAAAGCAATATTCTCCTTACAGCTGATGTCACAGTCTCCGGCAGCGCTCTTGGGACTTGTCAGCCTGCAGTGGAACTTTTTCTCTGGCGACGGGGATATGAAATCCCCGCCTCCAACGAGAGATTGCTCTGATTGGCTGAGTGACAGCCCACTCAGCCAATCACAGCCAGCGCTGGATGTGTCTAATCACAGCCATTCATTAAGTGAATGGCTATGATTGGACACATCCAGTGCTGGCTCTCAACGGCGCTTAGCCAATCAGAGCATAGCCAATCAGAGCATAGCCAATCAGAGCAATCAGCTGGCTTCGCAAGGTCCTGACAGCGGCGCCGGGGACAGCAACTTCACCAGCTAGGCGAGTATTGAATTTTTTTTTCTTTTACCAGCAGTCTTGGCTGTGCTAAAAACACAGCCAAAACACTGGCATAATGCGTGCCAGCGCTACTAAAACCGGGCGGAATCTCCAGTAAATGCAGCGTTAAGAAACGCTGCGTTTCTGCTAACGCCTGTGTGAGGGAGGCCTTAGGCCGGGCTTTGGACCGCGCATGATGACATATCTCACGCACCTTGTCATGCGCAGCCTCGCTGGGTTCATTTATTTATTTTAAACTTCCCGCTCTGTCACTTGGCGACGTCGTGTGTGAATGTAATAGCAGCGTCTAGTACGCACCATAGAGAACAATAGGGCTCTGTTGTGCATAATACCCGATAAAATAGAACATGCTGTTTTTTAGGGGTTTTTTTGTTTTTTTTATCTTGCATGTTATACATAATGGAAGAACTAGTGTAACAGTGAAAATTAATGTTTGAATTGCAGCCATGTACCGCGGATACAACGCAATTCTAACACGCTCCTGGGAGCCCGGCCTAAGAATAGTGTGCGGTGTAGCAGGCGGTTTCTGAGCTTGATTTTGACAGGTTTATGACTAATTTTATTTCTTTTTAAGCCTGCTGCACTCTTAAGGGCTTATTTACATGGTCACGCAGCAGTTTATCATGTGACTGCGTATGGCAGCAAGTGCACTGCGCATGATGGCATGTCGTGCACACTAGGACTTGTCTGTGTTTTTGTTTTTATATTCCTCGCTCTGTTTATAGCGGATATGGGCAATGATACAAGTGCAACTGCTGTGGGAGGAGCCATTCTGGAGTTTGGTAGTACTGTGTACTGGATAAGATGACAGTACAGGACCTGTAATGATGCCACCATCATGTGATCAACTGTGTGGGTGGAGTCAGGATCACATGACCAGGGGCTCATCACTGTATCCAAGAGCTGTGTGTGTCATGTGTGCAGGCACCATAAATGTAGTAGAGCTGAGTTTGTAACATGTGTATGCACTGTTGCACAGCTGTGTCTGTCACGAGCATATAATATAGCAGACCTGTGTTTGTACTGTGCGCATGTCATGTACCAAATCTGTATTTGTCAGGCACATGGCATGTAGCAGAGCTGTGTGTGTCTATCAGTCACACTCCCATGTACCACAGCTGTGTGTGTGAGACGTGCGTGTAGCAAAGCTCTGTGGCGCATTGCGCCACCAGAAACACTGTACTATAATTTCCTAATAATTACTAGTAGTAACAATGTGGATGAGCCGGTTTCACTTCTGTGTTGGAACCTTCATCGCAGATCCAGCTCAAAATACCGGAAGAAGCAGCGTTGCATGCAGCCCTTTTTCTTCCGTTCCCAAAGCGGGGCAGCTGGGTGGAAAGCGAACAGACCCCATTATAGTTTGGTGTTGGGCTGCATCCTGAGACAAAGCTATTCGGCCATGAAGATTGCCCTTTCAATGGTTGACGTGGGAAAAGCAGGAGTTTGAAAAACTGCCATGTGGTGGGGAATTTTATACCGCAGCAGTGGATTTACAGTACGGATTCCATCTCTTCAAATGAGAGGGTGAATTCTGCACCAAAATCCGCATCAAAATACCTATCAACTTGTGTAGATTTTGCTTTGTGGCATTCATCCTCATGTGGAAATAGTCTAATACTTTTTTCTTTTTGTATTCACACCTGACTGACTTTATATTAAACTGCATCTGTGCATCCATCTGAACAGTACGTTCACATGTGGCGAATATTGGTGTGGTCTGCATCAAAATCCATATCCTTTTGTGCAGATTTTTACATGGATCCACACTACATGTCACCCCTTCAATTTAAGGGTATGTTCACATGGCAGAATTCACCACGGAATTTTTCATGGCAAAGTCCATTTTTTAAAAAAGGCTGAATGCACACGGATGGGTCGAATTCCAACTGCGAGATCTCAGCGTAATCAGACCCTGTGACTCCCTGTGCCATGTCTTCTCTGTGCTGCGGATGTGCCAGCTGGAGCGCCGCTGCATGTGTGCAGTGCAGAATGTCGCGATGACATGGATCCGCGGCGACTCTGAAATTGAAATTTTAGCCCAATCTTAATCTGAGGTCAACATAACAGACGATGCTGCGTTTGCGTCAGAATACCTGTGCTCTGGCCAGGAACCTCATCCTTATTACAGATGCCTAAATGCGCCCATAATATGCTTGTATAAAACGGGTCTTAAGACCCGTTTACACAGATCACTTTTGCTCATTTGAACAATAATAGAACGATTGATTCAGTCCAAATACAGCCAAGACTAACAATAAATTATCTACTTTGTTCATTTTATACAGGGCTGAAAATAAACGTTGGCTCGTTCACTCCTTCTAATCCACTGAATGAGAACAGAACAACTTCTCTTGTGAACGGGCCAACGATGTATCTGCCAGCGAATTCTGACATTGTTTGCTTGTTCAAATGATAAATCGTTTGGTGTAAACGGGGGGGTAAAAAAATCATGCGTGCCCTGTGGTGCGGGAAAAAAATTGCTGCAAGTCCTGTCTTTGGGCGTTCACTTGGAACGCTTCGCATCGCTCATTGTTTTCAATGGGGCCGGCACGGCGTGCGAGACTTACCCACTGAAAACAATGGGAAACACTCTGCGCTCCTTCGTCGCGGCTAAAGGGGAAAACTAATTTTTTTTCTCATTCGCTGAACAGGATCTGTAAAGTTTGAATACAAGACCATGAGAACAGGATGCTACAGCTTCTCCCGCCCCCCGATAGACCCCATTATGGTTAGTAAGGTCATCGGGTGCCATGAGTCCTAGTAGTTCCCTTACTTTTGTTCTGTTCCTGTGATTGGCGCCTAATACAAGTAATGCAGACATGCTAGAAAGCTATGAATTCCTCTTCTATAAATAAATGTAAACTGTATAAACCAGACGCTCTACTTAATCTGCCCCACGGTTTGTTGTTCAGAATGCATTGACTTGGTTTTAGATTTGCTTTTGCTGAACTTCAGGAAATGCTGCATGACCAGACCCTCCTGTATAAATGATTTATACTCCGAGGACTCGCCTGTCTTGTCGGGCTGGTAATGTCACCTTTATTACTGCAGGTTTGTTTTTGCCTTCTAGATTAACGTAACCCTGTTTTATAGATGAGCTTATAAGGGTAATGTCTGGTAAATGATTACATGTCGGCCCTGCTGATCTCCATCTGTCACTGCTGGCACAGCCTAATGTCATATGCTTATATAGCAGCAGCTGAGGGGGGTGAGTAGTTGGGCTATGTTCACGTGATCTCTATGGCCTTCATGTAATATATACGTTACTGATGCAATACAGTGACATCTGTCACCAAGAGATTCTGTCATCAGGCTCATTATAACCTGAACGATGGGCAACATGAACCCAAGACAGAAATGCCTATTTTCCCTGGGTGTTTTTATTCTGAAATTCTGCAGCGTTTTAAAATATACTTTGAAGTTTGATTCGGCGCAGAGTCACAGGGCGGGCCGTGCCTACTGCTCTCTGCCCGCTGCTCTTCCCTTTTGTATAGGAAGAGTGCTATCAATCTTCATGCAGCGGGCCGAATGAGTTTCCAGTCGGTCTTCTGGCTTTTTATAGGGCAAGATAGTGCAGCATCACTGATTCGTTCTGCGCAAACAGAATTGTGAAGGGACCCTGACCTACGGTAAGGCCGGCTGCACACGACCGGGTTGGGCTCCTCATGCGGGAATCTGTCTGTGACCTCGACCTGCAACTCTGCGTGCCTGAAAATTCTATACTGTGGATACTGTGTCGGTCATGCGCAGTGCAAATTAAATTGTAAAAAAAATTGTATTTCCCACGTCATTGCCCAATGCTAATTGCGGATGGGCTGCAGGTTGGACCGCCTTCACTTCAACGGAGGGAGTCTGCAGCAAAGCACAGCATGCTGCAACTTTTTTTTTTTTTTTCTTTCAATTTTGCTGGAATCTGCAATTCATATCTGCAAGTGTGAACGATAAACGAAAGTAAATACCTTTTCAATGCATGCGAGTTTAATGGATCCTTTGTGCAGACACCGACCACGGATTCCGTAATAGTAATTCAGTTGCGTTAAGCCAGGCTAAGTCTTTACTAGAAACTGCTTGCATGGAACGGCTAGTTGTAGGATTTGGTTTTCCTTGTGGAATACTGATTTTTATGCCGGCCAAAGATGAAAGGGGCATTCCTTTGGTTTCTGTCAGGCTAATGTAACTCCGTGGCCACGTTTACCATGTCAGTCACGTGCCTTCCCAGCTTACATGCTGAAAAAACATCAGAAACCATGTAAGTGTAGCCTTAACGTCTTGTGGCATTTATGTAGGAATGATGGCTTTCCACTGGTTTATCAGGTTGGTTAGGTTTTCCTCTTTTATAAATGTTGCCCATGTGATATTTAGTAGATGATGGAAGGGTAGGTAGCTTGCAAGCCCTAAACTGGATAAACTAGTCCAGGAATTGAATCTCCATGCTGGAGGCTCCACCTGAGATGTGTGGGGTGTTTTTTTTTTTTTTTTTATCAACATGCTACATTTATCCTCTATTACAGTAGTTCTAGTGTTTAAAAGTCACTCTGAAAACCGACTGATCAGTCACTTTACAAAGTTCAGCTCTATTTTGTTTTTTTTCCCCTTCCTTCTCCCCTCCTTGAGTAAAAAAAATCACAATTTATTTCCACTTGTGTAGAGGAAAAAGTGTTTTGCCATAGCATGTCATGGATGTTATTTGCTGCGAGCATTGCCCATTATCTCCTCGAAGGGGGGGGGGGGCTTGCATCTCAAGTGCAAGCCCAATGGTTTGTTGTTTGTTTTTTTTTTTAACCATCTTAACCTTTTAGGAGGACATGTGATTATTTATTTTTATGCATATACAGTGATGTAAATCGTGCAGTGTTTGTAATGAAGACAAAGTGAGTGCTTTTTTTTTTTTTTTCTTCTCCCCCCCCCCCCCCCCCCCTGACCTGTATCCCACTTGCCTGTGTAAATACAGCCTAATAAGGTTTAATCTAGTGCCAGGCATTTTACATTTTATGGTGCGCTAACTTTTCACACAGTTTATGCTCCTCTACTTCATTGCGTCAAGTCTTAATTTCTATAATCTTGCACGATAAATTTTGTTGCTCTACCACTGTAAACTTGTTTGAAGTGGCTGCCACTAGGCATCTCCCATCCAGCTTCACTGCAATCCACTATTGGCTCCTCCTCCTCCTGTTACTATGTACCCATTTTCACAGGCTGCTCTGATACACTGTCAGCGGCTGCAGGCTGACAGATCTGCAGACACTGGGATAACTATCTTCAGAGTTTCTGCCTCTCCTGGTGTGTGTGTGTGTGTGTGTGTGTGTGTGTGTGTGTGTGTGTGTTTCTGTTTACACAGTGGGTGTACTAACCATTATGTGAATGCCTCTGAATATATGAATTGTCATGGGAAAGCAAAGTGGTGGGCATTCAGATGCTGCCTTCTTGCTGATTCGACCAGGCAATTTAATGCAGTAAGGGAAGTAAGGACAGTGAACTTCTAGCAGAATGCTAGCCTTGCTACACACACCCCTCCTTGAAAGTGGATTGCAAACAGCGTGATTGTTTTTCCAGAAAGTCCAACTAAATTCTGATGTATCTTCATGATTTTATACTGGAATCCATGAGATCTGTCAAGGTTCTCATACATGTGTTTCAAGAATAGCACTGCAGACTTCGCAGAGTTTCTCAGACCAGTGTGTGAGAGACTATAGTGGGGCTGGTCTGGCATCCACTACTCTGCTGTTTCATCTAGTGTCTGTCTGTCCTACCTATCTCCATCGAAGAGCCTAATGCATTTGTGTGATTTTTATTTATTTTTTCTAAAAACTGATTTCTTTATCATTTTAGATCAGCTGTAGAAGATGGTGGATCGTCTCGCAAACAGCGAAGCTAATGCAAGGCGTATAAACGTGGTGGAAAGCTGCTTTGGAACAGCCGGCCAGCCCTTGGCTATTGAGGGCAGGGTGCTGATCGGAGAAGGTGTCCTAACAAAACTCTGTAGGAAGAAACCAAAAGCCAGGCAGTTTTTCCTATTCAATGACATTCTTGTATATGGAAATATCGTTATTCAGAAAAAAAAGTACAACAAACAGCACATAATCCCTCTCGAGAATGTGACCATCGACTCCATCCAGGATGAGGGAGATCTGCGGAACGGATGGCTTATCAAAACCCCCACGAAATCATTTGCGGTGTATGCAGCCACGGCAACAGAAAAATCTGAATGGATGAACCACATCAATAAGTGCGTGTATGATTTAATTTCAAAAAGTGGGAAGACCCCAAATAATGAACATGCCGCAGTTTGGATCCCTGATTCTGAAGCCCCCACATGTATGCGCTGTAAGAAAGTGAAGTTTACTCCCGTTAACCGAAGGCACCATTGCCGAAAATGTGGATTTGTTGTTTGTGGACCCTGTTCAGAGAAGAAGTTCCTTTTGCCGAACCAATCTTCTAAGGCCGTGCGGGTATGCGATTTCTGCTACGAACGTTTGTCTAACGGAGACTTGCCTCCCTGTCAGCCTGGCCGATCAGACTCTCTGTCCAGCTCTCCCAAAATGGGAAATCAGATGTCGGATGATGACGACGATGACAGCAGCGACTAAGAACTAAGATGCCTCTCGGAAGGATTATTGACTTGGAGACGAAATTTGAAATTAGCTGCTTTTATTCGGGAGCCTGGTTTTCAGTTGATGACGATGTAAAGCCCTAAATCAGTGATACTCCTTTTGCCTGAGAATATTTACCTACATGTGCCTTGATATAACAATCATTTTGGGTTCTTTCAGGGAAACCTTTATAATCTTTTTTGCTCGTTCTTCAGCTTCTCCATAGCGTGCAGATATTTTTATAAAGATTTTCAGATTCTATAAAATGAGCTTTTTTTTCTGAAATTCCTATTTGCTATCTTTTATACAAATCAAAGGGTTTGGGTATTTGAAATATTTCTGCAACGTGCCTTTCAGGAATTAGAAAATGTAGCTACCATTAACTGGGAAATTACACTTTTTTTCAGGGCCCAGTAGATGCTGACCTATTCACTTTTTTATATAGTTTCAATTCTCTTCAGGAGTAAATCATGGCTGAGGATGCAACAGTTTGAGTACATAGTCTTATTTTTGTGCTACTCTTGGTATGAGATGGGTACATAGAGAGCTGCAAACTTCACATTAAGTGCTGTAAGGCTGGCTTCACACACCATTTTGGTCACGTTTACACCATACACGTGGGCTTTTTAGTTTATGAAGGGTGTAAGATAATACAGTACATGCACCCTAGTCTTCCAATCCAAATGACTGGCACCACGATAGGACCCTGACAGACCTCATTACTAGTCAAATGGGGATGTTGGATGCCAGTGGAATCTGTCATGCAAAGTATCCAGAACTATGTCATGGTTTGCATTTTAAGCAGTAACCTTAACCAACGTCGACAGAGCCGTACTAAGGCCTTGTTCCCACAGGGCGGTTTCTCTAGCTAAAGTTCGCAGCAAACTACAGTGTTAGTCGCATGGCAAGTGTGTCAATAGCCTAAGTTGTGCCCGAGAAGCTCGGGAGCAACTCTCCTCGAATATCACACAGACCCCTGCCAATATGCTATCCAATATACATTGGCATGTCGTAATTCTTGTTTGTGATACAGACAAGAAAAGGACGTGCTATGATTTATTTTATTTTTTTTTTTTTTCACTCAGTCTGTGTTGGGTGAAAAAAATTTGGTAGTGTGCGCTGTGAATAATGTTGTCCGTGTTGACCATTTTATTCACGTCTAGCACTAATTAAAAATAAAACGCTAGTATGTTGGAAACCTTGTGGAGTTAAAAGGGGGTTATCTGGTCAAAAATACTATTGATGACCTATCATCAGGATAGATCATAAATAGTTGAACGGCCGGGGTGCACCGCTAGAGACCCCGACCGATCAGCTGTGCCGGCGCAAGCTGTCAGCGCCGCAATAGGGTTTTAAAACCTTCGCCTTGTGTGTCACGGGCGTATTTGTACACAAATTTAGCGCATGCAATACACAGGAAATGGAACCCATTGATCTCCATGGATTCGTTCACAAGCCTGTATTTTGCTTGCGCAATTGTGCCACAGAAAAAAAACCTGCAGCATGCTCTTTTCCTACACATTTAGGCAGGAAAAGAACACCTCTTGAAATAATTAAACTAGACATTACAATGGCTGAAGGCATCGGCGTACATCTTTTGGGTTTGTGCACGACCTGTGCACATAAACGGCAATACACGCGATTTGTATCCGCCACAACCGATGGACAAAAATTGGGTGCAAATACACATACGCTCGTGTGACACAACCTATTCACATATTACCAGAAACAGAAGTGTAACTGAAAATGAAGCCGCATGAGAATCCAAAAATAAAAATGCACTATGTGAAGAAGAAATATTTTTGACATCTGACTGCTGCCTTTCTGTACAAGGTAGAAAAGTGGTAAACGGCTTCCTGTCAAAGGCCTCATGCATACGTAGCCTGTACAGTGGTATATGGAGGAACGTGGATCCATTCAAAACTGTAATACAGCCGTGTGCATGAGCCCTAAGGGAGGTCAGGAAACTGCTGGGGATTTTTCACTGTGATTTGAGCAGTCTGTCAGGATTCAGTAAATTGTTCCATTTAGCTGCTTGAGAACAAAATGGTTTTTTTGTTTGTTAGGAACCTTGAGCTTAGATTTACCGACTTCCATAATTTCACTGTCTTTGTCTTATTAAAGGCAACTGGTCACCAATTAAATGTAATCCATTCTGCAGGAGATGCTGACTAGATTGATATAGTTTTGTGAAAAAATATCCAGTATATGGCCGCCTGCAGACAGCAGAGTCAGATCCCGCTGCGAGGATTCTCACAGCGGGATGCGGACCCGTTCCCCCTGTACAGCCCTGCGGCTCACCCGCTCCTGGCGACTTCTCTCTGCACCATGTGCCGGCTGCCGCCCAGCCGGCGCATGCGCAGAGTGGAGCTGGCCCGTCACCAGTGACATTTCTGTGCGGGCCTCTGCAGGACCCGCACAGAAATAGAACATGCCGCGATTTGTTTTTACGCGGACAAATTGCGGCTGTTTGCATAGGATTGCATTCTCTAATGCAATCCTATGGCAGTGTGAACAGGCGGAAATTCTGCGGGAAATCCTGCCGCTGTATTTCCACCCGTGTGCAGGGGGCCTAAGGGTGAGTTAGCACAGTGTGGAATTTCAGCTGTGGATTTCATGCTGAAGTTCTGCCACTATGTACAGTACTATGTAAGTGAATGGAGTTTGGCCAAAGCCCATTCCCCTACATTTGAAAATAATCTGTTGCAATATCCACAATCTGTCTCTCCTGCTGTTACGGCGTGTGTGTATACACATTATATATTGGGTTTACTAACCAGACTCTGAATAACGGACTTGTACAATCATCCTGGGAAAGCAGAATTGCAGGCATTCAGATAGTGCATGCCTGCTGATTGTACCACAGACAGAGCAATGCCGCATGGGAAGTGAGGGAAAGAAAGTACAGGACAGTGAACTACTGGCAGAATGCTAGGCTTGTGACATGCCCCCTCCCTTAAAGCCGATTGTAAAATGAGTAAGACCACCTAAAAATCAGAATTTAAAGCGAACCTCCTGTTTCGGGACAAAATTCTTTCTTAGTAAGAGAGCGGTATATTATCCGCAGTTCTTCTCTGATCCGCTAGTTTCAGGCCCCTGTTTTCAGCTGTCCAAGATGGCTGCAGCAACTTTCTCCTGTGCACGATTCTCTGGCCAGTGTTGATCACGTGAGCAGCTTGGTCCAATCAGAACAGGTATAGTGCATTGGTAGTCTAACATTACCAATGCACTGTGTGAATTATGTAGTTTGAAGATTGTCAGCTATCTTAGAGGCCAGAAAACTGAATCTGGGACCAGTGGATCAGATGGATGACAGAAAAATAGCTGCAGATAACATATTCCCCGTCCTTTCTTGTCTCAGGACAGAATTTTGTAAACGGCAGCAAATAAGTGGGTAAGGGGAACCTGTTATATTTTAACTGTTGAAAATTCAGGTACGCGTTAAACTACATATCAATCTGCCTGCGGAAGGGACGGCATCTCCATGGTGACAGGTTCCCTTTAAATTCATTGTGTGGTTGCTGTAAGTGGGAGCGTATGAGGGATTCAGAATAGATTTTTATCCTTGTAGAAAATGTAATATGTATAAAGTGGGGAGATGGTATTGGGCTAGAAAAAGATGGCGGCTGCTTTCTACCAGTAATGGCGCTGGTCTTGTCCAGGTGTTGCAGCTCAGCCCCTTCACGTGTCTTGTGGACAAGAATAGTGGTGATTCTGGAAGGATGCCGAACTGCTTTTCTAATAGAACTCAATCTTGTATGCATTTTCACACAACTACTAAAAGCACAAAATGCTAACATGAGAGCTATGATAGATAAATCACCTGTAAAGAGGTAATGTCTGAAATGAGGGTTCATTAAATAAAGGCTAAAAGTAGCAAAACCAAAGACGGTCATTTTGTACAGAGTAACAATTGTGACTTCATTAATGAATAGTTACAGCTTCTTCCTACAAAGCCGCCATCTTTACTTTCCTAAAAGGGGAGGAGTGAGATCAGAAAACCAGTTTGCTTTTCACAAGGCTACCACTCTTGTCCTTTGGTTTGTATCTAGTATTGCACTAGACCAGATGGGCGATGAGCTGCAATACCAGATATAGCCTGTGGACACAAGTGGTGCTCTCTACTGCACTTTTTTTTTCTTATTATCCTCTAAAGCCCCTTTTTAAGTGTTGATAAGCACATGGAAAGCCCTAAAGATTGCACGATCCTCCATGCCTGGACAAACAAAGATGGCTGAATGGCTTCTCTGACAACCTGATACAGAGTGCATTGGTAATCAAAGGCACTACATGCTGCTCCTGTTGGCCAATGCTACTCACATGGGCAGCACTGAGTCAATCAATGCAGGTGTAGTGTCTTGGACTAATAAGGGTAGGGTATCATTTCTCCTTGGGGAGAACACCTAGAAGGTGTGAGGAGACTTGCAAGGCCATTCATGCTCCTCTGAGAAATATGCAAATGGTAAGATGGAAGAATGACTCTACAGTGCCACCTATTGGAAGGCAGCATTCCTGCAAGTCAATGTCAGACCTTTTTTAACAAGCCTTGTAATAGTGACTGGGATTGTCAGCCAAAGCCAGAATACTGCCCTCCAGTAGGTGGTGCTACAGAGGCATTGTTTCATCTTCCTATTTAAACTAACGATGCATACTAATGTACGGTGTGCAACAGGTAGTCGGAGATGCTAATGTGGCCATCTTTGTTGGTCGCTTTTAAGCCATTTTCCAAAGATTGGCCACTAGCCCAGGTATAGGGTGTATGGGTTGGCCCATAGACTTCTCATATTTTTATTTATGGACTCTTATTTGTAAAGCTTGTAAGTATCCGGATGTCTTCACTGTAATTCATTACTCTATTAAAAGGAAGGTCGCTAAGGTGTTGTGTGCCGCCATGTTGTTGGCTTATAATATGACCACTATGCAAGCTGTAAAAATGTCACCTGCGGAGTACAAGATTTTACTGCCTATCCATTCTAAAGGGTTAAAGGTAGAACAGGTGCTCCACTTATGTGGGGATTTCGTAAGCCATCGCGTTCTTCCGGTTTTAAAGGCAATCTGTCACCAATTCTTTACAGCCCTCATTGAGACCACTATCTGGTACTGCCTGTCCCACTGATTAGTGATGTCTACTTTATGTATCTGCAGTAATTTGCAAGAAGCTTGTGTTTTATTAGTAGCAGCTACACAGGGTAATCATGCATATTCATGAGCAGTAGGATAACCACACCCACCCTCCAATCAGTGATTGGCAGCTCTCTATGCACAATAATAGGCACACAACTGTCCATCAGGAAGGCGGGCTGAGTGTAGCTCCCTGCACCTCATAAATATGCAGGACTACTTCTGGTAGTCCTCTATGCATGTGCTGCTGCTACGGACTTGAAATGCAAGTATCTTTAAAAAAAAAACTGCTGCGCAGATGCATATAGACATCGCTTATTGGTGCCTGTCACTACCCGGTGCTGCCCTCACAAAGAGCAAAAAGATGGTGACCGTCCCTTTAATTACAAAGGCCTTACTGTTGCTGATTCCAATAGTTTTGTATGTGGGGTATCTTGTCGAACTGCTTTATATGCTTGACTTCTTATAAGGACTTGTGTTATATGTTCATCTTTCACACCATTTTATTTTATATTCTTACAATGTACAAAAATGGCTGAATTGCTTTGTACATCTTGTATTGCTCCTTGAGGACCTTCACGCGGGCGGAATAATTTCTCCAGGATGCAGCGGGATTTGCTGCTGTGGAAATCCACACCAAAATCTGCAGGGCTAACTGAGGATTTGGATGCAGAATTGCAGGATGATTTAAGCCATTTTGTTTCCGCATCAAATTATATACAGAAAATTGCCCCAATTTGAAAAGTCCTTCAGGCTGCAATAGTATGTGCAGAATTTGATGGCGCATTTTTAAAGTGAGAAGTGGATCTGGCAGGAATTCCTTTATTTTATTTTTTTTTTTAATACTTCTGATTTTGGCTCAAACTGCATCAAAACCTTCATTTGTAAGCCTCCAGCCTAAGGGTGGGTCCTCTGCAGATGTAAAGAGAACCTGTCGTCACATTTGAGTTTCCTAAAGTAACCTTACGTTGTGGGACTCGGACATGATAGAACGGTGTCTCCTCCTCTCTGGGCTCCATATTCCTGCACTGCGTCCCTGTGAAGTTGCTGCGCGCTCAGTCGGCGGCGTGCACCCTCTCCCGTTCATATTTTGAAACTAAAAGGCAATCCTCTTAAAAATGAATGAAGTTTAATAATTTGCTCTGTATAGTCTATTCTGGACATTCTTTCGCGTTCTGATGTATAGAGGATTTTGTTGGCAGATCTCCGTTTCTAAGTGGTGTTTTGTATGTGACGTGCAGGCATCTCTCGCCAGACTGGTGAGAAGAAAACAAGTACATTTTTGCAATCTTTATATAATTTTTAAAAAGGTGACAAATACCTGGTGACTCGAAAAGAACATCGCAAAAGTAAAGCTAATTTATTCATACAACAGCCAGAATGACGTGAAAAGATGGAAGCTCTGCCAACTTGGAATGCACCTTACAGATTGTCTTGTGGGCGTGGTTTTAGGACATCTACTGTCACCAACACATCTCCGCTGCTGTCAAATCAATAATGGAGGATATTCTAGGACTTGGCCGAGCTGACTACAGTTTTGACATTTGCTGTCACCAACCATGTCCACATCGAACATCTATAAGGTGCACTAAACACTTGAAGAGTTCTAGCTTTCATGTAATATTTTTGCAGGATTCCAGATTTTCCTAGACTACAACTATAAAGAGAGAACCTTGTTGTAGTTATGAGACTCCTTGTAGAGCGGTGGTCTCAAAGTACCTGTACACCTAAACTAATTACATAGATTGGAATGCCTTGATTGTACTTCTACCCAAAGTAATCTTGGACCCCCTTTTTTTTTTTTTTTCTTCCCCCATTCTGTGGCCATTGGAAGCCAGTTACACCATTCTAGGAGCCAACTTTTTTTTTTTTTGCCAAGTAAGAACTTTAAACAGACCTCAACGCAGGTATTTATAGCAATGATTACAGTGCATTGATCCTGGGGACTTATCCAATCCCAATTTTCTTTCCTCTTGACCCTTCCCTTCAGAATATACCTTCCCATCCAGAGCAACATGGACTGTTAATTGTCAATGTAAACAAGACTGTTGACCTGAACATCTGGGTTGTGACAGAGGCCGCATCTATGCACTCTAGTGTTTTTGTAATGTACATGATCAGACTTATGATGCATACTACAGAAGTCTGAGACGTTACACACTCATTATTCCATATCATCGTTATACAAATAAGAGAATGCATATCCGTATTCTGTGCCTTATATACCAGCTGGAATAGTGTGCTTCATATTGTAGAGCATGTGGACCGGTTGAAAGAGCAGTTGTAATAGAAAATGTGGAAAGTATAGTAGAATTGTATTTGGAGGACAACCCTGGTGTATTATTTCCACCAGTTCACCCCTTTGTGTTACAAGGCAGCTATGCAGCTGTCTGAAAATGCACTTCCTGCTACATTAAATGCATGCGTGGATAGTTGTGATTGGTTGGATTGTTTACTTTTTTTTTCCTCGGTTCTGCCCTGAAAATTTGAAATGGTTTTTGTTTTGTTTTTTTCTTGCGTTTTGGATATTTCTTTTCTGTTCAACTTATTCATGAAGCATAAAACGAGGTTTACAGATATTTTCTAAGATTACAAAGGACAAATTCCTATGGGGGATGAAAGGACAGGTCTGTGATGTGATTAGTGGGGGGTCCGAACTCTGGGCCTTGTACTTGGTACTGGAGGTCAGCTTAAGTCATTTCAAAGGAGCGACACTACAATACCTAGCACACTCACTTCTACTGAAACTTCTGTGCCTGGATAACCGCTGGGGGGCACGTCATTCTGTTGGTTTCCAGGGGCTGCCCTGATCACACCTTGATGGCCTGAGATATACCCAGCAATCTATACTCCCAAAAAAGCCCTTCGTAGAGTGCTTGTGCTCTTGTTCCGTGGGGTCAAGGTGCTGAGGCCCTACTGACTGTTGCAATGCTTACCCAAGCATTGTGCCCCTTCGGCTGTTCTTACTCTTTGGCTGTTCTCAACAGATGAAGACTGCCTTATAGAAGTTTATAGGAATTGTTTCTAGAGTTGCAAGCAAGTGGTTCAGCTGCTGAGAACTGAAAAGTAGGGAGCACAGTGGTCGAGTGAGTGTTGCCCCTTTCATATCGGCGATCGGTGGGTCTCAGCACCTGGATCTCCACTGATCCAGATGTTTGGCATGACTCTTGACACCTCAGATTATTATTTTTTTTTTTAACAAAGAGCATTTACTCTAACAATGTGGACACTGATCAATGATGGAAAAATGGGCCATACCATGTAGGCATAGAAAAATGTACCTACATAGAAAGGTGCACCAGCAGGCTGATAATCATAGAAGTTTGTGAAATATTTTTGGGCACTCTTAAGAAACCAGCTATTGTTGCATTATGACTGTTCTAATCAAATGTGGATCTCAAAAAGAGAACTAATCAATGTGATCTTCAAGAGCCATCTCTCTGGCTATATAGTTTCCCCAAGTTAAGCCCATAGTCATCCTCATCCAAGAGGGGCAACTGATCTAACCACCAGTGGCTACAAAGTGCAATATTAATTCTGTATCTTGCTTGCCAGGCCATGGTTTGATCACATCAAAGTCTCTAATTGGAAACCTGATTTGAGTTTGTAAGCTTTAAAATTAAGTCTAGTTTAAAAGATTGATGATAATTAGCACAACTGGGTATAACAATGTGGGGAGGTTGCACTGTGTTGTATAGTGTAAATAATGGGCTAGAATACCCAAAATGTCTGAAAAGCGTAGGGCTGATAGGACTTTTTTTTTTTCTTCTCCTTTTAATGCTAATCAGCAAAGACCTAGTGATTCTCTGGTTTCAGGACAAAATTCTGTCCCAAGACTGAAACAGGAGAGTTTATTACCTAACCTTCTTCTTCTCTGCCGTCCGTCCAATCTGCCGGTTCCGGGTTCTGTTTAGTGATTCAAGATGGCCAACGCAATCTTCAGACTTCCTATTCCCCAGAAAGCATTGATAGTGTTGGGACTATCCATGTACTAGGCTCTGATTGGTTAGAGCTGCTCATGTGATCAGCACTGCGCAGTCAGAGCGACGCACATTTTCTTGATAGAAAATTCCCGCCATCTTAGCTGAAAGCAAGGCCTGAAAATAGTGGAGCGGAGAGGGAGCAGGGGACAACTGCAGGTAATACACCCCCCGCCCTTCCTGTCCCAGGACAACATTGTATCCCCAAACTGGAGGGTCTCTTTAATCAGCACTGTGTGTGGGGCAGACTCCATATAGGCACCTTCACTTGTAATATTTTCTGTATGTTTTCTATGAAAATGTTTTAGAGCCGATACTTAGTAAATGCTGCAAAATGTGAAGTCGTAGAAGGTTTCCTTTCCCTTGGCCTAAACTCTTGCAACTTTTTGATTCCACTTTCCTGTGTTGCCTTGAAGATGTCTTTCCTACAGATTATAATACTTTTATCTTGTGTAGCACTTTCCTGAAAGATCCAGTATTCTCCTTTTTACTGTATTTGGAATTAAAATAAACTTTTATAATGAGTTATGTGGTTTCTTGTACTTGTCTAAGTGGCTGAGTTTTATAGGATATACATACACAACATTGCACAGGGTGGCTGCAGTGTCTTCCGATGCTCTCCTCTTAAGCATACACACTTCCCTGGGAGGAGTAGAATTTCATTTAAATGAACCCTCCATTCAAGGGGGATTTTTGCATTACTTGGTGCTCTCCTCTTTTCTCTCGCTTCAGCCATATTTTCTTTTTCTTTGGGTTCCATTTCATTCTTCCAACATGGCTGTGGTGCTCCGATCACTACTTGATGCACACTGCATTCTACTTTGATTGACGAGTGCTGCTCATGTGAGCAGTATTGGCCAATCAGCGCACTGTAATGCTTTAGACTACTAGTGCGCCTCCAGTGCTCGGTGCACATCAGGTAGCCTAAAAAGCAGCATGCCATGTTGGAAGACTGAAGAAGGGCCTCAGGAAGGGGCACATAGGCAGCCAAACTGAGAAAGGAGGGTGGTAAGTAATATCTCTTCTTCCTCGGTTCCTGGACAAATTTTGTCAAGGGAACAGGTGTTTACTTTTAAATGGAACTGTGAAATGAGCGCTGCATATGGGAAGCACATACACTAACCTACCGCAAGTAGCTTGACACCTGAGCAAGAATCAAGTTATTTCATAAATAATACTTAGTGAGCCGCCTCTGTCCCTAATGACATTGGATATTCTGTAGCATACTTTCTACTAATGTATGACACTACAGCTGGTGTTTTCCTCCATTTCATCCTGCAAATGTCTGGAAAGTTATCTCGAAGAAGATAGATGCTGTACATATTTCCAGACCTGACTTACCTGTTTGTCCCAGAGATGTTCAATAGGCCAGTCCAATCATGGAACATCCATATCCTCAAACAAGAACGAAACCGCGTGGATTTGTGGCAAGGCGCATTACCTTGTTGGAAGTATTGTTGACAGTTTCCAGTCGTCCGCACATTGTCTGGAATGTCAAGATACACCTCTGGTTCTTGCCACTGTAACCAACAGACCAAGACTAGAGATGAGCAAGCATACTTGTCCGAGCTTGATGCTCGTTCGAGTATTAGGGTACTCGAGATGCTCATTACTCGAGACGAGCACCACGCGGTACTCGAGTCAATTCCATTTCCTTCCCTGCATGTTTAGCGCCATTTTTTTAGCCAAGAGACATGCAGGGAAGGCATTACAACTTCCTCCTGTGACATTCCAGCCCTATCCCACCCCCCTGCAGTGAGTGGCTGGTGAGATCAAGTGACCGCCGAGTATTTAAAGCGGTCCCGCCCGCGGCTCGCCTCAGACGCATGCTGGCAGAGATTAGGGAAGGTGCTGTTGCTCATTCAGGGATGGTGTTAGCGTCTTCAAGAACCCCAACGGTCCTTAGGGCCACATCTGACCGTGTGCATTACTGTTGTGGCTGGCTGAGAGCAGTTTTGCACAAATTTTTTTTTTTTTTTTTCAATCTCGGGCTGTGCAGGCCATTACACCTATAGCGTTCTCAGTCTGCAGTCTATTATACAGAGTATAGGGACAGTGGTAGTGTAGAATCCGGTCTACAAGAACCCCAACGGTCCTTCTTAGGGCTACCTGTGAGCGTGTGCATTTTACTGCGTGGCTGCTGGGAGTTGTAGTACATCACTATTGTAGAGCCAGACCTTTTTCCAGCCTTCCATATAATTCTTTTCTGGCTGCAGTTTGCGTAACATAACCGCTGTCAGCCTTCAAATGTATGCCAATAATTCCATAATTTTTTTACACCGCTCTGTCTGCCGTCAACTTCACGCACAGCGTACGGCGACAGCCACTGATAGAGGGAAAGTCATATATAGGCTATATAGCCTGTAATCTTTTTCAAAATTTTTTTTAAAAAAGCTCTTTCTTACAGCCACCTGTGACCGTGTGCATTTTACAGGTTGTCTGGTGGGAGTTGTAGTGCATCACTATGGCACGGCTGGGCCTGTTTGCAGCCTTCTGTATTCTTTGTTTCTGCCTGGAGTTAGCGTTACTAACTGTTACTGCATTAATGAGATGTTCACTGCTGTATTAGCGGCATCGGAGTCCGCTTCATACCCGTGATTGCTGAGGCTGTGGGCCGAGGCCTATGTCCCGGGGGAACTGCAGCTGCGCCAGGTTGGGCCTGTGGAACTTTTTCCTGGCTAATTGAGTCTTTGGAGCAGTGAAAGAAAACGTAACTGATTTAATGAGCCCGTCGCAGATGAACTAGCATCGAAGTCCGCTTCATGCCTACGATTGCTGAAGCTGTTGGCCGAGGCCTATGCCCTGGGGGAACTGCAACTGCGCCAGGTTCGGCCTGTGGAACTTTTTCCTGGCTAATTCAGTCTTTGGAGCGGTGAAAGAAAACGTAACTGATTTAACGAGCCCGTCGCAGATGAACTAGCATCGAAGTCCGCTTCATGCCTACGATTGCTGAAGCTGTTGGCCGAGGCCTATGTCCTCGGCGCAGTGTAAGTCTGCCATGTTTGGGCACTGTAATTTCTTCATGTTTATTACTTTCTTTTGGTTCCTTCTGCTCGCCTATGCTGTGGGTGCACACAGACTTCCCATCGCGGTGTTTGACCTGTCTGGCACAAAGACACTGACTGACTTGGGTAGGGGGCAGAGTGCAGATGGCTTTCCCCTTGCGGTGTCGATTGAGCTATCCGACACCTAGACAGAATGAATGCTGTGTGGGCACATGGATTCCCCATAGCTATGTAATTGATGCCCACGTTTGCAGCTCCTGACGGAGGTTGGCACTTTATTGGAATGAAGATCGAACGTCAATTTCTCATTGATTCTCAACAGCATTGTGGGCTATCGCCCCCTCCCCCTTTTAAAGAAGGCCGCTACCGGGCCCTGCCAACCCTCTGCAGTGTGTGCCTCCGGTTTCTCCTCATGGCAGATGCACTTATAAATAGACATGAGGGTGGTGTGGCTATGAAGCGAGCGTGTGGGATGAGGGCAGCTGAAGGCTGCGCAGGGACACTTTTGGATGCGCTGCGGACGCAGGGTCGTGTGGGGGGGTTGGGCAGCATGTAACCCAGGAGAAGAGACAGCGGTGTGTCCCGCAGGCAGTGATTTTGCTTGGTTGCAGGTAGTGGCTGGCTGGAGCAGTTTTGCACAATTTTTTTTTTTTTTTTTTTCCTCTCGGGCTGTGCAGGCCATTACAGCTATAGCGTTCTCAGTCTGCAGTCTATTATACAGAGTATAGGGACAGTGGTAGTGTAGAATCCTGTCTACAAGAACCCCAACGGTCCTCCTTAGGGCTACCTGTGAGCGTGTGCATTTTACTGCGTGGCTGCTGGAAGTTGTAGTGCATCACTATTGCAAAGCCAGACCTTTTTCCAGTCTTCCGTATAATTTTTTTCTGGCTGCAGTTTGCGTAACATAGCCGCTGTCAGCCTCCAACTGTATGCCAATAATTCCATAATTTTTTACACCGCTCTGTGTCTGCCGTCAACTTCACGTACAGCGTACGGCGACAGCCACTGATAGAGGGAAAGTCATATACAGGCTATATACCCTGTATTCTTTTTCAAAAAAAAATTTAAAAAACGCTCCTTCTTACGGCTACCTGTGACCGTGTGCATTTTACAGGTTGTCTGGTGGGAGTTATAGTGCATCACTATTGCACGGCTGGGCCTGTTTGCAGCCTTCTGTATTCTTTGTTTCTGCCTGGAGTTAGCGTTACAATACCGCTGTCAGCCTCCAACTGTACGCCAATAATTCCATAATTATTTACACCGCTCTGTGTCTGCCGTCAACTTCATGCACAGCGTACGGCGACAGCCCCTGATAGAGGAAAAAAATGGATTATACCTACCTGATAATCAGGTTTCCAGTAGTCTCCACGACAGCACCAATTGAGATTGCCTCCTCCTGATAGGACAGGAACAAACTGAGAGGTTAAAAGCTCCCCCCCTTCCCCACTTTCCTCAGTGGATTCTAACGAATTGCCGGGGTAGGAGCTCAACTTAAAATATTTTTTTTTTTTTTAATAAAATTATATTATATATATATATATGTTTTTTTTATATTATATAGTTTCTTTTCTATCAATTTAGGGAGGGAAGTTACGGGTGCTGTCGTGGAGACTACTGGAAACCTGATTATCAGGTAGGTATAATCCATTTTTTCCCCCAGTCGTCTCCACGACAGCACCAATTGAGACGTACCAACTAAAGTTTCCCTAGGGTGGGATTGCTGCCGAGAGGACTTTGCGGCCGAAGGCCCTGTCCTCGTCCTGCTGCACTTTTACCCTATAGTGTTTAACAAACGTGGGGTTTCTTCCAGGCTGCGGCTTTGCATATCTGCTCGACCGAAGCTGAGCTATGTTCGGCCCATGAGGATGCTACTGCCCTTGTAGAATGGGCTTTAAGAGCTAAAGGGATTTCCTTCCCGAGGGCCTTATAGGACTCTATGATGGCCAGGTGGATCCACCTGGCTATGGAGCTTTTTGCTGCTTTGCTCCCTTTATTTGGGCCACTGAACTGGATGAACAAGTTGTCGTCCCGATTCCAGTGGCTTGTCGCCTCTATGTAGCCTAGGACTGCTCTCCCAACGTCCAGGCAGTTGAGGGTTTTTTCTTCCTCGTTTTTAGGTTTACTAAAATTTGAGGGGATTATTATGTCCTGGGACCTATGAAAATGTGATCCTACTTTTGGCATAAACGCCGGGTCCGTTTTAAGTACTAATTCGGTGGCCGAGGTTTTCAGGAACGGGTGGCGAATGGACAAGGCCTACAGCTCGCTAGCCCGTCTTGCGGAGGTGATGGCTACTAAGAAAATGGTCTTAATAGTAAGCATTTTTATGGGTAGTGCTTCGATCGGCTCGAATGGTACCGTTGTCATGGCACCTAGGGCACAGTTAAGGTTCCAGTCTGGAAAAAGATTTATGGGCCCAGGCCGTAATCTAGTTGCTGCTGCTAGGAACCTGTTGACCCATCTGTTGTCTGAGAACTTTGTGTCACATATGGCGCTAAGGGCTATGACCTGGAACTTCAGGGTGCTTGGAGAGAGGCCCGTCTCTAGGCCCCTCTGCAAGAACTCTAAGATTAGAGGGATGTCCGGGATAGAATCCCCGCGATCCCTTCCCTGTCTCCATGAGGAGACCCTTCTCCAACTTTCTGGTAGATAAGGTGGGTAGTCTTTTTTCTGCTGGACATTAACGTTTCTACTCCTCTCTCTGAGAATCCCTTCTCTTTTGGTGAGGATTCCTCAAGAGCCATGCTGTTAAGTGGAGCCTGTCTAGGCTCAGATGGCTCAGTGGGCCCTGCGATAGAAGACCTGTCCAGGTAGGGAAGATGACTGGGTCCTGGACGCTCAGTTGCTACAAGACCGAACCAGCTTCTTTTGGCCCAGAAGGGGGTCACCAGGATTAGTGTGCATACCTGGGTTCTGAAATATTGTAAGACTCTGGGGATCAACGGTATAGGGGAGAAGGCGTACACCAGCCCCTCTCCCCAGTCTTGGCCTAGGGCGTCTACTGCTGTCGGACGATCTCCCGGCCGGAGGGAGAAGAAATTGCTTACTTTGGCATTTTTCCCTGGTTGCGAACAGGTCCAATTGTGGGGTCCCCCACTGATTGATCAGGATTCTGAATGCTTTCAGGGAGAGAGACCATTCTCCTGGGTCTATTTGCCTCCTGCTGAGAAAGGCCACTTTTGGTTTAGCGTCCCCTTCAAATGGGTTGCCGTGATCGAGAGGATCCGGCCCTCTGCCCAGTGGAAATTTTTCCCATACGGCCTGTAGTTCCCTGTGATTTGAGGACTGTTCTTTTGTTCTTTGAGGTCATGGGCCCTGAAAGAACTGGTTCCCCACGTGCGCTCCCCATCGCCAGGCGCTTGCATCCGTTGTGATGCGAGTGGCTGGGTTTTGTAGCCAATGAACCCCTCTCCGCAGGTTCTCTGGGGATGCCCACCAACGCAGGCATGTTTTCGCCGCGCTTGGAATGTACATTCTTGTCCCTAGAGAGGACCGCTTTTTGTCCCACGTGGATAGGACTGAGGCTTGCAGGGCTCTGGTGTGAGCCTGGGCCCATGCCACTCCTGGAATGCCTGAAGTCAAGCTTCCCAGGAGAGACCTGGCTTCCCGAATTGTGCATAATTGTCTCCGTAAAAAGGTTTTGACTAGCAGTCGGATTTCTTGTATTCTCTCCTCGGTTAGGCAGGAGCATTGCGATTCTGAGTCGAGCGTTATACCCAGAAACGTTTTCTGTTTGTCGGGATCTAGGCTGGATTTTTCCCAGTTTATGATCCGTCCCAAGGATTGGAGAAGTTCTAGCACTATCCTCAGGTGTTTTCGTTAGGAGTTCTCTGGACTCTGCTATTATTTGGACCGACTTCTTCCTCAGGTAGGTGGCTACCTCCTCCATAATTTTGGTGAAGATTCTGGGTGCTGAGGAGATCCCGAAGGGCAGGCATCTGAATTGATGGTGCTCTATTCCTTTGCCCATATCCACTGTGAGCCTTAGGTATTTCCGGGACCCCTCGTGGATCGGTACGTGGAAATAAGCATCCTTTAAATCGATGGATGCCCTGTAGGCTCCTTTGGGAATCAACTTTATCGTTGAGGAGATGGACTCCATCTTGAATTTTCTGTATCTGATGCAGGTGTTCAGAGGTTTCAGGTTCACTATCATCCGCTGTTTCCCACAGGGTTTCCTTGCTAGGAAGAGCCTGGAATAATGGCCCTGGGTCTCCTCGTTTTGCGGTACGGGGGATATTGCATTTAGTTGTTGCAGGTCCCCAACGGTTTGCCTTAGTAGGTGTAACTGTTTGGAGCCTCCCGTGATAATGAATTTTCTTCTGAGGAGGGACACCAGTTCTATCCGGTATTCCTGCTGTAAGATCTTTGGTATCCATGGGCCTTCGGCCCCTTGATCCACAAAGCCCTCCAGCCTTGCCCCTACGGGGATGGCGTCAGGGTCTCTGATTTGGCTCCCCCTGGTGGGGGTAAAAGAGGATATTCCTTCCTCTGCCCCCCTTGGGGTAACTCCAGCGGCCTGTCTTGCCCCTGCCTCGGTAGGTCTCTGGCTGTTGCCTTGGGGCCCGGAAGAAGGTCTTCCCTCTCTGTGGCTTTTCTTCCGGGGTTTTTGGGGCGCATAGCTTATTTTTGACCACGATTTCAGCCATAACACTCTTCTGGCTGAGTTAGACCGGGCTGTAGCTGTTGCCGAGAGTTTGACAGTTTCGGCCGCGGCGTCCGCTAGGAAATTTGTTGCCATACGCAGGATCGGAAGGGAATTTAGGATCTGTTCCCTCGGCGTCTTATTGGTTAGGTGTAGCTGTAGCTGTCCTAGCCGTACCCCCAGAGTTCGCGCCACACAAGTGGCTGCGATCCCTGGCCTAAGTCTGTTTGCCGCTGCCTCCCATGATTTCTTTAGAAGGCCCTCAGCTTTGCGATCCATGGGATCTTTTAACTGTGCGGCGTCCTCCACTCTTTTTGGATTATTTTGGTGATATTCTTGTGGACAGGGAAGGTATGCTTGCGCC
Organism: Eleutherodactylus coqui; assembly: GCF_035609145.1. Lineage (NCBI taxonomy): Eukaryota > Metazoa > Chordata > Amphibia > Anura > Eleutherodactylidae > Eleutherodactylus > Eleutherodactylus coqui. Next base: position 114,139,122 of record NC_089845.1, on the reverse strand, counting down.
TCTCCCCTAGTCCCCCAAATATCTCATCTTGTAGGGTACGTGGTTCTCTGGGCTCTTCCATTTTTAGGGTAGCCCTGACTGACTTAATCAATTCCATTAAGTCGTCCTGATGGAATAAGTATTTTTTGTAGTCCTCCTAATCTGAGGACTCCTCGGCCGCCTGTTCCTCTTGCTCCGACCGATGGAACTCTCTGAGTCGGAAGGCTCGTCAGGAACGTACGCCCTTTTCTGGCGTTTCGCTGGCGGCGCCAGCTGTGACGTTAGGGCTGATCTACCTCTTCTTTCACCAGCTTCCTAACGTCCTCCTGATTCCTCTTTAACTAGCCTAGCTACGCATGCCTTGCATAGAGGCCTCTGGTACGTAGCTGGCAGTTTTATCCCGCAATCCGCGCCTTTTCTGAGTTTTGTTCTGGGGGTGATGTCTTTTTATATCCCCCTGACAAATAAAGCATTTTTTGTGGGTAAATATGCAATTTTCCATACACAATACACTGGATATTTGCATTGTATTTTTGCGGGTACATATGCAATTTTCCATACACAATACACTGGATATTTGCATTGTAATTTTTGCGGGTAAATATGCAATTTTCCATACACAATACACTGGATAATTGCATTGTATTTTTTGCCGCACTGGCTACTTACGGCCGCTGAGGCTGAGGTTTCAGCTGTCTCTGGGGCTAGAGCACTCATTACTATACCGGTGCTGCAGACACCCTGCGACCTGTAGTGCTGGTTTGTTCTGGCTTCTCTCAGGTTCCTATTTTTTTAAAATTTTCGCGCTCCTGCGCTAAGCCCCGCCCCCTCCGCTCCTGATGCAGATGCGATGACGTCATCGCGCTGGACACGTGACGCGGCGCCCCGCCCCCGCCGTCGGAGGGCTTCCTGGAGTGCCGCGCTGTAACTTCTGCAGGGAGGACGAGGGGGACTGAGGCTCCCGCTTTGTACCCCCCATGGGCCGCCGCGGGAGGAACCTGGCCCGGGGGTTACCACCCCATGTGGCGTCCCGGGAGTCGTCTGGCTGGGAAGGGAGGACAGGGTGAGCCACTGCCTTCCGATCCGCCTGTAAGTAATCCTGGCTGGCTTCTCCACCAGCTCCTCTCAGAGATCCTGCCTCCTGGCAGGACAGGAAGACACTGAGGAAAGTGGGGAAGGGGGGGAGCTTTTAACCTCTCAGTTTGTTCCTGTCCTATCAGGAGGAGGCAATCTCAATTGGTGCTGTCGTGGAGACGACTGGGGGAAAGTCATATACACGCTATATAGCCTGTATTCTTTTTCAAAAAAGTTTTAAAAAAGCTCCTTCTTACGGCTACCTGTGACCGTGTGCATTTTACAGGTTGTCTGGTGGGAGTTGTAGTGCATCACTATTGCACGGCTAGAGGACGGAGCGTTACTGCATTAATGAGATGTTCACTGCTGTATTAGCAGCATCGGAGTCCGCTTCATACCCGTGATTGCCGAGGCTGTGGGCCGAGGCCTATGCCCTGGGGGAACTGCAACTGCGCCAGGTTGGGCCTGTGGAACTTTTTCCTGGCTAATCCAGTCTTTGGAGCGGTGAAAGAAAACGTAACTGATTTAATGAGCCCGTCGCAGATGAACTAGCATCGAAGTCTGCTTCATGCCTACGATTGCTGAAGCTGTTGGCCGAGGCCTATGTCCTCGGCGCAGTGTAAGTCTGCCATGTTTGGGCACTGTAATTTCTTCATGTTTATTACTTTCTTTTGGTTCCTTCTGCTCGCCTATGCTGTGGGTGCACACAGACTTCCCATCACGGTGTTTGACCTGTCTGGCACAAAGACACTGACTTGGGTAGGGGGCAGAGTGCAGATGGCTTTCCCCTTGCGGTGTCGATTGAGCCATCCGACACCTAGACAGAATAAATGCTGTGTGGGCATATGGATTCCCCATAGCTATGTAACTCATGCCCACGTTTGCAGCTCCTGACGGAGGTTGGCACTTTATTGGAATGAAGATCAAACGTCAATTTCTCATTGATTCTCAACAGCATTGTGGGCTATCGCCCCCCCCCCCCCCCTTTTAAAGAAGGTCGCTACCTGGCCCTGCCAACCCTCTGCAGTGTGTGCCTCCGGTTTCTCCTCATGGCAGACGCACTTATAAATAGACATGAGGGTGGTGTGGCTATGAAGCGAGCGTGTGGCATGAGGGCAGCTGAAGGCTGCGCAGGGACACTTTTGTGTGCGCTGAGGACGCAGGGTCATGCGGGGGGGGTTGGGCAGCATGTAACCAAGGAGAAGAGGCAGCGGTGTGTCCCGCAGGCAGTCATTGTGCTTGGTTGCAGGTAGTGTGGTGCTTTGCTAAGGTGGGCCTTGCTAATGAGGGTCGCCGAAGTAAAAATTGTTAGGGGGGGGGCACACTCTTGCCGCTACTGTGGCTTAATAGTGAGACCTGGGAGCCTGGGATGCAGCCCTGCATGTTGCCCCTGCCCTGCCCTATCCGTTTCTGTGGCGTTTCCATCACTTTCGTAGGTTTTCCAGATTTTCACAAGTGAAAACCTAAGCGGAGCATCGGTCATATACAAAAATGCTCGAGTCGCCCATAGACTTCAATGGGGTTTGTTACTCGAAACGAACTCTCGAGCATCGCGGAAAGTTTGACTCGAGCAACGAGCACCCAAGCATTTGGGTGCTCGCTCATCTCTAACCAAGACTCTAACTGAACCGCCCCCATACTTAGAGGTATTCTGGTTGTGCAGCAGATTTTCAAAAATTCCAGGTATGAAAAGTGTCTGCGACATGTTTATGCACCGCTGCCTAAGGTTATAAATCGTGCAGCCATTACCACCCTTTCTTGCCCTCTATTTCTGAGGTTTTCCCCCATATCTCTATTTTCCAAGATGCATCTCTGTTTAATATGCGACTTGAAACTATCCCACAATTCCCTGCTCTGTACTTTCTTCCTGTACATGTCCCTACTAAGCTCTGCCCTGTTATTGGTCATCAATCCGGTCCTGAGAGCTGAATACAAAATGCTGTCCCTGGTTTTTCTTATTGAGTAAATCCAACCTGTAGCGCAGGAATGCCTACAGGACGTATCCATGGCAACCTGGGAGTAAACACTTCTGAAGTGCCAGGAGAAGGTAAAGCAACACCGAAAATCCAACACATTGCAAACTTTAACATTTGATTAGTGTTCAGCTGACGGCAACTTTGCGTAACCAGAATACCTCCTTGACCTGTTGCCACAATACACTCGAGCAAAAGGTGTTTTTGGGCATCTTCTACAGACTGATACAGATAAGTGTCTCCATATGAAGGGAATTGAATCATAAAAATTGAATGAGGAACATATATTAGTATGCAAATTATAGGGCCCTTTGTTATGCAAAATGCTATATTGTATTAGTTTTGAGTCAAAGTGTGTTATGTAAGGAGATCTATTTTTTTTTTTTTGGTCCACAGATTGTCAGTGACTAGCTATGGCAAATCGTTCAAACTCCATACACCTAAATTGAGAGAGGTAGGATAATTGGCGTATTCAAAATTGGGGAACATATCGTGAAACCTCCCGAAGGGCTGACTGTAGTGTAGTGTCAGTATAGAGGATGGTTACTCGCATACCTGGCACAGGTCCACGCCACAGGACACCACCATGTAAAGACTGCCACATTGTGAGGGGGCACTTACTGATAGACTGAGGACAGATCTGAGCAGGGGCTAGAGTCAGTCACCCCACAAGTGATTGCTTAAAGCAGGGTTGCATTCGTGGACCCCCATGCAGTGTGTTCTGTTAACCTGATGGCAATGCCAGCAACTAACCTGCTGTACTGCTAGAAGCAATCGGACACATGAATGGAGATCAGTTGTGCTTACTGACTACTCTCGATTCTGTCTGAGGGAAAGTGATAATTGTCAATGTATCTGTCAGAGTTCTGGAGAAACAGCCCACCATGCTGTGGTTTCAGAGCTCCACATAGGTCCAACTCCTGCAGTCATGGTTTGAGGGGCAATCTGTTATGATAGCAGGATGGAGTTGGTGGCTATGGAAAACACAATGGCTGCCCCCAGTATGTGGACAAAGTAGTACACCCTGTTGTCATACCCTTCACGACCATCCTCCAAAATGGTATATTCCAACAGGATAATGTCCAGCCACATACTGCACCCATCACAAGACATACAAGGTGTCACGACCATGGATTGAGCTGCACGGGCAGTAGAGCACGTTTGGGAAGCCATTGGTAGACGCACTATGTCACATGGCCACTCAACATAAACTGAACAAGAACTGACTGCACAAGTCATGCCAGCATGGAGTGACCCCAACAAGATGTCCGAATACTTGTTGAGTCAATGCCTGCAAGGATGCAAGAGTGTAGAGCTGCTCATGGTGAACACACTTCTTACTGAAACCTTTACCAAACAGTAATAAGCTTTGTCTGATTCCTTCCTATTTGCTATATGACTCTAAATATCTGCCATGTTTCATGGAATTGCAATACCTCCTGGATGCAACACTTTCAATTTCCACCAGTGTACACTATCTTACCAAAAGTATCTGTGACCATCCGGACCATGCACGGCTTGTGCTTTTGCTTAGAAAAAGAGGGAATTCATAGCTTTTGAACACATTGGGAATCATAAAAACGACAAAAACCAATAAAGGAGTCCTTATGAAAATTCAAGAAAATGCTTTCTAAAGCTTTTTTTTAGGGGGAAAGCCTTTCGGGATCCAATCATGCTTTTGACTCCTAATATACTTCTTCATGAATGCAGCCTTATTATACAAGACCTGAATACTTGCTGCCAATGACTGGATCAGATTTAATAATATGAGATCAGGGAAACTTTTGACACACAAAGCCAGCTTTTGGAAAGGCTTTTGTAGTCTAATAGGGTAGATACTGGATATGGAAAAATGAAAATGCAATATGTGATATATGATCACAGATTCTTGATGGAAACTGTGTTAAACCGTTAGCTTGATTGTTTCCATGCTGCATATAAATTGGTAATTTCATCTTGGCCAGGACTGACTAAGATAACAATATCTCTTTAAAGAAAAAGCCTTTGCCTGATTTAGAAACCCTTTCAAATACCCTATTGGGGCGTATATATCTATATTACACTCAAGTTCGGCACTATGGAGCAATTCCAGCAACCTTATTGGTTCTGATTCACAATTCCAGCAATCTCATTGGTTGTTTGGCTTGTCTGATTCAACCTCATTGGTTGTTTGGGTTCCCTGATTTAACCTGATTGGTTGTTGGTGCCGAACTTGAGTGTAATATAGATATATGCTATGGGGCTTTCTGAAATAATATACAGGGTTCCTCATGCCGACCTCCATAAATTGCACAAAGTATCTCTCTGGAGGACCCGGCACACCCTGTGTTACACAGACTTGGGCCAAATGTCATTTAAAATGTAAAAATAACTGTAACACACTTTAGTTTTGTAATGTTGCCATACCGCTGATACTCAGTCCCCACCATTTACGTTCAGTGGTGAAGTCCAAGGTACATTATGTCACCAGAGTGGAGCGCTGATTGATGACGTTACGGATGAAATATCACTGTAATGGGCAGTAACTGACACCGAGGCAATGTCTCATGGATCATATATAGAGATGAGCGAGTATACTCCCTAAAGGCAATTGCTCGAGCGAGCATTGCCTTTAGCGAGTACCTGCCCGCTCGAGACCAAAGGTTCGGGTGCCGGCGGGCAGGGAGCTGCGGGGGAGAGGGGGGCGGAACGGAGGGCAGATCTCTCTCTCCCTCTTCCCCCCCCCCCCCCCCCCCGCGCTCCCTTCTGCTGACTGCCGCTACTCACCGCTCCTCCACGCCGGAACCCGAACCTTTGGTCTCGAGCGGGCAGGTACTCGCTAAAGGCAATGCTCGCTCGAGCAATTGCCTTTAGCGAGTATACTCGCTCATCTCTAATCATATACACTATCAAAAAAATCTACCACCTAGGAGTTGTCAGAATGAAATGAAACTTTCTATGTGTGAGTCTGCCTTCACACTGGTGTGAAAATCGCTCAAGGTTTCTGCATTGCGAGACGCACAAATATGAACCCTATTCTTTTGAATGGGTTCATTCACATTAGTGATGTTTTCCTGCATGACCCGCAATGTGATGGTATGCGGAAAACATATCGCAGCATGTCCTATCTTGCTGTGAGATCACCCATTGTCTTGAATGGGGGCCGTGGCAGCAGCGCCGTCACCATTGAAAGCAATGAAAGAACCCCGCGATTCTGTGCTGTGATAGCCGCAGTGGGGACTCCATCCCCGAAGTGATGCAAATCTGTTTTCACATGAAAACGCCTCACATTCATGGGGCTTTCACATGGTGGCAAGTGTGATATTGCCCATGCTAGTGTGAAGAAGCCCTAAGTAATTAAAATATCAGAGCAAAAGGATCATTTATTGAGGAAAACTTGACACGTGAAGGGAGGCTCTAGTACCCTGTTGTAGCTTGGATACATGATGTGATATGGGGGCATGGAAGCTCTAGTACAGTATTGTACCACCTCTAGCTTGGATACAAGATGTGATACAGGTGGGCATGGAGGCTCTAGTGCCGTATTGTACCACCTCTAGCTTGGATACAAGATGTGATATGGGGGGCATGGAAGCTGTAGTACCGTGTTGTACCACCTCTAGCTTGGATACAAGATGTGATACGGACGGGCATGGAGGCTCTAGTCCTGTGTTGGGCTGCCTCTAGCTTGGATACAAGATATGATACGGGCGGGCATGGAGACATACACATTCTATATGGTATCCTGTGGTATATTGGTCCACATTTGCTGTAACTGAGCCTCTAGATCGTGCAAACTCACAGGCTGTTGAAGTGTGCGTTCCTGATGGTCCCATACATGTTCTATTAGTGACAAATCTGGTGACCAGGCAGCCATGGAAGTGTGACAATGTTGTGGGCATTCCTGTAACAACCTTGTGTGTGCGGACAAGCATTATCCTCATGGAAGCCACCATGAAAGGAACACATGTGGCTGTAGGATGTCCTGAACATATCGCTGAGCTGTCTGTCATCCCTGGTAGTGGTATGAGGGACAACTGTCATATGCGATGCCCCTCAGACCATCACACCAGCAGTGGGGGCAGTATGCTGCTCCACAGCAAAGGCAGGATTGAGGTGCTCACCCCAGGGTCTCCAGACATGAACATGACTGAGGTCCATGCCCAAACTAAACCTAGATTGATTGCTGAAAACAAACCAGTTTCACTCCATAGCAGTCCAGTTTCATTATTCATGACACTACTGAAAACTGAGATGATGATGGGTGGGTGTTAAAAGCAGTACAAGTAATGGGTGATGTGAGACCAACTGTCTTTCACCCAAGTACCTGGAAATGGTTTAGACACACACGGGCCTGTAACGATGGTGGACAGTGATACAGTTGGAGCTGTTTCTGCTTGACAATCACTTAATCTTCTCTACTGGTGATCTGTTGAGGGCGTACCAAGCCCAGTCACCTTGTGTGCGTGCCATCACGCATCCACTGGTGCCAACAACTCCTAAGAGCCTAGTCAGAACCCAGATGGCAGGTCATTTCTCAAAACGACCATCCAGCTTCTCGCATTCCAATAATGTGCCCCTCTCAAACTCTGTTACCTGGGCGAAATCTCTTCGATTGCATGGTAGAGGCATCTAGTGGCCAACAAGCTCTACAGAAGCAGAAAAAGAGGTCACTACACACAAGGAGCCTCTAAGAACCTTCTTAAAGGCCAAGGGGGGACCACTTTTAGGGCCTCATGGCAAGACTGTTCATCTACTCATGCCACAACTCATAAATATTTGCATATCTGCTGAGATGTAACTGCAGGCCGAGTTTTGCAGCAAAACAACAACTCCTTCTAGGGGCTGGATTTTGGGTTTTTTGACAAAGAGTACTTGGTGTAAACAGTGAGCACCACGGAGCAACTATGTAAAAAGCTATGTAATTCAAAAAGTGAGATATTGCGGTATTTGCATCTTAACAACATTGGTCCCAATTCTTTTGCCAGTAAAATTAATGTCTTTTTTAAAGCATATCATATGTTGACATTTTAAACAACGAAGGGTCCTGGCAATATCCTTGTTTTTAGATCTTTCAGTAGAAAGTAAGGTGAGTGCTTGATGACAACCACACGGGAACTGTTGAGATAGACTTGTCCAGAGTTATGCATTCTGTAACACTTTCTGTAACAAGTTGAAGCACCTTCAATCTAATGTTACATTACAGGAGATGTGAATGGGGACCAAGTAGAGATGAGCGAACGTACTCGTCCGAGCTTGATACTCGTTCGAGTATTAGCGTGTTCGAGATGCTCGTTACTAGAGGCGAGCACCACGCGATGTTCGAGTTACTTTCACTTTCATCTCTGAGACGTTAGCGTGCTTTTCTGGCCAATAGAAAGACAGGGAAGGCATTACAACTTCCCCCTGCGACATTCAAGCCCTATACCACCCCCCTGCAGTGAGTGGCTGGCGAGATCAGGTGTCACCCGAGTATATAAATCGGCCCCTCCCGCGGCTCGCCACAGATGCATTCTGACAGAGATCAGGGAAAGTGCTGCTGATGCCGGAGCTGCTATAGGGAGAGTGTTAGGATTGATTTTAGGCTTCAAGAACCCCAACGGTCCTTCTTAGGGCCACATCTGACCGTGTGCAGTACTGTTAAGGCTGCTTTTTGCAGTGTTGCACATTTTTTTTTTTGTATATCGACCGTGCAGAGCATTGCGTCCAGAGCATTGCGTTCTGCAGTAATTTTACATAGTCCAGGGCCAGCAGTGGTGGTGAGGCAGGGACAGTGAAATACATATACAGTCTATATAGGCAGTGGGCTTTTCCAAAAAAATCTGGGAAAAAAAATCTATTTGGGCTGCCTGTGACCGTCCTGACTGTACTGCGTCTCTGCTGGGGGTAGTTGTCCTAATTCATACGCAGCCAGCTAAGTGTTACAGCAGGCTTGCGCAAAATTCTTTCCTGCCTCTGCTGTGCGTTCCGTAAGCGAAGTCAGCCTCCAACCACAGGCCAATAAGCGGCACATTTAATTACAGCATTCTGTTTCTGCACTACTGTTAATACAGCATGCTGAGGGGTAGGGGTAGGCCTAGAGGACGTGGACGCGGGCGAGGACGCGGAGGCCCAAGTCAGGGTGTGGGCACAGGCTGAGCTCCTGATCCAGGTGTATCGCAGCCGACTGCTGCGGGATTAGGAGAGAGGCACGTTTCTGGCGTCCCCACATTCATCTCACAATTAATGGGTCCACGCGGTAGACCTTTATTAAAAAATGAGCAGTGTGAGCAGGTCCTGTCGTGGATGGCAGAAAGTGCATCCAGCAATCTATCGACCACCCAGAGTTCTGCGCCGTCCACTGCTGCAGCTCTGAATCCTCTGGCTGCTGTTCCTCCTTCCTCCCAGCCTCCTCACTCCATTACAATGACACATTCTGAGGAGCAGGCAGACTCCCAGGAACTGTTCTTGGGCCCCTGCCCAGAATGGGCAGCAAGGGTTCCGAATCCTCTCCCACTGGAGGAGTTTGTCGTGACCGATGCCCAACCTTTGGAAAGTTCCCGGGGTCCGGGGGATGAGGCTGGGGACTTCCGGCAACTGTCTCAAGAGCTTTCAGTGGGTGAGGAGGACAATGACGATGAGACACAGTTGTCTATCACTCAGGTAGTAGTAATTGGAGTAAGTCCGAGGGAGGAGCGCACAGAGGATTCGGAGGAAGAGCAGCAGGACGATGAGGTGACTGACCCCACCTGGTTTGCTACGCCTACTGAGGACAGGTCTTCAGAGGGGGAGGCAAGTGCAGCAGCAGGGCAGGTTGGAAGAGGCAGTGCGGTGGCCAGGGGTAGAGGCAGGGCCAGACCGAATAATCCACCAACTGTTTCCCAAAGCGCCCCATCGCGCCATGCCACCCTGCAGAGGCCAAGGTGCTCAAAGGTCTGGCAGTTTTTCACTGAGAGTGCAGACAACCGACGAACAGTGGTGTGCAAACTTTGTCGCGCCAAGATCAGCCGGGGAGCCACCACCACCAGCATACGCAGACATATGATGGCTAAGCACCCCACAAGGTGGGCCGAAGGCCGTTCACCGCCTCCGATTTGCACCGCTGCCTCTCCCCCTGTGCCCCAACACCGTCCAGCCGTCGCTAGCGCAAGTGTTGGAGCGCAAGCGCAAGTACGCCGCCACGCACCCGCCCACTCAAGCGTTAAACGTGCACATAGCCAAATTTATCAGCCTGGAGATGCTGCCGTATAGGGTTGTGGAAACAGAGGCTTTCAAAGGTATGATGGTGGCGGCGGCCCCGTGCTACTCAGCTCCCAGTCGCCACTAATTTTCCCGATGTGCCGTCCCAGCCCTGCACGACCACGTCTCCTGCAACATTGTACGCGCCCTCACCAACGCGGTTACTGCCAAGGTCCACTTAACAACGGACACGTGGACAAGCACAGGCGGGCAGGGCCACTATATCTCCCTGACGGCACATTGGGTGAATTTAGTGGAGGCTGGGACAGAGTCAGAGCCTGGGACCGCTCACGTCCTACCCACCCCCAGAATTGCGGGCCCCAGCTCGGTGGTGGTATCTGCGGCGGTGTATGCTTCCTCCACTAAACCACCCTCCTCCTCCTCCTCCTCCTACGCAACCTCTGTCTCGCACTCAAGATGTGTCAGCAGCAGCACGTCGCCAGCAGTCGGTGTCGCGCGGCATGGCAGCACAGCGGTGGGCAAGCGTCAGCAGGCCGTGCTGAAACTACTCAGCTTAGGAGAGAAGAGGCACACGGCCCACGAACTGCTGCAGGGTCTGACAGAGCAGACCGACCGCTGGCTTGCGCCGCTGAGCCTCCAACCGGGCATGGTCGTGTGTGACAACGGCCGTAACCTGGTGGTGGCTCTGCAGCTCGGCAGCCTCACGCACGTGCCATGCCTGGCCCACGTCTTTAATTTGGTGGTTCAGCACTTTCTGAAAAGCTACCCACGCTTTTCAGACCTGCTCGGAAAGGTGCGCCGGCTCTGCGCACATTTCCGCAAGTCCCACACGGACGCTGCCACCCTGCGCACCCTGCAACATCGGTTTCATCTGCTAGTGCACCGACTGCTGTGCGACGTGCTCACACGGTGGAACCCTACGCTTCACATGTTGGCCAGGCTCTATGAGCAGCGTAGAGCTATAGTGGAATACCAACTCCAACATGGGCGGCGCAGTTGGAGTCAGCCTCCTCAATTCTTTACAGAAGAGTGGGCCTTGTTGGCAGACATCTGCCAGGTCCTTGGAAACTTTGAGGAGTCTACCCAGATGGTGAGCGGCGATGCTGCAATCATTAGCGTCACCATTCCTCTGCTATGCCTCTTGAGAAGTTCCCTGCAAAGCATAAAGGCATACGCTTTGCGCTCGGAAACAGAGGCGGGGGAAGACAGTATGTCGCTGGATAGTCAGAGCCCCCTCCTGTCTATATCTCAGCGCGTTGAGGAGGAGCATGAGGAGGAGGGGGAAGAGACAGCTTGGCCCACTGCTGAGGGTACCCATGCTGCTTGCCTGTCATCCTTTCAGCGTGTATGGCCTGAGGAGGAGGAGGAGGATCCTGAAAGTGATCTTCCTAGTGAGGACAGCCATGTGTTGCGTACAGGTACCCTGGCACACATGGCTGACTTCATGTTAGGATGCCTTTCTCGTGACCCTCGCGTTACACGCATTCTGGCCACTACGGATTACTGGGTGTACACACTGCTCGACCCACGGCATAAGGAGAACCTTTCCACTCTCATACCCGAAGGAGAAAGGGATTCGAGAGTGATGCTATACCACAGGACCCTAACGGACTAGCTGATGGTAAAATTCCCATCCGACAGCGCTAGTGGCCGAAGGCGCAGTTCCGACGGCCAGGTAGCAGGGGAGGCGCGGAGATCAGGCAGCATGTACAGCACAGGCAGGGGAACACTCTCTAAGGCCTTTGACAGCTTTCTGGCTTCCCAGCAAGACTGTGTCACCGCTCCCCAGTCAAGGCTGAGTCGGCGGGAGCACTGTAAAAGGATGGTGAGGGAGTACATAGTCGATCGCACGACCGTCCTCCGTGACGCCTCTGCCCCCTACAACTACTGGGTGTCGAAGCTGGACACGTGGCCTGAACTCGCGCTGTATGCCCTGGAGGTGCTTGCTTGTCCTGCGGCTAGCATCTTGTCAGAGAGGGTGTTTAGTGCGGCTGGGGGAATCATCACAGATAAGCGTACCCGCCTGTCAACCGACAGTGCCGACAGGCTTACACTCATCAAGATGAACAAAGCCTGGATTTCCCCAGACTTCTCTTCTCCACCAGCGGACAGCAGCGATACCTAAACAATACGTAGGCTGCACCCGCGGATGGAAGCATTGTTCTCTATCACCATCAAAAACGTCGACCTTTTAGCTTCATCAATCTGTGTATAATATTCATCCTCCTCCTCCTGAAACCTGACGTAATCACGCCGAACAGGCAATTTTTCTTAGGCCCACAAGGCTCAGTCACATAATTTTTGTAAACAATTTTTATACGTTTCAATGCTCATTAAAGTGTTGAAACTTGCACCTGAACCAATTTTTATTTTAACTGGGCTGCCTCCAGGCCTAGTTACAAATTAAGCCACATTAACCAAAGCGATTAATGGGTTTCACCTGCCCTCTTGGTTGGGCATGGGCAATTTTTCTGACGTACATTAGTACTGTTGGTACATCAATTTTTTGGGGCCCTCGCCTACAGTGTAATCCAATAAATTTTTTGCCCACCTGCATTAAAGCTGACGTTACATCAGCTGTGCTGGGCACTGCAATGGGATATATTTATGTACCGTCGGTGGCTTCCTGGCACCCACCCATGCTGTCGGTCCACACGGAGTTGTAACTGCATGTGTCCACTTCTAAAGAACCCCAGTCTGACTGGGGCATGCAGTGTGGGCCGAATCCCACCTACATTAAACATGACATTACCTCAGCTGTGATGGGCAATGCAATGGGATTTATTTATGTACTGCCGGTGGCTTCCTGGGACCCTCCCATGCTGTCGGTCCACACGGACTTCACAATAGGGAGTTGTACCTGCCTGTGTCTACTTATAAAGAACCCCAGTGTGACTGGGGTATGCAGTGTGGGCCGAAGCACACCTGCATTTAATCTGACGTTAGCTCTGCTGTCCAGGGCACTGCAATGGGATACATTTATGTACAGCCGGTGGGTTCCAGGGAGCCACCCATGCTGTCGGTCCACACGGAGTTGTAACTGCATGTGTCCACTTCTAAAGAACCCCAGTCTGACTGGGGCATGCAGTGTGGGCCGAAGCCCACCTGCATTAAACATGACATTACCTCAGCTGTGATGGGCAATGCAATAGGATATATTTATGTACCGCCAGTGGCTTCCTGGCACCCACCCATGCTGTCGGTCCACAGGGACTTCACAATAGGGAGTTGTACCTGCCTGTGTCTGTGAATTAAAAACCCCGGTCAGGTTGGGGCATGCAGTGTGGGCCGAAGCCCACCTGCATTTAATCTGACGTTAGCTCTGCCGTCCAGGGCACTGCAATGGGATACATTTATGTACAGCCGGTGGGTTCCAGGGAGCCACCCATGCTGTGGGTGCACACGGAATTCCCATTGCGGAGTTGTACCTGCCTGTGACTATTTATAAAAAAACGCGGTCTGACTGGGGCATGCAGACACCTTGACAGAATGAATAGTGTGTGGCACATAGGTTCCCCATTGTTATGCCCACGTGTGCAGCTCCTGATGGACGTGGCACAGGATTGGATTTCTCATTGCTTCTGTACAGCATTGTGGGCTATCGCCCCGCCCCTTTTAAAGAGGGTCGCTGCCTAGCTGTGCCAACCCTCTGCAGTGTGTGCCTGCGGTTCCTCCTCATGGCAGACGCACTTATAAATAGACATGAGGGTGGTGTGGCATGAGGGCAGCTGAAGGCTGCGCAGGGACACTTTGGTGTGCGCTGTGGACACTGGGACGTGGGGGGGGGGGGTTGGGCAGCATGTAACCCAGGAGAAGTGGCAGCAGAGTGTCATGCAGGCAGTGATTGTGCTTTGTTGGAGGTAGTGTGGTGCTTAGCTAAGGTATGCATTGCTAATGAGGGCTTTTCAGAAGTAAAAATTGTTGGGAGGGGGGGGGCCCACTCTTGCCGCTATTGTGGCTTAATAGTGGGACCTGGGAACTTGAGATGCAGCCCAACATGTAGCCCCTCGCCTGCCCTATCCGTTGCTGTGTCGTTCCCATCACTTTCTTGAATTGCCCAGATTTTTACAAGTGAAAACCTTAGCGAGCATCGGCGATATGCAAAAATGCTCGGGTCGCCCATTGACTTCAATGGGGTTCGTTACTCGAAACGAACCCTCGAGCATTGCGAAAATTTCGTCCCGAGTAACGAGCACCCGAGCATTTTGCTGCTCGCTCATCTCTAGGACCAAGACATTAGCATTCTATCGGATTGTGACTCAAATAGAGAAAAGGCATGCAACTTGAGTCTCAAAAGAGTCAAGTGACATATCTCCTACTGACATTTTGAAGTTGCAGCCTAGGCCTTGGCTACACCTATGTAACTTTTAATCCTTGCCACAAGTTCTCTGCAGGAAAGTTTTCTTCCTCAAATGCTCTACCTCTGTGTGTCCAATGAGCTGCTCTGTCAGCAGTTTAGTATGGGCATAATCACTTGCGGCTTCCCTTTTAATAGAAGCTGCATGCAATTTTAGATCCCCATATAATGCTAGAATTAGGAAGGTTTCACATACAGTGTTTTGGGGGTTTTAGGGAGCGGGGTTTAATGCCATTGCAGATTTTTTTGAGCTAAAACCAGGAACGGAATCAAAGGGAATGGGAAGTATAAAGGAAGGAAGACTTCTTGCTGGATACATTTCTGGTTTTCGATTAGATTATAATCACTACAGCCAAAAGCGCTAAGTTTAGAGATGAGCGAACGTACTCGGATAAGCACTACTCGTCCGAGTAATGTGCCTTATCCGAGTACCGCTGTACTCGTGCTGAAAGATTCGGGGCGCTCCGCTGCTGACAGGTGAGTCGCAGCGGGGAGCGGGGCAGAGCGGGCGGGAGAGAAGGAGAGAAAGATCTCCCCTCCGTTCCTCCCCGCTCTCCCCTGCAGCTCCCCGCTCCGCAGCGCGTCCCGAATCTTTCAGCACGAGTACAGCGGTACTCGGATAAGGCACATTACTCGGACGAGTAGTGCCTATCCGAGTACGTTCGCTCATCTCTAGCTAAGTTGTTAAAAATGAAATAACTTTGAAACTAGCTTTCTTGCCATTTATTGTCTACAGCTCCTATGCAGACCTATCTGTATTTCTGTGTACAGTCTACAAATAAACCCCATGTAGTCTGATCCTGTTCTTATATGATAGGGTCCATTTGCACTAATTTATCGTGCAAACGATGTCAAAGCTGTTTATGCAGCTTTGTAGTCTGCAAGCATAAGGTTGCATAGGAGCTGTATACAGAATACCATGTTTTAAAACTATGCAATTATAAGGGAAGAGGGGTTTGCATATTATACCATGTTTGTTCTTCAAAAACGTATTTGGAGTATTGTACCTTTAAGGGGGAGTGGAAACAGGGGAGCAGGTTTTTGCGCACCAATCAGAGAGCAAGTAGAGAGACAGGTGTGCCATTAGAGAGTTTCTTCCCGGAGCAAAGTGATTCCCATGCATATGGTTAACCCGGTATGACGGACCTCTGTGTAGTGAGTGAGGCAAGTGCAACCGGCTCCCCTGTTCCTGTCCTTACTGAAACATCCCACGTAAACGGGTAAAGCTATTAAGACTGTGTTCCTTTGCTGTTGCAATAAACAGAGTTCAACGGACCCTCCATTTCTGCAGGATCCTCCAATGTGCTCCGTGCAATTGGCTTTTTTTCTGATGTGGCCACCGTCTGAATTGGTGTGGCCACAAATAGAGTCTGCCCTGTATGTAGCCTCTTGGCCCTTTAAGGAAGAAGGAAAGGCTGTGGCTTATGAGGCTAAAAGAGTGTCAGAGACTGCCGCCGCCGCTGGGCCTATGGAGTTTTTCATGGTTGACCCTCCTACCTACAGCCTCTCTACACATTTACAAAGTGGCTTCATTTTTGTATTACATGCATTTGAAATGGTTTACAGGAAAAGTATGCATACTCTTTAGGCCGGCTTCACAAGGACAAGATTTGTGCATTGCAAGACGCACAAGTATGAACCATATTTTTTTGAATGGGGTCATACTCATGGGCGTTTTTTGTTTTTTTTTCCCCGCATGGCACTGTGATGCGATGCAGTAATCAGATCGCGGCATGTCCTATCTTGTGCATGGTCTTTCAGCACATCGCCTATTGTTTTCAATGGGACCTGCAGCAGCATCACACCATGTGCAAAGTGAACACGATGTGAGGTCTCCCATTGAAAACAATTGCAGAAACTCTGCGAACCTGGCAGCTGACGACCGCGGTGGAGGTTCCCTACATTTCGAAGTGATGCGAGGCTGTTTTCAAACAGATGGCGAGGGCGATTTTGGGCTGTGATTCACGGCCTGACATCTCCCTTGCCCGTGTGAAGTTAGCCTTACAGTTTGATACAGCAGTTTTAGTCAGATCCAATGCACTGAATATTGCTTAAACCATGTTGCATTTCTGGAAACCATCAAAATGAGAAATAACCAAATTATTCTTAGATGCTATAGATGACCTTTGATGACTGGATGCTTAGTTGACTTTTGGAAGAGTCCAAAAGTCGAAAGCCTATTTTTCCAGAAACCGCCCCACATCTATCCCTGTCTGGTATTGCAACTCATCTCTATTCAAGTGACCCAGACTGAACTCCAATACCAGACACAGCCAATGGACAAGATGTTTCGGGGGGGGAACAGACTTTTTTTTTTTCTAATCCCAGGCAACCCCTTTAAGGAAGACATTATGGTTGCCAAATCTAAAATTCTGTTTGCAGTTGTCCTCTGCTTTAGCAATGATGTTATGTAAGTGTGTAGCGTTAACCGTTTCCTTCTAGAGCATATTGCTACATCTCGTGTGTATCTATGTGTGTTACATCAATCTGTTGATAAGCAGGCTGCCGCTTCTGGCCAAGGAATTAGCAGTAAGCCTGTGCTTGCATTCTGGTCTTAATATATCTTGTCCTTTAGAGGGAAGATGATTCAAAGGTCAGAGATGGAAATAAAAAGCAATCTGCTCATGAAAACCCTGTATACAAAAACACAATCCAGCCAAAGACTGAAGCTTTCGTCCTAATAATACAAGTACACACAGCATGGCATTATCTATTACATGGTTTATGTGGGGGGGCTTGTGGTGTTTTGACTATTTTTGTGACATTTTGTCTAGTAAATCCCGCTTCATGTTTTTACCTCGGGATATTGCAAACAAATTTAGTTCACAGATGCATGCATTATATAACAGTTTATTGCTGTACTTGTTTCATACATCACTGCTTTTATATAAGAGATGTAGAGTAGCTCCGACATATTGCTGATAGGGAAGGAATCCTAAGTGTATCCCAAGATGATTAAAAAAAACAAACAGTAACATGCACTAACACAACATAAAATATTTGCAGATGGGAGGGGTGGGTAGTTTTCATGTTGTGGTCACGCTCTTCCTATTATATGTTATGGTTTTTGTCTCTTTTCTTATCTGCTCTAAAATAATTTTAAGGCTGGTTTCACATCTGCGTTGGGGATTCCACTTTGCTGTTCTGGAGCTGGAAAGGGGAATCCCCGCAGCCAAATGGTTCAGTCTCTGGACGGAATCGAACAGCAGTTCCTATTGACTGTAATGGGGTCCGCCCGCTCAGCTGCTCCGCTTTTGAATGGAAGAAAAAAATTGCATGTAGCAATTTTTCTACTAGTATTTTGAGCCAGATTTGTGATGGAATCTCCGGCTGGCGGTTCTGACGTAGATGTGAAACCAGCCTAAGGCGTAGCAAAACAAAATGTCTATATTTGACCTTGAAGTAAACGTGTAATTGTGGTGGTGGAAGAGGTTCCAGTCATATGCAAGCCCTTGTGTTTTAGTGAACTTAAAGGATCTTTTGCCAGATAAACAGTACTGTAAAGGCCCTTTTACACACAAAGATGATCGCTCCAAAGATGGCTTTTAGTGATCATTTTGCATAAACTACTAATTGGTACTAATGCCTATTAGAACTAATTATTAGCTTAAGCTATGCACATGAGTCGGTGGGAGCTATATTCAGAGATCAGTGGATGGTCTGTTCTCTGAATACATTCCCTTTGTTCTGCCATGGGGCTGATAGCTGAGACAATGTAATCAGCGCTCCCCAGGCAGAACACAGCGTACGGTTCTTCTTATCAGCTCTTCTGCCGAACGATGGATTTTATGCCGAACTGAAAATCATCGTTTGGCAGAAAAGTCAAAGATGGGCACATTTACACTCAACGATTATCGCTCAAAAGATGGCTTTTAAGTGAATTTTGAGCAATAATCGTTGTGTGTAAAAGGGCCTTAAGTGGGGTTGGAGCCAGGTTCAAATTTGGCCTCAGGGTCCATTAGCTTCAAGTTTTACCTCCAGGAATAGGAAACTCCAGGCACACAACTTTATTATCATGCACCCATAGCAATGGACACTGCAACCCTACGTACCTGTGATTTTTCTATTGCGGATGACCACAACGACTCGCCATCAGTCATGCGCAGTACCGATTTTTTTTTCAATATTTGTATTTCCAGTGTTGTCACTAGGCAATGATGTGGGTACCAGCGGCCCATATGCAATGTTATTTGCGGATGGGCTGCAGGTCGGGCAGCCTCCATTGACTTCAATGGAGGCCTTCTGTGCGGAGTCGGCAGCAAAATAGAGCATGCTGCGATTTTCCTAAATATGCAATTTGTAACCACGCGTGTGAATGAAAAACCAAAAGTACCTGCCTTTCAACACCGATAGCGGATTCTGCAATAGGAATCCAATCTTGTGAAGCCTACCTAAATCAAAGGCATATGGAGGTATCGTGTGGCTACATAGACTGTTGTAAGTGCTAGTCTATGGCTAAATGCAAATCAGAGCTTGGATGAAGTCATAATACTACTGTATGCCTGATCTCTAATGGCGCACTTAAATGGTCATGGGGTTTGTGGATGCGTAGGTTAATCTATTGTTGAAACTCGACAATACTACAGTAAGTACAAGCTTGTCTTTTTGGATACTTCTAGGATTGAAGTGTGGTTATCTTTTATTGTGTAAAATACAGAGACGCTTGATTTAAATGTGTGGTATTTGACAAGTATGAACTCATAGTCCAGAAATATATACTTGTGGGGTTTTGCAGACGTCTTGCTGATGGTGTTCCTTTTATAGCATAAGCTTGTTCCAAAACAGAAATGCAGTAGAATGAAAGAGCCCTTTATCTGCAGCACTTTTTTTTACGTTTTTGATCCAAAAATTTCAAAATGTCTTTAACTCTGACATTTACTGATTAAAATAGATTACAGAATATCAATTAAACCAAGTGAAAATGGGTTGTCTGGATTAACTTCCCATTATCAATAAACTTCCCACTTTGTGCACAATATTACTTTTTACCTACTTATTTGTATTCCTTGTGTGCTTTCCATATTGGATTCCAAAGTGGTGGTACTCCTTAGATGAGTGTCGTAGAAGCAGTCTTCAGTCTCATATGTAGGATGGCATCCTGACTCCCCTCCCGCCCAAGGGTACATTGGTTGGAAGTGTTGGCTTTCAACATGTACAATTCTTTTGTTTTCAAGGGAGATAAGCCACCACAGAGCATGAATGTGTATTGGGGAAGGGGAAGGTTGGCGGGTAGTTGGAGAAATACTGTTGTATTCATTCAACAGCTATCTAAAATGTATGGCTAGATTAATGAGACAATACTCTACTGTTACCAAGACAGGAAATGATGATGTTTGACAATTCATAAAGGAAGACAACTATTGGATTACAGGGCGTATCACATGGGAAAATCACTACAATCGTGACACAGCAGGTAGTGTTTGATACAAGAGTTAGGATTTGCATTAAAGCTTGAGCCTTTTAGTGTTCATTCTCCAGCCTCATGTCCCATCCTGACTGTGGGTCGTATGACCCAAACTCACAGCATCATATGGATCTATGATGCTGTACGTTCGGGACATGTAGTCTATGTTGGATGCAAGGTGTCTCCTGTGCTGGAAATGTCAATCCACTACAGGACAGGCATGTTTTGATAAAGAAGGGGCAAATAGCTTGGACAAGTATGAGTGAAGAACCACCCATCATGCAATTTAGAAGAAATTGGCACGCTGTGCGGGAAGCATGGAAATCACATATTTGGAGAATGGACACTCTGTGGAAAAGGTACATTTAGTTTAAGCATCTTTTGATAGCATTACTGATAAATGTTAAAATGAGGCGATCGACTACCTTTAAATGTGACATTCGAACGATCTGACGGTATATTCAGATAATATAAGGAAAAGAAAAATTGTAACTATGTTCGCTGTATGGCACTATCATGTATGCACTATATGTCAGTATTATATGGATTCTTGTTTGGCACTATGTGGTGGTATTACTTAACCACTATTAAAGCAATATTATGGCTGTATTAGGGTGCATTTACACTGCAAATATGATCGCTCAAAAGATGGCTCTTGAGCAATAATTTTGCATAAACTACTACTTGGCACTAATGCCTATTAGTACCAAGTAGCAGTGTGTGAGCCACCAGGAGTTGTAATCCGGGAACAGACCTCCCGCTGTTCCCTGATTACTTTTGCTTTGATTTGAAGGCTGTAATCAGTTCTTCCCGGGCAGAACACAGCGTGCAGTCCTGCTTATCAGCTGTTCTGCTGAACAATGGTTTTCAAGCAGAACTGAAAACCGTCATTTGGCAGAAAACTGAAAGACGGCTTTTGAGTGAATTTTGAGCGATAATCGTTGTGTCTAAATGGGCCTTTACTCTCTGTGTAACATTTAACATTGTTTATCCTCTCTTATATCATTTAACAACAATGCAGGAACTACACTTTTACTGCTGAGGATGGGACTGAATCCTGACCCATGCCACCACTATAACTATTTTCAAAGTGAGTTTTAAGAAATTTATCTAATCTGCACAGAATGGAACATAATTCTGTCCTTTGCATTAATCATACACAGTGCTTTATAGAAACCTTTGTGCATGAAAAATCAACACACACATACTGTATCTTACTAATTCCTTGCAGAAAAAAATGATACTTATTTCCTTTTTTTGCATTAAGTTTTCCTTTATATGCATTTAGAAAGCTTCATACTTGGTTTTCCGGTTCACATACATTCGAGTATTTTGTTCGGTGGTGTTCCCAGCACTGATCAACTGGTCTCTCTCATGAATGCACACAAGCTTAGCTCCCCTCCTGTCTTCTCTTTCAGAGGCTGTGCTTTGTGTAGCATAACAACACCCACTCGATACTTCACAGCTATCTCTCTATCCCATCCTCTCTCTGAGTAGTTGCTAGCCCATTCCCATTTATTGCTGATAAGAGTAGAAAATTTACCCGGCGTGAATCACAGCCCTCTGTAATAGCAGTTTTCTCTGTTCTCAGTCCTGATCTCCTCCACCATACCTCTATCACTGTCATACAGCCATCTCTAATGGCTCTGTGGAAAGGCAGTGACTGCATTTTCACAACAGTGAAACAGGCTAGTGGAGGAGCTGTCAGTTTACTCTGACTGACAGAATTTGCTAAGATGTCAGTCCTGCAGTGCCTTGGAAATCAATACAGGCAAAGAAATGAATCAATTGGAAATTTTTAATGAAAAGTCTTCATTTCAAAAAAACATATTGAATAAAATAAAAAAAGATGGCAAAGGTGTACATTACCTTTAAAGGGGGTTGTTTTATGATGACAAGCCCTCTCTATATGCTGTCTCAGGGCATATAAATGTCCATAGAGTGGTATCCCCCACAGAGTGTATCTGGTATGCATTACATAGATGGCAATGAAACAGAAATATATAGTTAGTTGCAGCCACCACAGCTACTGATTCCCAGGGGTAAGAAAATTTTGACTCTTGGTAATTATTGTATCTCTCAACCAGGTTTCATACAAAAATGGGTTGTTTTTATAAGAGTTCGTCACTTGTTATACTTTGCAAGTTTTTAAAAATTCTGTTCAGCCATTTCTTTGCTATAAGGACCCCTTCACACGAGTTTTTTTTTTGTATCAGTGTTTTGCGAGCCAAAACCAGAAATGGGTCCAAAATACGGAAAAAATGCAAACGTCTCCATCATACATTCTCTCTCTAAGTTCCACCCCTAGTTTTGGCTCACAAAAAACTGATACAAAACAGTGTGAAGAAGCCCTTAGGCCTCTTTCACACGGGCTACAAAATCATCCGTACAAAACGCATGTATGTGAAGCCCGTGGTTTACAATGGGTTTTTTCACATGAGATGTTCTGTAGCCTGAAAGAACCCATTGGAAACCATGGGCTTCACGGTACTGTTGTATTATGCCGCCACCAGAAGTAAGGGGTGGCGACATAATACAGCTGTCAAAAACTGTTGTAACACCCCCAGCTTCTGATTGGCTGGGGGCATGTTTAATTCCCCAAATGCCGTTCTCACACGGCAGGAGAGCAGCGACGAGGCTGGGAGCGGCGGTGCTGTCTGAGACGCCAGAGGCAGAGGCGCCACAGGTCAGGATCCAGGCTGGGAGTGTCACCCTGTTGAATCCCACAAGTGCCGTTATGACATGGCAGGAGGACAGCGGCAACAATGTGAGTGCCGGCGGCGCAGTCAGAGCCGGCATCTGAGGCAGAGGGACAGCGCAGCACACCAGTGAGTGACCGGGGCAATTGGCGGCTGCAACCAAGCAGAGTGCCGGCACAGCCGCTGCAAAACAGTGGCCGCATGGACCAGTGAAGGAGCGCAGGGACAGCTGCAGCGTGTGTATTCATGTTGTGCCAGGGCTACAGGGTTAGGGTTCGTTTTCCTATTAGACTTACATTTATAGCTGTAAAGGCTTATGCATCTACAGCTAATAATGTAAGCCTTAGAGCAAAACAAACTCTAACCCTAACCCCCAAGCCGGGCACAACATCAATACACTCACTTGTAGGACCTTCCATACTTCAGCCAATCGAGAGCTAAGGCGCTTTCCTCCAAGCAAGCCCTGTCAAACCCCTAGCTTCTGGTGGTGTCAAGGTACAATAGTACCGGGCTTTACATACATGCGTTTTGTAGTGAGATTTTGTAGCTCGTTTTAAATAGGCCTAATGCTTATTTTCCCTCTGAGTATTCCAGATGTGACAAGGACAATACAGCTTTTTTAGGGGCTACCCAAAGTCCTAAATGGCATGCCTAGTCATGGATTGACTTTTTATGTTAAAGCAGCTGCTTTGCTGTACTGTATGGGATACTGAGTAAAGAACTGGAGTGAGAATACGAGGACACGTCTTCACATTTCTTTTGTTTGAACCATGTTGACACTTTTGGAAAAGCAAGACAACCAAATGAAGGAAGAACTAATGGCAAAAACAGAATCAGCATCTTCAAACAAAAGGTAAATGTGACCTTTGTTTTGTACCTGGAAAGGCTATTTGAATAAAGAATATGCAGTAGCATGGGATACGGCAGGATATCCTGTTTGTACACTGCAGTTTGCATTTCAACATAAACCTTTACAAAGCAAATTAATCTTCCTTATTTATGACCTTTTGTGTCCAACTGACAACTGATTATTGCTTCATTGCACAAGCAGACTTTACTCCAGCATCTGACTGGGTTCTCTGGAATAAACTTATCTAGGAGAAATGGTAAACTTGCCAAGTTCTTTGTGTTGCTGACCGACCACTGGGGCTTGTTCACACTTGCTTTTATCCCAGTTTTGAATTTCCGTGTTTCTGTTCCGTAGTTGGAGTATGGAAACTGAAATAAACTGATCAGTTTTCTTTCCCTATTGATTTCAATGGGTTTTCAAAAAAAAATTAATGCTTTCAGTTTTCTTCAGTTCTGTTTTGCTTCAGTTTTTTTACTGGAACAACAAGTAGCGCCGCTGATTGTGTGTAATTTGTAAAAAAAAAAATAAAGAAAACTGAAAGCATACGTTTTGGGTTTTTTTTTAAACCCATTGAAATCAATGGGGAAAGAAAACTGATCAGTTTATTTTAGTTTTACTTCCGTTTCTCTGCTCCAAAAACTGAACAGAGAGACAGACGGAAATCCAAAACTGAGATAAAAGCAAGTGTCAACAAAACTAAAGTGATGCAGACCCTCAATGGGCAGCATTAAAGTCACCTGCATGCGGGATTCCGGCAGCGGAGTTCGATCCGGTGCCCGGCCAGTGACCCCAGCTTCGCCATCTTCTACTCTGCTGCGAAGCACTGGCCGGCACATGCGCACTACAAAGGACGCCTCACCATCGCTATGGCAATGACGCAGCTCCTGTGACCATTGCTCATTGGATAGACTTACAACAACTCTGATAACTGTACTGTGACTGTAACAGGCCCTGCAGCTCTATGATCATGATATGACCACAACAGCTTTTTATCCACTGGAAATTAACAATGAAGTTTAATGACTGAGGATTTCATACACAGTGTCAATTAAATAATTCCATCACTTTTCATTATATAAAAATGTATGTATATGTCATTAGCAGTCAGTTTTTCTTTTAGCCAAAACTTGAGTGGATGCAAAAAAGAGAAGTCACATAGAGGGAGATTTATTAAGACCGGCACTTCATACAGGGGTCTTAATTTTATTTCTGGTAGAGCTAGAGGCGCACACCTCTTCATGTATGAGGCTCTAGAAGCTGGCGTAGATTTCTGGTATAATTTATACCAGTTTCTGGCATATATAAATTTGTCAGTCTGGGGTGAATACGTTCCCTCTTCCACAAGCCATATCCTCTTTACGGGAAGTAGTGCTGAGTGGCATACTGCTTAAAAAGTCACACAATTGGCTTGTGACAAATGATGCAACTTTTTTATGCTTGGAAGCGGTTGATAAATCTCCCCCATAGTTGTCTGATGTAGTTCTCTTTTTAGGTCCCACTCCTACATAGAAAAATTATGTTACATCAAAATGCAAATTGTGAACTGTCTTTAAAGCTGGCCATACACTAGATTACAGATGCCTATTTTCTGAGCGACTTGTAGTTGGTCTGTGAAGCAAGGGCTAATGGTCCAAATAGACATGACAGTTAGAGAGAGGAGACTTGGATGAGAATGGTCGCATCCAGGGGCGTAACTATAGAGGATGCAGGGGATGCGGTTGCACCCGACCCAGGAGCCTTAGGAGGGCCAAAGGCCTCTTCTCTCCATATAGGGAGCCCAGTACTATGAATAAAGCATTATAGTTGGGGGCCCCATTCCAGGTTTTGCATTGGGGCCCAGGAGCTTCAAGTTACGCCTCTGGTCGCATCATTTACTCTACCCCCTTCTAACACCGCTCTGTACATTTAAATGTATGGCACAAGCTCAGGAGCTGTGCATGCCTCATCTGCAGTGGGAGTCAGGCTGCTGCAATAGTTGGGATCAAAGTTAACTACATTAAACATACCATGCATTGTCCATTGTACAATTAGGAGTTGCTACTAGAGATGAGCGAACGTACTCGTCCGAGCTTGATACTCGTTCGAGTATTAGCGTGTTCGAGATGCTCGTTACTAGAGGCGAGCACCACGCGATGTTCGAGTTACTTTCACTTTCATCTCTGAGACGTTAGCGTGCTTTTCTGGCCAATAGAAAGACAGGGAAGGCATTACAACTTCACCCTGCGACGTTTAAGCCCTATATCACCCCCCTGCAGTGAGTGGCTGGCGAGATCAGGTGTCACCCGAGTATATAAATCGGCCCCTCCCGCGGCTCGCCACAGATTTGTTCTGACATAGAGGAGGGAAAGTGCTGTTGGTGCCAGAGCTGCTATAGGGAGAGTGTTAGGATTGATTTTAGGCTTCAAGAACCCCAACGGTCCTTCTTAGGACCACATCTGACCGTGTGCAGTACTGTTGAGGCTGCTTTTTGCAGTGTTGCCCTTTTTTTTTTTTCTTTTTGTATATTGGCCGTGCAGAGCATTGCGTCCAGAGCATTGCGTCCTGCAGTAATTTTACATAGTCCACGGCCAGTAGTGGTGGTGAGGCAGGGACAGTGAAAGACATATCCAGTCTATATAGGCAGTGGGCTTTTCCCAAAAAATTTGGGGAAAAAAATCTATTTGGGCTGCCTGTGACCGTCCTGACTGTACTGCGTCTCTGCTGGGGGTAGTTGTCCTAATTCATACGCAGCCAGCTAAGTGTTACAGCAGGCTTGCGCAAAATTCTTTCCTGCCTCTGCTGTGCGTTCCGTAAGCGAAGTCAGCCTCCAACCACAGGCCAATAAGCGGCACATTTAGTTACAGCGTTCTGTTTCTGCACTACTGGTAATACAGCATGCTGAGGGGTAGGGGTAGGCCTAGAGGAAGTGGACGCGGGCGAGGGCGGAGGCCCAAGCCAGGGTGTGGGTACAGGCTGAGCTCCTGATCCAGGTGTATCGCAGCCGACTGCTGCGGGATTAGGAGAGAGGCATGTTTCTGGCGTCCCCACATTCATCTCACAATTAATGGGTCCACGCGGTAGACCTTTATTAGAAAATGAGCAGTGTGAGCAGGTCCTGTCGTGGATGGCAGAAAGTGCATCCAGCAATCTATCGACCACCCAGAATTCTGCGCTGTCCACTGCTGCAACTCTAAATCCTCTGGCTGCTGCTCCTCCTTCCTCCCAGCCTCCTCACTCCATTACAATGACACATTCTGAGGAGCAGGCAGACTCCCAGGAACTGTTCTCGGGCCCCTGCCCAGAATGGGCAGCAATGGTTCTGAATCCTCTCCCACTGGAGGAGTTTGTCGTGACCGATGCCCAACCTTTGGAAAGTTCCCGGGGTCCGGGGGATGAGGCTGGAGACTTCCGGCAACTGTCTCAAGAGCTTTTAGTGGGTGAGGAGGACGACGACGATGAGACACAGCTGTCTATCACTCAGGTAGTAGTAATTGGAGTAAGTCCGAGGGAGGAGCGCACAGAGGATTCGGAGGAAGAGAAGCAGGACGATGAGGTGACTGACCCCACCTGGTTTGCTACGCCTACTGAGGACAGGTCTTCAGAGGGGGAGGCAAGGGCAGCAGCAGGGCAGGTTGGAAGAGGCAGTGCGGTGGCCAGGGGTAGAGGCAGGGCCAGACCGAATAATCCACCAACTGTTTCCCAAAGCGCCCCCTCGTGCCATGCCACCCTGCAGAGGCCGAGGTGCTCAAAGGTCTGGCAGTTTTTCACTGAGAGTGCAGACGACCGACGAACAGTGGTGTGCAACCTTTGTCGCGCCAAGATCAGCCGGGGAGCCACCACCACCAGCCTCACCACCACCAGCATGCGCAGACATATGATGGCCAAGCACCCCACAAGGTGGGACGAAGGCCGTTCACCGCCTCCGGTTTGCACCGCTGCCTCTCCCCCTGTACCCCAACCTGCCACTGAGATCCAACCCCCCTCTCAGTACGCAGGCACTACCATCTCCTGGCCTGCACCCACACCCTCACCTCCGCTGTCCTCGGCCCCATCCACCAATGTCTCTCAGCGCACCGTCCAGCCGTCGCTAGCGCAAGTGTTGGAGCGCAAGCGCAAGTACGCCGCCACGCACCCGCGCGCTCAAGCGTTAAACGTGCACATAGCCAAATTTATCAGCCTGGAGATGCTGCCGTATAGGGTTGTGGAAACGGAGGCTTTCAAAGGTATGATGGCGGCGGCCTCGCGCTACGCAGTTCCCAGTCGCCACTACTTTTCCCGATGTGCCGTCCCAGCCCTGCACAACCACATCTCCCGCAACATTGTATGCGCCCTCACCAACGCGGTTACTGCCAAGGTCCACTTAACAACGGACTCGTGGACAAGCACAGGCGGGCAGGGCCACTATATCTCCCTGACGGCACATTGGGTGAATTTAGTGGAGGCTGGGACAGAGTCAGAGCCTGGGACCGCTCACGTCCTACCCACCCCCAGAATTGCGGGCCCCAGCTCGGTGGTGGTATCTGCGGCGGTGTATGCTTCCTCCACTAAACCACCCTCCTCCTTCTACGCAACCTCTGTCTCGCAATCAAGATGTGTCAGCAGCAGCACGTCACCAGCAGTCGGTGTCGCGCAGCACGGCAGCACAGCGGTGGGCAAGCGTCAGCAGGCCGTGCGGAAACTACTCAGCTTAGGAGAGAAGAGGCACATGGCCCACGAACTGCTGCAGGGTCTGACAGAGCAGACCGACCGCTGGCTTGCGCCGCTGAGCCTCCAACCGGGCATGGTCGTGTGTGACAACGGCCGTAACCTGGTGGCGGCTCTGCAGCTCAGCAGCCTCACGCACGTGCCATGCCTGGCCCACGTCTTTAATTTGGTGGTTCAGCGCTTTCTGAAAAGCTACCCACGCTTGTCAGACCTGCCCGGAAAGGTGCGCTGGCTCTGCGCACATTTCCGCAAGTCCCACACAGACGCTGCCACCCTGCGCACCCTGCAACATTGGTTTCATCTGCCAGTGCACCGACTGCTGTGCGACGTGCCCACACGGTGGAACTCTACGCTCCACATGTTGGCCAGGCTCTATGAGCAGCGTAGAGCTATAGTGGAATACCAACTCCAACATGGGCGGCGCAGTGGGAGTCAGCCTCCTCAATTCTTTACAGAAGAGTGGGCCTGGTTGGCAGACATCTGCCAGGTCCTTGGAAACTTTGAGGAGTCTACCCAGATGGTGAGCGGCGATGCTGCAATCATTAGCGTCACCATTCCTCTGCTATGCCTCTTGAGAAGTTCCCTGCAAAGCATAAAGGCAGACGCTTTGCGCTCGGAAACAGAGGCAGGGGAAGACAGTATGTCGCTGGATAGTCAGAGCACCCTCCTGTCTATATCTCAGTGCGTTGAGGAGGAGGAGGAGGAGCATGACGAATGATGAGGAGGAGGGGGAAGAGACAGCTTGGCCCACTGCTGAGGGTACTCATGCTGCTTGCCTGTCATCCTTTCAGCGTGTATGGCCTGAGGAGGAGGAGGAGGAGGATCCTGAAAGTGATCTTCCTAGTGAGGACAGCCATGTGTTGCGTACAGGTACCCTGGCACACATGGCTGACTTCATGTTGGGATGCCTTTCTCGTGACCCTCGCGTTACACGCATTCTGGCCACTACGGATTACTGGGTGTACACACTGCTCGACCCACGGTATAAGGAGAACCTTTCCACTCTCATACCCGAAGAGGAAAGGGGTTTGAGAGTGATGCTATACCACAGGACCCTGGCGGAGAAACTGATGGTAAAATTCCCATCCGACAGCGCTAGTGGCCGAAGGCGCAGTTCCGAGGGCCAGGTAGCAGGGGAGGCGCGGAGATCAGGCAGCATGTACAGCACAGGCAGGGGAACACTCTCTAAGGCCTTTGACAGCTTTCTGGCTCCCCAGCAAGACTGTGTCACCGCTCCCCAGTCAAGGCTGAGTCAGCGGGAGCACTGTAAAAGGATGGTGAGGGAGTACGTAGCCGATCGCACGACCGTCCTCCGTGACGCCTCTGCCCCCTACAACTACTGGGTGTCGAAGCTGGACACGTGGCCTGAACTCGCGCTGTATGCCCTGGAGGTGCTTGCTTGTCCTGCGGCTAGCGTCTTGTCAGAGAGGGTGTTTAGTGCGGCTGGGGGAATCATCACAGATAAGCGTACCCGCCTGTCAACCGACAGTGCCGACAGGCTTACACTCATCAAGATGAACAAAGCCTGGATTTCCCCAGACTTCTCTTCTCCACCAGCGGACAGCAGCGATACCTAAACAATACATAGGCTGCACCCACGGATGGAAGCATTGTTCTCTATCACCATCAAAAACGTGGACCTTTTAGCTTCATCAATCTGTGTATAATATTCATCCTCCTCCTCCTGCTCCTCCTCCTGAAACCTGACGTAATCACGCCGAACGGGCAATTTTTCTTAGGCCCACAAGGTTCAGTCATATAATTTTTGTAAACAATTTTTATACGTTTCAATGCTCATTAAAGCGTTGAAACTTGCACCTGAATCAATTTTTATTTTAACTGGGCTGCCTCCAGGCCTAGTTACAAATTAAGCCACATTAACCAAAGCGATTAATGGGTTTCACCTGCCCTCTTGGTTGGGCATGGGCAATTTTTCTGAGGTACATTAGTACTGTTGGTGCACCAATTTTTTGGGGCCCTCGCCTACAGTGTAATCCAATACATTTTTTGCCCACCTGCATTAAAGCTGACGTTACATCAGCTGTGCTGGGCACTGCAATGGGATATATTTATGTACCGCCGGTGGGTTCCAGGGAGCCACCCATGCTGTCGGTCCACATGGAGTTGTAACTGCATGTGTCCACTTCTAAAGAACCCCAGTCTGACTGGGGCATGCAGTGTGGGCCGAAGCCCACCTGCATTAAACATGACATTACCTCAGCTGTGATGGGCAATGCAATGGGATATATTTATGTACCGCCGGTGGGTTCCAGGGAGCCACCCATGCTATCGGTCCACACGGAGTTGTAACTGCATGTGTCCACTTCTAAAGAACCCCAGTCTGACTGGGGCATGCAGTGTGGGCCGAAGCCCACCTGCATTAAACATGACATTACCTCACCTGTGATGGGCAATGCAATGGGATATATTTATGTACCGGCGGTGGCTTCCTGGCACCCACCCATGCTGTCGGTCCACAGGGACTTCACAATAGGGCGTTGTACCTGCCTGTGTCTATGAATTAAAAACCCCGGTCAGGTTGGGGCATGCAGTGTGGGCCGAAGCCCACCTGCATTTAATCTGACGTTAGCTCTGCTGTCCAGGGCACTGCAATGGGATACATTTATGTACAGCCGGTGGCTTCCAGGGAGCCACCCATGCTGTGGGTGCACACGGAATTCCCATTGCGGAGTTGTACCTGCCTGTGACTATTTATAAAAAAACGCGGTCTGACTGGGGCATGCAGACACCTTGACAGAATGAATAGTGTGTGGCACATAGGTTCCCCATTGCTATGCCCACGTGTGCAGCTCCTGATGGCGGTGGCACAGGATTATATTTCTCATTGCTTCTGTACAGCATTGTGGGCTATCGCCCCGACCCTTTTAAAGAGGGTCGCTGCCTAGCCGTGCCAACCCTCTGCAGTGTGTGCCTGCGGTTCCTCCTCATGGCAGACGCACTTATAAATAGACATGATGGTGGTGTGGCATGAGGGCAGCTGAAGGCTGCGCAGGGACACTTTGTGCGCTGTGGACACTGGGTCGTGCGGGGGGGAGGTTGGGCAGCATGTAACCCAGGAGAAGTGGCAGCGGAGTGTCTTGCAGGCAGTGATTGTGCTTTGTTGGAGGTAGTGTGGTGCTTAGCTAAGGTATGCATTGCTAATGAGGGCTTTTCAGAAGTAAAAATTGTTGGGAGGGGGGGGCCCACTCTTGCCGCTATTGTGGCTTAATAGTGGGACCTGGGAACTTGAGATGCAGCCCAACATGTAGCCCCTCGCCTGCCCTATCCGTTTCTGTGTCGTTCCTATCACTTTCTTGAATTGCCCAGATTTTCACAAATGGAAACCTTAGCGAGCATCAGCGATATACAAAAATGCTCGGGTCGCCCATTGACTTCAATGGGGTTCGTAACTCGAAACGAACCTTCGAGCATCGCGAAAATTTCGTCCCGAGTAACGAGCACCCGAGCATTTTGGTGCTCGCTCATCTCTAGTTGCTACTATCTTCTGGAGTTGCACAATACATTTATGTTTTTTCTGCATCAGACTTGTGGGTGCTTGCTTTATATTTACCAGTATTTGTTCTTAAGCCATTGACAGAGTGGTTTTTGGCTGACCACCGCATACACACTTTTACTTGGGGTTGTACTAGTTTATGCTTGAAATTTCGAGCTGATGAATAACATCCTATAGGCCTCCTGATCCACTTTTGGCCGTTCAGTCCATTACCATGTGTTGTTGCCTCGTTCAACATTGTGCCAATTGCTCAAACATGTCCTTACAGTCTCTTAAGACGTAACTGTATTAGCATAATGAATTGCATCGTGGCTGGTACTAAGAGTGTCCTTGGGGCCTCATGTGGTGCAGAGTGTTAAGGCAGCAGTATGAAGTCCTAAGCTCTTGCTCACCACCTGACGGTTGCGAGTTCAATCCACACATGGTTCAGGTAGCCAGCTCAAGGTTGACTCAGCCTTGCATCCTTCTGGGGTTGGTAAAATGAGTACCCAGCTTGCTGGGGGTTAATAAATAAATTACCTGAAAGCGTTGCAGAATAAGTTGGCGCTATACAAATAACAAGTCCCTTTCCCCCTTTACTTACTTTGAGAGCTGTACTAAGAGACTGCTCTTTTACTACCGACCAAGTTACTGCACTCCATAAGAGACTAACCGCTCCATTAGTTATAACTAGTTGTGCCATTTTGGCACAACCTCTATAAAGTTGGTGGAGGCCTCTGACTTTTGGGTTTCTTTGGGGTGGGGGTGGCTTTCTTATCTTCGGAACTTGTACTACCTCCGGAACCTGACCACTCTGTTGCATCTATATATAAGAGAAGTGGCCACACGTGTTCCTGCTCTTTTTAAATAAAGTCTATGGGAGTTGAGGAACCATTTGAGCCAGTAACTCCCTTGAGACCTCAAAAAGGAGAGCCAT
Source organism: Eleutherodactylus coqui (assembly GCF_035609145.1). Lineage (NCBI taxonomy): Eukaryota > Metazoa > Chordata > Amphibia > Anura > Eleutherodactylidae > Eleutherodactylus > Eleutherodactylus coqui. The sequence goes on along the minus strand of NC_089845.1, from coordinate 114,106,515 downwards.
GCATTTTTCTTGGCTGAAACTAATCCCTTAAATGGTCATCAGTTGGGTGTAGGGGCCACAAGGCACGTCCCCATGTGCAATAGAATACTAGCAATAATAGTACCTGGTTCTAGCTACCCAATAAAAAAAGGGAGCAGCATTAAAAATCACGGCCCCTTTTTCCATGGACCCCATAAGAGCTGCATAGTCTACCTCTATGGTATGTGCTTGGCCATATGCTCTCCCTATAGTCCAACCCTGTTAATTTCACTCGTGGTACTAAATTTTATGTTTATATGCAACCTAGCATTTTATTAAAGGTTCGCTAACATACAAAGACATATAATACGGTAAACAGAACTTGCTGTGCCTGTCTGTAAGGCTATCTCTATCTATAGGAATCTATATTGTTTGTTTTTACGCAATCATTGTTTGCAATATATGAGACACATCGGAATATTATCGGGTGCATGACTGAGCACAAGCAATACCATTATTATTCCAACAACACCCTTCTTCAAAGCAGCAATTTAAAATGCTTTCAAAGTGAATCTCCACAAACTATAACTGAAATAAAATACCTTACACATGCAGCTATCTCAAGTACTATCGGCCACATTATATACTGTGTAGGCAGCTGTTTGGCATCCTAAACATCTATTCCTTTCATATTGCTTTGAATCTTATTCATAGAGTGACATACTGTAAATAAAATGCTCCCGGCGTTCCTCATCCAGTGGTTTGAGAGCATGTTGCTCCCCAGTTGTTGATGGTTACAGATACTGTGGAGCCCTACTGGCATTAGGCAAGTCATAGTTGTAGCCTTTCGACAACAATCAAGTGTATTATCTGTTCTTATAAGTGGTCGAAAAGGATATTGTACTGAATGGATCTACATATACTGGTAGAATATATTATATTTCTAGTTGGATGTCTGGGCCATCATAGGTACATAGTTGATCAAATATCTTCTGATATGTGATCTATGTTCTTGTACGTCTGCCCTTAGTACCAAACTCAAGAATTCAGACACAACTCAGACGCATAGACAGAACTCAGGAACTCAGACAGAATACGAACCTTAAAAAACAGACTTTACACTCACCAAACAGGGAACTAAGACAGAACACGGAAATAGCGAAAAAGACTTCACACTCACCAAAGGGCAAATTCAGACAGAATCGCAGGACAGAAGATGGACTACATACTCGCAGACAGGCATAAACCAAAGACTGCTAAGTGCATAAAACACTCACCTGCATACCTGCACACCTAGCCAGATAGAATAACTATTGCATGTACAAGGCATTTGTTCGTATTTTGACCAAGATACTTAAGCCCGCATGCCAACTTCAAGGGTCCTCGTTGTCTTGCAGGTCCCTACTGTAACAAGACAACAAACCCCAGGAAAACTTGCCTGCATGCGGGGCAATCGTCCCAACAGGGATGATTTCATGCTGGAACCTAGGGACCTACATAATCCAACATGATAAAGGACCCCAAGCAAGACACAGTTCACACTACACAAAAGGCAAACTGTACAAACATGCAGGAACATGACACTGATCACACTGAAAGCTGCACAGAGACACAAGAACATAACACTGTTCGTACTGAACATACTGAACAAACAGAGTAAAGACCAGCAGCCACAGCAGAGGAGCTAGTATATATGAACAGCATACCGGGGGGACTGGCTGGCTGGGGAAATTCACAACCAGCCAGCCCAATCAACCATACCTGTGGAGCTGAGCTGCTGGGAAAACATGTAGAACAACAGATTCTAGCAGAACGCCCTAACAGTTCTTTTGTGAACAAAATATGGTTTTATGACATTTTCTATTCATTACATTCCTTTTTTCTTAAAATTTATTTACATTTTACACAGCGTCCAAACTTTTTTGGAATTGGGGGTGTATTTCAAATTTTGACTTGTCAGTCCAAAGCACTTGCAGGCATTTTTCTGCACCCCAGTTCTTTTGTTTCTATGAATAGTTGAGTCACTGGGCCTTGTTTCTACATAGAATAGTTATTGCTTTTTGGCCACAATTCTTCCATGAAGACCACTTCTGGCCAGACTTCTCCAAACAGTACCTGGGTTCCACTAGTTTCGGACAGTTCTGAGCCGATGGCACTGCTGGACATCTTCCGATTGCGAAGGGAAGAAGCATGATGCGTCTTTCATCTGCTAAACTGTTTTCTTGGCTGACTACCGAGTCTACTATCCTCAACTGTGCTTGTTTCTTGGTGCTTCTTCAAAAGAGCTTGAACAGCACGTCTTGAAACCTCTGATCTGCTTGAAAATTTTGTCTGGGGGAGAGTTCGCTGATGCAGTATAACTACCTTGTGTCTTGCTCCTGTCCTCAGTCTTGCTGTGGTGTATGACCTGTGACATGAAACTGTCCTCCACAACCTCGCCTTTGTAGCAGAATTTGGCTGTTCTTCGCTCCCTTTTAAGCCTTCTACACTACTGTTTCTATTTCAGTTAATGACTTTGTTTCAAACTACATATGAAAATGATGGTCATAATCAGCTGTTTGGTATAATTGATTAATCATACACCTGATTATAAACCTATACAATCCATGACTTTGTGTAAGTCTACCTAGAAACATTGTTGCTATTTTGAAGGCAAAGGGCTGTCACACCAAATATTGATTTGATTTAGGTTTCCCTTCTCTTCATTCACTTTGCATTCTGTTAATTAACAAAAATAAACTATTAACACTTCTATGTCTGAAAGTATTCTTACTTTGCAGCTTTTTTACACCTGCCTAAAAATTTTGCACAGTACTGTACATAGGCATTTAACCCCTTACAGCTGTGGCTTTCTCCACTGTCCCCATGGAAAACACAAAAACTGAGTGTTGATGTGTATAGGGAGAAGAGGGGGGTTGAAGAAGTAATTGCTGTCCAAAAAAGCATCCGGCCAACAGCTATTGAAAACGTATGGGCATGTGTAGTGTCAGGTCACTAATTAATATATGGTCTGTTTCTATGGAGCACTCTTTGGGAGGCACCAACATCATATTTGAATAACATGGTGACAATCTCCCATTTAAAAAAATTGCTATCACTTTCCAACGAAAAATGGTTTCTAGATTTAACCTGTGGGAGTGGAACAGGGATAGAATGTCTGTGTATCCTTTCAGTTCCATACTACCTATCTGGTAGGTCTGAGTGAGGGAGAAGCAATACTATTTCAGTCCAGACAAGTGTGGGCAACCATCCTGGGTGGACCATCCTGGGCTCCTGGCTACAACCACACCTTAATGCCCTAATGGTGGTCCTACATTTAGGACTAAAATGATAACTCGAGGTGTGTGGTTGCCTTGGACTTTCCTGCTGCTGGTTTAAGGGAACCTTAGCTTGAATTAACAGTAAATTGAGTTCACAGATTCACACTGTAACTTGACATATTTATGTAATCTGTCCAGCATGATAGAAAGAAGATGCACTTAATATCGTTGTCAAAAAATGTTTATCCAGAAGCATTATTTATGGCATGAAATTGTCTCTTTGGCAAACGTTCAACAACACAGAGCGTTAGTGAGTAGCTGCTTCCATTTAAAGCAATTGCAACCGAAGATCAGTATTAAATATTTCATCACTTGATGTGTGTAACGCGTTTCAGCAATTGTATCAGTGATCCCTAGTCTGAAGTGTTTATTGGAGGGAGGACACTTACAGCAGGGATATAAATACGTGGACTCTCCAGAAGAGATTTTACAACAATTTAGTTTGTTGACCATATAGACAATCACACCTTGCCTGCAGACACTGGAATTATTAGCAGGTTGAAGGCAGATCAACATAACCAACACGATTTTAAATGGGGTGAATCTTTGTCTTGTGGAAATTGTCTGCTTTGGCAAAATTGTTGCCTGAGACACTTGTGCTGGGTTCAGGACCTCCGACGGGCAGTGGGTTGCCACCCAACTAGTGATTGCTTTTTAAAGGCTATATTATTTTTTAAAGGCTGGTAAGAAAATACCGGTAATTGCAAACTGGAAGCTGGCCGGGTGGCAATCTGAGAGGCATATCACTTAAAGCCCTTTTAGACGAGATGATTATCGTTCTCCCGCGGGGCTTCCCATGTAACAGCATGCAGTAACTGAACGGCTGAACAAGAATCGTCCAGTCGTTCACTTTAAAGGAGCTTACAATCCTGAACAACTATCATTCGGTGTAAACAGCAGCCATTCAGTACTGAACAGCCGCTGCTTACAGTGAATGGAGAGGGGCGGGGCAGAGCGGGGGGAGAACTCTCCTCCAGCCACCCCGGCACCCTACTGGCCTCGCTGTGAACGATCCAGCAATACTCGCTCCTGTGCAGAGCGAGCATCACAGGGACGAGTGTCTGGCATCGTTTATCCGACACTCATTATGTGTAAAGGGGCCTTTACTGAGTCTGCAGTTTCGGTCTGTAGGCAGCCTTCGCTGCTGAGTCTGGGATCCCTGATCCCTCCAACCCTGGGGTATGCATGCAGGAATGTCTGTACACAGCACAGACCCTGGGGTAAAGGTCAGGGGTCACAGACTCAGCGGCAGCGAACTGGAGCTGCAGACTGTGTAGGTGAAATGTCTTTCAGGTTGCTGCCCGGGCCAGAGGTCCAGGGACACCATTACTACTGGGCCCACTATGTAGGATGCTATTACTACTTGGGCCAGTACGGGGGTCACTATTACTACCCTGGCTCCTAATGGGGTCACTATTACTACTGGGGCCACTAACAGGGGACACTATTACTACTGGGGCCATTATGTGGTCAATATTACTTTTGGAGCCACTATGTGGGTTACTATTACTACATGGGCCAGTATAGTAATCACTATTACTACTGGAGCCTCTAATGGCATCGCTATTTCTACTGGGGCCACTAATACTCTGTAATTTCAGATAAATCTCAATGGCTCAAATATGTGTTTAGAATCTTGTGTATTGGTGCTTCCAACGTCTGTAAAATAAGTGGTTTTTTTCTGCTGAAGCGATGTGGGTTGGGGGGCCCATTTCACAATTTGCCTCAGACAGCATAAAGGCTCGGGGCAGCCCTAGGCATACCTATTATAAGTCAATTGAAAACAAAAACCCAGATTCTAACTGATCATTATGTATCCTTCAAATGAATCATAATATATATGTCATATCCATGACATATAATGTAAAAAACAGCTAGTGTGGACATATCATGGGGCTACACAGGGTACTGGTGCATTATGTCTGCATCGAAGTATGTGTGGAGACATGGGTTAGCCGGGTTGAGATAAAGGGGATAGGCAGGTGACGCCCACAGGTGCTGATTGGCTGGCCGATGCATACTGTGACTTTCCACGCTGGGCTCCCCTGTCTGGTCCGGAACCCCAAACACACATGTAGCGGGCCCTACTGTCACTTTTCCCGGTGGCCTCCCAACTCCGCTTCCTTTCCCCTCCAGCCTCCCATCTCCTGTCCCGCCTCCGCTGTCACTGTTATCCCCAGCGGCCTCTCATCTCCGCTCCTGCCTCCGGTGTCACTGTTTTCCCTGGTGGACTCCCATGTCAATTCCTGCCTCCACTGTCACTCTCTCCGTCAGCCTACCATCTCCGGTCCCGAAGCCGCTATTACTCTCCTCACCGCTCCGCTCCCATCTCATCTGCCGGCCATAGGAATACATTGTGTAGCATGCACAAATATGTATGTTCCGCAGAAGATACTATATATTAGCAAAGTTCTGCAGAAATCTCACAACAGTTGCTAGTAAGGTGGTTTAAACACGTTTTTTTGAAATATGTCACTGCAGTTTTTGATGCAGTTTTTTTTTAAGTCGAAGCAAGAAGTGGATCCTGCAGGAAGGAAAAGAATAAAACCTTCCGTTTGAATCTACTGTCTTTGGCTCAAAAAAAAGCAGTGTTTGTAATAAGAAAACAAATCGCAGCGTATAAACCAGTGAAACCACCTATAAAGCTGTTGGTTACCTGGTTATCTATTACATTGACACCCTCCATAGAATTGTGTATTATAGAGAAATTGCAAAGTTATAGGATGAGTGACATTGGGACAGCATTCAGACTGTATTTAGGGGTGAGGAATACCTCAGCACTCTGTATATTATACACTCAGTGCCACAAACTATTCCTCCCCTGGAAGGTGAAACTTTCTCTGTGTGATAGTAATGTTGATATAAGTGATTACAATATTAGAGCCAAAGGATAATTTATTGCAAAAAAAATGAACACTTGAAGGGAGACTCTAGTACCCTGTTGTACCACCTGTAGCTTGGATACAAGATGTGATACTGGCAGGCATGGAGGCTCTAGTACCCTGTTGTACCACCTCTAGCTTGGATACAAGATTTGATACGGACTGGCATGGAGGCTCTAGTACCCTGTTGTACCACCTCTAGCTTGGATACAAGATTTGATACGGACTGGCATGGAGGCTCTAGTACCCTGTTGTACTGCCTCTAGCTTGGATACACGATGTGATACGGATGGGTATGGAGGCTCTAGTACCCTGTTGTACCGCCTCTAGCTTGGATGCAAGATGTGATACAGGCGAGCATGGAGGCTCTAGTACCCTGTTGTACCACCTCTAACTTGGATACAAGATGTGATACGGGCGGGTATGGAGGCTCTAGTATCCTGATGTACCGCCTGTAGCTTGGACACAAGATGTGATACGGACTGGCATGGAGGCTCTAGTATCCTGTTGTATCACCTCTAGCTTGGATACAAGATGTGATACGGACTGGCATGGAGGCTCTAGTACCCTGTTGTACCGCCTGTAGCTTGGATGCAAGATGTGATAAGGGCGGGCATAAAGGCTCTAGTACCGTTGTACCGCCTCTAGCTTGGATACAAGATGTGATATGGGGGGCATGGAGGCTCTAGTACCATGTTGTACCGCCTCTAACTTGGATACAAGATGTACTACGGGTGGGCATGGAGGCTCTAGTACCCTGTTGTACCTCCTCTAACTTGAATATTAGATGTGATACAGGCGGGCATGGAGGCTTTAGTACCCTGTTGTACATCCTCTAACTTGGATACAAGATGTGATACAGGCGGGCATGGAGGAAATCAGCTTCCAAATGAAATCTGCAGCAGATCAGTCCACATTTGCTGTAACTGAGCCTCTAGATCATACAAACTCGTAGGCTGGTAAAGTTGGCATCTCAGATGGTCCCATTCATGTTCTATTAGTGATATATCTGGCGACTGGGCAGCCACGGCAGTGCGACAGTGTTGTGGGGACATTCCTGTGACCCCCTTGTTGTGTGCGGACGAGCATTATCCTGCTGGAAGCCGCCATGAGAGGAACACTTGTGGCTGCAGGATGTCCTGAACATATAGCTGTGCTGTCATTGTCCCTCGTAGCACTACTAGGGGGACCGACTGTTGTATGCGGTGGCCTCCGCAGACAATCACACCAGCAGGGGGCAGTGTGCTGCTCCACAGCAAAGGCAGAATTGAGATGCTCACCCCTGGGTCTCCAGAGATGAAAACGTCCGTCGTCAATGCCCACAGTAAACCTGGATTCATCACTGAAGACAACCTGGTTCCACTCCGCAGCAGTCCCGTTTCATCATTCACGACACCACAGCAAACGGAGGTGATGATTGGTGGGTGTCAAAGGCAATATACGTAATGGGCACCGTGAGACGAAATGTCCTTTAGCCAAGCACCTGGAAAGGGTTCCGACAGACACCCATCCATAGACTGGGGCTTGAAATGATGGCGCCACCTGTCTATGGATGGCGGAAAATTAAATAGTTGGAGCTGCTTGTGCTTCTTAGACCATCAGATGATACTCTACACCGGTAGTCTGTCAGGGGCGTGCTGAGCCCGGTCATCATGTGTGCCTTCACATATCCTCTGGTGCCAATATTTCCTATCAGTCTGGTTATAATGGCCAAGGTTGTGGGCAACCATGCCACAACTATAATCACTTGCATATCTGCCTGAGATGTAGCTGCATGTTGAGTTTTGCAACAAAACGAGAACTTCTTCTAGGTGCTTGATTTTTTTTTTTTGACAAAGAGTGTATAACAGCTTATTGCATTTGTCAATATACATCTCAGCATCGGAGGAATCATGTGAAGCTCCTGGACCCCAGTGACAAATGTGCAATAGGGCCCCCACCTACCATGTACTATTTCTAAGAATGATGTTACTTTATGTCACTGAAGGCTATATAGCCCTATTAGAAACCAGAAGCCAGCTGTAACGTAACCCCTGCATCCTTAAAGTCCTCTACTTTTCTTGTCATTGTAACTTTGTTTTCCAGCTTTCTCCAGCGCTCAGCTCATCACTCTTCATTGTGTTTTTAGATGTCTCTTCTGGCAGATGCAATCACAGTCATTTTAATTACATTTGATTGCCTCATATATTTCCTTTATTTTCACCTCGCAGATTTTTTTATTAAATCCTTTTTATTTCCAGCGAATAGTTTGATCCCTCTTAGATTGCTGTGATGAACAAATTGTTTAGTGGAGGCTCATTATTTCTTATTAAACTTTAATCTCCTCTGCTAGTGACTTCTGCCTTGAGAAGAAATAGATGTGAGGATGTTGAATGGTCCTGTATTCCGCAGCGTCGCCCTCCTGAGATTGCCTGCAGTGCTGAAACCCAATATTGTTTCCATTCCTGTCACCGGCTTTATGGCCTGAGTGGACTTTATTTGGTATCGCTTGTCCAGCACAGAGATCAGGATTCAGATGCTAATTACCCTGCCGTCCTCCCCAATTACACGGAGTGCGGCTGCTTTTGTCATTAGTCTACTTTTGGCTGTATCGTTATGCGCTTTAGCGTTCATATTACACTTTAAGGGCTTAGTCACATGAGCGTATATCGGCCAGCGTTTTCACGTTCGGCCGATATACACTACCATCTGATGCATTGGATTCCATTGCATCAGATCACACAGGCATATACCCGCGGCGTAAAAGCTGGGCAGGAAGGATAGTCCTGGAACTATCTTCCTAGCCTGACTACGGCTGCTACCATAGACTCCTATGGGAGCCAATGACAGTGGCCAGAGAAGGGAGGGAGTTTAGCAGCATGACTGCTAAACTCCCTTCCCCTTCTATTCTCCTCTCCGCCCCTTGCCGCTGTTTGCAATTGGATGGGGCGGGGCAGGGGTGGAGCTAAGCTGACCCCTCCCATTGCAAACAGATGGAGGGGGAGAGAGAGGAGGTCAGCCGGCGAGGGGAAGAGAAGAGGGGGACAGCTATCTTCCCCCGCCAGAGGGCATATATGCCGAGCCAATGCATCATTACATGGTAGCGTATATCGGCCAGCCATGAAAACGCCAGCCGATATACGCTTGTGTGAATAAGCCTAAGCAACATATTATTCCAAAAAAAGATTGAAATTTTTGGTGTTTTTAATGTAACTATTCATATAACAATCTTGAGACAGCTTATACACTTGAGCACTCACAATAAGCTAACACTTCCTGTTTTCGCCAGTTTACTTGTCAGTTTTGCTGTATAGACTAGGAGAGAATCAGCAGAGTCATATCATTAATAATGATCAATAATAACAATCACCTTTTTTATTAGTGTATACATGTTACAAAGCATTTATTGAGTCCCAATGCTGTCCATATTATTATCATTAGGGAGTTGGGGATTTAAAGGGCTTTTCTAAGACTAGTACAGCTCATTAATATCAGATTGGTGGGTGTGTGAATGCCAGCATCCCTGTTGATCAGCTGTTTGGAGGGCTCATGGTGCTACGACGAGCATCCATGTTATTATCATTAAGGGGTTGGGGATTTAAGGGGGTTTTCCAAGACTTATATATTGGGACAGGTTATTAATATCAGATTGGACGGAATGTGAATGGCAGCACCCCTGTTAATCAGCTTCTTAAAGCGCCCATGGCGCTAAGGCAAGGGCTGCATACTCTTCATAGTATACAAGGCACAGTGCCATTCATTTCATTGTGGTAGTGCTTGGTATTGCAGTTCAATTCCATTTACCTGAATAGTATACAGAGCTACGGATTTTTGAAATAGGCTTTTGCTCTACACCATGTGTGATCACCTTTTGTATGTTTTCCAATGTTTTTAATGCATCTTTAACATCTTTTTTAACTTTGGCTATGTTTATGTGGTATTCACCCTCAGCTCTTTGAAGAAGAGGTGACAGGCCTCAAAACATCTTAGCTGCTAGATAGAGGATTAAATGTTTGAAGCTATGAAGTTTTGATTAGGACCAGTAGAGTTACACAAGATCTCTTGGCTTTACTCTGCACATGTTCACATGATTTCTCTGTCCATACTAAGTAGGATGACAGTAACCTTTACGCTGCAGCAACTTAAACACCTCTTTACGTATCATAATTAGCAAAATGTAAAGTGACTGAACCAAACAAAATCTAAATACAATCAATATTTAGTATGAGCAACATTTTGTGTTCAAAACAGCATCAATTATCAATTCTTCTAGGTACACTTGCACACAGTTTTTGAAGGAACTCAGCAAGGAGGTTTTTCCAAACATCTTGGAGAACTAAGCACAGATCTCCTGTGGATGCAGCTTGCTCAAATTTTTCTGTCTCTTTCTGTGATCCCAGACAGATGATGTTGAGATCAGAGGTCTGTGGGACCATATCATCACTTCCAGGACTCCTTGTTCTTCTTTAGACTGAAGATAATTGCAATGACATTGGAGTTGTTGTCCTGCTGCTGAAAAAAATTAAAGTTGATCAGATGCGTTCTATTTAAAATTTAAAAAAATTCTTACTTTGTAGCATTTTTTCCACACCTGCCTAAGTCCCAATGTCCATGGCACTCATGGATTCGGAGTGCGGAGTCCGCACAGAATCCGCCCAAGCCCGCCGCCATGGGACATTTTCTTACCTCTCCGGATCCATAGCAGGTCTCCTCCGTCGTAGCCGGATCTTCTTTCTTCTACACGCCGGATGCGTACGGTGTGCCCGACTCATGCGCAGTGCTTTTTTTAAAAATCTCCTGCTTACCTGCAGGATCCACTGCAGATCTGCAGTGTCAGCTGCGGGTGTGCCGCGGATCAGATGGCTTCCATTGACTTCAATGGAAGCCGTCAGTGCGGGAGTTGCAGAAAAATGGAGCATGCTGCGATTTTTTCCTGCGCGTGCAATCCACACGTCGGGAAAAAATGTCATCTGCATGCTTTTAATTATTTTGCTAATGCATCCCTATGGGCGGCTTGATTTGCGGATCTCCTGTGCGTGTTCCGCAAATCAAATACGCCCGTGGACATTGGGCCTAAGACTTTAGCATAGAATTGTACACTCTGCAAAAGCTTCCCTGCCACTCCCCGGTGTCTGGTGGGAATCGGTGCTCCATCGACTTCAGGAGACTGCAATAGTCTATTGACACTTTTCTGCTCAATATGGCCACGAGGTCCTAAAGTAGCGAGATTCTCCCCTAGATATATTGCTTCTAGGGATATGTTATCAGATTCTGGTGTTTTTACCTTGTAGAGCGGAGTAAATTAAAATGAAATTTTTGCTAGACCAATTTTCTTAATAATCCTATGCATTTCTGGCTGTTCGAAGGCCAGTGAAGCGTGCAGAGCTCCGTACTCTGACCTGAAATCATCAGCTTTAGTTACAGTTAACCTTGAACTTATACAGAGTTGTTGAAGAAAGCACATTTTACATTTTAGTTAGTCCTTTAAAGAAGATATATATCAGGATTTTCGCTTTTTGTAAGCAAATTGTTATATTGGGACTAGTGCCATCTTAATGCATGGGCCTGATGGGCACTTGCCCGGGGGCCCCACAAGCATAGGGGCCCCATACTAATCTACATGTAATAACATTTCAATGCACCTTGTATCATATATGATAATGTTGTGCGGCGGGATATGAACTTGGCTTCAATCTGTCTATGCCAAGTGTCAAAACTTTAATTTTGTTACTTTCTGTTGCACTTTCAAATTACCCATAATTCCTTTCATAAATTACTCTTAATGTCTATAATAAAAAGAGATATTTCCCACCGAATGGATGTGTGGATCATCCGTAGTACAGCGTCTCGTTACTTTTTAGTGTAAAGTAGCCCGGCACTGTAAGATGTCTACAGTGCAAGAGGAGAAAGGACCCTAGAGACTTCTGGTTCTCCAGCCTAGGTCGCCGATTAATAACGCGCTTGCCCTGTTTATTCCTGTGAGTAGTTGTCGTAGTGGCCCCAGTACACTGTTTTTCCCCAGGGGCCCATAATGCTGTTAAGACGGCAATGGTTAGGCAGAGCCGAAACATGGTGCTCTGGGCCAGGAGGTTATTGGAAGTATCCACAGAAATCACCGGTTTTGGAGCGGAGCAGGCCTTGGCAAGCGGTACAGGCATCAGGTTGACAGTCACCGGAAATCTTTGAGCGAATGCTCGCACTCATTGCCTTCCTTGGCCCCGGCCCTGTTGTTTGGCATCCAACAAGAACACTTCCTTCTCCCATTAAAAGGAACAGTACCGGACAGGGATTTGGGCAGTCTCGAACAGTTCAGGCTCTGCAGCTGATACTTCAGAGAAGTATTCAGGACATGGACTATAGAGCATAAAAGCAGCATACATCTCAAAAAAGCTGCAGCCTTGGCAATTGAGTCCGCATAGTGGGCAGAACTCTCAAAGCTTGGCACCAGCAGCTTCTGCGGCGCTTTTCAGACAAGGAGGACGTTGCAGTCTTGGCATCAAAACCCACCAAGTACAATATCTATATGGAATTTGTATATTCTACCTGTGGTTATGTAGGTTTCCTCCGGCTCCTCCAGTTTCCTCCCACACTCCGAAAACATGCAGGTAGGTGAATATAGATTGTATAAAATGCACGCACTATATAAATTAAGTTGATTATTAAAATTACATAGTTAGGCCCAATGTCCATGGGCGGGTTTGATTTGGGGCACCCGCGTGGAAGATCTGCAATTCCAGCGACCCATAGGGAAACATGGGTGTCCGCAAATGAAATAAAGCATGCGGATTAGATTTGGTGCGGAAGAAAATCAAAGCATGCTTCATTTCCCTGTGGATCCCGCACGGACGGCTTCCATTGAAGTGAATGGAAGCTGTCCAATCCGTGACCCATCCGCAATTTAATTGCAGACGGGCCGCGGATTCCGCAGGAAAGCAGGAGTTTTAAAATAAAAAAAAACTCCACTGCGCATGTGCTGTGGTGCAGTGGTTGGCGCTTCTGCACCCTTTCACAGTGAAGAAAAGCAAGACTTGGATGGGTAAATTGAAGACCCGTAGTGTCCTCGGCCGCAGGCAGGGTCGGATTCTGCTGCGGGGCTTTTACATTAACTTTAAAAAGCAGACTACTAGACTTTGCCTTAAGGCTACTTCACATGAGCGTATGTGTATGTGCGCATGTCTCAGCACTGCTTTTTTGCCGAAGGAACAATTCTTTTTTGCACCCATGTCGTACTGCTTGAAATGGCTAAATGGTTCCAAATGTATTCTTTTTCCAGCGGAATTATGCAACGTATCGCGCATCCCCTCGTGTATTGCGCTCGCATTCTCCATTGACTTCCATGGGGACCCTTGGTGCCAAATGCGCAGAAAAGTAGAGCATGCTGTGTTTTATTGCATGACTAAAATGTGATTGTTCTCAGCAAGAGAAACCACGTAATCTTGTAGATATGATACCTTATAATGGCTAAGAAAAATAAATGATGTAATAATAACGAGCTTCCGAACCAACGCAGGGTTCTTCTTCAGGCTTATGGATTGGATCTAAAGAGGCGTGGATATGTATACACAATTATAACATACATACTTATGACAAGGCACAGATATGGATGTGATTGGTTCACACTTAAAAGGAATTCTGCAACAGCCAACAAACTTTTTTTGTCTAGGCACTAATAGCGGAGTGAAAGTTTTATGGTCCCTAAATTACTGTTGGGGGGGGGGAAAGGTCAGCAGGCTAGAAATGCTACAAGAGGTACACAAACATTTTTATCGAAACACTGATAAGGGAGTGAAAGTTTATGGTCCCTGAATTACTGTTGATGGGGGTCTTATCTGTATAATGTCTCACACTTCCCATTCACGCATAAATCCTGGGGAATAGTTTAACCCAGTATTCAGCGTGTCAAAGGTTGTTATCAATTTATATTCCCAAATTCTTCTGTGGGAATATAAATTGATAACAACCTTTGACACGCTGAATACTGGGTTAAACTATTCCCCAGGATTTATGCGTGAATGGGAAGTGTGAGACATTATACAGATAATACCCCCATCAACAGTAATTCAGGGACCATAAACTTTCACTCCCTTATCAGTGTTTAGCTAAAAATGTCAGTGTACCTCTTGTAGCATTTCTAGCCTGCTGACCTTTCCCCCCCCAACAGTAATTTAGGGACCATAAAACTTTCACTCCGCTATTAGTGCCTAGACAAAAAAAAGTTTGTTGGCTGTTGCAGAATTTCTTTTAAGTGCGAACCAATCACATCCATATCTGTGCCTTGTCATAAGTATGTATGTTATAAGTGTGTATAAATATCCATGCCTCTTCAGATCCAATCCATAAGCCTGAAGAAGAACCCTGCGTTGGTTCGGAAGCTCGCTATTATTACATCATGTATTTTTGTTAGCCATTAAAAGGTATCATATCTACAAGATTACTTGGTTTCTCTTGCAGGGAACAATCACATTTTGCTCTACTGGCTAACACGGTACCAGATCTTTGTTTTCATTATTGCATGACTGAAATGCATAAGCAAAATATGGAAATGTGAACAAATCCATTGAAATCAATGGGTTCTACTCTCCACGTATTACACACACAAATACGCCCATGTGAAGGAGCCTTTCAGCAGGGCATTTATATAGTCATGGCAAGCCTGAGAGTCTTTCTTAGCCCTCTCCCTCTGTAAGGCTAAATGCACATGGGCGGAAATTCCACAACGGGATTTCCCACAGAATTTCCGCCCGTGCCCACTGCTATAGGATTTCATAAGACAATGCAATCCTATGCAGACAGCCATGAATTGACTGCGTGAAAACTCACGTGGTAAACAAATCGCGGCATGTCCTATTTCTGTGCGAGCCTCGCAGAGGCCCGCACAGAAACAACACTAGTGACGCGACGGCTCTGCACTGCGCATGTGCCAGCTGGGCTGCAGGCGGCACATAGTAGAGCGGAGTGAGACGCCGGGAGCAGGTGAGCCGCGAGTGACGGCAGGGGCATGGCTAGAATTCCCTCAGCGGGATCCGACCTGGACGTCTGCAAAAGGCCTAAAACTCAAGTAACTTTATCACCACTGACTGTCATTGAAGGAGTTAAATGGACAGAATTGACAGAATTTCTGATCCCAGCCATAATAGGGCGATGTTGGCTGTACATTATAGCTGACGCCCACTAGTGATGGAGCAGGTGTAATTTCATTTATTTTTGTCACAAGTTGAATTACAATATCATCACTCTGTTAGAAAATCATGAGACCGAATCTTCTGCTTTGTCACAATCTTATATCAAAATGGTAAATTCTTGAGTTGGGTGTAACCGAGGATTCCAAATCTGCAGTCTAAACAAACAGGAAATAAGTGATGAGTATACAGAGAGTATCTGACGAGGGAATACAATATTTGTGTATCAGCAGACTTATCACTTAGCATCTACAGAGAGGCAGCATACATTATTCCGGCCAGCCTATATGTCCATATAATAAGCAAATTGGGGGCCAGCCAATATCAACTCTGAACCTTCTTAAAGGGATATTCTGAGAAATTATCTATGACGCTCTCACTGAAATTAATGGGCGTGCCGGAATGAATGGAGTGGTGGCCAAGCATGCACTCTCCTACTGCATTCAGTTTGGCAGTCTCTTAGTGCCACCGGACCCCAATTCTGGAAACTGGACCCCATCAATCAGATAGTTATCCCCCATCCTGCGACTAGTGGATAACTTTACTTTACCGGAATAGCCCTGTAAGCAGGGGTGTAACTATAGAGGATGCAGGGGATGCGGTTGCACCCGGGCCCAGGAGCCTTGGGGGGCCCATAAGGCCTCTCTTCTCCATATAGGGAGCCCAGTACTATGAATAAAGCATTATAGTTGGGGGCCCCGTTACAGGTTTGCATTGGGGCCCAGGAGCTTCAAGTTACGCCTCTGCTGTAAGGGTAAGCACACAAATACCACTGTGACATGGCAAGGTTTTCAAAATGATAATGGCTTCATGGTTCTGCAGGTAAAACTGCTGTTAAAAATCTGTTTGTGAACAAAGCCATTTTGCGATAAAACTGCATGTTGGCGCAGCTTTTGTCTAGGTTGTAGCCATTACGCCCATTGTCGGGCCAGTTGCAGTGAATTTTTCATTTTTAGTGCTTCGTAAATAGATCTAATACTTAACGTGGTTATCGCCCACTGGGCTACACCGGGTCAGAGCGAAAGTTGGGGTCCCATTGATTTCAATGAGAGTTGTGTCTGCAATTATGAGCGCCGGCCACTACGCAGGGGTCTGAGCAGCGCTTTCGCTCCAACCCCGGTATATTCTGGTGGGCGATGCCTGATCCAACAATAAGAGCCAGAAATGATCCAACTTTTTACGCATTTTATGACAAGGTCTGGGTGCAGTCACATTGTTAAATCTGTATAGAAACTGCACAGAATCTCTTTTTTTTTTTCATCAAAAAGATGGAAACCAAGCAGAACAGAGGGGAACTGAAGCAAAACGAAAAGAAAAAAGACACAATTAAATCAGTGGCGGTTTTACAGGCTGCTTTTTCCCATTTTTATGCTCTTAGGATGAACAGAAAAATGCAAAGCTGAACGCTGATGCGAACACAGTGAGTTCAGGAGAGTCCTACATAACATATTTCATGTAACTGCAGCCGTCTTCTTGTTTTCAGGCACTTTTGCATTGTCCCCTTTCTATGAAGCTCTCCTGCAGAATCATGTCCGGCATTCCCCTGCTGGGAGAGGTTCAGGGCGGTACGGCCTGCTATGAGATTACTACATCCTGCTGGAGCAATGCCTGGGATTGCAAATCCACTGTATGGAGGAAGGTCACTGGGTCAGGCTATGGAAGAGCTGACGGCACAATCACAATTCCCAACTTTTTTCAAACAGGATGGTAAATAACATGTACTGAGAACATAAAACCAGTGTTGGACGTCTGCTGCTACTGACAGTGATGATACTATTGACAATTGATGATAATTCAGTGTACAATTTTGTGTTCCTACTGCTATAACACAACTATATAAGGGCCATTTAATACTAAACAATCATCATTCAGATTATCCTTGGACCATGTTAGACTGAAAGATAAATGTTCTGTGCAAACATTGACAGCGACTGATCTCTCTTAATACAATGCGGGTGCTAGCTTTTTCTTACAGCCGACACCCGGCGGCAACAGCTCCAATAAGCCGCGCGGCTCATTGGAGCTGTTAACCCTTTAAATGCCGCTGTCAATGCTGATAATGGCATTTAAATCCCCTGGCCAATGTTAAGGGGTCCTATACGGCCCCCCGCGATGAGATCGCATGGAGCTGTGCGGGTGTCATGGCAGCCGGGGCCTTCTGAAAGGCCCCAGGGCTGTCATGGCAGAATGCCTATCAAGCCATGCAGGAGCAATCAAAGCATCGTAAGTTGTTGTTCCCTCTGGGGACTAAAAAGAAAAGTTAAAAAAAGAACATTAAAGTTTTACTAATTATTTTTTTTAAAAGTAAAAGTTATAAAAGTTAAAAAAAAAACTTTTGGTATATTTATAATAAAAGAATCTAAATAAACAAAACAAAAATACATATTTGGTATCGCTGCATCCGTAAAGGTCCAATATATCAAAGTAATGCATTATTTACCCCACATGATGAACGTCGTCAGAAAAAAAAAATAAAGAACGCCAGAAAGGAACTTTTTTGGTCACCCTGACTCCGAGAAAAAATTCAGCAAAGACTGATCAAAAAGCTGTACGTATTCCAAAATGGTACCAACGCAAACTACAGTACATCCCACAAAAAATGAGCCCCATTTCTCTCTATTTAGACTTTTTTTTTTAAGTATTTCAGTACATTATATATAAATAGTACCATTGAAAAATACAACTCACCCTGCAAAAAACAAGCCCTCATACAGCTACATTGATGGATAAAAGAGGGGAGGAAAAATGAAAAAAAGCTTGGTCACTAAGGGGTTAAGTGTCCCGTCTAAAAAGGACCCCAAATCATCACTGAGATAACTGAAAGATGCCATAAAGACAAACAGAAAGAAGAAAAGCCAGGAGATTTAGGGCGCTGTCTCAAGATGTCTTGTATATAAATTTGCATACCCAGTCACGGATCTTGTATGCATCGCACATCCCCTTATTTATTTGTAGCTGGACCCATCAAATTCAAATATGTTGGAATTAAAAATAAATTGAATGCCGATGAGTAAAAAAATAATTTTGAGTTATTGGCATTTGGAGAGCTTGGCTTAAGAAATAATTTAATGCGGTTACTCCCTTGTCATGCGGAATATGGGTATAAAGTGCTGTTATTAAGAATTAAGGTTGTGGAGTTCACAAATAACTTGTGCAGAATCTTTCAAATAGCGTGGAAGAGTAACTACCAATTTTTGTTAATAGAGATTAATAAAATGAGATAAATGGATGGTTATACCAGAAATTATGGGTTGACCAGGGGCATTTTTTGTGCAGTTATGGATTTTAGGCAAATGGTACAGAAAAGACACAGTGGGCTCATTCAAGGAATTGTTTTTCTTTTTCCATAGAAGGCCTCTGTGAAATGTGTTATTTATAAACTGTTCATAGATTTTTTTAATGGATTACTAGAGGATTGTTTGTTAATCTATGTATATAAAAATGAAAATGTGTTTGTTCTTCATAGGCTCCTACATGCCTTGATGGATCTCACAACCCAACTTGGTACATATATTGTACACGTCATGATCCAACTTAAAATAATGGGGGGTGAAGGGAGTTCAATTGTTTGTTGCTCATAGCAACCAAACACAGCACAGATTTCATTTTACTAGAGCAGCTGAAGGAATGGTGATTGGTCGCTATGTGCAACAGATTTTACACATTTTCCGTAATGCTGCCTATTGCATAATCTATTGTAAAATTAAGATGCTTCGTAATTCAACATGGTGATTAATTTAGATATGTTATGGATCCAGGATGCCACCAGAAAAATAGAAACCCATCGGACAAGTCCAGCCAAAAGCAAAGAAAGCAAAATTACTACAAGTGAGTGAGACAAGTGAACAATGTAACCAGCAATTTAAGAATGAGCAGCAAAGAGCCAGGGCATCAAGGGCTGCAGAGATCCCAGAACAGCATGAGGCCTGACTTTAAGTATTGTGGGAAAGAGCCAGGACATCAAGGGCTACAGAGATCTCAGAACAGCATAGGCCTGAATTCAAAAAGAGAAAGACACAGCCAGTGCACCAAGGGCGGCAAGGCATTCCAATTTGTTGCTGGAAGATTTGCAATATGATCCTCACGCGGACTACGATCAACATGCAAATGTTATAATATGTAGCTACTGTCTCACGAAGAAATTTAAGTCACCTGGAATATGCTGTAAGAGTGGAAACCCAGGCAATGCCGGGTCTATAAACTAGTCTTTTATTAAAAAATTCTTTATCCGATAGCATTCTATATGCTTCAGTTATGTAATCATGCCTATTTTAAAGAACACTATCCTCACCCTTATGCGCTGGCCGAATCATCAAGTTATTATTCTTCACACCGTTTCCTTGCCAAACCCTTTTTGAACTCGTTTGTGTCAATATCTTGCTTATGATCTGATGAAGGCGCTATTCCAGCGCAGAAACACGTAATCAATAATGCATCTGTATATTATCTTACTGTATCCACGACTCATCTCGGCAGCGCCCTAAATCTCCTGGATTTACTACTCCATAATCCTGCACAGAGTCTTGGACACCTTCCGCTCCCAGGAGAGGCAGCAGCAGAGATACGAGTACATCCATTGTCAGAATTTTGCCTGCTTTAGCAGAACTCACTATGTTTGCAGCAGATGTACTCTTTCAATGATGTCTACACTATGGAGCACTCTCTTCTTATTTTTTGTGGTCTATAAAGACATAAGAGCATTCCAAACAACTCTAGGGTGAAGGTTCTGAAAGTGCTAGTCAAAGGATGGACAGCAAAATATTACTGAATATGCCTCACACTCAGGGTTGCCAACCATCCAAAATTTCCTGGACAGTCCGTAAAAATAGCGAATTTTTTTCAAGTGTCCGTGGAAAACAAAAATGCGTCTTTGATTTTTTTTTTTTAGGCTACTGGTACTTGAGTAGGTTATTATGACTATAATTATCATCCTCTTACAGCTCAGAACGAATGCGGGTAATGATTTCATATCAGTATCTGTCCTATATACATATATTACTTATAATCTTTATCATTCACTCTATTTTTGCAGTGTCCATAAAAATGTTGTCTGTCTGTGATTTTTGGATGAGTTATTCAGAAAAGCGGTGAAATATTCAGGGTGGCAACCCAGCTCACACTGTAGTTAAGTAACAATGGAGAGACAACTACAACCATAGATCTTCCAAGTGCGAAGGCTAACAATAGAAGAGACTGGAGAATACCCAAATGCTTCACCAGATTTAGCAGAGATGTAGGAAAAGAAAAAACTAGGGTTATGGCGCGACTTTCTGAAATAAGCACGGAGTCAGAAATTGAATCTTAATTCTCTCCTTCCTCCACCTCTTCACCCCTCCTCTCTAGAGACTTCTATGTGCAACTTTGTTTTAGAAGTACTGTCTAACTCTGCTTTTTTCTGTATTGTGCATTTGGAGGTAGGGCAAGTGTAATGGCGCAGAACACCTATTCCTGGCCCCTCTATAAATGTCATACATGTCATGTCTTTTGTGTGGATGCACTGTGCGAAATGTCTAGTCTCCTGTTATGTGTATTGTACAGCTGCAGCAAGTGGAGGTTAATGTCTGCATGAGACTGGGAGATGTCTGCAAATGTATCAATTTATGTACTGTCACATGGTATGCTAGAGACTATAAGTATGAGAGTATGAGAGCAGGAAAAGGTCTTCTGTTCTTCTGGATTCCTAAGAGAGAGTGCCGGCCACATGGTGGTACCTTCAACCCTCATGTGGTGAAGAATGGAAGAAAAAGAAAGGTTTCCTGAAGTTCCTGATGCTAGGAGCCAATAAAGAGAAGGAGAAAGAGAGAGAGAGAGAGAGAGAGAGAGAAGAGTGAGAGAAGTAGAGAAAAGTCAGGAACACCATGCAGAAGTGCTTCTAAAAGTGAATGTTTGTGGAGAGTTTGCCCCTTCCCCTTCCGAGAGCGGCACCATACAGATAATGAGGACTGTAGGACTGGCATCATCGTGAGTTCCTCCCTGACCTCCTTTCTTCTGTTTTACCTGCACCAGTGTGTTCTTGAATTGTAAAGTGTTAAAATTTTACAGCCAAGTTTTGCCAGGCCCTGACCGTACCCAGGGACTGAGGTACTAAAGCACAAAAACGTGTGTGAATTCTCTTTATTATCGCGGGGGGTAATTCTGGTAAGTAAAGGAACCGAAGCGTCATGTGACAAGTTACAGTTCTTCGGCATGTATATTGGCCATCTCTCTCCTAGGGGTGTCCAGAAGAGGCCCAGCGATGCTCTGGCCAAGGCTGCATGTGTCCTTCTGGGGAGGGGTCTGGTAAGTGCCACCATGATAAATGGCAGCTTTACCCTCCCTGCTCCTCAGTGTATGCCCCGTATCCTGAGTTACCCTATGAGACGCTGCAGCACCCTTCTTTCTAGCATCATGAACAGTATCAAATCCTCTTTGCCACATCAATTTGCCTGCGCTACCACAGAGGTACTTAAAAAAAGGAGAATAGAAGAAATTGTGGCGAAGTTTAGCACAATGGAAGTCTCTGAGGCAAGTTTTCCCGCAATGCTGTGGTGAGAGACTGTTTGCCCGATCTTCTGAGACGCTTTGTCATAGAATATGATGATCAGAACTTTTCATTTCTTTTTGCGGGAGGCCACCGTATCCTGCCAAACCGGCCTCTGCAGCCACCTCAACATTCACCTGTCCCTTCTCTGATTTCAATCCGGGACACTTGATCATCTGAGAAAGACTCCCCGCAGACCTCGCTCTCCACTGAAAGATATGCTGTGTCTGAGGATTTAGACGAGCAAGATGAAGAGGTCAGTCAACTACTTCAGAGCAACTCTTCAGGAAGTTCTGTGGTGGAGGTACCTGTCACTTTCAGAGCGTCAGCCGCCATTGTGGTTACTGACTCCAAAAGTGATGACCCGCAGGAAGTTATGCAGGCCAACCTGGCTTTGCCACGAAACGGTTTCCAGTATTAACACAAAGGCTCTTTACAAGAGACATTTGTTTTCCCCCAGTTAGGCCCCTTAATAATTAAGGACTCAAAAGTTTATATTTTCCCATTGCATAGTTTTTTGCCATGTTCCTTATTTCATATTGAAAAGTTATTATTATGTAATGTTATTATTTAAGAAATGTGCAGGAGGAAGTGATTTAAATATGCTTATTGTTCTGAAGTAAAACTACTTAGTTTCAAAATGCTCCCATTTTAATGAGATTGTATGAATGGTATGTCTGATTTTATGTGTATGACTGGAGGTTTCCCCATGTCGCGTGCCAGTGTCAGTCCACCGTCCTAGTCTATACTAGTAGGCGGGGCATCCCTTTCACCTTCTCTTTAGTCCAGGGCAGGGGGTATTGACTTAAGCTATCACCTGTTCCGGTATCTAGTGCTTTTTTCAGAGAGAGTGATGACCATTCCACTCGTCTCTTTTCTTTCTTGCCAGTCGCCCCTTTCTATTTTGAAGTTTAGCACCAGTGTTGTATTTGCTTTTGGTCAGAGGAAGCGATGTTCATTCCACTTGCCTCATTCTTTTTGTCTTCGGGGAATAGAGTCATGTAATTGCCCCAAAGCTATACTAGTGCATCCTGAATTCTGTTCAGCCTAGTAGAATCTACACATGGTTAGGCCAACCATGTTCATACTCGCGGTCATAAACAAAGACTATACTCAGAAAGTAACATTCATAAGGTAGTCTCAGAATGCCAAAAATGGGAGTACCAGGGAGTAGCAGCTATGTTTACAAGTTTCGCCGTGCACACTCCGTGACTGAGCAAAGGTCCTACATGTGAAATGGGAGTAGCACCCTGAGATATCCCTTATGCGGATGATACACTCTGTTTTAGAGGCACCGGGGTCGGCTTATTTTAAGTAGGAGGAAAATGTAGTGGCCAAGAACACCTATTCCTGGCCCCTCCATAAATGTTATACATGTCATGTCTTTTGTGTGGATGCACTGTGCAAAATGTCTTGTCTCCTGTTATGTGTTTTGCACAGCTGCAGCAAGTGAGAGGTTAATGTCTGCATGAGACTGGGAGATGTTTGCAAATTTATTTATGCAGGGATTTCCATTACAGAATCATGCCTGTTTTTAATGCAGCGCTGCCTGAGGGCATGTAGACTCGCACCTTTAATACTGACCGTTGGCCTTGTCCCTTTTGACATGAATTTCTCCAGATTCTCTGAATCATTTGATGATATTATGTACTGTAGATGGTGGGATATTAAAAAACTTAACACTTTTATGTTGAGGAACTTTTTTCTGAAATTGTTCCACAATGTTTAGATTCAATTTTTGGTGAACCTCTGCCCATCTTTGCTTCTAAGAGACTCTGCTTCTCTAATATGCTCTTTTTATACACAGTCATGTGACTTAGTAGAAAATTGACCCTCCAGTTTTTCATTCATGCCACTTACTTTTCAAGCCTTTTGCTACCCCTGTCCCAACTTATTTGAGATGTGTAGCTGCCATCATTTTCTAAATGTTAATTTTCTAAAATAAAATGTTTCACTTTCACCTTCTGATATGTGTTCTACGGTGAATAAAATTTGGTTATATGAGATTTCCAAATCCTTGTATTCTTTTTTTCTTAACATTTTTTTACATTTTCCAAGTTTTTTGGAATTGGGGTTGTATAGGAAGTAGGAAACCAAACCTCCATTTGCACAATGTAGGAAAAAAACAGAGCTAGACAACACATTCAAAGCAAAATAAATATATGTGGGTATATTTACAGTGGCTATATTGAAAACGTACATGCAGGGTGTATTGGTATACTACAAGCACTCTGGATGTTTGCAGGATAGCCACTGTGTGTGTGAGGTGTGGCTTCCTCCATAATGGAGTGCATTCCCTCCCGTTTGATCAAGAATAGCTGGATCCTGCCTGCCCCAAGTTCCCATATTAAGCCTATTGCCCAGGAGAGATATGCCTATTCAAAGTAAGGTCAAATGTGAAGAGATTGCCTTGTCAGAGCAGAAAGACTCAAAATGTGGTAAAAGAACTTCAAATTCATAAATATAGTAGTTATGCACTTCAATATTCACGTATCTGTTGTTGGTATATTTCTTGCTCGTCGTGTGCTGTTACACCCCGTTTGTATGTTTGCAATAAAGCCACTATGCGCCTGTATATATTTATTTAGTTTTGGAGGCACTAACCCTGTTTTTTTGTGCATAAAACTTAATTATTGACACTTGATACATTTTTCTACCTCTGTGTGAGTCATGGAAAGTTTGGAGTCTCCTGAGTCATAATTGCCGCTTATGTAGGTAGAAAACACAAGATGCGCCCATACTGATTCCAGGGTTGTCGCTGGGAGGATCACTTTCATAATTCAGTTTTATTTTTAGAAATCACCAATCATCCTTCCCACAACTGAGAGAGGAACTTGATATGAAAATATAGTGTGTATTAATACCAAATCACAGTTGATACAGTTGATTGAAAGGTCCGTTTATAAAAGATAGAATTACGGATTCTCTTTCTGTTTTCTTTGGTAATTCGTAGCAATGAATCATAAAAATATTTTGCCCGTCTATTTCCTTAGCTCTAGAAACATTTCCAGTTTGACAATTAGTGGAAATTATACAATGATTCGGCTATCAAGATATGGGAACTACAGCAACACCAATATACAGCAGGGACAACAAGCTCACTGCCAGACATCTATAGTGCGGCTTATCAACCCCAAGGGTTACTTCCGGGAGTCGCCTCTGAGGGTCTCCTGGTATTTACACTTTAACCCTACTAATCAGGATCTAGTTTTCACTGCAGGAGCCCCGAGCCGTTACCCCCTAAATATTCTTGGCATTGTAGCAGCTAACATAAACTGGTCAGAATAACTGTATCTTGGTACCAGAGGATTAGGTAGAGACGTGGCTGTAGAATAAAGCTGAGGTCAGGCCAGGTCGGAATTTCTCTGTAATGATATAGTAGGCCAAAGGGCAGGGCAGGCAGCAGACAGAGATAAAGTGGTTTTAAAAGAAGCTGAGGTCAAGAGAGGAGAGTCAGGAAAGCTGGGTAGGACAATCATAGGTCAAACCAGAAAATATTCGGAATAAGTGCACACCAAACTAGACTAATTGCTCAGGCACCTGCTAGTGGGGAAGGGTGCCTAAAATAACCAGAGGCTTGCCAGATTGGCCGGGGATGGAAAATTTGGGTGCACACTAACCTTTTAATAGGCAGCCCACCAACACACACACACACACCCTATCGCTTGCAGGAAACAGATGACATATGGCGTCTGCTGAAGACAAAAATAGTGACATGACGTTGACACAACCAATGGTAGATGTAGTCAGCTATGACCAGCCACTATAGCTATGAGATAAAAGCATTAAGTAAAGTAACAGATCTCTTGCCTGGACTTTTATCTTCAGAGAGAAGAAAGAGGGAAAAAACGTGTACAGAAGAAGAGATGAGAAAGGAGGCGGAAGAGGAAGGAAATAAAGGAGGGTGATGAGGGAAGAGAAATAACGACTGATGAGGAAGAAACATTATAAAAATATAAACCTTTGCACTTGCGTGAACCATCTCTCAATTTCTGAGTTGCAACAAAAATCCATCCAGACCAACCCTGTTCCCCAACACTTGTTATATTTGTCAATTTCTTCTGTTATCCTTTGTTCCATCACCATTAAATAGTTCCCCTCAGAAATCAACTCCTCAACTAATGGGGCGACTGTTGATTTCCAGTGTCTAGGGATCACCAATTGGGCTGTGGGCAAAAAGTGGCATAGAAGACCTTTTTGATGGTAAATAGCTCAAGAATGATCGCGAGAAGGTCAATCTAAGGAAAACTAGTCACTATTCCTCTAATGATATGATTGCAGATACTGAAGACTGAACAGCATTTGCAATTCCACTAAATATGTAAGGCATTAGATATAGATGGAAACATGTTGTGCAACACTCTGGGAACTCTATATCATCTACATAAGATTTTAGAATTTTTTGTCTTGAGCATGGCATGCCATTGGCATTTTATGAGTGAGCGGAGAATATACAAAAACTCTTAAGATACCTGGAGCTGAAAGTACATGAATACTGATTGTCCAAAGGAACTATTGCCCTCCCAAGATATCCCTATCCTTTGAAAACATAACTTTTATTGTGCTCACTTAAAAAAAGAGTACTAATAGTGAGCTTATAACACTGTATTTACGGGTTGCAGTCAGCATGTCCACAAGACATCACCGGCTGCTGCAGTCATTCGCAGGACTCAGCATTTTCACCCTGAGCTCTGTGCTTGGCTGCAGTAGCCTGTGATGTCCTATACGCAGACTGACTGCAGCCTGCTACCATGTCGTCACTGGTGGGATTGGAACTGAGGGGAGTCGGAAGCAGGGAGTATAGCATATTTTATTGTTGGCGGGCATGGAGAGCATCAAATCAAATTAAAAATTATAACTTGTATAATCCCTTTAATAGTAATAATAGTGCCAACACAGTAATAGATTCCACAAATATGGCCCCCTCGGTAACATTGCCCCCAAATGTGGCCACTTTAGTAACTGTGTCCCCAATTGTTACCTCTTAGAACAGTGTCTTCAAGGAAGTCCGCTTAT
The DNA here is from genome assembly GCF_035609145.1 of Eleutherodactylus coqui. NCBI lineage: Eukaryota > Metazoa > Chordata > Amphibia > Anura > Eleutherodactylidae > Eleutherodactylus > Eleutherodactylus coqui. The sequence goes on along the minus strand of NC_089845.1, from coordinate 114,079,661 downwards.
CATATTGTAGGTCCTCTGGCCAACCAACATTGTTATTAAGCGCTAACTTCATGTCACCAGACTCAGTCACCTAACCCAGAGGCATCGGAGACCGACTCCTATGTCTGCAACATGGTCTGAGCGCTGGAGACGCAGACGAGTAGTCAGGCTCAGATGCTTCCAGGTTAGGTGACTGAGCGTGGTAACATAAAGTTAGCTTTCGATAGCAACGTTGGGTGGGCAGAAGCTCTATGAAGGGGGCACACCGCAGACATATTAATGCAATATACCACTGATTGTCCTTGTCTTGGCAGTCATCGGACAACGGCGTGGTCTGTCATTTACATTCCATCGCAAAAACTTTGATGTTTCTACTACTAGCAGAAAAGCATGGTCATAGCATAAGGATCTTTGTCTGACGTTTGGAAGTGCCATCCAAACATTTGTAGAGTATGACTAACAGAAACACTCTCAGACATGGGTCGGAAATAGACAGAATAAGGGGAAGTGCCAAGTGTGAAAATAGCCAATCATGCATTAAGTCAAACTTAAAATTGAGGAACCAGTCTGGTTTCTAATACTCTGCAATGGTTGACTGAACAGATGAACATCACTGCTGAAAAAAAAGCCACAGGGTTGCAGCACGTTGCTTTATTCTCTTTTTCAGAACTTGTCACGATAGGCATAATGATAACACACTATAAAAGATGCCCATGCTGCTGCTACGGAGGCCGTAAGGAGAGGAAGTCCAGCTCAGGCTGACCCCATCCCATTTACAGTATAAAATGGTGCAATACTGACCTTACTTCTCTGCTACTACATGATAGGCAGTAAGTTCATTGACTCTGATTTGCTGCCAGCCTGAACTTTCTGATCAATGGAAAAAAAAAAATCAAGCTGATGGGGATTCAGAGCTTCAGTCGTAGGTTCAGTTCACACCACATCTGTAGTGCACAGTTGGCATCTATGCAAGGAAAATCAAATATATATACACCATTGTGCCCGTAGACAGAAATGACCAAATGTATGTCAAAAGAGCATGCAAGAGGTTTTGCGAGTATACAGTACTGCGTAAAAGTTTTAGGCATCTGTGGAAAAAATGCTCCAAAGTAAGAATTTTTTTTCAAAAACAGAAGCCATCTGATTGGCTCCAAATTTGTTCTGCAGCGGGACAATGACCACAAACATCCAGCCAATGTCATTGCAACCATTGTAAAGAAGAACAAGGAGTCCTGGAAGTGATGGTATGGCCCCTACAGAGCCCTGATCTCAACATTGAGTGTGTTTGGGACTACATGAAGAGATAGAAGGATTTAAGCAAGCAGACATCCACAGAAGATCTGTGCTTAGTTCTTAAAGATGTTTGGAACAACCTTCTTGACGAATTCCTTCAAAAATTATGCGCAAGTGTACCTAGAAGAAATAGTCTGTACTGGCATCCTGCATGATTTTGTGCCAGCCCTGTGACCCATGGTTCCATGGAAGTTATGCAGCAGTAAAACTGAAGATGGGGCAACTAAATTTACATTAGCCAAAGGGGTCAGAGTCATTCTGGTACTGAGTCCTCTTCTGCTCATCATGGTACAGGTACGGTGCTTCTCTCTGGTCCTGAGGCCCAAGAGAACCTCATTTTTAGGTGGCTGGAACGGATTCCTCCATCAATAGCAACAAAAAGGGGCCTGGTGCCACAGACGTACCGCACCCACAAAAGAGGAATTGATTGACGGGGACATGCGATTCAACAGTAACCACAAATTAAGTAACAAGTTGAGTTCAACTTAACACATGGTCACAGAAACCGAACAAACACCAATGAATAGCATTTATAGGCAATTGTAGAGGTAATTCCCCCTTGCACTTAGGGATAGTCATGTTTGGCCTGCTATTGTCCAGAAAATTGGTCAAAAAAGGCTTTTCCTGTTGTCCTTGTACAGTATAACGCATAATCCTCTACAAAGGCTGAAAGAGATCTCAGGTTAGATTTATGAACCCCTTTGCTGCGTTTTTGTACCACGTGCAACTTTACATGCTACTACATTTTACAAAATTTTCCAACACTTTTGTATACAGGTAATTGACAGCAAATAATTTGGCCATCCTCTCGAATAGACATACACTGTGTTGGAGAACGTAGCACACACCACACTCGTAGATCACAGCCCACCACTGGTACCATCTTCTTACATATCATATGTCAACTATGTCCATACTTAACATATACAGGTTTGCTTAACAAAGTTGACAATGTAGACAACCGCTCCAGGTGCAATAATGTGCAAATAGTGGGTGTCCCTGAGAAAGTGGAGGGTTCTTATCCTTCAACTAATTTTGAAACCTGAAAACGGTTTAAGGCCTTACATGCTGTGGAACGAGCTTAATCGAATACCGATGCGTCCCCCCTCCACCTAGTGCACCATCACGTTCTGTGCAAATCAAGCTTTTGCATTTCAAGGACCATGATATAATACTCAGTAAGGCTCGTAAGATGACGGAAGTGACCGTAGATGGTGCAAAAAAACTAATTTTCCCCGGAATTCTCAGCTGAGGTGCATAAGAGAAGCTTTTCAGGAGGAAGCACAGATTACGAGACCTGCATGTCCCTTACTTAATGTTGTATCCTGCTAAGTTACGTACAGTGGCCAATGGTGCAACACTTTTTTTGAGAATACACAAAAAGCGTCCAGATGGCTGGACCACCATGAACAACAACTACGAGGCAGAGAGATTTAAAGAAGTAATCTTTATTGGGTCTTTCTGTTAACTTTTCCCCCTTTTTAGCCAGGATTGCAATCTTCACACGGGCGTATTTTCACGCGCAATATGCAAAGAATACAACCCATTGATTTAAATGGATTAGTTCACATTTCCCTATTTTGCATGCGTTTAGATCACATAAAAATAAAAGTACAGCATGTTCTACGGTATTTTTTTGCATGTTTGTGCACCCCTTAGAAGTCAATCGGGGGTGCCAAATGCTTGCATTATGCATGAAACACTGTGTAATTGCGCTGGAAAAGGAACACAACTGATAAAGACTAAAATTAGAGATGCGCGAGCATACTCGCTCAGGAAAATTGCTTGATCGAGCATTGTCCTTAGCGAGTATCTCCCCGCTCAGAAGAAAAGGTTCGGCTGCCAGCGCGGGTGACAGGTGAGTTGCGGCAGTGAGCAGGGGGGAGAGAGGGAGAGAGAGATCTCCCCTCCGTTTCTCCCCGCTCTCCCCCGCCCGCCACCGGCAGCCGAATCTTTGCTCCCGAGCAGGCAGGTACTCGCTAAGGGCAATGCTCAATCAAGTAATTGCCCTTAGCAAGTATGCTCGCTCATCTCTAACTAAGACTAATACCCGGCTACATAAAGAACTAGTGCTGTACCCTGTTCATTGTTCTGCAGGTTTTGTAGTTTGTTTTAAGGGTTTTTTCTTTTCTGCTGTCTCGCCATGTATAAATGGAAAGCTTGCTCTGTCATTCTCATACATATGCAGTACAGCGAGCCTTCTCATATCACAAAAGAGGTTACTGGCCCTTCCCCATATGTTGCTGATCATTTCCCTTTTATCAGCTTATGGTTGAGAAAATGACAGTAATTTCCTGGAATCATCCAAGTTTCAAGCAGTTCAACAATACCGACCCTTGATTATGTGGTTGCAAGAAACACACCTGGAAGATATGACTTTGCAAACCATCCACAAGGCTTGGGTAACACATTTACCAGGCTACACACAGGATATTTAAGGGGTGTCAACCCACCACCTTCTGATAGTGTGGTCATAAGATAACTCCAATACAATAATGTGACAGCGGTTGCATGGTTGCCTCACTCCATCTCTGACCATTCGCCCCTGTTGGGAGGACTTAGCTACACTGCCATCGCTAACCTGCATCGTAAACCCTGGAAATCCCTTTTGACAGAATGTGATTAACATTGGCTGTGTTACTGGATCTCTAGCGGAGCTTGCTGTAACAAATCATGTCTCTACTAATAAATGTGTAGAATGCGATGCCATGAAGGCTTATCTTAGAGGTATTCTAATTCAAAGCATTAAGTGTGGGTTCACACGGGGCGGATTTGCCGCGGAAATTCCGTCCGGAATTTCGCCGCGGCAAGTCCGCCTGCGGCTGCTAATCCCGGGCTTAGCCAACCATGTGGACGAGATTTAATGGGCCTTAAGGGAGGCACATCGTTTGTCCCAGAATACTTGATCCACAGCTTTTTTTTCTTGCATGAGATTGGAGCAAAAGATTTACATCTGTGCTAGAGGTGCAAAACTCAAACTGCTTAATTAATACACATGTTGTGGCAGTGACCCCAATTACATAGGTATTGGCAAGAAATCCTTTTCATGATCAATAGTGTGTGGTGTATCTAAGGTCTTTAAAAGGCTTCAAAGGTGACCAAGACCCACATTGGGTTGAAACGCGTCCTTTGCGCTGATTTTTTGGGGCACTAAGCACTAAATAAAGCATGTTCTTTTGTCACAGGAAGCCGACTTCAACTTCAATTCTTTCTTTTTCTTTACAAGGCTACTCTTTTGGTTTGTATCCTAGGGTATGTGACTGATTTGCCAATGGAAGAGTTGGAACAAATAGCGACAGCCTGGCAACTATACGTGGAGAGAAAATCAATAGCACAACACTGACTGGATGAGCACCCCCAAGAACTAGAGAGTTTATTACAAAAAAGTAAATTAACTATTAGTAGACATGAGCGAGCACGCTCGGTAAAGGCAGATACTCGAGCGAACATCGCTCTTCTCAAGTAACTGCATACTCGTCTGAGCAAATGCGGTGGGGTCAGCGGGGGGGGGGGGGGGGTGAGGGATCACTTCCTCCTTCTCCCCCCCGCCGCCATCCCCGCATTTGCTTAGACGACTATGCAGCTACTTGAGAAGAGCGATGCTCGCTCGAGTATCTGCCTTTACCGAGCGTGATGCTCACTCGAGTATCTGCCTTTACCGAGCATGCTCGCTCATCTCTATTAGCCATGGAGAAGGAAATATACATAAAAAGAAAGGCAGAGCATAAATCTGAAAAACTATGGGCAAAACAGTTCAGTCCTCCTGTTTTGGCCCCTTTGCACTCCAATAGAAATGCTCTGATACCTCACCTCCTCACTTAGGGGTGGTCACCATTTCTAGGCTTTGCATGGTGGTGGTTCTTTCTGCTACCACTCGTATATGGGATTTCCTTAACACTGTCACTACAGAGTTCTTTGGCTCTTTAGCTGTGCTTCAGGATAGGTATTGCACTACAAGTTTCGTCTTACGAGTGGGGAGATCTGTATCATTGTACTGGTTATATGTACTGTGATTTCCATTGCAATCTCTTCTGCTAGGAATGTTATACATACTTTGTCAAAAACGGTCGAGCACCTAGGAGTTGTCATTTTACTGCAAAACTCGGCATGCAGTTACATCTCAGGCAGGTACGCAAATGATTAGCGTTGTGGTGATTAGATGAATGGTCTTCCCACCGGAGGCCCTAAAAGTGGTTTACCCTTTGGCCTATAAGAGGCTCGCGGAGGCCCCTTGTGTAGAGCTTGTTGACCAATAAATGCCTATATGACGCAGAGAAGAGATGAATGTCTGATAATTGTTGAAAGCAGAAAGTTTCTTATATTTGTTTATACTCTTGATTTATGAAAAAAGTTTGAAAGTTCAGGCACTCCAAGTTAAATCTATTCCTAAAAGTCACAATTTTGCACAAGAAATACCTACTGGCATAACAATTCTGGTGCAACATGTTTGATGGATCCCTTCTTAAGGCTGTAATACAAAGCTGTGCAGAAATAAAGCTGTTGTCGGTTCTGTTGTCAGGTAAGGGGTTAATTCATACAAGCCTATTTATGGTCCATGTGATCTCCGAGTCATCAACAGACTAGACTCAGAGTTGGAATAATACCTCTACAGCGCCACCTATTGGAAGGCAACATTCCTTCAATTTAAAGTTAGACTCTTTATACAAGCCTTATAACAATAACTGGGAATTAAAAGCAAAGCCAGACCCCATGTACAGACAGCTGTTTCAGGGTATTTGCCTTCATCAGTGTACAGTAGGAGCCTGGCTGCTGAAAATAAATGTAGCATCCTGTCCAAGTGCTGCTCATATTTCATGGATCTGATGCTAAAAGACACTTTTTCTGAAAGGGACATATGAATGTCATACAGAATTGAACACAGATGAAAAATGTCAATTTTTGGGGGACACAACCTGAACACATTTTTAAACACTTGTGTGAATTAGCCTTTTGGCCTAAAGAGGACATTTCAGCTTTCCGGATATAGCTGCTTTAGTAAGTACTTGAATCCCCTTCCCACCCACCAAAAAAAATGCTAGAGCATCTTTAAGAAAAACGTCAAACTCTGGCTTGTGTTATTCCTCTGTCTTTCCTCCTGGAAATGTATGAATAAATTGACAGCTAGGTAGTATCATTCCTTTTATCAATTAGCATGTCTCTGCACACTATGACACCTTGCAATCAGGGCTGATGGTGTCAGATCCTGTAGAGACGGTTACAATTTGTTCCTAAATTTCCAAAAGGAAAAGCAAGAGGAACGCACAATACAGAAAGCTAAGAAAACATTCTCCAGAATTGTTATTTTGTGAGGCATACGAGTATTTAGGAAACTTGAAATGTCAAAAAATCTTGACAGTAATCATTGGCTTCACTATTCACCTACCGCAGTCATGAAGATACATTGGGGCATATATGTTATATTACTTGCCCCAGAATTCTGGCAGCAAAAAGTTGCCAAAATAGCAACTTTTTGAGGGTTTGCATCGAGCCCTGACAGTTTGAAAAAGTGGGACATTAGTTTAACAGGTTTATTATGGTGCTGGGCAAGAAAGGGCTATGGATTCTTTTTTCATAGTACTGGTGTAGGCTTCATACTTAATGTATAGGCGCCTAAGACTTCATGGACACGTCAGAGCCATGTGCACAGATGCTGTATGGAGGCACAAAGAGTCCCTCTGGCTCCGCAGGATGGAGCCGTAGGCACTCCATGTGCTGCAGTATAGGTGCTCCATATGGTGCCTTATTACGGAGATCTTCTCCCCTCCAAGCAATGCCTCTAGGAGGCAAAACTACATACTTTGGCATCTGATCGAGCCGGCCACAATCCTTACTTGCACTTCATAAGTGATCCAATAGAAAAAACCTCCATATGAAATTTGAGGCATACAGAGGTACAGCAGACCTCATGCAGGGGTACAGGCACTGCACAACTGGTACATGGGGCCTCAGATGATACAAGCCATTATTTAGCTTGAGGCTGTAGTGACTCGGGCGATTTTCACATGCAGCTTCTTTCCGACTGTGAGAACTTGCACATAAAAAGTGCCCATTGATTTCAATGGGTTAATACGCATGAGCGATTTTTCTCATGAAACGATCGAAAAACTACAGCAAGTCCTATCTTTAATCGCCCAGTATTTTCTATAGGAGCATTAAAAAATGCGCTAAAAACTCATGCCATGTGATTTGCTTGTGAATGTGATGAATTTTTAAAGCATTTTACTATTGGAACCACATGCGAAAAACGCGAGTAAATCTGATGCATATTGCGCATTTTTAAAGCAAAAACGTCTCAGGCATCAAAATTGCATAGAAAAAAAATCAGATTCTCACTTATTGATATCACAAACGCCCTTGTAAATATGGTCTCATATTATTAGGCTTCCCCACTAATTAGCAGCTCCAGCACGGTATATAAGCAACATGTATAGGGGGGTTAATTGCCTCTTGCAATAAATACATGAAGAATATAACCAGTATTCCCTCTTGTTTCCTTCAGAGCTGCAGCTTTGATGGTCGCTCGCCCACCTCTCATTACATGTGGCCAGCAGTGACATTTGTACTGCTGTAACCAATCTGTGCCCATAGCAGTCATGTGCCATACTACTGGCATCATGGCTGCCATAACTAATGCCAGCAGTACGAGCACATGACCATTATGGCCACCGATTGGCACTTGGCATGTAAACAAAAACCAGAGGGACAACCGAAATTGCAGCACTAGATTGCCAGGGAAAATAGATGCGAGTATCAGTTTTTGTGTTTGCTTTATAAAAATGTCTGACGTTTAGTTTTTTTTCTTTTAAAAAGTCGGATAACCCCTTTAAAGAGACCCTGCCAGTACTTTATCCTGTCCTCACTGATGGCAGTAGTGGCAGACATGCTGATTTCAGTGGTCTGTCATTTTTTGGGGGTAATATGCAGTGGTTTTTAAGAACTTACAGTAGGTTTCTGCAGCGCCCAGCACGAGAGGAGTCCAGTTTATTTAGGAGAACCCAGTAGCCCCGCCAACGCTCCGTGATTGGCAGTTTTTTCAGTATGCAATATAATAGCTAGAAGACTGTCAGAGTGATTGGGGCTGCCAGGTGCTGAAGAATAAAATGGACTTATCTGTTGTTTGGGAGCTGCAGAAACATACTGTAAGTTCTTAGAAACCGCTGCACATTACCCTATAAGTGAGAGGCCGCTGGAATCAGCATGTCTGCCACTACTTTATGCTGCCATCGGTAAGGACATCACAAGAGAATAGATATAATGTTTGAAAAGGGCTAATATGAGCCGAAACGTTGTCGCTTATACAGTATTACGGGAAAATAAGGAACACTTGGAGATGCTGACGTCTGCTCTCTTGTGGATTACTATTTGGAGGTAGGTGGGATCAACCCCGCTGCACTCCAGTGTTGGAAAGAAGTGCGTCCATCACTGCTGTGTCCAACTTTATACTTACAAGCATCAAGCACATGACCAATACCCTTTAAGCTTGTCATACAAACCTCCTTCAAGTTGCAACAAAACTTATAAACTTTCACATGACACATCTTTATTGTTGTGGGAATGTATAGCTACTACAACCTTTTTTTTCTGAAGCCGGCTGTTGGATCCCCAGCATTCAGCTGTCATCACTGCAGGGAAAATCAAAAGGACATCCTTGAAGGTGATAGACACTCTTTGCAGCCATTCTCGCTAGTAGCCGCATATACCTTAACAGGCTCTATGGAGAGGGCGTCCTGAGTTAATAACTCCTTTAAGGAGGAATGCATAATGTCTGGCGCTCACCGTCGCCTTATGGATTAGTACAGCCAACCATTCAGTCACTTGTAAGGCCCGGTCAGTCTTCAACCTGAATGTTTGCCACAAACCCAGCACAGCGGCTGCTCTGCGGAGAGATCAGTCAGTTGTTGGACAGACCTCCAGCTGCACTGGCAGGCGTAGACTCGTGACCCCTTCTTCCTGACCATCTTGGTCTGCAGTTTGCTGTGCTCTGGCATACTGTTCCTGTAAAACAACAAGGGTTAAAGGATTATCTAATCACAGCACACCGATTTTTTTTTGATTTTTTTTTATTTCTTTATTTTCCAAAAAATTATATATTTTTAACATTTTTCCACTGACAGTTGTCTGGTCTGAGAGCTTGTTTTTATACAAGACGAGATTTATACAAAATGTATGTTTCAGTGGTACAATTTAATGTACCATATAATGTAATGAAAAACTTTTCACAATTTCTACGGGAAGTGAAATTGCAAAAAACCGCAATTGCACCTGGTTTTTTTGGAAGGTCTTGTTTTTACAGTGAAAAAAACAGGGGCAGAAATAACATAATAAATTTACCCTGGGAGTCAGTGCGATTACCACATGTATGTACTATTAGAAGTTTCTATTCTGCACGTCATTCACATAATGCCTCGGGAGGGTTTACAGATTGTAAATTATTGGTAGGAGGTTTTAATACTTCTCAATGCTGCCCCCTACTGGGCCATGCAATCTCTGTGAGCTGCCAGGAGGAGAAGGGAAGGGACATCTGTTTTAAGCACATTTATGGTTAAGAAAAGCAGATGCCGTATCAAGGAGATTTATTCGCTTACCTGACAACACCGGCACTAACGAGATGTGTTTAGTATTCTGGATTTGCAGCACAGGGGGGCTCTGTGTTGAAATCCCATCAAGGCAAAATCTGCTGAAAGTTTGCATGTTGTCCCCATGATTGAGTTGGTTTTGTTTGAGTACTGAGGTTATCTACAACACTCTAAAAACCATAAAATGATGGGTCAAATAAGTTTCCTATAAACTTAGGGGGATATTTATGATCCTAGAACTGAAGTAACCAAGTCACAAATTTTGGTGCAAGTCCTGCTTGTGCAAAAAAGGTGCGCCTTTTTAAAATTTATGACACTAAAAAAAAAACAAAAAAAAAAACAGGTAACTTATGACTTATCAGGAGTGACCTGACTGGTCTGGCTTGGGATATTTAAATATAGTCTATGCCACGAACTGGCATAAATTATACCAGAAACCTGATCCTAATTCATAGCTGGCATAAATTTTTTTTAGGCGCACAGCCAGGTGTGGATATGCCTAATGTATTAACCCTTTCCAATCCAATTTGTATCCTGGTTTTCCTAGGGGGGGGGGGGGGGGCTTACTCTTTTTCTGCCATTATACAATGGCGCTATCTGCTGGCTAAAGCCAGTACTGCAAGAGATGACTTGGTGAATAGGCTCCGACAGCAGAGAGGCTGGCAAGATACAGTAAGAGAACCCCGATGGATGTCTTCCATCACCGGAGCTGTACAGCCTTAAATCATAATGTCTTCAGAAGTCAGACAGTGGATTGGAAAGTGTTAAGTGCCATGCACAACTTACTCTAAAAGGGATTTCATGAAGACCAACATATAAAACTGACTCTTCCCCTTAGTGTTTGTGTATGGGAGATGGGGTATTAGATTCCAAGCATCACTGGAGATGGATGTAAATCAGATTGCAAATCACAGGAAATCATTAATAGGGTTGTCCAGAGAGACCCGGAGCCGCCAACGGGAAACGAGTGGCGAGAACACATCTTGGACAACCCCTTTAATTTTAATATTGCACTGCATGAAAAAGTTTTAAACCTGAATAGGAAGAGGAATTTCCATTTAGAGGTGTTCATGGAGGCCATTCTTCCTATGTAGTAAAGCTCTATTTTCTCCCCCAAAGATCTGATGCTCAGGACATGTTATTCTGAACCCCAAAAGTCTTTGTCCTTCGATCATTTTGGTAAGGAGCTGGGATTTCTGCATACCTCAGAGCATAAAAATCTGCGGCTGTAGGCCAGTTTCAGACGAATGGGTATAGACAAGTGCCCCATCCTGGCCGTGGGTCTACTGACCCAAACCCACCGCATCATAGATCCTAATGATATAAGTCTTGGTCAGTAGACCCACGGTCGGGTTGTGACACTCACATCTAAAGTTGGTCTCGATGACACTTTGTAAGTAGTCCGTTAATATAACAAGAGAAAGCTACCAGACCAGAAGGTGAAGCTCAAGCTACAGCAGGAAACAAAAAGTGAACGCTTTTTTTTTTTTTTTAAACTAATGCATATATAGCAGTTCCCGGTTATATCTCTATTACTGGGTTTGCTTGATTCGTGAGTAGAAGCAATCCAATTAAACAAGAAGACAGTCACATTGTTCTTCCTCTCTACAAACCACTGGTCAGACCACACATGGAATATTATGGACAGTTTTGGGCACCGATACTCAAGGACGACAGATCAGAGCTTGAGAGGGTACAAAGGCGGGCAACTAAAGTAATAAACAGAATGGGTGCACTACAATCCCCCTAAAGTTTATCAAAATTGGGATTATTTAGTTTAGAAAAAAAGATGGCTGAGGGGCGAGCTAATAACTATTTAAAATATATTAGGAGTCAATTCAGGGATCTCTCCCATCATCTATTTATACCCAGAACTGTAACTGTAACAAGGGGGCGTCCACAGGAAAGAAGGTTTCTACACAACATAGAAGAGGGTTCTTTACTGTAGGAGCAGTGAGATTATGGAACGCTCTGTCGGAGGACGAGGTGAAGGCAAAAATCGATAAGAGTTCAAGAGGGGCCTGGATGGCATTCTTGAGTGTTACAATATTACATGTTATAGTCACTGATTACTTCAGAAGGGTTGTTGATCCAGGCATTATTCCGACTGCTAGACTGGAGTAGAGAAGGCATTTTTATCCATAAAATGAGGAAAATTGGGCTTCTACCTCTGGATCAACATTGCAGGATAATAGGCTTAACTGGATGGACATGTGCCTTTTTTCAGACTTCTGGAGTATTCGCAGTGCTTTTGTATATGCTGCGGGATTCAATCAGAGGTTTCCATCAAAGGTGCTGAAAATAACATTGTTATGGAACCCCTGAATGGAACCATCTCACTATCATTAATGAAAGGGACACCATTCTGGTGTCTGTTTGACAAGACTTCTGTTCATTTGCATTATATTCGGAGTATAGAATAACGCAGTTGACTACACTATGCTATACAACAAATAAGCTCATTGTCAAAAAATCCCTCCACTAGAAGGAGTTGTTGGAATTGAATGAAACTTTCTCTGTATGATTGTAGCATTGATATAAGTGATTACAATATCAAAGCAAAAGTACCCTGTGACACACAAGGGCATGGAGGCTCTGGTACCCTGTTGTACTGCCTCTAGCTTGTATACAAGATGTGATATGGGGAGGGGGGGGGGGGGGGTGGAGGCTCTAGTACCCTGTTGTACTGCCTCTAGCTTGGATACAAGATGTGATACGGGGGGCATGGAGGCTCTAGTACTGCCTCTAGCTCAGAAACAGGAGGTGGTATGGGCGGGCATGCAGGCTATAGTACCCTGCTGTACCACCTCTAGCTTGGATACAAGATGTGATATGGGCGGGCATGGAAGCTTTAGTACTCTATTCTACCGCCTCTAGCTCGGAAACCAGTTGTGGTACGGGCAGGCAAGCAGGCTCTAGTACCCTGTTGTACCGCCTCTAGCTTGGATACAAGATGTGATACGGGGGGGCATGCAGGCTCTAGTACCCTGTTGGGCCGCCTCTAGCTTGGATAGAAGATGTGTTACAGGTGAGCATGGAGGCTTTAGTACCCTGTTGGGCCGCCTCTAGCGTGGATAGAAGATGTGTTACGGGTGAGCATGGAGGCTTTAGTACCCTGTTGGGCCGCCTCTAGCTTGGATGCAAGATGTGATTCAGGCAGGCCCATCTGTTCCACATTTGCTCCAACTGAGCTTCTAGATCATGCAAACCCATAGGCTACCGAAGCTGGCATCCCAGATGGTCCCATACATGTTCTATTGGCGATAAATCTCGTTATCGGGCGATAAATTTTTATCATTTGCATATGTACCCGACATGTAACTGGATGCCGAATTTTACAGCAAAACAACTCCCCCTACTACCGTAGGTGCTTGATTTTTTTTTTAGCAAAGTGTATAACAGAAAAAAACTGAACCCTTATCAAAACAGACACGATAGCTGTGCCCGTTCAGGGTGCTCTGTTACAATGCTGTAGGAATGCTCTCTAATATACTACGTTACTACAACTCATTGACACAAAAAGTAATGTATCCAGATAGAAATGTCGGATTGCTGCAACACTCAGCATGCAGTTATGTCTCAGGCAGACACGTAAATGATTACAGTTGTGGTCTGATTAGATATCAAGTCCTCCCACCAGAGGGCAGAAAAGGGTTTCAACTGTTTTTTATAAAAAGGCTCTCAGGGGCTACTTTGTGTACTGTACCTCTTGTTGAGAGATGGTTGACCACTAGACATACTTCTACGATGCACTCAAAGACAGTTTGCCCAGTTAACAGACTTTTAGAGGGCGTGCAGCATTGGAAAGAGCCGTCCACCTGTTCTGATCAAGCTGCTAGAAGGTGTTGGTACCAGTGGTTATGTGAGAGCAGACACATATGACAAAGAGGTTTCGGACAGTCCAGACAGACCACCAGGTCTCTAGGATTGTTTGATCCGCTGACGAGCATGAGCAGATCCAACAGTTTTGTCATCAACAATCCAGAAACAGATAGCACCTTCATTATAGAACTGCGTCTCTGCCTGAGCCATTTCCAGGAACTTAGCAAAAGGAAATTTGGTGCCACGGTGCCCATTACGTGCCCTGCCATTAATAACCCAACCCTGTTGCCTTGTTTGCTGTGGTGCCTTTTATAAATAATCCATCTTTTGTGACTAATCCATGTTGTGTTCGAGTATGAAAGCCTCGCTGCTCCCTGCTGGAGTGATGATCTGGGGATCATTGCATACGACAGTTGGTCAGCCCTAGTAGTGGTACGAGGGACATGGACAGCTCAGCGATATGTTCAGGACATCCTGTAGCCACATGTGTTCCTCTCATGGTGAGGCATCCAAGAGGCAGCAGAATAATACTCAGCCGCACACACAAGGGGGTCACAGGAATAAATCCCCCAGGTTGTCACACTTCTTTAGCCTTCCCAGTTGGCAGATTTATTGCCGACTGATGGGACCAGCCGGGACGTCATCTTCGGCACTCTACAACTGTGCAGGATCTAAAGGCCTAGTTGCAACATCTGTAGGCAAATGTTCTGCAGGATAACATATCTCATAACATGCCCAACCATATCTCATCATGTATCCAGGCTAGAGGCGGCCCAACAGGGTAATAGAGCCTCAATGACTGACCGTATCACATCATGTATCCAGGCTAGAGGTGGCCCAAAGGGGTATTAGAGCGTCAATGACTACCCGTATGTCATCATGTATTCAAGCTAGAAGTGTCCCAACAGGGTGCTAGAGCCTCCTTTGAATTGTACAGTTTTCCCCAATAAACGTATCCATCCGCTCGAATATTGTAATCACTTCCACTTATCATCATTACATTCACGCATATATAATTCCATTCGATTCCAACAACTCCTTCAAGGTACATTATTTTTTTGTCAATAAGCGTGTGCCAGCCTGTATACATCTGATATCTTAGGTTCTGTCCACCTATACCACATGTACAGTCCCAGAGTCCAATGGATTCCAATAACTTACAATGAGGTCAGTCGGGTGCATGCTGCACTCTTTTGTTTTTTCTTATCTGTCGAAATTGCTAAGAGTTTCTGAAACAGCCTCCGGCACAGATGTGAACGTAACTTTATAGGGAACCGGAAAGGGCTATCCACCACTAGTTTACCAAAACCAAACCTATGCTTGAAGATATGCAACACATGGGCAAAAATCACTTTCACAAACAGTGACAATCTCCGGCCTTTTAGCAGAATTTTAAACTGGTCCTTTCATGTCTGAGCAGAAGTCGTCTTTCCCTGAAACAGTTCCTCTTTTTTGTCTACAAATCACTCTAAGTGAATCTAATTATTTAGACAAAATGTAAAGACTGTCTGACACGAAAGGAAGTTATAATTGTGCATCTTTTCAATCCATTGACAGATTGTTCATCCACAAAACGTAGCCATTTCAGAAACCGTAGAGTATAGAGGTGAAGGTCCTTAGTGCCGCCCGCCTGGTACTGAGAGGAAGTGCTCAGCGCGTCGCTGATTGTTAGGTGACACTTAGCTTAAGTGCTGCAATCTTGCAAGCGTACCTGAAGAAGAGGTAGTCGCATGATGCATCCCATTTGTAGTCATCAAATGTCACAATGTTAAAATCGCAGGAGGTGCAGCGCAGCTTGTTACAAGCTCTAGAGACAAAGAAGAACAAGGAACAAAGTGTATCCTCAGTGGTTTAAAAGACATGTTGCTGAACGATGACAGGAAATGCACAAAATACAAATGTGGCTTATTTCAAAGACTCATTTTATGTAATACTCACCATACCAGATCATGTCAAACTACCTTGCTGCTGAGTGTAGGAGCTAAAGTTGCAACCACAGAGTGAGTCAAAAGTCAGGAACCACTTCAATACCAGTATTGCAGTATGTATTACAATGGTTCCAGTCTTACCATTATGTATTAGATCAATCAGTATGCTACCCTACTTCTCCTCAGGCCACCATCTTAAATAGAAGGTAATGTATCAGACTTCTAATAAGTATACAATTCCAAAAAGGAATATTAGGAGATCACTTCAATGCTAAAACCACTAATAAGTGTCCTCAGCATATTTCTAACCTGCTAAAAGGACTGACAGGAACAGAAAACTTGTGAATGGAGACCAAAGAGGTCTCCATCTTACACCTTAAGCCCTGTGACTCAAACTTACTTCTGTCCTGGTTTCTGTCCCTATACAATTTTATAGAAGGCAAAAACCCAAGACCGGGGTTATAATCATATTGTCCACAAGGCAGCGCAAGGCAGCGCAAAAGTGGAGATTGAGTTTAATTGACAGGAACCCTCTCTGTAGAGTTGGGCAATGTCTTGGTCAATGTTTCGGTGCTACTGTCGAGAGAATCCCTTTCCCTAGATTGTAAGCTCTAATGGCCCTTTCACATGGGCCAATTTCTCAGCTTGATGTAACGAGCCCCGATCGACACACATTTATCATTCGTTTCAATGGCCGAGAATGGGTTTATGGTGACAAATGATTACTACTACGATCAGCTGTCTCCATAGACCAGTTGCACACCCAATTGTCCATACAGGAAGGTACAACCGATCAGCGAACATTTGAGCCGACGAATGAGCAGGTGTTGTTTGTCTGTTGATTACTGGTCCCTTTAAATCAGTGTTCCCCAACTCCAGTCCTCAGGGACCGGCCACAGGTCATGTTTTCAGGATTTCCTCAGTATTGCACAGGTGATGTAATTATTGTCGGTGCCTCAGACATTGCAACAAGTGTTCTTACTATAGGAGGTCCTGAAAACATGACCTGTTGGTGGTCCCTGAGGACTGGAGTTGGGGACCCCTGCTTTAAATGACCCAATTGTTGGGCAAATGAGCGTTTAGAGGAATGCTGAGGACTGATATTGGTCCAAGTAAAAGGAACATAGGGAGCAGGTTATATTCAGCAGTAGGATAGATTTGAAGCAGAATATTAAGACTTCTTTCATCTTTTAATTCTCTGCCCAATGCTGGGTTTGTCTTAGACTTCTGTCTTCAATGCAGAAAAACTAAATGTAAAACAGTCTTAACCAATCACCGCATTTGAGGTGAGGAAGGAATTATGTTTTCCTCTAGACTCAGTTCTTGATGGTTTTTCTTTATCCTCTTCTGGATCACTAAGTTGTAGCTCTTCTATCCGAATCTTAGACTGCCGACTGTCATGTTTGACGGCTCACATTGACTGTCACACAGAGCTCACACTTCACTGGACCTGATATGAGCTGCAACTCTCATCATTTAATATAATACACACAATTATCTGCTCATTGCTTATAAATAAGGGCTAAAAAAAAGTTGTTCTGGTGTCTCTGGAGTTATTTCATATGACAGTTACTATAATCATCAGTGTTTGAATATTTCTGCACACCCCGGCTAGATGTACATGCACATCACTGCAGTGCAACTTTATCACATAAGTAATCAAGCACAAAAAACCCTATTATTCTAATAACCCCTTATTTTATAATGGGGATGGTACAAACCTACTTAATCTCTAACCTTGCAAGCTACTTACATATACAATATACATCTTAATTACATACGGCATATACCGTATTTTCCGCTTTATAGGATGCACCGGATGATAAGATGACCCCTGTTTTAGAGAGGAGGGAAAAAATATTTTTAACTCACCCAGGGACAGTGCAGCGGATAGTGCCGAGCGACGGAGCAGAAGAGGTCTGAAACAGCAGAGCTCCATGTCACACTGGCGCCTGTTCGGCAGGAGGAAGGGTAGAAGCCGTCTGGTGGAGGCGGAGAAGCAGCAGCAGTTCCCGTTGGTGCTCGCCACCAATCAGCAACACATATGGGCATCAGTGGGGAGCAGGGAAAACTGGTAAGTGACCGCACATTTGTTCGCATGAGCGCGTGTTTGTTTGCGCAACTGTGATTTAGTTAGCGCGATTGTGCGAACGAATGCCGATGCAACGAATTTCGGCATGTTCGCTTTATAAGATGCAACAACTTTTTCCCCCGCTTTGGGAAGAAAAGTGCATCTTATAAAGCGAAAAATACGGCACATCACACCTAAAGTTACCTCTACATGGGGCGACTATAGCCTGAGTCATCGCGGGAAACAGCAAATTTGGGCGACAGCTGTCCCATGTAAACCCAGCCACCGACAGGGCACTGTGACGATGCTCTCACTAGATGCTAGTCGTTTTGTTTCAGCTCACCTAAAAAATAGTCACCGATTGATCAAGAGTCGTCTGGTGTAAAATTACAGTCGGTCACATTTGAATAACCTGCGAAGGGATTTGCATGGAGATCTCCTCTAGGAATAATTTCTCAGCAAACAACTAATGAAAATCCTTGATCTGTATAAAAGCAAAATAACGACTGTCGTTCATACGCGTCAACGAGTGATTACTGTTCCATGTAAAAGTATCTTAAGATAATTTCTCGAATGCTGTCTGCTCCATTTCAGTGCGTTTCTGCGATTCTTAAGACACCTCATTACCCACTGCAATGATGGGGTACATTTAAAAATGCTGTCGAACATGTGTCGTTTTTACAGACGCCAGTGTGAGAGCAGCCCAAGTATACAGTATATCATACCTACACACACCGTGTATAAATATGCATTATACATCACACTGTATATCAATATACATCATACACACAAACACACACAGCAAGTATATACATCATACATGTATATTCATCATATAAATATATGCCATACACACAACATATAAAGTATCCATCATACAGACGCACACAATATAGATAAACATTACACCTCATATATACACGTTATATAAATATATGCCATATACACACATTATATGAAACCATTCTGTACCCAGTGGTGTCTATTTCATTTGTGGCCTGGCCAAAGCACAGCTCAGTCCCATTCAAGTGCATGAGACTGAAGTGCAAAGGATTGACCTGCTATACCAGACAACGCCACTATGAAACGTACAGCGCCAAGTCTGGCCTGTACCCACATCAAAAAAGGGGTTCGTCTGGGGATCCAGAGTGGCAGACCCCAACTTATTTGATATTGATGACCTATCCTGAGGAGAAGTCATCAATATTGAAGTCTTGGGAATACCTCTTAAAGTTCAGGAGTACTTAAATATATGCATATTATTAAAAAGGAGTTATGAAAGTATTCTATTGCTCTTTGCTGTAATAGGAACCTGAATATCCAGTTATATGGCTGGGGGTGTATTTCTGTACAACTATGAGAGGCGCTGATGTAGAATACCTCACCGTCTAGCTTGCACGCAGAATTAAGATACTTTAGGATAAACTTTGTCCTAATAATTTATGCTCCGCTACATCTGTATCTACAAAATCAACTTTAATAGAAAATAACGCAATGTCTTATATGTAATGACGTCTTTTTGGTTGCACAGAAAATGCTCGAATGTAAAAATGTGAAGCCCAAATGTCAATCATTAACTGCAACCATAAAGCGTAAGTAAAAGGATTCCTACAAATGCCAAGGAAAACTACTTCATACTTCCCGTGGGCTGCGGATCAGCAGAATGCGCCAAGTATGGAACTACTGGGGCAGAAATCCCTTTCAAAGTTTCTACAAGTTAATGAGCTGCATAAAATCAGAGGACTCTGTTCTCTGTTGTTTCTTTATCTGTCAAACTATTTGGTATTTTATGAGGTTTTTACAAAATGTAATAAAAACGGATTAAACAAGATAAGCCAGAAAAGCAAGGAATCCAATCATCAAACCTACCTTATTGGACTTCTAGTAAAGGCGTTTAACACATGAATGGTTCATATTGCAGCCCTACAAAATCTGAAAACCATCCCAAATACTGCAGCTTGTGTATCCATAGTGTGTGCAGGATAAAAAAACTATTGGAACCCTCAAAACTAGAGGCTGGTCACATCACGTTTTTAATATGTGTTTAGCATACACATTGAACATACATGAAAAACTATAAAAACATGCACATTTTCAGCATTCGTGTACTTTTTTAGTGTATACGTGAAAGGGATAATCCCAAAATAGGCTTATCACCTTTCCTTAGGAGGAGTGATAAAAGTCTGATTGCTGGGGGTCTCACTCTTGAGACCCCACTGATCCCAAAAACAGACGTCGGGTTTTTCCCCTCTTTACTGTGGGCTCTCTGCACCCCCTGTAGTGAAAATGGGATCGAATGGGTAATACTGCTCCATTCAGCTTCACTGGGCAGACGTAGATAGCGGAGCGCTCATACTCTGCTATTTTTGTCAACCCCTTTAAAATGAATTGAGCAGCGTCATACCTGCGTGACCACAACTCCATTCAGTCTGGCGTCACTGTAGGTGATGAGAAGAGGGGGACACGTGACCCCAGTTTTTGGGATTGGTGGGACTCTCAGCAGTGAGACCCCTACTGATCAGAGTTTTATCACAAATCCTATGGTTGGCTGATAAAAGACTTGGGCATACCCCTTTAAATGTACAGCCAGAGTTTTTCATACGTTCGTGTAAATTTTTAAATTAAAAAAATTATACATTTTTCACTGTAAGGTCTTTTTTCTTAATACATTTTTGTAGCCGAATACTAAGACACTATTTTGTGTCTTAAGGGAGTCATAACTCATTACCATAGCCAGCGTAATACTTGTATTAGCCATGAAATAACAATTGTGCAGCATCTTTCCTATAACTGCGGCTCCTCTGTTATTCCTCCTAGAAATAAAAAGTGTAATTGAGCTTTTAAAAAAGTGCTGACAAGTCATAGAGACATATCAAAAGTTTGGATCGCTGGAGATCTAAGAGCTGGGACCCCCACCGACCCCTAGAACAAATCACCTGAAGAGCTCATCCAACTGCTGTCACTGCTTGCACACTGAGGACGAGCTCAACAAAAAGTCTATGCATCGGTTTTCAGCTAGTGAGCAGTGACTGCGCTTGGACCAACACTTCAGCTGTTTTCTCCTAGCAATCATTAGGGGGTCTTAGCAGCCGGACCCCAGCGATCAGAACTTTTAATATGTCCCCGTGACACGTCAAAATTTTTTTAAAAGCACAGCTACACTTTAAGCATAAACTGACAACTGGGTGTTTCCAGTTTGGGGTGTCCCTGCACAGTAACACAGTCCAATCAGTATTGCCAGTACTACACTATGTAGGCACATATCCTTTTAACAAGTAGAAAGTTAACACCCAGTTGTCGATTTATTCATAAAAATTCTAGAAGAACAACAGAGGAACGGCACAATGCAGAGTTCTGAGAAACAACGCTCTACAATTGTTATTTCACGGGGATACAAGTATTTACTAAGGATGAGCAAGTATACTCGCTAAGGCACTACTCGCTCGAGTAATGTGCCTTAGCCGAGTATCTCCCCGCTCGTCCCTGAAGATTCGGGAGCCGCCGCAGCTGACAAGTGAGTTGCGGCGGGGAGCGGGGGAGAGCAGGTGGGAGAGAGGGAGAGAGATCTCCCCTCCGTTCCTCCCTGCTCTCCCCTGCAGCTCCCCGCTCCGCGTTGGCCCCCGAATCTTAAAGGACGAGCGGGGAGATACTCGGCTAAGGCACATTACTCGAGCGAGTAGTGCTTTAGCGAGTATACTCGCTCATCCTTAGTATTTACTAAAACAGACGTATCAGGTTGGGGAGATCTTCTTTAAGCCTGTAGTATGTGAAAACTAAGAACATTAACAAGACGAGATACTCACCGTTCTGAAACACTGGTGCCAATTCCAAAAGGAATCAAACTTCCACCAAGGTACACTGGGCAGCATCTGTAACACAAGAGTTATTTGCATTCACATTTGCAGTTTTAATTGAAATTTAGGCCCAATGTTCACGGACAAGCCGCAAATCAAGCCGTCCAAAGGTATGCATGGGCGTCCGCGAATGCATTAAAGCTTGCGGACTTGTTTTGCAGACCTTTGGGTCCGGAAAACAAATCGCAGCATGCTGCATTTTCTTGCGGTTCCTGCACGGACGGCTTCCAGTGAAGACAATGGAAGCCATCTGATCCGTAACCCGGCCTCAATTGAATCGCAAACGGACCAGTGCATGTGCGACACCCAGCAATTCCCCGCATTTCTGCAGTGAAAAGAATAGAAGACCTGCCCACAACGGGCCGCGGATACCATGGGAAAGCAGGAATGAGAAGAAAAAAAAGCAGTGTGCATGCGTGTGGGCCAGCACGCTCACACATGTCTACAGTGCAGGAGAAGCGGTGCCTCAGCCAATAAGAGCCAGTGCTCGATGAACCAATCACAGCCACTCAATGAATGACTGAATGAATGATTGGTTCATGAGCGCCAGGGGCTCAGCCAATCACAGCCAGCCCTTTCTTGAGGCAGGGAGTTCGATCATCCAATCCAGGAAGGGCTTGCAGAAGACTGAAGATGAGTGTCGGACGTGAAGAAGACACCAGCAGCAGAGATGACAGCGCTTCTTAGGGGAGGTATAATTTTTTTTGGTACTGCAGCAAGGTCTTATTTTCATGGTAGGGCTTATATTTTAAGCCCCCCACCCCCGAAAATACTTGCAGGTGGTGCTACAAAATCGCGTTATCGCACGGACCACCAATGGGATATCGCTGCGCTTTTTTCGCATCTATGGATCAATCTGCCAGATCTTTGGCCCTAGCTTACCATCAAGTATATCCTTACCCCCCAACAAATTTATGAGGTACATATCAACTGAGCTAATAAACTTTACCTTTTCAACACAAGTGCACCAATATGACAAGCTACAAGCACAGCCCAACTCCCTCCAACGCACTGATCTTCCCCTTATGTGTTTTCCCCACTGTCTTCTATATTCGTCTACTTAGGCCGATTCCATTTTATTTTATTAGGGGTTTTCTAATAAAGGAACAGAACCTTGAATTTTACTTTACTTTACTCTGTAAGAAGTAATACCTATGTCATTCTGGGCATTTTGCTCACCTTTGTAACCCCCAGACTATACACATGAATGTAATGTTGAAAGTCATGATTAATATGTTTTGACCTTTTCAAAATTAATAACAATTTTGCTAAACAAAACGAGAAGTCATTCAGTCCTTCACATTTGCTGTATAAGTGATTGAGATTGACTGAACGATAAGTATTTAAACTAAACAATTAGTGAACGAGCCAACAATGATTTTTATCGTTCTTAGTTCAGCTGTTGGCTGCGTTTACACTTAGTGAATCTTTCACTTTCGCTCGGTTGAATGATTTTTTTCAATCATGATCGTTCCATGTAAAAGGGCCTTAAGGCTAAGACTAGCTGAGTCCTCAAATGGGTAAAGGGTTATTGCCATCTCATAGAAATTAATAGCTATGCCATCACTTTATGATCAGTGGGGCTTCAACCCAAGGGACCCTCACCGATACTAAAAATAAAGGGACACAGCACCGGTGCCTTTCACAGTCTCTCTGCACAGTGATACCCCGGCCACGCACCGTGCAGAGGAACTGCAGCACAACTCTATTCAAGTAAATGGAGCTGACTGCAATTCACTGCACTGAGGGTGGATGAGGCATTATGGGCTAAACAATATACAGGCCAATTCACAAGGGTGTATATTCAGGCCATGCACTGTCAGCGTATTCTATGGACAGCACATTCAAATGACAATCCGCGCCACCATATAGTAATCAATGAGATTGACTCACCTGGTGCATAGCGGGGTTCCTATGCAGCGCTAGGAACAACCCGCTTGCACCTGTAGTCCAAGTATGCCCGTAGTAAATGAAGAAACTTCAGAAATCCTTCAATGAAGAAGGAGAGCCGCTGGAATGAAGGATCCCAGAGAGAGGCACTTCTCTCAATGGATTAAATACATAGATTTTCAAAATAACAAAAAGTTTCTTTCCGCGCTCGTCCTGTGGATCTTCTTGTGTGGAATAAAAAAATCAAATAAACTGTCACGGAGGACAGTTTTTTATAATAGTATATTTATTCCCAAAATACAAAATAAAAAAAAAGTTGCATGCAAGAAACAACTTGCTGTAGTAGATGGACAACGCGTTTCAGCGTTCTCAGACGCCTTTCTCAAGTGTACCAATACATTAAAAATACATCTTTAAAATAGTCGGTCTTACCTTTTGGAGGTGGGAGTTACAGGTGCTCGGCGTGCGCTCTCGTGGCGGGTCGCTCCGGCGCAATGTATAAGCGTCATGGCTCTGTAGTGAAAAGGTGTATTAGCGCAAGTGTGCACTACTATTGAACGTAAAATCCGTAATGTGGAACGGTAAATGCGTACGGATTTTACGTTCAATAGTAGCGCACACTTGCGCTAATACACCTTTTCACTACAGAGCCATGACGCTCATACATTGCGCCGGAGCGCCACGCCACGAGAGCGCACGCCGAGCACCTGTAACTCCCACCTCCAAAAGGTAAGACCGACTATTTAAAAGATGTATTTTTAATGTATTGGTACACTTGAGAAAGGCGTCTGAGAACGCCGAAACGCGTTGTCCATCAACTACAGCAAGTTGTTTCTTGCATGCAACTTTTTTTTTTATTTTGTATTTTGGGAATAAATATACTATTATAAAAAACTGTCCTCCGTGACAGTTTATTTGATTTTTTTATTCCACACAAGAAGATCCACAGGACGAGCGCGGAAAGAAACTTTTTGTTATTTTGAAAATCTATGGACAGCACATTGTTCCATAAGAGCCGTGAGTAGAGGCAACTTGTGCCTTTTATCTGCCACTCTGGACCCTCCTTTTTGTCCTGTGCAGCCACAGTGGGGAAAACAGACTGTTACCTACAACTTCCATAGCGCTGGTTTACTGGTCAGCGCTGTAGCTCTGCCCATAGCTCATAGGTCCTACAACTTCCAAAGAGCTGGTTTACTGGTCAGCGCTGTAGGTCCGCCCATAGCTCACAGGTCCTACAACTTCCATAGAGCTGGTTTACGGATCAGCGCTGTAGCTCCGCCCACAGCTCACAGGTCCTGCAACTTCCACAAAGCTGGTTTACTGGCCAGCTGTTAGCTCCGCCCACAGCTCACAGGTCCTACAACTTACCAGCACCAACCTCCCTCTCACTCAGAGGGCCAGAGAAAGCCGGCTGGAGCAGAGAGACCGGAGCTTATGGCTCTCTGAACTACACATGAGCAATACAGCCCAGTGCTTCTATCCCTGTCATCCCATCATGCACTGCTCACAGGAAGTTGGAGGAAGTAGCAAATGCGGACAAGATGTCAGAGGAAGTGGAGCTATTTTTCAGGTGGAGGGTCACGTGACATAGATAGAAGATGAAGAAAGTAACTAGAGCAGGTATAGTGAGCCTATTACACAATGACTTCTTGTGATGAGTTACATTACATTTTAAAATGTTAGTCTGTGCCCTGAATACCCCTTTAAACCAGATTCACACAACCATAGGTCATAGAGTGACATCATATCCTAGCGATATTCCATCATTTCATAGGATGAGAAAATCCCTTTAACCATCCACTATCCACAGAATGATGTCCTACAACAGATCACTTCACCTCTATCGTAGCGGTTTTACACACTTTTTACTGGGATGCTGTCCGGATGTTTTGCAGGATTGCTGACTTGTGGATTTTCCATTTTGGGTCTGAAAGAAGAGAAGGTATTTAGCAATGAGTGAAGGCACTATTCTCACCGCACGTCTGCGCAGAGGCTTGGCAGGAGATATGAGCAGCAAACCAGAATGCACTGCAGACTTGTATTTATCAGAAATCTGGGTCTGTCATGGCCTGTGATCACTATGATTAGTGATAATTAGAGATGAGCGAACCTACTCGGACACGCCCCTTTTTCGCCCGAGCGCCGCGATTTTCGAGTACTTCCGTACTTGAGTGAAAAGATTCAGGGGGCGCCATGGATGAGTGGGGGGTTGCAGCAGGGAGTGGGGGGGGAGAGGGAGAGAGAGAGAGCTCCCCCCTGTTCCCCGCTGCTACCCCCGCTCCGCCACGCCTCCCCCGGCGCCCCCCGAATCTTTTCACCCGAGTACGGAAGTACTCGAAAATCGCGGTGCTCGATCGAGTAATTACTCGAAACGAGTATATTCGCTCATCTCTAGTGATAATGCATTACAGAAGTACTGCAGTGTATTATCTGTGTGACTATAGCATTGCAAATTCAAGTGCCCTACAGGGACATTAAAAAAATGTAAAAAAAAGATAATACATGTGTAAAAAAACCCTTTTAAGTACATGGCCTATTTAGCCATAAGGACGCAACATTTATGGTGGGATTTTCATCTCCACTTATAAAAAGCCATAACGTTATTTTTTTAGTAGACATGGCCATATGAAGGTTTTGTTTTGGAGTGGTCACCTGTAGTTTTATTGGTACATGTGATGTATTGTAAAACTTGGAATGGATAGAACTCCTTGAGGGCTTGTTTTTTGCATAATGAACTGTAATTCTTATTGGTACCATATTGGGGTACATACAGTTTTATTTATAACTTTTATTGCATTTTTGTGAACAAAATAAGCATTTTGGATGTTTTTTATTTATTTTTCAGTTTTTGACGTACCGGATAAATAGCGTGTTCAATTTATTGTACAATTCATTGCAGATATGATACCAAATATGTAGTGTTTTTTTTTATATATATATGTATTTTTTTTATGCAAAGAGGGAAAAGTGAGTAAAAAGAGGCGGGTTGTCACTATTCTTTTTTTTGTTTTACAGGTTTTTTTTCTTACTAGTTTTATCTTTTCTATGTCCCTGTAAGGGACTTTAACTGAAAAAGCTATGCTCGCTATAATACATTGCAGTGCTTCTATACTGCAATGCATTATCGTTTACAAGAGCAATCATAGGCCATTGTCTGGTATCCAGTTGCCATGGCAACCCATCAACCCTCCTTGATCACATAGCAACCAGAGGCTGGATAATAATGTTGGGGTCTGCTGGGGCCTGTGATTGCTACAATTAAAAAAATTAATACACATTATGCAATACATTATATGTACCCACAAAATGGTACAAATAAAAAAACTACAGCTCACGACACAAAATAAACAAGCCCTCGTACGGCTGTGTTGATGGAAAAATAAAACCGTTATGGCTTTTGAATTGGGAGATAAAAATCCCCAAATAATCTTCGTATTCTTAAGCCTAAAACTCTCCACATCACTAAGAGGTTAAAAAGGCATGAATACCCATTTAAGAGGAACCATACTGTGGAGCGGGTATGGATGGTGGAATACAATTTACTAACAATGTACCTTGCTTTCTTCATGGAGGCGAACATCAAGGATATCATCAATCAAATCATCAACGTTTTCATCATCCGCAGACGCGATCTTCACAGGATGTTTAGACCTGAAAATAAGCAATAAATTCCTATAAAACACAAACAACTGCAACAGAGAGCAGGAAGAAGCCAAGTAACCTCGGCACAGTCCCCAGAACGGGGGGGGGGCTTCTTCTTCAAAGCGCTCGCTCCCCACTAGACCTTATGGAAAGACAAGCTCACAGTGTATGGGGTGTACACTATTATATGTCACATCCCAATGCACTGAGCCCCTGTCGGTGCATTGGGTCCGGCGGGGAGCGTGCACTGTGAAGGGGAGGCTGTTCTATCCTGCATACAGCTTCTCTCCTTACAGCGCCTGCCAGAGAAACCCTCTTCAGTATAGAATGCTTCTCCTTCGCAGCGCTCGCTCCCCACCAGACCTGATGCAAAGACCAGGCTCACAGTATATGGGGTGTACACTATTATATGTCACAGCCCAATGCACTGAGCCCCTGTCGGTGCATTGGGTCCGGCGGGGAGCATGCACTGTTCTATCCTGCAATACAGCTTCTCTCCTTACAGCGCCTGCCAGAGAAACCCTCTGCAGAATAGAATGCTTCTCCTTCGCAGCGCTCGCTCCCCACCGAACCTTATGCAAAGACCAGGGTCACAGTGCATGGGGTGTACACTATTATATGTCACAGCCCAATGCACTGAGCCCCTGTCGGTGCATTGGGTCCGGCGGGGAGCGAGCACTGTGAAGGGGAGGCTGTTTTATCCTGCATACAGCTTCTCTCCTTACAGCGCCTGCCAGAGAAACCCTCTGCAGAATAGAATGCTTCTCCTTCGCAGCGCTCGCTCCCCACCAGACCTTATGCAAAGACCAGGGTCACAGTGCATGGGGTGTACACTATTATATGTCACAGCCCAATGCACTGAGCCCCTGTCGGTGCATTGGGTCCGGCGGGGAGCGTGCACTGTGAAGGGGAGGCTGTTCTATCCTGCATACAGCTTCTCTCCTTACAGCGCCTGCCAGAGAAACCCTCTGCAGTATAGAATGCTTCTCCTTCGCAGCGCTCGCTCCCCACCAGACCTGATGCAAAGACCAGGGTCACAGTATATGGGGTGTACACTATTATATGTCACAGCCAAATGCACTGAGCCCCTGTCGGTGCATTGGGTCCGGCGGGGAGCGAGCACTGTGAAGGGGAGGCTGTTCTATCCTGCATACAGCTTCTCTCCTTACAGCGCCTGCCAGAGAAACCCTCTGCAGAATAGAATGCTTCTCCTTCGCAGCATTCGCTCCCCACCAGACCTGATGCAAAGACCAGGGTCACAGTATATGGGGTCTACACTATTATATGTCACAGCCCAATGCACTGAGCTTCTGTCGGTGCATTGGGTCCGGCGGGGAGCGTGCACTGTGAAGGGGAGGCTGTTCTATCCTGCATACAGCTTCTCTCCTTACAGTACCTGCCAGAGAAACCCTCTGCAGAATAGAATGCTTCTCCTTCGCAGCGCTCGCTCCCCACCGGACCTTATGCAAAGACCAGGGTCACAGTGCATGGGGTGTACACTATTATATGTCACAGCCCAATGCACTGAGCCCCTGTCGGTGCATTGGGTCCGGCGGGGAGCGAGCACTGTGAAGGGGAGGCTGTTTTATCCTGCATACAGCTTCTCTCCTTACAGCGCTTGCCAGAGAAACCCTCTGCAAAATAGAATGCTTCTCCTTCACAGCGCTCGCTCCCCACCGAACCTTATGCAAAGACCAGGGTCACAGTGCATGGGGTGTACACTATTATATGTCACAGCCCAATGCACTGAGCCCCTGTCGGTGCATTGGGTCCGGCGGGGAGCGTGCACTGTGAAGGGGAGGCTGTTCTATCCTGCATACAGCTTCTCTCCTTACAGCGCCTGCCAGAGAAACCCTCTGCAGTATAGAATGCTTCTCCTTCGCAGCGCTCGCTCCCCACCAGACCTGATGCAAAGACCAGGGTCACAGTATATGGGGTGTACACTATTATATGTCACAGCCCAATGCACTGAGCCCCTGTTGGTGCATTGGGTCTGGCGGGGAGCGCTGTGAAGGGGAAGCTGCTCTATTCTGTACACAGCTTCTCTTCTTACAGCACCCACCAGAGACACCCTCTGCAAAATAGAATGCTTCTCCTTCACAATGCCAGGGGATGGCGGCACAGGAGAAGGACGTGAAAATTGTAAATCAATGTTCCAAAACACTGTGTGTGAATTCAGGCTTAGGCCTCATGTCCACGGGACGTGTGATTTCCGAAGTGGAAGACCTGCCAGCCAGTGCGGAAAGGATTATTAAATGCTTGCCCACGATCGCGTAGCAATTTTTTCCGCGCAGAAAAAAAAAAAATTGCAAGCCCAAAGTGACTGCCTTCCCCCTCTTCCCTGCTGGGTCTCCAAGCAACCATCAAAAACGTATGGAAAACAAATCCGCATGCGTGCGTGGAGGTGCGGATGCTCCATGCTGTCCTATGGGTGGCTTGAACTGCGGCTCTTCCACGCGGGTGCCGATCGCGGATTCTGCAAATCAAATCCGCCGGTGGACATGAGGCCTTAGGGGATGTAAATGCTGAGGACAATCCAGGGGGCTTACAAGAGCAACGCTGCCCGCAGCAACTGAACAGGAGGCACACAGAATGGAGATTAGACTCGTGCCAGGAAGTGTTGCAGGAGTAGCGCACTATCTAATGTGTGTGGCTGCAACAATGTAACTACCCCTGCTGGCACATGGCAGGAGCTCTCCTGTGTGGTGGAATGCATCCAGGACTCACCCCCTCCTCCCATCATGGCCTCCGCACCGTTTACCCTCTGCTCTGCTCCCCGTCCCCGGCTGACAGTACTTGCTCTCCACCTCGTCGAGCAGCTGATCCAGACCGTCATCAGCCATTGGAAAGTTCGCTGAGTTCGGGTCCGACGCAGCAGCTTGTTGCTAGGAGACCGCGGGCATGGACGGAACGCTGTAGGAGTCAAACTAAGCAAGCGCGGATGTATATAATGGAATCAAATTAGACGGCACGTACAATCAATAGCTGAGTATCAGTATTAATAGCCCGTACGAATATTTGCATCATACATAAAGCGTTATATATGGGAGTATACTTTAAAACAAATGCATAAAATATTAATTTCTGAAATTAAAAAAACGTAGTCGGCAGGATTCGAACCTGCGCGGGGAGACCCCAATGGATTTCTAGTCCATCGCCTTAACCACTCGGCCACGACTACAACATG
The DNA here is from genome assembly GCF_035609145.1 of Eleutherodactylus coqui. Lineage (NCBI taxonomy): Eukaryota > Metazoa > Chordata > Amphibia > Anura > Eleutherodactylidae > Eleutherodactylus > Eleutherodactylus coqui. The sequence goes on along the minus strand of NC_089845.1, from coordinate 114,049,419 downwards.
TTAAATGTAGAGGGAAAAACGCAGTCTACTGTATATAAAACAGAAAGAAAGTGATATATAAAGTATATCATTAACCCTTTAGTGACCAAACTTTTTCCCTCCCCACCTTTTAAAGAATCGTAACTTCTTTATTTAACCATCAACGTCGCTGCATGAGGGCTTGTTTTTTGCGGGACAAGTTGTATTTTTCAATGGTGCTATTGATTGTACCATATAACGTACTGAAAACCGTAAAAAAAAATACTAAGTGGAGAGAAATGGGAAAAAAATGAAATTCCACCATCTTTTGGTGCATCTTGTTTCAACAAGAATGACCTGATAACTTTTTTCTGTGGTTCCGTACGATTACTACGATGCCAAACTTGTATATTTTTTTGCAGTACTACTTGCATTCTTTTTTTTAAAGATATTTAATTTTTTTAAATTGTTTTCTGCTGCATCTTCTGCGCGCAAAAGCCATTTTATTTTTACGTCCACATAGTTGTACAAGGGCTCATTTTTTTTGAGGGACGCCCGTAGTTTGGTTTGGTACCATTTTGGAATACATACGACTTTTTGATCACTTTTTATAGCATTTTTTTCTTGGAAACATGGTGACCGAAAAAGCGCATTTCTGAAATTTTTTTACGGCGACGTTTATCATGCGGCTTATGTAATGTGTTACTTTGATAGATCGGACTTTTACGGACACAGCGATACCAAATATATATTTTTGTTTTATTATTCAGATTTTGTTATTATAAATATGGCAAAAGACTTTTTTTTTTTTTAATTAGTAAAAATTTATTGATCTTATTTTTACTTTTTCTTTTAGTCCCCCGAGGGGACAACAACTTGCGATGTTTTGATCTCTCCTGTAGTGTGATGTAATGCCATAGCAAGGATTTTGATTGCTACCCGTAGGAAGTGGGCGTAAAAAAATCCAATGGACGCTGGATCTGTGCTGCGTCATGCTGGTGGACAGCCGACAATGCATGCCATAATTTGATTTGTAAAACTGGACTAGAAAGGGTTGGCAGCGATGGTCTGTATGAGGAAATCGGCCATCTGTGAAGTTTTAAGGGGTTGTGATTGGGCCGTGAGCTGTCTAAGGCTGCCTGTCCAAGGGCAATTTTTCACTGCGTTTCCCGCGCCGAAAATCCAGCCAGGGAAACGCAGTGAACGCTTTCCATAGACTACTATAGAAAGCACAGCCCCGCTGTCCATGAGCGGAGAAGGGTAGCGATTCTCCACTCACGGGATTTAAATCGCAGCATGCTGTGATTAGCTGCGATTCTCCACGGTGAGCCTGTCTGTCAAATAGGCTCAGCTCGGAGAGCAGATATCACTACGCCCGTAGACAGAAGGCCCAAGGACTACAATACAGCTGTGTGAATGGGCCCTTATAGTCGATATGTGAAGGGAGAAGATTGTTAAGCTTGATTCACTTAAGGATAGTGAAAAATTGTTTTTCCGTGCGTTTTCAGTGTGATTTCCACAGGTTTGCTACATTTTTATGATTTTCATACGCGATACATGCATTTTTCACTGCTCTGCACAGATCTTATTTTAACATTTTTATTTATTTATTTTTACACGGGGTCCCCATACCTTTTAAGGGTTCTAATAATAAGAAAACCTAAGTGCAGCCTAATCCGTCCCAAACATTAACCTGTAGATGATAGAGTGGAGTGACTGCCCTGAAAAGGACGACCCGGCGCAAGAGCCTAATCCTACCTTGCCGTAATTAAAAGGAGGGGCACAGGGGTATACAATAGGGTAAGGAAAAAAGAGTGAGATCTGATTCAACTACTGGACACCCAACACAAAGGCCTCCTGCACATGGGCGGAAATTCCGCGGCGGGATTCGCCGCAGAATTTCCCCCCGTACACACCTGCATAGGATTGCATTACAACACGCAATCCTATGCAGACGGCCACGATTTGTCTGTGTAAAATCCCGCGCCGAAAACAAATGGTGGCATGCTCTATTCGCAGAGCCCCGCACAGAAATGTCACTCCCCGGCCACCGTCTCTGGTCTGCGCATGTGCCGGCACATGAAAGATCCGGGGCCGCGGGAGCAGGTGAGTGATGTGCTGCTCTCTGCAGGCGCTTGGGTCGGGTTCCGCTGCGAGAATTCCTGCAGCGGAATCCGACCTGGCCCTCTGCAGGCGGCAAAAAGATAAATCTCTGTCACTCCAGGACTGGCACTCCAAACGCCAAAAATATTGTATAAAAATAGATGTACAATAATACTTAATACAAATGACACCATTATATCCAAATAACAAACTCTTATAGGGGAAAATGATTTGGAGAAAGAACCACACTCAATTAACCAATCACAGCCATGCTCTGATTGGCTGCTGTGATCCTTGATTAACCAATCAGAGCAATGGCTTGCTGGAAGCGGGGTATTCAAGCCCCGTTACCAACAAAACATAGTCCCCAATGCCGACGGGGTACATGGAAGTCTAGAGCAGCGCCGCTGCCCAGCGGGAGGGATCGGGACGCCACCTACTAGGTGAGTATTTTTTTTTCTATTTAGTGTAGCGAGCGCTTATTTTCAGGGGAGGGCTTATATTTCAACTACCCCCCGAAAATCAGGATATGGCTTACTATCAGGGAAACACAGTAGTACTGCAGTGTCAAGATTGTGTCTGCTGATTGACTTCACTAAAAGCAATGGCCTTACTCCATCTCAGCAGAAATACTATAAGGGTATGTTCACACGGGACAGAAATGCCCTGGAGTTTCTGCAGAGTCCAAATCCGAACCCTTGGTGTAGATTTTAACTCGAAATCAGTTGCATACCCAAAGCTTATTACAGCTTAAACAATTCCCCTCACCGCACAATGCTTACGCTGTTAGCGTGCCCCAGCCACCTCTCACGATCGCAGCTCCGCAGCTCAAGGGATGCCACTTCCACATCACTGGACCAGTGGCTCACTAGAGGTTGCCAGGTGCTGATGTACAGCTGATTGGAAGTGAAAAGACGCACCAACGGACTTCAAAGTCTCTAGGTCAAAAGAAGACTACAATGCAGGCTGCAGAAACTGTAGGGTAAGGGTCACAATAGCTAAAGCTGATAATGAATCAAGGCTTGCAAGAGAGACCAAAAGCAATAAAAAAAAACATTTTGGGGGGCGTGTCAAAAGAAAAAGCAAAGATGATACAGCATGTTTACTGGATGAAAATGCTGATTAGGTTAAAAATGAGAAAACCAGTTCTGGGCACCCCAATCTAAGACAAAATTGACAAACTGGAGAAAGTGCAGAGAAGAGTTACCAGGATGGTGAGCGGTCTGCAAATCATGTCCTATGAGGAATGGTAAAGGATCCGGGAATGTTAAGCTTGCACAGAAGAAGACTGATAGAAGACTTAATAGCTGGCTGGCTACAAATATCTGAAGGGCTGTCACAGTGCAGAGGGATCAGCCCTATTCTCATTTGTACAAGGAAAGACTAGAAGCAATGGGATGAACCTGAAGGGGAGACACAGATTAGATATTAGACAGTGAGGGGGAATCAATGAGTGGAACAGGTTACCACAGGAGGTGGTGAGTTCTCCTTCAATGGAAGTTTTCAAACAGGCTGGACAGACCTCTGTCTGGGATGATTACATAGTAAATCCTGCACTGAGCAGGGGGTTGGACCTGATGACCCTGAAGGTCCCTTCCATCTCTACCATTCTATCCGAACAGAAGATGATGTAACGTAATTCAGATGTCCACAATACTTGTTTCCACTCATTGAAAGACCCTGAGCGACACTCCAAGCACCATCATAGGAATCTCTGTGCATTTGCTGCTGTGATATCCAGCTTGTGTGTAACCGCTCTTCCATGGTAACTCTTCACATGTAGATCGCGAAAAGGAGCGGTATAATCGGTGCCAATAGATGTTCATTAATGGCATGCAAGACCTCCTGAGCTATAGTCTTGGAAGCTGAGGTGCATTATGACATCACAGCTCTTACAAAGCTTCATAGTCCACATTCTGTGAATTAACGTGGTATTATACCACGTGGCTGCATCAAACACACACCTCCCATTTACATCTCCCAACATTATTGCTAGCAGTACCCTTTTGAAAATCCAAAAGAGCTACAAAATCTGGTACAGATTGGTTGCTGCGTTACATCCCATCACCATACCCACCCCATTGTAGTCTGCCAGCTCTACACCTCTTGATATTGCGATGGCTTCTCTGCTGGGATATGCCTGTGTGATACCCTCCTTTAGAGCTAATGTTCACCCATCATGGTGAGCTTACGTTCTATCTATAATATATAACCCTGTCTGTAAGTATGTGTTCTCAGAGCATTCCTAGGGTAGATGAATGAGAAGGTATAGGAGACAACTTTTTAATAAAAATATATTTTAATAGTTTTTCCTCCAGGATTGAATATATAAGGACAATGGCAGCCAGGTATCGCGCCTTTGTAAGCTTGGATGGAATATATTGAAATCTGACTTCCGCAGTCTTTTTAAGTAACCGTCCAAGGGAACCTGAAAAAATGAGACAAGTTCTGTTCATGAGTATAAAAGTACATATAACGTACAGTGCATTATCCCTTATGAGAATATTAACCCCCCGCAGTCTGGGTCGGGCTCTGTTCACTCTGCAGGAAAAGGGCGTTACAGTTTAGGATGAACAGAACTCATTCTGCAACTGCTTCTCCGGTGATACCAGGGCTACCAACATGCTTTTGGGGTCATTTGGAAGCCAAGATTCTCGGCATGTTGGTAGCCCTTACAGAACCGGAGTTACAGACATTTAAAGTAGAATGAGCTTTGTTCATCCTAAAATGTAATGTCCAAAATAGCCATTTTCTGATCACCTTGCTTACCCTAAAACTGGAATGAATTAAAAAAAAAAAAAAAAAAGCTAAAACAAAAATCTATATCTCAGACTGGTACAAATTGTCCCACAAAAAAGACCCAATACCGCACTGATGACTGCAAAATAATAATACTCTGGTCCTGGAATGTAGTGCCATGCAAGGTATTTTATGAAGAAAAAAAAAAAAGTTTATATTTCCCAAAAAGTCCCAAGACATATTAAAACCCTCTATAAAATTTGGTGTCATAATCATAATGAGCCGCAGAATATAAGGTTAAATAATAATTTATATCACACTGTAAATGCCAATAAAATAAATTGGGGGGAAAAAAATGGTGAAATAGCATTTTCCATTGCAACTAGCAAAATCTATTATAAAAGCTAATGAATACATTACATGTACCAGCAATTAGTTCCTATAAGAACTAAAACTTATCCTGTAAAATACTAGGTGTCCTACAGCTACACTGATGGAAATAAAAGTCATGACCGCTGGAACACATAAGGGGAAACTATTTACTGGCTGTGAAGGCTAAAATTATTTGTCAATAATGGCTTAAAAATGCACTTAAGGCAACCGCGTTCGCCCGCCTGCAGACGGCAGGAAATTCTGCGGCTGGATTTCCAGCGAAATTTCCGCCCATGGAAGCTGTCATAGGATTGCGTTAGAAAACGCAATCCTAAGCAGACGGCCGCGATTTGGCCGCGCGAAATCTCGCACCGCAAACAAATCGCGGCATGCCCTTAAAATAGAGTATGAGAATGGGTTCCTCATTTTGTTCCGGATGTTTTGATATATATTATGTATGGTTTTGGATTACTGGGCGCATACGGCATCGACTTTGGGTCATTTACTTCTTTATGTATATATATTTATTTTATTCTGTAATTTTTTTTTATTTATTTCTGTAAAATATTTTTTTTACCATCTATGACCCTCATGACTTCATGCAAGATCTCTGGGGGTCATTCACATTTTTTTTTATACACACTTTCCCACTGTAGCTGGGATATCCATTGGAGCAGCATCCACAGGAGCCTCAGTTACAGGGAAAACATCCCCCTGTAATGACAATAGTCACTAACAGAGCTGATCTGGGTCTGCTAGGACCCTGCAGCTCTGCTGTGCCTGGGGATCCCGGTGGTCACATGATCGACAAGTTGGGTAGTGGAAGAAACACTTCCCCTTTCACTTCTTAGTAAATAGTGCTCATTGAGCGCTGTGTACCCTGAGAAGGAGAAGGCAGAAGGGATTAAAAACCGCTTCTCCCTTTTCCTCTGGGTTCTCAGCTGTGACCAACAGCCGACATCCCGTCCTGCTTCTGCTTGATTGCAGCAGCAGAGTGGATACACAGCAGTTTGAATTCACCCTTTTAATTTAAGGCGCAAAGTTGGCTGCAGATATGTGGCAAATTCCAAGGCAAAATGCAATGGTGTGAATTTTGACGTGGCTTTTGCTGCAATATTTGGTGCTGCCTTTCCACTGCGGAAAATCTGTACCAATTCCGCTACTTGTGAACGTACCTTTATGGCAGTTTCAGATGGGCGCATTGTTATATGGCCATATTACGGACTGACATGTAATCACTGACATGTTACAGATGACAATGCAACCGTATGTCAGCAGTATTTCATCACAGTTTGTTCGGCATTTGCTGGCATTAGTTTTATTTTCTATTCATTGGTTTTATTTCCTTATTTCTTACAAATAAGAAGGCGAAAACAGACAATAATAGCGCATTGCAGGTTTTTAAAACACGGCAGTGAAAAATACAAGCACGTGAATAAGTACGCAGGTTTACATTAGCTTCGTATTACAATCTGCAAAATCTGGATTAAATATGGAGTAAAAAGATGCTAATCTGAAAGTGGCCTTAAACGGCCCAAGCTCTGCTAGAATTCATTAACCCCTAAAATTCGCTATATCTAGGCCGGTCTCACACAAACGGATTTTGTATTGCGGAATCTGCAGCCAATGGCATGTACTGAAAGGTATGTATAAAAATGCTTTTTCCTTTCCACTCGCGGAAACTAATCGCGTATTCTGCGAGCGGAGGAATAATTGCAGCTTGCTCCATTTTGTTGCGGATGGCCTCTATTGAAGTCAATGGAGGCCGTCCTAACCGCAGCCCACTGCGGATAGGCTGTGGGTACCCGCGTCTTCGTCTAGCGACAGCGTAGGATGTGCAATCGTTTAGGAAAAAAACTCTGCACTACGCATGACCGACTGTGAACGTCCGTGGTCACCCACAGTACAGAAATAGAAGTTACATGGGGTCGCTGACTGGGGTCACAGACGGATTCTGCTGCGGGAACCCGCATGCGGGTCCAGATCGTTCGTTTGAGCCCGGCCTAATTCTTGGTTAGGTAAAAGGGAAGATAGCAATGCAAATGCTTACTGTGACATTGAATGCAGGAAAGGCAGCTATGTGAACTTTGTTCTGAAAAGATCGAGCCTGAAGGACAAAGAACAGAAGAAGGTGGTAAACATAGGGTTAATTAACTTACGGTGATGAAGTCACAAATTTAATACAGGTAGAAATTTAGCATTAAAAGAAGTCCTATAAACAACATTTATCCCTATTCACAGGATAGGTGATGTTAGATCGCTGGTAAGTCCAATCACAAGAACAAGGACCCCAGTGCGAACGGAGCAGTGGTCACGCCTACGCACCATTGCAGTCACCGTGTATGGGATGGAAAGAGATGACCTAGAAAACCACTCTACTACGGTCATCAATCCTGTAGACTGAAAGGAGCGGTCAGACCCACCAACGATCATACGTTTATCAGCTATTCTGTGGGTAGCTTAAAGTGTTGATTATGAGCCAACCCCTGTAAGTATTAGGACTGTATAAAATAATCACATATCCTCCAACATCAGAAAATATACATGAGCAATTTTTTCCCCCGCATCGCAGTGCAGAAAAAGAAAATCGTGGCATGTCCTAGCTTTGGGCGTTCCATCAGAACATCTCGCCCGTTGTCTTCAACGAGGCTGGAAAACACATTGCACGGCAAAACATGTACACGCGAGTGCGATGCGAGGTTTCCCATTGAAAACCTAGTTGTGCAAAGGCTCATTTTCTGCGGCACGTCCTGTAGTTTCCGTTGGTGCCATTTTGGAATATATGCAACTTTTTCATCGCTTTTTATTGCATTTTTTCCTTGGGGACAGGGTGGCGAAACCCCCCCCCCCCCCCCAAAAAAAAAACAAGAGCATTTCTGGCGTTCTATTTTTTTCTGACGATGTTCATCGTGCGGGGTAAATAATGCGTTACTTTGATAGATCGGACTTTTACGGATGCAGCAATATCAGATATGTATTTTTTTTTATTGATTCATTATTTTATTATAAATATGGCAAAATGTTTCTTTTTTTAACCTTTCATTCCTTTTTTTTTTTTCTCTTTCATTAGTAAAACTTTATTGACCTTATTTTTATTTAATGTTTTAGTCCCCAGAGGGGACCACAACTGGCGATGCTTTGATCGCTTCTACAGTATGATGTAATGCAATACCATTACACTATACTGTGATTTGATGGGCAGTCTAGCAAGCCTCCACACGGGTATAGCTTGATAGACCTTCTGCCATGACAGTCCTGGGGCCTTTCAGAAGGCCCCCAGCTGCCATGACATTCACACTGCGCCCTGCAGTTTCTGAAATGACAGTGACATTTAAAGGGTTAACAGCTTCGATAAACTATGTAGCTCATCCATGCCACGGTTGTTTCATAAACTCCTTGTATCATCAGGGGTTACTTTTGTACCATGTGTATGTGAGCGTATAACGTCTTGTACATTTAAGGTAACGGGGGGCAGTGCCTCCAGGAGTGGCAGGAACGGTCTACTAAAAACACTACAAATAACGTGAAATGACTGGAAACCAAAACGGAACAGCGCAGCTTCCTGCTAGTAAAAGCCGCGGTTTCCATGAGATGACTTACATGTTCCAGGTGTACGTGCGCCTGACTGGCAATATCAAATATGACATCTTTAACGTTTTTCTCCTGGCTGCCTCGGATGAAGTCTTCTTGTGAAGCATCGTGCTGAGAAGTGAAGAATAATAAACACGTCAATCCACTCAGGACTGTGGAACACACACCCAACGCCAAACACGTCTCACAGGCTAAGGACTCCTTCACAAGGGCGCATATGTTTTTACCCATGACAGGGCAACGTATTTGCGCTGTGACCGTATTGACATATTGTACTTTTTGCGCACGCAGGACATGTTCGTTTGCGTGCGGCAGATGAACACACCCCGGTTTAAATGGCCATTTAGCCTAATGAGTTTCAGATGTGTTCTTTTATTTCTATGGAATCGCGCATCCTGTTGCATGCATATTTGCCCGACCCCCATAGACTTCTATTGGGGATCTTTGGTGCACAAATGCGCAGGTAAACACAGGAGGTTTTATTTTTTTTGCACGCAAAAAAAAAAAACAAACAAAAAAAAAAAAAAGGAAAAGGAGAACAAATTCATTGAAGTCAAAGGGTTCTGTGCTCTGCATATTGCAAGCGTTACATTTACGTGCACAAATACGCCAATGTGAAGGAACCCCAAGACCAAATTAGGTCTTATTAGGGCTTCTTTGAACAAGAGCGTTTGTACTGTGTCCGTAAAAGAAAAAAAGAATAAAAATGACATCCATATGTCGCAGATCTGATGCCTTTGTATAGGCTAGGTTCATTTCACCAATTGGACGAGAATAGCGCAGTCTGAATTTTTGTCAGCTGGACCATCGGTTGCCACTATATATGTTGCAACCACCTTTAAGTAAGACACTCTAAGGGGGCCTTCACCCTGGCAAGAAAATTTTGAAAACGCACGATTATGAAAACAATGATTTTTGATGGTTTCATTCTCATTTGCGATATTTTTACTCCTGTGATGCGTCGGGAAAAAAATAATTAAAAAAAATTGCAGCATGTTCTTTCTTTTTGTGATGTCACTCATTGTTTTCAATGGGGGTCGGTGACAGACGTGGCAGGGGATCCCTCCCTTCAACCCTGCAGGGAACTCCCCTCAGCCCTGCGGTGTACTCCCCTTCGGCAGGGGTTAATGGATTCCCTTGTGGGGATGCGAGGCTGTTTTGACATGAAAGTGCCTCACATCCAGCGGTTTCACATGGATTGCGAGGGCGATATAGGGCTGCGAATCACGGCCCGATATCGCCCTCATCAGTGTGAAGCAGCCCTGATGGAGATTTCAGAAAAGTGACTGAGGATGCATTCACACATGGTGGATTTTAGTGCAGACCCATAGCAAATTTCGCCCTGTCAGCTGATGGATTGAAATCTGCTGTGGATCCGCCTCAAAATCCCCACCAGTCCTGCAGATTTTGATGTGGATTTTAGTGCGGAAAATCCAGTTCAAATCTGCGATGTGTGAACGCACCCTAAAGAAAAGCGGATTTCAGGAATTTGGCTCACAGCATTTTAATGAAGCCATTTTTAGTAGTACTGTAAGGTATAGCACAGTCATTATTTTACCTTCATTTAAAGGGGTTGTCCACATTTTACCCCAGCTGATCAGCTCCTCGCTAGGCCAATGTAATAGTGTATGGAGTTAATTGGATAACCTCATTAGGACATGAGAACACAGCTTGATGAATGACTTACAAGAATGCAAATGTCAACAGGAAGGAAGACCTGCCGCTTGCTGCTGTGAAATGGAACAGCCCGTAGACAGGTGATGATGCCTTGTGCTTTACCTATGTGGCTGGCAGCGTGATCTGTGTGAACATCTCGGACGCCTGCAGCACAAGGGAAGAATAACACAGGCTCATTATTTCATGCACGCACATATACAGTATAATAAAATTATATTACATGAGCATATAGCCAATTTCCTAGTTCTAGTTTCCTCGGGGGCGCGGCCTAACGATCAACCCGATTTGGCAGTCCAGAGAACCAAATGGGGGAATTGACTGGCCTACTATTCTCTTATGCCTGCTAAAAACAAATTGCAAACCCAGCAAATCAATTTACCCTAATGCATGGTGAAAAGGTCAGGGGAAACAGGTTGCTCATGTTTAGTTGCCACCAAGCAGTAACGCATTCCCTGCACTAGGATTTGCGCAATACTAGGCACAAACGAACCTATAAGGAGGCAGTTTTTATGCTTGCATTGAAGCAAGAAAAGCACCCGGTGGTCTAATATCATCTACCGGACTCTGAGGTCTAAAATGAATCCCAATGTGCCATATAGCTACCACGGGCCGTACACAACGTTGGTAGATCCTTCCTGTGCCATCTGCTTAAAGAGGACCAGGCAGCTCTGCTGTCATGTCATATTTTAGTAAATACTGGCTTTCCCCATATATCACCTTTTCAGAGACCTCTGTGCTGTTCCCCATTATTCCTGCTGGAAATGTGTGAATAAGAATTGACAACTGGGCGTCACCTTTCTAATTGTCAAAAGGGAGTGTCCCGCTATACTGACGCTGTTACCCCAATCACAAGGGAAATCGTTACAACCAGTTGTCATTTTATTCATACATTACCAGGAGGAATGAGAGAGGAAAAGCATAATACAGCATTCTAAGAAAAGCTGCTTCAGAATCCCTATTATACATAAAATACAAGTATTTACTAAAACAGACATGTCAGAGGTAGCAATGGAAAGAACTATGGAGAACCTCTAAAAATAGTAGTTCCCACTCTGGAAGACATTCAATGGCAGATTATAATAGGGGCGACTATTCTGAGCCTGATGCTCCACGGGGGCCCAAGGCCGCATGAGCCGCTGCTATTATAATCCGCTGACCACTGCTGGTATCAGCTAAACAGTGTTATGTATACTACTACTAGTAATTATTAGGAAATTATAGTAACACAGTAGATCTATTATTTTTTTGACCGAGGCAAACGCAATCTCAATTCTGGCACGGCGCCTCTGCACCAAGCTTGGTTCTGGTATGGCACCTATGTAATAAACCTAGTTCTAAGCATTGTATTTAAAAAGTAAGCTTGCTTCTGGTACCATATATTTTATGCGTTCGATCATTTTAAAACTTTATCCTGGTGGGGGCCACAGTCTTCATACAACCCAAGGACCGTTGTTTCCTTAATCCACCCCTGATTTTTGGGTCACCCTTCCAATTAAATTGCTTCCATGTAATACCATGTTTTCCCTGCAGTAGATTATAAGTGGCTGCCCTTCTGAAACGGGGTTGTCCAGGTGAGACATCCTCAAAAAAGGTGTCATTTTAACACCTACAAAAAGGTAGGGGCTGTTTAGCACACGTTAAATCTGTTGGAAAAAACTTTGCGGACTTACCAAGAGTCTCCAAGGTCAGGTACAGCAATGAGCTTTGGGTGTTTTCTGCATAGGTTTCCAGTTCTTTTATGTTGCGATATGCCCGACTATCCAGGTTCTTCTCCTAGCATCAAAAGAAGAAAAGAAATGGTGCATACATTGTGATGATGATCGCAGGCTTTCCTTCACCTCCATGGCCATTAACAAACAGGTAGCCGCCCCTTACATTATTAGTCAAATTGAGCAGGAGCTTTTGGCCCTAAAATAGTCGCATCTTAGATACCACTGAGACGCAGAGATAGAAAAGTGTTGCAAACAGCGCTATCCAGCTAAAGAGGCTGTCGGATAAAGAGCTAGAGAAATGGAGACCACAGTGTCTCCGTCGCACACATTAAAGCCTATGCTTCCCATCCAGGGTTCTGCCCCCATGCAGTTTTCAGAAAAGAAGACTGAAACGTAAAAACGGGGGTGCAAAGGCAAAAACGTAATATGAAAAGAGCACGAGTATATAAATGCAAGTGGTCAGGTGATGACAAAAGATTACTGAATTTCCTCTGCATATTTTGGGACATGAGATGTAATAGAGCAGCCACTAGGTGGCAGCATTGTTTTACAGTTTAACAATCTACACAGCTATAAAGAACATGGGTGAGAATTTACTAAGGTTTCCTACGCGGTCTTAATGCAAAGTGCATTGGCATACAATGTGACAAACTTAAGATTGTGATGACCTTCTAATAAATTTATTGCATCTTTGCCTGGCCATGCGCCAGAAAAGCAAATCTACGCTTACCATGCGCACTGGCATAAATTATACTAAATCTATTCGGTTGTAGGAGGTTCCTCCCATTAAACACCACCCAACTTATTTTCAGCACCCGTTAATAAAAGACAAGAAGTGCAAGACAGCCTAAAGCTGAAAATTGTTGTGCTAACGCAACGTGCGCCAAAGTCTTTGATTTTGTACACAGTTTTCTGGCTTGCAGCTGATAAAGACTTTGGGATTTTGTGACGTTGACATTTGCTATGCTCCCTATTTTAGCACAACAGACAATGACACTCTCTGCACGGCTGGGAACACCCCATACAGTACACCATATGCCCAGTTTCCCCCAAAATAAGCCCCATCTGCATTACATAGGAAAAAAAAATACTTACCTAGCAGGCTCATTCCGGGTCATCCAGCTGCCTGGAGCTCTGCTGTATGTCCTGCAGTCCTCCTTCACCCACAAAAGATCACTTCCTGGTTACGGGATTCATAAATCCCACCTCTATGAAGTGATGGCTATGATTGGTTCTTGAGCGCTGCTCAGCCAACCAATGCAGTGCTTGATGAACCAATGTGATGGCTATGGTTGGTTCATCCAGCTCTGCTCAGTCAATCAGGGCCATTGCGTTATGGAGGCGGGATTTCTGAGTTAGCCAATTAGTGCCACGGCTTAGGGCATAGGAGCTCCACAGAGCAGCAGGAGGGACCTGAACTAAGCCTGCTAGGCAAGTATAAGACATTCCCCAAAAATAAGACCTAGCCTTCAAACCAGCATCAATTCTTCTAGGTACACTTGCACAGTTTTTGAAGGAACTCGTCAGGGAGATTGTTCCAAACATTTTAGAGAACTAAACACAGCTCTTCTGTGGCTGTCGTCCTGCTTAAATCCTTCTGTCTGTTCATATAATCCCAGACAGACTGATGATGAAATCAGGGGGCCAGATCATCAATTCCAGGACTCCCTGTGCTTCTTAATGCTGAAGACAGTTCTTAATGACATTGTCTGGATGTTTGGCGTTGTTGTCCTGCTGCAAAATAAATTTGGAGCCAATCAGACGCCTCCCTGATACCTCCCTGGTATTACATGATGGATAAGTATCCATCTATATTTCTCAACATTGAGGACACCATTAATGCTGACCAAATCTCCAACTGCATCAGCTGAATTGCAGCCCCAAACTTGCCAGGAACCCCCACCATACTTCACTGCTGCCTGCAGACACTCATTGTCCCACTCTCCACCATACTTCATGCTGCCTACAGACTCATTATTGTACCACTCTCCACCATGCTTCACTGCTGCCTGCAGACACTCATTATTGTATCGCTCTCCACCATGCTTCACTCCTGCCTGCAGACACTCATTGTATCGCTCTCCACCATGCTTCACTCCTGCCTGCAGACACTCATTATTGTACCGCTCTCCACCATGCTTCACTGCTGCCTGCAGACACTCATTATTGTACCGCTCTCCACCATGCTTCACTGCTGCCTGCAGACACTCATTATTGTACCACTCTCCACCATGCTTCACTGCTGCCTGCAGACACTCATTATTGTACCACTCTCCACCATGCTTCACTGCTGCCTGCAGACACTCATTAGTGTACCACACTCCAGCCCTTCGGCAAGAAAATTGCCTTCTGCTACAGCCAAATATTTCACATTTTGACCTGCTGCACAGTTGATAAGTTCGGCCTCTATGTAGAGGGTTTGGCTTTTTAGCCGCAATTCTTCTTTGAAGACCACTTCTGGACAGACTTTTCTAAACAGTACCTGGGTCCCGCTGGTTTTTGCCACTCTTGAGCCGATATCACTGCTGAACATCTTCCAATTTAGAAGGAAGGTAAGTAAACATGATGTGTCTCAGTTGCTGCACTATGTTTCTCCTAATGGAGCCTCAAATGCAGATATGATCCAAGTCTATGCTGCGAACAACTCTGTTTAGTGCAGGAAATCGAGAACAGATGGAATCAGACGACTCACCCTCTCATCAATAACTCTGGTCAACCATCTTTTTGTCAGTTTGTGCTTCTGAACGGCCTAATAAAATAAAACCTTGGTCAATTAGAATACAAGATATTCTTTTTTTTTATATGTACATCTTTATATTGCATTTTGAAAACAATATGGCTTTATTCACACTACTGTTATGGCTTTCCTTCCTTAAAGGGGTTGCCCCACCACAACCTGTTAGCTCCTATACACAAGATGTGGGATATCTTACTGATAGGTGGGGGTCTGACCACTGAGACCCCCACCAATCCCAACAACGAAGTCTCAGCACGTTACAAAGAGTGGGCAGCAGAGGACGCTCATGCCCACTTCCGCTCCATTATTTTCGATGGGAGCATAAGAGATAGCCGAACACTTGAACTTGGCCATCTCCCCCAGCCACAATGACATGGATCGAGCAGAGGTCCACCACCACCACCACCACCACCACCACCACCACCACCCACACTTTGGGATGCGTCGAGGCTATGCTGTCCGGATTGGTGGAGGTCCTAGTGGCTGGTCCTGTGGATAGGGACTAACCATCTGTGACCAGAATGGGAAATGAAGATACCTTGGACAGTTCAAGTGCTACAGGGTGATGTGGAGGTTTCTCGTTGTATATCTCATCAACAGACTCCCTCCAGAACTGCATCCGCATCAGTCCGAGGTTCTTCTGAGACACCGAATCTTTCACCTTGAGAGAGAGAGAAAAAAGACAAAGAAAAAAACAAACAAAAAAAACAAAACAGGATTTTTGTTACCTATAGTTAAATCCATTTCTCATCACGTTCATTGAGGGACATGGCAAAACCATGCGCATAGCTCCTGCCACTAGGTAAAGACCAGCTGTACCCTTTCAGCAGTCACTGGGCTAAAGATTGTATGGGCGTGGCTAGCGGATGGCGGGATAGGTCGCATCTTAAGCGAGCTCCCACGTCTCTCTCCTTACCTGCAGCTTAAGAGGCACCATTAAGCGGGCCGAAAACGGTTCCCGGACGCCACATGGGCAAGAAGAAGCCGCCGCGATCCCTGTCCTGCACGCCGGTAGGCAGAAGGAGCGCGCTGGAGAGATTCCTAAGCAGCGGTGGTGAAGCCGCCGCCGCATCCAAGATGGCGCCGGCTCCCATGAGGCTGCAGACACCGGAACAGCCGAGCAGCACAGAGCCACTACAGCCGACTGGAGGGCAGCTGGTAGAAACGGACAGCAGAGACAGACCGGCCAGAATCAAGCACCGTGTGGGGGGAAGCCCACAGAGCCACAATGCTGCAGAGCAGACATCACAGGAGGAGGATGCCAGAAACAGAGGAACTGTGAGTACACCAGAGAGCAGCCCCTGCTCAAAACATGGCTCCCCCCAACCCACAAGGCAGTCTCCCATAGCTGATGAGGGTGATAGCTCAGCATGGCACCACTCCCCTGCATACAGCACTGCAAGCAGCCCACTACAAATGAGATCTAATGGCTCTCCTGAAAAAATAAGTGAAGAAGCTTGGAAGAGCCGCATTATGGCCATACCAACAAAAAATGAACTGAATGAATTCTTTAAGAGATTAGAGACATCTAACAAAAAAGCCCTAGAGAATATCCATAATGATATACAGCACCTAGGCCGCAGAATATTACAAGTTGAGGAGGTCCAGGAGGGTGCGGCGGCCATTTTAGAAACACACAGACAGGCCATTCAAGCACAAGCTGACCAAATTGCCGGTATTATTATACATCTTGATGACTTAGAAAACCGAAACCGGCGTAATAACCTGCGAATAAGGGGCCTCCAAGAGGAAATAGAGGGGCAGCACCTGGACTCTTGGGCGCAATCCTTTTTCCAGCAACTACTAAACCACAAAGCAGAGGACATGATCGAAATAGATCGGATCCACAGGGCCCTCGGGCCAAAACATGCTGACCCCAAAAGACCAAGAGATGTAATCTGCAGAGTGCATTTCTTTAGAGACAAAGACGCAATCCTGCGAAAAGCCAGGGAAAGAGGGGATTTACAGCATGATGGTAGACCCATAATCCTTCTACAGGACCTAGCACGACATATGTTGCGGATGATAGGCGCCCTAAGACCCCTACTGACAGCCCTGAAAGATAAAGGAATACCTTACAGATGGGGGTTTCCTTTTTCCCTAACAGCCAGAAAAGATGGGAAGTCCGCCGTGTTCCGATCAATCGGAGACCTACCCAACTTTCTGGGTACCATCCAACTACCCATGATAGCACTGCCGGACTGGCCCACGGTCCCGGCTCCCACGGCACAAGAGCAGTGGCAGAGTGCACACCCCAAAACAAGACGGGAGAAGCAAAAGACGACGGACAGAAACACCTGACTCTATTGCGGGATTCCCCCACTCATCATGCAGCAGTGTATGGCCCACCGTACATGTTCGTTACATATGTATAGCTACACACCTGACCCACCCGGGAAGTAGTAATGTAAACTGCATGATCATCAACCCCTGCCGATTTATCTGTGCTGTCGGAGGAAGGCGATGAGCCCAGCTAGAGATGCTACTCTGGGAGAGCAGAACGGCTCACCCCACGGGAACCGTGAAACGGACGCTATCCGAGACTCTAATATGGAATATCATCCCAAGTTTTATGATGATAGAGTTTTAGTTAAAATTGTTGTTTTTCTCTTCTAGATTGCAAATGATGACCGGTGCCTCGAGAGCTTTAGACCAGGGCCCAATGAGGGTCTGTAGCACTATCAAAAGGGTCGCGTCCAGGGGGAGGCGTGGGGGCTCGGCACTTGTCTTGGCCGGTACCTTCACGTCCCCACACAGGGCGACCAGTCACACGTAGTGTGAATGCTGGTAGCGCGCATGCCAGCAGTTCTCCCTGAAAATGTACGCAGTAGTTGGATACTGCGCAAGGTTCCATCTGATGAACGTTTTTCTTTCTTTCTCTTCTCAATTCCACCTTTCCTCTCTCTGCCTAACCTACTCCCTTCCCCTCACCCTGACCCGACTGGCCTGCAACCATTAGCTGATAAAACCTATCCTATTCCCGTAGAGATTAATGGCTGACATCACTTTCTGCACCTTTAATGCTAGAGGGTTGAATGGGCCTGCCAAGAGGGGGCAGATCATGGATCACTTCCACTGAAAAGGGATCATGGTTGTTTTCTTCCAGGAGACCCATTTTCAGGATACCAAAATACCTAAATGTAGATACCGCCACTATACCACTTGGCACCATAGCCCACACCTGGCCGGATAAAAAGGCGGGGGGCGGCACATCCATAGTAATTCATAAAAATCTTCCGCACAGATTACTCTCTTTAGAAACGGATAAAAATGGGAGATATGTGTTTCTAAAAATCCAAGTGAATAATGATATAATAACACTTGCTAACGTTTACTTTCCCAATCAGGACCATGCTCCAGTCTGGGGGTCCTTGACCGGGGGAAATGCCGAAAGAGCAAATCTCACGTGGCGACTTAATGATAATTTAATGGAGGATGGAGCTTGTCTGCAGGACATTCAGCAATCAATAGAATCCTTCATAGAAATACATAAAAATGACACTACACCCGCACCCACTAAATGGGAGGCCCTAAAATGTGTCCTTAGAGGGATCTTTCTATCACACTGGGCACGACTAAAAAAGATGAGGACTGCCAAACTAGAAGAGCTATTGACGCAGCTCAATGGCCTAGAAACATTTAATAAAAACGCACCCACAGATAGCACGGCAGCAGAAAGATCTACAACTAGAATTAAAATCCTACGTATTCTAGACCAGGCGTCACTATGCCGTAGAGACAAATTCAAGGGACTACACTATGAACTCGGGAATAAATGCGATAAGGGGTTAGCAAGGGCCCTCAACCCCAGAGAAACACAGACATATGTTTTCGAGGTCCACAAGCCTGGGAAGGGGATGGTCCACAACAACACAGAGATCCTAGAGAGCTTCCATACGTTTTACCAGGAACTCTACAACCTAGAGGGGAACTCAAGAGACCCCAAGGACAACCTTGATACAGAAAAAAACGAATATGTGACTGAAAATTTCCTCACTCGCATAACGAGCGAGGAGGCAGGGGCCCTAGAAGAGGATTTCACGCTCCAAGAATTAAAAGAAGCAATCACTACATTAAAAATCGGAAAGAGTCCGGGACCGGATGGCCTAACACCCCGCTTTTATAAAATTTGTATGGAGAAACTGGCCCCTTTGATGCTGGAGGCGTTTAATGCAGTCTCCAGATCATGTCCCTTCCCGGCACAGGCCCTACAGGCGACTATCACGGTCCTCCCTAAGCCAGGCAAGAACCTGTCCTGTTGCGGGAGTTACAGACCAATTTCTCTACTCAATATAGATACCAAACTATTTGCTAAATTATTAGCGAGCCGATTAAAAGCACATATACCCAACCTGATACACGGTGACCAGGTGGGCTTTGTGCCGGGAAGGGAAGCAGGAGATAATACAGTTAGGACCTTAGCCCTGATCTCGAGAGCAGTCGAGTCTGGTACGCCATTGTGTTTGCTGTCCATTGACGCTGAAAAAGCGTTTGACAGGGTTGACTGGGGATTCCTGGAGATGACCCTAAAGCAAGTAGTGCTTGGCCCCAGATTCCTGGGGTGGATCAAAGCACTATACAACAACCCGACAGCAAGGATAAGGGTAAACGGCAGACTCTCACAGCAAGTGCGGATCGGAAACGGCACGAGACAGGGCTGTCCCTTATCTCCCTACCTATACATTCTGGTAATGGAGACACTGGCGAATGCACTCAGAGCCAATCCCAGCATCAGAGGGGTGCAGGTAGCAAAAAACGAACAAACAGTCGCCTTATACGTCGACGACTTACTATTATACCTCTCGAACCCAAGAGTGGCCCTCCTCTGCGTGCTCAAAGAATTCCGTAAATTTGGCAAAGTGTCCAACTTTAAGGTAAACTTAAACAAATCAGAAATCCTAAACGTCAATATCCAATACACCGAAGAGGCAGTCCTGAGGGCATCTTTCCCATTCAGATGGAAGAAGGAAGGGATTAAATATTTGGGCATAAACATTACCCCCAAAATGGAAGACCTGTTTCAAAAAAATTACCAACCACTAATAACAAAACTAGAAGAAGACCTAGACAGGTGGCGCATTGCGCCCCTCTCTTGGTTCGGCAGGATTAGTTCAATAAAGATGAATGTCCTTCCCAGATTTCTGTATGTACTGCAGACTGTGCCCATTCGTCTCCCGAGGACCTACATGAATAGAATTAGGAGAATGATGATGAGATTTATCTGGGGCGGCAGGAAACCTAGGCACAGCTGGAAGGCCCTCACAGGGCCAAGAGACAGAGGAGGTATGGGGGTACCAAATATCTCGCTCTATTATAGAGCAACGCTGACCCGGCGTATACAGGAGTTAACACATAGCGGGACACAGAAACGATGGGTAACCATGGAACAAGACTCGGTCCCATACAGGGGAGCAGGCCTTATCTGGATCCCCGGTAGCGGGAAACACAAGAAGTTGGGACTATCTCCATTTACAGAGGAACTGGTCTCAACATGGTTAGGAATGGCCTCCAGAATGGAGTTAATCAAGAGACTGGGACCACTAACCCCACTAGTGGGCAACGCAAACATCCCGACATTCTTTAAGGGCTCACCTCTCGTTAACATGTTAACAGAAAGCCGACCGGGGGACATTCCCAGGGTAAAAGATATGGTCACGGGAGAGGGCCTAAAAACCCTGGGGGAGATCTTGGAGGGTCGGGGATCCCCAGCTGGAGCATGGTATCAGTACCTCCAATTATGCCACTATGTTAGATCCCTGGGAGGCATTAGGCTGCTGGGATCAGCACCCACAGCGTTTGAAAACCAATTTGTCCTCAACCCGAAAACAAAAAGCAAAATCACCGACCTCTATCGCTATATGGTTGAGGCGGATACTGGGAGGTGTGGGATAGTCCTAGAGAGAGAGTGGGCAAGGGAACTGGGTCACTCACCCCCCGAGGAGGATTGGAGGAAAGCCTACATCCTAACGCATAAACTGAACATCTCAAGCAAATTCCAAGAACTGAACTATAAGATCCTGACGAGATGGTATAAAACACCAGAGCGGCTGGCCAGAATTTTCCCCCAGTACTCGGATACCTGCTGGAGATGTCTCATGGAGAAAGGCACATATACTCACATCTGGTGGTCGTGCCCGATGATTGGTCCCCTCTGGCAGGAAGTAGGAGCCTTGTACTCCTGGGTCAGCAGGAAAACTATCCAGCTAACGCCAGAAATGGCGCTATTGTCAATGTTTCAGGGATCCCTGGCGAGAGCTAAGAGATCTCTGTTGAGGTTCTTTATATTAGCGACTCGACAAGTGATCCCGCTGATGCGGAAGGTACCGTCGACCCCCACCAGGCTGATGTGGACAGAAAAACTAGATGAGATTGGATACATGGAGGAATTGTGCGCCAGAGACGAAATGCGCCTCAAACACTTAATGATCTGGAGCACTTGGACCTCACAGCGTGAGGTGGTGGAGATCTCCAATTGGGTTACGAACGGATCAATTCCTGTCCCCAGGACCCAGCCACTCCAGGACGACTAGAGGCACAAAAAAAAAAAAAAAAAACAGATTTGAAGGGAAAGGATTGTCAGGTCAGATCCCCCCACCCTCCAACCCCATCTACCCGTCTTACACTACTCTTCTAATTTTATTTCTCTCTCACTCTTTACCCCACTCTAGACTCTACTAGAGCAATATCTGATAATTGTACCACCTATTACATTAAGTTGATAATACTAAATGGTTCATAGAATACTTTAAGGTATATTGTTCCTGATTGCAACCAAGAACCAGACGGAAGGTAGTTAATAACGGTTTATTGTTAATAATATAAGATTGTTTGATGCTGCAATACGGCCAGAGCTATTGGCCCTGATGACACATGCTTTATTTCTGTTAAAGATGAAAATTGAATAAAAACATTTTGAACCATAAATAAGATTGTACATAAGCAATAGGAGAGAAGACATTAAACAAAGTAAAATAATACCGACCATAACCAGAACACAATAGTTCTCGGTAAGAGCCAGGCCAGCTTGAGGAAACCTTTTTTGAGAAAACATCACCAGATGTAGAAAAGAATAAACAACTGGGTGGGTGTTGTGTCCCCCAATGAACGATACAAGTACGGTAAGTGAAAAAAAGTCTGTTTTCTCATCCGTGTCATTGGGGGACACAGAAGACCTTGGGGTATTCAAAAGCAATACCCAAGGGATGGGACAAAGAAAAATGTGGTATGGTCAGCCTGTTGCCAGTGGGCTGGTCCCCCGGGGGCTGTCAAGTAATGCTTTCAGTAGGACATAGAGATAATGAAGGCTGGGAAGCGTTACGATCACTAGGAAGGCAGAAGAAGTTGCTGATTGTCAAGAAAGCCCTTGCAAATTTAGTAGGGTCGTATCAATGATGGAGGGTGCTACCCTTGTCCTTTAATAGGTACGCCCGGCTGAAAACCGATATAGACAGACTACCCGGTGATAGGTACAGTCAGAGACATGCTTGCCAAGGACAACCAATTTGTGTAGATGCTGGAGGAAGAGACAGATTCGGTCTGCAAGGGGTTACAGAGAAAATGAGAAAGGCAGAAGAGGAAAGTTCTGCGTGTTCTCCGGTTTGCGACTGGAAACTACGATCACGGGTGAACCAGGGGTGAAAAAGATTCCATCTTGACCTTCTCCAGAATAGCAGGATCCATGCTCCGGACTGCTCTGTTCTCGACGATTGTCGCTGGCCCTCCGAATACCTGCCCTTAGGTGTAGAAGGTCAGGAGAGATGTAACTTGGAACTAAGTTTGTCACTGTATGCTGAATGCCACCGATATGGCAACAGCAAGGTATTTTTGTGGTTGTGTGCCAGGTTCACTAGGTAAGCAACTGGCGCAGTCTGCTTCGAGTGGTGTGGAGCAGAGAATAAACTAAGTAGGTCTGGTGTTTGGAGGACAGAGGGGTGCCAAAAACTTAGATGATGATCTGAAGGCAGGATTCTTGTGGGATCCATTCCAGGATAGAAGGGAATGACCAGGATCTACATCGAAACATAATAGTCCCCTCGGAGAAGAACGAGGCTCAATGGAATGTCATACTGGCGCTGGATAGGAGCCGCGAGTGTAGTGGTCGTGCGGGACCGAAGTGTAGTCAGAAGACAGCTGGAGCTCGTCAACAGGTAGTCATGTTTACAGTACCAATGGATGAGGCAGGAAGCGTAGTCAGATGGAAACCAGGAGTAGTCACTAGGTAGTCACGTTTGCAGTACCAATGGATGAGGCAGGAAGCATAGTCAGATGGAAGCCAGGAGTCGTTACCGGGTAGTCACGTTTGCAGTATAAATGGATGAGGCAGGAAGCGTAGATAGATGGAAGCCAGGAGTAGTTATCAGGTAGTCACATTTGCAGGAGAGGAGCAGGTTTAGGAGGTGACGCTTGATCAAGGCAAAGAGCACAATAATCACGCAATGCAGGAGTTTCAGGCCCAGGCTTTTATAGGAAGTCCTAATCAGGAACAGGCGGAGCTAGAACAAGGGCTGGATAGTAGGATCTGCAAAACAAGGTCAAAATATGCAGAGGGATTTGTCTAAATGCCTGGAGAGCTCAATAAGAAGGGCTACTGCTTGGAGTGCAGGAGGTTCCTGACTCAAGTCCTGACACTCAGGATACTGCTAGAGTATGTTCTATTGTAATGTTATAAAGAATCCAGCAGTAAGATATGCAGCCTGCTGTTTGGGTAGGAGGAAATGAAGCAGCCATACGGTTAAGAGCATAGCTTAAACGTGTGAGATACAGAGCTGGGCAGTAGTAGCTGGGCAGTAAAACCGTTCTTGCCTTATAGGAGATGACAAGGTTACTTACCAGTCGTGGGGCATCTGCTGCTTGGGATCCTTGCCGATCAGATGATC
The DNA here is from genome assembly GCF_035609145.1 of Eleutherodactylus coqui. NCBI lineage: Eukaryota > Metazoa > Chordata > Amphibia > Anura > Eleutherodactylidae > Eleutherodactylus > Eleutherodactylus coqui. The sequence goes on along the minus strand of NC_089845.1, from coordinate 114,025,654 downwards.
TCAGGGCCCGCTACCAGTACATACTGGAAGCAGATAGCGCTGTCCAAGTTGTAGCAGCTTTGTTTGCTACTGCAGTCATGAATTCAATGGGAGCTGTGCCTGTAGTACCAAATCACCATTACCAGTGGAAAATACTGGGAGTAATGCGCGACCTGAAGAACATGCAAGTAAGCGAAAATACTAGCTCAACTCTGTTAATAGACAGATATGAGATAGATCAATCAACAGAGCAAATTAGACATGTTTCAAGGCAAAGACACCTCTTCCTCACTAATTGCTGCGGACACACATATCCTCTTCTCTGCAATGTTTGACATACATCCATAAAGCCCCTACTACCTCTGAGGTGTGTCCCCAGCATTTACGGAGGAAAAGGGTATCTTCGCCTAGAAATGCATCTATTTTAATGGCACCATCAATAAACAGGTAAATTGAGCTAATATGTTTTCGTACTAGCACATTGCTCAGGTCGCACCTTAAAGGGGTTGTCTCGTGAAAGCAAGTGGGGTTAAGCACTTCTGTATGGCCATATTAATGCACTTTGTAATATACATCGTGCATTAAATATGAGCCATACAGAAGTTATTCACTTACCTTCCCTGCGCTGGCGTCCCCGTCTCCATGGTGCCGACTAATTTCAGCGTCTAATCTCCTGATTAGACGCGCTTGCGCGGAAGGGTCTTCTCCCATCTCTTCGGCCCGGCACGAGCGGCATTCTGGCTCCGCTCCCTTGTACGCGTTATCGCGTAGCTCCGCCCCCGTCACATGTGCCGATTCCAGCCTCCTGATTGGCTGGGGTCTGTCGCTTGGGACACCGATCAATAAGCTGATTGGGCGCCCGCTGACAGCACTCAAATACACAGGGGTCGGAGTGGAAGCAGGATAGTCATCAATAGTATTCACACAGCAGACATATCACTGTAATCAGTGTTACATACACTACCCTCTGGTGTGCTCAGCGAGGACTGCAAAATGATAGGGACAGATTCCTTTTAAGAGTTAAAGGGGACTTGTCATCAGTTTAATGTAGTTTAAGTGTTCCCTGTGTCACAGTTACTGTAATCACATCTACACTGCTCAGTACTGCTGTTACTTCTGAGAGCGTACTAAAGAGAGGAGAGTCTACTGCATGTGTGCAGCTAGCCTACCACTATATACTACCAGAAGTGTACTTCAGCACTAGTGTTCAGAAGTCTAATATCGCCCGGTTAGGGTTGGCTTCCTGAGCAAGTGCCACAACACAGAGATAAGCACAAAAGACTAGAATACCTGTGATAGTTCTACATTGAAGGCTCGTAGTGCTAAGACTGAATTCCGGGATTCAGGAGGCAGCAGCAGCGTACAGAGAAATCCTTCATAATCTCGTTTCCTGTTAAGAAAAAATAAATAAAAGAAAGAATTCTTACCGATTTCGTAATTTTATGATTTATACAGCAGCATGGAATGTAACCACGATAATCGGTCCTTCTCCCCAAAGCTCGCAATCTATTATCGCTATCCCAGCAACAGAACCCACCTATTATATACAGTATCTACAGTAAGACCCGTCCGCCACCGGATGCTTTGGAGAGCCTGATAATCCAGCAAATAACCAAATTACAGGACTCAATTAATCAATCCGACCAGTGGGTATCCGGTTCCTTAGCGCCAGCCACGTCCACGGCAGCGCATCTTCGGGCAATCACATAATATCATTAGGTTGCGCCCATCATCATCGGTGCATTTGAGCTCTAGACGACGATACGCTACTGACCCCATAAATGGAGATAGTCACCCAGATTTCCCCAAAACGTAAACAGTTGACCGTTAAGAATTAACAGATTACTCCTCAGGCAGATCCATGCAGATGTCAACTAATCTAGTTGCACTCGAGGTGGGGGAGGGGGGGGGGGTTGGGTTTTAACGCTTTTTGTTTTTTATTTATGTTTTGTTAAATAAGAAAAGTGATAAAAATACAAATAAAAAATATTAAATCTAAAAAATAAAATAGTCCAGACACGGATCCCGCTCAATGACGGGGGGGAAGCTGCGTGCAGATCCGCAGTACGATCGTCGTAAGTTGTTACAGCAGCTTTAGTGGTGTAAAGTTCCGCAGTAGATTCCGCCGTGTGAACGTACCCATTTACACGGGCGATGAGAATTGTGCCCAAGATTCTTTATCCGTGTGCGGGACACCACACATCCTATTCTCATGTGAGCGCGCACACAAATAGGACATGCAGCGACTTTGCAAACGCGGACCATAATGTGTACAGGAGCCCGCTCAAACAATGCGCAATAGACGTTAGTGCCGTACGTAGGGTCACCGGCTGGGCTCACAGCCAGAATCCACTGCGGGCCTCCCGATCCAGATGTGTACAGTGTGCATCAGGTAGTCAGGGAAGCAGTGCAGCCATCTTGCCTTCTACAGAACTGGAGGGCCACTTTAAGGATCAGGCAGTTGGATTTCAAATGCCTAACCCAGTGATGGCGAACCTTTTAGCGACAGAGTGCCAAACTGCAACCCAAAACCCACTTATTTATCACAAAGTGCCAACATGTCAGGGGGCGGGGCTTATCACGACGTATGATTTTACCTCCGGACAGGGCCGTTTCAAAACAGACGTGTGTTTTTTTCCTAGCTGGAGCACTGGAGTATCATTGGTGCGGATATTGGATGCCATCCCCCACAGTGGCCCCAGTAGCAATTGCGTCCCCCACTAAAATCGTAGATCAATGTATCAGTTTGTTTTTCTATTAGATTGTAGACTAGAAAGATATAGCATGATGCTGGTATACGTAGTGAAGGGGTTAAACGAAACTTTTTCTATACCAGTATGGGGTAGACAGACAGAAGATAAGAGTCTCCCAGACCCCCCCCACCCCCACCTTGCATTCCTTTTCACTGAATTCATAAGGGTTTCATTGTATGTTATAGTAACGCCTTAGAAGGTGTAACTTATGTTAATCATTTTAGTTTCAGCCTATCATGTATTCTTATTAGTCTTGGAGGTATGTACTTTTGCTGTGATGTCATTTATGGTATATAAACCATATACACCTTCAAATAAATCAGAAATCATCTGATACCGCACAGGCTGGTGTGATTTGTATTTCCCCTGCGTCCAGACGTCTAAACAAGATCTGGGATCATCTTCTCCTTGATAAACACATAAATTCTCCTTACACTCCCACAGTAGCCCCAGTAGAAACTGCGATGCCCCCCACAGTGGCCCCAGTAGAAACTGCGATGCCCCCCACAGCGGCCCCAGTAGAAACTGCGATGCCCCCCCACAGCGGCCCCAGTAGAAACTGCGATGCCCCCCCACAGCGGCCCCAGTAGAAACTGCGATGCCCCCCCACAGTGGCCCCAGTAGAAACTGCGATGCCCCCCCACAGTGGCCCCAGTAGAAACTGCGATGCCCCCCCACAGCGGCCCTAGTAGAAACTGCGAACCCCCCCCCCCAGCGGCCCCAGTAGAAACTGCGAATCGCCCCCACAGTGGCCCCAGTAGAAACTGCGATCCCCCCACAGTGGCCCCAGTAGAAACTGCGAACGCCCCCTCCGCGCACGCTCCCCTCTGCTCTACCTGACGGGCTCCGCGCACCCTCCCCTCTGCTGGACCTGACCGGCTCCGCGCACCCTCCCCTCTGCTGGACCTGACCGGCTCCGCGCACCCTCCCCTCTGCTGGACCTGACCGGCTCCGCGCACCCTCCCCTCTGCTGGACCTGACCGGCTCCGCGCACCCTCCCCTCTGCTGGACCTGACCGGCTCCGCGCACCCTCCCCTCTGCTGGACCTGACCGGCTCCGCGCACCCTCCCCTCTGCTGGACCTGACCGGCTCCGCGCACACTCCCCTCTGCTGGACCTGACCGGCTCCGCGCACACTCCCCTCTGCTGGACCTGACCGGCTCCGCGCACACTCCCCTCTGCTCTACCTGACCGGCTCCGCGCACACTCCCCTCTGCTCTACCTGACCGGCTCCGCGCACACTCCCCTCTGCTCTACCTGACCGGCTCCGCGCACACTCCCCTCTGCTCTACCTGACCGGCTCCGCGCACACTCCCCTCTGCTCTACCTGACCGGCTCCGCGCACACTCCCCTCTGCTCTACCTGACCGGCTCCGCGCACACTCCCCTCTGCTCTACCTGACCGGCTCCGCGCACACTCCCCTCTGCTCTACCTGACCGGCTCCGCGCACACTCCCCTCTGCTCTACCTGACAGGCTCCGCACACACTCCCCTCTGCTCTACCTGACCGCCTCCGCGCACACACTCCCCTCCATTGTACCTGACCAGCTCTGCACAGTACGTGGCAGCGGATGCAGCCGTCTGGCCGCTCTTCCCCCTGCTGTTGTAATGAATCCCAGGCGCATTGGAGCGCAGCGCCGCCAGCAGAGCCATACCAATGTCACCCAGGGGGAGGGGCGTGACGCCTGCCGCCTACTGGCGGAAAGTTGTGAACTTGGAACCTTACGTCATGCTACTGCGCCCCTGTTGTCGTCACGTGATCGTGTGATGTCATCAGCTGGCGCCGGACTCATTTTTATTAAGGCGCTCCAAATTTCGGTATATTGTCGGTAGGAGGTGAGTGGTCAGTGATGGAGGGGGCGGCTGTGGAGGACGGTGGAGCCGCTCAGTCATGTGCATGTACTGGCCCTTATTCATTCCCTGGGACTCTTGTAACCACCTGCTTCATGTATGCTGTATGGTGTTTTGATATATGACAGACGGACACACAAAATTAAACTTTCTCCGTGTGATTGTAAGGAAGTGAAGTGATTACAATATCAGAGCAAAAGGAGCATTTATTGTGGAGAACTGACCCACTGGAGGAAGGTACTAGTACCCTGTTGTATCGCCTCTAGCTTGGATACAAGATGTGATGCAGGCATGGAGGCTCTAGTACCCTGTTGTACCGCCTCTAGCTTGGATACAAGATGTGATACAGGTGGGCATGGAGGCTCTAGCACCCTGTTGTACCGCCTCTAGCTTGGATACAAGATGTGATACAGGTGGGCATGGAGGCTCTAGCACCCTGTTGTACCGCCTCTAGCTTGGATACAAGATGTGATACAGGCGGGCATGGAGGCTCTAGTACCCTGTTGTACCACCTCTAGCTTGGATACAAGATGTGATACGGACGGGCATGGAGGCTTTAGCACCCTGTTGTACTGCCTCTAGCTTGGATACAAGATGTGATACAGGTGGCATGGAGGCTCTAGTACCTTATTGTACCGCCTCTAGCTTGGATACAAGATGTGATACAGGCGGGCATGGAGGCTCTAGTACCCTGTTGTACCACCTCTAGCTTGGATACAAGATGTGATACGGACGGGCATGGAGGCTCTAGTACCCTGTTGTAATGCCTCTAGCTTGGATACAAGATGTGATACAGGTGGGCATGAAGGCTCTAGTACCCTGTTGTACTGCCTCTAGCTTGGATACAAGATGTGATACAGGTGGGCATGGAGGCTCTAGTACCCTGCTGTACCGCCTCTAGCTTGGATACAAGATGTGATACGGACGGGCATGGAGGCTCTAGTACCCTGTTGTACCACCTCTAGCTTGGATACAAGATGTGATACGGACGGGCATGGAGGCTCTAGTACCCTGTTGTAATGCCTCTAGCTTGGATACAAGATGTGATACAGGTGGGCATGAAGGCTCTAGTACCCTGTTGTACTGCCTCTAGCTTGGATACAAGATGTGATACAGGTGGGCATGGAGGCTCTAGTACCCTGCTGTACCGCCTCTAGCTTGGATACAAGATGTGATACGGGCGGGCATGGAGGCTTTAATACCCTGTTGTACTGCCTCTAGCTTGGATACAAGATGTGATACAGGTGGGCATGGAGGTATACAGGTTCTGTATTCTGCGGAATATCTGTCCACATTTGCTGTAACTGAGCCTCTAGATCGTGCACTCATAGGGTGTTGAAGTTGGTGCCCCAGATGGTCTCATACATGTTCTATTTGTGATATATCTGGCGACCAGGTATCCATAGAAGTGTGACAATGTTGTGGGGGCTCCTGTGACCCCCTTGTGTGTGCGGCTGAGTATTATCCTGCTGGAAGCCACCATGAGAGGAACACATGTGGCTGCAGGATGTCCTGAACATATCACTTAGCTGTAATTTTCCCTCATACCACTACTAGGGGTGACTGACTGTCATATACGATGGCCCCCCCAGACCATCACACCAGCAGGGGGCAGTGTGCCGCTCCACAGCAGAGGCAGGATTGAGGCGCTCACCCTGAGGTCTCCAGACACAAATATGGCCGTCAGCGCCCAAACTGAACCTGGATTCGTGGGTTCCACTCCGTCGCGTCCAGTTTCATCGTTCTAGACACCACTGCAAACAGAGGCGGTTATGAGTGTCAAAGGCAGAACACATAAGGGGCGCCGTGAGACCAAATGTTTTTCAGTCAAGCGCCTGGAAATAGATCTGTCAGGCACAGGGGTGTAATGATGGTGCCAGCTGTCTCTGGATGACGGACAATGAAACAGTTGGAGTTACTCCTGATTGTTGGAAGCTCAAGCAGTGCTCTCTGCTGATGTTATGTGGAGGGGGTCCTGAGCCCAGTCACCCTGTGTGCCCTCACACATCCTATACTCGCCTGTCAGGATCTGCGGTGAGTATCTCGACCAGCGTGCATGTGCAGTGCAGGGCATGACGCTGTTGACACAGATCCATTGACTGCAATGGAAGCCATCCGTGTGATGTTTTTTAAATTTTTTTTTTCTTTTTTCCCGCACAGAATAGAACTTGCTGCGATTCTTCCCTGCGAGCGGAAAATTAAAGTTGATTTCCGTTCGTGGGAAAGAATCTTTTAACGTGGCATGTCTACGGACAGACATTGCTGCGGAATTTACGGCCAGTGTGTGACCACGAATTCTGCAGCAATAATCCATCCGTGGGCATTGGGCCTTCTAGTGTAAACATACTAATAAAAAAAACACGGGAATGGGCTCCTTATTTTGTTTCAGACATCTTGATATATAATATGTATGGTTTCGGATTACAGGGCTCATACGGCAACAGTTTTGGATCATTTTCTTTATATATAATAATATATTTATTTATTTTTACTTCTTCCTGTTACTATTTGTTTTTACCATCTGTCCCCCGTGACATCATTTTAGATCTCTGTGGGCCTCATGTGGTGCAGAGTGTTAAGGCAGCAGTATGCAGTTCTAAGCTCTCACTCACGACCTAAAGGCTGCGAGATCCCTGCATGGTTCAGGTAGCTGGCTCAAGGTTGACTTGAGGCCTTCCATCCTTCCGAGGTCGGTCAAATGAGTACCTGGCTTATTTTGTTGTCTCTGAAGATACCCTATTTTATTGTATGACATTCTTTGATTTACAGAATAAAGAAAGTATTGGCTTAAAAAAAAAAAAAAAGTACCCGGCTCATTGGAGGGTAATAAAAAAAATTACCTGAAAGTGCTGCAGAATAAGTTGGCGCTATACAAATAACAAGTCCTTCCATCTGGGGGACATTCACTTGGCCTTTTAAAAAAAAATTTTATTACACAACTGGAGCCCCAGTTGCAGGGAAAACATCCCCTGTAGTGACAATAGTCACTGGCAGAGCTGATCTTGGTTTGCTAGGACCCTTCAGCACTGCTGGGCCATGGGGTTCCCCGCCGGGCCGCGTAGTGGAAGAAACAATTCCACTCTCACTTTTTAGTACCTAGCGCTCACTGAGTGCTATGTATCCGGGAAAGGAGAAGGCAGAAGTGGTTTAAAAACCGCTTCTCCCTTCTCCGGGTTCTCAGCTGTGACTAAAAGCCGAAAACACAACCTGCTCCTGCTTGATTGCAGAGGCTTTAATCCCATGCTGTAATTCTGCGATCGGCCGGGATTAAAGCCCAGGGCCAAACGCCGTAAATTTACAGCGCTTAGTCCTTAAGGGGTTAAAAAAAGGGGGGGGGGGGAATGATATTTTAATTTCCATTTTAATTATATTTATCTAATCCAAAAATGGGAAAGAGACTGAACCCCTAACAATACAGGTATGAAAGGACCCTAACTTGAAGAAGTTAAATTGTGTTTCCCCCTGGCTATAAAGACAGAGGTAGCAGAGATTCCGGACGTGCCCCGCTAGACCTGCCGCCCACCAGAAACCTCAGTCTGGCGAGCAGTGTGGTGGTGAATGACTGACGGTAGTACTGAGCCTGTCCGATATTGGGGCGCTGTCTGCAGAGGTGCTCCTCACTCCTTCACATCTCCAGTTCTAGCGCACCGTTTCTATATACAGTGATATGTAGAATCTAGAAGACAAACTGCACAATTTATTATTAAACACTGTTGGGAAACAGATTGTCAACCCCCAAAAAAGGGGAAAAGAAAATCGGCCCCCAAAGGTTTCCATAGCCTTTAAAGGATTGAGTCCTGTTATGGAACTAGTTTGCAGTATTTCTATATGTAATTAATCCATGTATCTTTGTTTTTTGATAGATATCCCTGACCAAATGAAGAAGAAAAATGCAGCAAATGAGAAGGTGCTGGCGAAGAAGATGAGCGCCGAGGCGGCGGATCGTGAGGCAGCTACTTCCAGCCGTCCTTGTACCCCGCCGCAGACGTCTTGGTTTGAATTCTTGCTGGATGTCTCTTTGTTGGAAAGTCACCTACAGAAGGACTATCCTGGTAGTCACATGATTCTCTCAGCGGTTCTCCATAAAATACAGAAATCTCCCAGAACTCCTTCTTAAATGCCCATTTAGACACAACGATTATCGCTCAAAATTTGCTCAAAAGCCGCCTTGAGCGATAATCGTGTGTAATGCACAGACATCGTGCAGTTTTCGTTCTCCCGTCGCTCATCATTGTCTTTTAGCCTGCTGAAAGATGACGATCAGACTTATCAGGGATTCACAGCAGGATACAGCTGATACTATTGTTTCAGCTGTATCTTGCTCCCTGATAACGGGCTGGGTATGAAGAACAGGCTGTGTTCTGCATACCCCGCTCAGAGCGCTCGGCTGTATAACAAGCGGGGAACAGCTGGATGCAGAAGACAAATGGGGACACCCCGCTTGTATTCTGCATCCTGCACTCGCAGCGCAAGGTGATCGCTCAACGTTTGAGCGACCATCTTGCACTGTAAATGACACAACGATTATCGCTCAAAAGACATCTGAACGATAATCGTTGTGTCTAAATGGGCCTTTACGCTGACCGCAGATACAGATTGATACGGCGACACCTGAAAATTGCAGGAACTTACATTCACCTCTCTTCCACACCACATCTGATACAACACAGTTTTAACACAAACCGCCTCGCATCTGTGGAGACCTCACACCTTGGCGAGCGCGATATGGGGCCAAGTTTCATGGCTTGACATTGCACTTTGCCCGCGTGAAATTGGCCCAAAGGAGCTACAGCATAGGAAAAGTGTTGTTACGCCTTCATTCTGAGCATTAGTGGGGGTGCGGTAGTTGATGTAGTGACATATCATTTTCCCTATAGACAGAAACCACTATAACGTTTGCACCCGTGTAAACAGGCCTGCAATCAGCCGAAATCGCTTGTTATCTGTTCGTATATTTTATGTGTCCATCCCATGTAAATACGGGATGTGCTGCCGAGAAACATAGAAAAGAGCGGCTGCACAAATGATAGCAAGTTGTAATAATTGTTCATGCGGCCGTTTTGTCCGGGCGATGCTCATCCTGGGTGCATTCATTGTAGACAGTAACAATTGTCTTGTTATATCAGTGCTCGTTCAGCCAATTGCTCTGTCCGTCTAAATGGATATTAAAGTGCCCTTCTCTTTTTTTATTAGATCCTCCTCCTGTGCAGCTGATCATCCAGTTTCTGGAGCAAGCGTCCAAACCTACTGTGAATGAACAGAATCAGGTGCAGCCCCCTACTGACAACAAGAGAAACCGCACGCTCAAGCTGCTGGCTTTAAAGGTGGCTGCTTTCTTAACATGGGACTTAGATGTGCTTGAGAAGAGGTAAGTGTACATGCAGGGACGATGATGCACATTGCTGGGATACTGTGACAACCGCTGATTACTACACCAACATGTTGGACATCCATAAGAATATCAAAAAGAGCATACGTTATTGATTAATATTAAAAAAAAATAATAATCTTTTTGATATTCTTATGGATGTCCGGCGCGGCGTTCCTATTGGTGTAATGTTTGGTATGTGCATTGGACATCTTAGTTAAAAACTTTAAAGAAGCCGAAATCCATTTTGCCTACAGTTGAATGTTAAAGGGAAGCTGTCGGGATCCCAAAGCTGCCTGTGGCAGGGTATAGTGACAGTGACTGATTGCAGTGGTCTGTCACTTTGTACCAATTGATTTAGTGGTTTTGTGAGTTTAAAACTTTACAGAAGCTCCTGCATATTCATATATGCACACTCCCTCACCCTCCAAATGCTGGTTCACAAGTCTCCCTGTGTGCGCTGTAACACAGATGGATCTACCAAAGGAGCTTCATTAGACTTCTCTCCAGTCCAGCCCTGCAAAATTTCAAAAGTAAGACTAACTGAGATCAGGGATAACTCCATGTATACTTTTTTGTGGAGGGCATGGGGGAAAACTTGTAATCTTCTCGGCTTAAACTCTTTTTCAGTTCACTTGGCTCTCATCAAAAGTCTGCATTCCCAAAAGGGACGCCCACATCCACTTTTTACCTAGTGGTAGTCTCAGGCCTTACAACTGTTAATAACATTATTGACTCCCAGACTAAAAACGTTATGTCACTTCCAGCCTTAGGCCGCCTGCACACGGCCGGATTTGTATTGCGGAAATCTTCTGATTTGGGGCTACAACACTGTTAATGGGGTTGTCCCATAGTTTAGGGAATTTCGGAACAAAATCTTTACTTTTACCTGTACCCACTTGACTCCCGGATTTCTGATGGGCCGTTATTGGATATATCGACCCGAATAAATTCAAATGCACTCTGTAATGTCGTAAACTTCTATTTATGTGTAGCAGGCCATTTTGCAAACCTGGACTAGTCTGAGGGCTCTCCCATTTAAACTATTTTTAGAGAAACTTACACTTTGCATATAGACTGGGTAGATGCTTCATTACAGAAAGAAAAGTGGGTACAAGCTTCTTTTTTTTTTTGTCAGTCTGGGAAAGCTTTATTGACATAATGCCATTACATATACATCAGGCTATACATGATTGCTTTGTTTGGATATTATGGTTCCAGAAACAGACAATGATGGGTGGAGTCCCAGTGTCCTAATGGTGTCTGAGTATGGCGAGACCTGGGAAATACTTTGTAATGCTCCATGTTGTTTTTTCCTTTCCTTGCTCTCACTGACCACCCAACTGTTCCCTTTCACCCTCAAGGGCAGGGCGGTGTAACAGTGCTACCCTGTTTTGAAAAAATTCAAGAATTTCTAAATCTCTAAACCAATTGGTATAAGTGACAGACCACTGAAATCTGCATCTGTCACTACACAATGCTTCCACAGGAGGGCTTATGGAACCTGGGAACTTGTCACTATACCAATTTTTTGTTCCTGCATTATAAAAACCTTTTTAAACGCACAACTTGTGCAATTCCCTCACGTATAGTCATGAAAGTGACTTCACTTTCCCAAATAGTCATGCTGGCCAGACGCCTCTGGCTTGATTGGTGTCCCTCTGGCCTCATATGGCATTACAGATTAAAATGAGGCCGGTACAGCTGGCATCGTTAGGCGTGTGTCAGATGTACTTGGCACTGGCTTGGGGTGGCTTATCCCAGCCAGAGGAACATTAACCAAGCCAGGACCAGGTTAGCGTGACTGCTCACGTGTTATATGTATCTGGCGAGATTCAGGAATGCTAATTTGGAATAGCAGCAAGTAAAACGGGTCGCAGTCTATTGTGGTAAAAGATCTTGTCAGATTTTCTTTAATGGATATCATTTGGATAAAACAGCATTCATACCTGTAGCGCTAATGATCTACGTTGTAGCATCTAATCGGACATACATTGATACATTTTTTGTTCTTTCTGGCCTCTCTGTGTGTTAGTTTATCTGTTCCTGTCCTCAACATGCTGCTGAATGAGCTCCTCTGTGTAAGCAAAGTACCACCTGGAACAAAACATGTCGACTTGGACCTCGCAAGCCTGCCGCCAACCACAGCCATGGCGGTCATGCTGTACAACAGATGGTAAGGAACTTAGTAATATTCTCTATCTGCCCCCATCCCCCAATACCGCTCAAAAGTTATAGAACACCTCAATTTTTTTTCCCAGTGTGTTGTGTGTGTGTGTTGTTTCTTTGTTTTGTTTTTTTTAATTAGCACAGTTCAAGTCCAGCAAATAATGGGAAATGGTTCAAAAGTAAGTTTACAAACATAACAATATTATGAAATGTTAACCTGCAATATTAGTCTAAATTTATCATTTTAACCAAAGAGCTTTTTTCAGGGAACACATGAAGGACGGCCGCTCTGCAGCAGGAAAAGCAAATTATGGTTTGAAATTGGATGCAAACTATTCCGACAGTTGCCTCCACTTTTGTAGATTACAGAATGTCCCGTACTTAAGTACAGGTTCTGTTCCAGGAAGCTGTTCGTAAGTGAATTTGTTCGTATGTCTGAACAAATGCTTGTATGGAGGGAAATCGCGGGTGGATCTCGCTCCATACAACGTCCGGTGATGGCTGTTTCTTACAGCCTACCGTGCCGCTCATCAGACCTGTAAGAAACAGCCGGAACCCGACATTCAGGGGGTCCCGTACGGCCTCCTGCAATAAGATCGTGGGACGCCGTGCGGTTACCAGGACAGTCAGGGGCCTTCTGAAAGGCTCCAGGGATGCCTATGCAGAGATCCTATCAAACCCTGCCGATAGAAGTCTGTTCATTTCCTGTACAGTATGATGTAAAGCCATAGCATTACATTGTACTGCAAGACAGCCTTTTCCGTATCTAGTGAAGTTCGTAACTCAAACGTTCGCAAGTAGGGGACTTAATGTACTTTCAAACTCTCTGATTCTACATAACCAGTGTTGGAACAGACTGCATTGCAGTTCCCTCTATGGCAGGATTTGGGCAGTTTTGCTCTTCAGGACAGAGCACACTGCTTTCATAATGGCAAGAAAAAGGCAATTAAGCAAAGCGGACAGGAAATTATAACCCTTAGAAGTATAGGTCTGTCCTGCAGAGAAATTGCCAAGAAAGCCAAGGTGGCAGTCAGTAGAGTTTCCTATACCATCAAAAGGCATTTGGAAATTGTGGCAGACCAAAGGCCACTGCAAAATCAGAAGACAAGTTTTTGAGAGCCAACAGTTTGCGTGATCGCCGCCTCACAGCACAAAATAAAATAAATAAGTTTCCTTTTCAACTATGAAGAGAAGACTTCTATCTGCAGGTTTGACAGGTAGAGTATCAGTAAGAAAGCCACTGCTAAGATTGCAAAATAAAAAGACTTGCTTGGGCCAAGCAGCACCTCCAGAGGACTACTGAGGAGTGAAGGAAGGTCATATGGACTGATGAATCAAAATTTCACATCTTTGGTACATCACACAGTTTTTTGTAAACTTTCCAATAGATGAAAGGATGGTTTTGTAGTGACACCAACTGTCAAACAAGGTGGAGGAAGCGTGATGGTCTGGGGCTTTTTGTGCTGGATCCAGATTTGGTGACTGGCACACTGAACAAAAAGGGCTACCACGGCATTTTGATACGCCCTCTGGTGTACGCCTAGTTGGTCAGGGATTCATATTATATCAAGACAATGATCCAAAACATACTTCTAGGTTATGTCAGAACTACTTAAGCAGACGAAAAGAAGCTGATAGGCTACAAAAAAATAGAATAGCCTGCACAGTCTCCAGACGTATACCCCCCTGAGTTTGTTTGGGATGAACTGGATAAAAGGGTGAAAGCAAAGCAGCCTACAAGTGCAGCACATTTGTGGGAACTTCTGCAACGTTGGGAAGAAATTTCTGAACAACATCTGAATGCAATTGCAGAAAGAATCCTTTGATTATGTATAGCTGTTATATTAACTAGAGGGGGCTAGAAAATTAAAAAATCTAGATTTAATTTGGTGAAACAAAGTTAATTGATTATTTTTTTTATTCATCTTAACTTGTTTAGTTGTTCTTCGTTTTCATTTCAAAGTACATTTGAAACACTAAACGGTAACTATCAATAAAACCTGGAAAAATTTGAGGCGTTCTTAAACTTTTGACCAGTAGTGTACGTATATAGAGATAGATCTACATAAATATTTTTTTTTCCTAGAAGTCCAATTTTCCCAAGACTGTAAGCATTGCTGTCGCTCATTTCCCATTGACATTTGCAATGTGTGACAGGAGATGCATATAAGGGAGATGGGACAATGCCTCAGCACCACCTATTGGGAGGCAGCATTGCGGCAAGTCAATGTTAGACTCTTTATACAAGCCTGGTAGCAATGACTGGGAATTGATATACAGTCATTGGGCGGTTTTGTTGCTGAAGTTGATCTGCAGCATAAAAAGGAGATGGCAAAACCAACTCTAATGAAAGCAACTCCACAAAATAACAAGCTGGCAATTTTAAAGGGACTTTGTCATCTCCTGTGAGCCCCATAAGCTAAAATTATAGGCTCCTAGAAACTGACAGGCTGATTCTAGCATTGTGCATCTTATACTCCCCTTCCCTGCTGGTCCCACACTGGGCACTGTCAAAATTATGGAAAAGGGAAAACCAGCTCACCCGTATAATTACTCACTCCTGTGCACAGAACGCCTCTTGTTTGGCCTGCGAGTCCAATATAGAAAACAATCCATCTCCAAAAGGGGAATAAAATGGCTAATATGATCCTTATTCAAGCTGAATGAGCTGCATTAAAACCTCACACCGAGGAACGAATGATTCGGTGGAGACTTTGACGCCTCACAGTGTGGGAATGGCAGAGAGGGCTAGTATAAGTTTAGCATAGCTGGATTCAGCCTGCCAGTTCCTATGAGCAATTAAATTTAGCTTATGGGTCTTAGGATGCCTTTCGACTTGCAGGTTTTTTTAACTGTGCGGTTTTTTTTTTTATTTAAAAAAAAAAACAAAAAACACGTTTGTCAATACGACTTTCTAATGTGAAAAACGCATCACACAAAACTCACAAGTATGCGCTTTGCGATTTTTGAGCGATGCATACTTAACAATAGAAAGTCCTATTGACATTCGCGTTAAAAAAAACAAGCAAATGGAAAGGCACCCTTACAGAACTCTGGAGACGAGACGCTGCGGGATCCTGCATGCGGAATCTGACCCGGCGTGTGCATTCGGCCTTAGTTTTTTTGGTTTTTTTTTTCCTTATAATTGAGAATTTCTGCGGAGCTTCCCTTTTGAATAGTCTTTGCATTTATTTTGCTACTCATTCGATTCGTGGACAGTGATGTATTATCCCAGTTGTAATATGGCAGCATTGTCTGTTTCTATTTCTCCTACAGGGCGATCAGGACCATTGTGCAGAGCAGCTTTCCTGTGAAGCCAATTAAACAGGGTCCACTGCAGCCCAATGTGTAAGTCCGAGCTGACCTTGTGACTTATAGTATCTGTTCTAAGGCTAGGGGAATACGTGTTGTTTATTCTGGTGCATCGGTGGCCTGCTGACAAGTCACATGGACTTTACTTGTAACATCGGGCTCACACAAGGGTAAGATAACCGCGTGTGAAACGCGGTAC
Organism: Eleutherodactylus coqui; assembly: GCF_035609145.1. NCBI lineage: Eukaryota > Metazoa > Chordata > Amphibia > Anura > Eleutherodactylidae > Eleutherodactylus > Eleutherodactylus coqui. Next base: position 114,010,025 of record NC_089845.1, on the reverse strand, counting down.
TCCGCAGGCAATCATATTCATTGACTTGCGCTGCTCAGCTCACATTTGTATTTAGCATTGCGTAATATGCGAGCACAAAAAAGAACGCAGCATGTTCTATTTTGCCCAATATTCTCTATGGGTGTGTAATCAACGCTGCCCGTTCGCAATTCCATTGCATATGGGTGGCGAAGCAACAGTGTGGGAAACTTTAACAAAAAATAAAGAAAATAACAGGAGGACTGGGCATGGCAGTGTGCTTGCGAAACGCTGCCATACGCGGCGATAGGCCGGCTCACCACCAGCTCCATAACAATAGAACATGGCGTGGCTCGCGCAGCGTTTCACGCATACGGCCGTGTGAGCCTGGCCTCATAGGGGCAGATCTGCCAATGAAGATAGGATCCAACTCCCTGATATATTACTCTGCAGACTTCTAAACTTGGGGTTGTTATTACACTGGACAATTGTCGAGCGGTTAAGCACTTTCACGTAGGAGCGATCATCGTTCACTAAAAGGAGGCGGAATGTACCGGAGATGACTGTGGTCACTCCCCCCATTCACAGTAAACGGCTATAATCTAACAATTAGTCGGTGTAAACAGGCAGTTGTTCAATTTCTTTTATGCGTGCAATTACTGAACAATAAACGAATTATCGTTCAGTCACTGGCCGCGATCACATGAACAGTTGTCGTTAATTTTCACACAATCCAGCAATGAACTGGGCAATAATCATTCAATGTAAAAGGGTCTTACAGATACATTGGAAGGGTTTCCTGTGGCTAAAGCTCTCCATACATCTTCACTGGCCATTGGCTAAACTCTCACCAGCTACTCCCCCTTCTTTTTTTTCTTTTTTTTTTTTACCCATATACAAAAATGTTGCCTTACTACAAAACTGGCCGTGATTATTCATGACTGTTCAAAAAATAAAACTTTTATTTTGCACCTTAATTTTCAGTTGTTTTTTTTTTTAACAGAATGAATCAAATGCAGCAAGAAAAGGAGCTCACTGAAAATATCCTGAAAGTGGTATGTGCATTGCACAGCTTGTGATCATCACACTGTACTCTGCAGTATAATTGTCTGGAATCTACTGCCTGAGGCCACTCTCGCAGTGCAGTTAAAAGTTGGCCTAGTAGGCAACTACCAAACAAATATTTTTGGTTATGCAGGTCCTGACAATAGTGAACTTCCTTGGCTTCCACATTCTTCGCACCTTACACTTTGTGACTTTTTTTTTCCTCTCTGTGGGAGTGTTAAAACCCTTTTACACGCAACAGTAATCATCATTTAAAATTCGTTCAAACGGCTGAAAGTGAGCGACAATCGTTACATGTAAACGCGGGCAGTCGTGCACTATTCGTTCACTTGTAGTTTAGCGCTGGTTTTTAGCCTGCATAAAAACCATTGTTTAACCACTCAAAAGATATTCCATTTAAATGGAATTTGTTCTGTCTTTTGAGCGGCTTGCCAATTTAACAATGTACTCATTGTGTTTGCCTTGCATACATAATGAGTACATTGTTTACTCGGCCAGAAGGAGACAATGGAATCATGCTGGCCAGATAATCTCTCGCATAAACACACGCCCACCTGAGCAAACAACTCCTACTGAGTTTACTTTAGCTAATAAGGAAAGTGAGATGATTAAAAGCCATTATCTGATGACATTTTTGCATAAAGTTATACGTACAGTTTGTTCAGTTGTGCAGCGCTTTTAGTGCTAACTGTTGTGTGTAAAAGGGCCATTAGTCTACATGCCCCCCTTTACCACCCACCATGTATGATCTGCCAGTACACCTCACAAAAGCTAGTGAATCAGTCAGTCATGACCCGCTACACAGTGTTTAATGCAGGAAGTTGACTGCCAACTTGTTGTGTAACAAAGGGGGTCACACTGACACCTCCAATGTGGAAAACATTTTTGATGTTGTGCAACAAAACCTTTTGAGTTTGTTTCCAGTGATATCAGATTTATGTATCGAGCGTCATTACACCTGAGTTATGAGGGGTTTAAGGCAGCCTGTCCACGGGCGATAGTCATAGCATGATCTGCGGCGATAAATCGCCCGTGGATCACGCTATGAAAAGCTTTCCACAGGCTAACTATGGAAAGCACAGCCCGACATCCCCAAGTGGAGAATCACTATGATTAAAATCGCAGCATGCTGCGATTTGCAGCGATTCTCCACGGTGAGCCTGTCAGTGCAACCCCGCAGTGGAATATCGCTAGCGATATTTTGTCCTGGCCGTGGACAGACAGCCTTAATTGGAAATATGATTTGTAACCACCCTGTATTGTGTGTATTTGATAAACCTATTAAAGGGTTCGGAGAGTAAAAGACCTGCTTTATAGATAGCAGAGCGTCTTGTTATTTTTTGACTTGAGTAGGTCTATTTGGCGCTTTTAGTAATGCATTTAGTAGGGGTGCTCCAATTTAGAATATCTGCTCTTTTATAACAACACTGTACAATATTCTTATCTCTGCAGCTGAAGGAACAGGCCGAGGACTCCATCACTGTGCTGGAGGAAGCCATAAAGCTTAAAAAAGCCTTCTATGTTCACACGATGAGGACTTTGGACCTGCTGGCAGCAGCAGAATCCGGTGTTGTGAATGGTGAAACTGAGAACTCCACAGCGGGGTTAATGATCAGTTGTGAAGAAGTGCAGTGCCAGGTAATGGGGACCCTGCAGGCTATTTAGAGGTATTCTATAGAAATCTATCACATCTTCCGATAGTTTGTGATCTCCTTTGCGCAGTGTTTTTTTTTCAGGTATTTTCTTCATGAAGCACCTGGAAAAAAAACACCATATCTAGAGCATAGTGTAGTTTAACCCCTTAAGGACATGGCCTATTTTGGGCATAAGGACGCAACGATTCTTGGGGGATTGTCATCTTCACTTTTCAAAAGCTATAACTTTTTTTTATCTTTCTGTCTACGCGTACGCATGAGGGCTGTTTTTTGCATGGCAAATTGTAGTTTTTATTGCTGCCTTTTTTTGGTACATAAGACTATATTGTAAAACTTTTTTTTTTTTTTAATGATAGCAGGGAGGGAAAACGCAGCCACTCTGCCATTGGTTTTTTACAGTGTTAATCATGCAGCATAAATGACACAATACATTTTTCTGTGGGTCGGTACGATTACAACAATACCAAAATTTTTATTTAGTTATTTTTTTTTATATAAGGTTTTTCCACTTTTCCGCAGTTTAACCCCTTAGTGACGGCACTATCGTAAAACTACGTCCTGCTGTTGCAGGACGTGTATGGAGGGAGGTAGCGGCGCTATCTCCCTCCATACAGCGCGGGCATCAGCTGTTTATTACAGCTGACACCCGCGGGCAATAGCCACGCTCGGCCGTTCGGCCGATCGCGGCTATTAACCCTTTAAATGCCGCTGTCAATTCTGACAGCAGCATTTAAATCCCCCACTGTTCGGGGGTCCCGCACGGCCCCCCCCTCCCCCCCGTGGTGAGATCGGGGGAGCCGTGCAGGTGTCATGGCAGCCGGGGCCTAATGAATGGCCCCAGGGCTGCCTTAACAGACTGCTTATCAAGCCATCCACACAGGGTGGCTTGAAAGACTGCCTGTAAAAAAGCAGTATGATGTAATGCTATAGCATTACGTCATACTGCAGGAGCAATCAAAGCTTCGCATGTTAAAGTCCCCCAGGGGGACTTTAAAGTAAAAAAAAGATCAATAAAGTTTTTTTTAATTGTAAAAAAAAAAAAAAAAAAAGTTATAAAAGTTTAAATCACCCCCCTTTTGCCATATCAATTATTAAAAAATCTAAATCATAAAATAAAAATATGTATTTGGTATCGCCGCGTCTGTAAAAGTCCAATCTATCAAAGTAGTGCATTATTTTTTCTGCACGGTGAACGTCGTCCGAAAAAAAAAAAATAAAGAACGCCAGAAATACACTTTTTTAGTTACCCTGTCTCCCAGAAAAAACGCAATAAAAAGCGATCAAAAAGTCGTATGTATTCCAAATTGGTACTATCAGAAACTACAGGACATCCCGCAAAAAATGAGCCCTTGCTCAACTACGTCGACGGAAAAATAAAAAAGTTATCGCGCACAAAATGACCGCAGAAAATAATTGAAAAAAATTAAATATCTTTAAAAAAAAATACAAGTACTACAGCAAAAACAATACTATATAAGTTTGGTATCGTAGTAATCGCACTGACCCATAGAATAAAAATATCAGGTCGTTTTTGTTGCAGTTTGTGCGTCGTAGAAACAGGACGCACCGAAGATGGTGGAATGTCGTTTTTTTTTCCATTTCTGTCCGCTTACAATTTTTAAAAAGTTTTTCAGTACATTATATGGTACAATAAATAGTGGCATTGAAAAATACAACTCGTCCCGCAAAAAACAAGCCCTCATACAGCGCCGTCGATGGATAAATTAAGGAGCTACGATTTTTTAAAAGGGAGTAGGAAAAAACAAAAATTGAAAAAAGCAAAAAAGCTCCGTCACTAAGGGGTTAAACCCTTTTTTTGGAAATTGTATTTTTTTTCTAAATCGCTGCATTCAAAGTCTTATAATTTTTCTTTCTTTTTTTTTTTCAATGGATGGCGCTTAGTGAGGGCTTGTTTTTTGAGTGACAAGCTGTAGTTTTTATGGGTGCCGTTTTGGGGAACATAAGGCTTTTTTGATCACTATATGCTATAGCATTACGTCCTACTGCACTCTGACAGGTAGCCTATCAAGCCACCCCACGAGGATGGCTTGATGGGCAGTCTCTCAAGGCAGCCCTGGGGCCTTTCAGAAGGCCCCCGGCAGCCATGACACCTGCATGGCTCCCCCAATCTCACTGCTGGGTGGGGGGGGCGTACGGGACCCCCAAACAGCGTTCGGGGGCTTTAAATGCCGCTGTCAGAATTAACAGTGGCATTTAAAGGGGTAATAGCCGCGAACGGCCGGTCGCAGCTGTTGCTTGCAGGTGTCAGCTCTACTAAACGGCTGACGCCCTCACTGTATGCAGAGAGGTCGCCCCGCGACCTCTCTGCATACATACCCCGACACTCCAGGACGTAAATGTACGTCCTGAAGCGGGAAGGAGTTAAGGTATATAAGATTTTTTTTTTTGATTTTTTTTTTATTCCTGTTTAGTGTAAATTACATTATCAGCAAACTGGTAGTTTTTTTTGTTTTGTTTTTTTTAAAGGAATTTTCCATGCTCTGATAAATATTACATTTTATAGTATGGGTTGTTATCGATGGGGCGATACCAATTATGTGTAGGAGTTTTTTATTCTTTTCATTTTTCAATATTTAAAGCCCTGCATAAGTTTTATGTACCAAGAATATTCACTTTAAATTGATACTGAAAGCATGTTGGTAGCCTTGATAGAACCGGAGCTGCTGCCGATTAAACTGGAACTAGCTCTGTTCGTCCTAAACTGCTCTATTTCACTCCGTCCCCTTCACGGCAGCACCCAGTAGACGTTCCCTTCTATAGCCACAGGAGCACAGAGGTTAAATAATCCCTCCAACCCACACCCCCAGAACTTCCCAAGTGTTTTCCTGGGCTGGAGTACGGTGGCGTTCCACCATCTCCCCCAACTTGAAATCCAAGGGTAGAGTATGGGGTAAAGCGGAGTGTGTTTCTTCTGTGTCTCACTATCTCGCGACTTCCTAGAGGCAAGGCTGGTGGTATCCCCTCCTAAGCAATAGAATTGGGTTGGTATCTCATTCACGGTTACCTGTAAGGGATTCTGGTCCCAGGATCTTTCCTTGGTTGTACCAAGATGGAACATTTATAGGAAATACTGGGAGAAATTCCTCAACTGGAGGAATTTTTTAATTTCCAGACTTAATAAATCCAGACATTTCTCATAATTCTTCTTTTTTTTGCAAGAGGGACTAGACAGGTCTTAGTTGTAGTTTTTTTGGAGTTTCCTTATCAGAGAAAGTGTTTTCAGATTCTTAAACCTCTTATAGGTTACGACCTCCTAGAAGAGTTAACGTAGCTTCCTGGGATCTTAATACAGTTTTGTCAGGGTTGATCACTTCTCCATTTGAACACTTAGAAAGCATCCTTTTAAGTAGCTATTACAACGGTTTGCAGAGCAGGAGAAATACAAGCTGATTCTATTAAAGATCCTTTTATGAAGATTCTTGAGGATAAAATAATTAAGCCTGAACCAGCCGTACTCTCTCCCACCCCCCACCCCCAACCCCCCTCACCCCAAGTCGTTTTAGAGTCCCATCTCAACCAAGAAATCATTCTTCCATCTTTTTGTGGCAAAGCAAAAAAATCCGAAAGAGGAAAGATTCTATACGTTGGATGTTAGGAGAACCGTTCTACATTACTTACCGGTGACAACACCTTGAAGAATAGACAATAGTTATTTTTTCCTCAGACCTGAATAAACAAAGGGGTTAAAGGTGTCTAAAAGTACGTTATCAAACCGTATCAGAGCTACCATTGAAGAATCCCATAACATTTAGGGAGAGTCTCCGCCTGTCCAAATTAAAGCTCCTTCTACAAGAGCGATCTATTCATCCTAGACTGAAAAAACGGAAGCTTGTCTAGAACAAATTTGTAGGGCGGCTACCTGAGCTAGACCAAATACTTTCATTAGACATTATAGGCTTAATGTCCATGCGAATAGAGACTTTTGGACGCAAAGTTTGACATTGTCCCTCCCTAGTCTAATTATTTGCTAAATCTCCATTAGGTGCTGTCGTGAAGGGGAAAGGGGGGTGGGAGTGAAAATAGGAAATTCCCCCTGCAGTTCAGTTTTTAGGAGCTCTTCATGACAGCACCCTTGTTTTTCCTTCCATTTCTCTCTGCTATGGATGATTTTGAAGTTGTATTTTCTTCCGGGTAGTAATTCTGAAACTCTAGGGAAGCTCTGGGAGAAGGGATTATTTAACCCCTCTGTGTGCCTGGTTCCTGTAGAAGGGTGATAGTGATGGTGTTTTGAAGGGCTTGTGAAAACCTAATTAACGGTAAGGGTAGTTCCCTTTTTCTTGCGGAATGACCTGGGCTCGTCCAAAACTGCTGGGGGGTTAATCTTGGAGAGAAAGTACTCCTTGAGGTACATGTATCACAGGTTGATAACCTATGTTATATTGGAGGTGTGTGGGAGGAGCTTGGAGTAGAAGGTGAGATGTGTAAAGGAGCGTGGCTTTGAAGATTATATATGTGATCTTTTTATTATCTTTGGTCTGAATCTCTATTCACATGCCCATGTTTGCCCCTCTGTTCCACAGGTATGCTATGACCTTGGAGCCTTTTACTTCCAACAAGGACCAGTGGAACCTGTGAGTTACGAAAAGTCTAGAGACCACTTCTTTAACACTAAACAGCTGGTTGCAAAGGTAGTTTTCCATACCATATTATACAAAAGTTCATAGTGATGTTTTGTCCTCCTAACTAAACTCCTGACCACGTGTCTTGTCTGACCTGATATGTTTTCTTACTTCTCAGATTGGTGCTGTTTCTTCTCACTGCACTATTGATGAGAAGAGACTGGCTGGTTATTGCCAAGCTTGCAGTGTTCTTGCCCCTTCCAATGCAGCTGCCCTGCAGTCAACATCATACAGTCAGATCCATAAGTTTATGAAGACTGGAAACTACCAGGTATGGGAGATGCATTTTCTGACCCAGCCCAGTCACTGTTTGAAACTAACAGCTGACAACCTGACCTGCTCCTGTTTGATTGCAGCAACAGAGGCTTTAATCCTGCGCCATATTTTTGCTATCGGCCGGGATGAAAGCCCAGGACCAAGTGCCGTAAATTTACAGCGCTTGGTCCTTAAGGGATTTAAAAAAGGGCGCATGTTTAAAGGAATTGAAGTTTTTTTTCAAGATTAACATATTGATGAATTATCTTCAGAATGGGTCATCAATATGAAATCGGTGAGGGGTCCAAGAAACTTTAAATGGAAACCTTGAAATGAAACTTGACCACTTTTAACTGCATTCGCCTTGTTGAACAATATAGCACATGCTGCACCAGTAACATGCAGTCCCAGGAAAGGATCCTGACAATGCAATTAAAAAGAGGATTTTTTACTCAGTGTAAAATCTTTCTCGCCTCGTCATTGGGGGAAACAGCAAAGACCGTGGGATATAGCTTCTGCCACTAGGAGGCGACACTAAGCACTTAAAGTTAGCTCCGCCCTCTGGCTATATCCCTCCTGCCGACAGCAGGCTAATCAGTTTGTCATGCCAGCAGTTGGAGTAGCCATGCAGGAACAGAGAGACAACAATAGTTAGCAATATGACACATCCACAAAATTTAACTGTAATAAAAAACACATGACCATGTGCAACTTACAGAATCCGGAGTCCGATCAGGACCACCACTGTGTCATATAAATAAAGAGGGGTGGGTGCTGTGTCCCCCACTGACGAGACGAGAAAGAGATTTTACGGTGAGTAAAAAATCCTCTTTTCTCGCTCGTGTCATTGGGGTACACAGCAAAGACCGTGGGACGTCCCACAGCCGTCCCCGAGGGTGGGTACAAATAAATCATAACCGCATGTGGTCAGTTTACAGCCGTCTGTAAAACTTTTCGACCCGGTGAAAGCGTCGGCTGATGCAAACGTATGCATCTGATAAAACTTAGAAAAAGGCATGCAGGGATACCCAGGAAGCCGCCCTACACACTTGTGACACTGAGGCCCTGTGATTTACCACCCATGAAGCCCCCACTGCCCTGGCGGAGTGTGCCGTCACCGGAAATGGCGGTGTCTTACCCCTAACCCGGTAGGCCTCCACCACTGCCTAATGAAACCAGCGAGCAATTGTCACCTTTGATGCTGCAAGACTATGTCTCGGACCATCCGGTATCACAAACGGAACCCGAGCGCCAGAAGGACGCGGTCTGGTCCGAATATGTCCTCAGGCGCGGACTAGGTCTAAGGTATGCAGAGCCCGTCCCCTAGGGTGAACAGCCTCTGGACACGATGGTAGTACAATGTCTTCATTAATGTGGAAGGTCGACACCACATTTGGGAGAAAAGACCGCATCGGTCGCAGCACCACCATATCCTGGTGAAAAACCGTAAAGGGTGGTTTTGCTGACAGCGCCGCAATCTCTGACACCCTGCGAAGGGAGGTAACCGCCACCAGGAAGACGACCTCCCAGGACATAAGCCGCCACGGTATCTCTGCTAATGGTTCAGACGGATGGGCCTGTAGGGCATCCAGAACCAGTTTTAGGTCCCAGGGAGACCGAAAAGGCCGAAACCTGTCCCTTAAGGAAGCTGAGGCTCAGGCCCAAGTCCAACCCGTCCTGGAGAAAAGACAGGAGGCGGGCCAACGAGAAATGCCTCGGGTGCGCCCCCCTCTGCTCACACCAGCGAAGGAATGTTTTCCACACCCGGTGATATAGCAAAAAATTCCATGCAGGAAAAAGTATAATCCACGCTTGCCTGCAGAGCAAAATTTGTAAGCTTCTTTATTTAGTCATATTTAAAATTGCCAGGTGTACCCATCTCTAACCAGACAGGTATTGGCTGCACAGAGCCCTCGTCAGTGGTAGTGAAGTGAGCAAGCTGACAGCACACCATATTCTAGTGTTTGTTCTTTGGAATTACCGAGTGATATACTCTCAATGACGACTGCTTTCTAGCCCTAATCATTGTTTGAATAACTGGGTCTGAGAAACCCATGCCCTCAGTACCATGGCCTCAACCGCCACGCCGTCCAACGCAGCGTAGCCAAAATCTGGTGGTAGAGGGGACCCTGAGAGAAGATTTTTTCGCAGGGGTAACCACCAGGGCGCGACTGCTACCAGGTCCATGAGTTCCGCGTACCACGTTCTTCGCAGTCAATTTGGGACTAAGAGAATCACAGGTAGCCCTCCTTCCTGATTCTCCTGAGCAGCTTGGAAATGAGAGGAGTTTGTGGGAAGACCTAGGGGTAATGACAACCCGTCCGTGGAGCCATTAGCGCATCTGCTGCTAGTGCTCTGGGGTCCCTTATCCTGGCCAGCTAGGCTGGAAGCTTCTGTTTGAAGCGGGATGCCATCCGATCAAGTGACTCCTCTGCTGCAGGTCCAGCCCTGATGGCTTATGTAAGCCACCGCGGTCGCACTGGCATTCCCTCCAGGCGATGTGCAAAGAACTGCAAGGTCCGGAATACTGCTTGCAGCTTCAATTCATTTATATGGAGACCAGATTCCTGCCTGGACCAGGTTCCCTGTGCCACTGGATCCCCCAGCACGCACTTACCTCTTACGTCCTTGCTGGTGGAAATAGCGCCTCCCCAGTTCCAGCAGCCTACCCATGTAACATCGCCTGCCCAACGGGTAGGGGATGTGGACCTTTGCACCAAACAGGGGGCTCTCGCTGGCGGGCCACATGCAGATATATATGATCCGGATATGCCACCTTTTCTTCTGAGGTGGGCCGGGCAAGAAGCAACCTGGACAAACCCGAGGTTGTTCGCCCTCCTCTCCTTTCGGGTTTGATGGGGAGCGTCCTGCCTCCCTGTCTAACCCTGGCCCTTAAACCAGCCCTAACGGGCATGACCGTCCTCCAACGAGACACTAAGCTAAAAACTAATTAGCCTGGCGTCGGCAGGAGGGATATAGCCAGAGGGCGGATCTAACTTTTTGTGCTTAGTGTCGCCTCCTAGTGGCAGAAGCTATATCCCACGGTCTTTGCTGTGTACTCCAATGACTCGACTGTTTGATTTCTATAACTTAAATATGTAACATCTTTTCTTTCTAAAGGGAATATTGAATATCTTCTATGAAGATAATTTCAGTGGTAACTTACCAGACCAACTCCGACAGTCCGTGCTGAGAGAGCTCTTCCAGAAAGTGCAGCAAGGGTAGGTGCATACGGTTTGTAAGGGTGAGACCAGACTTGGAGGGAGCAAAAGCAGGATTTATTACTAATCTAAGGGATTTCAGACTGACTGTTCCAGCAGTGGTGTCAACCGGAAATGTATACTGAGAAGATTGTTTTTGTTCCTAATATTCCTTTTACACAGGCCAAGAATCTCAGGAGTCTCGTTTGCCCAAGTGGACAAGCTGGTGACGTCATCACCATCTCGTCATTCAACCTGTTTAAACTTGCACTGGCCGTTCAGTGTTTCAGATTCTTATGTCGCCGGGAAGATATTGTTTCTCGTTAAGGAGAGCAACTAGAAGTTGTGTGAGGAGACTTATAAGGCCATGCATGCTCCTCTGGGAAATATGCAAATAAGGAAGTAGAACAATACTTCTGCAGCGCCACCTATTGGCATGCAGCATTCTCAACCTAAGTCTCAACCTATCTTTATATGGAGTGCAGGGGGACACCTGATACAAAATTCTTTTCTATAGCATGCTATGGGCATTATTTGCTGTGGAATCCGAAGGTGGACGCCCGCACTAGGCTCTGCGATGCAAATACGCCCGTGTGCATTGGGCCTAACCCGCTTTGTCCCCTCTGCAATTCACACCAAGCAAAACCGTTTCCTTCACCTGAGCCCTGCACCTTATGATATTAAAGGGAATCATGTTGTCAAAGAGGATATATTTAAGTAAATAATTTGTATTACCCACGATATAACAACAACTCTGGAGCATCTCTTCTTATAAGCTAGTATTCCCACAATGTTTTTCACTACCTTGTGGGATTCCGTCTGGGGGCTCCATCGCAGGTGCTGAAAGTGGCGTTGATGAATCCCTGAATATAAGCAAACAGAACCATTCGCTGTCCCACTCGCCACTTTCTCATTGCGGTGGAGGCTGTTCAAGGCCCCTGAACTCTGATTAAGGCCACCAACTCCGATCAAGGCCTTTTAAATGCCGCTGTCTGAATTGACTGCGGCATTTAAAGGAGTAACAGTCGCGGTCAGTGTGAGCAGTGATCACCACTGTTGCAGATCGTTTTTGTAGAGCAATATGGAGGCTCTCTAGGCAGAGAAAGGAGGAGGGAGCACATTGCCCCATATTTATCACTGTTGTAGCGGTGGCTTTTAGTGTTACTATTTTCTGGATTTTCGGTTTCGGCATAGAATCCAACATGCCACTCCGTCCTCAAAGAGCAGGTGCAAAAGGAGGTCTGGCAGCTCTCAGGCTACCTGCAGAGGGGTGAGAGTGATATCAGTCTGAGAAACTCAGCTAGATATGTATCACGCTCGTCAACCTGTGTTTTACCCGTGGATGCTAGGCGATTCTTCAGGCAAAAGCTTGTGAGTCTCGCAACCCACAACTCGCACGAAGTTCTGTTTTATGAATCCAGCCTCATAGACATGAGTTTGCTGCCATTAGGACTAGGTGTGTCTGCTTTGTTTTATATGTTTTTTTTGTAACCTATAGGCGTCTGCTGACCTTTTTATAATCATCTAATCCAAAAATTACAGTTGTTGCTAAAAAGAAAAATAAAAAAAAAAAAGGCTTAAAGATTTTATCAATGGCCAGCAGGAACCTGCTGCTTGGATTCCCGCCAATCGGCTGATTTCCGGGGCCACTTTCACTGCATTTGGTGCGGGAAGCAAATCACGCTAACCATAGTGCAGCGTCCTGGGTTGGTATTGCAGGCACAACTTCCATTGATTTCAGTGGGAGCTGCACTACAGTACCAACCTGGGCGGCTGCGCTGTGGTCCGCACATTCTGCGTACTGCAGTGACAGCGGTCCCGGGAATCAGCTGATCGTCGGGAATTCCAGCGGCCGTTCCCTGAGCAGTCTTAGGTTTCAATTACTGATGCAAACTACTGACCAAAGACCAGGAATGGAACCTACAGAGACACATATAATGGAAAGATTGTCATCTCCTCAATGTTGTTGGACCCACTCCTGGTTTTGGCTAACTGATGCAAAATACTGACCAGAATATTGACGTCTGAACGGGGCCCAAAACTGTGAAACCTGTACTTCTATGTAGAACAAATATTTTGGTGACAGACTTCCGTTCTGTTACATAGTATCCATACTGGCCCCCTTCTTAGTTTCTACAAGACTCGTCCTATCAATCTCTTTCAATGTAATTTTGTGTAGTTGTCTCTGAGTAGCTTCACTGCATTTTACAGGGTCGGTTTCCATGTCTATGGACTTGACTTTGTGATAGACAACATGATATTATAATGTAACCTTTCTCCACAGCAATGATGCTCTGACTGAAGTCTGCTATAAAATCTCTGCTTGTAACACAGTCCGTGACATTCTCCGCGGTCGGTCCGTCACTGTCCAGTTCCATCAACTCTTCATGAAGCCTAGCAAAGAAAAAATAGATTATCTTCTTGAGGTACTGCAATGGTTGGAAATGTCTAGCGAGATATCACACTGGTCCTAATTGGGCTATACTTGTTGCTAGTAATGAGGTGCAAAATCCTAACCTAATATACACTATTCTACTAAAAGTAATTGAACACCTGGGCAGGAGTCAAAAGTAGTATTTATTTCCATATGTTAATACGTAGTGGGGCTCCTTTGACCCTAATGACATTGGATAATCTTTGTGGCGTGCTTTCTACTAATGTCTGATGCACTTTAGCTGGTAGTTCCCTCCATTCATCCTGCAAACATCTGGCAAGTTTTCTCTTTAAGGTGGACGCTGTTCATATTTCTTGACCTGACGTTTCAGTTTATCCCAGAGAGGTTCAGTCGGGTTCAGGTCAGGACCCTGTGCAGCCAGTCCAATCATGGAACATCTATATCCTTAATCCAGTGTAAAACAGTATTGGATGAGTGACAAGGCATGTTGTCTTGTTGGAAGTACTGCCGACCATTCCCAGAGTATTGCCACATTGTCGGCAGCACATTATTTTCTAGAAGGTCAAGGTACACCTCCGTATGTACGGTTTATGCCACTACAACCAACAGAGCGAGACCATGCCATGTAAAACATCCCCAGACCATGATCGAACATCTGCCATACTTAACTGCTGGCACAGCACACTCAAAGGGGAAAAGGCGTTGCCCAGCCATCCTCCACACCCAGGTACAGCCATCTGATTAGAAGCTGGAGTAGACTGACTCATCACTCCATAGGACGTTCTCTTATAGCTCTACTGTCCTATGACAACGCATTGTGCTTCTTGATGGACAGCTTGTGTGCAGCAGCATAACCTGGATATACAATTGCGTGTAGTTCCCTCCACAAACTATGGCTGACCTCTCCAAGCTTCTGCATCTTATGTAGCGGGGTTTAGGACCCGTGACCTGCTAATAAGACACGACCCATTCTACTGATCCATTGCATTTGGTGTCCAAATACTTTTGGTAGGGTAGAGTAGAAACTGTTTGATGCAGAAGGTTTTGCTGCAGTGAATATATCTCAGTGGCATGTGCTCCGAGTCATCAACAAGGGTCTTAGTTTGAAGACAGGCTGAGATCTCCTGCAAGGAGATTCATAAAACACACAAGCAGCAAGGCAATCCAATTTCCAATGCTTTTCCATGTGCTAAGTTGCAGTGCATGATCGTGCCTTGAAACAAGTGATGCTGTATCTGCAACAAGCAGGAGGCTTCTGTAAGCAGCGATGATCTAGCCTGCATAGAGACCTTTCCTCAGCCAGAGGTGTAGATGGAGAAGAGGAATGGGTCAGCTTCCACCTCCATAGGCTATACAAGGACAGGGACTAATGGTACATCTTCACAGGATGACTGTCGTCTAAATGAGCACAGGAGATAGTGACATCACTGCTAGTTGTTCGCGCAGAACGTATAGACAGGCAGATCATCGCTGAGAATCGCTCGCTTCTCGCTCAGAGCTTCACATTTTGTGATACACGGAGCTGGAAGCGTTTACACATAACGAGAAAACGGCGAACCAGCGATTGATTTTTGTGCTGATTTGAAACTGAGCGACAAACAAAAAGCAAGGAAATAGTAAGCGATGGCTTTGCATTTAGATGTAACGATTATCGCACATTTTCGTTTGTTTGAACCAATTTTGTGCAACAATTCTTACATTAAAATGGGCCTCTTTATCATCCTTTTATATGTGAGGTCCGTCTCTGGGGAACTGCTGTGTGAAGATGGAATAAGCTTAAGGCCTCGTTCACACAGGCGATTTTGCAGCGATGCTACAAATCGCATGTATGCGAAGCCTATGCTTTCCTACGGGTTACTTCACACATGCGATATTTTGTAGCATGCGACAACCCGATATAAAAACCTCACGGGTCCGGCGATATGCATGCGACTCGTGAGCTTTTGTAGCCCATATTTCCCTATGGAGCCTTCCTGTCTGTTGCATCGCATGAAAATGCGGTAGGAAATCCTACTGTCAAAGCCTAAACTAAGCCCTAGCTGCAGGGGAAAAAAAAAAAAAATACACATACATCACCTTAGACGCGCTGTAAGCCCGGCCGCATCTTCTCCCCAGGTCCCGGCACTGATCATCTTCTGTTTTGGCTAAGTGTCGCCCGTATGAGCGAGGCCCAAGGAGTCGTATCAGAGTCTTCACGTACAAGACATGAATGTTATATCGTTTTACATTCCAGGTTTGTTCAAGGTCTATAAAGATAGAAGAAACCTCAGAGTCTGAAAGGCGAACCGTGGCGACATTTTTAAAGTAAGTTCCTGATCACGATGATAAGCTGACAGAATTTTTCCGTCTTTTGATAGTTAGAGGGATGTTCTTGCAAAGAAGCAAATGTTTTTTTTTTTGTTTGGAGTCGCCTCCTATCCCCATCATTCTACACCAAATTAATGTAGCATTCGCTTTATTGGACTACAGTTATTGTATGTAACTAGCACCTAGCAGCGTGAATTATGGATGTAACTGTGAGAGGTATCGTAATTCAAGCTCTTCTGGGTTTGTTTACACCAAGCAGCTCCGCCATCTTTCTTCAGTCCTGCAGATTCCGTCATATCCTATACTGGTGCTGCTTTTACATACAGCGCTGTTGTGTAGCGGAGCGCAGTGTATAACCCGATGCATTCTGGCTGTCTTGGCACAGTCTGCTTAGGAAACTCTTTACTGCTGACTATTTACAGTGCAATCATTCAAAATAATTATACTGTCCTAAAGCTAATAAAGGAGAAAGGGAAAACGTAGACTCCCTATGCAGCTTTTAGACTGAACTATTATTGTATAGTTGATTAACGTCTTAGTGACCGCAGGTATGCCTTTTGACGGCCTGTATCGGCGGGCTATGTATGTTCACGTGGCGATCTCCCTCCATACATCACAGCTGCCGGCTGTTTCTTACAGCTGGCAACAGCTCCAATAAGCCGTGCGGCTCTTCGGAGCTGTTAACTTTTTTAAATGCCTCTGTCAATTATGACAGCGGCATTTAAATCCCTCAAACAATGTTCGGGGTTCCAGTAGGCCACCCACAATGATGAGATCAGAGGGAGCTGTCATGGTGTCACGGCAGCCGGGGGCTTTCTGAAAGGCCCCTGGGCTGTCATGGCAGAATGCCTATCAAGCCATGCCCGTGGGGTGGTTTGATAGACTGTCTGCCCAATTGCAATATGATGTAATGCTACGGCATTACATCATACTGCAGGTGGGATCAAGGCATCGCAAGTTGTTGAAGTTGTTGTCCCCTCTGGGGATTAAGAATAAAAAGATTTAATAAAGTTTTACTAATTATTTAAATAAATAAATAAAGGTTTAAAAAAAAACTCTCTTGCCATATTTATAATAAAAGAATCTAAATCCTAAAACAAAAATACATATTTTGTATCGCTGGGTCCGTAAAAGTCTGATCTATCCAAGTAACGCATTATTTACCTCGCACGGTGAACGTCTTAAAAAAAAAAAAGACAGAAATGAACTCTTTTGGATCATCCTGTCTCCAAGAAAAAATGCAATAAAAAGCAATTTGAAAAATCATCTGTATTCTAAAATGGTACTCATGCAAACGGGACGTCCCGCAAAAATGTAACCCCTGTACAACTATGTCGACAGAAACCTTTTTTAAAAAGCTATTGTGCGCAGAAGATGGGTGGCAGAAAATAATTTTTTAAAATTTAGTTGATTCCTCAGTCAGCATAAAAAACATCTCTGGCTTCTCGCTACATGTAAACGCTCCCTGCTCTGCGCTTCACATAGAAGGTGAAATGCTGAGCTAGAAGCCAGTGATTCAGTGGTGAACTCTGCCTATCTAAACGCTATGCATGAGCGCTGCGGAATATGTTGGCGCTATACAAATAAAGTTGATTATTATTATTAACAACCTTAGCGGTGATGTCAGCACTGGTGCATTCGTTTAGACGACTGTCCTCCCATTTAAATTGGACATTAGACTGGTGACAATAACCCCCATAACCCCAAGTCTTTTTTTAAACCTCTTTACTGAGTTTCTTGTGGCCGACAGACATCGGTGTCATAAACTTCTTTGAAAAGTCACATCACTTTTTAATACATAACTGAATAAAACATTACTATGATTTATCATGAATAGGATTTACTTCGGTCCTGCTCCTTGTAGACAAGAGCTACTAGCTGGTCCAGGAGATCCGTTTCCATCTTATATCATCCGGACTATATCCATCATCAGTCTGACATATTGGTCACATAGCATTAGGTGCTGACTTTGATAACCAAGCGTAAACTATTGTACTTTACCAAAGGGCTGCTTCTCAGACCTATTGTGTCTAGAAACGCAGGGTAACGATACACCCTATGTATTAGAAATAATTGTGACTCGCTAAGTGAGAGTTTGGGGGTCATTAGCAAAATTTTCTCCCAATTACATATTTATTGGGCCAATATCTGCCTCCCATTTATGTGTAGCTGCAGTTGAATCTTGTAGATTTATATGTCCCTGTAAATGGGTATATACCTATGAGATTTTCCCAGATGTAGTATTGGACACTCCCACAACATCAGCCGCAGCAAAATTGACATTTCAGTTTCCGTGTAGTAGTATCTCCACCTGGTAGGCATGTCTTTACTGTAAATACTTATAAAATTGCGAATGCGACAAATCCTACTCAGTTCTGATTTGGTCAAACGTCTTTCTACCCTCCTCTGTTGTAATTTGCAATAGCCGCCTAATACCCTTACTTTTCCAAACGTTGAAATCTGTAAGTTTACTTGGCTCCGGTAATTTGGCATTTTCCCATATTAGGGTTTAGTGTTTACATCCTTTGACTACATCAATATCCCTGGCTTTCCACCATTTCTTGTGCATGAGTAGCAGTATAGGGAGTTGTTGAGCATTACATTTGAATTTATGTGCTTCAAATAAATGGTCGTTGTCAAAATGGGCCTTGAGTAGATAAAAATTCACAAACTGCACCTCTTCTGACTAGACTGGTGACATTTAATGGAGAGTTTGCTTTATCACTTTGTATTTCATCTGACATTACGTTTTCCTGAGTGAATACACTGGCAAAAAAAATATTTAACAGATTTGCTTTCTCCTGATCACCTTCTACTATTTTTCCCTCATTACTTTTTAAAGGGCCAACACTACATGCAACGATTAACGCTCAAAATTCGTCCAAATATCCGGCAGGGTATTCTTACTGTATTTTACTGGCCGCTCGGTCGGGGCCTCTCCAGCATGCCCCATACTGGGATGGCGCCATTGTATAATGGCAAAATGAGAGAGCCCCCTAGGAAACCCTGAATCCAAAATTGGATTGCAAAGGGTTAAATCACGGGCTGCCATGACCTCCAAAATGCACTTAAAATGTTTTGGGGTTTTTTGTATTTTTCAGAAGCCTGTGCATGGGTATAGAAGACTTACAGCTGGTGTTCATGATTTCTTCTCATGACTTGTTTATGAAGCTCCTAACAGACGATGAGAGAAAGCTGCTTGTGGATCAGATCAGACAGCGAACGTCCCATACCAATCTCTGTATCAAGCCTGTGACTTCATTCTATGACATACCAGGTGGGTTAAGAAGGGCTCCTATGAAATTGTAAATTTTCTTTTCATCCCTGACCCCTTGCCTGATTGTCTATCCCACTTTGGACATCTCCACTATATGTTGCATTCTCTTCAATGCAGTTCTGCCTTTTGTCTGATACTTATCAGGCACCATCTTAATGTTGCTTTCACTTTTACTGTGTTCTGTGCTATTGATCCCATGGCGCATCAGCACAGTATTACATGAGCAGCTACAGACTGTACCATGTCTGCATGCTGGGAGGACAGTGTAAATGTCAATAACCACTACATTCACCTAAATGAGCTAAAGACCATAAGTATACAGTTATGGAGAATGAACTATCTTTTTTTATTATAACTGTAATGTAATAGGAGTTACTGTTCTCCCTGAGAACAGCATGCTTGATACCTGCCATGTATTGATACCTGCCATGTAATTTTATCACATGAAATTACTTGAAAATTAGTTCTGGTGTGCAGAGAGAACAGAAACACAAGTAATTTCCAGGTAAGTCATTATGAGATCATAAGACCCAAGTGAAGACAGTTTTTCAGATAGATTCGAATAACTAAACGAGGTAATACTTGCTGATTTATATACAGGGGGATAGTTATGAGAACAAATTCAGGGGAGTGTCTCTTTAAAATCAAATACCATAAAAAAAATGTAAATGTAATCTATGGGGTATGGGAGTGTTAGGGAAATCTAACTCTAGTCCCCCCTTCCCTGCCCCTACTGATTTAGGATGAGCGTGTGCGTTCAGCGTTCAACTAGAAAAGAAAACAATAGCGCTTGGAACAAGCATAGTTTATTCTGTAGTGAGGATGGGGGACTCAAATTCTAACAACTAGCAGCTAGCATCATGGTTATTGGTTTTAAAATAAGACCAGAATGGACTCTAGCCACGCTAGAAACTGAGATACACCGGGTTGATGTGGAAGCTGCATATATATAAAAAAAACAATGTAGTGTGCAAACAGCCAAGAAAAAAATGAATATATTATACCTTTTATTGTATATGCAAGAAAAACCATTAAAACAACTTGGTCAGTGCAGAAGTGCTACAAAATAAGTACAACTTCTGTCTCATGTCCTCCTATACAATGCATATAGCACAACTTATATAACATAAGCTGCTAATAGAATATATTTCCTACACGGAGATTGTCTGGCCCTTAAGCGCCCCTCAGTTGTCCCAATGGTTTATTGCTTCCATACAGGAGCAATAATCTTTCAGCGAATGGAGGTGGAGTGCGTTGGGGATTTGTTTCCGGACACCAGCTTCCATTTACTGTGAACAGGCAGTCGCTCATAGAGGAATGACTGCCTGTTTACATGGGACAATGTTTGGTATATATGTATAGCATCTAAAAATATATGTATATTTATTATTTTTATTATTATTATTATTATTTTTATTATTTATATTATTTTTATATTTTTATTTTTTTTCATGCCTGCCTAAACTGAACAATGATCGATCAAAGTGAATGATTTATCGTTTGTCGTTGAGTCTTTGGCAATGTTTACATTGAAATATGATCATTTAGTTTTGCACGATACAGCAATAAACTTAGCAATAATCGTTCCGTGTAAAAGGACCTCTAGCAAACCATCAAAATAAATATTTACCTTAAATGATTGATCTCATAGCTATCTTAACTATTTATTTATTTTGATGTTTTGTGAAGATCTTTGAACAAAGCTTAAATCATCTCCAGTGGTCCCATTGACATGCCAAACCATTAGTACCAAACCATTAGTACCATTAGAAGGATGGGGTGACAGAGGTGGGGCCTCACCGGCAGTGGTGAGCCTTGACCGCAGCATCTAAGTAGTTAATGTCCACAATTAAAACTAACTTCGATTTCACCAGTTTACGGTGGCTGTCACTTATTGGAAACAGCTGACACCTGCCTGGTATGGAGGAGGCGCTATACTGCCTTCACAGCCACAGAACACATATTTATGGGGTTAAACACTCTGTAAGAATACGAGAGAGCCACAGAAAGGACTTGCGGTATCAGATTTGGCCTTAGTCGAATGACTGTCCTTTGTGAGGCTGAGTGTGAGCACAGGTAGAGCGCAGAATTCTGGCTTGCTAACAATGAGTGTTGTTTTAGCATCTGCAAGTGTGACCATTGGTCAACTGGAACATCAGCTCATCCTCACTGTGGATCCCTGGCGAGTTAGACAGATCCTCATAGAGCTGCATGGCATGACCTCAGACAGCCCGTTCTGGATGGTATCCAACAAGGTAACGCGATTCCTCATTATCATAGTAAATGTAAAAGAATCACCATTACTTTACATTGGTTTGATATTTTTAAACTTGACAGTAAGTGTGGAAATACATTTATTACAGTGGGAAGTGCCAACTATATACAGTGGAATCATCCTGGGAATTAAAGACCTTGTCACAAGGGACCTGGTGTACATCCTGCTGGCCAAGGGCCTGCACTGCAGCGCCATTAAGGTAAGGACCACACAGATGATTTTCAGACTCCTCTCCATGGAGCAAAGTAGTCAGCATATAAAGAAACCAACTGCTGATGTGAGGAGAAAGCCCAGGCTCTCCCTTCACGTTCGCCCTGCAACACTTATGTGTTATGTGTACAAACAGCCTTACTTTACGAGAAAAAATAAGCTAACAATGAAGTAAATCTGTGCATGAGTGGCCCTCAATGCAATGTTCCCATTCACTGACCGCAAGCAGAGCTCTCTAAATTGGAATGTAAACACAGTATATTCAAAGTTGTATTACTTTTCATTATTTACATAAGGTTTCAAATGACAAGAAAAACCTCGCCATGTCTGTCCGTACTTGTCTGGTATTGCAGTTCACCTTTAATCGGTTTTATAGGCATGAGCTGCAATACCAGATACAACCTGTGGACAGACATGGCACTGTTTTTGGAAGAATAGCAGATCCTCCTTATCTCATTCTGGAGAATCCCTTTATGTTCAATTGATTGTCTTCTCTTCACTAGAATCCCATTATCCCTTCTCAAAGATTTCCTGTTAATCCTTTTAGATAGTGGTAATCCCTTTATTTTACAAGAGTTTGTTGATGTAAGACACCATGGGGGAGCGGGCGTACTTTTTTTTTTTTTTCCTTCTGGAATAGTCAGGTCTGAAAAAGCTGTAAATGTAAACCAACTTTTTTTAAGATGACAGACAGCTTCCAGGGTTTACTTATAACGAACCGGATTAATTATAGATCTAA
Source organism: Eleutherodactylus coqui (assembly GCF_035609145.1). Taxonomy (NCBI): domain Eukaryota; kingdom Metazoa; phylum Chordata; class Amphibia; order Anura; family Eleutherodactylidae; genus Eleutherodactylus; species Eleutherodactylus coqui. The sequence goes on along the minus strand of NC_089845.1, from coordinate 113,988,049 downwards.
TCCCATTAAAAGCTGGTATTTAACCCTCTTCCGACATCTGCCATATATGTACGGGGGATGCCGGGTGTCATCCTTCTATACACAGCCATTGTTTGCTGTCTTTTGCCAGCTGACTTCAGTGGGCACCATATTATGCTTTAGGTACCTTTTGCACAGGCCAGTAGTTGCCCAAATAATTGCTCAGTTGAGTGATTTTTGGCGACTGCCAGCCCGTGTATATATGACCTCAGACAAGGCACGGAGCGAGACATTGCTCAGTTCTCACTAGTTCTTCCTTATCAGTTAGCTGAAAAGGAGCTTCTTCTCGATTTGGCACAAACAAGAGTTGCTTAGTGTTTGAGCGACTGCCTGTTTTACTGTGAATGGAGGCAGGCTGAAACAATCTCCGGCCCGCTCCGCATCCATTCACCTTGAACGACTATCACACCTGCGTAAAGCACAGAAGCGATGGTTGCTGGATCGGCTGTCGGGTGCTTATCCACCCGACAGTCGTCCAGTGTAAAGGGGACTTTGGTTCTCCTGTGGTAGTACTGCAGGAAAATGTAACCCTTTCTAAAAGGTCTTCCCACAGATCTCAGCTGATCTGTGGGCAGCAACTTTCAGGGAACCTGTCACTACCTATGGGCACCATAAACTGAAGTTATGGTGCTCATAGGATGGGCCACAAGGAGTCCAAGGATGTACTTTTTATACTGTGTGTGTGCATGCGCATAGCATGCAGAGATGAGTCCATTCCATGGACCACCTGCCGGCTTCCATGGGTGACTGCACAGGCACAGGAAACTAGGTAAGTATGAAAAGTGCATTCCTGGTCTCCTCGGGTCCTATCCTATGATCTTTTTTGCATGGTACAACTATCGCTTCTATGCTTTACACAGAAGTGATAGTCGTTCAAGCAAATGTAAGTGGAGTCCCGACAGAAGTCATATCAGCCCTGGTCTTATGTCTGCTGTCCCAGTACAGGAATACAGTCAGGCCTATAGTATGGGGCCCATACACACCCTCCTCCTCTGGTGGGCAAGTTCTGAGTAAACGTAAAGACCTGGAGTGGACCATAATAATGAGCTCGCTGGAGCCAGCCGCAAGAGGAGGAAACACACAGGACTGACTGCACAATCTGTGGCACTTGGCACCAGTGCTACTGAGAGGAGTTGGCGATCTTCTTGCATTACTGGGGTCTGATTGGCCGCCAGTGGACAGCGGGTTGAACCTCAGAATGAGCATCCTGACAGACGAACCTTATTTGCACGCCCCAGCCGCTGCACATACCATCCTGACATTGGCATCACGACATTATGTATAAAGTCACACAAGTGGCCTAGCCAAGACCCTGTGATACACTGAATTATGAAATTTAAAGGGCGGACAGCATAGTCCTCGGTGAAGTCAAGAAGAGCGGCCCACTGGGAATCTGCCCAGTTGGGCAGATGTTCAATCCAGGCTTCATCATAATAGATCCATCATGGCTCTTGTGAAAACAAACTGTGATGCCAATATGAATAAACCCTAACGCAACTGTAATTATCCAGAAAAAGCATCCAAAATCTATAAATTCTGCGGCCCCCACTCCTCCCCTGAGCATTGTGTGGAGTATATAGAATATAATTGGATAGAAATCTTTCCGCTGATTGCTGTACGCTGCCATCTTATTGTCTCAGCCACCTTGTGTCTGTTCATTGCAAGCATCGTACTGGTAGAACTCCATCACATCTGGCCCAAAAGTTGGTAACCCTTTTTGTGTTTTATCAGGACTTCCCCCACGCCAAGCAGCTACTGGCTGCCTGCCTGGAGCTGGTGACGGAGTTTTCTCCCAAGCTTCGCCAAGTGATGCTCAATGAGATGCTGCTGTTAGACATCTACACCCACGAGGCTGGCCTTGGTGTGAACGGTGATCGTCCTCCGCCAGAGCTGATCAGCAGAGTACGTGGATACCTAGAGATGAGGATTCCTGGTAAGAGTTGTCATTTGTAACCCTATTACCTTGATCAGTCTAGACCAGTGGTTCCAAAACTTTTTCAGCCATGGAGCCCTTAAATTCTGCACCACATGTCAATATCCGCACGGGTTTTGTGCAGATTTTTTTTCCACAGTGAGTGGATGAGATTTTCAAAATCTCATCTACTTTGCTGCTACAGCTACTGTGAATTCCATGGCAAATCCATGCCTTGTAGTAATACTGACCCCCTATATTGGTGGTCCCAGGAGTAATGGGGTCTCCTATATTGGTGGTCCCAGGAGTAATGGGGTCTCCTATATTGGTGGTCCCAGGAGTAATGGCGTCTCCTATATTGGTGGTCCCAGGAGTAATGGCGTCTCCTATATTGGTGGTCCCAGAAGTAATGGCGTCCCCTATATTGGTAGACCCAGGAGTAATGGCGTCCCCTATATTGGTAGTCCCAGGAGTAATGGCGTCCCCTATATTGGTGGCCCCAGGAGTAATGGCGTTCCCTATATTGGTGGCCCCAGGAGTAATGGCGTTCCCTATATTGGTGGCCCCAGGAGTAATGGTGTCCCCCCTATATTGGTGGCCCCAGGAGTAATGGTGTCCCCCTATATTGGTGGCCCCAGGAGTAATGGTGTCCCCCTATATTGGTGGCCCCAGGAGTAATGGTGTCCCCCTATATTGGTGGCCCCAGGAGTAATGGTGTCCCCTATATTGGTGGCCCCAGGAGTAATGGCGTCCCCTATATTGGTGGCCCCAGGAGTAATGGCGTCCCCTATATTGGTGGCCCCAGGAGTAATGGCGTCCCCTATATTGGTGGCCCCAGGAGTAATGGCGTCCCCTATATTGGTGGCCCCAGGAGTAGTAATGGTGACCCCTATATTGGTTGCCCCAGGAGTAGTAATGGTGACCCCTATATTGGTGGCCCCAGGAGTAGTAATGGTGACCCCCAACAGTAGTAGCTCCAGTAGAAATAGCAACCCCACAGTAGCCCAACTAATATTAACTCCCTCAGTAACATTAACCCCAGTGTAGGTAGCCCCAGTAGTAACATTAACCCCAGTGTAGGTAGCCCCAGTAGTAACATTAGCCCCACAGTAGGTAGCCCCAGTAGTAATATTAACCCCACAGTAGGTAGTCCCAGTAATAATAACCCCCAACCCATATACTTAACTCCTTCTTGCAGTCAGCGCTGCTCTTCCTCTGCTCAGCGCTGATGCGGGCTTGCACACTGACGTCAGTGTGCATCGGGAACATTTCTTTCCTTGTACTCTCCTGCGGAACTAAGGAGGAGAGGACTCGGGAGAAGGAACCAGGGTGCACACTGACGTTAGAGTGTGCATCGGGTTCAGCGTCACTGCGTGATTACCGGCCCGGGAGCTGTGGCACCCCGCCGGTAATCGCTACAGTGGTGAATGGCTAACGGCACGTGTGCCAGCAGAGAGGGCTCGGTGTGCCCTCCCCAGCTCACGTGCGATATGTTCATCACAAAACCCCTGACTGTCGCTCGCGGAGCCCCGTTTGGGAACCGCTGGTCTAGACTGTCAGTATTTTTGCTGACTACTAGTGTTGTGAGGTGGATGACGAAGTGTTAGCTAGTGGTGCTGCCATTGAAGTTCAGATTTTTTTTTTTCCTGTATTTCTTTTGTTTGAATCAGTTTGAAAGTTAAAAACAAACACAACCAAACTTATTTAAGAAACAGGAGCTCCTCATTTTATCTTGTTTTTCTTCAGACATCTGTTAAACATCCCTTGGGTCTGCGACTGTGAGGCTGGGTTTCCACAGGGCGGATTTGCCGCAGAATTTCGCTACAGTGAATCCGCCTGCGGCTGCTAGTCCCGGGATTAGCCAGCCATGTGGACGAGATTTGTCAAAAATCTCATCTACATGGGGCGGACAATCCGTCGCTGCAAAGCCTGCGCTACAGCGCGGATTCCCGGGACGCAGCATATCATTTCTTTTTTTTTTTTCCCCATTGCGGCCTTGCTCCTCTCTATGGGAGAGCTGAGCGCAACGGAAAAGCATGCAACGAAGCCGCTCCAAAACTCGTGGCTAAGTGCTGCGGGTTTTGAAGCTGCGCTTATCCCGCGGAAATCTTACAGTTGTTTGCTGCGGCAAAACTGCAAGATTTCAGCGGTGAAAGCATCCCGTGGGAACTCGGCATTAAAGTGACACGCTCTTTATGAGGAATCTGTGTTGGAATCCTTAATTTTAGAGTAACATGAATTTCTGCCATTGTATTTTTATCCAATCCGCTTGTCTGGCGTTGATACGTCATCCTGGTACTGCCTTAATAGAATTATACAGTGATATATGTTCATTATTTGCACATTTGCCATGACTCCTGGCAGTTGAAACAACCCTTTTTTCCCCAAGAGGGTCAGATTTTCTGACTCCTCTATATTAATAAATACTTGTATTTTCCACTGAGTAGCCATCTCTGTGATGTGCCATGTGTATGTCTGTCCTTCCTGGAAGTGTATGAATAAGTTGACGACTGGATGTCCCCACACATTGTAACACTACAGAGTCACTGCTGAGTGTGTGCAGGCACATCCCAGTAACGAGGGCTGTAAAAGACAGAACTCTTAATTATTTCCACCTGGGAAATTTAGGAATAAATGGAGTAACAGTACAGCACAAAGTTCTAAGAAAAGACAACCCAGAACTGTTTTTCATGGGGCATGCAAGTATTTATTAAAACGGGCATTTTGAGGGCGTTTTCAGACGAGCGTGTGCGTACATATGTGCGCACAAAACAAAGAGTCTATTAGAACCATTGGTTTCCTATGGTGTATTCACATGTCCGTGTCTTACAGGCGTGCAAAAGCGCGTACCTGCAAAACATGGGGCATGCGTGCACCATAGGTCCATGGTGCGTGTCAATGTTCCCCACGGGGAGTCCCCTTGTCACTGAACACTGCGACAGCACTGTTACAGTATTCAGTGACAAGGGGGACTCCCACGGGGAGTAGAGAATCCCCTGTCACAGCTGTGGTAGAGGATTGCGATTTTCTCCCATTGCTTTTTTAATGGGACCGGCGCTTCTGCAGTCCCATTGAAAGCAATGGGCTGCTGCAAGCCCTGCAGGGATTTTTGGGGAAGGGCTTTCACTATAAGCCCTTCCCTGAAAATCATCACTAGAATGTGTTAAAAATAAAAAATAAAAATATACCCTCTTCTCCTCAGCTGCTGGGGCTCAGGCGCGTCCAACGATGTCCCTGCACTGGTCTGAATCTCTTTCACCAGGCGGGGATTTAAAATCCCTGCTGCTGAAATGACTGTATCTGATTTGGCTGAGCGCTCAGCCAATCACAGGCAGTGCTCAGCCATTCATTGAATTCAATTTTAATATACAGTGTTTGATTAAAGCCTATGCTCCTGCAATCAAGCAGGTCGACGGTCACAGCCAAGGACCCAGAGGAGAAGGCAAAAGTAGTTTTCAACCACTTCTGCCTTCTCCTGTACCAGGTACATAGCACTCCAATGAGCGTTATGTACTAAAAAGTGGAAGTAAAGTACAATAGTTTACTTTAGGTTATCAAAGTCAGCACCTAATGCTATTTAACTAATATGTCAAACGGATGATAGATATGGTCCAGATGATATAAGATGGAAACGGATGTGCTGGACTAGCTAGTAGCTCTTGTCTACAAGGAGGATGACCGAAGTAAATCACAAATGCCATTCATGAAAAATCATAGTAATGTTTTATTCAGTTATGTATTACAAAATGATGTGACGTTTGCAAAGAAGTTTATGACACCGATGTCTGTCGGCCCACAAGAAACTCGGTAAAGAGCTATGAGAGAGACTTTGGGTTAGGGGGTTCTGTTATTGTATTGATGTACATGTTAAGTTTTTTGGGGGGGAAAATTTTCAATGAAAATCATTTAAAAAAAAGTGGAAGTATTACTTCCACTATGTGACCTGACGATCATGTGACCGCCGGGGGCCCCCTGCTACAGCGTCCTCACAGACCCTCATCCGCTGTGTTGGGCCCAATGTCCATGGCACGCACTGATTCTGAATGTGGAGTCCCACGGCCATGGGACATTTTTCTCATTTCTCCAGAGCCAGCACGGGTCTCCTCCGTCGTGGACGGATCTTCTTTCTTCTGAAGAAAGCCTTTTTTTAAATTTTTTTCATTTTTAACTTTCTCGTCCGTATCATTGGGGGCCACAGCCTAGACCATGGGATATAGCCACTGCCCTAGGAGGCGACACTAAGCAAAAAAGTGTTAGCTCCTCCCCACCTGGCTATATCCCCCCCTGCAGGCACTCAGCTAATTAGTCTTTAGCTTAGTGTCTGCTAGGAGGCAGACGTGGAAAGAGCTATTCGCGGGAATCCGGGGAGTCGGGGCTTTTCCCTGGCTCTACTGGCCTCCCGGGGGAGACGCAGGCAGGGGGTGTCTCCACCACTACTGCGGCGTCTCACCCAGAGAAGAAAAAGGGGCCCGACCATGCAATGCGCATCTGAGTCGGTTACCCGCCAGCCATAGGGCTCCCCCTCCCTGGAGTAGCGCACTGTCTGACGGTGACGTGTAGGGGGCAGCACTGCTGGAGCGGTCGGCGCACGGACAGGCTGTGGCTCCCGGACAGACACCCCATTGGGACTTCACACTGACAGCGGCGGCGGCAACATTCCGTTTGGGGACCCCATACTGGCGGCGGCAGCGGACGCAGGGTACCTTATGGAGCTTCAGGACGGCAGCAGCATCGGCAGCTCTCCCGAGCAGGGATAGAAGCGAGGCATGTTGCAGGACGCCGGGGCGCCGGCCGGCAGGCCACTTCCGGGCGCGGCGCTCCGGGGGGCGGAGCGCCGTCGTCACGGCCGGAAACGTCACTTCCGGGTCGCGGGCGCGCTTCCGGGGCAGGCCACGCCCCCTCCGACCGCGGCAAGTTTAAAAGGGCCAGCCAGACAGAGGACTGGCCGCTCTCAGCAGCTGACACCTCGTTTTGTCTGCACTTCGGAGCCCAGCACTGCGCAGCTCTCTGAGCATACAGCAGCACAGCAGCACATCCGTCCAGCCATTCAGCCCTGCAACTCCTTTCTGCAATTCCTTTCTGCTACGGAGAAAGCACCCGGACAGCAGCAGCACCTCCTGTCTCGGGCACCAGCAGCTGTAACAACGCCGCAGCAGTCCCTGCCACAGCACCTGCCGGGTCACCAACGCTGCGAGATCGTGTGGTGGACCCGCGTCGACTCCCGACAGCATCCAAGCGTCAGGACCAGAGGCTCCAGCTGGTCCGGGGGAACCGCGGAAACAGCTGCTAGACCGGGTAAGCCCTGCCCAAGGCAGCACTTCGCAGTGTTCTCCCCTCGCCCTCCCTGTCCCCCCTGCAGGCATTCCTGTAATGGTAATTAGCTTACCCACTACCTGGAAGTTGTTTTCTTTTGCCATGTCTGACCCTAGATCAGAGGGTTCCAGCCCGGCCAAGGGGAGGGTGAAGCATTACGCTTGCACTACCTGCAGCGTTAAGTTTTCTTGCGGTCAAGTCGACCCCCGCTGCGCTAGATGTGCCGCGGCGCGCGCAGCTCCAGGGACCCCCGGTGCCCCCCGCAGCCCCTGTGGAGCCAGGGCCCGAACCCCAATGGGCGAGGTCCCTGGCCGCTGCCGTTTCTGGCTTGGCCACATCCTCTGCGGCGATTTTACGCCGGTTAGAGCCCAGCTCAGACGCGTCCTCCTCGGAATATGCGCGAGGGAGGGCACGCAAAAGAAGGAGGTCCCCTAGCAGCGAGGACACTCCCCGTAGATCGCGCCACACCAGGAGGTCGTCTAGACCCTCAAAGTCCAGACGATCCAGGGACTCTCATGGCTCTCATGGGTCCAGGGAGTCCGTGCATACTTACCATAGATCAAGGCACTCTTCACGGTCCCGGTATTCTGCGAGACCAGCCCGGGCTCGCCATGAGTCCCCTCGAGCGTCTTGCTCATGGGCGTCCCAGGACGCGGCCCAAACGGCAGGCGAGGGCAGTGGGTCTGAAGACTACGACCACTCTGCAGGCTCGTCAGTTTTGGATCTAGACGAGGAACAGGTGTCGCGCCTAGCCAGCCTAATGGACGGCCTGGTAATATCCATAAGTAAAACCCTCGAAGTAATGGAGGAACCAGTGGAGACGCCTCCTTCCGCGGTGTCATTTAGACGGCAGAAGAGATCACGACAGGTCTTCCCAGACCACCCGGGAAGACTTGGGAAATTACATATCCATTCCCAGGGGGCCTGAAAAAGGGTTGGGCGGTACCTCCGGTAGTTGACACGCCAGTGTGGCGACTGTCTAGAAGCACAGCACTGCCAACAGCCGAGGTAGCAATGCTGGCTAATCCTCAAGACAGGAAGCTGGATACGTTGGCAAAAACCGTGTTTCAAGCCACAGGCACCGCCTTACAGTCGATTTTTGCGGCCGCATGGGTCAGCAAGGCGTCCATAGCCTGGGCCAAGCAGCTACGGAGAGACATTGTAGCAGGCGCTCCACCGAGTGAGTTGCTCGAACTGACAGACAACGTCATACAGGCAAACAAGTTTGTATGCGCAGCAGAACTAGACGCAGCCAAGTTCGTTGCCCGGGCATCCGCTGCATCGGTTGCGGCAAGGAGAACTCTCTGGCTGAAAAGCTGGTCAGCAGATACAGCATCCAAGATGGCCTTAACAAAATTGCCATTCGAAGGAAACAGGCTGTTTGGACCTAAACTGGATGACATGATAAAAGACGCCACAGGCGGCAAGAGCACATCATTGCCACAAATGCCGGCAAGAAAGGAGAAGGTTCCACTAAAAAGGAAACCGTTTTTTAGATCCTTTCGGCGTTTTTCATCCCGTCCAGGGTCAGGGCAGTGGTCCCAGTCTACAAGAACCCCGACGGACGCAAAGAGGGGCCCCTCTTTCAAAACAAGACAAGCATGGCGATCCCGAACCGGAACATCTAAAACGGCGGGATCAAAGAGCGCGGCATGAGATGCTGCCCCCACCCAGTGTCACCAGGGTGGGGGGCAGGCTCTCCCAATTTCGGGAGACATGGGGGAGGCGCGTGAGCGACAAGTGAGTGCAGGAAATTGTGACATCCGGGTACGCAATCGAATTCACGACTCTCCCACGGAATTCATTCTGCAGGTCCAGAGTGCCTACCACCCCGGAAGGAGTAGCCAACCTACAGCAGGCGGTGCAGAACCTTCTGGCACAGGGGGTTGTGAAACCGGTACCGGGGGCACAAGAGAGGCAAGGGTTCTATTCGAATCTTTTTCTTGTACCCAAAAAGGACGGCAGAGTGAGGCCGGTTCTGGATTTAAGGAGGTTGAACCAATTCATCAGAACAAAACATTTCCGGATGGAGTCAATCAAGTCCGTGATAACCTCCATGCAACCGGGCGAATTTCTGTCCTCGATAGATATCAAGGACGCTTATCTCCATATCCCGATTCGGGAAACACATCAAAAATTCCTTCGTTTCGAAACACAGGGAAGGCATTTTCAGTCTACAGCGCTGCCATTCGGCCTGTCTACCTCTCCAAGGGTCTTTACGAAGGTACTAGCAGCAGTGATGGCGCTACTCCATGCGGAAGGTATATCAGCCATTCCATACCTGGACGATATACTAATAAAGGCACCGTCGTGGGACGGCAACATCAAAAGCCTACGCGTCACGATGAACATTCTAGAAGAATTCGGCTGGATAGTGAACCGCGAAAAATCATGCCTAATACCGACACAACGCTTGGAGTTTTTGGGCATGATATTCGATACCAGCCAGCACGGGGTCCTGCTACCCCAAGCAAAGGTAGACAAGCTCCGGCAGGGGGTCCGGTCCCTAATACAAGGGAAACCGCTAACCCTCAGACACTGCATGGCTATTCTGGGCCAGATGGTGGCAGCATTCAAGGCGGTTCCGTTCGCCCAGTTCCGGTCGAGGAAACTACAACACTTGATATTGTCACGCTGGAATGGGTCCCGGATGACCCTGGAACAGCGAATCCAGATAACCCCTCAAGTCCAAAGGTCACTGAAGTGGTGGCTGGAACCTGGGAGGCTTCAGGCGGGACGGCCTTTGGGCCCAAGTCGTTGGACAGTAGTGACGACGGACGCCAGCCTTTCAGGTTGGGGCGGAACACTGGGGGACCGGTCTGTTCAAGGAGTGTGGTCTCAAAGAGAGACAAGGCTACATATAAACATCCTAGAGTTGCGGGCCATCTACCTGACTCTCCGACACTTCGGGCCCAATCTCAAGAGAAAAAATGTACGCGTCCAGACGGACAACACCACAGCGGTGGCCTATGTCAACCGACAAGGGGGAACACGGAGCGCGTCGGTAATGAGCGAGGTGGCAGGCATACTAACGTGGGCGGAGAAGCATCTGAGCTCGATTTCCGCAGTCTACATTCCCGGAATAGAAAACTGGGTGGCGGATTACCTAAGCCGGGAAACAGTGGATCCCGGCGAATGGGGGCTGCACCCAGAAGTATTTCGGACGATATGCCTGAAATGGGGCACGCCAGACGTGGACCTCATGGCGTCCCGACTAAATTACAAGCTACGCCCATTTGTGTCCCGAGCGCGGGATCCACAGGCAGCGACAACGGATGCGCTGACCATTTCGTGGGGGGGAGTACAAGCTCCTATATGTGTTTCCACCAATCCCTCTCATACCGAGGATCCTAGGGAAAATCAAGCAGGAAGGGCGACCAGCGATATTAATAGCACCAGACTGGCCAAGAAGAAGCTGGTACGCGACCATCATAGAAATGCTGTTCGACACACCGTGGCATCTTCCAGAGCAAAGAGACCTGCTATCCCAGGGGCCTTTTCTACACCCGAATTCCAAGTCTCTACATTTGACGGCTTGGCCGTTGAGACCGAGGTGTTGAGGAGAAAAGGTTATTCATACAATGATACGGGCCAGAAAACCAGCCTCATCTGCAATTTATTAGAGTCTGGAAGCGCTTCTTCACCTGGTGTGAGGAGAGCCGGGTACAACCGATGCAATTCTCAGTGGCCAGAATTCTTGCATTCCTACAATCCGGCCTCGAAGTAGGATTGTGGGTAGGTTCGTTGAGGGGCAAGGTGTCGGCATTAACGGTACTGTTCCAAAAGCCAATCGCAAATAGGATGGCAGTACGTACATTCCTGCAAGGAGTCGCCCATACGACACCCCCGTTTAAACCCCCGGTCCAAACTTGGGACCTTAATCTCGTGTTGGACACTATGACGGACCAGCCGTTTGAGCCGCTGAAGGAAATTTCTATGCGACTACTGACCTGGAAGGTGGTATTCCTCGTCGCCATCACGTCAATCCGTAGGGTCTCGGATTTGGCGGCTTTGTCTATACAGGCGCCATATATGATCTTCCACCAGGACAAAGTGGTGCTGAGGCCATCACCCAAGTTTCTACCAAAGGTGGTATCACAGTTTCATATTAATGAAGAAATTGTCCTGCCTTCTTTTTGTCCAGATCCAGTACACAAAAAGGAAAAAATGCTGCACCACCTGGACGTAGTAAGGGCGCTGAGGATCTATGTGAAAAGAACAAAGGAGTTTCGTAGGACCGACACCCTCTTCGTTATTCCGGAGGGGACCCGAAGGGGCTTGGCAGCCTCAAAAGTCACCCTATCCAAATGGATAAGGTCCCTGATAACAGAGGCGTATCGCACCTCAGGGCACTCGCCGCCATTTCGGGTTACGGCCCACTCCACACGGGCGGTAGGGGCTTCCTGGGCAGTCCGTCACGGAACCTCAGCCCTTCAGGTGTGTAAGGCAGCCACCTGGACTTCCTTACATACGTTCTCAAAATTTTATAAGGTCCACACAGCTGCATCATCTGACGCCGCTCTTGGCCGGAAGATCTTGCAGGCGGCGGTCGTTGACCGCACAGCCGAACTTTGAATGCCCACCCAATATATTGTTTTCGGGACTGCTTGTGGACGTCCCATGGTCTAGGCTGTGGCCCCCAATGATACGGACGAGAAACAGATATTTTTGGTATAACTTACCGTAAAATCTCTTTCTCGTTGCGTTCATTGGGTACCACAGCACCCATTCCTTGTTTATTTAGGCGGTTGCTGGAACTTTCTGTTCTTCGGTCATGGTTTGGCAGAAAATTGTGCCAAAAGTTTGTTTTTTTGGTATGTATAAAACATAGTATGTATAATTTTACTCCCACTGGCTTCCTACTGTTTGCAGACAGACTAATTAGCTGAGTGCCTGCAGGGGGGATATAGCCAGGTGGGGAGGAGCTAACACTTTTTTGCTTAGTGTCGCCTCCTAGGGCAGTGGCTATATCCCATGGTCTAGGCTGTGGCCCCCAATGAACGCGACGAGAAAGAGATTTTACGGTAAGTTATACCAAAAATATCTGTTTTTACCCCCAATAAAACTAAAATGTCATGGGGGGGAAAAACGCAGCAAAAATAATTTTCGTAGCTGAAGGAAAAAAAATAGGGCAGTAAAACCACCACATGGGTAAAATCCCTAAAAGCTGTCTGGTCCTTAAGGGGTTAAGAACTCCCTCAACATTGAACAGCATCTGTGTCCAGTGTGTTTTGCACTCCCTGTTACACGGGCCGACCGTCATCTAAACCCCTGCACTTGCGCTGTCGTTGGCACTTGTCGTCTAGACTGGCAGACTTCGCTGCTGAATCGCTGGTTTCTCGCTGAGCGCTTCACCCTTAATGTGAAGCAGGGAGCGTTTCCACTGAGCGACAAGCCCGCAATCCAGCCATGGTTTTCATGCTGATTGAAAGTCAGAGATAACTAATAGTAAACAATGTTTTTGCATTTACACGTGACGATGATCGCTCAATTTAGTTTGTTTGAACGAATATTGAGCGCCAATTGTCCCGTGTAAATGGCCCTTAAGTGTTCTTGTAGTGTCTGCATCTGTTACCGGGGAGAGGCGGGTGTTCACCTGACTGCCATTATTACACCCTGTGATATGGCTCCATAACAATCAGGGTAATGATTGGCTGTATTTCTCCTCGCAGACATCCCCCTCCGACAAGTAGTAGCCGAGGAATGTGTTGCCTTTTTGCTGAATTGGAGAGAAAATGAGTATCTAACTCTACAGGCGCCTGCCTCCTTGGTGCAAAGTAATCCCTATGTGAAGGTAAGCAGCTTATTAGTAACGTTTCTTTAGATTGACAGCAAGAGTATTACCAAACTATTCTGTACAAGTCCTTAAAATGAATAATTCTACAAGTTTATACAACATGTGATTCATTCTTACTTTTTGGGGTGGCAGCACAGGTTTTCTGATACAAAGCTCCCAATCCCCCACATAGTCATTGACCGGCATATACTCTCCTCTCCCCGCTTCTGCTGTATTCCGCACCACTGCTCGGTCCTCCACTCCTCTGTTTATTTACAAGCTGCAGTCCCTCCTGATCGCTGAGCTGATTGGCTACAGTGCCTGTGACGTCCCGTAACCAAGCTGGGAAACAGGATGTCAGAGGGGAGACCCAGTGGTGGGGAGAGGGAAGTATGTGTCTGTTTTACCGCATGCAGAACAGACTTTTTTACTAGAAGCAAATTACTCGGAACGCCCTTTTAAGTCGAATGATAGGTCTGTCTGCCTGCAGTCACCACTAGGGGGAGCTTACTGCATGCTGTTTTTACAGTTCATGGAACTTGGCACTAGATCGTAAGCTTCCCCTAGAGTAGCACAGAGACTAGCAACTAAACGATGGACATTCACTTAAAGGTGGCCATAGTCATGAAATAACTTGGTAATCGGGAAAGGGGACTTGATCCCAAATGTTTAATTCTGTCTAGTAGATACAAAAGCTGGACTGGTAAATACCAACGTCTGATCTCTCCCTGACATAAGCAGTATGATAAACCAATTACATATTAGTTTATTAGTGTCTGTGGACTTTATATCATTTTCTTTGTGATACACCTTACAATTTAGCGCCAAAGTACATGGGGCTTGATCCTTACTTTCAGAGTGCAGCATTACTGATCAGATTCCTATAATTTTGCAAACAAGGTTGCATTTTTAGAAAAACAAATTTTGGAAGGAGATGTAGGTTTGCGTTCATGGCGAATTAATCAGGAGTTAATCCTAGATGCCTTAAAGGAAATCTCCAAGACTTCAACTATTCATGACCTATCCGGATGATATGTCATAAATAATAATCGGTGGGGGTCTACCGCTCAGGATCCCCCTCAATCAGTTCATCCTCAGGCCCGCTGTCAGTACACACGGCACTGGAAGCACACAACATTATCTGTATTGCAGAGGCCCAGTTTGGTACTGCCGGCACAACTCTCATTGAATTTAATGGCAGCTGTGCCTGTAGTACCAAACTGAGCCACTGCAATGTTGACAGCGCTATCTGCTTCCAGCACTGTCCACAATAACAGCAGGCCCAGGGATCAACTCCTTAGGTGTCAACTAATACAGTCATACAATCTGCAAAAAATTTCTACATCCTTTTAAAGGGGTTTTCCAGGACTACTAACGACTGATCCGTACGAAGGGCCATCAATATCAGGTCAGGGCTGTCTAATTCACAGAAAACACACACACTAGCTGATTGAATCAGCTGCGGCACTCCAGTGAGCCACGTCCTCATTGTTGACCAGGCACAACCCTGTACATTTGGTAGGGACTACCTCGGTTATACGAGGGGCTGCTGATAAGTCTTTGGCTTTACCCAGAAAGAAACGAGATAGGAAAATGAAACTTTCCATTTATTCCACATACTCTCCACTGATGTCAACACACTTCTTACATCGGTATTCCAAGTTCTGTAAGCCGTGCAAAAAGGATTTTGGTTGTGCCTCAAACCAGTCATCCGTAGAAGCCATGGTATCAGAAATAGTCTGAAATTTGGTCCCCTTGAGGTGTTTCTTCAGGTTTGGAAACAGATGATAGTCGGAGGGAGCTAGATCTGGTGAATAAGGTGGGTGGTCAACCAGGTGGAAGCCTAGCTCCACCAGTTTTGCCGTGGCCGCTTGTGCAGTGTGAGCAGAGGTGTTGTCTTGTAGGAACAAGATTCCTTTGGACAGCTTGCCGCACCTTTTGGCCTTCAGAGCTGCCTTCAATTGGTTCAAAAGTTCAATGTAATACCTTGCATTGATGGTGGAACCATTTTGAAGGTAGTCCACTAGCAGCACGCCCTCCTTATCCCAGAACACAGACGCAATCACCTTAGTGGCTGATTTTTGCACCCTGAACTTCTTTGGGCAAGGAGAACCCCTGTGCCTTCCCTCTTTTGACTGCTCCTTGGTTTTAGGGTCATACAAATAAATCCAGGTCTCATCCATAGTGACCAGTCGATCCAGGAAGTACTTATCAGTCTGGAAACGCTGACAACTGGACCGGGAAGTTTTCACTCACAGGCTTTTCTGATCTGTTGTCAAACATTTGGGGACCCACTTTGCAGATAGCTTCTTCATGTTCAAATGTTTATGGATAATGACACAAACACATTCACCAGAAATCCCCATGATGTCTGCTATTCCTGCAGCTGAAATTGGCCGATTCTCCAGTATGAGGTTGTGCACAGCATTGACGATCTCCGGAACAACAACCTCTCTCGGTCGTCCGGGACGTTCCTCATCATTGGTGCTGAAGTGGCCCGTTTTAAGTTTGGCAACTCAGTTCCTAACTGTAGAATATGAAGGGCATTGATCCCTGAATGTCTGCGACATAGCACCATGAATATCCTTCGCGGACTTTCCTTGCAGAAACAAGAATTTTATCCCTCCTCTGCTCTTATTCGCTGTGAATATCGCCTTAGACTCCGCCATTTTGTTTTCCCGCGTGCCTAGATCATTGTTGCCATAAACTACAAACACAAAATTTTGAAAACATATTATACATATAAGGCTTTCATGTGATGACAAAGCCAAAGACTTATCAGCAGCCCCTCGTAGTTACTTGAATAGGACTGAGCTGCCATACCAGGCACAGCCACTAAAAAATGTATGGCACTGTGCCTGTTAAACAATAAAGGACATGTGGAGCTCGCTGGATGGCCACAGCTTCCTTTTTAGACAATCGGCAGAGGTGCTAGGAGTCAGATTCCCACCAATTTTTGATATTGAATCCTGTGGTAGACCACCAATATAGTGCTATTGGAAAAGCCCTTAAAGCTCTGTGCCTTCCTTCATTGTTTTTACAAACACAACAACTTGTCCCTTTATGACCCCTTTATTGTGTAATCAGTGGGGATTATGGCAGTCAGACCCCAACGATCAATTAATCCTTTACGGCTTCTCCTAAGGATAGGCTGTTGGCCTTTAAAGGGGTTGTCCCACCACAACTGCAGGATAGGTGATAAGTGTCTGATTGGTGGCAGTCAAGACCATTGGGATCCCAACATCAGGGGTCCCAATTGTCCCTATATGAATCAAACCATAGTGCACTTGTGTGACCACTGCTCCGCTTACATGGGGGAGCTTTAGTGCATAATTTTTGTGAGCGGTGAGAGTCCCAGCGGTTGAACCCCCACTGATCAAATGCTTATCCTTTTGGATTGGTAACAAGTTTTTTGGTAGAACGACTACTTTTAAAGGGGTCCTACTGGATAAGGAAAACATTCCAAAAATGGAGCTCCTCCTGTCCACAGGTTGTGCATGGTATTACGTCTCAGCCTCATTCACTTCAGTGGTTCTGAGCTGCTTAATAGGCACAACCAATGAACTGGTGTGGCACGGATTTGGGATTTTGTTGGCCATGCGGAGTACAGATTTTTTTTTTTTCAAATATTTTCCTTTTTGTTTTTTTGTCTGCGGTGAAGCAGAATTTGCGACCTTTCAGCTATGGCAATTGCTGAAGGGCCGCGAGTCGAACAGCTTCCGTTGACTTCAATAGAAGCCGTCCATGCGGAATCCATGCAAAAATATAACGCGCAGCGATTTTTCTTTCTCTTTTTTTTTTTTTTATGTGTGAGCGGACATGGGAATATTGTATTTTTGTTAATGGATGCGGAATGCCACAGATCATCTGTGCGGGTGACGATCGCAGATTTCGCAATCCAAATCCAGTCGTGCGAGTCCAGCCTGTGTTCTCTGTGTCTTCTAGCTATTGTGGATACCATAAGATACCTAAAAATACCATCATCTCTAAATTGTGAGTTCATTGGTCTTGTTTCTAGCTTGGACAGTTTTTGGCAGCCACGTGCAAAGAGCTGTCCGGACCAGACAGCCGAAGGACAGCGAAAGACCTCTGGGAGGTGGTGGTCCAGATATGCAGCGTCTCCAACCAGCACAAGCGCAGCAGCGATGGCAGGATCAGCCTGATAAAGAACAGGGACTCCACCATGGGGATCATGTACCGGTATGTAGTTGGAGACGTGGCTGTATGACCAATTAGTGCGACGGTGGTGATGTAAACCATCCTTACTGACTGCTTCATTAGGAAACCTAATTTAGCATTTTTCACTGTGTGATGATGTAGTAGAAAATAATGTTCTCTCTACTTCTAGGAGCGAACTTCTCTCTTTCATTAAGAAACTACGTGTAAGTATGCTGTCTGTGGTTTGGTTACTTTTGCTGAATTCTCTCCTATTAAAGGGCTTTAGTCATCATAATTGGCATAAGGGATTAAACTGATATATGTAAAGGGCTTCCACTGTAGAGCTGCTGGGCACTGTGCCTGGCATCCAGCTTAAAAGGACAAGTGGGAGGAGTATCGTGGGCACTTGTGTGTGTGCGGTCTTAGACCTGTTCACATATGCAGTAGGAGCTTTTTGTTAGGTGAACTATATATAAGGCCCGTGTCTAGGATGCTTATGGCCCTTTTACGCAGGACGTTCGTCATTCAGAATCCTTCAGATTTCTGCGCCCCTGCAAGAATTTGAATGATGATCGTCGCAGCGACTGAACGAGAGTTGTTCGGTTGTTTATTTCTGCATGCAGTGTGAACAGCAATCGTTCGCTTCTCAACGACTGCCTGTTTACTGTGAATGAAGGCGGTCGGGGAGGACGGGGGTAATACTACCCAGCCCACTCCAGCAGCGCTGTGACCAATACTAATGATACTCGCTCCTGTGTAACAGCGCAGGACCAAACCTATCACTGGGACGAGTGTCGTGCATTGTTTGCCCGGCCGCTCGTCCCGTCTATAAGGACTGTTAAAACAAATGAAATTGAACAATAATCGCACAGTGGAAATGCAAAAAAGTAATTTAGTATTCGTTATTGCTGAATGCAGTCAGCATAAAAACTATCGTTGGATCGCAGGCTTGTCGTTTACACATAAAATCAGTGAAGTCTGTCACTGTAAACGCTCTTCACGAGTTCTAACGACCTTAGCGGTGACATCGGCGCTTGTGCAGTCACTTAGACGACATTCGTCCTGTGTAAAAGGGACATTACTCTGTAAAGCATCGTTCCTGGACTATTCTCTTCTCCCTGACTGATACTAATACTAAAACTGAACGATTCCCATGATCCTGCGAGAATCTGAACAATAATGGTAAAGGGGCCTTAACACTGAGAGTAGGGAGGCGAAGGACAGAAACAAATCTGTTAGCAGCAGCAGGACAGCCGGCTATGTGAGGGCTTTCTACAGACTACACAGCAGCAAGGTGGTAGGATACATTTAATGAGGACAATTTAGAACATTTACATTAAATGTAAACATTTGAGTACAAAGGTGCCTGTAGGCTTTAGGGAATGTTCATACGGAGGAATTCTGCCTCTAAAAACCACATCAAAATCTGCGACTTGCTTTTGCGTCAGAATTCTGCATGCAGATTTTGCCTAGTGACTGAGCTAAATCCGTGTGCAGATCCGTACCAAAAACTGCGGCAGCGCAGAATTTGATGCAGTTTATAAGGGGCAATATGTGATCATACACTTAAGTAGACAATTAGGAAGATACATTTTGAGACTCTCTGAGAAGCGACAGAGTTCACAGGACGAATGATTCGTTTACACGGGACGCCTGTGGGCTAAACAAGGGCACAAGCGGGTGACGGCGCCACTAGTTGCTTGTGTAGAGCGTTTAGACATTCAGATGAACGCTGAATCATCGCTCCCTTCTCGCTCCACACTTTACATTCTACGTGATGCACGGAGCGGGGAGCGTTTAGGCGCAGCGAGAAGTAAGCGGACCGGCGATTATTTTAAGCGACAAACTAAAAGTAAATGTTGGCTTTACGTTTAGACGCGACAATTATCGCACATTTTTGTTAGTTTAGACGCATTTTGTGCAATAATCGTCCCATGTAGATGGTAACTAACACATAGCCTAGTGCTGCATTCTTGATTTACTGTAGATGAGACTTGTGGTGGTGGGGAAGCTGAGGAGTTGGTCATTTGTCTTGCCGTACCAAAAACTTTTAAAAGTCTTATGTTTTTGGTTTTTTTTACTAATGTTTACAATAAACTAGAACTGATCACTGAGGATGGGGATCAATAATTAGCAGTTGTAATAAAAATAGGTTCATCTTGACCCACAGCACCTAAATGATCTCTCCAGGGAATATATAAGGCTCATTTACACGCAATGACAGTCTTTTAAAGGATTGAAAGATTGACAGTTCTAGGGATCATTTTTGCATAAAGTCCTAATAGACACTACTGTTCATTAGCTTCATTTGCATGTAAATGAGCCTCCAGGAGCTGCTTGCCGTACTCAGCAGGTGGTCTGAGCTCTGTAATCGGCTCCATTGTTCCCGCAAGGGTTGTCAGCTGAATACAAAGTAATCAATGCTCCAATGTGTTCTGTTTTAGCTCTTCTCCAGCTGAACCATGGATTTTAAGCTCACCTACAAATCCTCCTTCAGTTGAAGAGTGAAAGATGGAAGCATTTATGCACAACGAATATCGCTTAAAAGCCATCGTTTGAACAAATTTTGAGCGGTAATCGTTGTGTGTAAATGGGGCTATAGACAGCGCACGGCCACAATATGTGGCTGTCTGAATGGGCCCGCACATAAATGGCTCTAATACCCCACAAACATATTATTTTGCAGGAGCCGCTGGTGTTGACGACGTTGCTGTCTCTATTCGTCAAGCTTCACAATCTTCGGGTCAGTATAGGTTTCTTCAGATGTTTTTGGCAGCAGTCATTTTTTCCCCCTTTTTAACATTTTCTCCCGTATTGTCTGCAGGAGGACATCGTGAATGATATCACCGCCGACCACATCTCTATCTGGCCTTCCAACATTCCCAAGTAAGAGGCCAACTAGTTGTGTCATGTATGCTGCTCATGTGCTCCAGCAAAGTACACCAACCCCATGAAACAACGGGGATTTTCTCTACACCTGATCTCCCAATATGTATTTTGTCAATCATCTCTCTTGTGATTTGGGATCCTTTATACAATGCAATAGATTAAAGTGGCTGACAGTTATAAGGTCTATGGGCAGCGGGCTTTACACGAAATATTGTTGATCGACTAG
Source organism: Eleutherodactylus coqui (assembly GCF_035609145.1). Classification (NCBI taxonomy): domain Eukaryota; kingdom Metazoa; phylum Chordata; class Amphibia; order Anura; family Eleutherodactylidae; genus Eleutherodactylus; species Eleutherodactylus coqui. The sequence goes on along the minus strand of NC_089845.1, from coordinate 113,967,757 downwards.
ATTATTTGTATTTTTTTTCCCTTTTTCATACCTCTCTTCCTCTCAGTCTTCAGGCCGTGGACTTTGATGCAGTTGCAGTCACTGTGAAAGAGCTGGTGAATTACGCATTAAAAATCAACGCCAACAACCACTCCTGGCTCATCATCCAGGCAGATATCTATTTCGGTGGGTAAGGATTAGAGAGGAGTGAGCGTACTCGCTAAGGCAAACTACTCGCCTTGTCTCTAAAGATTCGGGTGCCGGCGGGGGGGGGGGGGGGGGGTTGATGGGGGAGAGATCTTTCTCTCACTCTCCAACCCCCCGCTCGTCCCAGCTCACTCCCTTAACTCACCGCTCTCCCCGCCGGCACCCGAAACTTTAGAGACGAGTGGGCAGGTACTCGCTCGAGTAGTTTGCCTTGCCGAGTACGCTCGCTCATCTCCAGTAAGGGTCCTTTTAGATAAACCGAATCTCAATTGAACGGGCGAGTGACGTCACCGGTGGCTCTCAGGCAGCCTTTGTAGGCAGACAGATGCATTGCTGACTCGTTCAAACAAGAATTGGTCAGAATCGTTTTAGTCTTTCACATTCGCTCTGTAAGCTGAACGAGTGCTGTTTAAACTGAATGATAAGTGAATGAGCCAACCATGATTTTTATGCCTGCATAAAGCGAATAACGAATGAAAAGCGAACGATTCTCGTTCATTGTTCCGCGTTTAGACAGAACGATTTGTCGTTCACTTTCAATCCTTTGAACAATTTTTTGCACGATAATTCTTTGAAATCCCCTTAGAAATCCCATGAATTACAGGTGTTTGTAGGTAAGTGCTGTAGAGTTTGCCACTCAGGGCCCTTTTAGATGGACAGATTATCATTCATGGAAAAATGAATGATAATCGTTCACTTTAAGTGGGGCCAACGACAAACGTTAATTCATTCGCTTATCATTCATTCATGTTATGCAGGCGATAATCGGCCCATGTAAACGGGCAGGTGTTTATCTATGAGCGACTGCTGCTCCACTTCCATTCATTGAATGATAAGTGCCTTCTGCTACAGCCAAATATTTCACATTTTGACTCGTCAGTCCAGAGCGCTTGCTACCATTTTCCTGAACCCCAGTCCCTGTTTTCATGCATAGTTGAGTTGCTTGGCCTTGTTTCTGTATGGACGTTATGGCTTTTTGGATGCAATTCTTCTATAAAAACCATGTCTCTGAACCGTTTTGAAGAAACGTAAACATGAGGTGTCTTTCATCTGCTGCACTAAGTTTCCTTGATCGACCACTGTCTCTGTAGTCCTCAACATTGCTTATTTCATTGGGTTTTCAGGATGTGCTGTTCAAGCGGTTTTGAAGAAGCACAGTCTGCTTTGAAATCTTTGCCTGTGAGATCTTGCTGATGCAGTATAACTATACTGTGTCATGTTGCTCTGCTCAGTCTTGCTATGGTGTGCGATCTGTGACATGAAACTGTCTTCCACAACCTCACCTTTGTAGCAGAGTTTGTCTGTTCCTCACCCGGTTTTAAGCCTCCTTCACAGCTGTTTCAGTTAAGGACTATAAGTAGGTTGAAATAATGATGATTATCACCTGTTTGGTATAATTGGTTAGTCATACACCTGACTTTGTGCAAGTGTACCTAGAAGAATTGATGCGGTTTTGAAGACAAAGGGCGGTCACACCAAATATTAATTTGATTTGCATTTTGTTAATTTACAAAAATAAACTATTTACACTTTTTTCTATTTTTGCAAGCATTCTTACTGTGCAGCATTTTTCCACACCTTCCTAAAACTTTGCACCATACTGTAACTCTGATCTCGACCGCTTAACCATTACTGACCACAGTATCTATAATGTTAAAGAGTTCCCTCCTGGATGCTGGGTGCCAAGGGGTTATTGTGGTAGTCAGGGATGTAACAAAGTTCCCTGTATCTGCCATATATGATATTGTCTATAAGGCCCAGTCTTGTATTTCAATAGCAGGATTATGAATGGGGAATATTAAATTGATAGAACGGTTTTCTTTCTTGGTCCAGCATCCAATCAGTATTCTGCTGCGCTGAATTATTACCTGCAGGCGGGGGCGGTGTCGTCAGATTTCTTCACTAAGCAAGTTCCGCCAGATGTTTATACAGACCAGGTAAGCGCATTTACTACCCAAGTGGTTTATATGGTATATTCAGTACCGTTGCCTTGAGGTGATGGGTCATGGGATGCAAACATTTGCAGTTGAGAATGTTTTCCCTTTATTCCTAGGTGATTAAGAGGATGATAAAATGCTGCTCCTTGCTGAACTGCCACACACAGGTATGACCTACCTGCAGACCGTATCCCAGACTGCATCACTGCGGCGCATGTATAACAGCTGGAATGTCATTCTCTTTATAGGTGGCCATACTTTGCCAGTTCCTCAGAGAAGTTGATTATAAGACTGCCTTTAAAGCCCTGCAAGAACAGAATAGGTAAACGCTGTCATTGGCAATCGGTATTCTATGGCAGGGAGGAAGTTTCATTGATTTTCTTGAGCAGGCATAGATTTGCACTATAATTTGCACCAATTTCTGGCATAAATTATAGTAAATTCACTTTTAAACCCACTTTTGTAAAGGAACAAGTGATGTGTAAAAGTAAGGAGGTGCAAATTTTTGTTCAAATTCTGTGTTCGCCAAAATCTGCAATTTTTGTAATGTCAGATATGGGCAGATTGTCTGCATTTTGGGGACAAACGATCATTATTGCAATCAGTCGTAGCCATACTACCTCATTGGTGCTGCATATCTTTGTCTACACAGGTAGATGTGCAACCAACCAGAGAGCATTTTTATGCTTACATAAACGAGCTGATCAGACGATGAACTGGCATTTTCTCGCTCTTTGCCTCATTATTGGGCTTTCTAAAAAAAAAAAAGCCAACAAAATCAGTCAAAGATTTGTGCCCGATAATTGGGCTGTGTAAAAGGAACCCTAATGAATAGCACGGTGGCTACCTTCAGCCACCACTAGAGGGAGCTTGCTGCAGACATTTACACATTGAACTGGATAGTAAACTGGTAATCAGCAAGTGGATCTGCTGCATATTGTGACATATCTGTTTTAGTAGATCCTTGTATTTTTACTTATAATAACAATTCTGCAGCATCTGTTCTTATACAGCTCTGAGCTCTGTATGTTTTGTCATGCAAATGATTAGATAAATTGACAACAGTTCCCCTTATCAAAGCGGAGAGTCCCTACCCAGTGATTGTGCGCAATCAGCAGCACTATGCAGTTTCTCCATAATGGGGCATTCCTAAACTAAAGCTGTCTGGTGAGCTGAGCGGTCCTTTATAAAGGGAATCTGTCACCATGTTTATGCTACACTATCTGAGGCAGAAGCACCGATTTCAGGGATGTGTCATATGTAAGACTTTGGTGTCGTTTTTGGAAAACGGTTAATTAATTCTACCACAATGCACATTCCGACCTGTAGAGCCTCCCACGATTTACAGCTGTCTCCCTATTATTGTGAAGGAGAAAGCTGTCAATCATTGGCATGAGGGCATCCGCAGCTGATCAATATGCCAAGCTCCTAGTTCTCTGCACTTGTGCCACACTGGGACTAATAAACTGCAAGTTTCCAAAAACTTCACCATAATCTCCTATAAATGACACCGCTGAAATCCTCACGTCCGCCATCACTTCATATTGCTCTCAGATAAGGCAGCGTAAAAGTGCTGATCTATTTCCTTTAAATGTCTCCTTGCGGCCGCAGCCAGACTGTTTGACTGCCTCTGTGCAGGAGATGTAGAGCCGTGAGGGATGGAGCACAATTTTTGGGGAAATGGCTCCATTTACGTTGCGCTGGATTCTTCAGTTGGAGGTATACACTAGAAGGATTTCTTTCAACATATGTCGCTGTATGGGCGTACCTCACCAATAGGCTGCCATTGTATACTGCACAGCATGGTTCGACTTCACGTTCGCTACATGGAATAGCAAACACTGCTATGTTGATGTATACCCGGCTGGCGTATGATTGAAGGACATGGGCTGCTATGGATATGTTTGACATATGGTTTGGGAGCTCTCTTGATGTCCAAGTTGTATGTAGTTCAAAATCGTGATGAGAATGTTGGATATAAAAGTAATTTAGGGTTAATAATTTGACAATTCACAGAACCCCACAGGTGCAAAATAAATTCTCCTCCATTATTATTGCATCTCACTTATTTTTCTTCTATGAAATGATTTGGCAAATACGTAACATTCTGCCTTCTGCTTTTTCAGCCACGACGCGATGGATTCTTACTATGAGTACATATGGGATGTGACCATACTGGAGTATTTGACACGTATCCTTGTTTGCTTGTCACAGATTGGTTTACGTTCCGGTAAGGTATTTATAATGGTGACGTCAGAGAGGGTGCTGCCCATCAGTGGGACAGGGAAGAAGTGGGTGTTCTCTTTTTATTGGCTCTGTGGACAGAGAAGAATGGAGCAGGCGGCGTAAGTCGTGAAGTGTGGATCACTTTTATGGTGGACTGAAGTGTCTGCCTCTTCATCTTCTTACATGTGTCCTTTTACAGTTGATGTGTGTAAATGGCTAATTGATCTGGTTCAGATGTGCCTTGTGTGCCAGTAAACTCTTTTGTCATGTTTTGTCTAAGGCCTCATTCAGACGAGCGCTATTTTAGCGCAGTATAGGCACGTAAAAAGATCGCTGTGAAGTTGCCCGTTCACACGATCGGAGGTGCGTGTTATCCAGCTCCTGTAGGAGTCTATGGAAAGCAAGCACCAAAGATAGGTCAGGTCCTATCTTTTCACGCACCACGGACATGGATGCGAGCATTGCAGTCACATGTTCTGTCTTTGTTAGGTGTAAGTATTTTGCGCGTCTAAAATTCCTTCATCCGAATGGTTCTATAGGAAACCATTGGTTCTAATAGAAGCGCTTGCTTTGTGTGCCTCAAATGCGCTAAAACAGCGCTTGTGTGAATGAGGTCTTGGAGTAGGGTCCACGTTGCATTATCTACACAGCTGATAAGCAACTAGCAAGCTGCAGTCGCATAAGTGATAATTTCCTGTTTTGTTAATGGGAATGGGGGCTTGAAATATAAGCCATACCCCGAAAATAAACCCTAGCTGCATAAAGAAGAATACATCACTTCTCCGGCACTGTCAGATTTTGATCCTCCAATCCAGGAAGGGCTGATGGAAGACGAGTGCCGGGAAGCTTCAGAGGAGAAGGCGTGCCAGCGATAACAGCGGCTCTTAGGTGATTGTATTATCTTTTTTATATGCAGATAGGGCTTAGTTTAGGGCTTTTACAGTAGGACTTCCTACTGTAAAAGTAACATCGCACGAAAACAGTGTTTTCCTGTGATGCGATGCAACAGAAAGGAAGACTCCATAGGGAAACATGGGCTGCAAAAAAATAGCAAATCACAGCTGTGTAGAGCATGCCATGGTCTTGTAATGTGATTGTTCTCAGCAAGAGAAACGACGTAATCTTGTAGATATGATACCTTTTAATGGCTAACAAAAATACATGATGTAATAATAGCGAGCTTTCGTACCAACGCCCTGCGTTGGTACGAAAGCTCGCTATTATTACATCATGTATTTTTGTTAGCCATTAAAAGGTATCATATCTACAAGATTACGTGGTTTCTCTTGCTGAGAACAATCACATTTTGCTCTACTGGCTAACACGGTACCAGATCTTTGTTTTCATGGTCTTGTAATGTCGCGGGCTACAAAGCATCACTGGTGTGGAAGAAACCAGAGGAAAGCATCGGCTTCACAGATGTGCGATTTGTGGCACTTTGGTTTGGCTCCTAACCCTCGGGACACAGAAATGCTTGTCTAGGTCTGCTTGTATGTATTTTGCATGTGAAGTGAGAGAAGTGGTGTAAGAACATATCTCTCAAGCGGCAGAATAGAATCTTCTGACCCCTGGGTGGCGCTCCAGTAGATGAGGAGCAGAGGTCGCCACTGGTCCTTTTTGCAGTCTGTATTGTAGTTCATGTGAATAGTGGAAAATTCAGTTGTTTTAATATCTGATGCACATGCATGCCTGCCGCCTTCCGAAAGTGCAGACGAAAGAGATGAAGCCCACTCTGTAACCGCTAGTGTTCTCTGAAGCCCTGCGCACTTGTCAAGCTAGTGATAGGGATTGAAATCCCCTTCTCCCAGCGAAAAAAGTGCTCTGATTAGTGCTTCACGCGCCAGCTCTGATTGGTGGAACAGTGCACACACTGGGCTCTGCAAACAGCTCCTGGAGGCCCTTTTTATATGCAAATGAAGATAATAAAGTGTTAATGGCCACTAACACTTTATGCAAAAAGATCACTATATCTTTCAGTTGTTTGAAAGATTATCTTTGTGTGTAAATGGGCATTTACTTAGTGCCATACCCCCTACCGGTAGATTGTTGGTGAAAGATTTAGAAATTATTTTTTTTTTTGTTTTGTAGGGCGTCGAGAGAGAGATCTGTTTGGGACAAAAGCGTGCAGGAAGGTAGTTTCTCCCTACCACCTTAAACCCAGAAAATCCCTTTATGATACAGATGCCTTCCTTTACAAGTGGGACTTCAGATTGAGCTACCCAAAGACTGGCGGTCCACGGGCGAATTGTCATTGCGGCGATAAATCGCACACGGAGCTCACATGACACACTTCCCATAGGAGAACTATGGAAAGCGCAGCCTGACGTTCACGAGCGGAGAATCATAGCGATTCTCCGACCGCGTGATTAAAACCACGGCATGCTGCGATTTGCCGTGATTTTCCACGGTAAGTCAATCTATTAGATAGGCTCATTGCTGAGACCTTTTAGTACTCCCCTGCAGCGGAATATCGCTAGCGATATTCCGTCCTGGCCATGGATAGGCTGCCTTTGTTTTCCAGAGATCCCAGTTGTATTAGGAAAGATGCAAGGGGTCTAGTATTTACACCCAGTTGGGGCGGGGGGGTGTTAGTGGCCGAGAGTAATACCACTTACTCATCCTCAGTGCTCTGGGAGTAACCAGCCTCGTCTGTGTTCCCAGGTTTCGAGTTTTCTCTGGGCAGCCTGGAATTTGGAAGGATAATTCTACCTGGAAAGCGCCCTCAGAAGCTGCTTCCCACTTTGCTAGAATATAAGAAAAGCTACTGCAGATTTCGGTACTAGAATACAGTGAAGAATTACATTTTTCCTTCCTTCTCTTTAGACCCTCTACCTGTAGAATTTCTTCAGCAAGGACTGGAGAAAGGTCTCTCTATACCTAAAGGGACAGATAAGGGGCCTTATCTAATCATAACCTTGTTTGACCAGTCCTGGGTAATTGTTTTAGTATCTTCTAAATCCAGACTAATTGTTGGCCTTAAATGCCTTTTTGGGACTAATGGCCCTTTTTCACTGAGGACAGTCGGCTAACCATAGTCACCACTAAGGTCGTTAGCACTCGCAGAGTTGCTGGACCTCTGGCTTCTCGATCAGCGCTTGCTTCACCCTCTATGTGAAGCGCTGAACATTTACACAGAATGAAAAGCCAGCGATAGGGGACTTGCGGTCAGCATAAAAACTAATGCCCTGTTTCGATTAAGGCCCTTCTACGCACAACGATCATCGCCTAAGATTAGCTAAAGCCATCTTTAGAGCGATAATCGTTGTGTGCTAACGTGTGGCCATCGTGCACTTTTCATCCATCTTTGGCCTCAGGTCACCATGAAATCAATTATCCCTGATGAGAGGGACCGTATGCTGAGTGCTCTGTGGGCAGTGCTGATATTCTTTCAGCAGCTGTCCCACTGGAGAATAGTGATGTATTTAGAGAACAGACCACCCACTGTCCTCTAAATACATTAAAATGAAGTACTAAAGGAATGGCTAGCCCATTTTTACCTATGCAAAATGATCGTTTAGAACTGTCAGTTTCTGACAAATCTTGAGCGATCATCTGTGTGTGTGTGTGTGTAAACGTGCCTTTATAATCATGATAATTAGCTTAACCAGAAGAATGGTTGCATATTCAGTTAAAAGGTTTAGGAAGTTACAAACTAGCTCCTATTACTAGAGTTAAGATTTCTTTTGAAACCCGGTTTTATTACTTTGTCTTATGCTAGTGTATGACTTTGTATACTATACTGCATATTGTGCCCCATTTACACGGGATGAGCAGTTGGGCAAATGATGCTTGGCAACTTGTCCCAGTGATTCCTGCACAAGTGTGAGCATCGCTCACAGCGCTGCCAGAATGGAGGGGTATGTCCTATCTTTAGGCGTTCCCCGGAACGCATCGCCCATTGTTTTCAATGGGGCCGGTATAGCATCACATGGCGTGCAAGGTGCACACGAGTGCAATGCAAGGTTTAGCCATTGATGACCATGAAAAACACTTACCGGGGGGGGGGGGTCGCTAATACCCAGAAGTAATGCAAAGTGGGTTTAACACAAAAATGCTTGCATCCGCAGGGATCTTACATGTTGGCGAGCGCGTTATCAGGCAGTTTCATAGCCAGATATATACACATGACTCTTCATATCGATTTGGTTATGCCATAGGGTGACTACCCACTACTGTTTTCCTGCTGCAATTAGAAAGTCCAATGCACAAAAAACTCACTTTACCAAGATTACTTGGTTTCTCTTGCTGAGAACAATCACACTCGCCCGTGTAAAATTAGCACTGTCAGTGGATTAATATATAACTTTTATTTGTTTTTCCCACTTAAAAAAAAAAAATAAACAAAGCGCCGTATTCTGAAGGGGTTAAACATTTTGAAATTACATAAGATTCTTCATTACAGACATGTTTTTCATCGTATTAACATTGCTCATAAAAATGTTAGGATTTGAATGGGCAGGTCTGAAAATTTTATTGGATAGGAAAAGGTTAATTTGTTGCAACTCTTGGCCGAGGTACTTGATTATCCATTTCTAGTTTTATCCTAACCTTTTGACTGTTTAATCCGTGCCTCTGTCTTTTTGAAATACAGTTTTGATTTCCTTGACCAGTTCTTCAGATTTGCATCATAAACGAGGAGAGACTGATAAGAGACAAATAGCGGTGAGTGGCTTTTCCTCTCTAGTGTAGAGCAGGGGGTCCTAAACTACTTCAGCCAAGCAAAAGGTTCAAAATCTCATCCACTTTGCTGCAGCAGCAAATTCCCTAGCTAATCCGCCTGGTGTAGTAATAGTGACCTCCTATATTGGTGGCCCCTCTAATTGTTGCACCCTTCTATTGCTGGCCCTCGGTAGTAATGGGCTCTCCCCTCTTGCTGGCCCCCGCTCTACTCATTGCTGCAGCAGTGTCCAGACAGGCATGAACGAACAGGACCGCATATTAGCCTTTTACACCCCAACTCCACACCATTTGCAACCTGATTGGTTGTTTGGATTTACTCCTTCACGGTGATTGGTTGTTTGTTAGCCTTTTACACCCCACCTCTATACAGGCTAATATGCGTCCGGACACTGCTACATCAGTGAGTAGAGCGGGGACATGGACCCTTAGTCAAGGGCCCCTGAGAAGCTCTCATGAAGCCCAGTTTGGGAAACGCTGGTGTAGAGTATCAGCTTTTTTTAAATGCTGTCTTTCATTCTGAACTACTAGCTTCACACCTGAATCTTCAATCTGCCCGTCACTCAGGGTATTATTACATGGGAGCTTACGTGTCCAATAGTTGCCCCAACAGCTGTACCAATGACTACACAAGAGAAATGACCACTCAATGAAGGGAGGCAGAGCGTGCCAGAGATCTCTTCTGACAGCTCGCCTCTATTCACAGTAAACAGGCAGTCCTGCATATGTAACAGACTGCCTGTTACGCGGGCCAACAGTTGCTTGACTTTTAGGTGAGCTAAAAACCAAGCGGACTCCACCAAGTGATTTCTTGGTCACTTGTCCTGTTGGGTTCTGTATTTACACAGACGGTCACCCATAAGTAGTCTTTTGAGCAATGACTCTTACACACGGGCCACCGATTTGTTATGTGCCCTTAGGCCGGGTCATGCTGTTGAAGCGGCCTAGCCCTCCACAGGTCTATAATCCACTGCATATCTTATAGTGCTACAAAGTAATTCAGATAGTTAGTTACATTGACTTATATTCATACAAAAGTACAGTACAATCTTTGTCCTTCCACAGGCCAAGCCATTATATAGAGGCATACATGGGTAGTGGTGTGTACCACCCCATTACAGACCATGAAGGCAAATCCTGTACAGGGCTCTGCAGGATGTTGTCTAATAGTTTGCTTTGCACACAAAGTGTGTATGAAAGTTAATGCATCACCCAGTGTGTGTGTTTGATGAATGCCCATCTTGATGTTCGGCTCTCATTTGCCTGACCTTTTCACAGGCCAATTCAGACTAAGTCCTCCTGCACACGGGCGGAGTTGCATTGCGAAGTCCACGAACAGAAATGGATTGCGATTTTCTACTTGCGGGAAAGGAATCTCAGCATGCTGCGATTTGCCGCGGGATACGCATAGACGGCTTACACTGAAGTCAATGGAAGCAGTCTGTGCA